>NC_063227.1:12489416-13808582 GCF_020740725.1 Corvus hawaiiensis | reverse complement strand
AAATAAATAAATAAAATACGAATTGTTTTTACGAGCAAAAATGCTCTTTTGAAGGAAAAAAGCTAAGTGTCTTGCTTTTTCTCTTTTTCATCTGAATTCCGCTGATCTAATCCAAACATGACTAAGGGTAATGCATTTATCAAATAAGTCCATCTGTGGATTTCAGGCACCTAACTTAAGAGGATATCTTTGGAAATCTCAAGCTATATATAGCAATGTGCATAGTGCCAGTGAGTCTTAGGGTCATATGATTTCATTCTTGAACAAATTGTTCAAATGAGAAAGGAAAGATGCCTTTGAACATATATCTCCAGGTAACTTAGTATACAAGTGATGTGCATCTCTGCAGTTTTACAGTCACACTTGGAAAAGGAAGATGTCAGGCTAACTTTTTTTTGAGCCAGATTTATTACTCCACAAAGTTTCCCAAAAGAGGTTATGTCTTTCATGTCACATGGGAATGTAGAACTATATCCTTTAAAAACAATATTATTAAATCTAAACAGCCAAAGCAAGCTTGGCACAACTCCTCTGTGTAGTGCTTTGAACCCTGATGTTATTGCAAGTGATTAGTAGCAGTGAAGTTAAAACAATTGAATCCTAATTTAGTAAAATATATATTTTTAAGTGATGGATTAAAATTGACATAGAGAAAGATTTTCAAAGTAGTTAGAACTATTTTTGCTTTTAAATTTCTAGTAAGCACTTTTTGAAGTCTGGCCTATTCCTTTGATATATATACACATAGACATATCTATATTATTTAAATAGGTCACCTGAAAAGAATATATTTTTCCAGTCTTGTGGGTTTTATCATGTTGTTCTTTGTGTATGCAAAATATGCATATGTTTTATTTTAGTTTAGGAATATATAACACAACTGAAATTCCACAGCAGAATGCTTTGACACAATGTGTCCTTAATAGCCAAGGGATTTGAATAAAGCAAATGAAACTCAGAGATTTGCTGGCATACAGCAGATCAGATGAAGAATTAAAACAGAAAGACCATCTGCTCCAAAGCTTTGAACTCTCTTATTTACAAGTCCTGCTCTTGTGATTAAATGGAAATATTTTGTAAAATATATGACTCCAATTTGATTTCTAATTTAATGTTTCAGTAATATATCAAAGTACTGTTGTTAACCCTTTAGTAGACATAAAAAAAAATTCAATGGCTTAACTTTTTTTTCTTCCTTTAATTTACAGCCACAGTAAAGAAAATAAGACATATACTTGTCACTTAGTGGTGGATTTTTGTTTTGGTTTTGTAAAAGGCAAGTAATGATACACAAAACAGTTCACTCTTTTAATTCCTCTTTCATTTTAAAATAAGGTTTTATTCATCATCTCTTTCCTCTTCAAAAAATTAGTAGAGGGAGAAAAAAGAGAGAAACTTTTAGGGAAATGCAACTGAGAATCTTCATGAAAACAAGTTGCACTATTTCCAGAGTCAGTCTCACTTACAATGTCAATTAAAGACATTTGAATGTTCTTTCTAGAACTGTGTTGAAAATTGGAAGTGACATTTCTTTGAACTCATTATCTATTAAAAATGGAATAAAGATGTAAAATAGCTGATGCCCAGAAATTCAGAGATGATGATTGTCTCTTGAGCTTTAAAGTCTTTAAGTACAGTATTTCAAACAGAAAACCGAGTTACTGACAATTTTCTCAGATTTTCTAATCCACAGAGGCAACAATTTATTATGCCTTGCCATGCTATTGCCAAACATAACCACAAAGTTTAATCTGTAAAGCCAAAAATGGAGTATTCTTTCCTAAATAATAATAGGATTTCTAGTTTGGTGTCAGAAAGGAAGAATGGCATATTCATCTATTTTCTAAAACAACCCATTGTGGAATTTACAAAAACCACCAAAAAGAACAAAGGTCACAACTCGGAACTTTTGGGGATTACACAAGACTTGTAAATCCAGTGGTGATCACTGATGAGGTCTTTGTCAGGAGACTTTTCCTCCAACAGCTGGATTTATCTGCAGTGGACTACAAGCAACATATGTGGTTATCTCCTACAATCTCCCTGCTGCTGCTGAGGTGAAGTCTTGACTAGAGATCTACAGTCTCCTGGAGCTTTCATAGTACAAGATCAGCTGTCCTTAAACAACAAGGCAGCTCTCCCCACAGAAAATGAAGAGGGTACTCCTGGCATTGTGGTGTGTCAGTCAGTTATATTTCAAAAATAAGTAAATAATTTTGAGGGTTACTGTCCTTCCTGATCTGCAGATGGAAGAAAAGATTAGTTTAAGACTCAGATCTTAAAATGATGACTCGCAGTTTGGTGTACTTAATGACAGTTCATGTTCCTATGGACCAATGAACTCACCTGTATCTTCATATCTTCTTAAGTAACAATATTGATCTGTAATGATGATTTTTCCTAAAGTTGGATAGGACAAAAATCTACGTAAGGAGAAGTTCTAGATTACTCAAAATTCTTGAAGATCTATACTTCTACTTTTTTCCTTTTAAAAAATTATCAAACCATACAATGTTTAGTGCATTAAGAAGCCCTTGATACTGATCATTTGTGGAAGGAAAATTAGTGACTATGAGAGGAATGGCAGTAAACTGAAATAAATATTAACAGAGATAAGATAAGAAAAAAAAAAAAATTAAAAATTAACAAAAAATCATTAAGAAAAACTTCAGTTCACCTGTCCTTCTATAAATACTTATGTTTGATTGAACTAAAAAATGTAGAGTCAGAATATCTCAATCTGTATTCAGATAGATGCTTAAAACATGTTTAAATCCATTCCTTTTCAGCCAAACATTTCAGAATCCACTAAAGGCCATGGGTTATAAATATTCTTAAACTTAAATGTGTCCCTCTAGGCTGAATTTTGCTGCTGTGTGCTTTGGAAACCAAATACCCTGCTGACTTCTCAGGTGACCTTAGACACATTTACTGTCTCTCCCTGTCTTGGTGCCTTTATCTGGACTGAGAAGAGTGCAGCCTGTAAAGTTCAATTAGCCCAAATTCCTGTAGATTCCAGTGGGTGCAGTGTTAAGCTGGAACTTTTCTCCAAATTTTTGAAGTCACAGAAATTTGTAAAGCAAAGGTAACGAACACATTGCCTTATCAGGTGCTGATCCCACCCACAGTTAGAGGCACAGTGTTTGATTCACCCATTCCTCCTACTCCAGTGCCTTCCTCACTTCCTAGAGATAGTGACAAGGAGACTCATCAGATGATTTTATCTTCCAGTTGGAAGCACCATATGCTTCCTGACTGCTGATGTCACTGCATAGAGCTCTGCTTGCTCAACTGCAGTGCACTGTCAGAGTTCCCCTGCATGCACTGTCCTGTTCTAGAGGTTGAAGGCTGCTGTAGAAACAGCCACATAAATATTTTAAGTGATATTCACATTTTCAAATTTAATTTTTGCATGACCTGCTTAGTGCAAAAAATCCAAGTGTAGTGAGGGTTAGCAAATGGAGATGGGGAATACACGGGGGCAATCATTAACAGAGCGATGTAACGATACGATTTTTAGCTTAGATTTTGTACTCATCTCCTTTATAGTCCTTATCTAAAAGATAACTCTTCTGCATTTTCCTCCTATTTTAAAATTATTCATGTTTAGCTTTATACCTACTGAAATTACACAGGCAAAACCTATGTAATTTTTCCAGAACAGCTGTGCTGCAAAATGAAAGCTCCGGGTGTTAGTGGCAGACATTTACAGGCAATAGAAGAGCAGGGCAGGGTAGATGGAAGTTCTGCTGCCCAGGGCTCCTTGTTTCTAATCATTTGCCTTCTCAGGTGGACTTCTCCTGATTTATTTTCTAGTTTGTGTAGCTTATTTTTGGCTGTTACAGATTATATCATGATTTATATGTTTTGAATCTCCTTGCAGAGCCCCCAGTGTTAGTCAGGCAGTACTGAAATTTTTTAATTGATTAATATAATATAAGCTAGAGAGCTGCTTGATGAACTTTTAATTTTTTTCTTGCTCATTGAACCATGCTGACTCAACTACAATTCCTATTCCATCTATTTAATTCATAGAAAAATACCTCACAATTGTTATATTTGTATGGCAAGCTTTGCAACATCAAATCTGCATTTGCGATAGTTTGCATGGATGCTTATATTATACTAGGAAATGATTGTTTTCATCCAGAAGCAGACAAAATAATCACTGGGCTATAGAGGCAAAACCCCAAACAATTGAAATTCAATATTTTTTGGACATTATTAATGAATGTAAATTTTAGTTGGAATTGAAACTGTTTTGCAATCTAATTCTGCCCTTTATTCTAAGGGAGAACTCTAGAAATACAATTTCTGAAGGTCTCTAATAATCCAAGATGATCCAAGTGATTTTTTTTTTTTTTTAAATTTTTTTTTTTTTACTGTTGAGTAGTATCCACAGTTTTGTAGGTGTAAGGATTAGCTGCCCCATACATGTAACTGGCCCAGCTGAGCTGAGTTCACCTGGGTTGTTACAGTTCGATCTGGTCCCTGCCCACCACGCTGTTCAAACAAACTGGGATAAAAAGCAAGGAGGCTTGCTCAGGTAATATGTGAAATGGCAGCCAAGTTCATATGGAGCCACATTTAGCCTCCATAGTCTTTACTTGCTGCTTTCATAAAAGCTGTAATATTTACCAAGTCTTTGCTGTGGGGATATTGGTGTGCATTTTTACCTTTTGAGACTCCCAATATTAATTTGGTTTTGGTTTAGAAATTAAACTGTTTCTTATGAAAATTAGGAAACGTGTCTGCATAGAAACAGTACCTCCTAGGTCCATATTGGTTCCCTAAAAAGGGTTATTGAGCTTTTTTGTCTTTTTGACTGCTGCCAATCAAGAGCAAGGAAGTAGAAATTTGAGGAATATTTGAGCTAAGAGTTACTGGTGTTACTGTTAGGGAAGCTACTTTTGCTCTTGTGCTCAGTTGTGGGAAAAAGAGGTCTGTATTTTTGAGAGTAACTTGTTGGCATGGTTATGGAACCACCCTCTTGATTGCCATAGTCTACTCTCAGCAAAGAGAATGAGACTGCACAGGCTTTGGACAACACAATGCTATTATTAGCAATATTTCACAGACTGACTAAAAAGTTATTGTGACTTTCTCATTTTGTGGGAAGGTAACCACTAAAGCAGTAAGTTATTCATTTTCAAAGTATAACAGTTCTGCTGGTTATTAAAGGCAGGGTTCATCTCACCCATCTCCAGCTGTGACTAATTAGATGCCTAAAAGCCTTATGCAGACACCATTTTTAATTGACAAAAAATGAGATGTACCCTCACAATACCAATAAACATTTAGCTAAAACTTAGTTGCATAAATGTAATAATGCAAAGCCAGACCTATAAAATATTGCTGCTATTTTGTAGCAGTTTTGGTGGGTTGTGCTTTTTACACTTTTAAAATTTGTATCTCATCGACTGAGAGTTTGAGGACAAATATGCAACACAACAATATTTTGATACTGAGCCATGTGTGATGCCATGACAATATCTTCTGTTTTTTCAGGACAAAACCCTAAACCATATTGGTGTATGGGATCTCTTGTCAAGAGTGGAAATACTTTCCTCCTTGCAAACTAAAAGCAGTGTTATTCACTAACATATGTAATTCAAACAATAATTTGAGACATCTAAGTGTTGAAATTACTTAAGGCTGCAATACAACAATTTGCATGTGACGTTTGCTTTACCAAAATTCTGTGACAAAACCTTCAGCTGTAGTGGTATCATGAATTTCTCTGATCAGCTGGGCATGCCAATGGCCCCATGACTGCAAAACTCCTGGTATTTTCTTTAGTATGCAGAGTGGTTTGCTTTAGTAACTAAAATATATCAAGGTATGCTTTACCTTGGATACTAAAGAAAGAGACTGGAGGTCCTTTTCCGGAGACAGTGATACAAACTTATCAAGTGGGACAGCAAACCAGCACATGCCTGTAAATAAAACTGTTCAGTCAACAGAATTGTAGTTACTCCAACCTCCTAATGCTTGATCTTGGCAGGTAGCAACTAGAAAGGGCTCAGCCTTGGACTACTCCTCTTCCCAGAAAGAAACAAAACAGAAGAGAGAAGCTAAAGAAGTCTCCTGAAGGCAAAAATTCACTATCACAAAATATCTGCTGTAAAATATAAGTTCTGTCAAAATGGCAAATTTTGTTGTAATTTAGGAGAATCAGCCAGAAGGTGCTTAAGGAAATAATTCTGCCTGTAATTTTTATTTTTCTACCAATTTTCTCTTCAAAGAACAGAATATGCACTCTTCACACTTTTTCCCACATGGTTTTTCTGTGCAATTTTTCTAGTTCTATCTTTTCATTTACCTTGAAATTAAGTAACATAGAAAAAAGTATCAGTCACCCAAGCAACTCAGGCATTTTCCCCTAGTTTTGGAACACATGTTCATTAAGCATAATCATTCCTACTGTCTAAAGCTAAAACTTCTTTTCCATTAATGTATTACTGTAGAAACATACAGGGTGCAGGTAACAGATTGTAGCTCAGATTTTTCCATTAAAGCTCAAAGGTTTTTATTTTCTAAGTAGCATAGCAGGAATACACATATTTTAGAAGTTCTTACAATCTAAATGATGAAAAATAATTGAAATCAGAATACGCTTCAAAGATAGCCTTTTTTATCAACCCCTCATGTAAATGAGGATTTATGTTAATGTCTTATTTGTATCTTGTGGCCTTTTGAAGCAAATGTGGCTGTTCCTATTCCCTGCAGTTTGGCTCACATTAGGGAGGAGTCTCTGAATGTCAAAATTCAAATCATTGCAGATTAAACATAATCAAATGATGTTCTCCAGGTGTGTATCTGATATGGTCCAGTAGTAACGCATATTCAGCCTACAGGGCTGGACTAGAAGTAACCCTCTCAAAATGCATAAAGGTTGGGTGATGATCCACAGCATCAGCTATTTTGCTCTGGATACCTCTATCTACTGGTTTATGGTACATCTTAATGCAAAGCCAGCCTATGACATTTAAATATTCATAATAAATTTTATTTTACGTTAATCCACCTTACCTTTTGCCATGTGTTTGAGGCTGATGTTACAGATTTTAGACGTGCCAATATCCATGTCCCCAACACTCAAAATTATTTTCGGGAGCAGACCTGCATATATCTGTTTATGGTTACGCCAGCCATGAGTTTCTCTGATTTAGAATGTTGTCTCCCTGCTTCCAACATCCTATGGAGCTCTGCCTTTGTCTTTTTCCATTTTTTTTTTCACTTTTTTTCTTCTCATGTCTGCAAGAATAGGCCTTGGCTGTGTAAAATAGTCATTGTTTCTTGCATTATCAGATTTGCTTTTTGTCCTACATAGGATTTTCTGTGGGGTCCTAGTACCAGTTCCATTTTCCCTTCCCTGCTGTATGCTGACATTTTTATGTGTATTATTAGGAAAAATGAGATCAATCATGCAGATTTATTGAGCAAGCACAGTTGAGCCCTTTGGGCAAGACTCCTTTAATTTCTTGGGGTATGATTTTTTTTTTAATTTCAGAAAGTACCTTTTACAAACTTGGACTGCCTCGAAAATTATTTAAACCAGCAAAGTGAAATACCCAGAGCAGTTGGCTCATCCTCTCCAGCAAGTCAAGGAATTTACAGTCATGTAGCCCATCCTGCGCCTCACTCCCATGTCCCTTGAGAGACAGACCTGCCAGTTCCCTCTGTCACAGCAGGAATGAAGAAGTGGGATTATGGAGATCATCATGTGGAGTATGTGGGGTGACTGGAGGGAGCCAGAATCGATATCTCCAGTCATTATTATTGTGTCAGTAGGTAATGAGGATCTGGGCATATATTCAACAGCAGAATCAAGAACTTTAAATACAGCTTCAACAGTATAGAGCATTATCAGGAATAAATTCAAAGCAATCTTTGAAAGTGACCTAGCTTTTTCTCTATCAACATTTATGCACCTTATTAAAGATTATTTGTGTGATTTAGAATGCCATTCCCCTGTGAGCTGTTCCCCCATGTTCTAGTGAGGGTTATGATGGTGGGGAAGTTTGGATTTCCTTATGTTTCACTGATCTCATTAGAAATATAAAGAAAATTCTTAGATTTTTTTGAATAAAACAACACCCTGAGCAACTTCAGCACCTGAAAATAAATATCTCTTTAGAACTGGTCAAAAATGCTATGGAAATACCCATTCTTAAGCCTGTTAGCAGTGACACTTAATTCACCAAGACTGCCTACTGTATATTCCTGCGCCTTTTAAAATAGAAGCAGCTCAGCACTTTAGAAAGTTCTGTGTAGGATTTTGTTTTGAGAGCCATATTCCCTCCAATCCATTGACAGAACTTTATATCAATGATGAGATGGTTTCTCTTACTGCCTGTGTAATCACTAAAAAGTCAATTACTGCAAGAAAAAAAAAGCCATTCATGTCTATTTTAATATTTATATAGGAAGCACTAGCCTTTTCAATATTAACAGTGACTGAGCTTAATTAAGCAATTCAAACTGAGAAAATACAACATAGTTTACTCCTCATCAAATTAATGTACCAGGTATTGTCAATGTGGGACCTATTCACAAAAAAAATCTGCTAATGGCACTGTTTAGTAGAACATTTCATTAAAATGTTTCTTGACCTCCACAAGATTTTATAGAGCAATATGCTGCAAACAGGGGTGTTACGCTAAGAAGCAACTCAGAGTCCTCAGGCAGGTGCAAAAGGGAGCTCGTTTATTCCAAAAACCAGGCCTTTTTAAGCAATTAGGCCTTTATCAGTAACATTCCATTAAAGCACAAGAACCATCATTCAATCAACCATAATTCAACCAACCACCATAAACCACGATCTGAACACTTGATGTTACATAACTTGTTTTCTATGGTTACGTATGTTTTCTACCTCTATTCCAGCTTAGTCATTACCCAGAATCCTTTTCTACTTAGCTAAAGTAACAGAAGCGAACCATGATTTTTACAAGGGTAACAAAGCCTTCCTTTTATAAGGTTTTACCTATCTGCAACACAGGGGATGCTTCACCAACTCCTCTTCATACATTTGAAACCTAATTAAAGCAAACATTTAGTGAAAAACTGTCTTCGATTGACACAAAGCTCAAGTGGGCATTTCCATGTGTAATATGGCAGGAGGGGTTTTATGTGTAAAATTTCTTTAACTGTACCTTCTAGACTATTTATTGTATGTGTGTGCACTTAGGGAAAAAAATTTACTAGTACAAAGCCAGTGTAAAATAGCAAGTGCCAAAAGCACAGGATTAGAAGCCTAGGTTTGAGAGGTCTTTAGTGAAGAAACACGGGTTATATGGTTTCACAGCTCTCAGCCTCTTTTATTTCTTTTGTAAGTTTTGATTTATTCAAAATATTATACAAAATTAGAAAAAGTGTGTAAACTAAATATAATTGCTGTTATATAGTGAACAATACTGCTTGCAACAATGAAAGGAAAAAAAATCTGTTTGGAAAAATGTGTGCTAAAATGAGATTATAATTGATTTTTTACCCAAATAGATTTTTATTGAGTTATAAAGAGAGACAGTTTTTACAATTAAGGTGAATGTATGCATTTATTTCAGTATGCCAAATTAACACCTTTACAGCAAATTTTTTGACAGAAGAGATTTTTAAAGACCACTGCAATGAAGAATGACTGACAATATGGAGTAACACGGAAGGGACCTCACTAGTTTTTTACAGGAGGAAGAAATTGGAAAGCTAAAGCTCTCAGAGGGCAAGAGTCAGCAATGTAACAAGGAAGTCCTTATCAGAATTGTGTCTGTTCACCTACTACATAGCAACCATTGCAGTTGAAATTCAAGTGACAGGTGTCTGAAGGTACTATAGAGAAATGTGAAATATGTTTGTGAGATGTCCAATCCTCACAGAATTATCTTAAAGAATTAAACATAAAAATGCAAAGATGTAGAAAGAGCTGTCCTGATAATGAGTAATAAACAAATAATTTTTTACTATAAGGCATTCTTTTTTGATGGCAATGATGGCATCATGGTAAGAATTAATGTTAATATCAGATGCTCTTATGTCACTCATATGGAAGGAATAACTTGGAAGGATTTTTTATGCTGCAGTTTGGTATTGCTTAATAGTTTCACTACCTACTGTAAAGCGCAGCTTCCAAAGATTCAGAACTGAACAGGCATTTCAGGTAATTCTATCTAATTTGCATTAAGATTTAGCAAAAAAAAAAAAGGAAACAAACACCAGAACAAAATTTATGTTGAAACTCTTTAAACTTTCTGTAAAATATGCTGGATTTTTCCATTGTTATAGCCACATAAGAGAGTTTTTCCAGTGAAGTGATGGGGACAGGCAATTCATACGAATGCACAATAGGCAAGCTCCCTTCAACTTGTCTTAATGCAGGTTTACTGCGGTGGAGGAAGAAATATTAAACCAACAAAAACTTTAAAAGATCCTGAAGGGTGAATTTTCATCCTTTCTCTCTCTTCAGATATAATATCTACATGTATTCTCTACTCCTTGGTAATTCTATCAGACTATTGTAGTGTAGAACAGTCCCATTCAAAAGGGGTATTTTATGCCCTACCAGTACTCATAGTTTTATTTCAGTTTTCCTTGCCTCACCATCAGGAAGCCTTTGTCCCAGCATGGCCTGTGCAGAAGTATTTGTGCTTCAGCAAGGGAGCAGGACTTTATACTCCTGAGTTGGTCACAACAATTGCAAAAACAACTTGTGACACCTGGGAGTGTCCGTGAGTTGACATCCATGTTTCAAGTGTGCAATCACAAGACTTAAACCTGTCAAGTGAAAGAAATTTGGTAATAAAAAGTATACCAAGAAAAAGAAAGCCAAGGCTTGCACAGAAAAGAATCAGCAGAGGTGTAGCACCACAGGAGGAGAAGCAAGATGTGAAACACTCCTGATGCACCTATTGGTCCTTTGAAAATATGGGATAACACATGCTTCTGAATTAAGCTGAGAATAAATCTAACTTTATGGATCTTGCTGTAACACCTTATGGATCTTGCTGTAACAAAATGTGGCGAATTGAAAGTCAAAGCTATGAAACACTGTCAAATTTGTTCTGGAAAAAATATTGTAGCACTACTAATGGGTTTGGTCCTGAACTTTGCACCCATCATTTTTGTAAGACATAATGTTTGTTAAATTCCTCTAGAGAAATTGCTCTTTAAAAGGACATTAATATTATGCAATTTTAATACATGCATTATATGCTCAATTCCTAGTCTTAATCTCCCAGCACCATTCTTCAGCTATTATTATGTTTAGTTAAATAACTTCTTATACAGGGCTAGTGATGCAGTGACTATATGCCATGGATGAATTATGGAAGCAATTTAATATTCTAGACATTTATTTATATTGTGACATTTTTCATCAACTCAGAAGTTGCAGTTGTTTGCTTAGAATAGAAACTACTCACAAATCAGCAAGTAAATCAAGGTTTCTGAAATTCTGTGTCATGGCATATGATAATTGATATTTAGCCATTACAAAGGATCAAGACCTTATTCTTGGCCTGGTTTTGATGGTGTAACTATAGCTGCACTTATATCTTATGCCCTAGGTTATTAAGGATCTCTCTAAATCAAAGTTCGGGGAGCTCAGTAAGTTTGATTTATCTTGGATGCTCATTAGGCAGAAAATGAATATGAACTTGCTCTTAATGAATGCAGTTATAAGTTATATTTCTGCCTTGGCCTTTTCTGCACATTTCCAAAGTCTTGATTTGGAATTCAGAGGAATTAATATATTGACTTGCCAGGGATATTGGCATTTGTCTTGCTACCACTTCAAAGCCCCTTTCAAGACTCTTCAGAAGATTAGCACCAGACATGAGAAGATAGATAACTAACCTTCCCAGGAAAAATGTGTGTGTCTTTTAGGAGCAGGTTCACAGGTTTTGTGGTTGGGTTTTTTTTGGTAAGACTATCAAGAGAGCTATAAAAACACATGCACTCAAAATATCCCACTTTTCAGTGTCTCCAGGATTTCAAGTCATACCTCCTAGCCTTAAACAAGACAAGCTCTAGCATTAAGTTAATACTTAATTTTTCCAGCAAAATGATTATCCTGCATCCACGCTTTACTAACACAGCTTTTGACCACACCTAATAAAATAAATCAAAAAGTAAATAGCTGAGTTTATAAAACAAATTCTTTGTAATTCTTTTTAAAACAAGAAAAAAAAAAATTAAAGAATCTCTTCTTTTTATTCTTCCTATCAGTACCAGGAGACCTGCTGACATTCACATCCAGTCAATAAAGTCAGTAGGCAGAACAAAGCACAGGAACTGATAGAAAATGTGAAACTTTATTTCTATTCCTTTCCCTTGCACAATCACATCTGCACACCAGCCAAACCTTTTTTTTTCCTGTATTATTTTGAGTGAGTTCTCTATTTCTCCCAAGTTCAAGGAAAAAGATTCTTCACATACAACGTGAGTATTAACTGTCAATACCTGTTATTTGTATGCCAAGACATAAAACTGGTATGGATTATCAAGCTTCTTCATGGTGTTATTTTTTTATCTTCTCAATGAAAACTTACATTTTGAAGATTATATGGTGAGATTTAAATAGGCAAGGAATAATGTCAGCTTTCTTCCCTTCTTAATACTTAAGGACCTGGTATCTGATCTTATTCTTTGACAAGACAAGTTCAGTGCCACTAGAAAGCCAAAAAAACAGTATGTAAAGCTGAGCCTTGTGGTATCTGGACTTGGAATTCTGTTTTCAGGAGCTTGTGTTCCTGATGAGATTATGATTAATTTAAAAGTGTGTGTGGACTCAAAGAATTCTTAGAGCAATTATTTAACAATTCTCATAACATTATTTTTTAGCTCAAGAACATTATTATGGCAAGAAAATATCTCTCACCTTAGCTGTTCACTATTGACATACTTTACACATACATACAGGAGATATTACTGACAGCCACATGGCTGAGAAGCTGACACAGCTGGTTGCAGTTGCAATTTTGTGATGGTGGCTTAAAAATGGCATATCTCCCTCTATCCAGGGGCCCAAGAATGGGGCGTTTTGAAGGATGTAGCCTACACCACAGTCAAGCAGCACTCTGAGAACTATTTCACACTTTAATGAAGTCTGAAGTGCAAGTATACCTTCAGCTTTTGCATCCCCAAGAGTCTTAACACTGTGACATCAGGGATTTGAGGGGAGCATGTTTCTTTCCAAGCAAGTCATTGCCTTACATCCTGGGCCATGTTTCTTGTTTGAAATTTGGCAGTGGTAGTCCGAGATCCTTTGTGTAAGGTTAAAAATATAGTTCCAGATTTAATGTCAGTATTGTATTTCTATTATTTCTTTCTGTATCTAACGTGAAGCAATGCTCCAATACCAGGCTTCTGTGAAAAATTATATTCTCTATAGGGTTGTTCTTTTGCTGACCTGCTTAGACATATTCACAGGGAAACTGGGTTTTCTGGGCGTATGGTAAAATTCAGATTAAAAAAAACAACAAAAACAACCCTCCCAAACAAACAAAAAGCCCTATGCCTAAAGGTAAGGTCCAGATCTCCTAAGTGTTCTGGCAATAGATGGCTCCAGCAATGCTGGGGCTTACCAGCCGTATCTCAGAGATGCCGTTGACAAAACTTTTAATGTAATACCTCTAAGTCTTGAAAACTTTCCAACCAATTAGGTCACCAACACAACTGAAACCAAGAGGAAAAAGGTTCACTGATATCAAAGGCAGAAAGATTTGGCTGATTTATTTTTAACCTGCTTAAAATATGAAGTCCTCCAAGACTATGTGTGAGGGCACTGTAATGTAATTGAATCCATTTTGAGGAGAAGATATTGGTACCACAGGTGCTGGGAAAAGATCTTCATATTCAAAAGGACATCTTAAAAAAAGACTTTCATTTTTAAGTCTTGTTAGACCTTCCAGTGAAGAATATGCTGGCTAAATATACTGCAGAAATTGTAGTAGGTCTGGATGTGATTGCGTAAACTGAGTACCAAAAGTAGCCCATGGTCATGCTTTAAACAGACTATCAAGATTCCTTCTTTATTTAGGCTCTACGTCTGTTAGACATGAAAACTGAAATAAAATGTGAGTGCATATTCTTGACTGAGTAAATCTTTAAATGTCTCAGAGATTGTCCATTTTTGTTAAAGTTCCATTAACAAAATAAAAAGAAAATCTTGCATGTATAAGCCCTATTCTGTTTGTAAAGTTAAAATTGAATGATGTTGTTTTACATAAACATCTCCTTACAGCAGAAAAGCATAGCAATATAAACTGGAAAAATACACTTTAGGATAGTGAAACCCACATATTTGCTAACATATTCTCTTTGAAGAAAAAATTGATCAGGTGTGTTTTTGAGCAGTTTTAAGAAAACTTGGCATTTAGTTGAAACCAAGTTTCCATTACCTCTGAATTACTTTAAGTAATGCTTTCCCAAAATTAGTAAAATGTCATTAAATTTTATTTTAATTATCCAACCTTTTATGTCATATTCATGTTAAAGATTGAGGGGGTATTCTGATATCAAAGTGATGTCTATCACTCTATCCCTTAAGGTTTCTTAGGGGGTTTACTCCAGGGAGGGTGGGATAATAAACTTGCTGGGGTCCCAGGTAAGAGTTCACAGGTTGTAGTAGAAATAATGTACTTTAAAAGAGGTTAATAACAATGAGGAAAAGTAAGGAAACAAAATATTTCTTGTATTTTTGCTTACATTTTTGTGCTGAAGAACGTTCTTAAAATACAGTAAAGTGTGACTAATTTTCAGAAGAGATTAGTTCTGGTACCAGAGTAACCTTATTCAAAATAAAATAAAAAGTCTTGCCGATATTAATGTCATTGTCCAATCACACAATTAAAGATGCTGAAATGTGTATAGGTTTTTCAGGATGAGACACAAATGACATAATAAAAAGATTTAAATTAGGCCGTCTATAATTAAACTGAAACAGAAGTCTTTAAATGCTTCCCAATTTTAGTCAATGGCCAGGTAGAAGCATTCAATTTGGGTACAAAATGCTTATTGCTTGATTCTCTGATTATAGAGTAGGATAATTAAAGACTGATGAATGATTTATTAGTTCCCTTATGATATATACCATCACTTCCATTTTAGCTTCTACTCCTGTTCATTTGCTGAGCTAAGTATAGATTTGAAGGTCTGAGGGCTTTGCCAGAGATTGTATTGTCTATATTTATAACAATTTTAAAAAGATACCAGTCAGTATTTTAAGAAGTATTTTTCATTGGGCTTGTATGTTTTTCTCTGCCAGTCTTGTTCCTATTCTGTGCTCAGCATAATCAAATCTAAGCACCTGTGAGTGGTGAAGTAGGAGATACCTATGGTGTCTCAATATTTTCCATCTTCTCCTGCCATAACTCCAGCTGCGCAGCTGGGACAGCAAAGCAGGCCCTGGATGGGGGCAAAGCCTTGTTCTGCTCCTGAGTTTCTTGGTGACTGGGTTGGATTTGATACTGTGCAGTCAGTCTGGAGATGCCCATCCTCTGGGCTTGTGAAAGCTGCTAGCTCACCTCCAGACTGAGCTGGGGCCAGGAGTGGGCAGGAAAGCAAAATCTTTCCAAACTAACCATCAGTATAGCCACGCTCTCCTGTGGCCTTCAGCCCAAAGCATATAACTTAAAGTATACAAATAGTCCCAGTTAATTCAGAGGAGCTGACACTTAAGTATCTTACTAAACTGAAACATCAAGCTGGATCTTTTGTCTTTGATTGTCTTGCATTGTTTCTGTTTACGTAATAGATATTTTTAATTTCCTAACTCCTCTATGCAATGTCAAAGATAAATTGTAAATATAAAATTCATAGGGATTGTGTAAAGGATTTTAAATATTTCAAATTGTAGTTAAGATCTAACAGAATATAATCCATACTCTATGACAAAGTAAGAAATGGCTATTTCTGCTGGGATGAAATTTTAGTAGCTCAAATACAATTGTGTAATTACATGAAATTGTAGACTCTGTTGTACCATTGTGCATAGAAAAAAAATTGTATTTAGAATAGTCTTGGTCAGTATCTCCTCTTTGAATTAGATGCGGCCCTGCAGAACGCATGTGCGCAGAATCACAGTATCATTGGTGTTGAAAGGGACCTCGGAAGATTGTCCAGTCCAAGGGAGGGTCACCCACAGCAGGTGGCACAGGAACTCATACAGGTGGGTTTTGAATCTCCAGAGATGAGACATTCAAAAACATATATGTATGTAAATGTAGCAATATAAATGTGTTGCCCTCATTTAATATTTTGTATTAATTGAAAGTAATATCAGATATTAATATCTGATCTGTAGCCATGGTTAATGAATAATAAATATAATTATTATGAATTAATAGTAATAGCTACAGGTCAGAGTTTTATTTATCTTTAACAAGAAAGCCTTGGCTGCAGAACCTAATTGTAAAGAAAGTCTCTTCTCAGCGTAAGAAAACAGTATAACCACCTCTGATATATTAAAGTCAGCAGTGGTTTTGAATCAATCCAGAAACTGTAGTTTGTATGGTGAAATCTGAAAGGATCTGGCAAATTATTCTGGCACTTGAAGATTGCTAATTAGCACATAAAGACTAAACAGAGCCAATAAATTTCCTCTTACTATTTCTTCCAAGTAAAGAGTAACATCCAACGGGAATACTGAAGCCTACTCTATTGTCATGTGCAGCCATTAGACCACCAATATCTTCTGTCCTGACTTTGAAATAATGGCACAAAGCTGCTTCCCAGGGCTGGAAGAGCCTAGAGCACAGGGGGGAGCCTGGTCTGCATTGGCACCACAGTAGCAGAGTGAGTGCACAGGACAGGTGCCTCAGCCTGGAGCAACATCACCTCTATAAACAGGCAGAGGGGCTGGATGGAAACTCACAGGAGTTAATGGAGAGGGTCTAAAAAAGTCCCGACTCTGAATACATTGCACAGGGAGAGGAATAACAGGGAATCTGTTTTGCTGAGAACTGCTTTTTTTTAAGCATACTTTAAGGAGAAGGCAAAGGCACTTAGCAGACTAACTTGCACAGAGTGCCCTTGCTGGAAATGTTTCTGCTTTTTCAGAAGGGGATGCTGTGCATGCTAATATGCTGGTGCAGAGCTCAGCTGGGAGAGCTGGGTAAAGCGAAGAGTAAAGACCTTGTAGGGAGGTTATCCTCCTTCAGGAACAACTCTTCTGAAAATACCTGCCATTTGGGACAGCCCGATACTTTGTGAAAGAGAGTTTTTCTCTCCAGAAGCCTCTCTCTAAGCCCCAGGGAAAAGTTATTTCTAGCAGGGATGATGAAGCAGTGTCTAGTAAGGGGTGTGCTCAACTGGATACAGGGAAATCAATCCTGCCTTGGGTTTGGTGGTGGGATTCTAAGGAAGGTTGGTAGAGCCCCTGAGAGCCCTCTGGCAGAGCTGAAGCTTGTGTGCAGTGTCTGAGAGTGGGGCTGGAGGATCCGGGTGGACCTGATGCCTGCTCACACCATACCAGGAATTTCTGTTTCTCTGTTAGGAAGGTATTTAAATTCACTTGGCAGTCTAAGCACACGAGTTCTTGCTGAAAGAGGTTTATTGCTGAAGGTTATGCTGTGCTTTTCATTAAGTCACAGAGTTTAAAGTGTTAGAGTTTTGGATAGTAAAACTACAAGTAATTTCTACTGACCACAGTCCACTAGAAACTGTTAACTGTATTCTTTTTAGGTAGGAATAATTTATAGCAGTTCTGCTAATCAGTTCTGCAGATGGGAGAAAACATTGCAGCATCTTGGTTTCTTTACTATATATCAAATATATTCTACCTCACCTATTTTTTTTTTTAATTTTATCTTATTTTATGTTAGAATGAGAGCACAATCTTTTAATCACCCATCTCCGTTGTCAAACATCTCTGCATGGAGCAAGGGAGAATAGAGAAAGCTGTGAATGGCAATATGGCAAATGTTATGCTATAGGCATTGTTTTAAGATGGAGGCCATTTTGACAAGCAAGAGTATATTTTTGTATATTGTTTATAATTAAATAATGTCATTCATTTATGAATATATTCTTCCTGTAAAGTATTAGCCTAATCTCCTTTGAAATACATAAAGTGAGGGAAATGACAATTTCTGCATTAACCTCAGGAAAGCAAGAGTTAGTACTAAAATGCATTTCCATTTTATTTGAGAGTTATGTTGTTTTGTAAATAACATTTCTCTTT
This sequence comes from Corvus hawaiiensis, assembly GCF_020740725.1. Classification (NCBI taxonomy): domain Eukaryota; kingdom Metazoa; phylum Chordata; class Aves; order Passeriformes; family Corvidae; genus Corvus; species Corvus hawaiiensis. The sequence continues at coordinate 13,790,401 of NC_063227.1, read as the reverse complement.
GCTCCAGAAAGATATTAAAGCAATAAGGAAAATGGAATCTTGAATTGGAAAATTAGTCACCTCTAAGAATAAAACTTCCCTTTGAAATTGGGAATGTTAATTTTCAATCGCCTCCAGACACTCTGTCCCAGAGTTCTATGAGGTTTTTTTATTTGATTATATACATTTTTGACTGATTAACCAATTTTTTTCTATTCTTCTGAGTCATAAATTAAGGCACCTGCTGATTAAAGTGGAATTTATCAAGTGTAGGACAGTGTCTTGTGACAAAGCAGTTTGAAGAGCAGAGAAATAACAGGAACTGTTGCATTTTAAAATGTTGGAAACATAGTTCAGAGGAATTTTTTTTCCATCTTTTACACACACCTTTACTGAAGACTGAAAATTTCCAGGCAGAGTCGCTGAAGAGAAAGAGAAGAATTTTTTGTACTCCATCCCAAGTTGTTTGAGGGTCTTTTATTTTTCTATTTGATATTGTCTTGCCCAGCAAGCAACACCCTTTATTCCAGCCGAAAAGGACAGCATTGATTTATTTCACAGCTGCATTAAGCACCACAATGGGCTATGCATGACCACAAGAGTTGTTTCCAGGTAACTAAAGCTTGCGCTGGAGGAATGCTGATGGCAGTGGATGTGCACAGCTCCCTCTTTGCTTTGTATATGAAACTTCTCTGGTTTATGCCCCAAGTCTGACTCATAATTTAACCAGTAGGTTGCTAAATACTGAAAACATTAAGTGCACTGATCTGTAGGTTTGTACTTGTCTCTGAGAATTTTTCAGCAGGAATCCAATAGAGCCAATATAAAAGAAGTTCTACATGGCTTTGTTTCTATTTCTTTCTAGATTTTCACATGTATTATGATTTTATCCTGGAATGAAAGGTGGGATTTCTTCAGATCTGTATGTAATTCAGTAGCTGATGGCTGCCAAAAATGTGCCTGTAAAAAGGGAAAAGATGTGAGATGTGAAATTGACCCCCCCCCCCATTACCTGTGCCTTGAGTTTGTGAAATTCAGAGCAGTAGCATTATTGGGCTTTTCAGGGTCAACTGGCTGACCCTGTCATTGGCAGAAAGGATCCCTGTTAAGAGATTTGGGGAAAGATTTAGTTGTTACTCGACTTACAACATCTATCAGGACCATATCAATCAGGGCTGACTCAATAGACTGTGGAAGCTGGAGCAAGGTCTGATATTATACTGTCCCAAACCTACCTTATGGAGTTGAAAATCATAAGGAAAGGATTCTCACTAGAGACAGATTCATAGAAAAGAATAGCTTTTAACTGTAGAATGTATTTACCTCTTTAGTTGGGTGTAGGATTTTGGCATTTTATTGAGCTATTAGACTAAGGTCAGATAAATCGATCTGACTTCTACAGAAACAGGTAGGAAGTGAGACATGCAAAATATCATAACTCTGTTAGTTAAATCAGCATAACAAGCATTAGTGGTCAGTAATAAACATATTAGAAAAGTGACTGTGGTTCAAATCACTCTTGCTCTGTTTCTGTTCTTTCTGCTCTGGATTTATTGCATGCAGTGGTACAGAGAGGCAGAGAAAGAAGTTGTCTTTTTACTGCAGCAGGCCTTCATTTGCTTTGAATGTTAAATCATTTCAGAATAAACAGCAACTGAAATGACTGAAGTGAATGTAGTCTACTAAAGAATTTTGCACTAATGATTTCTACAAAGGGAATTCAGCCTTGTTAAAAAGTATGTAAACAGTAAGAAGCAATTCTAAAGCCCTCTGATGTCGATTAAAGCCTTTCTATCTCAGAAACTCATATATGTTTGCTTTAGAAAAGCAGCTTCTCTACAGTGGAATGCTCACAGCAATTTCAAAAACAGCAAAGCAATTAGTTTTCTTAGGCTGGGGTTGCTGAGGCTATGTAAAAAGAGAAAATAGGAAACATATCTAAGCAATGGGTTGGGAAGAGGATGGAATAAGGAAGGATCTTTTATGGTGGAAAATCAACTTTAGCTTTCAAATCTCTCAGTGAATCTTAGCAACCTAGAGTCTAGCAGAAAAGTCATTAAAATAACACTAAATTTGCCATGTGATAATGATCTATACAGTATTTTACCTAACTTGTTCACTTATAGTAAGTTATAACAAGATAATAGTTCACTTTAATTCCTACAAGAAATGAAAAATGAATAAATGTTTAAATAAATATAGCCTGTTGTGCTGAAACCTTTATGTGAAGTTAGGCTTATCTTTCCTCAATCTTTCTAGGGACCATCTTATAGCTTTAAGCATAAACTTGTAGGTTTTTTGTTACTTTTATATTGCGCTTCTAGAAATGATCCTGAAGATAAAATTGGTTTTCCATAGCATACAATTCATATTGTGCATAAGGCCAGCACTTTAAATTCAATGGCCAAACCCATCTAGTTCTTTTTACCTGTCCTAAATGAGCACAGTGGTGCCCAGACAAGAAACAGGGAGTAATTTTCTTTACTCTGCACTCAGAGAACACAATTCATCCCTAAGGTGCAAGGGGACACAATTCAACTCTATATTCCTCCTTTCTTTTTTTTGCTTGGTGACCCATCCAATGAGCCCATTGGCAAAAGGCCCTATTTGGTGACTGACTCTGAAGCATGCTGTACCTAAAATGCACAAAAAGGCTTCAAAGAGCTTTGCTTATTCCTGGGAGAAACAAATTATCAGAAATATATTAATGGGTAAAGCTATAATAGAACAGACAATTCTTGAGACAGAAGGAAGCCTTCTATCCTGATACTAGGAATTAGCAGAATAAAGGAACCTGTCTGATAATACTCAGTGTCCAAAAATAGTTATTAAAATACTCATTTTTGATCTGTCTAGTAACTTGTCCCATATGTTATGGCTTCAGGTATGCACTAGACTGAGACTGAAGAGGGAATGGTAGGGAATTTTTCCTCACTTAGCTTTAACTCCCTGCCAAATAGGTGCATGCATCTGAGCTGCTCAGCTAGACTTCCTCACAGACTCACTTCTAGGGTGTAATTTTTGTCTGCTGGTTCAGAAAATTGCCCCAGTGTGGGACTAGTTGTACCCAGAACAAACCTGCTTCTCCCCTGTGTCCTTAAAGGAGTCCAAAGTCCCTTATGAAGTGGAGCTGGTTACAGCATGTCTGACACAAGGTGAGATGAACCCTGCCCAAGAAAGAGTGTTCACCCCATGCGTGGCACTGCAGCTCTTCTGCCATAGGAGCTAATGTTCTGGTGAATAAAATCAGACAAAGATTTTGTAATGCTCAGAGATGAAGGAAATAGAATTTCTTTTTAAAAAAAAGTTGTTGCCCAAGGCAAGCTTTTATTAGCATTTTGTCTCTTTGTTCAGTTCAGTGAGTAAATTCATTGCTTGTGGCTTACAAAGAAGTTACTACAATAGATGTTACCCCCCTCCCTCTCCCCGAGCTACCTATACAAAAGGCTTCTGTGATTCTCATTGTCATGTCTCCCAAAAGGCCCACCTCCCCCAGCTGACACAGAAGGTTAAGTGTGCAAAACATCTGCTGAGCCACAATGGCTTATGGCAGTGAGGACAGGAGTAACTAAACCGTGAATTTTCTTCTATTGCATGCTACTTAACATAACTGAAATCTAGATTTTTCTCTTCACAATAACAAATGTTACTTTTTTTGCTGATACACCATTTTTAGCTGGAGAGTTTAGAAGGTCCCAAGTGTTACGCTTTTCACTTCTTTAATGTAAGATATTACATAGTGTATTTACCTGTCATGCCCTTGGCAGAGGACTCCTTGTTCATTGATTGTTTACACAAAACAGAAACGCACAAGTCTCTGACAATAAGAATCTGGCTAATCAGTGTGACATTTGCAGAAGTAGTCACTGATTACAGAAGGGCATGTAGAGATGAGCTCAAATTCCCAGTTATACAATATCAATGCACCCAGCCAGAGGTACAGAACTAGAACTTTGGGGGAAATTTTCCACATAGTCCAACTTCTGTTTGGTTTTTGAAGATCTCTGTAAACTTGTGACTCTTCACCTACTAGATAGCTTTTTTTCCTAGCCTCTCCTCACCTTAGTCATTTTAGTCATTCCTCTGGATGCAGCTTGGACTTATTACTGAGTCCAGCTGAATCCTAAAGGTTTCCTCTAAGATGATCAGTGCTGTAGCAATATGCAAAATATGACAACAGACCTGCAGTTCTCACATCTTCTCATGTGTTCACAGTTTAGGAATTATCAATAGGTCAGTGGTGATGATGTGCCCTGCCCCTTGATTTAAGTAGAATGAGCAAAGGGATAATGTTTGTCATATAAAACTTTTCAGGGAGCTGAAAAGTCTGGCTTTAAATCATCCTTTTCCTAGGTTAAGGCAAGGTTGTTGAGATATGTAGCTCTAGAAACATGCTTATGTGTATGAGCTCAACGTATTAGTGGTTTATTTTCTTGTTCTAAACTGAACACAAAATCTCTGAGTAATCAATGCACTTGTATTAACTTCATGGGGGTGTTGGAAGACAAGTTTTGACTGAGTATTGAACTATAGCTCTAACTCACCCAGAGCCTCAAACACTGAATCCTTGCTTTTAAACTAGACTGAAATATGATTAGAACTCATCCCATATCTAATATCTACTTCTAAATCGCAGTGGTAGCATTAGGTCAATTCCCCCACCGGCATTTTGGCAGAACAAGAGGGTTTATATACAATGCTTTTGAATAAATGTATAGTAGCAGATAATAGAAATTCAACACCTTCAAGAGATGACCCAAGAAAGATGATCAGTATTTCTCTATTACAGACTTGCATTGAGTGTTGGAAATTTGGGAGTTTGGGATTATTTTATTCCTAATTCTATTGTGAAGTTCTAACAGTTGATTTAACCTAGTCATGACTTGATTTATGTCTCTGTACAATGAATGCAAAATTGAACCAAACTTCACAAAAAATGTTAATAGACAATGCTAGATGGGACTTCTTGTTTCTCCCTGTTTTTCCCTCAAGAGTCTGGCACTGCCACTAGGCAGGAATAGTGTTTTCCCCTTTACAAACGAATGAGCCCTCTGTGGTAACCAAAGGGTAGAGAAAAAGACAATTTCATCTCTGTTCAACTGCTCTCTTGTCTAATACTGTGAAGATTAGAAACTAATTTTTTAATGTATTATTAACAAAATATTAAGATTTCATGGCTGAAGAGCAATAAGGAAGGGCAAGTGATTCTGTTGATATAGCTGTCAAATTTGAGCAGATTGAAAGGTTAAGAACTTGATGTCTTGCAGTAAAGATTTTTAAGAATCTGATATTCCAAATCTCTATCCAGCATCAACTGCAGCAGAAACTCTGAATAATTTGCATAGCAACTGTTGCTAAGAAAAAAACCTGCAGCCTAAACCAAATTTCTGATAAATTCAAATCCTATCAGCATTTCCAGCAGCTGGAGAAGACTAAATATACATAGTTCAAATGGCTGGCTTCCTCCAGCAGTAGTATTTTTAGATGTTTCAAAGAAAAATAATGATTCAGAATACACAAATATTCTTGCTATATATAAGCTTGGGGGGAGGTGGAATGGCCATATCAAGGCAGCAGAGCCTCTGGGTTTCAGATGTGTTATCTGACTATGAGCATAATTCATGTCTGAAATCGGATGCACCTGCTCAAGCCAAGTGACTGATGCTCAGAGGAAGCTTCTGCTTCCCCCAGGCCCAAGCACCCTTCAAAATGAGGTGAAATGGGTGTTTCACAAAGGCCTCTGACTCAAAACCTAAACTATCCCAAATTTATAGGGCTTCCCCTGTTAAGAAGTGATCCTAAGTCACAGCAGGAGACAGTAGAGAACCTGTTTGGTCCCCACACACCACTTATAGCTGAGTTTTGTTCACAAGTTCTTGATGCAGTAGTGTTCATCTCCCTAAAGATTTCCTCTGGGGGAATGTTTTTGGGAAAATGCGCCTCTGTACCATCTGAAATGAAGGAATGAAAGGTTAAAGAAAAATACGTGGGCTACTTCCCTTAGGTAAAGGGAAAAAAGCCCCACCCCATAAATGAACATGGCATGCCATGCATTGATAAAATCATATATGTTGACTCAAAGAAAAGACTAGAGTGATGCGACCTGTCAACAACACTATTGAATGAGTACAGATCAAATAAACCTGAAATGATCATTATTTCAGCCAAAACCCTTAAGTCTTTGGCTTCTTGCTGTAACAAGGCAAGGTCTATGATTACCTGTAGACAGGACTGGATAAGCGGATGACTGGATTGTCCAGCAGAAGGATCTAAATATCTGCACAGTAAAAATAAGGATGTTCGTATTCTGTTCTCTAAAACAAACTCCTGTCAAGCAGACTCCTTCATCTGCTGCTAAAGGAAAGACACATTCTTTTGTTGCTATCGATCTCAACTATGTTGTTTGCAGAAAACCATAAAAATAGAAAGAAATTACTGTAGGGTTTTCTTCTAAGAGAAAATAATAATCTCTTCTTCTAAATGCCTTAAATTATATTTCTGCATCAAGTTAAATCTACATATATGTCTGTATGTGTGACTGACTTTGCCAGTAACAGATTCACGTAGCCAAAATTTTTCAAATTATTTGTGTAGTTCTTTGGAAGTTATGGTTTCAGTATTTCATTTCCTTCTAAAGAAATTAAAAAAAAAAAAAAAAAAAGCTGTTTTATTTACAAAGTTCCTGGGCTCTGTCTGGAACATTACTAAGCCAAGCATGCTGGCCATACCTGCTAACCAAAGACAAACTGCTTCAGGTCTTATCTGCCCTTATGGCCCATCTAATTTGTCCCATTTTCATGTGAAGTGGGCATAATGCTTTCAGTAGCAGTGCAGGAAGCAGCAGCCAAGACTCCATTTTCAGGTCACTGATAAAAAGAGTATAACACTGCACTCTGCTCAAAGTATCTTTTCAACATGCATTCAATCAGAATGTGTTTTTCTCTGAAAGTAGCTGGGTCAATAATCTACAAGACCTCAGAGGCCTTATGAAGTACCCAAATCTTGAAAATTTACTCAGTGACCTTTCTGTAGTTTACCTTCAAATTCTGTAGTCCCTATTCAAATTGTCTTTTGGCTAAATTTGCTCTAGTTGCTTCTTTTCAAGTTGAGCTGTCTTCTTGCATTAAAAACTACAAAAAAGGTCTCACTAACTCTTTTCTTTCAGATATTGCTGCAAAAGTCAGAAGTAGCATATGTGTTACCAGTCCCTTTTTCATTACCACTTTAAGTATAGCAGCAGTTGAATAGACATTTGCTTCGCTGGATCAAGTGGCCTATGCTTGAACTGCAGGACACAACAGCCATTAAGCTTCTGTTTAGCTGGTGTCCACAGATCATGGCAAGAACTGACACCTGAGTCCCTCCCAGCCACCCCTCCAGTCCCTTGTGCTGCACAAAGCAGGTACACAATGGAGATGAAGGCTCAAGTTCTCCTGAGGTGATGGGGAAAGACCAGCGCTTTTAGATATACTGTGAATCACACCTCCTGTTCTGTTCAGATTCAGCTAGGGCTCTCCAGCATTAGCTCACTCCTGCTACTCACCCAGCAGTCCTCAAAGGCAGTGCTTGTCTGCTGTGAAGAGCTGGGGTTTGGATTTATCACACTTGTTACATAAACTCAGACTGGCTGGCACATGCTGTCAGCCAGTATAGAAGATTTCTTCAAAAATTTCAGAACTTATCACTATGCCCATAAAGAATAAAAAGGGGTTTTGCCTTTCAATGACAGGTCCCTGTCCTACATGGACTTGATGATTCTGTGGCATTGTCAGTCTTCAGAAAATGAAGTCACTTAAGAATATTTTTTTTTTACCTTTTCCAGGCAATTAGCATAAGGTGGTCTCTCTAACATCAAGGTCAGGGGACTAGCCTAGAATAGCCTAGGCTCTGTGCTTCCACAGGGAAGGGGAGATCTCACAGTCAAATAGGTTTGTCACTTGGCAGTTGGACAATGTCCGAACAGTCTAGAAAGCAGCAAAGGCAACAAGCACAGGGAAAGAACAACACAGCAGAAAAAGAAAAGGGAAAACAAGTACAAGGGAAACAGAGAGACTGGTGCATCTCTGCATGGCCCTGCAGGTCTGTCAGCAGCCTGACTATGGCTAGGCCCTCTGCCCTCCCATTCATTGTCAGAGCCTCTGCTTTCTGGGAAGAGCTTTAGGTTTCCCTTCCAATTTCTGTTCTCTGCATTTCTGAGCGAAATTCTTATCCCCTTCCCTGAAGACAGCTAATATTTGTTTTGCAGATGAAATGACTGTATATCTGGAGAATCTCATGGGATATAAGTTGGATATATAAGTAAGTCTGATGTCAGAGATTCTATACTCTCTTGGTGCCCTGCATGTCTGAGCCGTGTGCGAATCCTTCTTTAAAAGCCTGCCCTTGGGCCTGGGCTGTGTGGGCCTGCCAGGGACTCTGCATTCCCTTCCAATCCAAGGACTGGGAATGACCCACCTGGTTTTTGACTCCACTTGTCTCTGATCTCGCAGCTCTACCTCTGGTAATCGCAGAATCATGCAGTGGTTTTTAATACTTTCATTAACAGCAGCATGTTAACATATTGGAAAGAATAGAAGCAAAAGAATAAATAGAAAAACAAGAACATTTTGGCTATCAATTTGAATACTCTACATCTCTGAGTTCTTGAACATACTGTTATTTAAGTACCACTTTCCAGCAAACAAGAGCTGTTCTTGGGTTCTTTTTGAAGGAGAAGATATCTCTATGTATGAAAATAGGAGTCTATCTGTAGACTGCCATTAGATAATCTTTTTCCTGCCTTAAGGATATTCATGTCCCTTTTTAAAGCAGAGTTTGGAATGCTTAACCTAAGCTCAAAACTTTTTTTTTCCCTTCTCAGTCTGTTTTGAATGAATGCTTTCCAAAGAGCCAGTCTGGAAGCCAGGTATTTAGGGAAAATATCTTGCATCCTGAACCTCCTGCTGCGTTCCCAAGTACAAGTAAGATATGCATGTGCAGTGACATCGTGTATAGGACTGAAGGAATTATGATACTTTCTGAAAATATTTCCGGAGCTTAGTTTCGATTAATAACAACGACTTTAATACAGCAAAATACCATTTACCTCAACCACTAAATGTGATTGTATATCTGCTGTCTCTTTCTTGACTTTCGTATTGAAGAAGTCAAGTTTGTCACCATCAGATGGGAGATGGGACACAGGCTGAACGGATCCATTGGGGAATGTTGTCAGCTGCTGCCATCATTAGGAGCTGGGAGCAGCTCAGCTTTTCCTTGGCCACAGGCTCCTCTTTTTACTGCTCTCACTGGGGGAGCCCTGGGCCTGATGGCCTCAAGTCAGCAGTCAGGGAGGGCAGGGCAGCAGGACAGCCCAGGCTCTGGTCCTGACCCCCACAGCCAAAGTGGTAACTAAGGGCTAGGGCTGTGAGCCAAGTTTATTTTTTCCTTTCAGTTGTCTTTGAGGGTAATAAGGCATTTTTGCTTACTTCAGTGCTGAAAATTTTGTGCTGATGGATGAAATTTATTCCTGCCTTATTTCCTTGTGTTCATTCATTAATGAATATAATAATAAAAATATTCAGCTTTTTATAAAGGAAATAATTTTACCCTGAAAAACAGTCATTCTTACAGAGAATGATAGGATGTGTATTACTCTAAAATACAGTGCAATATTAACAGGGAGGACTGACAATAGCTTAATACCATTCTCTTAATATATGTTAACATTATTTTGGATGTTTAAAGGAAAAAATCCTACCATTTCTTCCAAAATAAGGATATTTTTTCTTTTATTACACCCATCTGGAAAAACTTGGGGAAGCTGAAATATAACTAATAACCTATTAAGACCTCAGCGTGGCATTTCCTGGGTATTCAAAATGCCAGTGTTTGCTAAAAGGAATATTTTAATATTCTGCAATGCAAACAAGGTCATAATGTCATGCAAATTAACTTCCAGATTGGAGAGGTCTCCCATTCACACATTCGTTATGCTTCATTTTCATGGATGCTGATGACATCAAAGCTTTCAGTTAAACCCAATGTTTTATTGCAATAACCATCCATTGAAATGATCAGTGGGTATTATACCCCCCTAATCACATTACTTACTGGCACATCAGCAAAATACATTTCTTAATATGAATTTGAAGGCTTATGCCTATTGAAATTAATGGTGAAACTTTTGTTGGCTTGATAGTCCACAAGACAATTTCAATAGTAGATGTTACATTGAAATGTCTTCTGAAATGAAAAAATACAGCATTGTTGTAATATTGAGCAATAAAGCAGAAAACGTCTTTGACAGTGAACTTTGTTAATCAAAGCTGCAGGGAAAAGAATTGAATATGAAATAAATTATGGATGCTTTTTTTTCCCCTTTTTTTTATTTTCCTGATGCCACATATGACAGCGACTTTAGGAACAGGAGAATAGTAGCTGTTGTTGAGGGCTCTGTAGAGGCATTGGTAAAGAGCTGTGTGATTTCTCCAAACCACCTGTTTGCCAGAAGTCATGAAAATTATGCCGCTGCAATGAAGAGTAAATGAAACTTCATAAATACGTGAGATGCCAGTGAGTTGTGTGAATCTGTGTAGGTCTCCTGTAAGTGAAGTGGAAAGTCATTTAAAGAACAAATAAAAAATCATGATAATTCTTAATTCTATGTAGAAATTTCTGCTTCAGAAAGTAATTTTAGACCATTCTTATCAATTGCTACCTGAACATGGTGGACTTGGTGTGTAGGGAGGTACTTTAAAATATGAGTATATTATTTGAATAGATCTTGTAATTGTGTGCTTCTCTATTCCCTGATTTCTACCCTAGCTCTGCCTGCTTAAACATATTCAAATTCAGAAGAGGTACTGTTAATTGCTAAAAGAAATGTCATTAGAGCCCTTCTCATCAAAGAACTTATGACTGGTTAACTCTGGCTTAAGTGTTCGAAGGATGTCTGCACAAACGGACAAGTCTTGGCGTTCTTTATCCAGATTAATTATTCCTGCTCTGTTTTCTGAAACCCTGTACTGAACACATACATTTCAATTGCTTTGGGAAATAATTATTCTTGTAGGAAAGGATCCCACAGTATTCCAACATCAAAATAAAAAGTAAAGCAAAATCAGATTTATGTACTACAGGGAAGCTGCTGTGAAATTAGTTTTAAAAAATTCTTTCAAGAAATACTAAAATGCTTTCAAAATATCAGGATACAATTACTAAATTTTAGTGATCAAATGCAAATATTGAACAACTACATATATGTAGTTTTCTGCTTACTCTATTAAAAACTTGGAAATTTAGGTCATTCTCATTTAGAGGTGTTAGAAGTATTTGTGTAGAACTGGGAATCAAAGCTGGTAATTTCATTAGAGAAAAGGTTTCAAAATGATGGGTTTGTTCCTTTGTTCCAAGTCTTAGAACTTGTTCTGAGATTCTGACTAGGACTGGACAATAGCAGCTTTGGTAAAAAAAAGCACAATGAAGTGTGTATTGTACAGACCCAAATTGTTGCCTGATTTCACCACAAAGAGCAAGAACCATGTTTTTATGTTCAAAGAAATGGAACTTCTGAACAAATTCTTTGTCTGGTAACTTTATCATATGGCACCATTAAACAAACCAAGTTTCTATTTCTGATGGTTTCACAAACTCTCAGCTTTTGATTAAGAAATAAAATGTTCCTAGAAGTTGTAATGGCCTAGTGTTGCACAAATGCTTTATTCCCTCTATACTAGATACAGGATGGCAATAGAAGTTTAAAGCAACTTACTTTACAGAGTTAAATGAATATTTCTTACATCAAGGGAATCACTAATTATTGTACTGAGGACCCAGTGGCAGGATATGAATTTCTTTCAAGCTCCAATTATGAAATTCTTAAAAAATTTGGAGGCTAGCAGAATGGCCTCCTATTTTGTACAGAATGGAGCTATGAAAGCAGAAGACTTTGTAACATCAAAAGAGGAAAAATACCAAGAATGCGTAGAATTTAGCAAAAGTTATAAAAAAAGTTTGTAAATAAGATTTAGTAAGTGAAAGAATGAAAATAAGTACTGAATTGATCCTCTCTGGTTTTCATACCAAATTACTGCAAGATTTTTCTTTCTCTGCCAGGCTCTTACCCACTGTTTTCTTGATACAGACTTTTATAGGGACAGTTAGGGCATAAATACATCTATTCTGATGGAAACAGAAATTATTACCCATGACATTCCTATGTCTGTGTGGTTGAAAGTCTGGTGGGAAAAAGAGTTTATAAATTGTTTATTTATGAAGCTTTGGCATAGAAAAAAAAATTTTGAACACAGATGAAATAGATTTAGAATATGGATGAAATAGGTTTAAAACAGATTACACTGCTATTAATGAAGTTTTGCCTGGGAGCTGCTGCTTGTGCCATGGCAGAAGGGCCCGTCCGCTCATGGGTGCTGCAGCTGGAGGAGGTGGAGCTGGATCCTCTGTGCCCCACGGGGACATTCACAGCATCCTCAAGGCACAAACCCTTGCCAGGGCCTCAAGGGAGGGCAGGCTCCTTGGAGAGGCACAGTTACACCCCTCCTGTCAGGAGGGAAGCTGACTCCAAGATAGCGCTCTGATAATCTCCTCACTGGTGCGAAACTCTTGATTATTTTGCAGGAGAGTGCTCCAGAATCTTCCTCTAGGTGCCTCATCTGCTCTGTGAATGAAATGCTTGATGCCAGACTACCAAAATTAAAACCTGCTTGTATTGGTATATCGTGCTGAGCTCCCTTTCATTTCCAGCTCCAGCAGGTCACCAAAATCCTTCCAGGTGTCTGCAAATTATCAAACTCCAGACACTCATTCCAAGGAAACTGTGGTGGCTTAGGCTCACCAGAGCAGCCAGTCACAGGCTCTGAGAGAAGTTTTTAAAACTTCAGTGTGACAAACAGCACACTGTACTCTTCACAGCAAGTACCGTGAGTCTTTGGCTCCCAAAGTTTCTCTACCAGTTTTTTGCTCTTTTAGTTTCTAAATTATGTCCCCTTCTGATATCCTTGTTCCTTCCAAAACTTAATCTAAGCAAGGCAGGTGACTCATTTTATACTTACAAGGCAAGAAATTTTTGACATTGAACCTATAATGTTTGTGCTGTGAATTGATCCCCAGCATGCATGCAGTTGCATGGGAATTGTATTTAGTCAGCAATCCTCAGGGAAGGTTCCTACAGTTGTGAGCACCAGAAAAACAATCAGCAGACCCTGGAACCTGCTGACAGGGCATTACTTCAGAGTGAGCTGGGCTGGGTGAGAGTTGAAAAGGTTAAATGAAGGTGGAAAGTTCAGGGGAGTTGGACTGCAACCTGGTCTCAGACTAGCATATTATTGCAAGTCAGCATGGGAGGATGTATTTAACAGATGGTTCAGAATATTATGATTTGTGTTGTCTTCTGGATAATGCAGCTAAATTCCCCTTTCCCCAAGTTTTTTTTTATTATCTGAATTGAATCCTAAGTGTTACATTGAGAGAAACACTCTTTGCCTTTACTTAGAATTCCTGAGAGGGAAGAATCTCTTGCCAGGCAATTTTCAACTCCTGCTGGAGCAGGCCGAGTTGTTTATCTGCTTTTTACTTTTCAAATGGTTAATGATAATGAACTGTAATTGAGAATTGCTTTGGGATCATTAATATGCATGTTGTCATCCATTTATCTCCCTGTTTGCTTTGAAATCACCTTCTCAAGGGTTTGGAATGATGTTTCATATTCATTTTTTTCTTCCTGCCTTCCTGTTAATATTCACAGGTTCTATTTTTGTCCTTTTATAGAACTGCATTCTTCTAATTCTTTTTCTGTGTAAGTTTCTGATTCTCTCTCTTTTTTTTTTTTTTACTGTTTCTGTAGGACCCTTGATTTCTAACCACTCTCTTCTAGGTTTCTGAATGTATTTCCAGTACATAAATAAGAGCAGAAAAATCTTCCCAACCTAAAACATTCAGGTACAGCTTGCTTAGCCTCTTGTTATTAATACATCTACTGTTGCTGTCTTAAGATACTACTGAAAACAAGATGTCACTATTGTAACTTTTGTCTTGAGCAAAAACCTATTATGGAGTAAAAATGTTTCTGCGCAAGTGTTCTGGGTTTTGGTTTTATTTTGTGTTTGAGCAAGAGTGCTTTGTTATTGCTGCATACAAAAGAACTCCTGGAGACTCTTTCTTACCCATTCCTGGTGTCTCTCTGCTTCTCAGCCTGTTGGAAGTGCTAGGTTTACACTGAATTATTTTGGTGTAGCATGGACCTGCAGTGCTCATCACCTCCCTGATTCTGTATGAGTTAATGAGTGCTGTACACCTTCGATAAAGAGAATATTAGGTACTGCTGTAATGTTGTAGGGTGCAGGTTGCTCATACTGCTTCCTCTGTCATCCCACCCCCACCTCCTTTCTTTACAAGGCAATGGTGCATCCTGAGGAGCATCCCTTGGACCCACCCTGGGTTCATTTCTAAAGCATCTTCATCTTCTCTACTTCCACGAATAGCAAATCTGCATTCTGAAGCAATGCTCAAAGAAAATGGGAAATGTGAGCTCAGCTCTGAAAGCCTCATTAGTGTGTTTCAATCTGAGTGATCCCACATGAAAGAGGACTGTATCATTAGTAAGAGAAACAAATTTTGTCCATGATCATTCACAGTTAAATGGAGAGCTGAAAATAATAACTGATGAAAATTAATATAAAATTGTGTTTATTCTAGTTCTATTCATTCTAATTTTAGTTAGCCTTATGAGGGTACTTTTCAAACATCAGATTTGGAAGATACATTCCCATCTTTAAGAAAGCCAACAAAATATACATAAAGCAACAACAAAAAAATCCCGAATATCTGTAACTATTTTTATATTACATTGGTGCTTGTTTCCTGAAAGAAGAGTTTAGTTGTATGGTCTTAATGACAGCACTTTATTGTCAGCTCTCCTCCCTTGGCAACACAGCTCCAAACATCAATAGTGAGAGCTTGAAAACCTGCTTCTGAGAGCTTTTGACAAGCACAGCTCCAAAGATGGATTTCACTGTACACTCCCCTGATCTAAAGAGGGTGGTCATTCAGAAATATTAAGTCCTTATCTAATGATTCCCACCCCACTTTTCTTAACAGGGATCCTTTCTGTACATGTTCACATTGTTCAGGCTTCTGACCTGCTACCCATCACCAGGATGCTGGCAGAAAGAGTTACGTGCAAAAGTTATGTTTTATCTCTATCCTAAAGGTTTCCTTATACTTAAGAACCTGCTTTTAAAAAAATATTTACTTAAAAGGGGTAAATTTAGGTAAATTATTACTGTGTGATACAGCATTTTATTCCATAAATAGGAATGACCAACTGAGAATTTTAGGATCCCATTCAGACAGTGAGTCTGAAAGGAGTATGACAATTCAGAAGGCTTATTGAGCTGCCTAAGTCTTTGTTTCACACCTTTCTACTTTATATTTGTATTAAGTATTTTAGAGTCCAAAACTGCAATAAGGGGTTCTTAATGAACTGTATTTTGAGGGAGAATGTTTGTGCTGTGAATACCAAAACCAGCTGTTATAGGTTCTACTTTGAGTACCTATTTGTTTACCTTCCAGTATTGTCAGGTACAAGTCAAGATGATGAGCAGTGCAGAACACTTTGAAATGTCCACCCAGGTGTGTTTGTGGCCAATGATGGAAACAGAGCTGCTCTGGCACACCTCCAATAAATAAATAAAGCTACCATAGGTTCCTGAATTCATGAACTAGCTGTTCTGTAAAGTGTCTCAAAGACAAATCATGCCCCTTCTGATTGCTGTGACTTAAAAGGAAAAATTTATATGTTTCATGGAATCTAGCCTTTGGCTTCAAATATTTCCTCATGTCATTTCTTTGCTATTACACCACTGTTGTGTTTCTTTGCATCAAATTACTTGACATCATAACTCTTGTCATTACTTTGGTTATAGATTAAGAATTGTTTTGACTACTGTTTCCGGTATGTGATGCTGATTCCATGTGTGCCTTAGTAAGCAAAACTTCTAGTTGTGCCAATTTGCTCCGCTTTCCCAAATGGAAAATAAGCAGGAGAGTGCAATTGCATAATTAGAAAATATACATTTGTCTCTTCTCCCACTGGTCAGAAAGCAGCTTTGCCACCATGGCTCTTGCAGGTGGAAGAGCAGATGTTTTGCAGTTGACATCCCTGCTACCCCTCAGCCAGCTGGCAAGAGAGGGCCATCATTGCCTCCCACTTGAGTTCACGGATGTTCCTTTTGAGCCATCTTTACGCAGAGGGGGATCAAACTGTGCCAAATTTGGCACTGATGTTCAATCCAACAGGGGAGTTGCGTGTCTGTGAGCTTGTGTTGTGCTGACAAAAAAGCCACAGAACTGTGTCTGGGAAGTCACATGTAACGTAACAGAGACTCAAACAGGCAGATATACAGATTGAGATTCATATAACTCCCATGGAGACTGTTTTTCACTCACAAAACACCAAAAAGACAGTGTCAACTTCAGTTCTCACGTTCCTGCTGCCTGAATGCTCCTTCTCAGCTTCCAGCAGCCTTGTGCAGGCCAATATTCCACAGGGATTGTCTCCCCTCTATTAAGCTGCCTCAGTTAGACACTCTGTCCAGCTTTTGGGGTTGAGAGGAAAGGAAGAACAAAAGATTTATAAGAAATTTCAGAAGAAGAGAAGAGGAGCAAGCTTGGAAAGATTTCATCCAGTACAGGGCATAAAGCTTACCACAGCTAGCAAAATATGTCGCCTCTATGCAAATTCAAATTAAAGCAGCCAAGTCATATACATGAAATCTCATTTTCGATAAGTAATTCCTGTTTCTAGAAGTGCTTCTGTGAGGAGTTCAGCTGCGATCCCTTGAGGCAAGAATGTGAGAGAGCCTTTGCTTTGGCTGAAAAGCTGGGACATCTCCTGCAGCAGGTACCAAATACTGCACTGCTCCAAGATGGCACTTCTGGAGTTCCTCATGCCTCCTAAAGGAAATCTGCATTTATGTGGCTAGGAACAGAAAGGAGTCTTTAAAAATATCCTTTCAAATACTATAGGGTGGAGGAATCCCAGAGCAAGTCATTTTCCTTTCTTTTTTCCACTCCTGAGCTACTAAGCACTGCAATGATGTTTATCTAATAATTCCATTCTCCTTGAAGCATATTTTCTATTAATAGTAATTATCTATGACTTATAATTTGTCTTGAATTCTCCTTACTAGTGCAGCACTTGAACTGATGATGTACTCCCACCATTAGAATAAAAAATGATGTGACTGCATTCTTAATAACAGCTGCATATAAGTGTGTGCATAAAAATATCATATCTTCTGAAAGTGAGAGGTGTTTCTACCCACAGTGAGGTGGATGAATGTTCACCAATTGCAGAATTAGTGGGATGAAGAGGCTCCTGACATCCTCTTTAAAGAGATAAAATGTCTCCTGACATTGACTTGCATGATTTAGAATACTCAAATAATTCTTAGTGTGTTTATATATTGTGGAAACTCAGAGAATTATGGGATGGTACTTAATTGGGAATTTTTAGTGCAATAAACATGTAAGAAGGCACAGACCCTGATTTGAAGAGTTTACAGTGTATGTAGAAGAGACAGAAATCATTACTATGAGGATTTCCCAGATGTAAATTCCAGAGAAATCATTAACTTCTCAAGGTCATATGTGAGATTTTGTATCAGAAAAATAATTTATTGTTTAGTGTATTTACTTGAAACTTCACTATCTAACTGGTGTTCTTTGGGTAAATGAAAATTGGGTCCACACTGCTATACCTGAGCCTGGACTGTAGCTGAGAAAATTGTGTGTTAGTTCCTCACTTCTTCGAATGTGGGAGCAAATCCACCTATTGGTAGGTGAGTGCTATCCTTTGCCTCCTTAAAATCAGAATTCAGTTTTTGTTGAATATGCAAAAGAGGGTTGTAAAATTCCAGCTAAAAGAAGAGCAGGTGGACATTATTTTTTGCAGAATGTTTTATTTTGCAATGGTACGACACTTGGATTTCCTTGTATGGTTATTGTGAGTCTATTGGTAACTATAAAATGTGCTGTGCCACAGAGGAGTTAACTTATGAATTCTCATTTCTTTTCTGTCTTGACTCATCTGACCTTGGAAAATTGCATTGAGATCTGTAATTTTGAATGTCTTATGTCAGCTGAGATGTACCACAACCTTAACCTAAATTATTAAGAATTAGAATTTTCCAGTGCATAGGGTGCTGACTGTCATATTGAGCTGATGACCCTGCCATCTTTGTTTTCTCATCAGTTAAAAAAAGCTAAAAAACCACAAACAAACAAACAT
The DNA here is from genome assembly GCF_020740725.1 of Corvus hawaiiensis. NCBI lineage: Eukaryota > Metazoa > Chordata > Aves > Passeriformes > Corvidae > Corvus > Corvus hawaiiensis. The sequence goes on along the minus strand of NC_063227.1, from coordinate 13,772,133 downwards.
CCCCCCCCCAAAAAAAAACAAACACAAAAAACCCAAAACAAACAAAAAATAAAAACCAAAATCCAAAAAACCCTCCAAAAAACAAACAAAACCTCTACCACATTTGCATTCATCTCACAGGAATGATGTAAAATTAAGTAGTTTATATTGAAAAGTCTTCTGAAAAAATCTATTACTAAAATAGTTATGTTGTAAAACTGGACAAGACCAAAATAATGTGGACTTTCTGAAATAATTGCTCTAATTTTAAGCATTCTTTAAAAATACATATTAGGGAAAAGTGTCAGGCACTTTGGACCCAAATCTTCCAAGTTTTATGTTCAGAAAGCCCCTTGTTTCCAAAATGGATACTAATTTGCATCTCTTCATTTTATTTATAGACATAATCAATGCCTTTTTTCCAAAGGACATTGCTTATTCTTATTCATTGCAGCTATAGGTGTGGCAGTGGTAGAAGAAAACTGTCAATATTTGGATGTGCTGACTAGGTGAGGGGTGAACAATGCAGGCCTATCTGAATATCAATAGGTGTAGAATTCCCGTGGGGAGAGACTTCAGTGATGTTGAGCCCACCCAGCAAATGAAACAATAAACATGAATTTGCATTTAACTGTCTTGAACAGATGTTCATCAACAGAATGTGGGTTTTTTCTTCTTTTAATCAAGAAGCATAGAACAAACATTAGTTTATTGGCTTGGGGGGAAGCAGGGGGGTATGTAAATCCATACTAAGACTAAAACAACTAAAAAGGTAGAGACCAAAAATCAGAGAACACTTCCATTTTCTTTTGAAACAAGCAGCCAGTAGAGTCTGAGTTGCCAAACAAACAATTATGGTTTTTTTATTAAGTAAGTAATTCATAACTGAAGATGAACAAGTCCTATGACCAGTAACTGCTCCATTTGGTGCTACCTGCAATTACAATATGCTCAAATTACTGTTATATTTAATACATGTATAATCTTGCATGGAGCATTGAATTCACATTAATAGTCTCATCTTAAAAATGTTTAATACAAATGCAGGTTTTTATAATTACATAATCAAAGGTGCATCAGGTCGAAGTAAATAAGATTATAAGAAATTATAATTAATTAAAAGGAATTCAACGGCATGCAGAATTTAGTTTTGAAAACTTTCACAATTATCTCTTGTGCTTTCGGAAACAAGACAGTGAACTATACAGCCAGTGTCTTCCAACACTTCCATATTGAGTTCTCATGCTCTGTGAAGATAAACGAAGGGGGCTTGGCATTACTGAAGCCTATTGAAAATCCCCTATTTTAAGGACACAGTGAAAATGGACTATGTTACATTAGATGTAAAATTTATTTATCAACATATGAATTAAATTTGCTTCTTCTAACCTTTGAAAAATTTGGTGGTTAAGTCTCAGAAGTGATGAATGGAACCAGCAGAGAGATGCTCTCCACTCACCCCTCAGGCTTTGCGCCTCTTTGCTAGCAAGAGTAGTACTGAGCACTTTTAATAAGGCCACCAAGTGAAAATTTCTGTGAAAGGTATGTTTATATATGAGTTTCCATAATTATCTTCTCATATTAACAAGTACCTCTGTCAATTTCTCTATTTAGCAAAATGAGTGCAGCCCCTGAGCTCTGTGCACAGTTTTCTTTTAATTAAAGCGGGGCTTTGATACCAGATTTTAGCTGCTAGTAGATAACTGCAAATTTTGCACAATTTGCAGGGAAGTAATGAGACAGAATTAGAAGACCAACAAGCCTAAAACAGGAACACTGTTCTCTTCACAAAACCCTGTAAAGTTTAGTAACCTGAATTGCTTGAGAATTATTTTCCCAAATAGTGTTTCTTTGGCTTGGAAATTTTGAATACGGGCTAATTGTACAGAAATACTGTATTTTGCACCCTCTTTTTGTCTCATTTCAAATAACAGATCAATGCTGCCAGGGGGGTCTTCATCGTTAGTTTAGGATTATCATAGAGCTCATTGCCTGCTCCATTCCTGCAGTGGTGGGGAATGTCACCCTACAGAAAGATTATATGACATGGCAAAATTAGAGGTTATTCTCTTATGCTAGTGATCAGACTTTCATGAATTTGGCCTGTTTTGGTTTGGTGATTTTGATTTTTGTTGGATTTGTTCTTTGTTTTCATTTTGTGTATATGATGATGCCCTCATCCTCCCCCCATTGTCTGCCTCCCCTTGGCCTTATACTCAAGCAACATTTCAGAAATTATTGTGAAAATACTCTATTTTTACTGTCCTTATGCCCCAAACTGGGGGCAAAATGTCCCACTTGTAAGTTGTGCTTAAAGGTGAGGAAATAGAAGGTAGAAGATGATGGCTGCAGAAAATTAATTTTTTGCCAGTTTATTAGCACTGGAGGGACATTTTAGGTGTACCTAAACAGAAGCAGGTAAAACGTGTCCAATATGTTCTGCAGTTTAAGTGACTGGACTATACATATATCTACATTTAGAAAGTATCCCATCACAACAAAGGCTATATAGCAATTTAACAAGTTTAGAAGGAAAAGAAACTTCCTTTTTGTTATTAAATTAGACATGTTTACTTTCTAGAGTTGGTTTTGCTAGTAATGAGCTACAGGTTTAAGCTGTCATGGTACTAATATAATAACTAGGATAATAAACCCATCTTAAAGAGCTTATAGCAGATAGGTGCTATATGATCAGCAGATAGCTGATAAAGAGGTACAAAACTGCTTTCTCTACAATGATAAATGCATCTAAAGGATCAAGCACTTGGGTTAACAAATGTGCAGAATGGATGCCAAGTAGATCAAAACAAGATATAAAAGACACTTTAAAGAAATGTTCCCTCATACCTTCCTCAGCATGACATTTGCAGCCAGATAGTTACCCAAGGCACTTTCTGAAGTGAACCACTTTGCTCTTAGCAGTAGAAAAATGACAACTCCATTTTCAAATTTCTCTAAATATTTTCAGAGAGAAAATACTGGTCATAAAAAGACCAGGTAAAGTTAATGGGTGTTATTTAGACCCAGTTTATCTCAATCTAATTTGATAGCAGACTGGGAGCTGAATTAGACTGAAAATCAGATGCTTAGTGCTGAACTTTTGACTCATCAGTGCTTCATGATGTACTTGAATACATTTTTATATCCTGCATTACATAACGTACAACCACAGCAATAAAACAAGATAGCCCTGGTATATTTAAAATTTACAAATATATTTCTGACAATCTTGTAAGCAATCAGGTAGGGGGTTTTTTTCAGTAAAAGATTTTAGGCATTCAAATTTTTTCTCTGTTTTGAAAAGGACCTCCCATCTCTCGTCTCCTTTACCTGTTCATCACAGATTATTTTACACTTTTTACATAGATAAAATTTAGACAAATAGTACTGGAGAGTTTAATTGCAGTTGTTAATCCATCTGTTGCATGATGAAATGTTTTAGATGCCTCTCAGCATATTTGCCTGTTCTACTGTTCTGACTGGAGACATTTAAATTCTACATTTTCTGCATTATTAATTTGTCATGAGATTAATTATTCTGTGCATTCACCTGGCACATACATACAACCCTAGCATTATTCTATTGCTTAAGTGCACTAACTCAGTAAGATATTGGCCTGAAATACTGTCTGGGTTCCAGCAAACCCTGGCATTTCAGTCAATAAACCAGCATTATGGGCACTGAATTTCATACACTGAAACATCAGATGAACATATGTGTGTCTACAAGGTAAATAAAAGTTCAATAAATTACAGGGCTATCATAATCCTTTTAATCAAAACATTTAATAGTGAAAGGTAGAAATAAACTCTTGGAGAAACTATTATGGAAAAGTAGCTTTGAGTCACTCGTAAAATATTTGTAAGACAAAGTGATGGCATCAACTTGCTAGGAGACTTGTACAAGGTTAAGTAACGGTGAATTAGTATTGATTTACTATAAATGTCTGTATTTGGATGCAATTGTGAAGTGACTTTCACAGAGGGGTTTCTTTCTGTAAAGAGATATGCATTGGATGGGCACGTGTTTGGAATTTTGGGATTTGTAAGGGGCCTTGTCCTATTTTATGAAAACTTGAAATATCTCCACTCTTTTAAGTTGCCTCTCTCCTATTTAGAACTTGCTATGAGATGGAGTTAAAGGAAGGACTGTAAGAATATGAAAACTGAGGGGGTGTGGCGCTAATGAAGAAAAGCTCACTGGCAGTATCAGAGGTGCCATTTTCTGCAGTTTGTAGTAGCAGATAATTCATGTTTTAGCAGTTAGATAGAGATAAAGGTTAAATATATAATGCAATTCTTTTTCCATATTGTATGTGTCATAAAAAATTAAGGGGTCATGTAACTCTGCCCATGGAAAATAGTGCTGTATTTAAATAAAACCAAAGACATCACCGGTCTTTTCCTAAGCCTTTCTCTCTAAGGTGGGCATAAACCACTGTTTATGTGACAAATATGTACTATTAAAACCATGTTAATAGCCTTGGATGTGAATTTGCATTAAATTAGTGGTAAGGTAATTAAAGGTCTGTTTAAAATCTCAAATTGCTGTTAACTTTGCTTGTCCCAGTATATGTGCCCTCATGTTTTTGCAAAAACATATGTCTACAGCATCTAGAATAGCATAATGATTTAACAGAATTGCATACCCAAAAAGGACCATGGGATTTAGGGTGATTACTTGTCTGTCCTTAGCAACATAACTGGCATCATATTCTGGAATACTTTCTTTCTGTCTTTTAAATAGCTATCAGGAGATATGCTAGTCCACCTTCCTTGTGGGAAGACATTTATGACAATCTAACCAGAGTACACTGTCCTTAAAATGAACATAGCACACTGGATTAAAAAATAATATGCTCCCAAACTATTTGGTTTATAAAAATAAAAGCACACTAAAACTACTCAGTGCATATTGTTTTGCTATTTCTAGAGCTGGTTAAGAAGTAATAAATAAATATTCATTAATAATGTATTCAGCAGTTGACAAAAATATCAGAAAGCAGTGATTTGTGTTACTCAGCCACATGTACAAAGACTATAATGTGAAAAAAGAGATTAAGTGGTTGTATAAAGCAAGTTTGGGGTTTTGGCATTATGAAAGTCTTCATATTTTGGAAGAAAATTCTTGAGTGCTGTTTTAGATAATGGGAATGAGATAGTGGGAACCACACTTGACAGAAATGAGGAAGGAATGCTGAGACTGACTGCTCTAGCCTTGAGTAGATGATAGTAGGTGATGGTACAGCCTTGTCATAAAAACCACAGCAATACCTATCCCATAGACCTTAATGAGTTACAATGGAGTTTGCTGTTCTTTTCATCATTTTTATTGGAATGAAGTGGAAAACAAACAAAACCAAAAACTGTGTGAACTTCAGCAACCCAGGAATCTGTGAACCAGTTGGTTTCACAGGACTGGAACATTTCTGGATGCCTCCTAAGACAAAAAAAACCTTTTTGGCAGACTCAGCCAGGTAGTTTGATGACTGAAATAGCTGAGGCTGCTTGATTTCAAATTTAAGAGAGAGTCAGAGTCCCAGCTTGTCCCAGCTAGCAGCAGCTCATCACCAATAATGAAGCATTTGCTCCCTCTCAGGGAATGTCTGGAACAGAAGACCTTTGGCTGTCTATGTCAGGCTATAACCACTCTCTGGAATTAGGTCATAATTCCTCACTGTTGCGCATGACTGTCCATACCTCCTCCTCTTAACCATAGACTGAGCAGATTCCATTGCTGGCACCTTTGTGGTGCTTTTTTCATTCAGTTTGTGTCCTTTTGAAAATCTCTTGACACCCTTGACTGTATTTTGTCTCTGTATCTTGGCAAAGTCTGGGATAGCTGCCATGCTCCTCTCAGTCTGTGTGGGTTCTTCTTCTGAAGACCACATGCTTTTTTACACTGCAGTTGCTACACTGGCTCTGCTATGTGGGGATGGCATCAGATATAGACAGTCCTATCAATTTTCTTTGTTTCATCTTCAAATTTGCAGCAGGCACTGCTGTCTCAAATTTCCAACCCACTGAATTTCTTCATAATGAAAGGCATGCCATCCCAGGAATAGTATTCTGGATGTGTGTCCTGCATTCTATCATTAATTCTACTGCGAAGTGATCTTTGTGCTATCATTAGGAAAAAAAATAACTTCCTTGAATGTCACTTTTTTACTTTCCCAACTCTCTTGCCTCTGTGATTAATTATAAATAAACTCTAATTTATTTGTGGCAATACTGGTTTTCAATGGAAAATTGGTCTGTTCAACAAACAAATTTTTGTTCACTAGAGAAGGTTTTCAGGGGTTTTTTTGTGAAAAAATAATCCAGCATCTTTAAGGAAGATGTGGTGGGGATGGCGATAGAGTTTGGACCCAAACCTAAAAAAATTTAGCCAGAAGAATCAAGATGAACAAAAGAAACAATTTTGATAACTAATGTTTTGATTTTAATAAAATCACAACTTATGTGAATGCTCTGATTTAATCTGTGCTGATCAAACTCTCACAGGGAGGGAAGGCAGGCTCATTTTTCTGTCCAGTTCTACATTTAAGCTTTCTAGTGCAAGAACCACTTCTCCCGTGTCTGATCCTCAGTCTTTTTTTTCCCCTACTGGAGAATCCATCCAGCAGCCTTTGTGCAGTCCTGTCATGCAGATGCAAACAGCTTTGGCATGGGACAGGCTGCACTTCACAGAAATAAAAACCTGACTCAGAACTCCTCCTAGACAGAAGGACCTGCATTTGTATTAAAAATGGCTTAAGAGGGAATGACACATCTGTGGTGCCACTCCTGGTGACCACAGACTGACCTAACCTATCCAGTTTTCTTTAAACTGCCTAGAAAAGCATGCAGAATAAAATGAGAAATGACAGAGGAAAACTGTGCCCTGACAATTTCTGAGAAAATTTTTTACTGTCTCTAGAATGAAACATTTTTCTTTGAAAGCACAGTTGTGCTGACTTGAGTACTTTCTGCTTACCTTTGTTGATGCTAATTTTTATGTGACATTTTGGCTTCCATGGACAATGAAATGTCAGTGAAAGAACACTTAGCAGCACGTGCTTGCACTGCACTCAAGTCCAAGTGTTAATACATTTCTGCTGCTCCAGTGATTTGAAGGAACTAGAAGGCTCCCTATCCTTCAACATCATAAACAAATGGCTCTTTGCTCCAAGTTTTCTATGTAATCATGCCAAAACCTTTTCAATCTTCTCAGCCTTTGAGGAAATGTTAGTGTGGCCAATCAGGAATATGGTTCAGATGGTAAATGTGAGTTTTAATTTGTCTGTAACTGTCACTGTTCCTTTTTGGAGACCATCACAAAAGACATTTATTTGAATAATCTTAATGAGCAAACTGTCCTTTGCAAAAATATAGAATGACAAAATCCAATTTTGCCTTCTCATTTTAGTACTTAAATCAGAACAGTTTCCAATTACTCTTTTCCCATTAGCAACTCAAGAAATTATTTTTTCCTTGCAAGGGTGTCATGGGAGATGTTTTGAGATTGTTGCACCTTCAAACGGAACTTGCAGGGAGAAAAAGTCTTAGCTTGCACATCACTGACCTGGATATTTTCCTGGTGATTTCAGAACATAAAGGTGTTCACTTATAAAATTTGTGACTCTACGATCAGCCCACAAAGAAATGTTACCTTGTGAGTGAATAAATTACTTTCAAACCTTAAAATAAAGGCAAGCTGTTGGAGTCATGTGGATCTTAACTTCTAGTGCAGCTGGAATGATAAGATCACTTAGCTTTGTTTGCTCCTTATTGGTCCTGAGTAGAGCACATTTACCCAGCGGTTTTAATTTATTTCAAGCACACAATAATACTCCTGTGACTGCTCTATAATGAGCTATTAATGAACAAATCTCAAACATAAAAAGTGGATTTGGATATAGAATTTTTGCATGCAGAAGTACAAATAGGTTCACTCTATATAGAACTTCTTATAAAGACTCTATGTTTCTGAGGTGTTTCTGGCTTCTAAGTTCCTGCACCTGTGAGGGTTTTGTCTTTTATTCACTGTTATAATCTCCTCATGCTGCCTTCATATGGCACATAAACAATGGCTTGGGTTGTTTTGTTTTCATTCTTTATAAAAAGTACTGCAATAGGCATTCTTACTACAGCATTTGCATTAATTCATGTAATTACTTGTTGGGGTCCCTTCCCCCTGCCATGTAGCCCTGGGAGAGGGGCCCTGAGGGGAGGCACGGGGTTTCCCTGCCCCTGGTCAGCCTCGTTCCCCATTGGTTGTTTTGTGTTTCCCTGCGTGGGCAAAGACCCTCAACCCAGACTGTGAGAGTTCCTCGGCAGAGCTCTGGCCATGCGGCTGGGGAAATAAACATCTCTGAAACATCTACCAAGAATCCGTCCATATATATTTCTTTTCCACGGGCCTCCTGGTTTGATATATGCGTGTTACAGAATCCCCACTGCAACAAATGGTGGTGAATTGAGAGCAGAATGATCCCTGATCCCTAAGCGACTGATTTGTGTGAGTAAACCCTAGAAACTTTGGATTCCTTTTCTTGTTTTTGTTTTGCTATTCCATATCTAAACTATGGAAGAACCATGGGAAGACTCTTGGCTTTCAGAGCCGCATATGGACATTTATCTTAAAATGATTCTTGAACAACGATTTGTAAATTTTAGCTTGATTCAAGCTCGAAAAGGACTGAAACACTTCCTGGCATGGTTGTTTAAGAACTTTTTCTATGTTTCTTGGGATTTAATACTCACCAAAGACTTTTGGAAGGCCGTTTGGACACAGTTAATTTTTGAGTCAAAATACATGCCGATGGAAGAATATTTTCGTGAATATTATTTAGTTACCGAGACTGTTGAGCAATGTCAGGTGTGTCCTGGCAAAGGGAAGCCTGGCTCAGGGACCGTGCAGCCTCGGCCACGTGCACTGAGTGCTCTGCGAGCAGCAGCAAGGCAGTTCCTGCACGTGGGCGGAGCCACGTGAGCTGCAGTGTTGGTGGCGGAGCGAGGCGCGGCGGGAGCGGCGGGACCCAGCAGTGCCCGCCCGGCCCCGCGCAGCGCGTGGTGGAGCGAGCCCCGTGAACGCCCGACCGAGAGGGGCGGCGCGTGGGCAGCGGCTGGCAGCGGCGGAGCGGAGCCGCGCCCAGCCAAAAAGCGCACTGGAGCAGGGCACGGGGAAGTTGTCGCTCGGGGGTCCAGCCGAGACATGGCTGCAGGGCCCGGCAGCGGCAGCGAAGCTGCGACCAGAGGAGGCGACGCACGGAGAACTGAGCGGCGCGGCTCGGCCCAGCCCGCGCGGCCCCGAATGCGACCCCGGGAAGAGCGCGCAGGCACGAGCAGCTCCGACAATTCCAACACGGGAGCGACCGAAGGAGAGAGCAAAGACGCAGCGAGACAGAAAACAGCAGCCACTCGGAAAAAGGAAAATACCATTGTAGCTAAGACTTTAGGAATAGTAAAATGGTATAATGTTAAACAAAATTATGGTTTTATAATGAGATGTGACAACCAGCAAGACATATTCGTTCATAGAACTGCTATTAAAAAGAATAACCCTGAAAAATGCATCCCAAGCTTGGGAGATGGAGAGATGGTAGAATTCAAAATTATATAAGGTAGAAAAGGGTTACAAGCATCAGAGGTCACTGGGCCTGATGGTGTTCCTGTGAAAGGCAGTATATATGCAAAAAATCGTAGTCATGTTAGTATCTCCATTGTAAGCCCCCCCTACAGTCTCCCTTTCCTAATCCCACCTTTCCCCTTTTACCCTATGTCCTATTACCCCCAGTGTATTCCCAATCCGTTTTTTCATCCATAGTTTCCCTCACAAAACCATGCCTTTGCTAATTGTTTCCCCAAAAATCCCTTTCCAATGCCTAGTGGGGGATGAAAAGGGGGAGGGAAGAAATTAAACCCTCTCCTGCCTCAGTTTCCCCACAAAGCATGCTCAGAGAGTTCTGTCTCCCTTCTGTCAGCCTTAAGATGTTCCACAGAATCTGTTTGGACATTTAAGGACTCAGGAGGGTGGCTTGTTTTGTTTTGAAACTGTTCTTGTTATGTTTATCCAGTTGTTTTCAATGTTAAGTTTTACATCTCTTTTGTTAAAAATAAACGGGTGAAATGTTGGGGTCCCTTCTCCCCACCATGTAGCCCTGGGAGAGGGGCCCTGGGGGGGAGACACGGGGTTTCCCTGCCCCTGGTCAGCCTCGTTCCTCATTGGTTGTTTTGTGTTTCCCTGCATGGGCAAAGACCCTCAACCCAGACTGTGAGAGTTCCTCGGCAGAGCTCTGGCCATGCGGCTGGGGAAATAAACATCTCTCTGAAACATCTACCAAGAATCTGTCCATATATATTTCTTTTCCACGGGCCTCCTGGTTTGATATATGCGTGTTACAGTAATCTCCGCTGTAACAATTACTGAAAGTTGTAGGTCACCCTACTTTTCTGTAGCTGGTCTTTTTTAAGGCATCTCAGTCTAAACTGATTTATGTAATTTTTTTTTGTAATAGTTGGTCTATATGAGTTGAATAATGCAGTACTATTACAACTGAATTATCAAATAGGCTTAAAACCTGGTACTTAAAACAGCTTATTATATATGTCACTAGTTATTTCCTTTCACTTTGGTCTTCCTCTGTCTGCTTCACTAGAATTACTCCACTATTATTGTGTTGGAAGTGACATCAGATTAAAGCCCTTAAAGTAGTAAGGGCAAAGCTCACAGCTGCATCATATTGATTTAAAATCAACCATTAAAACCATGAAGTCTGACTTATTTTTACTTTTGAATACATTTAAGTTGCAAGCAGACATCTCATGCCAAACAATTAATGTTGGATTTTATGTGAAGACTGTACCAGAAAGGAACAGTTTTTACTAATTTAAAATGAAAGGTGTGGGGGGTGTGAAGTATAATTTTTACCCCACAAGGAATTTATAAATTACTAAATCTTGAGAATGCACATTAATTACATTTATGAAAAAACTTCAACTTTTTATTCGTACAAAGATGTTCCTGTCTTATTTTTTAAAAGTTCATTTCAGTGAATTTTGAATGCAGTCGTAGCTTATTTATGATCATTTCTAGTTGCTCTCACCATCACTATTCAATCTTTCCAGTAGACTCATCTATGGAACACACAATTAATATAACTTCCTCATGTGATTGCAAATGCATCGACTTAAATAACAGTTGAGTTAGATCATTTAGTAGACATGAAGAGGATGAAATATTTTAAACTTTTGGTTTTTTCTTTTACTATGATTTGTTTCACATGCAGATAAAACCCATGACTTGCTTAGACCCCACTTTTAAATCTCACATGCATTCCCTATGTCTCAGTTGGGAAAACCATGACTCCACATAGTTTACATCAAGGCACGAAGTTTATAGAAAAGTCGACTTCTAACAGTTGCTATTTTCTAGCTTTTTTTTTAAATGTACAGGAATAGCAGAAATAAATATTCCTTTATTAGTTTTATTTAGTTTTAAATTATGAAGTATTTTTATCTGCTCCATGAAAATGTTATTATAAACAAAGCAGGTATACAGTGGGGAGAAAAACTTTGCTGTAGTACTTAAATATGTAACTATATATGGCCTAGAGGAGGTTTATTGGCTTCTTAAGGTATGTAAAGAATGTAGTACCTTAAAACTATTAGAGATTACTCTTATTTATGGAGAATAAAATAGTCTAGTCACAACTGAGGTTAGATCATGTTTCCATGAACTAATGACTCCTTTAAGAGCAAGCCAAGTGTGTTGCAAAGTGATTTAGTACAAATGTATGTTACATGGTTTATGAGATTCCTCGATGCCTTGTATTGTCTTACTTTTATAGAACTACATTAAATACATGGTTTAGGCGGTTTTTCTCTAACTGTGATTGGAAGATCATATATAATTTGGTTTGGGCAGGAGTAAGAATAGTTTGTTTTTTAAGGACTCTCAAGAGGTATGGAATTCTGTTTCCCACTTTACAGTTGTGGAGATGCTTTGATTTCTCTGGATTCCTTCTTTTCTCTTGGTCAAATTTTCTGGTTTATGACTTGCATCTCAAAGTGTGGCTGAGTCTCATTTGTGCTTTGTCACCAACTTCTATTTCCAATATACTTTCCTGACACTGAGTTGCTGTGTGTTGCATCAAACTGCTGCCTGAAAATGAGCTTCAGAGCTTTATTCTTTGTACACAAGCACCACTCCAGTGCTGGCTGAGGGATGATTTTATTGAAGTAGTGATGCAGAACACAACAGTTTACTTCTAAACTCCCTACCCATTCTGACTGTGGATAAGGACTTTTTCCTTCACAGATTTCTCCATAAGGCCAGCTGACAGACATCATTTATGCAGAAAGTTGGAAGGCCTTGATTGATTACCAGTTAGAAGAAAATCCTCCAAGAATGAATTCTTTAGAGAAGGCAGATGAGGAATGCTGCTCTTGTTATGAACTGGAAGAGAAACAAGAACGTAATGAACTAAGCAATGACAAAGTCACCTCTGAATTTTATTTGCATGTAAGAGAAAGGCCTTGAGTTTGTAACCTGACAGGTAGCATCAAAATATCAAAACACTGGACAGTACCCTTCATCAAGACTTTTTTCTTCACATTTATGGGGTTTATGCAGCTCCTGCTTTAGCTGCTGGGGAGGACTACCCTTTGAACACAGAAGTGGATGGTCTCAAGGCTGATCTTCTGTGTCATTGTTTAGTTTCTATGTCTTAAAACTGCTGGGTTTTTATTTGGCCTAGAAATTATGAAAACACTAATGGGGAGGAGAGCCCAGATCAAGAATAATAAACTTTTATATGTAATTGAAGGTTCTAATGTACTATGACATAATTTTGTAATTGTGTTCTTAGTCATCCTGTTTCTTGCACTTCTGATCAAGCAGAACATGCCAAAACTGAATGTAAGCTACATTTGGTCACTTTGTGTGGGATAAAACCAGAGCATCCTTTCTACCAGGATCCATAGAAAGGTAGGTTGGTGTTGAATAATGGAATATCTCAAGGTAATTGCACATCTTCTCCCCGCAGTACCCTGTTTAACACATAGGAATTCCCATCTTAGAGCAACTTTAGCTCCTGCTCTTCCTATTGCAGTAAAGGCAAAAATACTGGAAGAAACCCATATCCCTTTATTTCCTTTTGATTTGTGCTAAGGAAAGAAATATATATAATTTATTATAGTATTATTTATTTATTATTTATATTTTCTACAGAAATACATATGTATATATGCACACAGAAATATATACATAAATATATAAAACCTTTTTCTATTTAGCTGCACTTTTACTTGCTTGGTTGGTTAGTGTTTGACCATAAACAGGATTGTTTAAAACTGACATTAATTGTAAGTAATTACATTTATTCTAAGATACAACTTGACATTATTAACATTATTGATTACACCTGTGTCTCTACAAAGTATGTAAGAGGAAAAATACACATTCCCTTCCTACCATTCAAAAAACCTGAGGAGATCCAACCCTCCTCTGTCATATTCACATTAAAAGCTCTTCGGAAAAAAGGATGAGCAGTCTTTGTGCTCATGTTGAAATGTGTTGTTAAATACCAAGAGCTACTACAACACTTTTAAGTTCCTTCCTAATCACGAAGTTACTACCATTTTATACGTTGAAATACTAGATTTCAAGGAAATAGTGACTATTTAGCAACTCTCTGTATCTCCTGTAAAATTATATGCCAAGTTATACCATTTCAGAATCAGCTAAGTTTAGAAATCCTTATTCTATTAAAAAAATCCAAATCCTTTTATTAATGTTTCATATAAATGTAAACATTCAATTGTTTATGAATGTTTTAGAACAAATGAACATTCTTTCCTTTGACAATTAAACAAAATAATTTAACAAGAATTTTTGTAGTAGAATCACTGTAAGAAATCTTAAGAAAATATTGTTAGAACCCTAAGCAGTTTGCAGCTCTTGATTTGTCCAGAGTTTGGATCCAGGTAATGCCCAATGTAAGTATTTCCTGTTTGAAAACTGAAAGCACCTGTGGACAGACAAATCCTTTAAAGTTTCTTCAATCCTCGGCGACCTTGAGTGATTTCTTTGAAATCTTGAGCTGTTCGTCAGTTCGACTGAGGGTCATTTCGAAAATGCATTGCAGAAGGTTCAAAAAACTGGAAGAAAAGTTTAGAGGGAAGTTTAGGCTGCGGTTTGGTAACCATTGTTAACAACAACTGAGTTAACCAACAAACCTGTGTGATTTAGAACTCTCTCAGCAGACTCACAATAGAACTACATTACAGGGGAGAATCCTCTTAGAATTTGATGCTCATTACCTGGATCATGAAAGCTCAGTTGTTAAGTATGTATGGCAATGACTGTTCCTCCCAAACTTTATTTTTCCAATATTTAAACTGAAACATGATGTAACAATGGCACTACCAGCTTTATGAGTATCAGTGTATTGAAGCTAAATACTTTTCCTGCTCTTGTTTCCTTCTCTGTTCTTATTTCTTCCCACTTAACATCATTAGCATCTTCGACTTATTATGTAACTCTTCTCCTGCCATCCTGCTATGTTCTCTGCATCCAAATAATATCCAGGACTCAGCAACTTTGGTCCATTCAGTGCCTTTGTATCTTCCTGTGCTCCCCAACATTAAAGCTGACCTCTGCTTCTTTTTCTGAATTTATCATCAAAATTTTAACATAATCTCCTTATCTAGTTTGATTCACTCCATCATTCCATGTTTTATTACTTGAGAAACGGGAATATAATTTTACATATAAAAATTAAAATAGATAAATTTAGAAATAAGGTGCATAAGATAATGTTGCAGTGGCAGATGCATTGTGAGTTGTATGGCAAAGCAGAAAAGTACTTGCAGATCTTTAAAATGGGACTCTTTGTACTCTAAATCAAGCAGATTTTAAAGTAAACTAAGTGAGCAATTCACCTACCAAGGTCACTGTCATAAATTAGCATTCAGCTCAAGGATTTAGTAAGATTTAAAACAGAAAACAAAGCAAAAAATATGCTGTATGATAAAATAAAAAGCTAGAATGTCATTTTCCTCATTTGTCAGAAAGGTTTGTTCTTCTTTCAAGAACTTTTCTATTTGACTAATTTACACAAATGTGTCTTGTTTTTTACTGTGTAGAGCTTCTTGTGGATGGCAGATATTACTGTACTCTACAGAAGAACATGAACCATAGAAATGTGCCTGTTCCATCCCCCATGTATAAATCATGGGGATGCCACATCTTCAAACCATCCACCTAAATTAACTGATCTTACATAGAGAGGGAGTAAGGCCTCTTAGAGTAACTCTGATGCTTTATTTTTTCCATAATATAAATAGCACGGTGATATCACTATAGTTAACACCTGTCAGCATTAACTTATAAAACATTCAGAGAGAAAGGAGAGCTTTTCTTACAAGTATCTCACAGCATTTTCTGCGGTCTAAAAACTAGCATCTGTTATTTCATACATTTTGTAGTTCTTTGGTTAGATTCTACCACTACACAGTCAAACAAAATGGAGACAGACAACTATGCTAGTTTAATTTCTTTGCTTTGACCAATACAGTTTTTGTCCTGCAATGCTATTGCTACTCCCCAGTGCAAACCCATTTACACTGAAACATCTTATGTAAAAAGTTGCATGGTGGATGACTGCTACTGAATATGAATGTTTCCCATTTGTTCCAATGGAGAATCGATACCTTTATTTAAATACTAAGATCAGAAGATTAATGTTATCCCCATCCATGTATAAAAAGCATTCAGGTGAATTACTTGATTTTAACCTGGATTTTTTTTTCATTTTTTTTCTTCAGAGAATGATGCTCTTTTGACTTAAAATATAGAAAAATATTAATCTTGCAATGAAAGTTTGCTACTAAGCTTCCTGGTTTGCAAAGCTTGACTTGGTGCAGTATGTATGGAAGTATAAATACAGAGTTCAGTCTAAGATACTTTTGCTGTCTGTCCAACCCTGGCTGCCCCTCCCTGTGAGGGTGGTGAAGCCCTGGCACAGGTTACTCAGAGAAGCTGTGGATGCCCCATCTCTGGAAGTTTTCAGGATCAGACTGGATTGGATTTGGAGCAACCTGGTCTAGTGGAAAGTGTCCCTGCCATGGGAGGGATGTGGAATTCTATGATCTTCAAGCTCCCCTCCAATCCAAACCAGTCTATGATGATAACATTCAAATGTTTCAAGGTGTACATTTTATTAAAAACACCTTCTTCTTTATATAAACTTCCAAATAAAAAAAATTTCTGTGTAATTTATGTACTCTTAGTTTACACGTATAGTAAGAGAAAAGGTGATTAACCTGAAGAAAAAAATTATTAAATGGAGGGAAGAAAAAGTTATGCAAGCAGCACTTTGAAAAGTACTCAGTCCTCAAGGTTCTCATAAATCTTTCCAGATACAATACACAAAAATGACTTTTTCATTTCTGTAACATATAGTCCATTATTTAAGCCATAAGAAAATTGCTTAGTACTGTACAGAACTAGTACCAAACAGCTCAAAAAAGAGCTCCTCATTTCATGCAACTCTCATTACATTACAACTTTCATACATTAACAAGGCTGCTCATTCCAGCTGAGGCTCTGAATCCAGAACATGAAGTAAAAAACTGTTCTTGCACTTCCTTCAAAGCCAAAGGAAGAGTCTGGCCAGAAAATAATGATAGGAGTTGAAAATGACCTTTGATTCCAGTGATAATAACCTGCTTTTACAAACAGGTTCATGAAATGCCTGATTTATTCTCTCTGTACCTCCAAAGACAGTAGGTAGCTGTTCGGTTTAAGCACATGAATTGGTGAATGATCTTCTGCACTCCAAACTACACTACTAATAAAAATCCTGGAAAGCTCCACTACAAGAACTGGTGCACTGGAAATTTGTTTACTTCAATTAATTAATTAGGTTTTTTTCCTCTTTTTGTTTTTTAAACAAAAGCCACATGTACTCTAAAAAGTAAATTTAAAAAGCTAATATACCTGAAATACTGCACAAAATGCACTTTTTAAATTGAATGAGCTGAATAATACTGTAACAACATTAAATCTATTGGGCCTGAGGGAGCCAAAGATTAACTGCCCTTGAAGCACACCATGCTTTGTTCACCTAACTTTTTGTATCTCCTCTCTTTGAAAGGAAAAGATTTACATATTTTTAAAATATTTTTAAAGCAAAAACAATCCTGGTTGTTGAAAGTAACAACTGATGCTACAACATTTGAATTAGAAACCAAGCAGTGTATTTCACAATTACTATTAATTATAACTGAATACACAAATGGAGAAATGTAATTTAGGAAGAAGAGCTTGGTCAAAATTTACATAATTGTTTGTATTCTTCATAATTCAAAACACCCCAGCTGTCAATACCGTTCTCTTTTCTAAATCTCGCTGCTGGATTTCTGTCATTCTGTAACACTACTACAGAACACAATTTCTGAGCTTCTGAGCATGTTTGTGAGCTTGCACAGTAGCATTTAAAAATATTTATAGTCAGCACTTAATCTGAGACTTTGGAAGTATTTTAAAAGCCTGGTTCTAATGTTAATATACAAGGTTTCATGTAAATATTTCATCACTACTAAGGGAAATGGAAACTATGTTCCAAATATTTCTAGATCCAAAATGTGAACAGTTGAATGAAACCACTGGAGTCTCGGCAAGATACGCAAGCTGAGGATCTGGCCTCTAAACAGAAGCTGTAATGATCAGACATGAGTTTTTTCAGTACTTCCCTTCTCTGACTAAGTCATTTGCACACATAGTCAGTATTTTAACAGAGGGATCAGTAACTCTGGCAAAAATGCTAAATTTAGCACTGGGCAGGGTTGGAGTGGCCAGGAGTTGGCAGCTGTGACCTCTTGAGAGAGACATCTGCAGGAACATTTGTAAGAGACAGTGTCTCATACCTTCCTGCCCTCACAATTCCATAGAAGCTGCTTGGCAGCACACTCCATCTCTGAGAGACAGCATTTTCCAGATCATACTGGTAGCAAAAATCAGCAAAATTAGAGGCTGGTAGAGCAGCAGCCTTCTAGCAGAGGCAAGATGCCACCAATCAGCTGATCAGCATTGTCTCGTTTCCTCTGAACTGCAACATCTCTTGGCTGCCCATGAGATTTCCCTCAGCCTGCTTTACCTTTAATCTAGGCAATAAAGGCATAGCCTGATCCCCACTTATACCAGATTTCCAGACTCTGTTTTTATTGATGTAGGGACTTTGTGCATTTGGTGCTATCTAAATAACATCATTATCTCTCTAGCTGTCCTAAATAAAGCTAAATGTACCAATCATATTGACTGCAATGTACAGTGAGATCCAAAACTCTATCGCAATGAGGCAAAGGAATGTATTTTTTACCAAGGAAATAGGACACCATGAAATGTATTTAGGCAAAAAAAGGGAAAAAAATAGAGATTTAAACCATTAAAGACTTAAAGTTTAATGACTGATTACTGACTGGTTATTCTAGATATGCTCAATTTGCAGGGCACATGTCTCTTCTGGATCTCATGAGTATCTAAAGATGTAATCACTCTCTGCCTGATTCAAACAAACTTAAGCAAAGATTTTTCAGCTTTATCTGCATAAGACAGTACAGTTACATGAAAAAAATGGGAAAAATGTGTTGAAATGTACAAAACGAGGGACTCTTGATTCACAAACTTTTTACTGCAGTTATTAATCCTTTGTTCTAAATAACAAACATTTTGGGGAGACGTATGGTACTAGCTCACTGAGAAAACCTTAGGATATTAAAGTTCTTATCTGTTTCACTTCATTTCTTCAACAGACATTTCTACCATTCCTTACTGCAGGTTAAGAAATAGAAGATTTAAGATCATTTTGTTTGCTGAGAATGACATTCTATGTTGTCTTACAGAGCATATTCTGCTCAGTGCAGCATGGGTTAAAGAGGTGTTTACATTTCCCCTCCTCAAACAGCCTTTCTGCATTGTTCTGAGTGCTACAGCTGATTTTTTTTGAGAAAAACATTCTAGCATTCCTCAGAAAGAACTGATTAACTGAGTTGCAAGAGTAAATGAACAATTGAAATAATGCTGGCCAAGTAAACATATTACATATTATAAACAAGTATTCAGAAAATTTACTACTCACTTCCATAGTGTCTTTTGAAAGATAAACAACCCAGTACACCAGGTTGAATCCTGCAAACGCCACTGGAAAGAGGATCCTGGAATACTGGTCTATTTTACTTGCACCTCCAATAGCTGGTGGTTGCGGTGGGGCTTGTGGAGGAACAGATGGTGGTTGACACTGGGATGCAGTATTTGACATTACGCTGGGTTCAGGAGACTGCTCTGCCTGAGACGTTATGGAGTTTACTCGCTTCTTCAGGTTAGAGTTGGAGTCAGAATGCTGTGAAAGAAAAAAGAAGAAAATAAAGGGTGATCTTTGGATACAGAGTCTTCGGTTTTGTGATCTTTAGACTTCTTTCCGCCTTTTAACTTAACCTTCTGACTTTATTGTTGCTTCTCTGCTATAGTGCAATCTCAGAAAATCACAAAAATAATATCTACAGAAGGATATATATGTTTATGGCCTAAAGCTTTGTTGTAAAACCATGAAAGAATATGTGCTTTTCATATTTTTAACATTGTGATAAGTGGAAGCTCCAAAAGAGAAAAGAAAAGATGGGGCTAAAAGGAAAAGAAGCTAATGGTGTATCTAAATTGCAGTAGATTGGTATGACTGAAGTTTGTGTAGATATGGATCAAGATTAAACAAAACAGCACATATGGGCTGGCTCAGGTGCAGTCTTCCCTGGCTGAACCCATTGATAAGTTTCGTAAACACTGAATGGAGTCAAGTAGTCATGCAAGAACTAGAAAACTGCTGCGCAAAAGGCAATGGACTAACTTTACAGCTGCTGAAGACATGAATGCTAAATTGTCCTCTTGGTTTTTTCCAGGATAAAATTTCATTTTTAAATATATCTCATAATTCCCACAGCACTTCCATACATACAACTGAAGAAAAATATACTTATCTATAATGGGACTATTTTTATTTTCATTTATGGTAAAATGAAACCAAATTACTCCCATATTTTGTGCAGTATTCGCAGCCGGGTTCAATTACTCTTCAGAAAGCTGTATGAAAACTCTTATGAAAGTTCAGCCAGAACTCAGGGACATGTGGAGCTTACCTCTTAGTTACTAGGCTAACATGTATATTCATTTTGTACATCTGTTTTATTTGGGGCCAAGTTGCCATTATTTTATTTTCACAAGAGTAGAAGTAATAGAGTTCTTCCCTCCAAAATGGCTTAGGAATAGGATCTACCACAGGCTCTAACCCTGCTCTAATGGATATCGATTACCCATTTTCACAGTAGTGTCAAATAGGAGGAAGTAGTCAAAAGCCTTGCTGCTACTGCCATATCCCAGGATGGCCATTAGTGGATGCACAGCAGCAGCTGTAAGATTCATCTGATGGCTGAGAAAATACAGAAGGATGCTGAGAGTGACATTTTTGTTTGCTGTTTGTTTTGATATGAAGTACTGTAGTGTTCTGTTAATATAGAGCTTAAGCCTAAAACTTCGTCCATAAAGGATTGCAAAACTCATTTCCCAGATTATTAATGGAAAATCTTGTGCACAAAATCACACAACATACACAGATGTTCTTGGATTTGAATACAAAGCTTTTTTGGTCAGCAGAACAATGACCAAATGATTGAAGCGGATGAGGGAAGTCTTGGACAATGTAAATAACTCCCAATGTAACAGCACATACATCCATAGTAAAATGGAAGACTAACACTGGAATGATTTTAAGGTAGAAAAATGCTATTAGATAGGCAACTTCCAAAGGTATTCTTTTGGAGTGTTTTAATGACAGTCATTCACTTAAATGTAGTCTGCTGTCAGCATTTTTGGGAGGTATCTTGCAGGACTTCTAAGCACGGGAACAGATTTTAGTCAATCGGATAAACGACTGAGTCACTAAAAGGAAAGGAAGCATTTTCTGAAATACATTGCCTACTCTTGTACTTGGGCCACAATTTCCAGATAACAGAATAACCTAGCACAACTGGTGTATCCTGGGTGACTTAAAGTAGTTGTAACAGGAATTATCCTTCCAGAAGTCATTGTTACTGTCAGAGAATCAGAACAAGTGACACTTCTACAACAGGATGCCAAGTTCTGTTCATGATTGAATGGACTAGTATCCAACTAAAATTAGGGAGAGATGGGATTCCTCACAGCTGATTTTACTCTAAATAAAAGGTGAAGAGAACATCCTCTTACCTTAAAAGGAATAAGGTACTTTTTCGGTATGTATTTCTCTTATCTATTGCCCTTTTTCTTCCCCCTGCAACCAATCATCACTTCCAATTTGCCCTCTATACATTATATGACTGGTGTCATGGTCTGAATGGGTATTAAACAGCATTCTATCTCTCTGCCTATCTGGAACACAGATGTTTCGTTTTGTATTTTCCAGTAACACAGCAAACAACAGAGAGATTTAAATGGAGGAGGATCTACAGATGTGTCACAGAAACAGAAAGAGCGTTATCCATGTCCATTTGCACTAATCATAATAATAATCCCACTCTATAAACAGATTGGCTAGTTGAGCCTGCCTTCCTGCTTTCATTCAAGTTCTATTCCATTTTGCCTGCATGCCCTCCTTTGAAAAGAGCTGTACAAGTTGTAAGGTATCTTGTTTTTCAATTTACTGTGGAACAACTTGACCTTTTGTGAACAACATGTGGTTCCTAAAAATACAAGTGTTGAATCTTAGCCTTTTCTATCTAAAATATTCTGGTACAAGGTGGGTCAAATTCTACTCTGGATTATTCAAGCATAAATCGGGAATTACAGTGCTGAGGTGATGGAGTTAATAGTAAGTAGAACAGCTGTAGCATATGGTATTTGGAAGATGTTTAGTACTGAACATATTTAGAACGTGGAGGTAGTAAAATCTTTGTGATCATTGAATAGGCCCTTGGAAAAGTGTAATCCTGGTTGTTATTTTATTTATATTTATTAAATCTCATTCCTATAGGAGGATTGCTAAAGTAGGAGGATTATCTCAATGTGATTTCGTCTAAAGAAAAACCCTGAGTAGTTCTTTACACTGTCTTTAACACTCCAGGGTCCCCGTAACAGCAAAATCAGGGTCAAGTCTATTTTCTTGTAAATCCTTTCTCAGGATATGGAATTCTAAGTCCAAATTTATCTCAGATGTGTAATGAGGATGTTCTCAGTATGGGAACTCCTTGTAGACCAGACAGCTGTCCCAGAACCCCACCTCATATTTTTCATTGGAATTCACTGGTAAACCAAGAAGAGGAGGGAGTCGGGAGACCATATAATTTCTTATTACAGTTGTTCTGAAAAGTAGCTACAGTAATTTGTCTGCTATATCTAGATTTAACTTCTCCTTTTGACAAAGATTACATACAATAACATCATTAAATGTTAACACAACACAGAGAGAAAATGGAAATGAATAGCCTATTTTGCATAGCTCACAGAGCCAATTGGTCAAGTAAGGACTGTTTTACAAGTAGCAAGAACAAGAAGCCTGAGGCATGGCACACTGTGTCATAAGAAAATAATGGATTTTCTTAAGTTACTGAACCTTGATTCAGAGGAGGACTATTGCACTCATGTGGAATGTTAGTCCACCAGACAATTAAACTTGCGACTCTGTATGAGTAGGCAGTGACACAGAACAGATTGCCAGTTCATTGGTTAATGTGAGACACCATCACACTGGACTAGATAAACACTGGTATGTAGATGGCCTTCTTATACAGTCTGCCTTCTTATTAAGCTTTTGTAGGCAAGGTATCTCATCCCCTGCAAAGCTCACAAAGCACTCTCATCCCATCTATAAAGTTCTGCTCTCTCACAACTCTCCTCAATATCACTAGAATTTGCTTATACTCAGAATATCTCAAGAGGCTTTCAGCAAATTTCTTGCCTTCCAGATCTAAAACAATACAGCATATATAACCTTGGAGTAAACAGAATTCTTTGTCTGCTTTTTCTGATTTTTTTGCTGGATGCTAACTGTGATTTATGAATGCACTTTGTTCTTGTGTTTCTTTCCCTCAAGAGATTTCTGTAATTCATATTTGTAGAATTGTCTTCTCTGTTGCCTTGTACTGCAAATGCATATTCTTACTACCAGTTTAGTTTATGATCTAACAGTAACATGAGCATCTTATATATGCAACCCAGATACTGGCTAACTTTAAACAAATGAGTATCTGTATGTCCTTCCTTATCTCTCTTCTATTCACATCTCTTTTTCCTACTAGCAATCCAGTAAAAAGAGGTTCATGAGAATAAACTCTAAAAGTTTAGATAAAAATAACATGTTATTTCTCCTTTTCTTCATAATTTATTTAAGACACTGAGCTTTCCTCATATCAAAACACACACACACAAACCAACCTAGAACCAGAACTCAGTGTCTGTAAAAGGCAGAATGCTTAATTAAATATATAACGTTTTTGCCTCTGCTCATTAGTAGATAGTTTGAGTAATTTCAACCATTCATATTACAGATATAACAGCACATGCTAATGACTTATCTCCCCAAGGGGGTGCTAAACATGGTTGAGCCCCTACATCCACCAGTGTGAACTGTAAAAACTCTCCTTAGCTATTGAACAATCCATATGCAGCAACTTACAGCAAGAAAGTTCATTATGGTATGTAACATCATCTTTCGGCCATGTACTAAGGAACCTCATCCAATACAGTCCTGTGCAGTTTCGGTATCCATCTCATGACAGAGATTCATTTTAAACCCTAATTTAGACACTTCTTTGCATGTCTCATCTGTGGGATCTGATACAAAAAATGTCTATTGCAAATGATGTGTATTGTTTATAGATATAAACAGCGTCCTGCATAATCAAAAGCTGAATATAGTTTAGAAGCCATTAATAACCCTAGCTTTAGGCATCTCTTTAGGAATGTTAAGTTACGTTTGCTAGAAACACTGAGGAAAAACATGAAGAGTTGTTTTCAGCATTTTTTACTCTAGTAAAAGGGTTAAATCACTTAGGTTAAATTACTCACTTGAAGCATGGGAAAACCATGTTCAAATTCTTTCTTAACCTCCAGGAACTGAAATTCACTTCTCTCAGAATATAGCCTAAACATCAGGTGAAGGTGAATAAGGGGAGAGGCTGTTACCTTATTACTTCAAAGCTATTTTAATTTGCATGGAAAAATCTATAGAGGCAGGAAGCATAACTGAAAAATACCCCATGCCCATTTTATTAAAATTACTGTTATATAAACCAGATATGCAGTAAGGAGAGCAGCGACTGGAATCCTGGTCATTCTCTTTTCAATGGGGATGTGCTATGGTAGAGCTTCCTCCTAACATTTATTTGTAGCATGCCAGAAAAAACATATAATTGGCACAGAGCCCCTCTGCTGTCAAAATATGTTTTTACATTAAACAGATTTAAATTTTCAAAGTCATATTTGGCTCTTAAATCAGTGTCTGCCCATATGTTTTTTTCCTATAATTAAACTTACTTTATTTTGTCCTTACTACACTCCTGCAAAAAAAGTACTGGGATTAGGCTTCAATGCTCTCAGTCAAGACTTTAAAGCATGTAGCTGTTTCTAGGATAATACCTAAGGGGTCGTTGATAATCCAGACAGAAGTACTCTGTTACACCAGGATACTCATTAAACATACTCAATATATTCTGACATAATTATAGGAAACTGAATCCTCTATATCAGTGACATACGGCTGCTCTGCAGTTGGCCAGGGTTGTCAAAGAAAATGAGAATCCTTTCCTGCCCAAGCCATGTTGTTTTGAAACACAAGGCTGGAGGGAGAAGGAAGCTCTCCCAGAGGTATTTCACTGCTCTGTGCTGATTTCTGTCAAAACAAGAGGTCTTCTAGAACATAACTGTAATCAAGCTGTTAGAGGGTGGTAATCTTTTGTCTTTTACATGTAGCCTCTCACATGGAAAGGATGTCTTTTGATCCACGGGGTTACTCCCTGATCATCCCATAAAGCATTACTGCCAATGTTGTGCTCCACAGTATCACCAATTCCCTTCCCCTGCAACTTCCAGGATTGGGATCTTCTTAGGTAAAGAAAGTCATCAAGAGGAAACAATGCGATTGATATATAAAATATAGAATCGAAATGGATTTAAAAGCTAAGTGCCATTATGGTTTTATATATGTATGTATAAGATGTTTGGTTTTGACATGCTAAAACTAGCTTGGCCACCATATGAGTAAGAACAGGTTTGTGTCAGGGTCCAGATGACTACTCAGCTTGTTGCCATCGTGTTCTGCAGCGGAACACCCATAGCTTTGTATTTCACACAGGGATTGCCTGCAGCTAATGAAGAGAGCAAGCCAAATTCTGCTGTCAGTTAACTGAGGTAAATAGAGAGGCTTTCCTGGAGCCAGCCCAGGCCTGCTGGGCTCTCAGCTCTCCACTGAGCTCATGGGCATAGCCTCATCTCTCTTACTGAACCCACCACAGTTCAATGGCTGCAGCATTTTCTCCTACTTTCATTATACAGTAGAGCAGAATTTGGTCCTCTGACATAATTCTTTTCTGAGTGTACAGGTTTTTTGGCTACATTATAAATATAAAAACATGTGTGAGAGAGTTTAGTTTATTTAAATAAAGTAAAATTTTAAATAAAATTAACTAGACTGAGGGAAAGGAGCCTGCTTGATAATATTTTGAAATTTTTTTTTTTTTTTTTGTTCAAGAAACATTTAATCTGGAATTAAAAAAAGAAACAGGAATATATTCTGTAGATATGTTTATCTTGATTTTAGGCCCTCACTCAAGCAGGAAAAGTTTCTAACTGGCTATTTTGTAACTCTTTTCTATTTTCATTTATACCAAACCTGTCTCCCTGGGCTTTTCTTATGCAGCACTGGGTCTTCCTGTCATACAAAAAGTACTACTAGTTCAGACATCCTAAGGTTATTCCCACCACAGTTTTCTTTATTCCCCTCTTCAGGCAAGTTAAAATAATAGATCATTAAAAATATATAGTCTGTGTGTTATTCTTAATGTTGCTGCTGGTAGCAGAGTTCCACTGGCAGTTGTACAGCCATAAAAATTCTCAAGTAAGTACATTTGACTTTTCGTTTTAGAAATGGACTCTCTGAAACCAAGTAAACTTTTAAGTCCTCATCTAAAAATATCAGCTGACTTCTAAAAATGCTAAAGACAGCATTTTTGACACAATTTGCTACTCTTCCTCCTATACTTGTGCCTTCATAGACGTAAAATTCTAGCAACTTTCACGCATTGAAAAATCACACATAAAAATATTATAAAATAATAGATGGAAAATTTTACTAGGCCATCTAAAGAGTAAAAAAGAAATTAAAAAAAAAAAAAATCATAGATTAGAAAAGAAAAGATACCAAAGTACAGGGTGAGAGATGAAAAAGATTTTTTTAAAATCAAATAAAGTAGACTGTTAAAAACGATGTATTAAATCTGGATTATCTTAAGCTTTTTTTCCTAATAACGTGGAAAACAATATTTTTAGAAAAAAGACAGAGAAAACGAGGAGAAAAAAAAAAAAGGTAAAAGAAACGTAGGAGAGGTAAGATAAATTATCAAAGAATAAGAATTGGGCACTGTAGCAACCAAAACATAAGAGAAAAATCTCGAAGGAAAAGAGCTGAAAGAATTTAGAGGCAAACAATTGGAACAAGTTGGGGAATACAGGGCAACAGAGTAAATTGGGACCTCAGATAGGACTTCCTAAATCTACACTAAGAAAGAAACTGAGTATTATGCTGTGTGCCTTATTTAAAAATAACTGTCCTAAGACCAGTAATGTAGCTATAGAAGCGCAACACTCAGTGAGAATGACAGTCCTGAGGAAATGGTCATATATTCATGCAATCAGCCTGTGTTAAATACACTGTTAGCATTCAAATTAGACACTTCAGGTCTGTTTCAGCTGAAATTATATCACTGACTGTAGCACATCTATCAATGTGACAACATACAAAAGTTCCTTCTCCCTTATCTCTACCACAGGGGGGGAAAAAAAAAAAAACTGAAAAAGGAAAAGCTTCTTAAAATCTGTTATCCTGTAATCACTCCTTTTTCCCAGAATGCCTTTCTGGAAGGGAACCTTCTAAATCCAATAGCTAATTCTTCTAGAAGCCTTTTTGACTACATCATCTTGCCTTCAATTGTAAGCACCCTTCATTTTTATTATCTCATTGAATTTGCTCTTTCTATTACTGCAGAGGTATGTTCTCATAGAGAACTGGTCCTGGGAGAAAACAGTGGTGGACATATAGGGCTTGAAAATTTCTGTCTTGCTTTGAGCAAGATCAGGTCTATAGAATTTTGTGGACACTGTGGCTGTTTTAGAGACTGAGTTTACTTTGGGACCTAAATGTTACGGGATTTACTACTCTTCTAAAAGTGTATGCTACATTACATCAGCTAGATGTAAATAATTTTCTTGAGCAAATGGTTGCACAGTGTGCTTCCTAGATGTGTATTTTATTCCTAGATGCTTATTTTTTTGCTGGTTTTTACTTGGAAAATCTAACAAGTTAATATTTACAAAATAGGAAGGAGTGTCTTGAGTTTGGCTCTTTGCTTGTTTATGGCTGAAGACATTGATAAGAAACTTGAGTCTTTTAACTTCTTTATCTTTTATTCATTTGTTCAACAGAAATTTTATATTTGTTGCTTAGCTTGGTCTGCCATGATTCATAGACCATGTAAATCCGGAGGAGCCCTATCATCAGGAACAAGTTCTTAGCTTATCTGGGCAGAAGCAGATTATTTTTTGGAATGATTGTTTTCCTGAGACTGGGAATGTGGGGGGGGGGGGTGGTGGCAGTGGCTGTGAATGCACCAGCAGCATGTGCAGAGTCAGCCTGTTTTCATATTGCTTAGCAGGGACTTCAGTGAAAACAAAAGTAGTATATTTTGGTTTAGTTTGGTTTTTTTCTTTCTAGTAAACCACCTTATGATTAACTCAAACTTAAATAATAAAGTGTGTGAAGGACAGATCCAAGCTGTTATTCCTCTTCATCATGTAGTAGCTGTCAGTATTTTCCTCGCGCTATATAAAACCAGGTGAACTTTTTGGGGTTTTTTTCTGATAGCTTGTCCTCCAAAAAAGAGTCAGCAAAACTTATCAATTGTGATTTTAATGGTTGGAAAGTACTTAAATGTTGTTACTTTAACTGCTATTTATCAGCAAATGTAGAAAAATTTCTATATGGTGGGTAAGGTGTTGTCTTGATATGGGCACCTCTTAGACTGACCTCCTTATTCAATTACAGATTCAGAGGTTTTGCAAAATGTTGTTCAAATTCTGTTATTACTCTAAAAATGGAAATTGTGGTGGTAGTAGAACTGATTTTGAAACTGGAAGACCACAGTGATAAATATATTAACATATGTTGTGAGACAGCATTCACGATTTAGCATGAGATGTACAGAATAATATTTGCAAGCAATTTTGACACAGTTTTTTGATACTAGAAAGACTTCCTGTCTTTCACATATACTAAAATCTATCCTTCATTCATGGTTTTTTCCCCCAAGCTTCCACCAACACAGATTTTCATAAAAGAAACAGATGCCAAGTTTATGTAAAGGCTAATTACCCATCTTCCAGATGACGCGCTTACGGTATGTGCCCTTGTACTACAGTGATCCCATAATCATCTGGCCAATGCACATGTTTTTTTCATGGTACACCATCCCACAGATTCTGCAGACTTACTGAGAACCACAGTTGCCTGACCACACTGCCTACAGCATTGCTCAGGAGAAGTATCATGGGTAACAGTCTAAGAGGTTTCCTTAAACATATCGCCAAATAAATATCTCTCTAGAAAATCATATTGCAAATTTAAATAAACACTAAAAATAAATGAATTATATTCATTTTCTGGAATCAGAACAATGCCTTTGATAAATAGACATGATCTGGTTACACAATCTGTTTCAGGTTAAGATCACTTTAATATTGTTTTACATTCACTACTTCAGCTGCCTGTTCCTATATGATGCTTATTATCAGAAAAACAAGCAATTACCGACACAATCTCGTCCTCTGCCGGTACAGTTGCTGCTGATAGTGCTGCTGCCAGTGCTGCTGCCCTGGCTGCCTTCCTCATCGCTCTCTGAGTCTGGAGATTGGTGAAGTAGTTGACAGCTGCAAACTCAATAAGTGCAGAAAAGACAAAGGCAAAGCACACAGCTATGAACCAATCCATGGCGGTGGCATAGGACACCTTGGGCAGAGAATGACGAGCACTGATGCTTAAAGTGGTCATTGTGAGAACTGTAGTGATTCCTTGAAAACAAGAGTAAGAAATGGGGGCATTAGAACTTTGCTTCAGGCCTGCTACTCTTAAATTCATATATATGAAAGAAACCAAAGCACAACACTCTTTTTGGTTTTAGCTGTCACCCTACATCCCAGCTAACCAACAACACTCCTAAGTATTTTGTATCCTTAAATAACTCATGCATACTGGATTCAGCATCTAAAAGCTCTGGAAAAACTTCCTTAATGCATTGAGCAGACTGGAAAGTAAGATAACAACATTCTACATGGTGCAGCTGCCTAGGATTGTGATAAACATGGCTATGAAAAAATCCAGGCTTGAAATACAAAGGATCCTTGGGGGGTTGATAAGTGGAATGTTTGGCAGAAACCTGGATTCACATATTGTCATTCCCCAACAGCGATCCTCTTTCTCCTGTTGTTGTACAAGACAGACCGTGGCTTACAGAACCCTGACTAAATCAATCAAATTCTACATTAAAAACAGTTGGAACCTGATCCAAACATTTCAAGTAATAGCACTTGGGTCCCCTGAGCTGTTGTCTTTAATCACTGGATACGTATTTTAAGATTCACTAACAGCATCTTGATTTAAAAGTGCCTGTAGTTACAGATAGGGAAGGACAGAAAAGCTACTTCTCTAGAGCTGCTTATCTATTTTCACAGAGCAAATCTGGTCATGTAGCTCATGGGCACCATGGTGTTCTTCACATGAATTCATGAATTTATTCTTTCTGTGTTGAAGTGTACAGTATTAATAATGTAGGAAATATACTTACTTCCTACTGCTGCCTGATACAAGCAAAAAATGCAAGAACAAACTCAATCATTTATATAGAAGCCTCTGTGACTCATATTTACTTATGCCTGCTAGAATGTAAAAACCATGGGTATTTAAAGACAGTAAGGTGGAAAATATCCTCTTTATTTTCTGCAGTTGGGAAAGGGTAGGTGGGGAAGTAAAAGATGTTTAATGTCATATTGTGATGGTCATGTTGAATTGATGAAGTAATATGCTGTGAGTGATGCTCAGAGGAAAGGACTGTCATAGCATATAGCAGCATCCAGACAGGGTGACATTATTTTCAGAGTTTCTCTGCAACTCTTTCACATGATGTGGCTTGCCAGCTGTCTGAGGTTAACTACGTCCCAATGTCATTACCTAACATGTTTTAATGAAATACAAATAGGAGATGGTATAGAAATATGTAGGACCCCTACTTCTCCCAAATCTGCCAGACTCATTTTATGATATGAATACAAGTATGCTGAGATACATTTCAATTTCAAAGGTCCAGAATGAACTTTTCGAAATGATGTGTGATTAGATTACAATCTGTCTATGTGCTAGTTTGTAATAAATTTATATATTCTGTGTCTGAATAAAAACTTTCTGCAGCAAGAATTTAAATTAGGAATAGGTCTCCTATTCTATTACAGGTATAGATAAGAATTTTCTCAGTGTGGAGTGAATACTGATGAAATGCTCTGCACTGTGGAAAGCTACTTTATCAAACTGAATACCAAATTACAGTTGGTAAACTGTGCAACTGTGAATTGTTTACCCTTGTCTCTATACTTTGAACACTTCTTGGTAAGTTTTGAAGGATGTGTTATATAATGCAAACACTGCAATCTGATAACTGGCATCCATTTTGGAGGTAAACACAGTCCTTAAATTATTTTGTGCTGAGAAACTGGTTTAGGCACATCATTGTTCTTCTACTATTAATTTCTCTTCTCTCAAGCTTAGTTTTGGGACTTACAAGTAAAAGTGAAAATTTATAATTTAAGTATTTTTAATATGATGCATTTTAAACCTTCTCCATTTTAAAAAATTTTCACTGAAAAAGACTGGAAGTCTTTTTTTGTCATAAGGAATTTCCTCTTCTTTTCCTTAGATTAAGGTATTCAGAATCCATGGGATTTTGAACGAGTCAGGACTACAAATTCAGACTGTGCCCTGGGAGAAATACAAATGGGAGAAAGATTGAAATGTTCTTTTAAAATGCTAACGTTACTATTTTCCACAATACAGAAAGGTGTCTGTTTTACTGTTTTCATAAAATATTTTCTCAAGTCTGTGTTACTCTTCAGTACAATACCTAAGAGCTGTTATTCCAGTGTTTGGGGTATTTATATAATTATTACCAAATCAGCTACAGACCTACTTGCACATCTCTCAAGCATGTACAGTTACCTTCTGTGACCACTATGTTGCAAGTACGTTTTACTCAAAATGTAGAGGATATAACTCAACAGTCCAGAGATGCAACATGAAGCCAAAGCAGGTAGCATCATATTTGGAGTATGGACCTCATATATGTATGAACCAGGAGACTTAAAGCTTTAAGAGCATTAATTCAAACACTGGAAAGAAAAGCCCTGCCATGCAATATGGATACATCTTTCTCATTTTAAGTCCAACCTGTGCTAGGGACATTATTCAGCTCACTGATCTTTATCCATCTAAAGCCCTTGTTAGTTGTTTAGATACCTTTGTAGCCAAGGGAAAGAGAGCACTCCAGAATGGGTGTTAGATGAGGTACCTTATGTCAGATAATAACTCCATTCCCTGTGATTTTTTTTTTTTTTAAAGCTTTAACTCATGTTGGTTTCACAAGACAATAAATCCTTAGGTTAAAAAAACCCTCTTTAAAAAATGAAGAGGCTGACACTTACTCTGAAATTGTCCCTTCCTGCATACAAAAATATATTGCAAAGCATCACAAACAAGTCTGGGTAAACAAACATTCTGAGTCAAGAATTTTGACCCTCATAGGCAAATTGTCTATCACTTGGTTTCACTTTAGTATGTACTTTTGCTGACTGAAACCTACTAGCTGCCTTTCCTAATCCCCCCTGGATTATAGTATCTGATTGATACAATGGATTCAATACAGTGAATGAAATGAAATGAAATGAAATGAAATGAAATGAAATGAAATGACAAAAGGAAAAACACAAATACCAGCCACGGTTCTTGCTGGAACAGATTCTTTGTTGATCCAAAACACAACTTGAGACAGGACTACAGTCATGATGCATGGAATGTATGTCTGAATGAGATAGTAGCCTATTTTCCTTTGAAGATGGAAGTAGAGCAGCTGGAGTGAATATTCGCCTAAAACAAACAAGCAATGAAAGGAAGGAATGAATGAATGAATGGTAGATGACACTGAGCTATTCAAAGACCTTAATGCAGCATACCAAAAACTGTCCTGGCTGGAACAGACTCCTTGTTAATCCAGAAAGACACCTGAGAAAGAATGACTGTCATAATGCAAGGAGTGTATATCTGTATCATGAAGTAGCCCATCTTCCTTTGCAAGTGGAAATAAACTGTCATGATTACATATTCACCTGTTAAGAGACAAGTATGTCAGCGTATTTTGGCAACATGTGAGCAAACATTACTGGCTTAAACCCAACATAGTATGTTCTGATGAAATCACAGACCTCCTAGTGCATAAAAATAAACTGCTTAAAAAAAGGTAAAGTGACCTTATGGAAACAGATTACAATAATATTCATTTTATGTATTCTTTTTACTGGGGTGGGGAGGCAGTGGGAATTCTTAAGAATCTCATGAAAAATTCTGTGTTTGACGGGACTGTATTGAAAAGCTGTCTTTTAAGAGACAATGGTTAGAATGTGTCCAAGGATTTTACTTTTTAAAATGGCAAAAGATAATTAAATTAATTTCATTCTATATGAAAAAAACCCCCTGTAATTTATTATCAAGATGTTTCGTAACACCAGTAGTTTCCACATGGCTCCATCTTACCTGTGTTAGATTTAATTGTTTCACTAGATACAGTTTGTCCTATGAGGTCATACTGGAGAAGACTGGAAGACTCCTGTGGTACTTCTACTGAATGCAATGGTCCTTTTTTCCAAGTATAAATTATTTCACTTTTTGGATAAGCATCTGAGAAACAGAGGGGAAATTTACCATTACTAATTACGTATTTTATAAGTAATTGAAAAAATAAGCAGAATAATCCCTTTTGTAGCTCAAATGCCCACAGAAACATGCATCCTACTCCAGTAAGTTCCTAAACTCATTAATTACAAAATGAAAAAAAAAAAAAAAATCCACAATAAGAGAATGGCTGAGGTGAGACCTGAAAGGAACTAGCTTTGTTTCTTAATTTGCTATAAAACATACACACCTATTACCGCAGCTCAATGAAATATTTTCAAAATTGATTACCACAGACTATATGTTTTCAAAATTATAAGTAATATAGCAAATGTAGCAGAGGTTTTATGACTTGTTGAAGGACCAACTTTGACTACCAGAAGTGTAAGAATAATAAACAATAAAACATGCTTCAACAGTCATCCTTCACTGAATAAATCCATGTCCATATGAATGGTCTGAGTCTCAGAGAAAAAAGTAAAATTCTAGTATAAAAATACAGTTAAAAATTTCAGCTATGTCACTAAGCAATATCTTAGGATCTTCTGACCTTCTGAACAAATGTGTTCTTTTAACAAACTGAAAGATACAGAAAAAACTTACAGCTTCCAAATTTCAGCGGACAAGCATGTCCATCCATTGGGAAGTTCACCAACCGCATAGGACAATCAGCATTAATGGTTAGTCTAGAATACATAATATAATGAAAAAATGATAATGAAAAAATATGGTATGTAGAAAAATACTGATAGAATCAAAAATACAGATCAACCAAAAGCAGAAGAACAAGCTCTCACCTCATTGTGTAAAGAATAGTTCCATTCTGCATAATTCTGAAAAGTTTGTTAGGAGTTGTCATATTGTGAGCAATTGATTTTTTTCCATTTCTAAAAAATGTGTCTGGTGTCCAAATTTTACTGACCATTAAATTGTTCAACCTCAAAATTTCAGTTGGCCCACTAAACTTCAACCTCTCATCAGTCCATGTCTGACGAAAGAAGACATCCATTGTGTATTCCTATGGAAAATAAACAGGGGTTGACTTCTGTGCAGGGGTCAGCAATAGCAAGTGGCTGTGGGGACAGTAACTCCATGAGACAAACTAACACACATGTCAATGGCATTTCATTTACTGCTTAAATACTCAATCCTATTACCATTAAGTAGTTACTAAAAAAAGTTGTCCATGAAAACATATCCTATTTTCTTACTACTTGAAGAATAGTTACAAATGAATCAGTGAACAGGTAATTTGACATGAGTAAGGAAAAAAAAAAAACAACCCTCATTGTCCTCTCAGAAATAATTTAATTCAAAGTGACTGAGGTCTAAGGAAATACAAACATCTACCTTTCAAATTGCAAAACCAAACTATCAATGTTTAATTGTCAGAAACAAAAAGACATGTTCAGTGAGTCTTCTGCAGCTTTCTTTGGATAATTACAAAGTAATGACTGCTCTGAGTCACATCACAGTAGGATTATAGTGTCAATTTATTATTAATCTATGGGATTATTTTCAAGAATTCTTAGTAATATTTTCACAAGCCTTCAGAAAGGACCTCTGCAGAACTTGCTTAGGAAACAGAGGTAAACCCGGCCAGGGGCAAATTTTGTAAAAATTAATGCTTATGCCTTCTCTTAGACTGACTGATGAAGAGCAGCGGAAAAACTATGGTAGCACTTAGAGCCCACAGTTCCCTGCCTGCAAACTGGACTGCAGGCTCAGGTGAGCAGGTGTCTGAGGAGTGCACAAGGGCAAAAATAGCAGCCCAAGTCAATCTCCAGAAAGAGAACGGCAATACCATCCTCACTTCCATTACTTAACGTGTTCTTGGGGCTGCTGCTGTAGCTGCCAGAGTTCACCCAAGTCCGCAGCTGCCTGAGCTTGGGGGCACCCAGCATGACCAGTGGCAGCCGTGTCAGCAACGGCGCCATTCCCCTGCAGCTGCTCATTTGGTTGCGTCCTACCAGGCAGCGTTCTGCGAAGCTGTCCTGGGACATGGGTGCTCACCATCTTCTTCATAGGGTTAAAGAGGCATCTTTCACCTGTGGCCCATGCCGTCACCTAAGGCTGTGTGCGCCCAGCCCCAGCTGGCGCTGCCGGGAAATAGCTGTATGCAGCTCCGGCCAAACTGCTCTGCTGGGCCCTAGAGATTGTCAAAGAGATTAAACCTCGTAATCTGCTTTAATGACGGTCAACTCAGATGCCACCGTAATGAATCCCGGGAAAAGAGAGCAGGGGCGGCGAGTGGGGCCCTTACCATCTCCACGTCGGACACCGGCCCGAAGCTCGTCACGTAGATGTCCGTCTTGACTTCTGTCACAGAGCCTGCGGGACACAGAGAGGGGCTGGGAGCAGAGCGGGACAGGGGCTGCGGGGCCCCTCTGTTGGAGGGCAACGGAGACGCCCCGCAAGAGCCGGGGGCTGCGGGGCACGGGCAATTTTGCTGCTTTGCCTCCCCTTTTGGGGTTCCACCGCCTCCCTCCTGCCACGGGTGCGGGACGAGCCGCTCCTGCCCGGGGCAGCCAGAGCGCTGCCGCTCGCCCTTCCCCGCCCGCCGGCTCCCCGAGGGGACGGGGCTTCCCCGCTACCTCCAAATCCCGGTCGGAGCCTGTTGTCGTAGCCGTCCAACAACTTGTCGAGGATCCGAGTGATATTTTCCGAGTAGAGGTCCGCCCCGTCGCCCTGGTCCCCCAGCGCCGTCCCCACGCTGCGGGGAGAGGCGAGTCCCCGTCAGTCCCGCGGCCGAAGTCACGCCGGCCGAGGCCGAGGCCCCGGCCCCGGGGAGCGCAGGGAGGGAAGAGCGTCTCGCCCGCTCCTCGGGGCTGCGGGGAGCCGTCGGGGATCGGCGGGGTCTCACTCACCTCACAGCCACACAAGCCCAGGCGAGCAGCAGAGCCATGCCGCAGGTGTGTGCGGGGGTGCTTTCAAACCCGTCAGCTGGAGCCACTGTCGGTGTTCATACTTCCCCTGGGCCCCGGGGCTCGGCCGGGTGAGGCTCTGGGAGAGCCCGGCTGGCTCAGCCCCGGCCCCGCGGTCCTGGGCCGGCCTCTGCCCGGGGTGGGGACGTGCGGGGTATCCGCGGCCGTGCGTGTCCCTTGGATTCACCACCGCAGTTCAGCCTCATCTGACTGTTCCGGGGGGGAATTAGGGTTTGAAGGGACGGTGCGCGGTCGGAGAGCAGTGACAATAATCGAATAAGGTATTAGGGAAGATTAAAAGGAAGAAATCCACTGCTAGTTTTGGCATGGAATTAGCAGGCACCCGTTAGGAAATCTGGAAAAGCATTGGCATCTTGCTGATAGAGATTATGTTAGAAATGGCCTCAGCTTTTATTATGTTTATGGTTCACAGGGAGATTATTATGCAGCTTCTACATCATTAGAACTTTGGGGGGGGGAGGGGGGAACCCTTGAGTTTACAATTTACTGGGGGGTTTAACCTTTCTCAACAGTTCTTTAGAACTGTACAGAGATCTCCAGTATCTAAATGTTGATATATGGAGATTGAACACTAAAAGTTGGTTCTGGTTCAGATTTCTAGATTTGTTTGTTTGTTTTTCTTTTTTTATTTGGGTTTTTTTTTAATACTAAGCTGTTTTGGAGGGTTACACACACAGATTTCACTCAGACTTTAAACCAAGGCATTACCAGGACTTTTGTTAGAACAGGAGCTCCTTACTTTTAAACCACTGGGATTATAAATCATTACTAATTTTGTCCTGATAAATACTGACTGGATCATTACTGTCTGTTCCTTCAGTAAGAGTGTTAATGTAGTCAGCCCTAAAGGAAAAAAGTTCATGCTGCTCCGGCTTTTCCTGTGGCCTTATTACTTCTCAAAAAACTGGTGAATGATGTAACAGGTATGTCATTTAGCTACACTTTAAACAAAAGAGTTGGGTCAATTTTCTTTCCATGGTAATACAGAGGGACAAATAAATATACCGAAGCAAATTAATTGTTTTCATACTATTTTGTTGCATAAACCTCATTTTCATTACCAGCTTCTAAGAAAATTTATTCATTGTCAAAAAATGGAATAATGTATTTGCATGAAACTAGGAAAACAATGTATTTATTCAGGAGTAAGACTAGATTAAGACCAAAACTGGGGTTCTGTGCTCTAGTTTTGTGTTTTGTGTTTAAGAGAGACTGTGATGCTACAAAACCAAGAGAATTCAATGATGCAATTAAAAATACAAGATACCCTCTAACACTGAGTCCCTTTCCGTGTTGTCATGAGCAGTAATGTGATATAATCCACACAGGTGGGCTCTGCACACTGCCAGAGTTCCAGGTCTGCCTTTGAAGAGTTGGAAACATGAGTTCCCGGAATCCCTGGAAATGTTCTCTGAATACACCAAAGATGTAACCTCTCCGAATTCATCATGGGCTGGTATATCTCAGGGGGTTTTTTTGATATTCAGAACCATTTATCTGCATTAATTCATTTGCAGACAATACAACTGCATCTCTGAAAAATCAAAGGTTTGTATGAAATACTAAGTGGAACAGGGAAAAAGAAGAAAAGGGAACTCAACAAATCAGAACCTTCTGGGGTTATGTTCTTCTCTCTGGTCCTGATTAAAACCTACCACTTGAAACTTTACCCCATTTTTCAAATATGTTTAATCTTAGACACATTTGAGTTACTTGTGTGCATCGTTCTTCTCAGAATATTAAAACTGTACTTAGCATGTAAACACCATTAATATCTATTTTTGTAGATATGCTTCCATTAGTATTAAATATGTAAATACACTTAAATGTTTAGGGCTCTTTTTTTTTTCTTTTCTTTTTCTGAATCCATTGGATCACTTTATTTACTTCTAGGGGTTCTGTGTTCCATGTTTTACCTTGCATGTCCTCTTGGAATAATGTCCTTTTTCAATAAAGGAAAAAGAAGTCTTGGCAAAATACAGGAGTGTTCAAATTTCCTTCACAAAATGTGCAAGAAGAGCTAACTTTATAAAATTAAGCATATGCTGTGTCACATCAGCGTGCCCCAGCTGAATAGAACATATCCAAATTGTCTTCTTTTAAAAAGTTTATTTTAGCAGCTTCTTTTAATAAGCATGTCCTGAGTATTAAAAGGCCAGTGCTGCATAGGGCCAATAACCAGTCCTTACTTCTTTTACTTCACTGTGCTTCGTTGTGAATTAGATAAGTCACATTTTCTGTTAATCACATAATTGACAATTGCCTTTTTTTCAATAGCACCCTGTTCCAAACTAGACTCCTATTGTGTAAAAACATAAACAGTCTGTCTTCACTAAGAGTAGATTGGGAT
The DNA here is from genome assembly GCF_020740725.1 of Corvus hawaiiensis. Taxonomy (NCBI): domain Eukaryota; kingdom Metazoa; phylum Chordata; class Aves; order Passeriformes; family Corvidae; genus Corvus; species Corvus hawaiiensis. The sequence continues at coordinate 13,733,593 of NC_063227.1, read as the reverse complement.
GTGAGTCAGAGAAATAGAATTGTTTTATGTTTTTTCCCCCTCACCCTAGAAATTGGGGGAGTTTAATACATTTGCTTTTTGGACCAGGTTGGGCATACATCCCAGGTTGGGATGTTCTCTGGACTCCCTTAGTTGTCTATTATTATCTCACTTCTGAGTCTAGCCTAGCTGTGGATGAAAACATGCAGCTAGCAAGAATTTCTCTTGGTTCTTTCCAGTCCCGTGAGATATTTTTCTCTCTCACAGAAGATATTAGTAGAGTTCTATAAACTATGAACACCTGCGACCTTGCAAAGCTTTGTTTATAGTACAGTAGGAAAATATTTTGACAATGGATGTTTTAGGATGTTAGCCAATCACCCCAAGGGGGTGGCTGATCCTCTGACCAATTAGACTATGAAGAAAAAAGTCTATAAAAGAGTTTGAAAAATAATTAAATAAAAGAATCTTGCTGCACAATTCCTGCCTGTTGGATCTCTCTTCTCCTCCCTACCACTGCGGGATACCGTGATACCTAGCAATTCTTGCATGGCAGCAAGGATCTCTGATGGCAAAGCAGGAACATTGGGCAGTGGACTGCAGTCTTTGAAATAGTTGTATAATTTCAGTCTGGGGCTTCCCTGAAAGAAAATGACATGATAATATTCTTCATAAGAAATTTGCAGTTAGAGTCAAAGACATTAAAAAAAAATCTTTAAGCCACTCAAAATATTCCAGCCTACCTTCTAAAATGCTAAAAGTAGCCTTTCCATGGTAAAGGCAGTAGAAGGGGGCTTTACTGTCGCAGAGCTAGATGATTTCAGGAGCTGAAACAGGCTTTGGACAGGTTGTTAAATCTAATTTATCTCGACTTTCAGTTAATGTTTTCTTTTTGTGGATTTGAAACTTTCAAGAGTGAAACAGATATATTCCCCTTCGCAGCAGTTTTGAAATTCTTTGCATGAAGAAGTTGCATACTCTTGTATTTGTTTTCTGTTTATTAAGAGAAATGTTCACACTATGAAATGCACAAATTTCTCTATCAGAGAATGTCAAACCAGCAAATTCTATTGAGACTGGTTATCAAACCAGTTTGAAAATAAACATAGCTGAGAAAATCAGTTGGAAATTAGAATTTTATAAGTGAAATGAGCACCCTTTAAAAAGGAATAGTGATCATGGAGACAGGAAGAAATGTTTCTTGGTAGACAAAGCTCTCATGAGAATAATGAAAATGTTATAAAAGGCTTGTCAGCAACATACGCTTTGGGCTTTTAAATAAGCAGACAAGTTGGAAATTTGTTGAGAAAATGGCATGAACTGAACAGTAGGCTTGAAAAAAGTGAATGGCAAATTGAGAAGTATGGTGGCAAGATTATACTTTCCCGCTGCTAATTTTATCACCTTGTAGGATGTCATTAGCACTGAGATGAAAGATCAAATTTCTGATTCATTCAGGAATACTGTTGCTGAAAATTAGATCATTTGCAACAGCTGAAAACTTCTTGAGAAATGTGTTTGTTTTCTTCTTGAAACTGAGGAATTTTGAAAATAGTCTTCACAGAAATGAAGTTTCTGTGGCAGCTGAGAAGTTAAAATATGACAAATTTGGCACAAAGACTTACAGGACTGCAATTGATTCTCTCATATTTGCAGTTAATCTGATACTTGCTATCTGTTCAGCCCCTGACAGAGAAATGCGCCCCCCTTTTCTTTTTGTTCAGCATCTACATAATAGATAAGAATAAATAAGATTTTATGCTGTGCATGTGATTATAAATTAACTCAAGGGTCATGGGGACGCTTTATTTTAAAACTGCCCTTACTTTGTGGGAAAAATTTGCATTTCAATGTTTTGTTGGCTTTTCTTTTTACAAGCTTTTTTTCCCAGTGAATTAATTATTTTTGTAGGGAATATACAGGTGAGATATAAGTAAAATATTTTTAACGTTGTACAGTTCTATATAAATGGAATGCCTGCCAGATTACTATTCCTTCATGCTCATCTTGCTGTCAGTGTTTACTCTGTTTACCCTTTCAAAATGTTTCCTCTGCCTTCCAAATCCTTCAGGGAGAATGTATGCACATATTGTTACCTATGCTGCTGACCTCACCCTGCCACAGATAATTCTGAGCGTGGATGAGTCATTTGCTCACAAATTGCCTATTGGTACCCTATAACACCAGGAGCTGGTACAGGAGAGAGCAGCTCTCAGAACTGAGGGAACACATTAAAGTAAAGATGCTTCTGTCCTACTTATTCTTGTCCTGTACAAAGTTCGACCACAGTAAAAAAGTTTCTAATCGATACATACAAATTTATGCACTTGCAAACACATATACAGACATACATTCTTATTTTTCATATTAAATGCTTAAGCATTTGATCCTGTATGAATAGGAGATTGAACCTGAGTTTGCTTTTATTTCCAGGAAAGTCAAAGGTTCAAACAGACAGAAACAATAACATTTCAAATCTCAGGCTGATTCTTAGACATATTCAATATGCAGTCTAGCATAAACACTTCAGTAATGGAAAGAAGCCTGCTTTTGGCAAATCTACTGGGCAGAAAATGAAACAAATTCTTTATTAAGCATTTTTGAAGAATATGGGAAAGACTGCTGTTCAGTTGTTAGTACTTGTTCCACCTACCATGCAGGTATATAAATGGCATTTCAAAGTACAGATGGAACTGGCTGACATCATGTGTACATATCGATACAAGTATTGTGTGGTTTCTTGTTTTTCTTAGGATTTCTGTCATCATAGGCATTAAATATTTCTGGGAAATGTAAGGTATCCATGAATCATTCTTTGAAAGCTGAGGGCTCTCTCTAGATGTATATTGAGGCATAAACAAAGCTGAGGGCTCTCTCTAGATGCCTGTTGAGGCTAAACCAAACTGAAGGCCTTAGGCTTCTTCCTTGCTGTACAGAGGTGAAACACCACAAAACAAACCTGGTAGAAACCACATAGGAATAAACCATGTAACCCCCCTTTGCCCCAGCACTTGAAATGATGCCTAATGATTTTTGCCTCATTTTCTTTTATATATTCTCTGTATTCTTTACACATACATTTGGAGGTCTATAGCCTATTATTGCATCCGTAGCTAGTTTTCCCAGTATTTTTCCCTGCCCTGATAGGCAGAAAGACAAAACATATTCCAAGACCCCTATGCTATCTTGGTTCTCTTTAGAAACCAAGGTTGAAAAACAGCTCTTCAAGGCACATTTTCATCAACAAAGTTCAGTTCCATCTGAGGGGGGAGTAATTAGAAGGGGCTTGAAGTGGGAGGAATTGAATCACCACTGGTGTTCCTAATTGGTGATTTTTGTCAATGATGCTTATTTACTAAACTTATAAAACTGTATTCACCCTATGGAGGGCTGGGCTTTTGTGGACATTTTCCATATCTGCCCCTGAAGGCCTCCAACAAAGATCAACCTTTATATTACCTCCTGTATTAATATTATCTTTAAAGTGTGTGTTGTTTCATTTATAGGTTCTTTAAGGCATCAGAAAGACCTTTTATTTTGCCGGCATTTTTGCCACATGCCATTCCAGTCACCTCTCAATATTAACAGACAAGAGGGCAGCAACTGTTTCCTATTCTGAACTGTGGAAGGAAGGAATCAGGGAGTGACAGCAATACTCTCTAACAGTCTGTCTCATCATGTACTTCTACGTGTCTCAGTCACCTGATTTTTAAGCACCATCACCAACAGCAGAGCTGATGGTGGAGTGATAATTCTGTCAGTGAACTTTTTGAAGCCTTGTTGTCTCTCCAGATCATCTCATTTATGTAGTCAGGTTCCAAATTTTCTTATGATGTTTCAAAAGTGTGTGTTTCAAAGACAGACCTGTTCTTAAAGAGGATATTCTCTTTTACCTCAGAGATACAATGCAGAAAGCAAAAAATCTGATTCTCTGGGTTGACTGTACTTGGTAGTAACCATCCATTATTATTTCAATTTAAGTAATCTTTACAGAGCCATTCACAACTAAAGAATGAGGCTTAATGTTAATTTGTCAGGAATAATATCGTTTATCTGAGGACAGAAACTTATAGAAGGCAGGAAGCAGGTTCTACTTCATATTCTCTGTTTTTCTGAACTTGCATAGACTTTGCTAGCTTGACTGTATTGACAAGTGTCCAAGTCCTAATCTAGCAGAAGCAAGTTCTCCATATGTGTCGCGGGTTCGGTTTGTAACCGGGTGGAAACACCAATTTAGTGTAGTGGTTTGGTCCAAAATACTCATTACTGTTTATCTGCTGTGAGATAAGAATTAGGAGAAATGCAAAGCAGGCACCAAACTTGAAAGAATATAAAGAAGTTTATTAACAGACCTAAAAGAGGGAAAAAAAATTATACCACACCTTCAGAACTCTTCTCCTCCCCCGACCTTCCTCCCTTCTCCCACTGACAATGTAAAAAGACAACCCTTAAGATGTTCAGTCTGTTTACCCCTTCCATAATAACCTTGTTCAGTCCATTTAGAAAGAGAAGTCTCTTCTTGCTCGTGCTATGAAAACATTATCACAACGAGACAGCCGCCCACTTCCAAATATTGTTCAGTCCATTTAGGAAGAGGAGTCTCTCTGCCTGCATGTGAGTCCCTTCCCCCGACTTGCAGCTTTTCCCGCAACTGCTTTTGAGGGTCCACTCTTGAAGTTTTTTGGGGTACAATTTTAAGGTTGAGCCGTTCAGAAACAAAAACAGAGGCCCTTCTCCTTCGCTGGGAGCAAAGGGTCTTCATCATCTTCACCGTTAGGACTATCTCTGGGAGCATCTCTAGGGACTGAGGTTTTCTCCTTTCCCGTTTGGAGCAAAAGTCCTCATCTGGTTCATCTCTCCCTGTCCAAACTTCTCATGAAATTACAGCTGCGTCAGCATCTGCCTATCTCAGCGCAGGTGCTTTTGCTCACGAGTTGAACACTCCACCCCCCATATCTTCATGAAATTACAACAGGATACTCTGATATATCATAGCTTCACAACAGAATTTCAGCTTTAAGCATCTGCTCTCTCTCTTCCCTCAGGTTTTCAGCTCTTCACAGCAATAAAAGGGTTAATCTCACCTCGGCCTTGCAGCTTTGCAGCTGGAATGTTGAATTTTTCTTATCACAGTGGAGAGGGGGGAGAGCCAAGCCGCTCCGGCTGTCCACGGCAAGGCAGTGGGGGTGGTTCCACGGCTGGAACAGGTCCATCGACTCCAGGATGGCCGTGGCCCGGCCCGGCCTGGCCCAAGCAGGGCCTGGCCGGGCCCGCTGGCCCCCACTCGGGGCCTGCAGCCACCTGTCCCAGCACCGGAAACGAGAGAGAGCTTGGAGGGGGAGTTTGCCTATTCTTAAATGTGGATCACAGGGGCGGTCACAACTTTAAGTGGCTTAAAGAATTGTCCATATTCAAACTGGCCAGCTGATAGGTTCTATCAGTTCCCAGAGGAAACTGTAAGCACCCCTTAGCAAGGACGTCCCTTCCGGGACTATGCTTGCTAACCTATGACAATATGTAACTGTCAACCCAGAACACATTGATGCTCTGATTGTTTGGATAAGTTTCTAAAAAAGGTGTTTGGTACAAGCTCCAAATGAGAAGGAAATCCTTCTTTAGCAGCAGTACCTGGGGTAGGAGGTCCTGGGAACTGCAGGCTCACTGCACCTGAATTGGTGTGAAGCTTAGCAAATTCGACAGTGTTAACTAATAGTAATGCCTGTGATTATATAATTGTAATACTGGTGGCAATGCTTTCTTTTCACTCAACAGGAACTGTTTGATGAGAGAGAGATGGTTTCTAGCCTGGCATCCTTCACATTTGAAGAATCAATAAACACAGATTCTTGACATTTCTGCTTTTTTGGAGGTCAGTTCTGGTTTATATCACCTAATGCTGAACCCAAATGCACAGTGAAAAAAAGCCAAATAAATCCATGCTGGCTTTCTGTTATTTGTGTGGTAGTAGTTAAATGGGTTTCTGTTCAGTCATGTAGGTGGTGGGCTGGCAAAGATGTACAGATAGAGCATAGACACATTCAGTATCTTTGTCTCTGATATCAAGATAAAGCTGTCTGGATAAATATATGCATGGCTGCACAAGATACATAAATTAGACAAATTATTTAAGAGATTGTAATATGCTGGTTAATATTCTTTCCTTGAGGACATGTCTTTAGGAGTCCACATTTAGAAATTAGCCTAAAGGAATAAACCAACTTTCAGATGTGTGTTTAATAAGACTTTGCCAACTATTTCCTAATGGGGTTTGTTTTATTGTAGAGAATTAGGATTAAATTTAATTTGTTTTTGCATAAGTTTTGGATAAAGGTAACTTTCTTATAGACTTAATTCTGAGATATGGATATTTCTCTACATGATTTTTCTTCTAAAAATATTATTAAAAACCTTCAGCTCATTTTAAACACAAAGGAAGGTGAAAAAATGAACTTCTGATTTAATCTTCAGTGGGTTTTGTTTATTTGCTTTTACATGAGACTTGACTGTGATCAGAGATTGGATTTATGTCACTTCCCTGTAGGTACTCACCTAAGCACTTTAGCAAAATTAATTCATCTATATTTGTCTCTGTTTTATATATTCTCTCAAAAATGGTTATATAATTGAAATACGTAATTTAAATGCGTAAGTTCCAAAGTCATGCACTTGTATTTCTGTGCATTTAGGAATGTGTCATTAGCTGGGTGCTCAAACAGAAAGCAAGAGCCTCTTGTAAGTTATTTGGCAGTCACAAGTTAGACCAGCTTTTAAATAGTGCATACGGTAGAGCACCATTTATACAAAATCCGTTCAGATAAACATTTGAAATTAAAATGTTTAATTGTCCCTTTTATTGTGGCAAATAATTTTCCTGTAATTACAACCACCAGTCTTTCCCCTGCTTCCTTGCCATCTCAGGGGAAAAAAGGAGGGGAGGGGGAAGAAGCAAGATTTCTGAAAGTATTACTTGTGGATTATTTGGTAATCCTTAAAGGTTTCTCCTTATTTTCCTTCATTTCACAATATTGAAATTTCTTTTACCTCCCATTTTGGAGAGTATTTTCAACCTTTGTATTCACCCAACCTGCATATTAATCATAATATTGAATGTGCTTTTTATTTTACATCAGTCCTAACATCATGAAAGTTATGGTGCTGTAAAAGATTAACTCTCCAAACATCTTGGAAAATGTAGCCTGTCTTTGTAAATCTCCTGAGGTATTTTACAGTCAATTTTTTTGCTTACCCATCTGTAAATATTTCAGACTATCAAACAGATGCACTAAAATATTAATTTCTCATACTGCAAAAAAATTTTTGCCCCTTCTTATGTTGCAAGTAAATCACTATATATTTATATCCAAGGTGCTGCATTTGTTTTCTAACGGAAGTTGTTAGGCCTCTCAGAGAACGTAACAGTTTTAGTGACTTTACTGTGCACATCTGTAAAGATTGTCCCTAAATGCTCCCCTGGGGAGGGCAGGTTCGACACTGTCCCTTGCAACACTTTGGATCTGTTGCATCATGTTGCAGTGCTCTGGTGCAAGGTCTGGGGACCCCTTTGGGGGGCCTTTGATGGGCCATGTCACCTCCTCTGCTGTCCTTCATGTGGATGCAGCTTTTCCTGGGGTGCAGGGGCCCACAGCTGAGCTGGTCTGCACAGCGGAGGATGGGCGTTCACTGCCTCTCATCAGAGGCTTTTTCACTACACACCCAAAACCTCTCTCCCCACCACCCTTTGGTGTGAGGGTCTGCTCGAGCCTGGCAGCTGATAACCCCGGGGTTGTGGTCTCTACCCCAAGGGTGCTAAACTTGATCCTTCTGTGAGTGTACTCTTCTCCCCCCAGCCCAGGCCTGAGTCGCTATCTTATCTTCATCAAGGAGTAGTGGAGGTCAGAAGGCCTATTCAGAGTATGGTGGTCTTTTCTGCAGCTTTTGTAATACAGTTTTGCTATAATAGGCATCAATCTTTCATGAAGATGTTTAAGGCATAAATTATAACATTCAGTCTCTGATAGTGTCTCACTCTAAATGGGAGCTCACTATCTCAGCCAATTGACATATGGATGAAAGTTTCAAATAAAGCCTAATACAATGCACTTTAAGGAAATATCTATTTTTGTATCTTCTCTTTGCTTAAAAAGTAAGCATTATTTACATGTAAGTGTTAAAAAACAGCACAACCAAAATTATAGTGTGAGCTTCTGGGAAAAAACCCAAACACAACAAAACAGAAAAATGTAACTTATTTGCAATAAATATAATAAGTCCACTTTTCCAATGCAATCCTGAATAAAAAGATAATTGAAGATGCAGGTTTATTTCAAAAATTTCATGCAGAATTATTTATATAGAAAATTACATGAATCAAAAAAGATTATTACATTGGTCATGTATCTGCCACATATTTAATGTAAAATAATTTTTGTTGAATTTCATAAACTCACATAGGCTATCAATATTTTTATCATGTGCTGTTTAGCAGTCCTCCAGTTCTTAAGAATTTTGAATCATCTGGCTCTCTTTTACAACAGCCTTCAAAATTGTAACTTACTGTAGTTTTTTTTCCTATATTCAAAGGTTTATGGTACTGTATATGCTATTTACTACTATTTTTACAGTAGATAAAATTGTATTTCTTGGATGAGCATCTTGAAATCAGTAATTTGTCACTGGTTATAAAATATAGAAATACTATTTAGAATAAGTGCTTTCTAGATATTTATAGCCTTTACTAGAAAGGGGATCTGGCAGTGGCTGAAATGAAAGAGAGAATGAAAATAGAAAAATTGTTTGTTTCAAATATTTGCCAGGTATTCTTTGACATGATATGTAGTAAAAGAATTAAACATATTCCAGAGTAATTTTATTATAATAGATATAATACTCTGAGCTTTATCAGGTTTCTGACACTTCTACCTTAATGAAAAATTGATCCTTTCAGTCTTTAAATAGAGAGATAAATAAACACAGTGTCAGGAGTGGATTGAAGTGGATTTTTGATAGTTCTTCATATATGCATGATATTCTAGCCCTGTTCGTATGAACTCTCCTATCTTCTATTATCATCATCAGGACCCTTGCAAATAAAGAAAAGCAGACAAATCTTAGGAAATCCGATCTGGAACGTGAAATCTCATCCAGAACATTCTTACTGAAAGACTTAAGGAAGGAGACATGTAATCCAGAATTCCTGGTTTTGCTGAACATCATGAAGGCATGGCAGTGAACTGCTCTGTGCAGAGAAGCTCTAGACCTTGGGTACAGAGCACCTGAAAGAGTTGGGTTGTACTTTAGAACCTTGAAGAAAGAAAGTCAGCAGTTATGTTGTGCCTCACAGCAAGACCAATATAATGGCTATGACTACTAACAACAACCAAAATCCCCCACATCCAAGACTGTACAGTATTAATTTGCACAGGGAGTGGTTGAAGCATAAGCATGGACAGTGGATTTTCCAATCAAGCAAGGCTATAGTTTAGTAGATTTATTACAATGCCTGCTATCCTATGGTTTTATGGGACTGTGCCACTCTGTTCCCAGTAAATTCATCTCCTCGTGCTTCACAGTTGATAATTTTACTTTCCATAGTCTCATTCAAACTTCATAATAGTGAAATAACCCATCAATTTAAAATTAAATCCATCTGAAAGTACATATTTGCTTTACCTAGATGGTTTCTATTTCCTCCACTGTTTTTGCAGTATTGTGTTTATTAGTTCTTGTATATAGTAGGTAATATTTTTTTACATATAACCATATAAACATACATTCATCAGCTGTAGCATCTTTTCAAATATGTGCTAATACCTGTAATATATAAGACAAAATAGTTTAGGCAGTGGACAAACCCCATTATGTTGTAGGACAACTGGAAGAAAAATAACAGTTTAATGACAGCTATTTTTATCTTCTTTATCCTATTTCCCAGTATAATTATTTCTGGATCAGTGTCCTCCTTTTTGCATGCTGGCTTCTGTGAAAATACTGGTGGTTTTTTTTTTCCTTTGCTCTAATGTATCCTTTCAATTTGTTTTCCCCAACTTGCATAGCAACATTTTCTCCATTTCTCACAAAAGTATTTGTAACAGTTAAAAAAAATCTAAGTGCTTATATTATTTTAATTTTGACATGTCAGCACTTTCTTCCCAACAGTATTGGTATTTCTAATTAAATCTTTAACATGATTTCCCTGTGCAAATGCTACAGTTGTAGAAAATTAGGTACAGATGCTGTTCCTCTCAGTTTAATCAGTGTGTTGGTCGCAGTGGCCTTAAGGTCTTAACATAAATTCAGCTTTCTAAAGTCTGAGTGCTTGAGCGGATGGGGAGGAGGATATCGGTTCTGTTTGAAATGCCTTGAAATCTGTGGGTGAAACTGGTGATCAGTGGATGAAAACTGTTCTGCATAATTTCTGAACTGATGAAGTGGTAATATTGTGTTTTCTCTAGGACGTGTGGCACCTGGGTTGGATAAAAAATAGCTCCTGCCAGAGACTGCAATTCCACTGCTTGTACACTCTATTACTGGGCTTATTTTTTATGTAATTTTTACCCAAAATTTATGTGAACAGAATTGTCCATCACCAAACTCCAAACTTTTTCCCAGGTAGCATTTGCTTAGTAGTGCCTGAAGACTACCGCAGCAGTAATTTTAGATTGACTTTTGCCACCTTTTATTGTGTCCAATGAATTCCATCCTCCTTTGTATCCCAGCAAATTAATGTCTTTCTGCAGAGTCATCATTTTACATTTTGAAGCCTCAACTACTTCTGATTTAGCTTATCTACATCAAAGTCTGAAGTTATTAGTGGTGTATTTATTTGGGTATACTATTCTAATTTTAATATTATTGAGTGTGAATCTACAAGAACATATATTTAAGTTCACATAAGTGCAAGAAAATTGATTCATGAGAAAGAACTAGTATATGTAAATCTTGCCTCATGAGAAAATTACAGCTGACAAGAAGATATGGGAGTCCGTTAATGGCCCAGCTCTTACTAAAATTTGTTTTTATGTACAACTTTCTATAAAAGTCTGTGACCGATGGGTAAAGCTTTGTAAAGGGAAGGCCTGGTGAAATCATGGCTCTGGCCTGTTACTTAGCCTAAGCAGAAATGGACTGTGGGAGAATGACTCAGCTAGAATAGAGGAAGTGAGACATGCTGCTTGAATGCCTCGTGCCTGCACCGTGCTGTATGGTGGTTGGTTAAATTTGGTTTGTTGTGCCTTAAAACTATGTAAACTAACAACCAATCAATGGCATAAAAAGGCCGGGTTTTTTTTAAATAAAGTTCCTCCTCTGCACCTGCCTGGGGACTTCCCGCTGCTCCATAGCGTTACAAAAGTCCACACTAGTGAAGAAGGATAAGTTATAGCAATAGCCAGTTGGAAAAATTATAATGATAATAAAATTTCTTATTCATGTCTTTTTATTAAAATAAATACTCTGAGGGAACGCTCAAGTTCTGTCTCAGCTGCAGAGAATCTTGGACTTCTTCCTATGAGGAGCATCTGTTGGCTTTGGAAACTTTTCTGACCCAGGTCCTCAGCAGGCACATTGTCTCCTAAATAGGGGAACATGATCTAAACCTGCTCTAAGGACTTGGTCTTTACAACAGCAGCTCTGAACACTTGCCATGTCTTATTATCTGGGCTCCCATTAACCACAGGTCAGGAAAACTCTCTTGGAAGGCTGCAATGGAGTTGAAGTTTTGCAGGGAATATCTGTGGTTTTGGATATTGTTATCTTTCATAAATCCAAATGTCAAAATCCATTGCAAAAAAACCTTTGTCTTTTCTCAGTCAAAGGTAATTATGATACTGCCTTCCTTGTCCTTCTTTTCTCCTACATATCTGCCTTTCTGATTTAGATGATATAGCTTGCAGAAGTCTATGATAATCTGAGTTTCTGCAGTGCTGGTACATTTGGCTCTTGTGTTTCTACATGACAGCCTCCATTGACATGGTAATCCTTATCTGCAGAAGCTTTGAAAATTATTAATCAAATGCCTCACAGGAATTGCTATCTTTCCTCAATAATGTATGTTTAAAATCAATGACAGATAAATTTCAGTCAAAAATTCTTTCTGTGGGAGTATTGTTGAAAGTCTGTCACTTTCAGCAACCAAAGACTACTAAATAATCCGAGTTGTCATTGTCTGACAAGTAGCTTTTTATCAACAGATAAAAATACTATTTTTACTAGCATTCCTACCCTAGTAAAATATTATTCTGATTATTTTCTATTATGTCCTAAAAAAAAAAGAAAAAAACCCCCGTAATTGCTTACTTTTTCCTTGTATTATTATAATGGTATTGTTATCTTCTCTTTTAGTATATCTGAGATAAGAAAAGGAACCATATGCTTTCATAAAATCCTAAAATAATTTAGGCTGGAAGGAACTTCTGGAGGTAATCTGTTCTATCCCCCTGCTCAAAGGTTGGATCTAGGTTCAATGTCAAATCAATTTGCGTATGCTCAAATCTACCTCAGCTTTGAGTGTTTCCAAGGATAGACTTGCACAACCTTTTTGGCTAGTCTGTTCCAATGTTTGACCAATCTTCCCATGAAGTTTTATTTCTATTTATGTAGCTGGAATTTCTGTTCTTGAAGTGTGTTCTGTTTTCTTCATGTTTTATATTAGTGCATTAATACTGTTTACTAGAAAGTAAAGAAAATTATTCTCCATGTATGACAAAAAACTTCTCTAGAAATGGGAGGAAAGGTTCGTTCGGGGTTTAGTCTTTCTGTCCTGCACCAAAAGTTCATCCTCTCATCAGAGGAACTCTTACTGTGTGTGAAACTTAACCTTCAAGTTAGTCAGAGCATGATGCTGGTAATGCTGAGGTCGAGGGTTCTATCACTGTACAGGCCATTCACTTGAGATTTAGACTTGATGATCCTTCTGGATCCCTTCCAACTCCAACTGTTCTGTGATTCCTCCCACCCCCTCTGATCTACCACGCAGGTGCTGCCAGCCTGCACAAGGTACCTGAAACACCAGAAAGAACACAACAACACAATCAGCATTTGACACAGTGAACGACAGGAAATAATAACAGTCTGTGACACAGAGTTTAGCAGAGAATGTGGAATTACAGAGGGAAATGGGAAAGGAGAGGAATGGGACATAATAATCACACAGTAGCAACGAGCCTCCTTTAGGCCACAGTGCAGTTTCAAAAACATTCCTACTGAATGGGGGTACCTGAGGGGGAGAGAGTATTCTTGGAAGCAACCGTAATAAAAGAAAACACAGATCCAGCTGGGTTTTTCTATGGCTCTGAAAAATGCAGATCCCTAATTGCACAATGCCAGTTCTCAGAAGTTGACCAGCAGTTGCTTGCTGCATCCATCTCATTTGTTTTCCTGTCTCCATCTGCTGGAGGCTGCACGCACAGTGGCTGCACTGGAGGGTGGTTACCCAGGCTTTGAGACTGCCTTAGCACCCAACTAAACTTTCACATTATGCAACGTATCAAATGTCTCCTAGCGCCAATTAAGATAATTTGCATGAAAACCATATTCTTTTAATTCAAATTATTGGAAAAATCTTATTTTCAGCTTACTTTGCCCTATAATATATATGCACAATCTTATGGAGAGTAACGTTCAATATGAAATCTATTGATTTTAACAGTTAATGCATCACTGATTTTTATTGATTGGTTTTGATCCATAGCATTAATTAATTGTGTTAGTACTAATGTGCACTTATTAAATCTTTCACAAAAAATTTATTGCAATGGGGGTCTTTAAAGTTTAGCAGTTTGGTTATGACTACAGCAGCAAATATTGTGGAATTTCACTCATAAATTCCCTAAATTAGAGGCATTAGTGCTTCAAAATTGTCCTAATAAAATATTTATTATTTTCCATACCCTTATCAAAGTTGCTTTATCTTTTATGTCCACTATATATTTTCATTTGCAAAGTTTGATTATGTTCTTTTGTTTTATTATCCACAATAGGCTGAATTTCTATTTTGTAGGTACAGAAGAAAGAAGAAAGTGGGGTTTGACATCTTTAGCTCATTGGTTGAGATTTGCATGATTATTGGTGATCACCTGTTCTAGAGGTACTAGAAATTCCTGGCAGAGCAGCTGCCGCTCTTGAAGTTTGCTTTTTTGTGGTACACCAGAATCCCAGTTTGACTGAGTGTAGAGAACCATTCAAGAAGAATATCTTTGTTCCCAGCCTTTACTCTGTGCCATATTTTACTAAAATATTTTATCTGAGAAAAAAACTATGTACACAGCTGCATGTGAATCCAGCCACCCATCTACTCAACACTTGCTTGAACTTCCCAGATTATTTTTACTTTTATCTGAACATGGTTATGTAACTTTCGCTCATTAGGAGGACTGATCCTGGGTTTTTTTTAATATTAGGAGTCTGAAAATTTTGTTACTTATTTCAAGATGAAGATCAGACTACTATTTATGTGCTTTCTTCTATCTGAACTGTGCTGAACTATGATCAAAATCAAGTTTTGATGTGCATTCATTATATCAGGATTTGTTCATTTTGATCCAAAGCCAGTAACAATGATATAAGGATGTTTAAGATATGAAGAAAATTATATTGGTCTTTCATTGCCTTGTGCTGAGTTTTTCAGTTTATTTTAACAATCAACTAAGTTGGATGTTATATAACCACCTGAAATGCAGATTGTCTTAATTTATATGTGTATACTACAGGCAAGTAAGTATAGTAATTTTCTCCTACTGTGCAAAACCTGCCCTATCTAAATCTGAATCTTTGCATAATTCCTAAAATCTTGTCATTTCATGCAGCGAGAGAAGTCTCAAATTTGTGATTACCTTGTTAGCAATGTTTTAATAAACTAAAAAATTATTTTAGTAAGTTTTTCTCATATTTTGTCTTCTACTAAATCTTATTATCAATTTTCCATTATTACCATTTTTTTCCAATAAGAAATGAGTCTTTAAAATTTTTCCAGATTCATGGCACAAATAAATCATTCCATTTAATGGAACATTAAACATTAAGTTTAGGTGCAGTTTAGTAAAATCATTAGTTGATCTACAGTAGAGATACGTGATAATGATTTAATTTACAATCTGTGGAGTCCTTTTAGGAACTACCTTGTCTTTTTCAGTACAACTCTACCAAAAGAATTGGGATGGGGGGGTTAAATGTATTTTTGTTTTCCCCTAATCTTTTCAGTTATTTGGATGATTATTAGGGCATACAATACCGAAATTTCTTGAATAATGACAGAGATAACTGAGGAAGAAAATCAGATCTTTTGGAATAGTTCTGATAGTGCATAAGACTATGATTAAAACTAAAAAGAAGGCTGCAGGTGGACTGAAAGAAAAATGTTTGATGTGTACAATTACACCTGTAACATGTACTTCATTCCCTAGAAGGACAATTATTTCTTTCAGCACACTCACAGATGTTATGTTCAATACAGGGTGAGCATACCTATGTGTATGCAAGCTAATTGATTTGTCTCAGCTTCAACATCTCAAGTTTATGGTCTTTTCTTAGTTCTTGCAAGTGATAAATTTGTCAGTTTTGTCAGAAAATACAGTTTAGGTACTGAAATTTTTTTTAAGGTAAATGAGAGAGATTTTTAAATGCTAAAACTGTGTTAATGGGGCAGAAGGAGAACTGATAACTCAGAATAACTTTTCCTTATTTAGAGAAGACCTCCATTATGTGAGAAGAATTAGAATTCAGGAGCCTTTGCAACATAGGCAAATTCTCCTTACAAATCTTTCTCCCCTTCATTTCTAAAACAGTGACTATGAGAGAACTCACTAGGGTAGGTGAGCAAGCGTTGGATGTTAGTATTGGTTTTGTTTTGGAGCTCAATAATATAATCACCAGAATTAACAAAATTGTGTTCTGCTTTGAAATGTCCAAACTGAAAGCTAAAATATAAATCAAGGGAAAGCTACCCCTACAGTAATTAAATTGGAATTCTCAACTTTATAATCTTTTGCTCATGATTTCAATTTGATTCTCCTGATCATTTTGAAACCTCTAAATTTGTTGCTTAGAAAAAATAAGGTAAGGCTTCCCCTGCTGGTCTGGTTTTTTTACTTTTTGTAATGCAAGTAGGTTAAGCTACAGATGTTTCATACACAGTTTTCCTGCCATTTTACTTATGACTTCGAATGTAAAAAAAAGAAAAAATCCAGAGTTCCAGAACTACCATACTACAATTCCAATTCTTGTACCAATCAATTGGACTGTTGATGCATTGCTATCCTTCCCTTCCACAGGCTGTGGTATCTCAAAAGTGTCCAGTTCTGAGAGTCACTTTCTCCCTGGCATGACCAGAATGGAGCATGTCTGTAAGATGCTCAAAAAAAATGTGACTAATGAAGCTCATAAATGCACTCAAGATGAGCATTATGCAGAGATTTACTTAATTCTAGCTGCAATTATATCATCACAAGATAATTTGAGATAAATAACCACTGTTTGTATCAGTAGATAGGGTCACAGAATGTGAATATGTGGAGATTTTTCCAGTATTCTGGAGCACAAGGTGTTGTTTTAACATTTTTTATTTAAAACATTCTCATTACTCCAATTTTTAAAGCACATATCTTTTTCCTGATCACGGGAAAATTTGACAGCAGAGGTTCACCAGTAACAGCAAAACTTCATCACATTTGGGTTTATAAGCTGTAGTAGAATCACCACTTCCCACCAGTGGGCAAAACCTGCAAACATGTCTTTAGATCTGTAGAGTTATTCTTTTGTCAGATGATGGGCAGCAACTTATTTGGAAGGAGAAATTTCATTCATGGCTGCCAGAAGTATCTACAGGGAAAGATGAGTGGAATAAGCAAGGCCTTTCGGGTGAATGTGTAGGATCAGAACCTAACTTTGAATAGTTAAAGTTTTCTCTTGGAGTTTCAGAGAGCATTAGAAATTGCTTCTCTCCCTTCATTCAAGTGGGAGTAAGAAAACCCTTGCAAGGGAAAGCCATACATGATACCTAGAGTACCTAAAGGGTATGTATTTTCATAATCTTCCTTTATAAAACCAAAACATCCTTTTAAAAATTGTTTTAAGAAGTCACTTAAGAATCCACTGTACTGAGTTCTCAACAGTTTTCTGCTGCCTTTCACTTTTAACTTAATCTCCTGATAGCAAATATGATCTCTTTTATCAAGACTTGGACAGATGACTTTAAAAATTAGTAGGCTTGTTAATCACAACTCATGCATTTCACCTATATTTCAAGTCCTTCTGGGTAACCACACTTGATTATTTTCTTTACACCATTTGAGTATGAAGTGTTGACTCTGAGTGACCATGTACAGGTGAATGGTGTTTAGCTGGTTTTGTCCCAGTTCTGAGGATTTCCATGGCTGGAGACAGAAAGTCCCATATATATAATTGGTCTCAGCTCAGTCATGGAGCACAAGGTGAAAGGTACAGCTGGAAAATAGTTTCTTCTGTTGCATTAAATCTGTCTGATAGGAGAACATGCCCTGACTTTTTCCTATTTTAAGTATCATGATCTGAAGGAAATTTTGCAGTGGGAAGTAAAGAGGGGAGGGATGGGCATCTGGCCCTTGTAGCAGGGAGGGAGTCAGGGATGCAGAAGCCATTCTCCTCACATCTGTCCCATCAGCTCCCAGGGCAGACCCTGATGACAAAGATGCCTTGATACATATTCTTCTCTCAAAAAAACCAGGTCCAATGATAACAAAATAACTTTCTTGTTGATTTGTAAGTTGAATCTGAATTAAGAAGTCCGTAAGTAAATTGCTCTCTCATATGTGTGTTTATGATAGTCACCTCTTCCTTTCTTCTTACTGTTTTCTCCCCCCTGGGGACATCATTTGGTATAACATGACCCCCAAAAAAGTAATGATGAAATAAATGTAATCAAATCATTGGAAAGACATTTTATTTTGAAAGCAGTGAAACTAAATGAAGACTTCATTTTGTACAATGAAGGCTATGTAGAAAAATTTGACAGCATTCTGGTTTTGAATTTGAGAGACTTCAATGGAATATGACTTCTGGGTTGCAGGACACTCTGAACTTTTTAGTTACTTCAAATAATATCTCCAAATAACCCATTGCTTCTTAACATCTCAAAGTTGGTGTGATTGCTAAGCAAAAAGAAAATATCTTTAACAACTAAGCACATTTTCCAGCAATACTGAAGATTAAGAGAAGCAT
The DNA here is from genome assembly GCF_020740725.1 of Corvus hawaiiensis. Lineage (NCBI taxonomy): Eukaryota > Metazoa > Chordata > Aves > Passeriformes > Corvidae > Corvus > Corvus hawaiiensis. Next base: position 13,715,425 of record NC_063227.1, on the reverse strand, counting down.
TTACTAAAGAAAGATCTATTTAGGTGCTTTGACGATACAGTCAGATGTTTAACAGAATTATTTAAAGGCAATTTAGACAGCAGTATCTACTTCCCACTGAATTTCTCTTAGTCACTTCTATAAATCCCATATGCATCTTCTACATCTTTAGGCACTTTAAATATCTGGACCAAAGGCAGTTGAAAATCTGTAAAAGCTATAGGCAGACTTCTGTTTTCTGCTGCTAGAAGAAAATCACATTTTTAAGGCTAGTCCTTAAATTAAGAAGAATTTCAGCCTTGGAGACGGTTATTCAATGGGAATATTAAGATTATTTGTGACATTTAGTCAGTATGGCCTGTTAGAAACATCTGTGCATATTACTTTTCATTAAAATAATTAATTTTGTAAGAAATGTAACCACAACTGCAGTGCTTTCATCAGCTTTTCTTTTTCTCATTTCTTTTTTTCCTTTAGAAACGGAACTATTAAATGTTCCTGGCTGAATACCAATTCTAATATTTTCTAAACTTAAATAATCATAAACCTAAGTAAGTATAGCTGTTTCCTTGTAGGAAGAGAATTTGCTAAGTAACAAACTCCTACAGAATGGGAGACATAAATTTCTGTTTGGTGTTTTCTTTTGCTTTTAAATATATATTAAGCTTTTCTACTTTTAAGCTTGCACAGTAGTAGGGACTAGGGATGAGTAAAGCCCCCACTGCAATGTTTTTATTCTAAAACAAGTATCCAAATAATTTTATGGATTTACTTAACAGATGACACATATAGCCAACACAATGGGAAGTACATCTTCGTATACAGTCATCTGTTAAAATGATATGCCACAACACAGAAAGGGAGAGTGGACAGTGTTTTGCTTTCTAGTCTCAATTGATGTTACCATTTGTTTTTCTTAATAATATTCAACTGAATTCATGGAACAGGGTTCCAGATGCATCATATAATGCTAAATCTGTGTGCAGTATATGCCTGGATTTATAATAAGTACAAATCTTCACTCTTAAAAATGTAGATATAAATAACAGTTAAGGTTAGTGGGAGTGCTGGTAGGGTCTCAGGCCAATACTGCTTATTCATTTTTTAAACATCTATTCTTATAATGAATCAATTCATATAAAACCCATAAACTTAGAGCCTTAACATTAATATTTTAATGCTGAGCTTTCAGGCTAGGGAGTTTTCCATAATAATAATCATTAAGGGTGTTTAAAGATATAATTTCATATAAAACACAAAATATTATCCATGGCTGGTTGATACCTGCATTTCAGTAAGAAAATCCTGTTTGCAAGACTATTAATGAAAAGGTAGCACATAAATTTGACAGCAGGTGACTATACCTGGTAAATACTTGGATGCTTTCCAATAGGTTTTGGGATAATCTATTCAGGAAATGAAAGAAATAAGAGGTAACTCCAGTGATGTAGGTAAATTAACTGAAAGGTGTAAAGGGTTGTTCTGGTTTGGCCAAATTTAGAAATACATCCTCTGAGAGAAGGCACTACCACCCCTCCCCCCACCAGGTTCGGAAAAAATAAATTTTCCTCAAAGGAAAGTGAAAGAGATAAAACTATTTATTTAACAAACACACGGGAAAAGGATAATAATGCTAAATAATAAAATCTCTCGCTGTGGAGGAAAAAACCTGGGAAAGTGTTAGAGTCCTCCCTTTGGTCTCCTCGGAGCTGGGGCTTGGCCCAGGGCCAGGCCCTCTGTGCCCAGTGGAAAGTCCTCCCGATGTGCTCTGATGTTACAGCAATCAAGCAGTCCAGTAGAAAAGGGAGAAAATCCAAAATTCCAGGGAAGGAAAAATTCAGCTCTCAGTCTCTCTCTGGAGAAAAAGCAGCTGAACCCCTGGCCAAAAAAACTGTCCTTGGGAAACAGCAAGCCGGGTGCTTCCTCCCTCCCCTGTCACAGCTGGGAAAACCAATTGCTATCTGTGTGTGACCTTGAACAAGCTGCAAACTGCTTTGAAGAAGTTTTGCTCAGTTTTTCCTTCCCCCTCTCAGGCTCAGTTTAGAGGCATAGAAAGGCACAGAAATCAATTTCTGGGCATAGGCAGCGATATGGGATACACATCATAAGGTCACCCCAAGACAAGGGTGAACACATAAAGCAACAGCACTTAGTAGTTTATAAGTAGGCCAGTAGCATTTCTTCTGCATACACATATATAAAACAGAAGGTGGTTAAATAGTCATGGCTTGCAAAATATTTTATTAGAAGAAATAATAATAATGTATTGGTCATTTGCATGTAAATATAGAGTTGTAAATGTTTTAGCAATTACAAACAATGTGTAGAGGAGGGTCTTCTGAGAGAAATAGCTTATGGATGACATACAGTGATAGTAAGTGACCTTATTAACTCTTATCATCTGCTTTTGAATGCTTAGGCCCAAAAGTGGGTCCCATTTTATCTGTATTGTTTCTTTCTCTGCTGTATTTTTTTTAACATGAATTGATTGACCATTTTAAGTGATTCTGCGGCACTGTGAAACATTCTGGAGATCATTATTAATAAATTGACACCCAACTCTAAAATAAATTTTATCTAGCCCAGATCTTACAGCTGTGTTAGCTAATGATTAGAAAACTCTGGATAAAAGTGAACTAGCTGTAACTTACTGAGATTAAAGTAGGCATTGCTCTCCCCTATGTGCCCTTACAGACATGCATTTAAATAAAAACCTAAATGAAAAAAGGTTATGAAAAAAAGGGTGGAATACAGCAAGTTGGACAATCTTTGATAGAGCAGGTTGCAACACGTTGCAGGTTTAATGTCTTCATACACTTAAATGCTCTGGTGTCTGGTGTGCAGGGGTTCTTGGGTTCCTTCTGACATGCAGGATGAAATGGAAGCACTGCAATAGATTTTAGGGCAAGAGACTTGTCCTATCTTTTGCAATCTCCAGTGAAACTATACATTATCCTAAATCTACGAGAATGAGCTGCTGTGCTTTCATGCTGGGGGATGATTTGACCAGACACAAGGAGCTCTAGACTGGTCTACCAGAGATCACCACTGATCACGCCAGATGTCTATCTGATAATTTCAATTATTAATCAATTTAAAGGACTGTCTGAAGCTGAGTTATTTTGGTAGTCTACCAAGAGTGACGAATAAAACTCAGCATTGAAAGAAACTGATTACAAGAACAGTATTTCTAGGAGAGTTATATTCTGCGCTCATAGTACAAAGCAAAGTGTTTCTAATGTATTTATTTTTCAGACTTGAAAAACAATTTGACTTATCCTGCATCCAGAATGTATATATAAGTGTTGACATTTTCATAAGGCTGTTGCTGATTGCATGGAAGAAACACACTTCATTCTAGCTAATATAATCTATTTTGGTAACAGACATTTGGGTCAATCTGTTCTCATACAAATTCTTAATAAATCCATTCTTTCTCCCACCCAATGCAGTCAGAATAGATGGGGAAATGTAAAGCAAATGGGCAAGCTAGAAGCATTGCATCTTTATATTTCTAAGAAATATTGTTATTGTTTACTACTATATAGTGTGAGGACTATAAAAATAAATCTTACTTTTTATTGTATTCTATGAAATTTCAGGGTACAATTTAAAAACTCTATTTTCAGAGTCAAAGAATAAAAGCTGGTATTTCCGCAGACAGATGGCTAAGGATGTTATCCTGTCTGCATGTGCAAACAAAGATTATTGCAGTCTCACTGCCTACACCTTGCTTTCAAACTTCAGCCTTCCTTTTATTTACAAAGCTGTTTATTAAACAACATAGGAAGTTGATTTCACTGTGCCTCTTTTTTCACAAGGGTTGTAGAATATAAATGAATTAGGGTTATTTTCTGAAACCATTTTATCTTACAGCAAGATTTAATAGGAAGTACATGTAATTAAAATTAAGACTTGATTGCCAACTTCGGATCTACTCTAATGCTTATATATTTGGTTATCTTAGAGAGTGCTAGTGTTAAATTTTTCAGTAATTGGAAAGTAGTATTGCATTTAAAATTATTTAGCAATTACTGCACAGTTTTAAAATTTAATAACCTAATCAGTCTGGCTGAAATTACTCAAATCATTTGAGTCTCCAATACATTTCAAAGTACTCAGACCAATCTGTGAGCTTGAAGAGTCAGTTCCACAAACATCATCAAACAGCTTGTGTCATTCTGCACTTTATAAAATAAAAGAAAATTAAATACCTTCACTTGTCTTCATGATAATCAGAGAGCAGAGAGAAATAGTTCCAGTGACTGAAGTCTGTTGTGTGCATGTGTGTGGATTGACTTGGGTTTTCTGGTTTGTTTTTTTGTTCATTTTGGGTGTGGGTTGGTGTGGCTTGCTTTTGGGGGTTTTCTTTGATAAGGCAAGGCACCTTTTTCCTGATGCAGGAGAATCTTTTCTGGAGATCAAAGGTTTGGGTTTTGATGAATCCACAAGAAAAATCAAGCCTCAGGATTGTACTATATTCTGGGGAAAGTGATGTCTATCCACTGTGGCTTTGCACTGAGAAACATGACTGACAATCTGATCAGGAAAGCTTCAGAATTAGAGAAGCTGTGCCAAGGTGCTTCTCAGGAAAACATTCATGTACCAGAGCCCATTTTAAGTTATTTATCCTTAATAATAGCTATTGAAAAAGTCCCAATTCTCTATTCTATTTTTACAGAACCCGTGTGTTGCTAAATCCCAATTTTAAGCCTTTAAGTAACAGAACTGTGCTCAGTTTGGCTCCAAGATATATTTTGAACAGATCATGATTTTTTGAGATATTTTAATTAAAAGAAACTAGGGTCTAAAATTCTGGTGTAAGCATGAAAGGGGTGGGGGGAGAAACAAACAAAAATCCCAACATTTTCTCCTCTGCATATTCTGCTTTGATTGACAGGATGGGGTGAGGAAAGAGAGGCAGGGGGAGAGCTTTTCTAATGAGCAATTTGATGACTCCTTTATATGGGAGTACTATTGATCTTTTTTTGTCTGGAGGGGTTTTCTTGGGGGCTGATAACTAAAAGTTCCAGCATAAATCTATGTAAAAAGCAGTATATCATACTGTCTCATGATGAAGGCAGTTCACAAACAAATATAAATTAAGCAAAGTATTTACAGGAACGAAACAGAGAAGGTGTCCTAATTGTTTTAATGCGCTGCAGCTCTCATTTTCTGTGGCTGACCAGGGAAGGGAAGGGTCCATACTGTAGCTGATGAAAAGCAGATCTTCCAGAAGTCTCTGTAGTCCTCCTGAATCACTGCAGACAGAAGTTCTTCATCACTGTCTTTTAATTCTCCTTTGGCCTTTTTGCTACTGGTTTTGTCAATACTAGTTTAGGGGGTTTTTACCATTTTATGATATACAATCTGAAGTACTGAAAAAAGTGGCAACATAGCAGTGTTTTTCTGCATTTTTGCATTGCATGCAGCCCATGTCGGTATCTTTGTTGGTTACCTTGGAAACTGTCGTGGGGGGAAATGTGATTGGCTGCATCCTCCAATTGATTATTAAAGTCGTGGGCAGTTTCAAGTGCCAGACATCTCAGAGGTTGCACAAGTAAGTAGCACTAAATGATTCACAATTTAAGATTCTTTTATTTTTAAGTAAGCCACATGAAACAGTACATCTGCAATGCCTTGAAAGTTTGACTGGAATGAGTAATGGATTGCAAATTTCCTCTTTGTAGAAACTATACTGTTTTGGGGATGTGCCTTGGTTTTTCTTTTTCTTCCTGGCTGTTCCTACTGTGGGGCATGCTTCTCAGAGGAAGGAGCAAAGAAACCCCAACCCCTCCACCCCAACCCCAACATAGAACCCCATACTGAAACAATAAATAGTTTCTTAGACAGATCTGTTACTAAATACAATATTTTATTTTATATTGTCAGAGGAATAGAAGTTCACATCACTTGAGCTGCTTGTATGCTTCCCTTTTTCTATGTCTTAAGTGTTGGTATCAGAATTATTTAATAGCCTGTCCTGCTCTCACTGATGAGTTGATGAATAGAGATAGGCTGCAGAGTGATGCATTCAATACCTTGACTGTGCTTTGCATACATCTTTTTCAACAATGTAGGAACAAATCTTTTGTTTTCAACCAAAAATCTGTTGGTGACTAAGGCCTCCTTATGTCAAATTATCTGTTACTTTTGAAAAAAGCAACTTGTACAGCATTAAGCAAAAATCATTGTCTTGAGAATATCTTTACAAAGTCATGATTGATAATGTAGTTCCCCTATGCTTTGCCTTCAGTATCTGATGTTATTTGACCATCATTGCCTACAGAAATACCTGGTTTTAGTGAGGAGTTGATATCATATTGCAAAGAGTTAATGGCCCAAATTACTCTTGGGTGCTTCTATGACTGTATTAGGAGTAAAGAATGGGTTTAACGTAAAACTACTACACCATTTAGAGATAGTTTAGTATCTTTATTTTTTCAGCTGTTCCTTTCTTAGTAGCATTTCATTTGCATTCTTGGTGACTCCAATATTCTCAAAATCGTAGACATTTTTTCAATTCAGAAAACGAAGTACAGCTAAAGTATATCTTCACCTCTATGCTCAGCCTTGATAGCAGTGAATAGCAATAGAACAGGCTGCCAAGGAGCTTTTTCAGTCTCTGTAAGTTTTCAAGACCAGACTGGATAAACCCTTACTGATCAGAGCTGATGCGGTTTTTAGCAGGAGATTGTGCTAAATGACCACTGACGTCTCTTCCAGCCTGATTTATCCTATGCTGTGAACCATATCCCTGAAAACTATGTCTTATTTCCAGATAATGTTTATCTGACTGTATCTTTTAGCCATTGGTTTCCATTACTCATTGTCTTATTAAAGAACTTGTTGGTACTTGATGCCTCACTCATTGTAAGTGAATACTGAAATACAACAAGCAAATCAACTCTCAGTTTGTTTCAAGACCAGCAGCTGGACAGACACTTGGTTTGTCTACCCTGTAAGTCATTTGCTCTATTTTGCCCTGGACAGGACAGGACAAAATAAGTAAACTTTAATTAAAATGCATATATTGAAGCTGGGTGTAGAATTCCCCTTTTGGAGTTTTCAGTGGTGGCCACAGAAGTCTTCTCTTATTTCTTGTTTCAAGGTGGTCAAAAATACTCAGAGCAGATCTCTGAATCAGAAATATTCTGATCAAATAATTTTATGCTATTATTTTTTGTGTGTGAAAAAAATGAATCTGAAGTAAATTTCTGTCATATTTCTCACAACTTTCATCACCAGCTGGGCAGTCAAACTTTAAGCATAGGCAACAAGATACAGAGAACTGCAGGGCTGCTCCAATCTCAGCTCAACTGTAGCTATCACTCAGTCTTTTAGAGCAGAAAGTCCCAGGAATTTAAGCTCCAACCCTGCAGAGCAATCAGATACTTTTTTCTGCGTGGATGGAGTACAATATCGAATTCTGCTCATTTTTGATGTCTCACAAAAATTAAGTTAATTACATGTACATGATGACCTTCATCAACAAAGTTTGTAATCTTTTGAAAGAATAAAATTGAGCTTTTAGTCCAGACCAATTGCCTCTAAAATTATTTAGCTGGGAGTTAAACAATTTTCTATAATTTGTCAAACAGTTGCAGCAGCTTTCTTTTGTGTTGCCAAGAACTGAAGTTGGGCACTTGGCCTGCAGTTACCTGATTCATCCCTTTTGGCATTTTTAATATGGACACAACCCTGCCTCTTTTCTAATCTTCTGGAGTTACTCCAGTTTTCCATGATTTATTAGAAAGTTAACACTAGCAGACAGGAGATTCCCTCTGACTCCTCTCCTTTAGTACTCTTTGGGGGCTTTTTTGTTTGTGCTTTTTTTGTTGTTGTTTGGAACATAGATTTAGAAGAAACATAAAGATTTTAGTTATAGGCTAGCTGTGTTGAAATTAGTTAGAATAAGAAGGAATTCAGGCCCAGCTAGAGTTAATTAAGATAGTTAAGAGAGCTGGACCTGAAATGGGTTTTAAGATGTTAGTAACTGATTACCAAATAAGTGATGATCTGTCATTTGTATGTTTGCTTAGCTGTGCTTAGAATGAGGAATAGAAACATTGATAAGTTGTGTAGGGAACAAGGACAATTACCGATTTCCTTCCTTGGAGGGAACCTGTTCAAAAGTCATGCAAGAGGAAACTTAGAGGTCACTAAAGTAATTAGGATTGTTAAAGTTCAGAGAAGTGAAAAGGTCAAAATGAGGAAGATGAGTTACTTCATCTTTTGTGGGACCACTGACCCAATTCAAGACCACCGACTCAATTCAGGACACACACTACGCATGCTTAATGACATTTAAGCTCATTTCCATTCGAAGCGGAGAATGGGAGGTGTTAACGTTGTGAATATGCATTTGTATTTTGGATATTCATAATTTTTGTAAATAAAAGCTTTGTGTTTGCTTGGATCAGGGCCCTGCGTCTTAGGGAACTATCCCACACAGTGCCTGGCACCAAATAAAACATACACTTTCTAACTCTAAACTGTTGGAGAGTTTTTGTCCATCTCAGTTGGATATCGATATTAGATCGATATTCATGTTCTGGTAAATCAGCTTGTATTATTTTTTCATACAAAGCGTTAATGTACTTTTTAAAATTGTATCTCTAATTATTATACTATGAATTATATAGTTTGGTATCGTATTTATACTGTGGCTATTTTTATCTCTTTTATAAACAGTTTCTAATTTTAATTGAAAAAAAACTCTCCAAAATTTATTATGAATTAAAAATGACAGAATTGACTTAATCTTAGCAGTCTAACTTTCTGGGAGAGGATCCTAAAATCAAACTGAGACAGAGGGGGTTGAGATGATCATATTTCTTATTGAAACATGAAGAATATAGCTTATTAAAAGTTCTTTGTACCACTAATCCTAAAATCAAACTTGAAAATTAAGAATATGCTTAAATATCTTAAGATTTGCTGTAACAGCTGCTGGTGGATATAAACCCAATAACAAAAAACCCCAAACCAAACCAAAAAACCATCCTCAAATCAGTGAATGTCTATAATGTTTGATTGTGTTTAAGCTGTTCACAGGCCTGCAGTTTCTGCAAAGCTAAATCTTACCCTGACTGGATTTATGTAAGAAAGGGCAGGGCTGCTCCTTGTAGCCCATATTTGATGATAGACATTGTTAGAATGCAAATATGTGGTGACTGGCTTCATGAAGCAATAATTTTTTTTCAAGAGGAAAGAGGTAAATCCAAATGGAAATGCTTTTCCTTGTCTATGAAGATTCTGCGATGAAACATGGTTTTATCTCCCTTTTACCTGAAATTAGGCAAGTCATTTACTGTCATACTAACTAGAGTATATTTCAGGTACTGAAATAGTTCAGAAGCTGCTTGCTACTCATTTCCTACCTTTCTGTAAGCTGCTCTGAAGCCTGTGTTCAGTTTATTGTGTCTGCGTTATACATACTGTTCTGGACAGAGTATTCTATTTGCAATATAAGAAAAATCTAGCTCTCTAAAAGTGGCTTTGTCTTTCATATTGTCTGATCTAATTACTATTTTTCATGGTCCCAAGCAAGAAACATTGGTCAGGCTGTTGTGTGGAGGGTTTATTTTTAGCTTGTTGTTGTTTCATGGGTTTTTTATTGCCAGGAAAACACATGTGCTTGACTGCCAGATTGATGTTCAAAAAATATTTGATTTAAATTGTGTAAGTATTTTTTGAATATATCATTACAATCTATTAAAATAAACACAGAAACTTGCTTACAGAGTGGAGAAAGGATACCTGTCTCCTCCCCTTTGCTTTCCAAAGGTGTGCTCAGCCTAGCAATAATCTACAGTGGCTTAAAAGTCATAAAACCACTTGCGCTAAAGTAACACCGTTAGATATTTTGATTTGAAATTCCTAGCTTACAGTAATGAGCAAGCATTTTCTTTTAGGATGTAGGAAAGCTACACAATTCAAACTTCTCTAAGTTCTAATAGCTCTTCTGACTGCAGTTGGTCTGATGGTGGGTGCTGAGGTATGGTTTGAGGATGGCTTTGCCTGACTCAGGCTTGGTCAGGCAGTAAACAGGGAATTCAGAAATTCCACTGATGCATATCCCTGGAGCTCACTGAAAGATGCCATCTGCAGATGATGTGTCAGAGCTTGGTCCCTTTGTGCCCTTTTAATAATGAGACAATGCATAAGAGAGAGAAAGCAATGCTGACTTTTTGCTGGGATCAACCTAAACACAAGAAATTCAAACCCAGTACTTCAGAATGTGATGAAGTTTGGGGATTTTGATATGCATGTTTTTTTGGAAATGGCTGTCATTTTGCAGTGTTGAAGAATAATTAATGTCTTCTCTAAGTCTAATCCAACACTAGACTAATTTGAAATTTTAGATTGTCACTACTCTTCAATCTCTTAATTCTCCTAAGTATTGGGTAGTCTGTTACTAAAAAAACAATAAGAACAAAAAAGAAAAAAGTGTGAAGGTCTAATTAAAGATGGATTTGTTCACTTTTTTTTTGTCTGGTGCTTAATAAGAAACTGTTATGAGATTTAACCTTGGAAGTTGGAGATTAGGCCTGATGTACTGCATTGAATATTCACAAGCAATTGTCAAATGCATTTTATTTGTGATGGGCTCAAAGCCAAAAATTAAATTATGTACTTGGAGGAGATCCTTAACATACAACACATAGCAGTTAACATACTTTCTGTTAATATGTGGCACCTTCGTACACACCTTTATTTATGTGAAATGTTGAAATATTATCCAAAAAATTGACCAACCCTCCCCCCCAAATTTAAAATCAAAGTTTTCAGTTGAGACAACTGTACTGCTCATTCTATGGTAGCACAAAGATGATAATGTGCAGATGAGCCACTGCTTCTCTGGGCAGCTCAGTCAGCAATCATAGGATGCTACCCACTTTTGATTGCTTTTCCAATGCCTTAACAAGACAGATTACCTAGTGTAATAGTTCTACTTTAAGGGCAAGAGAAGAAACAGAGAGATAAAAATAGGTATGCAGATGGAAACTGTTTCACTTTTCCATATGCTAATAGCAAACTACTAGGCTTCTTAATCATTCCTCTCGTTAGTGGCTGCATTTTCAAGATGGTCTCAAAAAGATCTTTAAATGTGAATAGTCAGAGAAACATCTGCATAGATAAAACTTAACAAAATTTTGAGGAAGAAAAAAATTAGATACTAAGTGTCAGTGTTGTCATGGAATAACTGGAATGCAATTTTGAGTGTGTAAACAGCTTGCAATTTTTTATCTAAAAAATTACTTTAAATACCAATCTCTTTGAACAGTGTAATGAGCAATATTTTACGTTATTTCCTGTTGTTGAAGGTGGCAACTTTGTTAAAATGCTTGAATAAGAATTTTTGTTACTTTGGAAATTTTGAGTATGAAGAACAGACCAGTCTTAAGGCCAGGGAACCACTGGTGCCAAGGGCAGGAAGGTAAAACACAATGATTATAGGTGGAGACTTAGTGAAAGCAGTGTAGTATTCAGCATATTTATTTATAGATGCACAATAAAAGCCGCAGAATTGTTTACACATATGTCCAATTGTGTATTTTTTCTGAGGAACAGAAAGCTACTCTTCAAACACGGAAAAAAAAAGTAACTCACCAGCAATGCCCTATACTGCTGATTCTGAATATTTTGTTATTATGTGTTATTTTAGAACTAAGGCCTTGTTTGTTTAGAATTTAAGTCAAGATAAATAAAATGTGTTGCATATTATGTGATTTGTTATGAATATACAATAAGACAGCTCCATTTCTCTGGGATTTTTATAACATGGTTGAATTTCTCAAAATGGACATGATTAATTTCTAAGAGTCATGATATTATGGCAGGAGTCACTGTCAAGTTTTAACCAAAATCCTCCTTAGACTCCCTTTACCATAAGATGCAATGTTTAGCTTTTGCTTCACTTTGCAAAAAGATTTATATTGAGCCTTCTAAGCACTAAATTCTTCTTAACATAGATCCCATCTTTTCTACATTGTATAGAATAGATTTTGATGGATTCTCTGGAGCACAGTGGAAATAAATCATATCTACCCAGTCAATATGTACTATGTCCCTGATTTATCTTATTTGCAGATGGACTTTTCTGCTCATATTTTGAAACAGCCATTTGTAAAAAGGTTCTGAACCAAGAATAAATTGTTTGGTATTGTAAAAAAAAATCTATTATATCACACAATGTGCAGTCTTATGAGTCTATCTATTTCTAAGCCTGTTTCTTGAATAACACTGAAAATTTATGCCCACTTTAATTATTATTTCTGCCCATTGGACTCAATGGAATTTTCCAGTTCATAAAACTGGTTTTAAAAGTACTTTCCAGCCCCGTTTGTAATTAGGATGTCAGTGACTGCAAAAGTTCAGATAAAGCAGGACAAAGTATTCTGGGATTCATGGCTGGGCAAAGGTATGCTAAGCACTAGAACATTTTATTATCTCCAAATCCAAGCAGTTCTCAGGAAATCCACAGGCTGTGTAGTTAGAAATTCAGGTTCCTGAGTTGTTGAGAAAAGCATTCCTACTCATTTTAAGTTTAGGAAGCAGACAACACACAAGCTGAAATTTGTGGTTTTAAAGCCCACAGTAAAAATATGTAGAACTTGAAGATGTGCCGCTATTTTAAATAATTTTTAAAAAGCTGTTCAAAGTACTGAAACGAATCACTGGTTTCCAATGAACTACTACCTCTTCAATTCTCAAAGGGTTTCCAAAAGTGATTGCTAATGTTTCAGCTCTTGAATTTCTAATCTCAGTTACCACCTGTAGGTGCTATTTTATTACTACTTTTACCTTCCTCCGACCTTACTTCCTCCTTGTTCATCTTTATTCTTTTTTATAACACACACCCCCCCCAAAATGCATTAATATATCTTGAATTTTATATAAATCGCTTAATTCTTCTTCCATTTTCCTTTATATCTCCATCTCCTCTTAATTAGTGGTTCCTTATTCTATGACTATTTAGAGGGTCTTTAAAAGTCTCTTTTAAGGAACAAAGTTTCCTACTCAATTTGTTGTACAACTTTATGGAATAGTGCTGAAAATTAACACTATAAATGTAAATTATGGTATGTTATTTAAAATCAATGATTTACCAGCAGCTTATTATTTGAAATCCTTAAGCTTCCTTAGCATTTTCTTCTTGAACATTCACTATTTTTTTTTAATCCACATTTAGGCTAATCTCAAAGAAGTTTATGGTTTCCCTGTATCTATCATGCTTTCTTTATAATAACTCTTGTCTGTACTACCTCAACCAAATAAATACATCTGGTATGTTTCATGCACCACGGAGTATCTCTTGAGTTTCTCGAGCTCTGTTTTTTCAGGACCTTGTTGAGACCATAATTTGGAAAGAGTAGATTATTCCAGATTTTGGAAATATTTACCTGTTGCCAGAATTCACTTATCACTTTCATAAGGGTGTTTCTCTTTGTTTGGTTTGGTGATTTGGAGGTTTTGTTTGCTTGTTGTTTTTTTTTTTAATATGGGAAAAACTTATTCTTTAGGAATTATATGTTTTTAATGTATCAGAATCAATTTGCCAAGAATCAGCAAGTTGCCTTGTGAGTGTAGTGACACAGAGGAACATATTTAGAAGGCATATGGTAGAGAAAGCAGGGTGTGCTGCACCCTGGGAGATTTCTTCCTATTTTCCTGCAGTACTTCACTGACTAGAGCACAAGGGTATGGGGCTCTCTTGAATGTGTATTAATTGAATAAGAGACCATTTCCTAATGATGAATTCTATGCTCATTTAGTTTCTTTCTTGTTTACAAAAATAACACCCTTGAACAGTCAGTATACAGTAATTACTGGTCTCCCCGAAGAGAATTAAATAGCATGCCTTGTTATTCATTATGCAGTTGTTTTGTGCATAACATACAACTTTCAGCTGAAGCAAAGCAAAGAAAAAGCCAGAAGACATGATATATGTTTTCTCTAGATACATAAATAGAGAAGATATAATTAAGAAATGACATAACATGGAATAAGTGTATATGTTCATCTTCAACTGCCTGGTGTCTTTTTTTCAAGTACATTGACACCTGCACACACGACCAAGTGAACTGTTTAGGTTGGTGTGCATTTCAAATGCCAGTAGTATCTGCAGCATCACAGAGCTGGGCATGGCCTGCAAGTGCTTTCTGAGAAGCCTGACTAATTAGTGCATGCTGAGCCTCATACTGCTAGAGCTGAGCTCCTGATACCTAGGCTAAATATAATTCCACAAGAAGCCCCTCCAATGATACAGTAGTGGAGATGTGTTTTTGAAAGGTACAAAATTCAGAGGCAATGCACTACTTCAGTCTTCTTATTATACCCACTACTTGCAGACTTTTTGTTATCTGTATCTTTGGGAATGCCTCAAAACTGCTTTCTACTTCAGTGCTGTATATGGGTTTCTCATACTCACTTATGTCTGAAAAGCAAAGTAAAATGATTGTCTCACTGAAAGATCTCTGGGCATATTGACATCCCACATGCATTCTGCTAAGCTTCCAAAGTTTGTTTTTTACTGTATTTAGTTCTTATTTTTGGCAATCGTATTAGAATTATAGCCTCCTAGGCAGCCACTGTTTAGAATCTTACTTGCTGCGGTAATCTGAGTTCCATTGATAAAAAGTGGCTTGAAGGCCAACTTTAAACCTACTCTGTTCACTGCATTTTTGTTGATTTGGTATACCAGAGTTTTCAGAGCTTTGCCCTGGCTGTCTAACAGCATGGTGTCCAGGCTGCTTCCAATGGATGTTAGTTTTCTATTCTTTTTACTTGTCTTTCAAACTGCTATAGCCTCCTCATCTAAAAAGAATCTGGCTCCTGAATTTAAGTGTTGGAAAATACCACTTAGTTTGGTCTCACAAAACATGTCAAATTTAATTATATTAATTTTTTTTTCTCTAGGAGGTCAATCGTACTTACTTACAGGAATTATTTCAGAAAGTGACTTAAGGCAAAGTCAAGAATAACCTTTTCTCTTCTGTGCTTCAGACTGAGCTGTTGCAAGATGCAATTGTTTATTACTTTCAAAATTGTCTTTCCAATTTATGCCATGATGTGACATCCAGCTCATTTATATTTGGTATTATAGTTGTCCTAACAAACTTTGTTACAGATTGTTCTAATCTCTGTGAAGACCAGCAAACACTCTCAACTGTACAAGTATTCTCCAACCTGGATCATGCTGTAGTGTAGTATGGACCTATCTAGATTCTGACATAAGACCAACATATACAGTATTGCTTACTTAGAAATCACTCTAAATTGGCCCAAGGAAGATCATTTTATGCTAAGGGTTATCTCTCAGGTGCGCAGAACCAGAAATTTCATGGACCAGTCCAGTGCCCATCTAATGAAGGAAAAAAAGGCAACAGTGTTGGGGTGGGGAGGACAGACAATTGCACTCCTCATGTCACACTGATACTGAAGCACATTCAGGCAATAGAACTTGGTGTGACCTCCAAAATACTGCACTGCTGGACTGTGTACATATAGGCATTAACAGAGTAATTGCCATCAGGGCAATGCAAAGTACTGCAGGTAGTGTTAATAAACAACCTTTTACTTGTAATTAGTATTTTTCTTTTCATAATTCATGGTATACACCCGTCCAACTTTGTATATACAATGTAAACACATTATGTATTCCCATGTGTTTATATGGACCCTGATTTTCTTCAGAAACCTGCTTATGTGTTTGTGTCTTTTGTTATTGGCTGAAAATATTTATCTTGTCAGGTTTTAGAAATGCAAACTTTGTCCTAAACCCTTTGAAGCATACCAAAATCTTCTCATGTTTGCAGATGTTGCTACTTATTTATTTATTGTACTAATGCATGTATTTCAAAAGGATTTATTATACTGTTCACCATTTATCTGTTCTGATATTGGCTTTAGGAATGAGAATTTGAAAGATCCTTTTCTTGAAAGAAAGGCAGGGTTACTAGCGAAGATATTCTAACCCATGACACTGGAGCGCTTGCATTCCATGCAAGTGAGAAGTTTGTTGTTGCAAATAAATTTATTATGAGAATGTTTGAAGGTGATGAAATAGGAGAAGGAAATGAAAGGTAGTTGTTTATTTTTTTCCTCAAAACCAAGTTTGAAGTGAAGGAATGATGAAATAATCATTTTGAATTTAGAGGCACTATAAATTAGAATCATAATAAACTTTTATATTGTAATGACCTTAAGAAAAAAAGAGGCAATTCTTGAAGAATTATTTGTACCAGTAATGGCCAAATCTCCTGTGCATACAGCGTGTTCCTCTGTGGGACTCACAGCATCATCAGAAAACTGATGGGTTCAGAAAAAACAAAAAAATTGCAAATGAATGACAGCAACATCCATCAGCCTTGCCCTTCAAAGAGAACTCTTACCCATAGCCCCAACAGAAAGTTGTGACAGTGTCAACTGGATCTCTGACTTAGTGTAAAACCTTGTAATATGGACTAATAGTGGGAAGAAGCTGGTCAAGCTCAAAACAGAAAAAAAATTAAACTGGACTTAAAATTTAAGAAACTAGAGAAGAAAGTGTTTAACTCATAAGTTCTTGACATGTTCAAGTGATTTTTGAGGCTTTATGATGATGCAAATTATCTGTGTTTATAAAGTATCACTGGAGAAATAAAACGGTAGTTGAAACACAGGTCCAGCTCTTTTTGAGCTTAAACTCTGAGGCCAGATGAACATGCAAGTAATTCATGTATAGAATTAGGATTATCAAGTTTTGTTGTGGCAGCTGCATAAAGCATACTTAATTGTTCATAGTGAGCTAAACAGATGGGTGTCACCAAAATTAAGATAAATATATAAATAAAGATGCTTAATTATTTTGCTCTTAAGAGTTAAAGAAAAGGTCTTCCCCTTAATTCTATTTTTAGATTGTTTTTTGGTGTGTGGGTGGGTGGGTTTGTCTTGGGGTTTTTTTTGTAATGGTGTAAAATCTGTAGAGTTACTCCGTAGTTACACTGGCATGAGATTCCAAAGCTGCCATGCTGAGAGATAAAATACAAAGCAGTACTTTGAGTTTGCTGTGTAACAACATCAAGTATGGGTATTACTCAGCTGCTTTTTCCACATGTGAGAATAAATTTACAAAGTTAATACCATGATTAGTATGACTTCCCAGAGCTGCTCCCCTGCTTCCAGTGACACACTCTTGTTCTGACCGGTTAATTCACAGCTCTTCAAAGCGGCTCTGAAGACAATTTTGTTGCCCTATTTAAGGTTTCACCGTCCATGTATGGCAAAGTGATCGACAGGAGTTGTTGAAGTGACCTTATGGTTGGCCTGTGTGGAATGGATACAAAATGTCCCTAGGCACTAGGTGGGAGGTCACACAAACAAATTCATCAAGGCTTCATACCGTCTCTGAGCTCCCCTACCACTGCTTGAGAACTGAGCATACCTGTGCCTTTGACCTCTCTAATAAGACATATCCTGTAGTTTGAAAGCTGTAGCCTCAAATATATAACAACCTGAGGATGTCTTCATTTCCATCTAGTACTTCATTAGATAAAAATTAGAAAGTATTTTTCATTTCCTTGTAAATGTGGTAGAGACCAGCTTGGTAAAAAGATCGAATAATCATGTATGTTGGGTGTCTTACAGTTTTTTAACACTTAGGACATTGTATGATGGGCCTTAATGTTGCTGATCCTAGGCTGAATGTAGATTTTGCCATTAATTTCAGTAGGGATTGTCGTGGGTGCTGAGCTGGTGTGTGCTTCCTCTACCTCACCTGTGAACCTGGCATAGTAATACTGTACAAACTTGCATGAATGAGATCTCTTCCAGATCACAGCTGGTTGTAAACTACCAAGTCTGAGCATAAAATGGGATGGGGTGGAGAGAATGAAAGATAACTCTCCACAGTAACACTGAAATATTTTAGAGAGATCTTTGAATGAAAAGTGGTAAATACTGATGGTATTCCTAGAGGTTTTTGATATATATAGCTTATATATAGCTTCTTGAAAGGGATTATTCCACAGTAAGTTTTGTGATTGGTTTGAGTGGTTTTTTTTTTTTTTTCCTGTCCTGGCATTCTGAATTTTCCTAGGATTATCATAATTTCCTCTAGGCCTGAGTTGCAACGCAGGTGCCTTGCCATCTTGACTGGCCCTCAGTCCATCTCCACACACGCTATGCCTTTTAGGCAACAATATTCTTTCTGTAGAGGATAATGCAGCTCTTTTAAAACACTCTCAACTCAGCAAAACTGGTCCACTCAGACTTGGTGATTGCTGCTGAACAGAAAGACCTGTCAGTGAAATTTCTACCTTTTAGCATCTGTAAATAGAGGCAGATCCTAGGTAAAGCAAGTATTGATTCCATGAAACATTTGTATTGCAGGCACAAAGTTAGAAAGGATCAGTTAGGGGCAAAATGTGCTACAGAACATGTAGTTATGTTTCCTGCAGCACTGGGGGACATCTCCTCCTCACTAGGATTGGGGTTTTAGGATAGCAGGTAAAGAATAGGACGCAAGCACATTTGGGATGGGCATGCAAGAAAGTGCAAGACAGTGAGGAGCACTGTGTTTTCTTTGTTCTCAAGGAAGGTTTGAATTAATAGCACTCTACATTTGATGAAAGCAGTTTCATCTCCCTTTCCAGAACCCCATTGAAAGGATGACTGTAATATATTTTACAAACAGATGCAAACTTTTGTTCTCCAGTTCTTTCTTAAAAAATTCTGCCTGAAATGCAGTTTGAGTATTGTTTAAATCCACTGATAGTACTTCTCTTTCAATTCTTTCTATTGAGTTGTCCTCCTGTTGTCTCCTCACCTGGTCAAAGTGGTGGCAATAATGAGAAGAACTTTTCTAATGAGTGAAGTCCTTCCAGCTGAAGAAAAATCCACCTAAAACTATGTAGATTTCCATTTTAATCTTAAAACTTGCACACAGTTATACATCAAAGTTATACAGTGCAAACATCAGACTGATGTTTGAAGCTGAATGGCTTTAAAAAGAAAACTTTTTTCTTTTTTTCATCAAAAGCTTCCAACCTAACAGTTTTAGAACCCTCAGATATTTTTATAGCGGTATTTCAGAATGTATTACGCAATATAAAAAATTTAGGAAACCAACTCTCTGTCCAAGAGAGCTTAGAAAGGAAGACCAAATCCTGCAATCAATTGATGCAGGCAAATGCCACTCCATTAATTTAATACAGGTCTCTGCAGTCTGCTTTCAGGGCTGAATCTTACACAAACATCATGGAGGAGATTTAGACACAGAGTGACATAATCTTGGTGCACATTTTTTGCTATCTTTTAAGTGTTTTACTATCCTTACCCTATGCAATCACTCATTCTTCCTTGCCCTGCCTTCCTATCAAAGGATGTCGATGCTGCAGATATTTCTTAGCTAAGTGCCAATGTAGCTAAAATCAAGGAATTAAAAAATTGCTGTCTATATAGCTGTTAAACTAATTTATTCCACCACTTTGAAGGAAATGGGGCAGCTTTTTGTGGTGATTTCATGATTTGATAAGAGGACTTTAGATCTCAATCCATCATAATTCTAGGTGCCTGTCATTTTGTATCTTGTTCCAGTCCCCACTGAGTTGCTTCCAATTGTCTGCAATCAAAGCACTTGGGGATGTCTTACACAAGCTTTTACTTGCCTTTTTTTTTTTTTAATCTGTAATTAAATTTCCCATTAAAAGACTTTCTTCGATATACACTTAAGTTCTGCTGATCTCAAGCTACACAAATGATTTTTGTTTAAAGATATAGCAGGTCCTTGACTCTTAAAACACTACCTGGGTCAAGAACTGAGGTAAGGTCTTACCTATATTGTCTTTAACCCTGTGGAGATGCATGTAGTGAGTTACGGAATGAAAAAATATGAGCTCCAACATCTAAAGTCCTACAGAATTATGCAAATCAAGAAGACATTATTATTTGCCCCTCCCATTTGCTCTTCTCTTACTTACAGTTAAGTGACAGTCATGCTTGTATCAAGTGGTACTTATTTCCTGAGCAACTTATTGGACTCATTTTCTGTACAATACTGATAAATTCATATTTTTTAAGGGCCAAGAGCAGCAGAACTGGCAGGTCTTACAAAACTGCTTTTGTCAATAAATTTACCAGTTTGGATTATTTTAGATACACAGTAGTTGAAGCTGATGTGAATCCCAGAACACTGTGGCTATGAAAAAGTGAATTCCATTGCCTATGAAAAGCAGAATCAAGATACCTGCATGAATAATTTTTCTATGTATGTGATGTAACAGGTATCTTTATGCTGACATCCTGATTGCTAATGGGATGGTGTATGGTGCATGGACTGTGTCACATTAGATCTGAAGACCTAAAGTGAAAGTAAGGAGACCAAGATAAAGTATATTGAAACCTTGCTCAGGAAATTTCTACAAGGGTTGACTATATTTTGTTTTCTTTTACATGAATGTATAGATTTACAGGATTTGAAAATTGAAATCGTGTCAAAATAGTTTATTATTAACATTCTTCTGTAATTAGAGAATTAAATGTTATCGTATACATAGAAACAACTTCCACCTGAATGTTTCTGATACTGCTGCATCTTATCTAAATGCTAAAAAATTCAGGAAACATCACTTTGACAGAACACAACAACTTGCTGATGTGCAGTGAAAAGATTTTTTTTTTTTTAAGTGGGATTTTGCATTTGTTAGTGACACTATTTGTGATACAGGGCTACTGTTCTTGGGCTACCATCAATCAGCATTTCTTCTGTCTCTACTGACTTGAGTGACTGGGTCTCTTGAGAACCTATCTTGAAACTCTTAATCCTTCTGAAAGTTTATTTTGCATACCATATATATTTACAGCAACCCATTTGAAAACCCTTTAGATTTCTTAGTACATGGCCTGGGACATTATTCATGGTGACAGGAAAACAGTGCTGTAGTCAAGGGTTGACAAGATTAACAAGTATGATGTTATTTTATTGCCCATTTCTTTCATAGTATCACACGCTGCTCAGCGAGGACTGTGGGCCATTCTTTTAGAGTATTTCAGTTTTGAGGGGCATTTTTTTCATTCTTGAAAGCTAAGAATGAAAATAATCTGCAACTGCCGTTTAAAATATGACCATCTTTGCTGGCTTCTCTCTGAGATTACAGTACTTGTAGTCTAACTGAGATATTTTTAGAACCAGAAGTACCATATCCAGCTGGGAACCAGGTTGTTTGCCCATTGTAAGACACCCAAAATCTCAGCAATCCTTCAACATGTCACATGAACAGTTCTGCACTTTGCCAATACTGGTGTTCACACCAGTTATTTCCTCTACTTTTCAATCAAACACACAGACACAAGTGAGAAAAATAGGGAAACGATTTCTTTGACAAGTTGCTTAAAATAAATGGGAGATTTTGAAGGTGATAAGAAATTTTAACTGGCAGAGATAGACCACAACCCTGTGGTCAGAGAAAAACTGGTATTGTCAAAAGTGTATAGCAAAGCAAGAACACATTTATGAAAGGAAAAATGTGCCAGCAGTGTTGGTAAGACAATGTTACTGCTATAGACCCATTTAGAGAGCAGTGCATTTACAGCTAGCAAAAATAATGAGTTATGCAGATCAACCCAAACATGGCTCAATAGAACCTTTAAATTTCCAAAACCCAAGGATATACATTAATTTTTCACACATAATGCACCATGATATCCACACATACTGAATTTGTTTGAGAGATGTTCAATTCCTTTTTGCTGGAATAGCCAGACTGGGAGTAGGTTTCACTACACATGGGGCAGGGGTACTCTGTGTATAAGATCAGAGAAGAAATGTGAGATATTTTGGCATTGTTTGAATTCTTCTTAAGTTAGTATGTAAATCAAAAATTCCTGTCAGTCCAGCACCAAATATTACCAGCCTTCAGCATCAGCTTAATGTTGATATCCGGTCATATTCAGATGTGGCAAATGACAAATTTCTGTGGTGTAATGGCAATTAATAGCAGAGACTCAGAAACCGTTTAGGAGTGTTGGATGTGGTCCCAAGTTAGCACTTGCAGGTGAATTTCACCGTGCAGGATTAAAGTGTTTTATCTGGAGACCTCCTGGTCTTATCATATGATTGCAGAAAGGGAAAAAAGTGCCTATTATACATCTAAAGTCAAATGATTCACTGCACAGCATATCCACCATCTTCCTTTCAGGGCCGTATTTCAAGAGGTTTGGCAGTGAAGCAGCCTGGCTGTGTGAGAGCAGAAACCTCCGCTGGTGAACAGGGAGAGTGGCTCTGTAACATCAGCTATGGAACAAAAAGCTGAAAAATTGGGTGGGGGCCGTGGGTGTTGCGATTTTAAAAAATGCTTAAACATTCTTTAACTTAATTGTTTGGTTTTTTTCTATTCAATACATAAATGAGAAATTTATCACCCACACACTCTTGTCTGTTTCAGCGGGAAAAGTGTGTTTTCTCACTTTGTGCTATTCCAATTGTTACAAATGGGAAAAAGTAGTGAAAATATGTCTTGACGATTTGCCCCCAGCCCCCCAAAGGATGGCTATTTTGTTTCTGGAAGAAAAAACCGAGAAGCTACTTACTTGAACTCAAAGGCACAGTGTGGCGGTTTAAGGCACTGACAGTGCGGGGAGAGGAGCACGATTTGTTCCCCCCGCTGGAGCAGTGCCGGAGTGGCCGCTGGCAGGACGGGCGGCGGGGAGGTGGGGGAAAGGGAGGGGGGGGGAGAAGGGGGGGGGGAGGTGCCCTGGCCCCGCTCCAGCGGCAGGTGGATGCTGCGGAGCTCGGCGTGGGGCTCCCCGCTCCCGAGCGCTCCCGCCAAGGTAGCTATCGGTCCGTATTAAATGGCTGCCTGCTTTTCGGGGCTGCCGATTGCTTCACGGTTTGGCCGTTTATTTTTTTTAGCAGCTCTGCCGTCTCTCGGGGGCAGCTCACCCCTCTCTCCACCCCGCCGTTTCCCCAGGTGAGGCTTCATCCCACCGCCTCCCTGTCCGCCCCCACCTCAACCCTTCCTCCCCTCGCCCTTCCCGGGGAGCCGCCGCCGCCTCTTCTCTCCGAGCATCCCCCAGGTCCGGCGGCCCTCCTGGCTCTCCTGCTCCCGGGCCAGGGTGCGCCTGGGTGTGGGTTGGGGCCGGCCTGGCCGTGCGAGGCGAATTGCGGCTTTCCCGGGCAGCAGGAGGCGGTGGCCGGCCCGGGGGCGGCGGGGCAGGGTAGGGCAGCAGCTCCGGAGCGCCTCACTCCCGCGCCGGGGACCGCGCTGTGCCAGGGAGCAAACGGCTCTCCAGCCCGCCTCGCTGTCTGTGCAACACCCCCCTTGTCCCTCCCCCACCACCCACCGTTTTTTTTGGTTAGGTTTTTTTTTGTGGTGGTGGTTTTGGTGGGGGTTTTCTTCTGCTCCTCCACTCTCCTGCAGCGAGTTAAATATTTCTTGTGTTAACTGACGCCTAAAGTGTTCCAAATCCCTTCACCGCGCCGCCCGGGCCGGCCGAGGACGTGTGCACGCCCAGATCCGCTCGGTGAAGCAGCACGGTTCCGCGGGGCCGAGCGGGTATGTGCGTGAGGAGGAGGAGGTGTAAAAGGAGCGACGAGCACAAAGCAGATTTGAGAGGAATAATTTAACTCCGGTGTTTGTTATTTTTCAGGGGTTTGTTTTTTCTCTTCTCTCTCTCTCCTTTCTATCTTTTTCTCTGCTCAGGATTTAAATGTCATTCAAAGCATCCCCAGATCAGCTTTCCGCTCGTCTTCTGTTTCTTCCGAGGCATTAATTGGATCACGTGCTGCATTTGAAGAGCTTGGGTGTTTTACCCACTAAGGTAAGTGGGCTTATGCACCTACACCGAGTCTGGATGGTCACTAAAAGCCTTTCAGGGTGGTGTTTTTCTTCCCCTTGGTCCCCCTCCTCCAACTCCGTGGCCAGGTTTCTACCTGAAGAACTCGCAGCCCTGGGTTAAACATCGGTCGATATATGGAAAATGCGCCGGGGGGGAGCGGGGCCGCGGGGGCTCCGCTCCCGCCCCTCAGGCACCAGCCAGTGACCCGTGGGAGCCGGTGGTGGCAGCCGGCGACCCCCTCAGTCCCCAGTGCCTCTGCTCCTGGAATAGCGCCTGGCAATACCGTAAGGAAAGAAACAGCCTAATCCCCTCTTACAAGAAACTATTCGTCATCATATTTTTTTCCTCCGTGAGAAATACTGTAGGCGCCCATCTCCCTCCTCCCCCACCGCCCGCCCCCGTTGCCAGCGCCGGCTCCTTTGCCCGCACCTCTCCTCGCTTCAGGCGGTTCTTTCCAGGGACTAAGAAGTTAAGCTGCCCCCTCTCTCCCCCCACCGGCCCCCATACGTACGCAGTGCATTCGCCTTTTTAACCTATTCTTCCTGCGCCTAATCCGAGTCCGTCCAGCCCCCCCAACCCTTAAACTAGGTTGCAAAGCCGCTGTACCCTGTAACTCCTAAAACTTCTCTTCTTGCTGTAATTTATATTCTATAATAACAAAAAGGACAACAAAAATATATTGGATCCTCCTGTGGATTACTTTTTTTTAAAAAAAGATAATGCATTTCCTTCTTCCCCTTTAATTTTTTTTTTTCCCAAGGAAATTTGCTCCATCTCCAGCAGCAACCACTGCTCCTTTTGATGTTGTGGTACGCCGTGCGCATGCGCTTCACATTAGAATTACTGCACTGGCCAGAATAAGTTGGATCTCTTCTCTTCACTGAAACCCTAAATCATATCAAAAGCTAAAGGGATGCTGAGAGTCCGGAAAAAGGGTTACTTTGGGATTTGGTCATTCCCTTTAATAATAGCTGCGGTGTGTGCACAGAGGTAAGTGATGAAGGTATCTCTTTTCCTTTACTTTGAATTGCAGTGCATACTGCTGCTGAGAGGAATGTACAGCTGGGGGCTGAGAAATCAGAAATAATACAGTATTATTCTTTCTTTTTTCTCTAGTGTCAATGACCCTAGTAACATGTCACTGGTAAAAGAGACGGTGGATAGACTGCTGAAGGGCTATGATATTCGCTTGAGGCCAGATTTTGGAGGTAATTTGACTGCTTTTGAATAAGAGAGGTTGCATATCTGGACCGGGTGCGTTGCAGGGTGGGGGGGAGGTTCGAACGTGTTTTGGGTGCTGTTGCTTTGGCGTGTGTGTGTGTTGCCATTTCCTCTAGCTGATCCAAAGTTAAGCCCGTTTTTTTTCAATTTTCTTAGCACAGGATGCTCTTAATGCGATCACTTAAGTTACTTGTATATTCGTCATCGGTCCCTCATTGTGCGTGTGTGTGTGATAATACCTTACTAACCTGTAATTAAACCCTTGTTTAACTGGTTTCATCGAGATGCAAATCTCTCTTAAGTTCACCCAGCGTTTATTCCTTTCAGCTTTATGTGCCTGTGATCGCACTTACTATTTTTGAGTACAAGATATGCTGTTAACTGATACAAAAATGTCATTTAACCCTCTGCGTGCTCCTACTTCGAACTAGTTTGTTTATTTCGGCTGTGTTCGCTGTGGGTGGCCCTTTCCCCCCATCATTATCCCCCCCATCCCTACCCCGGGCTCGGTGCTCGCCGTCCCCGGGGCGCGGGGCTGAGCGTGTCGAGGCGGGTGGCGGTCACGGAGGCCGGCGCGGAGGAGCGCGGAACTGGGCGCGCCGGTGCACGTGTGTTGTGTTACATAAAGCACCTCCACGGCCGTGGCTGGCGCGGGGTGGCCCGGGTAGTGTATGGTCTCGTGGGCGCGGTGGCACCCTTCTGAGGGGGACTGGGGGGAGGGGGAGAAAGAGGTGGGAAGCGCTTTATGCCTCTTTCCTGACTTTCTGATTATGTTTAAACGTCGTTTTATGTGTACGCTGTGTTCGCCCTGCCAACTCTGGTAAGAATGAGTTAAGTTTTTGGAGATCACATTGCGGACAATCTTGTCGGTTTGCAGGTCCCCCAGTGGCTGTTGGCATGAACATAGACATTGCCAGCATAGATATGGTCTCGGAAGTCAATATGGTGAGTATTTAGGGTTTGGGGCTGGTTGCTCTCGGAGGGGGGTGGCTGTCGCTTCTCCCGCCCCTACCAAGGCGGAGCGGTGCCCGCGGGCGTGCTGGGACCCGGCGCGGCCTCCTGCCTCGGGGAGCCGCCCGGGTGGGGCTGCTCGGGGGTCGGCGGGGGCTCGGGGGCGGCGTTCCCCCTTTGCCGGCGGTGGATCCCGGGGCAGGGGACCGGCGGGACCGATCGGGGCTGCGCGGGGCCGCTCCTGCGGCAGCTCTGGGGGCGCTCCCGCCCGCGCCGCCTTCCCGCGAGCAACGGCGCCCCCTGCCGGCCGCGCGCGCTCACCGCACCCGCCGCTCCGCGCCGCGCTCGCCCCGCGCAGCGGCCGCGCCCCGTGCAGCCACCGCGCCTTTCGCCCCGTTCAGTGCCTTTCCTGGTGTCATTCTTTTGTGCCATGTTAAAAAAAAAAAAAAATCCAAAATTGCCGTTATCTCTTAGCAGTGCACTTTTGATTAAAAACAAAAAAGAGGCTTTTACTTTGGTGTATGTTCAAAACTTACCTTTTTTTTCTAGCCTGACATTATTTTGGATGGTGATAAAAGAGTCGATGATTTTAAAAGTTTAATTTTTCCAAGATGTTTGTTTCTAGTACCTAAATACTTGGAACTGACTGTGCTCAAATACTGAACTTGTTCAGAACATAGTAACTTGACACTTTGTGTGTTTCACTTTCATCACCTGGGAGACTAATGAGGTTTGGAGAAAATTGGACAAGTCTGATTCATACTTTAGAAGAAGCTGTTCTTGACTTAGAAGAAACTTTACTAACATTCACTTTTATTATTTGGAAATGTTTGGGGTAAACTTTTGAAGTTTTTATCTTAATTTGCATGTTAATTGGTTAAGGACACAGAATTTGGCCTAACACTCATAGGGGCTTATACAGGAACAACAAAAGACACTGAAACATAGTAGCACATGATACAAAAGTGATGCAAAATAAACGTGGTTTTGTCAAGTATTTGTGAATGGAAGTTTGTTGTTTGAAGCAAATTTTCCATTATTCTTGAAGGGGTTTCAAGTAAACATCTTTCTAAATATGGATGTGATTTTAGGGCTATTGCTGTAGCTGTAATCATGCATTTGAAAATAGCATCTGGAAAGTTATCAGTTGTCTTAATACCGTTTTACTACTAAAATATTTAGTTCCTCAGTGTCATGCTTGGGTTCTCAGAGATGTTGCACTGAATGAATTGGCAAACATTTGTTCTCAAATTGAATGACTTGTGTGATGTACAGGAGTTTTTTTATAATGTAAAATAAAGCCCTTGGCCTAATTTGAGGATAACATTACCAGTGATTTTACTGTGAGACAGGGAGGTGTTGGTGACAGAGAGCTTGATGCTGTTCTTTTTCAAGATAGCAGGAAACTTGAATAAATTCACCTTCTGAAACATTACTTCTGGAAAATTTCTAAGTGGCTGAAAGCAGCTTCCAAACTTTGTATGAATAAACTTGTTATCTAGTATTCTACCTTCAGTAGCTTTAAGTGCAGAGGAAGAAAAGTGCATTGTATTTTAAACCACTTTCTTTTCATTAAGACATTTTCATTAAGCTGTGGGTAGGAGAAACAGGGAGATAGAGTTATTCCTTTGACAGCCCTGAGCAGTGAGGGAATGATGAGGGTTCCTTGCTGGGACTGCAATCTACCAGGTCAGTGTTATATCCTCTCATCCCTTCAGAATTGGAAGGTTCTCGTGAAAAAATTTTAAAAATACTTGTGAATCTTTTCTTTGTTTCTTTAAATGGTTTCTAGACATTTGGTCTCCAATTAAAGGTGGTAGCGTATCAGAATACGGTGATCTGACACAGCCTAACTATATAAGGGAATATTATTTTTAGTATTCTGTAGTCAGTTTATTGTGTTTCTATAATGAAATGTTTGACCTTTCTGAAAAAGCCTCTTCAGACTATCTGCAGAGAATGTATAGACAACTTTGTCCTACTAATTTGCCTAAACCATTTAAGCTCTGGGCTTATTTTACTCTAAGAAGCCACCTATTTCTTAAACCCAGACAATCATGTTACATAATTTTTTTTCACTTACAGTTTCAAAAGAGATTCCAAACCAAGATTATAATCTGCTTAATTGCAAAATGTAACACTTGATTTTACAATGGTCTGTATAGCAAGTACTAATATATCCTGAATATAGCCTGAAATGAATGAGGAGAGAAACATACAAGGAAACAACAAAATATGTACTATGCAAGGCCTTGGCTTTTTTGCTTGCAAATTCACCAGAATTTGGAGTAGAAACCAGGAGGAATACCATGGAATGCTAGCTGATGCAAAGCCTTCTGAGATAACAAGAGACACAGAAAGAATCTTTTGGATTTGTGGACCTGTTTTTTTCTAAGCGTGGCCTTGCTGTAGCTTTGTTTGTAGTCATGGCAAACACTACTGACTTTAGATAAAGGCAGATGATTGCTTAGAGTCATGTACTAACATTAATGGGATCAAACTTCTGCCTTGGGAGAAAGGCTAAATAATCATAGTTATTCAGCTTGATATAATTTCTTTTAATTTTAATGTTAACTTATTTTAAAATTATGTTTCAGTCTCGATATATTGCATCTACAGTATAAATTTGTGCCACCCTGCAGGCAGAATGTTTATCTCCAGTGTCATGAAGTAAATCATGAGGTTTTCGCTTTGCTGAACAGGATAATTTAGAATTGCTATTATAGAAAGTAAAAGTCTGTTAAGGATGTCCAAGAATATTACTGCTGACTTTGAATTCTTAAAGAGGTGATAACTACTTGCATCATAAAAAACTCAGAATGTATTAGGCTTTACAGGTGAGTTACAATTATTTTTTTTATGCAACAGAGCTGAAACTGTAAGCTGTTTACCTTGGGTAGTCAGAAACTTGAACTAGCATTTATCTGAGTTTACAGAAATGGTTTCAAAGTACTGGTACTTGTGAACATAATTCGTTCCAGCTCTGGGGAATGCACTGAATGCACATGAGAAAAGTGAGAACTTCAAGTATATGTGGTTATCAACAAATGCCATGACTATTGGGACTAATTTCTTTGTATTCCGCAAAGAGAAAATATACAGCAGTTATTTTATGCAATACAGTAATGATTATGGCTAATTCCACTCTCCTCTCTGGACCAGGTCCTGCAATATTGTTGAGTGTATCCTTTATTCTAGTTATGCTATAGATTTTCTTAAGATTTCTCTTATTCAGGTAACAATGGAGAATAAAGATGAAGATCTGTGAAGGCTACTAAAATGGTTTTCCTGGGCTAATGATGTTATGTAAGATTAGCTGTATTGCTGTGAGTCTAATGCAATGTTTTCAAGACAGTTTCCAGGTGTTTCTTCCTGTACTAGAATTTTCTTCTGAGCTTCCTTTTCTTTAATACAAACCATTTGTTGTAAAAATAATATCTTCAGACACTAATCACTTAATAGGATCTTTTTTCTTTTTTCTTTTTTCTTTGCCTTTTCTTCTCAGTTAATTATTGGAGTAGACCCCTTGAAAATGTAGCAATGAAGGCTATTCTCCATTCTGATTTTCTCCCTTTTTCTCCCAACTATTCCCTCATAAGCTCTGTAAAAATTGGTACAGGTTCATTAAGAAGTACAGAAATAAATTTTCTTCCCTAGACACCCCTGAAGATTCTGCATAACATGTTGTGCATTTGATCTATCTGGAGAAGACATGAGGATTTCTATGGAAAATGTTGGTCATGTGTTAGTTTTCAATGTCTTGGCTTATTCCCTATTAAATAGGTCAACATTTCCTTCCTTTTTTTTCTTTTTTTTTCTCCCCTGCCCCCCCCCCCCCCCCCCGGTCTGTGGCTATTCTGGGATTCTAGTACAGAATGTCTTGAAAAGAGAGAGAAATATTCTGTAGCTACAGATTTTACTCAGGAAAGATGTGCTCTTTGAGGTAATGGGTTGTATATGTAATTAAATATAGCTATTCACACTGTGGGTCATTGGGGTCTGCAGAGAGGAATCTGAACTGTTTATTTAATTCTAAGTATTTGCTTGCTTAGTGTGCAGGTTTTGGCACATGGAGTCAGTAGTGTGTATGGAGTTAGAGATGATGGACTGGTTTGTCTTAGTGGGAGCCATTACCGTTGATTGAGAGCATAATCCTTCCATCAAGTGGGAGTTGGAGAAACAAAGGAGCTGTTACCATCTATCAGGGAAAGGTTTACTTCTTAGTGTGTGCCAAGTTTTACATAGCAGAGCCTAATAGCTTCAAAGCTCTAGAAAGGAAAGTTGGAGGTTTTTAATATTGTATTTCACTTCTGTATTTGAGTTATGCCAAAGTTGCACAAAACAGTAAGTATAAGACTCATAGATCAGAATATTCTCAGTCTGAAAATGTGCAGGCATAGCTGTAATTTGCTGGTAGACCTCTGATTTTGAGTTGCTCTTGATAATGGAAACCCACTACCGGTTTTCTTAAAATGTCTCATTTTTCTTGAGGTATTTTCGGTAGGGGGCATTAACAGGGGTTTAGATTATGAAATAGGTTTCGATAATGAAAACAACAGGAGCTGTGTTGCTGCCTCTCAAGCAGCAGCAATTATCTCTATGTGTGTAAAGGAAAGAGGTGGCCTGTGATATAAAGGAATGGGGATTAAGTGGTAAGGAAATAGGGTGGAGCTGTTCCAAACCCCAAAACTTCATGGAAAGGTCCTGATAGAGAAAAATGAAAACAGGAAAAAGTGTCCTATATACATTGGTGTAGAAAGAGGTGAGGAAAAAGGTCATGAAAATGGTTTCTGTCAGCAATATCTTCTTTTGTCAATCCTTTCTAGTTGTTTATGTTGCTGCACATATTCTGTAGAAAGAAAAAGGAGAGAAAGGGCTGAAAATATGTTGAAAATGAAATACTGGAATATTGAGAAGGTGCTGCTTCACTAAATACTTCTGCTGCCAGAAACAGTTAGTTTTATTGTTTTCTCTGTGTCATAAATGCATATGTTTCTTCACATAAAACTGCATTTCTCAGCAGACAGTTTGAATTTGACTCTTGCCAAATTATTGTGCTTATACACTACTGACTCATACTGAAGTGTCTAGAAGAGACTTCTGTGAATGCAGAGCAGGTGATGTGTATCTTAGAAGTGAGAATTCATTTTTACTGAAAACCTTGTTTCACCTTTTCCTTCAGTTACTGTCTGGAATAACATCACAAGATATTTTTGAACTGAACTAAATGTCTACTACATGTCTCTAATTCAGGCATTTTCCTTTCTTAGCTTAAAGGTTTGTAAAAATAAATAAAAGCTCCTATGTCCAAATAAAATATTTATTCTCGAGAACCAAAGAGAGTCTTCCTATGGTATTCCTCATGTGGACTGAAGTTTTCATGCTGGTTTTGCTAGACTATATGTAGCCACAGCATGAAAAGATTCATCTAGCACATATATGCAGGAATATAGCAAATTTGTAACTACTTTTATAAGATAGTTATGTATATTTACGTATATTATGTATATCTATGTTATATATCTCTAGAAGCATGATGTAATTCTCATTTTTCTTTAAGGTCAATATAAATGGTTTGTTAATTGGATTGCACTTTTAGTGTGATACAGTATTAAAAGAATTTAATCAGTAGAAAAATCTTCTTGTTTGGTTGGTGGTGGTGATTTTTCAAAGTGATTGCTCCCTTCTGCAGACCAGGGGACGGTTGCTAGTAATTTAAAGAGATTGCCCTGGAGGTGATTTGTACTACTGAATTAATAATTATTGTCTTCTTTTTTTGTTGTTTTTTCCTTTAAGAAAGCCTTAATCTCTAAATATTGAAGTGTTTTGGCTCTTGTCACAGAAGAAAAGATAAATTTATCTTTAATATATTTTATGGGCAGTGTCTTGGGAATGAACATCAAGTGTACTTGTTAGCTCGTGCTAGAGGCTGCTTTATTTCATAACTTCTCTATTGAAAATCACATAAAATCTTTATAGATGAGCCGTGTAGTAGTATAAAAGATTTTTATTTTGTACTCTACAAACTCGTTACAAGTTTAAGCTGTGGTTGTATTTGTGCTCCTTAGTGACTCTAAAGTCAGTGCATCATGACTAAATCCTTATTATTCCTCCCTCCCTTTTTTATCCTCATACATCATGCAACCCTCTACAAGGTTTATAATAGAACCTTTAGTATTTAATCATGTTGAAGTACAGTGTTGTATAGTAATATTTCTTTTTTTCCAGAAGTAGTCCAGATTCCTAGTAGACTTTTAGTGGTTAATACTGTAGTTGTCTGCTAGCGCTTGTATGAATTAAGTAAGCAAGGTTCAGTCCCCTCATTTCAAAGGATGGTGCTCATCCACAAGGTAATTTTTGTAATGCCCCTTTTAAGACACAGAAGATGGCATCATTTGTCTTTAGAGAGGATAACTTCAGAAATAGTCAAATGTCTGAGTTATTAAAACTGAAAAATTTGCTGTTATAAGTGGATGCAATCTGTCTGTACCTGTGTATAGTTACAAATTAATTGTAGGCATTGACAAAAGTTGTCAGTTGTGGGTTGCAAAAAGAAAACCAGGGCAGAATCAGCCTTTGTACTCTACTGTGATTACTCTAAATATGCTTCTACAGGGATTCCTGCCCTGCTTCCATTTCTTGACAGAGATGCTCTGTACAGTGGATGGATAACAGCCAGGACAGCACAAGCCCTGGAGGAATAGTGATGTAGGGCCATATTTACAGTTTCAGTCTTGCCTGTCTGAAGGCCATGTTGTGAAGTAGCATTTCTCTCACTTCATAGCTTTTCCCTACAAAAACCTTTGCATGCAAATTCTCTGGCTAAGTACTTTGAAATTAGCTGACCAATGCAAAGATCCTCCCAAGACTTGGAATCACACCAACTGCATATAACATTTTTGTATAAGTTTTGCAAATAAGGGTGTAATTAATTCCCAATAAAAACTAGAAGTTCTGTTCAAAATCAGAAGACATTTA
This sequence comes from Corvus hawaiiensis, assembly GCF_020740725.1. Classification (NCBI taxonomy): domain Eukaryota; kingdom Metazoa; phylum Chordata; class Aves; order Passeriformes; family Corvidae; genus Corvus; species Corvus hawaiiensis. The sequence continues at coordinate 13,682,473 of NC_063227.1, read as the reverse complement.
ATATTCAGGAAATTGACATGTATGCAACTGACTACAGAATATGTAGATCATATTCAATGTAGTTTATCACAGGCCAGACAAAGCACTGAGAGTGTAAGCTCTTCCTCTGTCCCCAGACTTAAAAGAACAAGGGAACTGTGCTTTTCTGTCTATCTTGAGCTTCTTTTTGCATATCTCCATCAAAGCTAAAGCCTATTAATTTTTATTCTGTAAATACTGACAGAGGGATTCATTTGTTAGTTTTCAAGTAATAAGAATTTAACTGTGTGGGGAGGAAAGCAACCCTTCTGAGAGATGTATTTTGCAATTCAAATGTGTGCTGTTATAGTAGATACGTCACTTCTGAGTATTTCCATTGATTTTTCCTATATACAAACCACTGTTTCTTTGTGATTGTGCTGAAAAACAAACTCAGCTTTATAAATTTTGAACAAGTAGAAGAAATTTACAGAAAGCTTGGCCTTGGACAGGAGCAGTATATTAAATTATCCTAATGAATGCATTACTCAAAAAATTCAGCTATTTGAAGTGGCAAGTCCTTGTTCCACTGTCTGCTTTCTGGACTGTTTCTTCTTTCTTTTCTTCTTTAATGAACAGGCATTTCTATTAACTGAACAACTCTGCGACAGTGTATTAAACCCCAGAATTTTCCTTCGCAATTGGGTGTCCTTATTACTGCTCTTGAATTTCTCTTTCCTGTGGCCATGGGTTTTGCATCCCTTGCTGCAGAACAGCCTGGGTGTAGTGAACCTCTGCTCTAGATGGATTGTTAGCCTATGGTGCTTGGGAGTGGAAGCATTCAGATGTCAGAAGACCAGGAAAACACACCTTGCATGTCATGAATTAACCTACAAAAGGCTGACAACACATCCTTTGCCTTCTCTGTCACTGGAAATGGTTTAGAATCACGGTAGCCATGACTTGCTGTTATGTTAGACACGACCTAAGCACACTGGCTTTGTCTATATTTGTATGAGATTTAAATATTGTCAACCTGTCTGAATGGGCTTGAGTAGGAACAACATGCCTGCTCAGCTAGAGCAGTTCCTTCCTGAATAGATGTGCAGTACAGGACATCTATTTCTTCCTGAACTGGGAAAACGAAATCATCAAAATGGCAGAAACTTGTGAATGTAATCTTTTTCAGAGATCAGTCATCACAATTTCCTTGAAAAGTTGTTTTGGATTGACATGGGGCAAAAGGCCCTAATGTGCAAAATGCCCTAAGTGGTGTTTATTTTTAGATACAACCCTTGCAGAGAAGTTGTTATAAGGTGGAGTTAGGTAAAAGTCATGCTAAACCCAACTGAGATGAGAAGGTCCTCCAGACATGCATGTGGATATTCATATATTTCGGATGTCTCAGGATGGTGACTCTTGTGATTTAGATTTCAGAAGTCTTTCTCATTCTAGTTCTTGCATTACATATGGCTGTGAAGTAGCCAGAAGTTCCTATTGTTTTCAAGGAACTGAAGGCATCTATTTCTCAGTGAGAACCAGCTAGTAAAACGTAGTAATTAAGTACTAGAAAAGATAGTTAGGCCTTTTTAAAAACTATTCATTGCCACAGATGCAGAAGCCTAATTTCTATTATAAATTGGTTTATATTTTTTTTCATGGAAGTTTGAATTGTTTTTTAATAATTGGAACAGAGATTCTTTCCGCTTGACTGAGTAAAATTAGTGCTTAGACTTTTAAAATTTTCTGTATAGGCCTTTAAAAATGTATATTGTTAAAAAAGAAGGCACATTATTGCAACCACAGTGAAAGTAGTGAAATATTGTTAATTCCTTTTGGTCAGTAAGGGTTAATGTGTTGTCATTTGCATAACAGTTTTTACCCAATAGTCCAGAAATTGTTATGGTCCACTGTCTAATCCTTATTTGTTTCTTTTATAAGTGTATTTTTGAGTTAATAGACCCTGCAGCTCCAAAGGACTTGTAGAGCATTGTGGAATTTTTTTCCTCTCCCAAGGACCCGGTAGACTCTGCTGGCTCCCTCAGGTGTGTCAGAATAACAGTGTTAATCCATATTTGACAAGATGTGCACCAAAGGAGGCATAAAATTTAAGTGGAAAAAAAATAGCTTGAAGGTCCAGTAGATTTAATTTATAAATTAAATAATTTAGGACTGCAACTGTTTCATTATTCCTTATTATGAAATTATTTATTCCTTTAGATAACGTACAGGGAAGACAGAAATAGGACTAAACAAATATGCACGTCATTTCCAAATGAAAAGGAGCATTTTGCTACTAATTCTGTCATTGTTTCTCTAATCATGTAAGTCCAGAAATTACCAAAGAAGCCTTTTAATCAGCCTGAAATCTTCCTAAAATTTTTGTGACTGTTCAATCTGTTTTACTGTCCAATTTCTCTTTTTCACTGATGTTTTGCGGTGCAAGACAGTTGTAGGAAGTCCATCCATAACAGAATTAACAATATAATGTTTGTATCTTGTAGCAAATGCTGCAAAGTTGCTCAAGATAAAATATTTAACAACCACATTAAATAGAAAAATGAGGTAAAATTACTCTCTTTTCTTAATTTTGAAAGAAGCCTTTTAAAAGTGTGAGAATGTTTACTGAATAATGCATAGCTGAGACCTTTCATATCAAGTTTCAGCTAAAATTATATTATAGCTGACATATAAATCCTCAAAAAATAGATTTGTAATGGAAATGTCAGGGGACCCTTAACTATAATCATTCCTGTTAGTGTAAATGCCTGGAAGTGAATACTGTTTTCATTAATCTACTGTTATGTGACACAAGTGACCAGTTACAGAGAAACCTATAATAATTCTAGTTAACTGGTTGCATTCAAAAATGCTGTTAAAAGTACCTGCCTCTGTGCATAGGCTTTGCAGAATGCTTTTGTGAGCTCAGGTCCCAGTGAGCCTTGTTTTGAAGCCTTAAAATATGTAAATGTGATGCTGATTTTTCCATGGAGGCTATTTCTGCATGAGTTTCACACAAGATTTGTGGGCACTTGAGTGACTCGAAATGCATTACAAGATGACTCTTATAATGTCTCAGCCACTAAGTGTAAATGGGACTGGGTAATAGTCTCCAAAATTGTTGCTGTGCAATAGGTGCTCTTTTGAAGTGAGTGGATTTTACTGGTGGTTTTAATTGGCTGGAAAGTCAATAAAACCTTGCTGGCAGTTTTGATTTAAGGATATTTAAAACCTAGTTAGTTCCATCATAGGAAGAGTACACTTTTTTTACTCTTCGTCTTGAGTTTGTGTTATAACCAGATGCATTGCTGAGGCAGCATTAGGAGGTTCATGTGGTTCCTACCAGGGCCAAATTTTGCCTGCTGTTAAATGGGAGACATCACTTGACATCAAAATCTTTCTGGCATCATTATTTTACTTTCAGTTAAATGAATAAAAATGAACTTTTTAAAATCATAGAATCATCTTGGGTAATCTAGATGGTAGTGCAAAGTCTTAAGTGTAGAATTAAATTTTGATTAATTTTTAGTTGCATTGACTTTTTGAGAGCACAAAGGTCTTTTATATGGCATATGGGAGTTTAGGATAGATACCTATCCCCCAATAATATGCTGTCAGGATAACAGTTTTTTTATTCTTGATGGCAGCAATTATTTAGTAAATCTTGAGAATAAGAGATTTCAATCAAAATTGCTGCTTTTGGATATGTAAAGGGCTTGTTTTAATTAGTGTCCCAATTGTTTTTATTAAGGAAGTATTTTGTATTTTATGTAACTTAAATTACCTCTTGAGTTAAACTTTTTGAAAACAAAGAATGTGTATATGTGTTTTCTTGTTGAGTAATTCATATAAGCTGAAACGCAGTAATGGATTTCTCTGTATTGCACATCAGCAGGAGTGCAAAGCTTTCCTGGTCATAGCTGATCTGTTCCTCCACTGCTTGATCTTGTTCTTCCTGTTTGTTGTTCATTAATTTCTGCCAGTTTGGCCTGACTCTGCAGTGCCTGTGTCTGCCTCTTCCCCTTGCATGTGTGTGTAAGAGATTCCAGTCATTCACATACCTGGGTCTCTTATTTCGTTCTGGATGATGGAGTAAAATGGTTGAGCATCAGTGGTTCAGCAAGTGTAAGCATGTTTACAAACAAAACTAGTGAAGTTGTAGTGTGTAAATGTCTGACCATTAGCCTTAATCTATCTGGCAGTGCCCTTAGATCGTGGCTCTGACTGCAGCAATAATGACAACCCGAGTGCCTTCTGAGGGAGAAATGGGAGTTCTGGATGTTCTATCCTCACATCCTCATTTGGTGAGGACACACACCCATAAGACATAAGCATATGTTTGAGGTTAGGCTTGTAAGTGTTTTGCTGAATTGTGTCCTTTCTATCATCCTGACCTCAGTTTGGAGGTGGATGTGGGGGGGTTTCTGTTGTCGCCAATGGCAATGTCATAAACAGGATTATGTCTGGAGTTGTAAGTAGCAGATTAGACGACCATGAAGACAGAAAATCTGTTTTCCAGCAAATATTCCAAGTGATAAAGAACCTTAGGAAAAAAAGATAAAATGTGATATATAGGCAGAATTGTTTCCATGCAGAATATTTTTTCCGAATTTCCCTGGAGGGATGCGCTGTTCTCTGAACATCCAAGAAGTTCGTTGTGCTTCTGATCAGCTTCCCACGCATTCTCACCCACACTACTTTGCTGTGTCATCTTAATGTCATTTTTAAATACTAACAAAAGCATTTTGTTTATAATGTAGAAATAAAGATCTTGAGAGGGGAAAGAATGCCTTTTGTATGTTATTTTAGCAGATCAAAGCTGACTCACGAGTAGCAAATATGAAGTAATTAAGGTATTTAAAATTCACAATTCCTGAGTTGTGAATTTAAGAAGTGTTTTGATTTTAGTCATCAGATTCCATAGACTTTCTAAAATATGATTAGTATTATTTTTAGAAAGTTTACCTTGCTGCAGAGTATTATATTTAGAGTATAGAAGAGTCCAGCAATTTGTAAAGCTAGGTATAATTGGTGTTTTAAATAATTGGCTGTGCTGAATAAACGGCCTCCAGTATACCTGGACACTAAGTGGGAAGATGGAAAAACAATCTTTCTCTGGGGAAAAAAAAGCAGCTATCATTAATTTGATTGGCACGGGAAATTTTAACCCATGTTATTTACTGCTTTTGTGATGGCCTGAACTTCCTAGAAATACAGAAACAAATCACTGCCACCACTGCAGGCAAGCACTCATGCAAATTTTCATTTGCACCAAAACTTTTCAAAATTAGTCAATTTACACCATGTAGAACCTTGGAACTGCAAGGTGAAACATAAGTTCTTGGGAGGTCAGTAAAACTTGAACCAGTTTCTTCTAGGAAAAAGGGGGGAAGGTGTTGATTTGTGGGTGAGAGCTTTGTCTTGCTGGCCAATGTCACAAATGTCTTAAAGAAAAGAAAAATAATCCAGTTGCACATGGACTCACTGGTAATATATGAACAGCAATGGAAGAAAAATTATTTGTATTAACTGTATTACATATTATCAGTAGAAAAATTGCTTGATTTAAGATTTAATTCAATTTTTGTAGAAGTTGACTTCAGCTTTTAACTTTTGCTTGATAGTATTGTGGGTTTCCTTATGTATCAATAAGAGCTTCCAAAGTATGGGTTATGAAATGCTGCAGTTTCTTTTTATTTTGCAGTAGCAGCCACCAAGCCCTGGTAATGACCCCCTTGGAAAAATGACAAAGATCTTTTGCTTGAAGGAGATGAACCACAATTTTTTGTCTCATGTGGGAACCAACAATCCAGCTCCCATGATATTTGAAAGATTCCCCACAAGATTAATTTTTAAGTTTCTAAAAGCTTCTACAAAAAGCAAAAGAAACATTGTGGGGCTGTCACTAAATGTGGTATTTTATGATAAACTTTTTTCTGAAGCTCACTGCTGAGAAAACTGTTTGTAGACAGTGGTAGTGTAGTGCAGATTTGCAAACTTTCCACTGTGGAAACATCTCCCTCTAGAGAGGCCAAGTTTTATCTCACTTGGGTTTTGTTTCTGTATATAAAAGCAAACAAACCAAAACAACGAGTTTGGAAAAAAAAAAACCCCAAACAACACTTATTGGTCAGTAACCTTAGAACACAGGTAAGTCTACAACTTACAGTAGTAAAATGGCTGGCGTTGTATATTTTCATGGGCAGAATTTTACTGAGGTGTATTAGATTTTTTTTTTCTCTGTTCTGCATGTGTAACTACTCCTGATATTAAGAGAACCTGAGTCTTAGATGAACTGTCATAAAAAGCAATTGTGTGGTAGAGAAATAAGGTTTTAATTCTTCCTTTCTGAAGATCTCAAAGTTTTTTTTTATCAATTTGAGCCTATGTTAAACCTTGGAGCTCTCTCTTGAGTTAGACCGATGTATAGTAATTTCAAGTTTCAAGTGCACCAGTTTCAAATCTCTTGTACTAAATTACTGGTTGACTTTCTAAAGCTGGCCAAGGTGGGAGAGGGCAGTGAGTTTTTTTTACTTTCAAATTATTCTTAACATCTACTTACAAGAAAGAATTGGAGAGAGAATGAATCTCTTTGATTACTTTAATTGTGAATGGGCATTAGCTATAATGTCTCTTAGCTTTTATCAATACGATGACAATCATTGCTTATCATTATCTTAACATATGATGAAAACTTTAAATATCTTGGGGAAAAAAAAGTGGGTTTCAGAAAGGCCTCTCTATCCTTTTGAACTTTTACCAATCTTATTTCACAGAATTAGCTTGTTTGCTAGACTTTTAGCAATATGACTGTTACCCATCTGATAGTTGTGACCTTATGTGAGAGCAGACTTTTCTCTGATAGTGGAACTTTACTATCCCTTGTGCCAGGGCTTCCAAAATGCTACTTGTGTATTTTTAAGTGCTATGGAACAATGGTGCTGTTCCCTCTATTACCTCTGTGCAGAGCTGACACAGGATTTTGCACAAATGGCTACATTATCAACAAGACTTCAATTTCACAGTTGCAAACCTTAAAACATGGTTTGTTAGTGACCTTAGAAAATTTTCCTGTCTTTCAGCCCCTTTTTCTTCTAAAATTATTGATTGCTAATTCACAGCTGGAATTTACATAAATCTTTATTCATGAAGGTAAGAACAGTTGCCACGTTGCTTCTGTCTCAAATGAAGTCTTCACCAGCAGAAAAGAATTGCTATGTTGGGCTATTTGCCCTCATGTTTTCTAAATATAACTCAACATCGGTCTGGTTCCTGAATCCATCTGCACTAATATGTCTAGAGAAAATAAAATATCATATTAGTCACTTATTTTTTAAGTGAGCAAAACTTGGCAAAAATGAAAATAATTTCACAAGGAAATACCCTTTTAAGCAAAGACAGAATTATTAGTGAGCTACAGCAAAGATATTTTGTAATATTAGTGATTGTGCTTGTCTCCTGTTTATAGCACCCAGCTGTAGAAGCACTTTTAAAAATTTTTTTTATGACCTAATTTTGAGAGAGCAGTAATTATTCACCTTGGTCTGAGATTTTCACTTCACTTTTTTTCAGCCTAAAGCATTGTCTAGTAGGAGAAGGGTAATGATTTCTCTGAAGGTGAACCAGAGTAGCAGACAGGAGGAGGTTTTAGGTGAACAGGTGGAACTCAGGTAAGCCAATTGTTCGAGCATATCAGCAGTATCAGTTTTCCAAAATCACTGTTTTTATAAAAATAGTCTTTTAGCTGGACACCAGCAAAATAAAATAACCAGTATTTCTGCTTGTAACGATAAATCATAATCAAACTTTTCTCATTGTTCGGACCTGCAAAGGTATTCAAGTGAGGGCAGTCATTTAAAAGCATCATTCTTTTAGTTACTATCACTCAGATTTTATAGGTTACTATTCAATATTCCTCTCTTCTACTGAGAAAGGCTGTGCTTTCAGTACATTGCAAACCAAAACTGTGGGCTGCACTTCTCCCAGGAATTCATCTGCCTGACACATAAAATCCTCAGGAGGATCTCTTTGGTTGGTGCTTCATTGCTGTTGTTATTGTGCAGTTCTTTATGTCTGTGTGATTTTTTTTTTTTTCTGATTTTTGGATCCATCTTGCCTATACTCTCTCTTTTCTGAATTGAGGTGTGGCAATAGCAGAAGGTGATTCATGGTTAAGAATTGGTAGGACGTTTTAGTTTTCTTATTTTTGGTGTTTTTTTAATTTGTGTGGTGTGTTTTGTTTTGTTTTGCATTTTGGTTCGGGGGGGTTTTTTATTTGCTTGTTAACTTTGTTGGTGGGGGGTTTTTTATTTTGTTTTTTAACCCAAGTATTTTTCTGGAGGTAATTATGGTGTTTGTAATAACGGGAAACATTCCCTCATGATGCTACAGTAGAGGTAGTTTGACTTAGGAAATGCCTTCTTTAGGCATCTGTTGCCAGCAGCTTTCTCTGGGGACTGTTCATTCTGGCTGTAAACATCCCTTTTTCTGATTAAAACTTATTTTCATTCAGATATCAATCTGACAGCTGTAACAGTCTTCAGGTGGGATATAAGACCTTTAGCTTTATGTGTTTATCCAGAAACTTAGACTTGATTATTTTAAAAGATTTGAAATAGTTTCTGCAGTGACTGCATTTAAAAAGTCATCACTTACTAGTGACACATATGCAATAATAATTGAGCTAGAATGTTTGTATATTTGGAAGTAACCACTCTAAAATACCATTGAGTACCAGCTCCAGATAAATACTGCCTTCTCCATTTATGACCATTCTGATGAATGCACCCTTGTATCTTTTCCATGTAGACAAAGTTTCTTTTCATTTTTATCAACTGCATACTGTTCATGCTATCCCTTTTCCTCTTGCATCTTCATAAACGCTCCTTTAGTAGGATGTCAGTATGTGCCTAGAGAAGGAAATATGGCTGGAATACAGCGTGCAATTCTCTGGGCTTATAAAATAATCTGTGAAGGGCAGTTTTAGTGCCTCATCTATTGGAGCATCTGGACACTCTTCTAGGGTTCCTCTCAGTTCTGAAAAAAAAATCCTGAACCCCAGTTTCCTTTAGGCATATTTCTACTTTCAATCTTGTAGAGCTTGAAAGGCAAATAAAATGAGTAGTCTAGTTAACATTAAATGGCTAATGATGAACTTCTGTCCTGGTGCTTGGCTGTCTGTAGCACAGAGGGAATCACTAATGTAATGCATGTTTTGTTAACTAAAAAGTAGTGACAGTAGCCCTTTGGTTAGAGGCTGCTCTGAGTGTTCCATAGTTGATGTTCACAGAATGGATGACAATGTACTAAATACTAGCAACACATAATTGTTTGTTAACAGCTTCCCCAAGTACTGTTAGCCCCTTTTTCTTAACAAAAAACACTGGTTTCAAACACTTTCCAAACCTCTATTGCTGAATGAAAACAGTTCCAAGAAAAAAAAAAGGAGGATAAGAGCATTACGAAAGAATGTGAAAACCATTTCTGTATTACTGTGACTATCCAGTGCTTTGAGAATTTTAATGGAGTACCCATTCATACTGCCTGTAAGAAAGCAAATCCAGCAACAGGGAATGTGAGAACATCTGGAGCACAAACCAAGTATCTAGGTCACCAAATGACAGTTAAATTATTGCTTTTAAATGGTACAAGTTAAGGATAGAAGTGGTTGAGCCTAGTTTAAAGTCATATTTTGTTGTTGTTCAGTGATTTAATTTATCTTTCAAGTTGCTGGGAGAACATAATTTTCAGCTTCAGCAGCTTCCCACATGCCATTATTCTATGGCCAAGTTAATTTTATTGATCTTGTTATTAATGTGGATCCAAAAATGTGATTGCAACATACTTTGTCATGTGGGAGCAACATATCTTGAGAGACACTTGCAATTAAGAATAATGTGCCTTTGATGTCTGCGTGCTGTTTCTCCAAAGAGGAGAGCTTTTATCTATATTTTCATAAAACTCTAAATATGAGATGTTTAAATCCTGTGACATAGACTTTTTCTTTAGTGCAGCCTGGGGTTATTCTCATGCTGGTAGAAGGCAATTCAGAGTGGCCTAAAAGATGTGTTATGTGTCTGGGAGCACTTTATTATATGTGTAAGTATATTAGGTTGTATGAAAAAATGGTGATGGGAATGGAGAATTCAGTTGAGTGATAATGGACATGTAAAAGTAGTTTGACCAATATGTCAGTCTTTTGCTATCAATATTCTACAGTTGTACAATAACATGTTATTTTTAGCAAATTGTCTGGAGTTAATGTACTTTTAAAAATTGAAATTAGTATGTGTAAAATGAATGTAGTTGCCTGCCATAGAATCTTACCTGCTCTTCTTTAAGTATATTGAAAAGTGCATTGCTCTTATCTTAGTGTTATCCTCCAAACAGAAAATACAGATGCACTTTTAAAATAATTCCAGTTTCAGTTTGAGGGCACTTGAATCATACATACATACACTATAAGCAGCCTTTAGAGTCATTACATTCTGATGGGGAAAGGATATGTGCAGGAACATAGATAAGAAAATTGGAAATATAAAATTTAGCTTAGGACTGTGCACTGTAGCTGTCCTTACATCGGGGAGTACCTTATTTTATGTAGAATTTTATTTATGACAAGGCATTTTCAGAAGCAAGCATCAAATTCTGTTTTCAAGGTACAACATATATGCCTTATTCCTGTCTAACACATTTATAATCTATAGAATTTTCACTGAGCTGAGAAATGTTTTTCTTCGAATATTTTTTGCCCCAACTGATTATCTCTGTTAACTGCAATGTAAATAAGCTGGCATAGCTTTGTATGTCTGTGTAAGCATGTATTGTACTGTATAGAAAGCAATGCAGGAAGTAAGTCAGGAGTGCGGCTGTGCTCTGCTTACCTAAAACACAGCTCATTCCTGAATTATTAGAAAGAAGCCTCTTGAAAAAAATTTTCATTTCTTTTTGTCACAGAAAATAAAGAAGGAAAGAAAAAGGAGAGAATTCATAGAACAAGCTAAAATTAGTAAGCAGCTAATGGCCTGCTTGGTGTTCAGGGCAATGTGCGGCTGTAAGTGATGTGCTGGCAGACTGCAGCCGATTTCCATTAAAAGTCCACACAAGGTTGAAGAAATCTGCGACTTCTTCATGAGGGAAAGCACAGGTGGCCAGTGACAGGACCTGAGGGGATGGCATGAAGCTGTGTCAGGGGAGGTATAGCCTGGATAACAGGAAAATGTTCTTCCCCCAGAGGGTGGCTGGGCACTGAACAGGCTCCCAAGGGACGTGGTCACAGTGCCAAGCCTGACAGAGCTCAAGGAGTGTTTGGACAACACTCTTGGGCACATAGTGTGACTCTTGGGATGTCCTGTGCAGGGTCAAGAGTTGGACTTTGGTGATCCTTGTGGGTCCCTTCCAATTCAGAATATTCTATGATTCTGTAAAGGAAATATTTGGCTTATGTATTGTGAAAACCTCAGTATAACATATATAACAAGCTCCAGAAAAATTCTTGCACTCTGAAACTCTTCTGGCACTTTAGAGTTGTCACATAATTCAAGATCTATACTCCTGATGACATTGTCATTTTTACTGAGAACAGACTTGTTTTGCTCAATCTGTGCTTTCAGATCTCTGGGGTTTTTTTCAGGGACTAAGAGCTGTGTAGCATCCTTATGGCATGTGCTGGAGCTGATGGGAATTGGGCTTCCTGGGCTTCACAGGAAATTCTTCTTATCTCTCAAATCTAAATTGGAGATTGAGAATAACGAGGAAAGACAGAAGTGTGTACTATGATAGAAATCTTCACCTCTGTTTTTGGGCACACAATCCAAACTAGTATTTGCAATGCAATTAAAAATCACTGTCATTTCAGAGAACCTTAATTATGTGAAAAAGTGTGGTTCAAGAAAGCTTCAATATCTCGGTAATTGACTTGGGATTTAAAGTTTTAAAAAAATAAATATATGTATAACTGAAATGACTCACATAAAACCAGCAGGCTCTTAGTAATGGATGGTTCCTCTAGACTACAGCTGCATGCCTTAATCCCCTCCTCAGCATCAGTGTGGACTGGTTCCGTTCCATAAATAGTCCTCATGGTAGAAAATTTTGTCTTTATTTCCACACTTTATTTGCATAATAACTCAGTGGAAATGTTTTCAGTTGAGATAAGAATGAAAACATTGGAGTCCAAAAACTATGATATACTCATTTTAGAGCAGCAGCCATTATCTTTCATGTCGTCAGTTTTTCTTAGCTGATGTTTAGGAGTCAGAAAAGTGCTTTGCTTCTTAATTGTGCTTTTAATTTTTATGATGGGAAGTCAAGTGAACCAAGAGCTAAAGAAGTGAATGAAGTTTAACAAAATAAACTCGAATTAGTGACATAATTTTGTGGCTGTGAGCAATATATAACTGATTCATGATGTGATGAGAGTAGGGAGAGAGATCTCAGTTTTCAGTCCTCAATCCCTATGTATTTATAATTGATCTTACTGACCATATCAACTGTGTTACCTTTCTGTCCTCATATTTTATTTTATCTGGACATTTTGGAGATGAGGATTTTTTCCAGGGTTGAATGTGGAGCTGTTCCCTTTTTGGGAAATTCCACCTTTTCCTCTCTGGTCATGTGTTTGCTTTATAAATGGGGAGGTATATAGGAGGAATTAAGTACTCTAAAACAAAGTTAAGGTTCTTCATTTGTTCTTGCTAACCCTTAGCTAACCTTTGCAAAAAACAGAGCTGTTGGATTTTGCTTTGAGCTTCTGACATATTCTTCTTCTGAAGGTCACCTCCCTCTGCTCCCCCACCCTTCTGTGTGAACTTGTGACCTGACAGCTGCTGCCTCCTGTTGGCAGGGAATTCGCTTTTGGGTATATTCTCCATTTCTTATTCATAACTTCTCATACCTTTGCATAGAGAGATTGTTGAGGGTTTTCTGATGGGAAATGAGAGCGATTTCATGAGCACATGTTTTTTCAAGTTTGCAACATTCTTAGAAGCAGGTGAGTGGTGACACAGGTATCTGTGTCAGAACCACACAGAATTGGAGGGTTTCTTCACGTGAAGTGTGTTATTCTCATCTCTACCTGCCATGTTCTGAACGTTGTTGCATAAAATGCATGTTGAGACAAAAGACAAAATGTTGGTTTTAAAATGTAAAATACCTCTACTTTCTGCTGAGGGAAACAGACATTTCTGGGGCACTCTGTTGTGCATATAATTGCACGTGTTCCTGTTGGTGAATTTGCATTTTACTTCAGGAGCAGTACGATAAGAAAGGAGTCATCTGGTCAATGCTGAAAAGTGCAAAATGGCACCAAGGAGGTCAGTTTAGAGAGAATTAGGGAGGTATTAGAGAATTTTAGAAGGTACATATAGGTACTTAATTGAGGACCACAACACGAGGAGGCCAAGCAGGTGGCATGTGGGGAGTCATCCAGAACTGATGACTCTGTTTGGTGGAAACAGTTGTGTGTAATTGAAAAGCACAGTATTTCTGGTTTTTGAGGTAAAAGTCTGTCAAGATGCAGCTTTGGAAATTTGGAACAGTTGAATGGTGTAATATGCAACTGAGATTTTGAGGCATCGACCATTCTTCTGTTGTGTGTTTGGCCCAGACCAAGCTTATTGGGGCTTTAATTCACCAATTAAATTTAATTCACCAATTAAATTAAATTCACTAGTTTTAGAGTGCTATCCACAGGCAATAACATTTGTGCAGTTACTGTTGTCACACTAAGAATCTGAGGCAAGTGGACTTTAAAAAAAGGCATGACTCTATAGTTTTATGGATAAAGCAGTTAATTACAGGCAGATTTATTTTCAGAGCTATTATTATGTATCACAATTTAACCTATAATACTGAGGTGTTTAAATAGACACTGAAACATTTCTATACAGTCATTAGTAAAAGTAGCAGGGATGCAGAGGCATTACATTACTAGAAGATAGGAGGTAAGGAATGCAAGACACCTTGCTGTAAGATTCCCAGTGGCTATATGGAAATGATTGGACACGTATGGGGAGGCACTTCAGGAGGTGTGGAAAAAAAATGATGGCTTGAACAAGAAAAAAGAAGATATTTAATGGAGTCTTTGGGTTAAGGGATGAAGAGTTATTACGGAGGAAGAAAATAGTAATTTTTCAGAGTTCCTGAAGTAGAGGAAGAACACAACTATGGGAAATTTGTGTTAAAAGAAGTTGGCACTTTAATGATGTTACCCAAGTGAAATCAATGACAGGACATTTATTCAAGCTTATGTACCGTTTGTTTTCACTTTTTAAAAGTCTATAATAGTTTATATTTCACAGTTGTTTTTATTTTTTCAGATGTGTGGAAGTAATTTTTTTGCCTAGCCCAAAGCTGGGTAGTTTGGCAGTTTCAGCTCTGGTCTATCCATATTTCTTGAGAAAGGGATACATTTTTGTGCAACTATTTAAATTCTTCTCACTGTAATATTCTTTATTATCTCATGCTGAATCTTCAGGCAAATGAAGTTGCTGCTTGTCTGGAGGATCATTGATATTACAAATTTTAGAGGAATCAATATGCTTCTTCCATGCTTTCAGAAGTATTAAAAAGCACTGAATAGCAGTAGTTACAAATCCAAAGCCTCAGATAAAAGTAAATTAATTTTTCACCTCAGTAGCATTAAAGATGCTGGTCTTTTTTTGCTTTTGTTTCCCTCCTTTCTGCATTATCCTCCCTTCCTCACTCATTCAACAAGGTGAGGAACTCATAATCTTACCTGCCTCACTGAGAATGTTCTATGGCAGAAATAATTACAGCTGGGAAAATCTATTCCATTCAGAGTTTTATTAAAACTTTTTTTAAAGCAGAGTAATTTATGTATTAAATGCCATGAAGTGGCTTTTGGGAAGTCTTGCTTATAGGGCAGGAGATTGAGGAAGACAAATATCCTGTCAAGCCTAAGCAGCACTCATTAGCCACGCAAGAATGGTAGAAATAGAGAAGCCTGAATCTCAAGAGCTACTTGAGCGCCATTTTTATGGGGCTTGGGGTTTGGGTTTGATTTTTTGGGTTTATTTTTGTTTGCTTTTCAATTGACTTACTTCTGAGAGCATTTGCAGTTATGTTAACTAGGATAAAAATTAGGTGATTGGAGAGTTGTTTAGCTTCAAGGCAGTATTTGTGTGAGCATCTGGCTTTGGGAAGAACAAAAACCTGTTATTCAGAGATTTGCATTGCCCTGCAAGGCTTCTGTTAGAAGGAAACATTAACTGAATTACTATTACTTTGCCAGGTAAAAGAATTTTTAATCTCTATTTTTCCGTAAATACTTGTTTCAGAATTTGGTTTTGCATTGCTCAAGAGGTAATTTTCTTTCAAAGATAGCTTTTAAGCATGTTACAAAAATAAATTACATTTTATGTATCACTAGGAATACTATTCAACTCCATAGATTCTCAGTGGCCAAATTATCACGTATATGCTGTACAATAATTTCACACCCAATTTGAAGCAGGAAGAATCTGAATAGTTTTATGCACTCTGAAGAACACATTTGTATTATGGGCAAATGATCCAAAATGGTCAGAAGAGAAGATGGAAATGTCTGTGGTTTAAGAGCAATTCTAGCAGAGGGAGGACATTGGTGTTGGTGGTACTGCAACACCTGTGTTAAGGGTCTTTTCTGGTTCATTATCCTGCTCTGTTTTACACTGATAAGTGCATTGGCTTTGAGTTTAAGATTAAAGGAGCTTATTCCTGACTACATAAATGTGGTCACCAATTTCTATTCATATGTCCTTTTCTGACTTTTTTTTTCCTTTTGACATGTGGTAATTCCCAAGTTTATACACTTGGAGTTTTCATAGTACCTCATTAATATATATCACCTTGTTTTGAAATTAAAACTTGGTATTGTCTCTGCACCCTTTGTGACTTACATATTGCTAGTATTATGGGATTTCTTTCTGTAGTATACGAGTAATATCTCTTAAACATTTCTGTAGCAACGGCAGGTTCTAAGTTGTTCTTTGCATAAGTGCTTTAGACTTTTTGAAGTGCATGAGACAGAAAAATGAAAGAAAGGTGTTACATTGCATTTTTAGAAAATGAACAAGTTCTGTTCTCATCAAAGCTCTCTTATCCATAGAAATATGAGTAAGGAAATAATTTTGGTAAGCTTTGCCTTAATTGTGGTAGTCATGCAGTAGTAATATTATTTGAGGTCTCTGAACAAAAGAATTTTCTTTGGTTCTCAGTATTCATGTATTTAGTATCAGCAAAGGTTTGTATCTGTTTTGGTGTTATATGCACAATGAATCTTTTTTAAAAAGAGACAGACCAGAAAGGAAAAGTGTATTTTATGGATAGATAATGCTCTAAAACATCTGAAATGGTTTGGTAAGAGCTATAGGAGGTGCTTTATGCACTGTAGTGGTTCGTTTCAAAATATCCATTACTTACTTATTTTCCTTCTGTGAGATAAGAATTAGGAGAAAGCAAAGCAGGCACAAAACTTAAAAGAATATAAAGTTTATTAACAGACCTAAAAGAAAGAAAAAAAGTCAGACTAAACCTTTAGAACACTTCTCCTCCCCCCACCTTTCTCCCTTTTCCCACTGACAATGTGAAAAGACAGCCCGTGAGATTTTCAGTCAGTTTACCACTTCTATAATAACCTTTTCTCAGTTCATTTAGGGAGAGGAGTCTCTCTTGCTCATGCTATGGAGACATCTCCACAAGAAGTTCTCTCATGGCTTCAATGTCACAGCGAGACAGCTGTCCGGGTTGGTTCTCTGCCCGCATGTGAAAGTCCCTTCCCCCGACTTGCAGCTTTCTCCACAACTGCTTTTGAGGGTCCAATCTTGAGCTACTGGGGTACCATTTTAAGGTTGAGCTGTTCAGAAACAAAGGTTCTCTTCACCTATCTCTGGGAGCATCTTCATCTCTAGGAATAGAGGCCCTCCTCCTCCCCTGGGAGCAAGGGTCCTCATCACTTTCATCTCTAGGAACAGGGGTCTTCTGCTTCCTTGGGAGCAAGGGTCCTCCTCAAATTACAGCTACTGTCATTTGCTTATTTCAGCACAGGTACTTTTGCTCACAGTTGCAATTTTGAATGCTCCACCCCCCCATGCTTTCATGAAATTACAACAGGTACTCTGATGTATCATAGTCCATCACCATAGCTTACAACAGAATTTCAACTTCTAAGCTTAAAGCATCTCTTCTTTCTCCTCTCTCGGGGTTTCAGGTCTTCCTTCTTTATTGACTTTGGTGTCTCTATGGTGTTCTCTTCACTTGACCACCTTTCCTCTTCCTCAGACTCAGGAGAGGATTGATGTCTGCAGGCTTCATCTGTTCTGGAGGAAACTTACAGCACTAAGGGGTTAATCTCACCCGGCCCCGCAGCTGGAATTCGCCTCTCGCTGTTGGTCACATGATCTTTGCCAGGCAGCCGGGCAGCGGCCCCAGATGAGCCCCGGCCGCTCGAGGGGCCGCCCGCACAGAGCAGGGCCGTGGTGGGGGGCTGCGGACAGAAGAGGGCCGCACATCGGCCAACCCGGCCGGGCTGAGCAAGGCTCGGCCTGGCCCCACTGAGCCACCTGCAGGCCCCCCACCCTGCTACCTGTTCGAAAGCCAGAAGACAAGAGAGCTTTCCCGGGCTCTGTTTGTTCTTAAATGTGGGTCACAGAGGCGTGTCAAGCTTCGTAAGTGCCTTAAAAAGTTGCCAGTATTCAAACTAGCGGGTTGATAGGTTCTGTCAGGTCATAGAGGAAGCTGCAAGCGCCCCTTTGCAAGAGAATCACTTCCATGGCTGATGCCCTCTACTAAAAACCCAAACTATACTAAACCATGACATGCACATATTGGAATCTATTTAGCTCTGACATTAGTAATGCAGTATGTATCTGAAGACAGTCAGGTCAGCTTTTTATGAGGCAAAAATTACCAAGAAAAATTGCATGTAAAGTTCTGGAAACAAAAAAGATAGACAACGGTTTTGCAATTTAAGAGAGGTGCTACCAGCTGTTTTATAGATTGGTCACTGGGCCTTTAATGTGAGATAATTAACTTTACCTTACATAAAGGTAAATTATGCTTTTACTCTTTGGGTGCTACTAATGAAAAGCCCTTTAGGAACACATAAAATAAACTTTAGGATCAATTTTTAAGTCTCTCTGATGTTGTTTACTTTAGCTGCCACATTACCTTATGCCACAGGGAGTATAAAGAAGGAAATAACCATCCTTTATTGAGACAAGCAAAACCAAAAGCATACAGCATATGCAATCTTAGTTTACATCCAGAACATTAGTGGTATCTTGGTGTCTGCTGAGATAAATTTGAGTATTGATAGATTTCTGGTCAAATTCTAGCAAATTTTGGCATGTCCAGGTCGTATACTGTACTTAAAACACTTCCCCAAGCAGGGAAATACAGTGAACTTACAGAATGTCTTAACAGGTTTCTTCCTGAGCACAAAAGAAGTTTGTAGAAGGCAGAGGAACTTAGATGAGTTTTAATGCCCAAATCACTGGATGAACATTAGACCATAAAATGAGGTCTCCATAAAAACAGAAGAGGGTAAAAAAGCCCTGGGGCTAGCCTGCTCTCCCAGATTAAAAATGAAAGAAAAACTAAAAATTATCAAGGCTGTATGCTTTCGAGTTCCTTGAGAGGACCATTTTATGTCACATTGCCTTCACAGTACAATTTCCTGGTCTGAACTGAATGGGTGCTGATGACATAAGTTGCCTCTGAATTACTGATTAAATATGGATGATTTTACTTGTGACAAATTCAATGCTTTCACTTATTGTGTAAGCTCCCTGAGAAATTACTCACAATTCAAATATAAACTGAAAGAAAAAAATAATGTAATAAATAGAGTTCTGTGCAATATAATGGAGCTTGAAGTTCCTAATAGGAAAAATTTAAGCTATACAGTAATGTGTATTTCTAAACATGAAATCTATGGCCGTTGATTAGAAGTAGCTGGATGACAATTGCACCAAACAAAATGAACTATTGGAAGCAAAATTATAAAAATCAACACTTCCATGAAGTTTATAATGTAGAACTCTTCTATCAGTTGCTAAAATGAACATGATTATCATTAAAACAGTCTTGTTTTTTCTTCCCATGACTGTCTGTATATGTGTTTTTCTGTGAATATGCATGTGATTTAAGCTCCCAAATTTCAAGATATTTTTAGTCATTAAAATGTGAAACAGAGCTTTTGTGCCTTTGTTCTAAAGTGCCTGGTGTCTGAGTTAAAGTCAGGTTTAATTTTTTCTCTATTCAGCTGGACCACAGGGGAATTTTTGCCTTAGTTAGTAAATGGCTTTTCAGTTATGTTTTTATACAACCAATCATGGTTAGGTTTGCATTGCACTGTGGTGCTTATCTGCTCTGTCAAGTTTGTGTTAGGAAACCAGCCACCAGCTATGAGGGAAGAAAAGCAGCCAGTTGGCAGTTCTTTCTGAAATCTGGAGGTGCTTATTCAGAACTGAAATACCAGGCTGAACTGGTGCACAGAAAGGCTCAGATTCTTCAGCTCACAGCTCCTGATTGTGTGACACTGCTAAGCCTCTTGGCCCCAAATGCCCTGCCAGACCACAGGCCACTGTGTGTGTCAGAAGAGATGCTGTTGCCCCCTCATTTGTGTGCCAGGAGCCAGCAGCAGCAGCACTGGGCAGATGTCCTTCACTAACAGTCATTTGTGCAAGGAGAGTCAAGGTGCCACTGCTGTCACTGAGATCTTGTCCCATGTGGCTCTGCAATCCCTGATGGGTTTCCATTTTCATATGAAGAGTCTTTTGAACTGTCTTTAAATATGGAATAAGTGGTTCTTTCTTCAACAGCATGATCCAGCTGTTGCTCCCTCTATTTGCCTGTGCTCTGTGCGTTTCAGGATGGCTCTTGGTGAGCTTACACTGTCTGCAATTGTTCTTTCTACCTACTGCTGTGGCATAGTCTTAGTAAGATCCATGGGCAGGCACCAAGGTAATCACCACCAAGCCCTGCCATGACAGGTCTCTCTTCTTTTGCATTAGACTTCCTCACAGGCCATCCAAAAATCTCCGTCCACCTAAAGAAAATGGAAAACATTTCTGAAGGGACAACCAGTTCATGGACATGTGAAGCCTCGCTCCAATCGTCTGCTTTGCCCTTAGCTGAAGAAGGGTTGTAGGACCTTTTCAAGGAGTTGCTTGTTTATCTCACTGTAGAAATTCAAAAAACAAACACTTTTAAAGTAGTGATAGAGTCATGCTTCTGAGACTGAACAAATCTGAGTTATGACTGCTTTGAGGCCCTGCCTGTGCAGGATTGAGGCATGAATGACAACATGAAGGCAAGAGCAATCTCCTTTCTTTAGATATGTGAAATCTTGGAAACATGATGCCTGCATGCCCTCCATGCCCTCTTTTTGGCATCCAGAATACCTCATTTGGAAGGTTGAAAGGATGCAAACCCTTCATGCTGCTGGTATAAAACACATCCAAGTTTTTATGTGCTAGCAAATGGTTGCAAAGCCCCATAGGAGAATGTACCTCTCCTGTAAGGTTAAATATTTCTCCATTTTCCTTCTGGTCATTCTGCAAAGCTGTACTATAAGGTAGGGCAAGTCTTAGTTTCTCTATGTGCCAAATGGCCATAAAAATATAAATCTAATGTTATTTAAGACGTGGCTGAGGTTTATGTGCTTGGATTAAAGGTTGCAAATGCTGCAGGTTCTGTAGGGGGTCCAGTTCAAATACTGCAAGTTTAGAGCAGCACTTTTGAGCAACAATTGCTCTATCACAATAGCAGGTATCAGATCAAATGACTGAATCAATGTACTCTAATCAGTATAGTAGAAATTCCATTTGTAGTAGAATATGATCACTGAATTAATGTTCCTTGCTTTGCAAATGGCTTAGCTGTGCCTTGGCATTTAATAGCAGCAGGAGACCATTATCCTCTAAACATTCACTATTTCATTGACATTATCTCTTAAGTAACACGTATTGCAGAGAAAAATTTTCCAGGTGTGTTTCCTTCTCTACAGGACAGAAAGCGTTTATGGCAGTTCATACAGTTAATTTCTGTTGATCTGCTTTTTCCCTTCATTGAGATAGGTTTGTGAACAAGGACAGTTCTTGGTGTTTCATTGAGGAAATATTTAAGACTTTCTTAAGGTATGAACAAATGAAGAAGGAAAAAAATTTCATGATGCATTTAGAGGAGTGTGTGTGGGATCTTAAAGCTTTAATTAGAAATACACACAACTAGCCTTCTAATTTTTGGAAGATGGATTATGATATCTGGTTGTCTGGTTCTGTTGGTCTTTTTCTGTTTTAGTTTTTTTTTGAACTTCAGCCTTGGTAACAGCCAGGCTTTTGGCCGAGATGTCATTTCTTACTGCATCAGGTCCTGAATTATGCCATGCATTGTGGTACCAGCCTCCCACTTTCTGCAGTAACTTTCTTGCCTATTTATTTCTCTTTTTCACCAAACTTGAAGTGATTGGTGCAAAATCATCTACTAGATTTGGAAATTAAAAAAAAAAAAAAAAAAAGAAACTGCTCAGTCTGTTCTATGGCTCAAATTATATTTGTATCTGGAGATCTCTGTAACATGATCTATATTCTCAAACCCCACAATTTGTGCTCATCTATTCCTATACTTGTCTCGTTGCAATTTTTCTTCCTTGAATGTGCAAATACATGGTTTATTTTTGTGGAACGAATATCGTTAATGTCCTGTCACTATCAGGTTTTTCTCTGGGGTACCCTTAGCTAGTTGCAGATAACTTTGCTTGGCATAATAAAATTACATCTTTAAAGAACAGCCATGCAGAACATGAGATGCTAAGTCTGCAATACATGCAGTCAAAACCGTAAGCAAAAGATTGGACGCAGTCTGTCAATTGGAGGTACCAAAGTGATTTCTAAAAGCTTTATTATGTCCATGTTCAAGGTTGTTATTCCTGTCCCATGCAACAATGGCACCTCTTGCTTTTAGATGTGATGTTTGGTTCTTCTTCATTAGAGACATAACAGGGTGGGGGTTTTAGGTGTTTTAACAGAAATTTTGAAACTTGCTGTTTAAGATGCTTTGGATTGTTTCTAGACTCCAGACCTTGTATTCTGTGCCGTAGTCAGGACATTTCCTCAATTTTCTCATACTGATTTTGCATATGTAATGTGAAATATTGTGATCTAGGTTTCAATAACCTGTTCAGTTAGAATTAGAAATAGTCGTTGAAATCCCATTTTATGGGAAGAG
The DNA here is from genome assembly GCF_020740725.1 of Corvus hawaiiensis. Classification (NCBI taxonomy): domain Eukaryota; kingdom Metazoa; phylum Chordata; class Aves; order Passeriformes; family Corvidae; genus Corvus; species Corvus hawaiiensis. The sequence continues at coordinate 13,660,285 of NC_063227.1, read as the reverse complement.
AGAAAAAGGAACAAGAGATTATGTAGGCAAATGGATCATTGCAAGAACAAATAAAAATCAAAATGTGAACAACTAATTAAAATGAATGCATAGAAACATCCAAACATTGCTATGTGTGGAGAAATTGCTTAATATCCTTGAACCCCTCTAGGCAAAAAGATAAACTGAGTCATGGTCGATTTCCCTAGGTATTAAAAAGTATCCATTTTTGTTGCTTTGTCACAAGAAAAGTTCAGTTTTTATTTGACATATGTGCTTCACTTAGATATTTTCAATGCATTATAATGTTACTCTTGATCTATAACTGTAGATAGAAAATGCTGTCTTGCAGAACCAGAAATTCCTAAAATTTGGATGCTTTTACAAACAAGTAATTTGCTGTTAGACATGTGTGTCTATAGGTTTCTTTTACACACTTGAAAAGACTTTCTGGCTCTATAAGTAGATCACAAGTTGTGCACTTAATATTGCATTTTTTTTTGGCTTCCTGGGAGCTTGAGTCCGCCTGTTGTGTAACTGTGGTGCATTGTGGTGTGTAGGTTCTTCTGTTGCTGTTCTCTTTGATACCAAAGACCCAGACCACCACAGAAAAGAGGGCAAGACATATTTTCCCTCTTAGTGTCATTACTGTTAGAGTAAATTAACCTCTCCGAGTTTCTATATTAATGAGATGACTTTATGCAACATATTGACAGAGTAAAAGATGGGAAAAAATCTGAAGCAGCTGACAGGTGGCCCTAACTGCTGTAATCGGTGTATTGGACCAAGTGTGCAGTAATGGGGAACAAGACCAGAATCAAAGCTCCCCTGCTCAAATAGACCTTCTACCTGTACGGCTGCAGAATCTTGCAAACTTGTGTTGGGGTTGTACACTTCTATAGGAGATCTGAAAGTATCTGTGGTCAAACTAGCAATGCAGTTTCTGATGACTATATCCAAAAAATTAATAATTATTCATGTAACACTCCCTTCTAGTTTTTAAACCAAAGCAAAACTTGAGTGGCTGGTTTAAGTAAAATGGTGACAGAAATTTTCATTTTGTCGTTTATATTCTGTCTTCAAACAACACTGAAGAGCAAATTGGTCCTACTGTATTATCAGTAATCAATTTAAATGGCCAATGTGGAAGAGGAAGCCCATTATGTAGATATTTTTAAATACTTTATTAACAGTTTATAGAGGTTAGGGACTAATTTATTGAAATTCTCAATGAACCCTTCCACATGTGAGATGATTAACCTATTTTATAAATACCTATGCATAGCAATGTATCTGTGAGTGATTGAGAAAGTGACCTGAAAGAGGACATGCTATGAAGAGACAGCAGCACTCAGCTGTATATTTTAACACAAAATATTCATACATGAATTAAGATGTGCTTTACTGCATTATTGTCTCCAGATATAATTTGGATTTTACCTGCAAATTTGCATCTGGGTTACAGCATGATTGCTGCTGACTCTAGAACAGACAGGCACCTAGCATCTGCTGCTAAAGACCACAACAACCCACTCCACTCGTGTCTTGTTCTGCACTACCCATTCCTACAGCAAGGCTGGTGCAGCACTGCCTGGAAATAATCTATTAATGTCAAAGAGAACTCTTGACTGCATAATCACAGTAATGGCCTATTTTTTCTAAACAAAACCATAATTTGTAAGGTAGCTGCATTTTCATGATATTGTATTAGGAAAACAATGAAAATAAATTAATCTGTGTATTTTTAATTATTCCTGATACTTTAAGTACTTAGCTGTATGTGAAAATGTTCCCTTAATATCTTTCAAGTCATATGCAACAATTTCAGTGTGGACAAGATTATTGGCTTTCCTGTCAATTTTTGGTTAGAAGTAGTACATGGAGACTTAAAAATAGTGTTTCCTTGGAGTTGTTACAACAAAGTATGGTAACTTCACCAGAAGTCTTATGTACTTACATGCCACCTATCTTTTCCCACGTTCTGTTGAGCTGACCTTAGGAAGTTAATTACTGTTTAGAGACAATAGAAAGTGATCTTAAAATTGCAAATTAATAGACTTACTGTGATCTACAATGCTTCTGATAGTGCCCTCAATTTTTGAGGTAGAACTTTAAGACACAAGTCACTGAGGTCTAAGAGAAATGAACAAGTTTTTGACTTTCTTCTTCTTTTTTAGTTTATTTCCTTTTCTCTTTTTGATTAGGGATCACAATTGGAATAATTCACTGCTGATTGTGTGATGGCATATTGTCCTAAGCAGAACATTTTTCCAAAAACATTTGTTCCATAAGTAATTTTAACTAATGTCAAATACTTCTGAATCATCCTCTTAGCACTTACAAAAAAGAACTTTTAGTCCTCCATCTGTTTCTCCTTAATTTTCAGCTTTATTACACATGCAATTACAATTTTCGTCTTCTAAAAAATTCACTACACAGTTCATTTCCCACAGAAGGTAAATGAATAAAAATTTGTTTTCTTTAGCATCAGCCTGTCTGTTTTCTATGCTTGGTCGGAAGCCAGGAATATTAGATTTCAACATTTAGTTTTTAATAGTGTGACTTTTAATGTTAATATGCGTGGCTATTGTGTAAATTATCCAGTGGTTGGAATCTGAATCCTCTTTACCCCTTCTTTTTTGTTTGTTCAATTCTAAGCAGAATGGTTAATTATACTGCACTAAGATGAATGTTAAAAACTGCTATTGTGCTAAATGAGCATGAAATAATGAATAGACAGAGGTTTCCCTATTAAGTAGAAATTTCCTGTGAGATTGTGCTGTTCTTGAATGCAGAAATTAAAAAATAACATATACCAGCTTTTCCCAGCTCACTCGCTGTAGTTGTTGCATTGTCATGTTCTAAACTCATGAAAACCCATATGTTGTGGTGCTAAAGTGTGATGATATCCTTAAGAATGATACTTAGTAATTTAGTATTTCTGTCTGTTTCGTTGTAACTTCATTCGGGTAGAAGAGGAGGTTAAATTTTAATTAAACCAATGTGATGTGATCGTAGAAGTTGAGGTCAGAGATATGGAGTGGTACGTTTTTGATTAAATCATCTTGATACAGCAGAGTGCAGAGATAAATTTTTTTTCTTGCTAAGAAAAAATGTACAGAGAAGTTCAGGGTCATGTAGTTTTTTTTCTTTTTAATTCCATTGTGTATCTTTGACTCATATTAGAGGAATGACACATAAGGATTTAGAATAAACTTAGACTAAATAATAATAAAAAAGATATTTAGTTTATTTAACTGATTAATGGAAAAATTTTTACAAAGTATGATAGCAATGTAAATAAAAAGCAAGTGAAATAAAGCTAATAGAAATGGAATAAAGTACAAAAAGGCTTCTCTTGCACCCAGATCTAGAGAACTAAGGATCCAGATAAAACTTAAGAATCAAATAGAATCTAGTGAAGAATCCATTTTAAAAAGTGGCTCACATGTATCTCCAGTTCTGTGAAGCTTAATTTTCACTGTCTGTATAAAAAATCCATAGAAGTTTTGTTTGTTTTGTTTTTATTTCAAAGCCCTGTACTGAAGTGTACCCGTGATTTCACTAGGTGTAGGATTAGCAGACATGTGAAGCTTTGTGCATAAAATCTCTGATCCTGCATGAAAGTGAAAGAGAGATCTGGTTTTGCCTGAGAATTCACCTGGTTTGTCTTGTTTGGTTTTGGGGGTTTGGGGGGTTTTTTGTTTGCTTTTTTTAAGACCCTTCACAGTATTGATTTGGTAAAGTGCTCTTTTGTAAAACCCCCAATTACATGCTTAGTTTTAAGCTCTTAATATTTTCCTCTAGAAGGGTGCTTTATGAAGCATTGACTGTATTTGCTTCCTATTTGTGCAAACTTTGCTGTAATTCATTTTAGATATTTTTGCCTATTTAATCTTAAGAGTCTTTAATTCTCCCAGGCTCAGAGAGCATCTCTAGTTGTATATATTCCTTGCTGAATAGCTCAAACAAGCAGATACTAAATTCATGTTTTGGTTAGTTCCTAAATAAGTGTGTGTGAGAGCACATGCAGTGGAATTCATTAATTGTGAGCTGCTGTAGATAATCATGTTGTGCCATAGGCCAGTTGAAGTCTAGCTTGACTTTTTGAACACTGCAGAGATGAGGAGATAATTTAAGAGAAGTACTTAATTGTAATATTTGGTGACACAGATAACAAGTTGTCTAATTACAAGTAATGAAACAATTAATTTAGGGTGTGCTTGTCTCAAAATGTTCATGGAACAGCCCAGGTTGGGAAGGACCTTGAAAGATCATATGTACTTGCTTATATTCCCTGTTCTCCCCACTTCACACCCACTGAGAAAAAAACAACAAACAACAACAACCACCAAAACAAAAAAAACCACCACCAAACAAACAAAAAACCTGCCAAATTGTGCAGCAGTTTTCTAAATAAGACCATGAGTTAGAATTCGAGTATCTGTGTCTGGGCAGTGTTTTCTTTAGACAAATCAGTGCTAATACAACATACTCCAAACATCTGTAATATTCTGTAGTGTTCAGGAGAAGACTTCTCTGGTACAGGCAATGAAGAAATCTTCCATCAAGTAACACAGCAAAAAGCAAACAGTAAAAAATCTGCATTGATGTAAAACAGAACTTCAAACCAAGTTATATGCAAATGGTGACAAAAAATAAGCTGCTTTGAGTAGAATCAATAAAGACATTTTCAGAAGGAGTGCATAAGTGCTGGTTCTGAAATGCTGCTTGGAATGAATAGTTACTCTTTGTTTGAAGATTTTTGCTTAACTTTAGGATTGGCTTACGTACTGGGTTAATAGTGCCATGAGAAAATATAAATACCTGTTTATAACAGGAAGATCTGTTAAATAGGATTTTCAAAATCCTCTGCATGTTTATGATTCTAAATTGGTGTTTGAAAACATGGTATATTCTCATAATGTTTTTAATATTTTAAGTCAAAACAAAAAAAATTTCATCTATGTGAACAATTTTTAGTCATTGTGTTGATTTAAGACACATCTATATATCCTCTCTGTACTTATATTGATTTTTAGACATTTGGGAAGAAAGAAGAAAGAATATTGTTACAAGAATGTAACACCAGTATTTTTCACTAGCATGATTCGTTTTTTTAAGGTCTACAACCTTTACCTAATCTACTATATAGATTATTTATTATAATGAACTGAGATATAACAATCACCTCAGGAAAGTGCTACAAACAAGAGAGAGGTGTGGGTAGAATCCCTGTATACCAGTCTCATTTGCCAAACAAAGTTTCTGATAAATTTATATCTTTAATTTCAGTACCCTTGGGTATGGTACTCTTATCCCAGAATAATTGTACATCCACTATCTCCTTAAGAACAGGGCACAGCATATTGGGTACTACTTACCAATTTAATTTTATAGTATTATTCTGAGCTGTGTTTGCTTTCTTTTCTGCTTATTTCACAGCAAAGAAGGTTTCAAGCTTCTTAGTGGTTGGTTATGGATTAGCTGGAAACAATAACATTTAAAAGCCCCAAGCCCTATCTGTAAAAACAAAGAAGGGCTTCTTATCCATGGTGCTGGTATCAAATTCTGGTTCTGTTGTGTTTGCTTATAAATATGGATCTGAATGCTTCCTCATTTTCCCAGTGACTTTCTGGGAAAGATGATGATCAGAATTCAAGAATAGAGTGTTGATAAGCAAAGCCCAGTAGGAAAAAAAAAATGTAGTGTGTAATTCTGAGATGTTTGTGCTTACTTTCTTTCTTGCTTACTTAATGCGAGGGGGGAAAATGAGGAAGAGAAAGAGATCACTGACACTGGTGAAACACCCTTTCTGACAAGTGCATTACTTAGGAATTCACTTTTTCTAATTAAACAAAATAATTCTTAAAGGGAAAATTTTATAGAGCTTCTACTTCATTTGAACATGATGGAGAATGCATCTCAAAGAAGAGTTTCTTTAAAAAAATCCTAAATTTCAAGTAGTGTGTAGCAACATAAGAATATGTTGTAAAGCACTTTCATGACTCTTGAGAGAGGAAGTATACTGTTATTTTAAAAGAATAAATGTGTCATCAATCAAACGAGTGAATTGCTATATAAGTGCATTTCATGCATGAATTAACCAGCTATTAGCTAGTAGATACCAAATCAATGTGGGCTGCTTCCCAGCTAACATGGAATGTGCTCAAGCAGAAATACTATATCCAGCACATGAGGTCATGGCTAGAAATACATGAACTACTGGAGGTTTTGTTTGTCTAACACCTGCTAAAGCCCTGCACTTATTGCTATGGCTTTGCACTTATTTGCTGTGGTCTAGTAATTTGAGAGAAAAAGCAAAGCACTTCAGCTAATGTCTTTTTTGAACCTATTATGACTAAAATGTTTAACAAAATTTTTATTGTGAAGGTAGAAAATGAACTCGTAAATCCAGTGTTACAAATTCATCAAGACTGATGAAGATGCCAGGAGATGGGTCATTGTTTTCAGGAAAATCTCTGTGGAGTCATCACAGAGCTTTTTGGGGTTTTTTTGTGTCTTTACATGTGTGTTTGATTTGTTTTTTATTTTCATTTCTCTCCAAAATTCCAATGGTAGGACAGCAAAAATATGTTTGATATCTACCGAACATTGGAGGGAAAGGGAAATAATGGCTCTGTCATAAACTTAGAAATTGAAACTCATTTGCCAGGTCATCTTATGAATGAAAAAAATGTTTTGTGTAAGTTTTAAGGAATGTTTCATGATAGTTTCTCCTGAAAATTTATTGTTTGTTTCTGATCCATGGATTAGTTGGTTTCCATATCTTTATCAAATTTCTGAGAGTTTTTAATGTAAGAATTCACAGGTTTTAAGCGGGAATATGTCCTTAGACTTCTTTCTAACAGAGCACGTTGACTTGGTTAATTTTGATTTGTTTCCAAATATATAAAGATGTGAGAATAATAATCCAGTGCCACATGTCAAAAAATGAACCAAATGCATTGCATTCTTTTACCTGTGTAAAAATGACTACTGCTTTTGGAAACACTGGTTTAGTGTTCCTTTAGCTGTGAAGAAAATGCAACACCCTTTCTCAGGTACTCCTGAAGTATTAATGGAGTTTTGGTTCTTAGGCATTTCATTTTCCAGAAATTTGAGTGAATGTCAAGTGTGTGAAGTAGAGAGAAGGCAGGAAATATTGTATCCAGACGGCTGGATGTCCAGATGGAAGGAATGATGTCAAATGGAGTCCCAGCAGGTTGTGTAAATGCCTTCCAGTAAGAGTAGCTGGAGGGAACTGCCATATAAGTTGAGGGTTTGCTCTGTGCAAGATATTAAAATTGCTTAAAAGCCATCCATGTTTTCAAAAGAGTATCTGCAAAGCCAAACACATTTAAACTACAATTATAATGGAACAGCTTAGCTAAAAATGTAATCCATTGTTGAGCTTTTGATGGGATACCCTACCTTTTCGGACGAGGGTGAAAGAGCAGAGGAGGCTGCTGTTCTGCTAAGTTCTTTATTTCATAGACTCATAGTTTTCTGAAGGTAGAGTTCAGAGGGGTTACATAATAAGGCCAAGCAGTAACAGCAGCAGCAGAAGGCAAACAGCAAATAGAAACAGCTTCTTCTTCTCTAAACTTACAGAAGTGTGGATTATATTTGTTAATTGACCAATAATACTGACACACAATTCTAGTTTTTCTTTTCTTAACCTATCCTGGTGTAATTCTAACAATCGTAAATCTTACACAAGTGTTACATAGGTATTACACAGATTTGCGTATACAGTTTCTATCCGCTCTTATTGTTTATGTGAACACTCTAAAAAATGGGAACAGTATAGTTCCAACTATGTTTTGTCTAAAGTAAAGAAATTCTGTGAAAAGGTAACACTGCTGCAGCAAGAACTGTTTGAGATCTCTTTGCTGCAGCTGTTTCAATGTTTAAAGCACTTAGCATATATTTCTACTACAAGTTAAAAATCTGTATTTCTATTTCACATTGGTGTGACTTCATGTATCTCAACTTATCCAAAGGTTTTAATTCAACCCCTGTACTTTGGCTTCCTTCTGGGCCTGGGTCCAGAGGAGCTCTCACTCCAACAATCCATGTTTCCTGAATAATTTCCTGATGCACTTATATCTGCTTTTGGTAGAAGGGCTAAAAAGCATAAATACTTTTATTGCCATTTGCCCAACAAGCTGTCTGACTGGGAAAAAAAAAAAAAAAGAAAAAAGACCAAAAAAAAAGGTATCCTTATCTTTCCTTATTTTGTTAAAATAGGCTGGGTTTGTATTAATGCCAAGTAAGAAATACTTTCCATGCCATTTCCATTAACCATTTGCCTTTCATTCCTTGAAAAAAGGTTCTCTTGGGTCTCATTCTTGGTGTTTCCAGCTGTCAAAACAGTTACTTCCACTTGTCACCGAAGTACAAGTCTGATTTGAACTCTGGAAGAAATAGTGTACCACAAAGGAGGGGACAAATTTTGAAGGTTGAGATAAGGTATTTAATCCAGTCAATGACAAATAAATAGACCCATTTGGTAGTAAAGGATGCCAAATTAATTTTTGCTTTTTGTTTCTTGGAGTCTATTTCTGAACTGATAGTACAAGTGTAGAGACATTATTAGCTCTTGATAAGAGGATAGCTTCAGTCTGATAAAGTACAATCAGGATTGTTTACAAAGTATCTATTAACTGTGGAAAGTGGAAATAAATTATTTAATTGCATAGAAAGTTCTCTGGCACAGATGGAAACCTTGAAGATTAAAAGATAGAACAAAATAATCATCTACTGTACAGGAATGGAATATTTTCATGAGAAGTTGGTGCCAATTGAAGCATATATGAGCTAGTGAACAACAAATGCATTCAAAACCTCCCTGGTAACTGAATCCTGTTGATTTCTAAGTGTCTCAAATAGTTGTGAGATTAAAGAATGGAGGCAATTGCTGAGAAAATGACACAAAAAGGCTGGAGTAATAATACACTAAACAGAACAGATAAAAGCAGTAGTGTGCAATGGCTCTAAAAATCAGAAAATGGTGACTTAGAGTCAAACTGAAATTAAGTTGCAGTGACTGCTAGATTAGGGTGAACATCCTGATTTTTCCTTTTTGAAACATAGGGAGTTTCTCTCTAAATGCAAGCAGCAATTTCATTGTTATTAAAGTCTTGTTCTAATCCGCTTTTCAAGGTCTTCAAGACCAGGTTGGATAAAGTCCTGAGCAACTTGGTCTGACCTCACAGCTGATCTTGCTTTGAGTGTGAGGTTGGACGAGAGGAAAATACACCTTTGTAACAGAGGCACTTGTAATGAAATTTTCGCTGTGAGATATTCCAATAGGTTTTGGCTTTGCTGAACCGTAACAATTTGAAGTATAATTAATGACTATTAGAGATGCAATATTTTTCCGCCTGGGTTTTTTTTTTCTTCAGATTTTTTTTTCCTAGAACATAATAGTATTAGTTTTGCTTTCATCTGAATACATCACTTATTCTCTTGCAGTGTCTCAACTAAGTGTATTCTCTTTGCTGAAATGTTGGACTGTCATGCAAATTGGACCTTCTACCAGCTTCCACAGGCTTGTCATCACTGAAAGAAATTATATGTATTTCTTTTAAATTGTCCTTTTTACTTCAGTGCTGGCAGTTCTCTGCAGTGCCTGACATTTCTGAGAGGAGACAGCCTGTCACATGCTGGGGCTTCAGGGAGGAGACCATTTAAAATACAAGAAAAGATCTAGGTAACATGACACTGTTCCTTTTTTTTCATCCTCACACTCTTCACTGTTCAAATTTCATGAAATCTGTACATAAGGTTGCAGAGATTATTTGCTGAGGAAGAGCTAAATCAGGGTGGTTTGTCTATTCCCACAAGATTTATCTGTAAACAGGGAGGAAACACATCAGTTTGCAGTGCAGCCTCTGGCATATTGCAGCAAGATACAGAAACACTTCTAAGGATGTTTCTGGGGGATATTTGTGCTCTCCAGAGCACATTGCTTTCTTTCAGTTTGTTACTACCAGATTAATGAACCATTTTAGAGAGCTGGGAATCAGCAGAGCAGAGAGATGAAGTGTTGTGGAATGTGACAGTGTTTAACAGGAGAGAACTGCTGCTGGTCCTCCTCATGGGACTGGGGAATGGCATGAGAAAACTGCCTTGCCTAGAGCCATCTCTGTTTCTGTTTCCAAAGTACATGTGTTTGGCAAAGATATAGAAGAAAAAGAAGTAAAAAATAGAACACAAAAAATGCCAAGGAAATCAGCATAAAAATCTACCATGGTTAGTAGTAGTAGTATGTGAGAAAATGTATGCATACAGGCAAAGGGAGAAGGACTCTCAGCTCATTTAGAAGAAAAATAAAGCAAAAATAAACTCGGGGTATGTCATTCACAGACCTGTCTGGTTCTCTCGTGTAAATTTTTGTGAAGTATTAGCAGCTTATAGAGACCATAATAAGCTAAAGAAATTGATTAGTCTAATTGTGTTTCAGTTATACAGTACATTATTAAAGGAAATATTATGTATCCCATTGTTTTTGTAATTCTGCAATGAACTAAATACTAAAGGAAATGTTTGGGATTATTTTAAAAATCTTTTCCTTCAACTCATGCTCTCTCTCTCACTACCTGTCTCTTACATCAGTATTCTCTTGTGATTGTTTAATCTGTGTAAACATTGCTTTGTGAGGCGATCTTAAAATTGGCTTTAAAATATTAATTTTTTATGAAATATATCCTTGATCTAGTTTTAGAAGTGTTACAAATATAAGATAATCATAACTGCTTTGACAAAACTCTGTAATAGCTGAGTCTGTATCTTGCTAAAGGATACTCCAAGTCAGAACAGAAAATGTGACAGTGTTCAATGTCAAGAAGCACTGAGGAAAGCAATCAGTTCATTAATCAATAATTTATCTGGATTATATATCCAACTCTTTGTTTAGGGCAACATTGAGAAAAGCACCCTGATTTTGTCCACTTTCCCAGTACTAATATAACAGGGGTTTCTTAACTGTTGGTTACCCACAATTTCAGTTAAATTTTGAGAAAGTTATAGGACTGTCCAGCTCAATTAGGAATTCCACTCTGATGCCTCCTAAAAATCTGACTCAGTACTTTCATCTGAGCTTCTCCGCTCTCTCTTTAATTTTATCATTAAAATGAAGGTGATGTTTAGTAACTGCATAATGCCAAGACTGCTAATATTGGGTCAGCATTGATTAATATTCATATGTACTCCTTCTTTTCTACAGAACTGTTATTCTTACAGTAAGGCTATCTGGGATGTTATCTTTTACCCTCTTAATCAAAAGGGAGTTTTCACATAGATTAATAAGATTTCATATATCTAAATCTCACCAATATTACATCACAAGCAAAGCAAAAATTAATAGTTGTTCTCACCTGTGAAAGAGGAAAATACCAAGGCACCTTCCTGCTTTTCCCAGATCTCGACTCCTTTTCTCAGGAGAGAGATGGAGAGTTAAACTCCTTTGCTTTTATGCTAGTCTGCTGGCTGAGGCAAGAGAGTTTTTTCTGGGACTTTGGTGGCATCTTCTTCATTGTCTTCTTTGTCATTGTCTTCTTCTTCTTCATCGTTGTCTTCTTCCTCTTCGTCATCGTCTTCGTCGTTGTCGTCATAGTCTTTGTCGTCTTCATCATCATTGTCGTCGTCTTCGTCGTCGTCTTCGTCATCGTCATCGTCTTCGTCGTTGTCGTCATAGTCTTTGTCGTCTTCATCATCATTGTCGTCATAGTCTTTGTCGTCTTCATCATCATTGTCATCGTCTTCGTCGTCATCTTCGTCGTCTTCGTCGTCTTCATCATCTTCATCATCTTCATCATCATCTTTGCCATCGTCATCATCGTCTTCATCGTTGTCATTGTCTTCGTCGTCTTCGTCTCCTCCTTCTCCGTCTCCTCCTTCTTCTTCTTCTTCTTCTCCTCCTTCTCCTCCTCCTTCATCGTCTCCTTCGTCATCTTCATTGTCTCTTCTGGACTGTTCAGCAACACCAGACCATCACCAAGAGGCCCTACACCTCGGCCTGGAGGGGCCCACCCCAAACCCCAGCTCCAGAGAGGAGAAAGCCACACCCACAAATGACTCCAAAATCTACCCAGGTTCTCTCCACAGTGAGAGGTTTTATTATTTAGCATTATTCTTTTTTTTTCCCGTGCCTGCATGCAATTTACTTCTTAAATAAATAGTTTTCTTTTCACTTTCTTCGGAGGAAAATTCTTTTCGAACCTGGTGGGGGAAGGATGGCTGTAACCTGCCTTCTATCAGAGGACATTCATTTCAGACGTTGCTCCGAATTTGTCTCAAACTGGGATAACCACTAAGCATAAAAATTCAGTCTGAAGCTCAGATATTCAAATTTTTGTCAGCTATTTCTCATAACTTTTTAATATTGAAACTAAATTTACACTTTTTAGTGAGATAACTTTGTGGCTTGTTTCAGTATTAAGCCTATGGTTCAAAATTTAGAGATTATTACACATCCTTTTGGATGTGGAAAGGCACAAGGAGCTATGTAATGTAATGATAGGAATATTAATGGCACTTTTGTCATTGGAGTCTCCATGCCTTTATGCAGTGACAGCTCCTTGATTGATGGAAGCAAGGCTACGCTTATAAATAAATAAATTCTGGAAATATTTATTCATTTCCATAAGTCTTCTTGAAAAATATTGCAAAATATTTATCTTAAGTATTATGTGCTTTAGACTAACACCTATTTGTTTTAGTATTAATTTTGTATGTTTTTCAGAAGTTAATTGCAGTGATGTGGAGCAGCATTAACTAGACAGTCCTTTCAGTCTCTGAATGAATTCTTAAGGCTTTGTTTGTGAAGGAACTTAGGAATCTGTAAAGCATCAGGAAAAGGAGCACTTATTCAAATGTTATGCCAGTTTAGTTCTGCATCTAGGCACAACTTGAATTCTGAGTTTTAAGCCAGATTTAATCTATCAATAACTACAATAACTATATTCTTATCTGGAATTCCTCCCTCTACACACCCCCCCCCCCCCCCCCCCCCCCCATTAAAAGTATTGGACACTTGTGGTTCTGCTTAGTGTTTCTGGTTTTTTACTCTTGAGTCTCTCCTGCAAAACAATATCTTAGGCCACCATCTGCTCTCACCAAACCTTTCAGCTGGATCTCCAGTTCTGCTTAATCACAGGGTTATCTCCACTCTACTTAAGAATTATGATTTTTTTGTTCTTTAGTATTTTCAATAAATTCTCTACTCTTTTGCAAGGCAATTTATAATAGGCCATAATTAAAAGCAATATAAATATGATTTCTTTTGAAGGTCTGTGGAACTTTTTCTGAAGATCTGTGGAAGTGAGCAATTACGTAGGGAATGATCTGTGAACTCTGGGAAATAACTTGAGATACTTGAGTAAAGAAAATTTTCCAATTCAAATATAAATAAACTTTTTGATGTTTCTTGTGGCCTAAAATATTTTATTTTTCTTCAATGACTCGACTAAATACTATTTTTGTCTGCGGCAGAAAACTACTGTTTTCATTTTAAGTGAGAATAGTTGTATTTATTCATTGTACTCTGCATTTGCTTTGTTCATCTGAGAATCCTGCAGTTCTGTATGATGACGAGATCCCTTTAAAAGAGAACAATCTGACAGTCTCAAGAGATATGACTCTCTTAACCAAATAGCAGCAAATACTGTTTTCAGTCCAGATTCACTTTAATCGATCTTCCTCTTATTATCAAGAGACAGCAAATCAGACAGAGCTAAAAGACCTATGGCAGATGCTCGTTGATTGGTGTGACATGCAGCTTGCTGGCTTGGGAAAAGTGCAATATCATGGTTCAGTCTGGATGACTTGTCAGAAATGAAAATCAAGAGTCACAGCATCTTGCTAAACTAAATAAGGTTACAGGAAACTTACCAGCCAGAACTGCTTCATTTCACTTCAGTGTATGAAATCCATTGTACTGTGAGGACGTGTCATTATCTAAATCACCATGGAGAAACAATATAAATATTGGCTACCCTCAGTAGTGCTAAGGAGACACAAATTCATGATCTTGTTTCTGAAATCTTACAGTCTCTTTTTACAGATTTCATATAATTGGGACCAAAAGTTTCATGCTAAGGAGTCAAGCTCTGCTGGCAGTCATTTGGCTCTCATATCCAAGTCTCTTGCTTGATTCGATATTGTGTTTTTCTGAGAACTGTGGTGGGAGATAAAAAGCCTGTCTTTGCTGCTTTGTTCAGCTGACAAATGAGAATTGCTGATGAATAAATCTGGGAGAGTTGCAGCAAAATAAATGGTAAGCTTGTTGGGATCTTCTCCTCTTCGGCAAGATCATAAACTTGAGAAGATTAATTGCCATCAAGGAAAGCTCCCCTAGTAAGTTTTAGGAGATGCAATTAATTACAAGTGTTTCACAGATTTAAAGGCAGCTTGGGAAGGGGGATTTGATAGATTGAGAGAGTTCAACTTGAATTCTGTGTAAGTTTCCTGATGTCATTGTTTGTGGCTTTTTAATTTGTTTTGAGGGGGTTTTTGTTTATTATGAAGTAAAGATTTACAAATGTGAAAAATACATTTTTTGAAAGGGCATATGACAATTTTAGCATCTCTTTGGCATCACCCATTCTTTCAACTGTTCTTTCTACTTCTATATAAGTCACTTTGTGGTGTCTCCAGCATTAAGCAGACATTTTGCATTATTTTTTCTCAATGAGAGACTGAGATAGGTGATTTTGAATCGAACATGTTGTAGTGGTTGGTTTAAACAAAAAAAGGATTGAAAGGATCGTCAATCAGCACTTTTAAATGTTATTAACAAACAGGTTTTTTAATGTACATGTTAAATAAATAGTGTTCAGGCAAAGTCTTCATCTTCTAACATTTTTAGAAGGAAATTACTTCGTTTTAAAATAGTCATATGTGGAAATGCAGTAAAACATTCTTACAAGTTAGTAATAACCAGGAATGTGATGAGGAGTGGACTTAAGCCAAACCACAAATGAGTTCTCCATTCATTACTGTGGAGCAATGATAAATAGCTTCTTCAACTTCTCACTGTCATTCGGTATATTTACAATATACAGAATGTATATTATATACATTAGATTTGATATATTCCTTCTGCTTATTTTTTTCTCCTCTGAAGTTTCCTGCCTTTATGGTTTCCAGTGTTTCAGTAGCTGTTTTCTATCCCTATTAATATAAGTGTTGGTTACAGTTTTAAGCTGCAGTGTGAATCAGTCCTGATTTGTGTAATGCAGAAGAAAGAGCTATATTTTAAATGTGTTTTCTCACATTGGACCTTATTATCATGCTTTGAAAAAATTTACTTCTGGTAAAGTCTTTTGCATTAGACACCCGCTGTCACTGTGAATATTCATGACCTCTATTTCCTTTTTTGCCTTGGTCCTTTTTCCAATATAAAAAGAGGACCAGCAATACGTCAGTTATTGGCCCATGGGTAGGTTTAGCTAAGGCCTGTGTTCTAATATTTTTAAACTAATAATAGGCCCAAACTGATTTTTCTTTCTTTGGCTTAAACATTTATTTGAGAACATGAATGAAATGTGAGAATATAAACAAGAATGCCAGTATTCAGATTCGATGCTTTCCTGTCCACTATCTTCCGTTATGTCACTGAAATTGATGGTCATTCACTGACACCATGTCTGTCTGTGATAATTCTATTTATCTAAATACAAGTTTAAATCTCTCAGTGTATTTACACTTCCAGCAGCTAAAATGTTTGCAGGCAACCACCGCAGAGAGTTAAAGTTACTCATGAATATGCTAATACTAACGAAACTGTTTGATACTTTTTTTATTCGTATGAAAAATTATGTATAAAGATTAACTTTGTCTTACGTTTGCTGCTCTTGTGTTCATTATGTGAGATAAAGAAGAGGAAAAGTGGAAAGGCAAGGTGATAAGAGAAGGCATCTTTTCTTTGATTACAATAGTACAGGGGTAATGATCCTTTTTCTGATGCCTAAATTTTTGCTCTGGACGGAACAAAACACTTTATTAAATTTAAATCTAGGCAAACAGTGAAATAATAATGAAAGCTACAAAATTGATATTATTTACAGAAAATACGTTTGCTTATTTATATTCTACATTTTTCTTGCAATTTCGTCAATACTAACAATTTTATACAGCATTTCAAGCTTCACATGCCCAGGGCAGCTGAGGAGCCTCTTTATTTCTATGGGTAGAATGTGTCTGTGTGCCTGTGTTGCAAACAGTCTGTACCTTTGTAGTTTCTGTCTGTGTAATGATTTACACCACCATCATCAGGAGCTTTGGGCTTGGATTTCTCTCAGCTCATTATAACTAGTCTCTTGTGCAAGGCTTTTAAAATGAATTTGCTCCCGTTTCCTCTTTAAACTTACACTCTTTCTAACAATTCTGGCCTGTGAATTTAAAAGGATGCTAAACCTTAAGAAATTAAAATAATCCTTTACTTCTATTCCTCTATTTCTTTTGTGTGCCTCTCTTCCTAGAGACAAGATATTTACATGGGGTTTTTTAAACTTATCCTTAGAAGAGAGGGGAATGCCCATATTTAATGTGACTTTAACGGCTTTTTTCTTGTAGTATTCCTGTTGGATGAGAATGTTCTTAGTCTCAAAGTATAAAGGGTCTTGGGTTACTTATGGACATTTTGTGCCTGCACATCTTTTTTGAATTACACTTTCATTTGGGTTTTTGAAAAAAGATGCCTCTCTCCTTTTTAAGGAATGAATTGCAGTTTTTGTGACAGGTTTTGCTTTTTTCCTGTCTTATCAATTTCACTTTGACATATGTACATCTTTGGGACTTTTTAAAATTATCATTAAAATACCAAAATGAAATTCAAAAGGTTGTGAGAGTTTTATAACAATTTCTAAGGAGTTCTGTTTTGACCATTAAAAACTCCAGTCACATCTGAAAACTAGGGCCAACAGATGACAAATAATTTTTAGTCGGAACACCAGCTCTTTCTGGAACACAGTGTGTTTGATTTTAGACTCCGGCCTGGTGACTTGGCTTTTCTTTCAGAAATGCCAGTGCTCCAAATTTACAGTTTTATGTAATTCACTCCTATGCAGTGAACCATGTATGTTTACAGTTTTTCCTTCTCTTCTTTTCCTATTTTACTGAGGTGTAAAAAGAAAAGCATGTTGTATGTATTTATGCTGTGTATTAATACATGTAGGTTATTCCTTGGAATAGGAATAAAATGCAGCATTCCAAGCATAATAGAGAAACAATTGCTACAGATCATTACTTGATGATGTGATGTATTAGTATAATGAATACTAATACATTTTCCTACTGAATATTTTCCTGAAAGCTGGTTATGAATCAAATCATGCAGAACAGTGATGAAGCATAATAGTAAAATTGTTCGGATGTAGGTGGAACATTCTTGCAAGCAGAATCTCATCCTGACCCTGGGGAGGCGGGATGGGGAAGAGGTTTCAGATCGTTAAAACTGGTCAGACTGTAGAACAGCTATCAGGTGAATATATTTGGTAGTAAAATAATTGGGAAAGCTCATTTGGTGTTTACCTATTGGAGTCCCTGCAGAGTCACTGTTGTGACACCCGGCCAAAGGTACTGGGATTCCCAGCACGGCTGGGGGTGCAGCAAGGGAAGGGGATTGACCTTTAACCAGTGGAGACAGGAACATGGAAGGGACAGCAATACCATTTGTGGTTTGTGTTGGCAAGGAAGAAATACAGTAACTATTCACAACAGAACATGTATTTCCCCCTGCTTCACTGAAAATTGAAGAGGTGTTTTGAAGCCCATGTACATCGGCTCTTCTGGGGAAGGATGAGGCAAAAAATAAGAGTGTTACCGCCACTGAAATGCACATTTCTATAAAAGAACAGTTTGTAATGATTCATCTGAATGCACACTGTTCTGCAGAAGAGGCAGGGTCAATTAGTTTCAAGGTGCTGTGTCATTGCTTACAGAGCTCTGCTGAAATAGCTGTAGTTCTCACAGGCCCTCCCTAGTTCAAGGGGACATTGATACATACTTACAAATTGTGTACATTGTAAAGAGAATTATTACAACAACCCAATTTCAGTGATTTCTTACTGTGGTGTTCAGTCTTTGAAACTGCAGATTAAGAAAAATTTATTTTTGTATATTTGGAGAAATTCTATATAGCGTTCATATAGCAAATATCCTTTTAAATGAAAATGCTTGTAAAATACAATTGTGGCATATTTTTTTTAAGTAGTTCGGCAGGAAGATTAATTTTCCAACTGTAATAAAAAAATTATTAGTTTAGTTTAGTATTAGTTTAAATAGTAGACTCTCCTTTAAAATATGAAACAGCGAATGAGAACTAATATTGCCATTTATGCAAGTCTTTCTCTGCAGGGATGCTCTTAATATACATTGTGTAATATTTCTAGAGGTTTTTTTTTAGCATCGGCTAAATATAATGATAATTCTGCATCTGTATAAAAGTTTTTACGAAGATATAACCTTTATAAATATATTATTCTTTAAAACACCAAAAGGTCAAAACATCTCTGAAGCACTGTACAGTGGTGCCCTGCATCAAGACAATGCAAGTCTCGTAATACTGTGAATATTTACTGAGATGCTAATTGTGCTCTCTGAATTGTCCCCTGAAGAATAATTTTACTTCATCTGTAAAATTAAGACTAAGAGTGTATATCATAGGAACCTCAGAGACTTCCCACTGATTTCAGTGCCTAGGGGAAAGTTAACAGACTTTGAAGAGATTTTAATTTAGGGAAGTGTTTGGGTGGTGACTGCAACTTCAGAGATAGAAGGCTTGATCCAGAGCTCTATTGAATACAGTGGAGACCTTGAAATGAAATTCAGATCTGTGAGTGTTCCTGTTTCCTAGAATTCCCAGGCTTGTAAAGGGCTACAGAAATTTCAGGCTGTTAAATGTCTACAATTTATTTTATTTTATTTTTAAATGTTGAAATGAGAATGTCCAGGTCATTCATAAAATGTAAATGCCCCATCTTCTTTGTGTTCTCACTGCTGTTACTAAGTGTATACGAGATGTTCAGTACTGTAAAAATGAATAAATCTACTTATGGAAATTCTGAACAGTCACAATGAATACATCTGTATTGGCATTGTCATTTTTTTGCATATATATGCCATCTGTTTCAATGCAAACTTTGTTTGTTTGTTTGTTTTTTCTAATTATAGGACTATACCTTGACAATGTACTTCCAGCAAGCGTGGAGGGATAAGAGGCTGTCCTATAATGTAATACCTCTAAACCTCACTCTGGACAACAGAGTAGCTGATCAGCTCTGGGTGCCCGATACCTATTTCCTGAATGACAAGAAGTCATTTGTTCATGGTGTCACTGTGAAGAACAGAATGATTCGTTTGCATCCAGATGGAACAGTCCTTTATGGACTCAGGTCAGTATGAACCATTTCTAACTCTTTTGTCTCTTAATTTAAAACCATGATTAAAAAGCTAAAAATAAAAATAAAAACCATTCCTTGCCTTTTTTTTTTTAATGTTTTTCTTTTTATTGCTGTATTCTATATAACTGATGATATTCCAGGAAAAAAAAATGAAGTATTCTAAGATTGGATAAATTTTTTTTTTAATACAAATTTTGGAGATAAAGTGCCATTTTTAGTACAGTTCAGAGACTTGTATTAAGAACAGATAAGACTGTAAATATTACTTGAAATACTCATTCTGGATTAAAACCCTGGTTTAGAACTGCTTCTTCAAAGGAATTGAAATATGAAATACAAAATGAGGATTTGCAGAAAAAACAGAAAATGTATATGACAGCTGAATTGATAGTTTAACTGATATGTTTTAAAAATATTTTTGATTGAATATTAGATTGCTTTGTATGATACCCAGATGAATCAGCTTTCTGAGTTTCACTTAGATGAGGTATGACTTGAAATGTTTTTCAGCCTGTTGTTGTTGTTGTGTATGACTGTATGTAGAGGGGTGACTGGGAAAATCAACAAAAGGTCTTCACCCTTGAGAAGTTATGAAAAGTGAGGAAATTGTCTGTTTAGTGATGTTAACAGGATAAATAATTGCTGAGAAATTGATTTTAAAATGTAGCTGCAAAAGACTGACAATGCAATGTGGGTAGGTAACAAAAGAGCAGGAAAGCATTGTCTGGGTTAACAATAGAAAATGCTGCAGAGCTGGGTATTGTATTTACCAATGTTTGTTGTGTCCAATTATGTTTTCTGTGGGAGCAGTTCAGGCTCTGGCACTATGGCTGGGAGCAAGTCTGGAGTTTTTGTGATTGTTCAATGAAGCAACAGATACTTGGTTCCTTGAAAAGCAGTTGTAGTTTAAAGTGAAATATAAACCAACTACAAAACACACCTTTATATTAATGGAGTGAGAGCGACCAAAACAATGGTTTTGGTGTAGTTTCCAATTTAAGATTCTGAAATCATAATGTTTATTGTTATCTTCTAAAATAAATCAGAAATAAATATCAGGTTTAATGTCTTCAATAATGCTAAGTTTTTATTGCTATTTCTGGCATTTTTATTCTGACTACTTAACCATCTGTAATAATTTCTTTTTTTTAAAGGTTGGTAAACAGTAAGTAGAGCTCACAAAAAATTGTCCATAGAAGAATCAAGTAAAAGAAATTTTTGTTTTCTGGGAGTTTCTTCTTGTTCATCTGTTTTTCAAAAACTTAAAACCTGTCATGAAATATACTTTATTTAAGGTTTTGAGGGTTTTGTTTGTTTCTTTTTTTTGAGAACCAGTGGTGGTACTGTTTCATTGTTTTGGGTGAAACCTTTGTTCCTCTTCATTCAGCATAAATAGCAAATCAGTTTTAATGTCTTTTATAAGATGCAATAAAATGAAATGGTTTCTGTTTTTTACTTAAAACTGTTTAACGTAATTCGAGGAATCTATTAATGCTTTGAGCCTTTATTTTCCAGAGTTATTTTCTTCAATACTTACAATCACAATATGGTTTTAGATATGGTTTTAGATTAATTCTAAAATGGGATATTTTTTTATTGTAGGACTTGTGCACAGCCCAGAGTTAAAGGCATTTAGACAGCTTTTTTTCCTAGGTAAAAAATTTCACTTTAGGAAATAATTTTCTAGTATTTGGGTATATGTAGCAATCTCACATTTGAGATTATCAGTTCTTACATCTGAGACTCTGCTTGGTGCATTTCAAGTGTTCTCTTTGCCCTGTGAGCTGGCACAAGATGAATGATGGATGTGAATTCTGCCATTGTTCTGTTGCTGTGCTGGAATGAATTGTAACTTAGGGCAGGGGCAGGACGATTGTCACCCTGTACTGCCCTAGCCAGCACTAAGATTGGGGACTGCAATTGCCTTCACTCCTTTGGCAACTGTGTACTTGAACAGCACAGAGGGGAAGGACACCTCTGGTTCTTGTGTGTTTTGTGGTAGAGACTATGGAACATAACAGATAGCTAATAGGGGACAAGGCAAAACCCCTTCTTATATGTCCTAATTCTTAATGAACCATGGACAAGTCTTGTGAAATGTAGAATCAATTCCTCCTCCTCAGACTCAGCTCAGTAGGTCTCAGAAAGGTTTTCTCACTAAAATGTCTTTCAAACGCTGGGCTGGATGGGGAAGATGCACCGGTGGTAATACAACAGGATTATATGAGTGCCATATTCTGCTTTTGCCTTCGCTGGACCAAGTAGCAATCAATGATCTCATTCTAATACTAATGTTTTAGTTTTATAGCTCTAAGTAGCTTTATCTATCTATTTCATCTAAATTCAACTCAGAGTTAATGTTATTTCCACAGTAGTGGAAATAATTTCCACAGTGTCCACAGTAGTGATATATTTAATGCCTGCTTATTAGTAATTTCTGCATACCATTAAAAATACCTGCTTAGTTGTATTTCTCACATATCTAAAACCCCCTGTACACTATTATTCTGAAAATTAATACTGTTCTTGCTGTGTTAATTTACTTTAGCTTATACTTACAGTCACATATTCTTACTTTGGGATGCATTTTTCTTAAGTGAGATTCCTTTAAGTGTCAGTCTGAATTTTTTTCATCTCCCCATACATCTATTTATAAACATTATCACATGCATACACATATAAAATTTGCTGTGAATTTGGTTGCATTTACCTTGATTGCTGTAATCAAATTCATTGAACTGCAAGTGATCTTATCAGTAAAAATGTAACCATCCCTTTCTTTTGTGTCCCTATAGTTGAATTTCTATTTCATGCAGCAAGCAGTGATCCCTTAACATTGTCCTTTTTGGTTTTGTGAGCAGAACCCATACATGGTGCACATGTCACATCCAATTAGATTTGACACTGGGAGGTTAAATTTCAGGAAGGACTAGGAGGCAGTTTAGTGAGCACCTGGATCATGCTGTCACTAAAAGAAGGGAGGAGAGAGGGAAGGGAAAAAAAGAAAAAGGGCTAATAATGAAAGGAGACAAAGGGCTGGTGTGTTGTCCTCATAGCCTGCCTTTTTCACTGCTACAGGGCATTAGTTAAGGGCATAACTAAATTCTTGACCTTTTTTATACAGAGAACGTGACATGGTGGTTGCTTTTAAGTTAAGAAGGACTTTTATTTCTGATGGATAGCTGCCAGCTATTTATGTTTTGGGAAAATGGGGGTTTTTGTATTTTTTTCATATTCCATCTGGCAAGAAAATTATTCATTGCTGCCAAGACCAGGACATTCAATAGATTATATACTTAAATCACCTAAATGGTAGAAAATTGTAAACATATAGTCTTAAATGAAGAGTCATTACGGGAAAAATCACTATGTTGGAAGTTAAGATGACTTGCAAGAAGATATTAGTGATTTGACCACATATTTAGAACAGTAAATTTAGACATTCACATCTAGTATAGCAGATAGTTTACAGTAGTTTGAGCAAAGCTTAAATAAGATAAGCAGTCAAAACTGAGGAAAATATATGGCTTTAACTAAATTTCTCTGTGTTAAAATATCTGGTTTATTAAATACACTTAGCAGAAATGGGTGCTACAGTAGATGAGATTTGTTATTTCTTACATTTATTTTTATATATATAAATACATATATAAAAAATTTCCCCTGACTTTTGACATAAAGCCTGTTCTAAAATGTGGATCAAAAGTTCAGCTGTCTTCTGCTTTCTTCTGCATAAGCCTGGGGAAGAATCATTTCTCTGATTTTTGTGGCCTCTGAAAGCACCAAGTTTTTTGAATTTTTTCCAGAGATTGGAATGCAAGATTTGAGAATGGTGACAAGTTAAGATCCTTCTATTTGCCAATTTTGAATTGCTGCTTTTTGTGTAACTACATTATGGTGTCTTTCTGGAACTCACCTCTTTACTGGGAGAGAGTCTTGGGATGCTATGTGTCAGAGTCAGGAGAAAATTTAGAATACAAGGATTAAACGTAGTTGAAGAAGTGGCTTAAGACCAATACGTTTTGTGTGGGTTTGCACCATTACCATGCTGTTTACAGAGATACTGACTCTTGCATACATTTCTCCCAACATTCCTCACAAGAGAACTCGGTGACAGTGGGTAGAGAACTGATAATTACATGCCCAAGAGCATTTTATACTTTTGTATCTCTTCAGTAGGATGGTTTTCTGCTTTTTGTAAATGAAGTTTGTGGGTGTTTTTTACAGAAAAATAGAATATATATGGAATTCCTGATAGGAACCATGTTCTGTGAGGTAACAATGTTGCTGTCCTTTTTAGCCAAAAGGAAAACAAAAGGAAGTAGAACAGAGGAGTGTTTTTCAGAAATTAAAGGCTTTTCCCATTTGAAAGCCCAACAGTTTTACTTGCCAAGATTCATCTAAGGCATTACCAACTATGAGTCTCCAACTCAGCTAGCAGTAATTCCTATTTGACTGATGGAACACAGTAATCTCCCACAAATGAGAGAATTATGTGTATGATGGCCTTGCTTTGTTCTCTACTCAGTGCTACCAGCATTGAGTCACATGAATCCTAAACAGTCCTGGATGCCTGTATTTTGTGTTGTCTCAGCTGTGCCTTCTGCTGTCTGCTCACTCAGTTTCAGCTGCTTGGAAATTTTCACTTCTGCAAGTAAAATCGATTCTCCCACATTTTGCTCTGGTAAAACAACACTGGGCATTTTTGTTGTATAGTTAGACTTCTTCAGCAGTTTAACTCCTCATTGGCAGCTTATTGTCTATGAAATCTGATGGGCAATTTTAAAAGCAATTGCTTTGCAAATATATTTATTTCTCAGACCATATTCCTTGAGAGGTGAGTTGTTCACACCAGCTACCTTTCAGTAAAGCATTTGATCTTTATTTTGCTACTTTTTGCTTTTTTCTGGGTTTTTTTGTTGGGGTTTTTTGTTTGTTTGGGGGGGATTTGTTTTGGGGTTTGTTTTGGTTTGAGGGTTTGAGGGGGTTGTTTTTGTTTGGGTTTGGTTTTGTTGGTTTTGGGGTTTTTTTTCTGATAGGGCTTAATTTTAATTAAATTCTAAGCATAATTTGGAGGTAAAGCTCCATTTTTCAGTTTTAAAATCAAACAGTCATTTGTACTAGCTGGAACTCTGGAAGTGTTCAAGCCCAGGTTGGATGGGGGCTTGAGCAACCTGGTGGGAGGTGTCTCTGCCCATGGCAGGGGGTTTGGGACTGGATGGGCTTTAAGATACATTTCAACCCCTTAAAATCTTGTGATTTTGTGAATAAATAATATATCTTTGGACTGCCTACAATATTTCAAATATCCTTGTTACTCTGAAATGTCTTCTGCAAGAAAGAAAGAGATCTGTCCTACCTTTTTGCTGCAAAATTGTATTTCCAGAAGCTGGACAGAAGGTGTTTAAGAATTTTGAATGCCCATTCATGGTAAGCAAAAAATGTTCTCAAAATCTTTCTCACTTTGGGGATTTCAGAAGAGATAAAAAGAACCTGGACTTCTTTTCTGGGGAGAAGATATTATTTTGGATGCTGTTCTTTATCATGATACCTGTCAAGGTGGCAGGTGTTTCTGGTTCCATCACATTCGTGCCTCTCTTGGCTGTGCAGCCCTTCATTCCAACTGGGGCCTTGTCCAGCCTCAGGGAAGAAGAGGAAATAAACATTATGATGAGGTATGCTGTGGCATGAAAAGCACCAATAGCATCTCAAAGTACTGTTGCCATTTGTTAAAACAAATAAGTAAATATAATGCATTATCTTTATTAGGATGTCTGAAGTGTCAGTAGCTTTCTGTTGGTCCAATTAAAAAAAAAGTTTCTTAATTTTGGTTATCACTTCTTGTGATATAACACTAAATTTCTTTAAATGACAATAGGGCATATATAGGCATTGCAAAGAGGAAGTAAAAAGTAATTTTTATAAGTCTTGTTTGAACATGAGAATATCAGTCTGGGAAGAAGCATTTCCACTGTGTTAAGTGGGTAATTTTTTTGTGCTGGTGCTCACAGCTATAGATGCAATTACTGACTTTTCCTTTGCCAACACTTTCCAAGCCGATTCATAGTCTGACATGCAGTTGTTTACTTTTGCACAAGAAATGAGGTGAATTCGATTTCTGTGTCCAGATTTTCAAGGCCGTTAGTATACATAGACGTGTAAGAACCCTTAAATCTTGTATGCAGGTGGTCAAAGCAAGAACTTTTTGAAAACTTGTAGAAATAAATGCAAACATAGTAAAATATCATTTCATACTGAAGTCATGTAGCTGTTGTGAAGACTTGAAAAAAATTGGGTACTGTACAATTATGTAGAATTTCAAGTACAAAGAATTTCTGCATTAAGAAGTAACCATTACCACAACAAATCTCATTATTTGGAAATACTGGAGCAGGATAAGTCTGATCACAGCTCTTTTCTTGCACATTCAATATAGATCCAGCATAAGGAAAGGAACTTGAATCCCAGTGTGTTGCTTAAATGAAATAATTGTTGTTTTAAATAAACAAGGTATCAGTTCTGGCCCAAGGTGTGGGCCAGATGCTATTTTCCTTTCTAATGCAAATAGTTCTTTTGTAGGTTCCAAGGAATAAAGCAGAGAAATACAACTACTGTTATTTCTAATAACACTGTTCCTGTGAGCTGTAGATTTGGACATGAAGCAAATCATCCAGTTTCTCTGCTCAGTTATTCCACTTGGTAAATTGGAATGCTAAAACCTACCTTCTCACAGGGGTGTTGTGAAGATTAATTAATTAGTTTGTAAAGTGCTTTGATCCCATAAAACACTACATAAGTGCCAAGCATTATTGTGAAGAATTATAAAATGCCAGCCCTCATGTGCACCTTGGGATGGCCAGGTTATAGATACAAATCTGCTTCATTTTCTCAGAATCACATTGTTCCACTTTTCCTACATAGCAGCCCATTCACAAAATGAGCCAATTTAGGAAAGATGCAATTTCTGGAAAAAAAAGGAAATCATTGACTCTCATAAATATCTCTTTTCAATTTAGGACTCATAGATTATATATGCATTTTTCTGTAGGATTTGGAATGGCATCTTTACACCATTCATCCTCAGCAGGAGGGACAGTAGTTGTGTTTTAAATATCTCCCCTATCTGAAAGAAAACAAAGATATCTTTCTATTTCAATCCCTTTATTAGATTTTAAGTATAAGTATTCAGAAGGGTCTTTTGCTTTTACTTTTTTATTAAGTGCCTGTTAAGTCATTAATATGTGAGTAATTAGTTCAATTAAGCTTAATAAGAAAAAAAACTTAAGTCACAGGAATCCTTTCCATTAAAAGCCCTATTATCCAAAATTATTGCATTGCAATGAAATGAAAAAAAGTCCAAGTTCTATTTGCCTAACAGACAGACTGTGGCATTTAGTCTGCGTTAGTAAGAAAGTCTCCATCAGCTACCATGAAATAGTTCAAGTTGCTCCAAGGGTATTTCATATTCCAAAAACAAATAGAAGTCATCAAACATTTAATCTTAAATTTTAATAATTTATATAATTTAGTATTACAGTAATCTATCATTTCTCTTCCACAATGTCTTTGATCTATGATTTGAGTTGATGATCCTGAGAAGGGAGATTTTCCCATTGGAAGGACATACATAAAATCTCAGAATGCTCTGATCAAGACTCAGCTAATGGGATGGATGCTAAATGTGTGTATGCAAACACGTGTTTAAATATATGATATCTATTTGATAAATAAAAACAATATATTTGTATATGTATAAATTCCACTTGTGCATATTGGAGTTTTTTTACTAAAATTGGTAAAATCTGAGATGGATCTCAGAAGTAAGAGCAGGATTGGGGGCCTTGCATGTGTAAGAAAAATAAAAGTTAGGACACTGTAGAACTAATAATACCTCTTGTGGGTCATGCACAATCACTTTCTAGTTCTTCTTGTGATTGTACAGATGAAACTTTTCTTACACACTTTTAATGTAAGACATTGTAGAATGCTATTTATTGAGTGAAAGAATACGTTTTTTTCCCTACCAAGTGTCTTATCTGAAGGTGCAAGTACTTGGATTTAGTTTTTATTCTAGTTAAATATCTAGTTTGGGTGATTTTTTTTTCTCCAAAAAAACCCATTTCCTTTATGTTTTAATGCATTTTCTGGGAAGATAATTGCTGATTTGTTCACCCACTGTTTTATTCTACTTTGTTATTGAACTTTACAGAATGGTAAAATGGTTTCTGAGAAATAAGAATTGCCTAAACTCCTCAAGTGTAAGGGGCTTGTTGGGGTTTTTTTTCATTGCATTTCCTGGCTCTATTTCTTTATTTCTCTGAAAATTGAAATTTCTTGTGGTCTTCAATGTGCAAAGTAACCGAAGAGAGCTTTTCGTGGAACAGTATTCAGTCCTGCTTAGAAGGAGAGAAACTAGGATAAGATATAAGAAATTCTGGGGATTTGTGCTTCCAGGTATGTTCTCCAGGCTCAGGATGTGTGTAAGCTTCTGCAGAAGAGCACTTTAAAGCTGTGCCTGTCACTGATTTTTAGACTATAATGCAGATATTTCTACTTGCTGTTCAGTAAGTAGAAATAAGACTAGATTTTTTTTCTCCTCTAAATCATTTGTGTAAGAACATAATTTTTTTTGCAGCAGCTTTTTTTTGTTCCTGTATAGTCAGTCATTCCTAGAACATTTGCTGCTTCTGCTAGTCTAGAACCATCTGAAAAGACAGAGAATAGAAAATGTTTGGAAAACACTTTTTTTAAATTTATATGAATGTGCCATCTGTACGAACAGATGGCTAGAATGTCTCAGGGCCAGGAGGAGACTGTGAGATCAAATCACAAGGAAAGAACTACATGAGGCATGTTCCTTGTGTCAGAACAAAAAGGACCTCAGGAATCACCTCACTGACGTGACCTGGAAACTGTTCCCTCAGAAACTGCTGTTTCAGTAGCAGAAAGTGTTTCAAGGTGGTGTAATCAATACAGTAAGGATCCCCAGCACTTGTATTCTGAGAACATGATCTTTTCTGGCAGTTGTTCAGAAACAAGCAAATCTTCAGGACCCTAAATTATTCTCACATATGGGCTGTAAGTCCACATTCAGCATTTCACAGGGAGAGTTTGCCAGAGTGCCTTATCCTGCTTGGCTTCTGAATTGAGAAGCCATTGTTTTCTCCATCTTTATGTGGTACAGTGTGTCGTTTTTGAGAAAACTCTTTTTTTAAAAAACTGCAGTAATTGCAGAATATTGAATATGTATGACATGCTTTAACAGCTTACCATATCTTTTTTTGTGGTGGCTGCTGCTGACACATCTGCACATCACTGAAATCCCTCCAGGGATGGTGATTCCACCTCTTTAGGGCAGCTTATTACAATGCTTAACAGCCCTTACAGTGAAAAGTTTTTCCTAATATGCAATCTACACCTCTCCTAGTTCAACCTGAGGCTGTTTACTCTTGTCCTTTGCTTGTTACTTGGTAGAAGAGAATGACCCTCACCTGGCTACGACTTCCTGCCTGGGAGTTGCAGAGAGTGAGAAGGTCTCCACTGAGACTCCTTTTCTCCAGGCTGAGTCCCCCCCAGGTCCCTCAGCTGCTGCACATAAGGCACAGGCTCCAAACCCTGTCCCAGGTCCATTGCCCTTCTCTGGACTTGCTCCAATATCTCAATGTTTTCCTTGCAGGGAGGGGCCCTGACCTGAGCCCTGCAGTTGTGCCAGTCATCCCATTGTCTTTCCACAATGGCAACTATATCATAGTTTTCCTGCTGCAGAATGGTCCCTGCTCCTCCTGTGTGTTGCCCAAAAATATACTTACATCTTATGGGTATGTTTTCATTTACCAATAGGTATCTGTCCCAGGACTATTTTTTAAAACGCTGACATTTTAAAATTGCTCCAAAAATTGATCTTGAAAAAAGAAAGGCATGTGAAAGGCATATGAAAGCATATGACCTTTTAATGTGGAAAAAAATCTCCTTTTCCCAAAGCCCTTTGCAGGGTTGTAAAGCCACTGGGGATTATAAAGCTAACATTTACTTAGAAAATGTAGTTATAGACCTTAACAATCCCTGCAAGACTAAGATATCTTTACTGTAGAAGGTGTTGCATGCCAGCTTTTTTCCTATTTAAAGTGGTAATGGAAAATTTATTCAGTATCTATTGAAAAGTTATGGTGCATTCTCTTCGGTGTCAGAATGGAGGAAAACAAGGGATGTGTAACTGTTGGAGAAACACTTTGAGATCTCAGTTTAATTTGCATTAATGGAAACTGGAACAGTAGGGTTAGGACCAAGTGGTCCAGCACTGGCTGGCCACTGGTCCAACCATTTGGCTGGCTTCTCTCTTAGGGACCACAACTTTTCTGACCTACTTCAGTGTGTTGTTTCTGTCAGTGCAGAACCTATCCCCATTTGGAGATATCTGAGTAAGTATCAGAAATGTTGGAGCTAGAAGGAAAAAGTTCTTTATCACAATGTTGACATCCACAAATTCTGTCCTCTCTTTTTGTCCTTTGCTATTCTGACTTTCTTTGTTGTGCAGGTTTTTACAGCAGTTGTTATTGGTAGAAATACTAGCAAAAATTAGCTATCAATAATAGATCTTTGTGTAGTTTGGGGGCTTTTTAACTTAATAACAAGATGTGCGCTTTAGAATAATAGTCTTGTACCTTAACAAGGCAATATGGTTGATACTACATAGGAAGAAACACAACAAAATTTGGAATGCTTCTGCTGATGTGGGAAACCAAGAAAACATTAATTTACTGTAATCATAAAGCTTGTTACAATCGACCTCATAGATAGTTTTACTGAAATATTACAAATTTCAGGCAATGAAAACTACTTGGAAAGAACTTAGAAATCCCTTGAACTCAGATGACTACAGGACATTTTTTTGTGGTCAGCTGAGGAGGTAAATTACTCTTAGACCTTGCTGATAAGCTCTATCCTTTCAGGGAGATATCATCACCTGTGTTTTCATCTTATCATTTACTCTCTGGAAGATGGCTCATCTCTACTCCATTTGGTTCTCTCTGTAAAAAGCAGAGATGACCATCATTGCACGAGATGGAAAATAAGACAAAGGCAAGGAGGCAAATACTGAATATCCATCCTTCTCTCCTTCTATTTTTCATTACACTCAACAGGAGCTTATTCCATAGTTCCATCCCAGGATATATCTTACTCTTGGCAAACAACTGAGAGTAAAGCACTGTGCATCTTTTAAACACCAGCCTGTGGGCTGCTTCTGCAAGGGGGTCTCCAAAGCACATATAGTTGGAATGTACAAATATTACATTATGGTTATCCTGAAATGCCTTTGAATATTGTTTCACAGCATTAGTGTTGCTGGAGAAATGGCATGTACAACAGAGAGGACTTTTGCTGCTGTTGGATTTTTAAAGAGGTGGTAGCCATAAGAAAGATATGCCATTAGTCATTTTCATGTAACTTTGCTATGCCTTCCAGAAATACATTCAAGAGCTGCAATATTTATATGAAAAAGAATTTTCTAAGGACACTGCTGTGTGTTAAAGAAACGTCCACCCCTTCTCCCAACCAAACAGAGTAGTTTATTTCTTTTTGAAGAAAGAGATACTGAAGATATACTCAAGATTATTACTTTTTCATAGCCTTCTGTCTTCATCTTCTAATGCAAGGTTCTTTTATGTTATAGAGAAGTTGCAGTATAATTTCAAGTAAATTATTTGCACATTATTAAAACTGAAGGATATGGATAAAATGTTGAATGCTAGTGTTCAGGAAGGTGTTCTTATTTTGCAGTTATATATGTCTGTAATAATACAAATACAAAATACTTAACCTGGCTTTGAAGGGTCCTGGAGTAATTTCCAGATGCATATACTGCAGTATTCAAAATTATGATGGTTTTAAAAAATTTAGTTACCTTAAAAAACAACAACAACAACAAAAAAATCTACCTGGAAAATCTGAGGAGGCAAGTTATAATTCTAGAAGAAATGAAAATCTGAGTGTTTGAGACTACAAAAATCTTTATAGACAAGGATTAGGAGGAAACCTTTCCCCTGCACAGGTGGTTCTGTAGGGTACCACTGATGCTGCA
Organism: Corvus hawaiiensis; assembly: GCF_020740725.1. NCBI lineage: Eukaryota > Metazoa > Chordata > Aves > Passeriformes > Corvidae > Corvus > Corvus hawaiiensis. The sequence goes on along the minus strand of NC_063227.1, from coordinate 13,628,815 downwards.
GGTGGAGTCCCACGCATGTAATCAGCAGCAGCTGCATTTTGCCATTTAAGTGTCGCCTCCAGTCATTACTTCTTTTCTACTCCTCCTTTGATTTAACTGGACTGACCCAAAGCTTATATTGTGGCACTTTTTCTTTTGTTATAATTGAACACTTATCACTAGTTCCAAAACTATCTAGAAAATGTTATGCATAGGGATATCCCAGAATTGGACACTGGGGTGTTATGGTTAGTGTTTTGGTGGTTTCTTGAGTTTTGTTTATTTACACTTTTTTGGGGGTTTTTTTCTGTGTTAATATTTTGTTTCCATGCATACTGACGGTATTTTTCATATATTGAAGGAGATAGACTCTCGTTCCAGCTATCTTATCTGGTCACATCTTCTCTACTTCACCTTATTTAATTTTCTTTAGGGTTCATCTTTCCATTTCATTTCAATATGGCTTTAATTTTAGTACAATCTATATCTGTCGTTTATAGGATAGCTAAGAAAATTGGCTGTGTCCTGGTTTTAGAAATAGGGGTATGTCATGGGTTAGCAAGCTAAGTCCCGGAAGTGATGTTCTTTAAAAGGGGTGCGTACAGCTTCCTCTGTGACCTGACAGAACCTATCAGCTGGCCCGTTTGAATATGGACAATTCTTTAAGCCACTTAAAGTTGTGACTGCCTCTGTGAAGCACACTTAAGAATAGAAACTCCGAGGCAGAGCGTCTCTGTCTCGTTTCCGGTGCTGGGACAGGTGGTTGCGGGCCCTGTGGGGGGGCCAGCGGGCCCGGCCCAGGCCCTGCTCAGGCCAGGCCAGGCCACGGCCATCCTGGAACTGATAGGCCCTGTTCCACCCGCAGAACCCCCCCCTACAGCAGGGCTGTGGGCAGCCGGAGCAGCTCGGCTTCCCCTCCCCCCCCCCCCTCACCACCCTGCAGCCAAGGCCAAGATTTCAGCTAAAGCTGCACCACTGTCCAGCAGAGGTCATGTGACCCACAGTGATAAGCAACATTCCAGCTGCAAGGCTGAGGTGAGATTAACCCTTTTATTGCTGTGAAGAGCTGAAAACCTGAGGGAACAGAAAGAGGAGATGCTTAAAGCTGAAAGTCTGTTGTGAAGCTATGATATATCAGAGTATCCCGTTGTAATTTCATGAAGATATGGAGGGTGGAGTGTTCAACTCGCAAGCAAAAGCACCTGTGCTGAGATAGGCAGATGCTGACGCAGCTGTAATTTCATGAGAAGTTTGGACAGGGAGAGATGGAAGCGATGAGGACTTTTGCTCCAAATGGGAAAGGAGAAAACCTCAGTTCCTAGAGATGCTCCCAAAGATTTCTTAGAGATGAAATGCTCCCAGAGATGGGTGAAGAGAACTTTTGTTTCTGAATGGCTCAACCTTAAAATTGTACCCCAAAAAACTTCAAGAGTGGACCCTCAAAAGCAGTTGCGGGAAAAGCTGCAAGTTGGGGGAAGAGACTCACATGCGAGCAGAGAGACTCCTCTTTCTAAATGGACTGAACAAAGTTATTTGGAAGTGGGCGTCTGTCTCGTTGTGATAATGTGTTCATAGCATGGGCAAGGGAGACTCCTCTTCCTAAATTGTTTCCTAAATAGACTGAACAAGGTTATTATGGAAGTGGTAAACAGACTGAACATCTCAAGGGTTGTCTTTTACATTGTCAGTGGGAGAAGGGAGGAAGGTGGGGGGAGGAGGAGAGTTTTGAAGGTGTGGTATGATTTTTTTCTTCTTCTTTTAGGTCTGTTAATAAACTTCTTTATATTCTTTCAAGATTGGTGCCTGCTTTGCTTTTCTCCTAATTCTTATCTCACAGAAGGTAAACAGTAATGAGTATCTTGGACCAAACCACTACACTAAATTGGTGTTTCTGCCCGGTTACAAACCAAACCTGCTATAGGGTATGACTGAAGAAAGGCACTGAAATTGTTAGCAGTTGGAACACTACCCCACAGAACTGAAGACAAGTAAAAGAGCATGGAGAGTAGTTATTGTTTAATGTCAAGAATGAAAGTAAATATTAAATGTTACCTGCTATTCATTATAGGTATTACAGAACCTTATTAGTAATTTGTTCAGAGAAAGGTATGGATATTCCATCAATATAAGCCGATTAGAAAATACATGACTAATTGATGCAATGCTCAAACTCCAGATAAGCAACGATAATTATTACTTACCCATATGAAAGACAAAAAGCATTGGTAAAGCAGTTTTTTTCACTTGGATAACTTTTTTATTAAGTTGCATTTGTTGGTGCAATATGTAGCAAAACCAGGTTTTAGTTTTGCTTTGTAAAGTATTGGATCAGTACATTGTGGTATGTTAGATGTGTGTCAGCTTGTGTGAGGTGCAAGCTGATAAACCTGGAGAGACTGCTCGGCTGAATATCACTACTAGAATCCCAAATTTTCCACTCTGCAAAATAGGGTGGGAATGTGGCAAATTTAATATTGTGCCCATGGCACACCCCTAAACTATTTATAGAAATAAAATATCCTTATACTTTAAGACTTTTAAAATTCTATTTCAGTTGATATAAATGAGCAGGATAGCAGGATTCATTTTGCTCATTAGTTTTGACAGGGATGGGCAAGTGAAAAGTTTTATTCCTTGCAGGTTTTTTTTGTTCAGCACCTCTTACCAGCCCTGGAAAACATGATGTTCAAAGTGCTTTTTAAAAGACATTGACATTTCAGGCCTAGTGTGACAATCTTTTGTCTTCCATTCTGAAAGTGTGATGCCAGTTAAGAGAACAGGGTGTCAGCTCTACATCAGGGGATTTATCTACTAAAAAAGTTTTTAGTGAAGATGTTTTGTGCCCAGGAACATTGGAGAGTTTCCATTTATGTAAACAACTCCCTCTGAATGTTGGCGCAAAGGATCAGTGTTAGCAAAAACATTCCCCTTCTCTGTCTGAGCATAGCTTTTGTGTTATTTTCAACATTGACTAGTAATGAAAATAGTGCCCCCACCCCTCCCCTCCTAATTTTTAATTCATGAAATATAGTCTTAGCACTGAACAAGTTTTCCTGCTACTTTATGATTGCTTTGAAAATGCATTATCCTTTCCCCTTCTGGCTTTGCTTAGTTTTACTCTTCTACTTCATCACTTTGCTCATCAGTGCTTTATGTTTAGCAATTTTCTAAAGTAAAGTCTGTCCAAGCTCTAAAACTTTTGGAAAAGCAGGGTGTTTTTGTAGTCAGTTTTTCATTGAATTACAGACCTTTGTTATCCTGAGTCATTGTTTTTTACTAAAATTTAGCATGTGCTCTATTTTTTTTCTCCTCATTGTACAAGAGGAGGGGAGGGGAGGGAGGAGGGTCACCTTAGATAATGAGCACTGGATTGTCAGTATTTGATGTCATGCTTCTGCTTACCAACTACTCCTTCAAAAGGCATTGTTTTCATCCAAATCCAGTGGGACCATTTTTAGAGTATTGTTTTGGAGCCACTGTGACAGCTTTAGTAAATGTGAATTTTAATTTATTTGTCTAATGAAGATGAGGATCTTGGCTAATGACTACATAGTCATAAGTGATGATGCTTTTCCTCCGACTCCCTCATTGCTTAGAGCATATATTAATTGTGCAGTTGGTAATGGCTTAGCTATGTGATAGTTCCTTTTCCATCTCCTCCTCTCATGGCATTTACACTGTGCGAAGAGGGTGTATTGCCATCTCATTATTTATGAGAGTTTGTGATTCATCACCTGCCTTTTAAATGCAATACTATGATCACATCTTGTTGCTAAGAGACAGAATTTACATGTGCACTTTCTTCTTTTAAGTACACCTGTGCCAAGCTTTGCCTGAAACCTTCAGCAAATCACAGCCAGGAGCACTGAATTTTCATCTTCATTCCTACTGACAACATGAAACTTGCAGTGCCAGTTTTATGTGGGTAACTGCAAGTCATTCCTTATGTGTTCAAGAGATTCTCAGACTTTTCAGTCTGTAAACTTGCCAGAACTTAAGCCAGGATTTACAGTTATTGAAGTTTCACTAAAAGCCTTTTTTTTTAATTACTAGAATTCGAGTGTAATTTGTGTGTGACAGGTAGAAAGTAAGTACTTCTACTGCTTTATCGTTTTGCTTTTCTTTCCTACTCATGCGTTTATTTGTTTTTATGGTTTGCAAGAAACAACAGGAGTAATTTAGGCACCACTAGTGAAGACAATTCCTTAAAATTTTGTTTCTTCTTTGATTTAATCTGTTGCCATGGCCATTCTGCTCCCCAGATTTTCTATTATTGCTTTTTTCATGCAATAGTATTGACATTTCTGTGTTCAAACATTTTCTGGGTTTGTTCTCCAAAGAAGTCACAGATTTTATATATTGTACTTATAATTTAAAGGCTTGTTACCTTTAAGTATCACTGCTGTGTTCCTGATAATTATTTGCAAATACTAGGGCAATTTGATTTGTTCTATTTTGCTTTTGTTTGTTTAGGAAAGATCCTGTGCTGCAGGTACAATCAAAGGAAGTTCATGGTTACTTTTTAAAAGCTACAGTTCTTTTCCTACCACAGGTGTCTCCTTAATTTACTGCTTCTGGCCATACAGGGATGAATATCCCTCTACTTGAAGCTGCTTGCAGGGACCAGGGGCCAGGGGATGATGAGCCTTTGGGAGTGACACAAAAGAGTGATGCTTAGAGAGATAGGGACTCTGAGGGCTGTGTCTGACACGTGTCAAGGTTTCCAAGATATAAACAGTCAGAAATGTGAATGAAGAAGTGATCTAAAAAGAAGTAGAAAGAACCTGAAGGGAACCTGGTTTTCCTCCAGAGTTGTAGGTTTGACCCAGAGCATGGTTTCTGTTACCTAACACAGAAAACGCAAAGGCTTTGCATAATATGCAGTTTGCTCTCTGAGTGAGGTGCTGGTATTCTGAATTTAGGAGTGTCTATGCTATTCCAAGAACAGAGAAATTATTAATATCCTTTTAAGGCACTGCAGTCATGTTTGAATCCATTGATAGAAGGAGACTTCGAGTAAATGGAAAGCTGAGACATATCTACTGCACCATGAACATACCCACAGTGGTTTCAGCATCAAAAATTTGAGATTGTTACTGTTGAAAATTCTGAAAAGTGGAGCCATTTTGAGCAAGATGGTTATTGCCTCAGTTTCTGTGTCTCTATGAAATGTGGATTACTGTATAAACAGACTCACATCTAAATTCTGAAGAATGGTTTCTGTAATGCAGTATTGATGTTCATGTGATTACTCTTCTCTTTTGTCAGCTTGGAGGGGCAGCAGGGGAAAAACATTTAACCTTAACAAGAGAGTTATTAAACTGCTGGCATTATTCACTAAATTTGTGGTCTATGGTTAGAAATGAGATTTACCCCCTGAGAGAGATTTTGCAGAGTCACTGGCTCTAGCATTAGGTTACATGAACATAGGTAATGCATGACAAGTAAGTTTGTATCAAAAATACTGAATTTTGTGACAATTAAAAAACCCTGAATGAACAAAAAAAACCCAAACAGATGGATATTTCTCCTAACATAGCATTTAACTACATACTTGAGAACATGTACTGGGAAATGAGAAAAATGCTGGACTGGCTTATAGAGAATTATCTTACTCATTTAAAACATGGCAGAGATAATTTTCATGTATCATTCCATACTTCTCTCCTGGGAAACCTTCTTGCCCATAAAAGTGTGGCCATTTTGTTATACAGCGTCCTCTCCTTCTCACCTCATATTGCAGGCAGTGCTGACTTGCAGTCCCCATCCCTGCTAAGACTTTGCTGTTCAACAGTTATTTTTCAAAAGCTCTTCCAGGAAATTTCCCACAACCACTCTGACTCATGGAGTGGCAGTTTTGTTACTGTGCTAGTGTTATCCTTGTACATTAAAAAAATTAAAAGGTCTTCTTGCCAGGTGGACAGAGGAAACTACCATGACTTTTTACCATGGTAAGTGATAGTAGTATTGACATGTACATGATTCTGTGATTCTGTAGATTTTGCTGAAGGGCTGTGGCTGGATGGCCGTTGCTCACATGGCTGGGCTCGGGAGTGGGTGAGGATGAGTAGGAGGGGACATGGCAGCAACCAACCTTCTGTGCTGTGCCTCTGGGATGGCTCTGTGCTGAACTTGCTGTGCCAGTGGTGCTTTTGCTTTATGCCATTGTTTGCAGTCACCTCAAAGCACCTCTGCATTTAATCAAGTAAATGCTTCCCAAGGCTCTGAATTTGATTTCCTGAGTTGCAGCATGTGTTATGTGTTGTCCTATTGTTTATGTATAAAAGACTTTTAAGTAAAGTATAGGAGTAATTTTAGAGATTGGTTGAAAAAAAAAAGGAAAGAAAAATGTGCACTTTCTGCAGCAAAATGATGACTTTAAAAGTTCCCTGAATTGAAGGGATGGGTCCAGAACAAGTCTGACATATCTGAGATAAACATTTAATTTCTCATCACATGTATGTTTGCTGTGTTGGGTAGGAGTGATATTTTCCAGCTGACTTTTCATCTACCTCAAATGTGGACTAGTTTTTACTTGTTTCTTGGAGAAAAGAAGCTTCATGTATAGACAAGGTAACAGAAAAAGCAATGGGGGACATGTTTTCTAAATTAAATTATAAAAGTACACAATACAAAGAAATCCTTCATACCTAGACCAGGAATTGATTCAACTTTTAGTGCAGTGTGAAGTGTTAAAATATGGCTGCATAAAATGTTAAAAGTGATCCCCATTGTCTGCATAAGTCTATGGGAGGCAGAGACCTGATTAATCTCTGGTTAGAATCAGTTGAACTCAGACTCTCGTTGAGACTCAGGTCATACCCTATCTGCTAATGGGATTGTGTACAGAGTCATCCCAGGCTCTTTGGCAGGTCAGAGTCATGTATCTTCCAAATCTAATGGCTTTATTGATGATAATTGCAAATAACTGACTGCAGAAACTGATGGATCTTACTAGCTTCAGAATGGAAAAGAAGGGACCTTGGTAAGATTTCTGAAGCTTATCTTAAGGGAATACAAATTTAATTTATTTCAAAGCATATTTTGCAGGAAAATAAGGTAATTAAGAGGAAACTCCTTTTTTTTATTGTTTGTTTTTGCAGTGTATGAATTAGAGTTCTGGCCAATGAGATCTACTTAGTGAGAATTTTCAAAGGTTTTATTTCATAAATAGGACAGGACCAACTGAATATTCCCTGTCCAGATTTTCTATTTTGATTTCCAGCCTTCAGTGTGTTGTATAGCTCATCAAGCTTTCAGTTCTTGCCAGTATGATGCAGCTGATATGTCAGAAATCTTTTGGGTGGTTTTCCTGTTTGGAACAAAGTTATGAATGTTCTGAAATGAAGATGAGGAAGAGAAGGGTCGTGACTGAGCATCCTAATTTTGGCACAGAAGGTAACGTAGCCCTTGGGAAATGGATTCCAGAAGGATGGCTGAAGTTAACTTAGACGCCTGTTAATTTTAGTCATTAGGTTTGACTCATTGTTGTGCTTCTCTCACACATCCAGTAAACTCTTAGCTAAAGCTGAGTTGAATTAATGTAGGTACTGATTTTGAAATGTTCAAGGAGAACATGGCTTCACATTTTCAAAATAATATTCCTGCTGCTTTAATAATATATTAAAGCAATGAGAGTATTTGGTGTCCCAAATGGATCAGATATGAAACAGGCAATACAAACCTAACGAAATAGATGAGGAGAGCACTGAGGCCAGACATGACATCTGGAATGTGATAGGAAGAAATTCTAAGTAATTTATTTTTTCATTGTCAAAATAAAAAAGAATTCTACTGGCTTGGGCATGTGAGTAGACCTATATGTCAGAAGAGAGAAGAGAAGAAGTAGGATCAGAAATAGCTTCAAAATGGGTTTTCCCCACAGATCTCTACTTGCAGATTAGCCTCAGCAAGAAAAATAGCAGTGTTTAAGAATATGTAGTGGCTTGGTCCAAAATACTCATTACTGTTTATCTTCTGTGAGATAAGAATTAGGAGAAACGCAAAGCAGGCACCAAACTTGAAAGAATATAAAGAAGTTTATTAACAGACCTAAAAGAAGGAAAAAAAAAATTTATACCACACCTTCAGAACTCTCCTCCCCCCACCTTCCTCCCTTCTCCCACTGACAATGTAAAAAGACAACCCTTGAGATGTTCAGTCTGTTTACCACTTCCATAATAACCTTGTTCAGTCCATTTAGAAAGAGAAGTCTCTCTGCTCATGCCATGAAAACATTATCACGAGACAGCCGCCCACTTCCGAATAACTTTGTTCAGTCCATTTAGGAAGAGGTCTCTCTGCTCGCATGCGAGTCCCTTCCCGCGACTTGCAGCTTTTCCCGCAACTGCTTTTGAGGGTCCACTCTTGAAGTTTTTTGGGGTACAATTTTAAGGTTGAGCCATTCAGAAACAAAAGTTCTCTTCACCCATCTCTGGGAGCATTTCATCTCTAAGAACAGAGGCCCTTCTCCTTCCCTGGGAGCAAAGGGTCTTCCTCATCTTCATCTTTAGGACTATCTCTGGGAGCATCTCCAGGAACTGAGGTTTTCTCCTTTCCCATTTGGAGCAAAAGTCCTCATCGCTTCCATCTCTCCCTGTCCAAACTTCTCATGAAATTACAGCTGCGACAGCATCTGCCTATCTCAGCACAGGTGCTTTTGCTTGCGAGTTGAACACTCCACCCCCCATATCTTCATGAAATTACAACGGGATACTCTGATATATCATAGCTTCACAACAGACTTTCAGCTTTAAGCATCTCCTCTTTCTGTTCCCTCAGGTTTTCAGCTCTTCACAGCAATAAAAGGGTTAATCTCACCTCAGCCTTGCAGCTGGAATGTTGCTTATCGAAGGGGAGAGGGGGGAAGCCGAGCCTCTAGAGCTGCCCACAAGCAGGGCTGTTGGGGAGGGCCTGGGTGGAACAGCAGGGCATGGGCTGGGCCCGCTGGCCCCCACACGAGGCCCGCAGCCACCTGTCCCATCACCGGAAACGAGAGAGAGCTTGGCGGGGGAGTTTGTCTATTCTTAAGTGTGGATCACAGAGGCGGTCACAAATTTAAGTGACTTAAAGAATTGTCCATATTCAAACTGGCCAGCTGATAGGTTCTGTCAGGTCATGGGGAAAACTGTAGGGACTCCTTTGCGAGTACATCACTTCCGAGACCATGCTAGCTAACCCATGACAGAATAAAATATACAGAATAAGCTTGTTCATATTTTTCCCATGTCAGACCTATCCTAAAGCATTTATATGACTAAGAAGTACCTTTTTTTCCTGACTCCCCATTACAGCATTTTATATAAAAAATCATCTGTAGGTGTTTTTCTTGTCTTTTTTTTTCCCCTCTCTGCAGAAGCCTTACCTAAAGTCATTTGATGTTAATAGAAATTTGTCATTTGAAACCTATTTGCTGTGAATTAGGCCTAAAAATATCTCCTAAATCTTTATTAATTTCCTCGATTAAATGCTGTTCACATGGAAATATTTGTTGAGCTGAGATATGTAAATACAATTCAAACAGGTGATTTGTTCAAGACAGCTTAAACAGCCTCAAATCCAGCTGATAATCGGGCAGAAGTCCCACTGGCACTCTGGACACACAGGGCTCAAGTGAAGGGTGTAGCACTTTATATCCCTAGAGGTTAATTCTTAGTGTGCACATATAGGATGATTTACATACATTTCTCTTTCATCTGTGCTTTATAGATAATAATTTAATACAAATCATCAAATAAATTGGAACCATTTTTAAGAATTCTGGTAGTCATTTTAAGTGAGTGATTTCTATAAATTCAAAATATTGTTCTGGAATACCCACTATCTGTGTTTGTACTGTCCATCTTTGCCACATCTTATTTACTCTTTGCAGAATTTGGTGTCCTGCTTGCTCTACATGGACATCTGCTTAGGTAACTTGTAGGATTAAATATAAGGGCTAGAACTTTAAATAAAGTAAAATAAATAATACATATTTTAAAAAATATTAATTAACAGTATATTCTACAGAATAAATGATGTGATATCCTCGATACAACCAAAACAAATCTTCTGGAAATAAAAAACATGACTGAAGCAAAATGAGGCAATTCAAAAGCAAATAGCAGCAGAGTTGCTTGTACTTTTTTGTTTGTTAATACTGCCTCCTGCCCATTTACTAGTGCAGTGTCAGCCTTTCTGCAGATCATGGCAAGCAGGAGAGGAGGAGTGGTTCAGTTCTAACAGGAAGTAAAAAAGTGAGAGAGGTAGTTGAAAGTAGTCTGTAATTGGCCACATTGGAATAAAAGATTTGAATCTTAATTGAAGTTGTGACACTGAAATTATTAGTTCTGTCTTAAAAATGTCTTTATCCCACCCCCTGCAGTTTTGTGAGGTCTCAATATCTGATGCTTGTAATGAGCTAAGATACTTGGATCTACAGGTCTTGCAGTTCTGTACTTGTGCAAGAGAATGTGTGAAGTACTACCTATATGGTGCAGCCTTAACACCAGTAGCAAAACTAAATTTTATTATAGGTATATTTTTTGGCCTTTAGTTGGATTTTTTTTCCCATATTCTTGATATCTAACTACTTGGAGTGCTGTTGACCCATTAAATTTCTCCCTGTTTTAGGGAAAAATGCTTCCATTCCTAAGTGATAAAACTCAACACTGTTCAGTAATCACTACTCTATGGACGTAACAGTTGCTGCAAAAGAGCCATTAAAACCTTCCCCCAAGGACTTGTCTGTAATTTTACAGTGACTCTTTTAATTCTGTGAGATGTTCTAGGTTGTTATGTATTATGTCAGTTGTACCACTCTAATATCTGGAAATAGGCCCTTGGTGCTGCTGTGTAGACACTCCTAAGGGCATGAATTAAATACAGTTTTAAAAACTGGCCAATCATCTGTGTGCAGTGTGTGTGATCTGCTGACACCAGAGCTGTGGAAAAAAAAAGAATAATTCAGTCCAATTATACTTATTACTTTTTTGCAGTCATATGATGGTGACTTTTTGCAATAAAAAGTAGAACAAAACCACTTGGGGTAAGATGATAGGTTTGTTGACAGCAGTTTTATTGTTTATTATAACAGCTACAGGAATCAGTAAATCCAATGATGTAAGAAAATTAGATAAAAACAGTGGTAAAAAGATTCTTAGGAATGAAACTATAGATCAGTGCTAGGTATTAATTGGGGTCTTGTGACATTAACACTGCAGTCAGCTTCCTGTTCTCTGTGTTAAATCTAAAAATTGACTTTGGTGATGAAGTAGTGAAGTACAGTTCAGGAATTATTAGTAATGAAGATTTGTGTAAAATCAAGGGTAAAAAACTTGGTGAGATGTCATGCTTCCCAATCACTGACACCCAACCTTGTTAGCCTGTTTGGCAGGGACTGAATATGGCATTTGGCTGCAAAAACCCCCTGAAAATACAGGTGCAGGGATAAGCCCTAAAAGTCAGAAAGAGCATTCATCAAGTATGATTAAGGAGCATGTGGTATTTGTGTTGATATGTATATATATGTGTGTGTATATTATGAATATATATATATTCATAACGTGTATACAATAATATACTGTGAATATATATTATTATGACTATATATATGAAAATATATATTAATATATTATAAATGTATTTCTATTGCTTGTCACTCATGATGAATATGAACACAAAATGGAATTAGTAGTGTGTGCTGGTATGGCTGCAGAGTTGAATTGTTCTGTGTGTTTCAAAGCTATTTTTGTTCTTTTTAAATCATGCTTTCATATATTTTGAGATCCACTGTATACAGGAAGACAGATACTTCTAAGTATTTCAAAACAGGGTTCCCATTTTCCTCTGAGTTGAGTCCTGAAAGATGTGGGGTTTAAAGTATTGCGTTATGAATCTTGCAGTCAAAAGAAAGGGGCAGGAGATAGGGGAAGCCGGTTTTTTATTGTTTCCTTTTAAAAGCTTTTACACAGCCCCTGGAGATGCTGATAAGTTGAGGCTATGCAATCATGCTTGCAGTTAGTATTATGTGCATTGGCTTTGTAAATGCAAGATAAATGTAGTATGGACAGTCTCATTGTCACTGAAATATAATATCCCTTACGCTACTTTCTGTTTTACCAGTAGCAATGAGATACACATATATATACACACACACATTTTTATGCAGTGTAGAATTTTTGCTTTAAAAAATCTGCTGTGGACATCACAACCTACCCATGGACTTCACCACCCCCATCCTCTTATTGCCACAGGGGGATGAAGCATTATGACCTACTAACTAAAAATAATAGTCATTCAATAAAATTAAAAGCAAACTGAGACAATAGTGTCAGCGTGCTAATCTAGCCAATGGTAGCATAATACATTAGTGTAGTAGACATGAAGTCTGAGGGCTGTACTTCAGATGCTTTGGAGCGTAAAGATCACGTGTGTTATTTGTGTTCTGCCTTTACTGACAGTTGATATTACAGTGATATTTGAAAGGATGTCAGTAGGGTAAAATTATGTATTTGGGTACGTGTCTCTTACTCTGTCCTAAGTATCAGAACTAAGCTGAAATATTTATTTGCAAAGCCAGAGATATTTATCTTATGTCAATAGTCAATTAAAAGGATATTTGGGTTATTTTACTGAATGATTACTGGAGACTTAATCAGTTTGTGCAATAGCAGGACAAAAACGGATAGTTTCTCTTTCTCTTTTTTGCTTGTGGCACTGTTTTAAGCCTGCAAGATGCATGAGGGGAGAGGGCAGGTGGGAACAGAGGAAATTTTGGCTACATCATTCTCCTGATGAGCTTAGCAACTGCATGTGCTTCCAGCTCTCATGGGAGATGTTTTAAAAAATAAAATTATTTTCTACAGCTGTGTGATAGTGGCTCTCTCTCAGGTAGAGAATGAAAGAGGATGTGTTACCAGAGGTAAGGAGATGCATTTTGCCATAGCACTTTGTGGCAAGTAGAGAGCACATTACAACAGTAGTGGGTGAGGTGGCTGTGCTGCAATGGATAAGGTTGCTCATGATGCGCTTCCCTGCGACACAGATCTGTGTGGCTCTTACTTTGAGAGGTCACTTGGCATGCTGTGTTTTTGAGTATCTGGTGAATGACAGTTTGTTTTGAGACCTGTTCAGGTAGTAAGAAATGGGAGAACATTATCCTCTTTGAAATCAGGAAAAGCAGAACCAGGAAAAAAAAAAAATGTACATCTGCATAAGACTTGGTCATGGATAGAGGTGGCCTAGGGCGACGCTCTCTAGAAAGTTTCGGTAAATGGGACACTCAAGACATCCTGGGCAATGGTGGTAACTCCAAGGCACCAGTGTTAGCACATAATGATGTAGTTGCGGATCTACTTGGAGGAGGATTTTTCCCTTACTCATTTTCTATCATGGTGAGCAACTCACCCATGGCTGTGTGTACCACATCACTTTGACATGCTACTTAAATAGTTTCTGATGCATTTCAGGGAAGGTCAGGTTGCCTATAGATAGAAAATAGAAGAAGAAATTAAGAAAAGGCGAGTAAACACTTCATTACAAGCTCTGGTGAAGTTCTGTCAGAGCAGAGTGAAGAAGAAAGCAATTGCGTGTTTGAGCTTTTCTTTTTTGCTAGAATTGCAAAGGTATATAGTAGATTGTCTAATGGGGGAAAAGGCTTAGAAAGTAAATGGTCTAATAGAAATCCTACACGGAGGCAGTGCAACTGTCTTTGCATTCCAGTCTGTGTGGATAAGTTTCTAATAAAAATTGAGTTAGGAAGTAATAACCTGTGTCTGGTATTCTACTATGCTTCTTACAGCTCACCTTCATGCTGACTCTTAACTGTCTCCCTGTTTGATTGTTTTTAAAGTGTGACTCCTGTTTTAGGACAGGGAGAATTCATTTTCCTTTTGTCTTGGTGTTTTGTAAGAATTTTATGCGTTACTGCTTTATTGTAAAGGTTGTTGAAAGAAACTTAATAATTTCAAGTGTGTGCTATAGGGTTTTTTACTGACTTTTTCCCACCTTTTTGGATCTGAGAGTAATTCTGCTTATTAAGACTCCACCTACATTTATTATTTCTATTGGCCTTTTCCTGTGGGAAGAGCTGTCTGACTCACAAAAACCAGAAGAATGGGAGCTTTGGGCTCTTATATTACACTTCCATAAGAATTACTAAATAAGCTGCAATCATAAAACTTCTTACTGAAGATTGTTTTGACTTCCACATTAATTTTTAACTCAAGTAGAACTTTTTTCCTCCGGAGCAGTGAAAATACCTTCCACTCAATTTCCTGGAACAAACAAATAACGGGTAATATTCTCAGTTGGTGGTATTTTGTGAGAAGGGAGGATTTTGCAGAAATCAAATACGCAGAAATCAAATACACAGAAACCGTGGATTAAAAACATAATGAAGTGACTGCAGTTTCTGTGTGAGCTCATTATGCAGAACACAAGCTCCTCACTAACAGAGGGAAGTGCAGGTTGTGTCAGCATCACTGGCATCTCCATGGAAGTCAGTTTCCAGGAACCAGCAGTTGCTGGAGGTTGGCTCCTGCAGATGTTTTGGAGGAGAGGGTTGCTATCTTCTAAGACCCATGCAACAGAACATTCAGACACAGGTCCTGGGGTGAAACAAGACACTGTTCTTCGAAAGATGGACATTGGGCTACTGTAGTTGTCACTCTGTTAAGGCTTGTAAAAGTAGCCTGTAGGCAAAGTTCATATTATTTTACCAATGATAATTTGTACTTCCCTATTTCTGTGTTTTTAGAGGCAATATTACCTGCACAATTAGTGCTTTGAAGCAGTGCATATTTTGTGGAGAAATTTTTCTCTAGGTCTTCAGTTAATTAGGAACAGTATCTTTATGTTCCTGGAGTAAAAATTGTTAATGTGGGGTACATTTACAGTCCAATGTACTCCTTAGAGATAATGATTTTAGGCAGTGAGAAATTATTAAAAACCCACCCACCAAATTCATATATCTCCTTGGAAAGTTCTAGCTCTCTTCCATAGTTTGAGAGAGTCTGTATTTAATGTGATATATATCAGAACAACTGGTTTAAAGGTGTTTTGTATATATGATTTATTTTATTCAGTGTGACTTGGATGGTAACAACATAAATTTTTAAGCAAAAGAAAGTGAAATCATGCACTTTTTATTTCAATGCTGACATTATTTGAGTGAAGTAGCAATGTAATTTTCCCAACCAGAATAAGAAACAAATATTTTTTGCAAAATATTTGATAGTAAGACTTTCACGTTTTCAGTGATGGTTAGTAAAGCAAAAGGACTAGGAACTCTGGATAAGTGGAGGAGATGTACTAACTCTTTATTCCAAGGTTGTTTGTTTCATACTACTCACCATGTTCATATTGTTTCATTTTCTTTAAGTCCTGTAGTATTTTAGCATTCTCCCTCTTATTTATTTCTTTTGAAAGGGAGAAGTGAAGTGAATGCTGCAAGGCAAGGATACATTTCTCAGTGATAAAATATTAAAATTATGAAGTGCTCCTCTGAGCTCTTCTGCCATGTTATATAGGTGTTTTTTTCTAGAGAAGAACATATTACTTCAGAGAAAGGTTTGAATAAATTCAGTCTAAAGCTGAGGTTATTGTAGCAGAAGATTTTACTGCAGAGTGATCTGTGCTTTTTGCAAGGATTTAAATTATGAACATGATGTTATGGCTGAATATTGGACATAGTGACAGGATTGTATGCTATCTCACTTAAAGAACAATTTATAGAGCTACATTTATAGCAGTATAGCAGACAATGGAATGGAACAGAACTCTGCAACAAAATTCTAATTTTTCTGTGACAGAATTCTTTTACCATTAAATAAGAGCCAAATTCTCTGGTTTGCCATTACTCTTTGCTGCTGGCATGCAGATGCACAATAGGCTGTACTTCAGCAGAGAAATGCAGAACATCTTCCCAAGAAAGATCAGAGGCATGTAGATTTTAGTTTCCTCTTAAGAATCTGGTATGCTTCTTTTACCAGCAATCTCAACAACAAAACTTAATGAGGTCGAAGTTTCTGTGTGGGTTCTGAATCCCTGTGTTTTATCAGTTACAGAAGTTTTTTTCTCTCTTGTATTACATTTAAATAATGCTTTAGTATCATATCATTCATAATCTTGGCTTGTATTACAGTTATGCCTTCCAGCTTTGACAAACATACTTAGTGCTTTCAGAGAGCACCTTACTGTCCAAGCACACTACAGAAACAAGAGGAAAATATTTACATGTTAATAACAAGTAGATAACAAGATAACAAGTCCCAAATGGAGTAAGAAAAGTGAGCTGTTGGCACTTAGGTTGGAATACTCAGGAAATGTTGAAGGGGTAGTGTTAGAAGAGAGCATATTACAGATTCTGGGTAGCATGTGCTTATCATTTCATCTCAAATAGAGACATCGACATCAATAAAACAGCTGTTCTTTTTTTCCTATAAAACTACACTGAGAAACTAGATGCTGTTTACAGTTGGAAGATTATAGCTGATGAAAGATTCAGTAGCTGAATGTTTAGATTTAATGTTGAATTTTTAGAAACATCACTATTGTTTGGAGCTTGCTACAGCCAACTCTTACCCTATGATCATACAAGGGAAGCTTTTCT
Source organism: Corvus hawaiiensis (assembly GCF_020740725.1). Classification (NCBI taxonomy): domain Eukaryota; kingdom Metazoa; phylum Chordata; class Aves; order Passeriformes; family Corvidae; genus Corvus; species Corvus hawaiiensis. Next base: position 13,612,245 of record NC_063227.1, on the reverse strand, counting down.
GTGAATAAGCAGAAGGAGGAAAAATTCTGTGAACTCTCTAATTAGCAATAAATTCATTTTATTTAAAAGTAGATCTGTTAGTATGTCTAACAACCTTGACATATGTTTAAATCCAGTATTATCATCCAGGAGAGAGATTTATCCCACTGATGTTTTGTTCCCAGAATTTCCAGGTATTTGAAATTGGTTCTGCTGGCTGCTGCTGTCATAGGTATTTCCAACTGTCATGCAGGAGGACTTTTTCCAAGAAGTGAAGGTGAACAGTGGGTTTAGCTGCAGTACATTATGTCAGTAACTAATTTAGAGAGTTCCTGACTCCCAGTCACCGCACACAGAGAATTCTTACAAAGTCCTTGATGAAGACATTCAGTCTGTTGTCCTTGTGAGCTCTTTGGATTGCTCCTGATGTTGCTAATGGGGAGTCAGCTTTCTGAAGCAGAATTTTATACTGCTTTCAACAGGATATATGTGCATACGTTTAGAGAAAGAATTAGTCTTTGTATTTTCCTAGGCTTCAGCTCTGTCTTTGACTCCATAGGATCATGATCTGTTAGAGCTAGTACAGGAGAGAAGGGTGTTAGAGAGTTCTTGTACTACCACTGTACTCAGGAGAGCTAACTGAAATTGTCACCATCTTGCTCATCATTTCTGTGTGTCTGTAAACCTGTAATTAAAGGTCAGGCCTGCTTCCTTCCAGGGCAGAGATAAATATCTCTTACTGCTTATTCTCCACAGCTTTGCAAAGCCGTTGCAGCTCCAAGAGGGAGTTGGATTCTGTCCATTCCCACATGTCATTAGCATTGCTCTCCTGTCTTCCAGTGCTGTTTTTTTCTTCACTGGTGATGTCAGAACTGTTTAAGTTGCTATTTTGAATTTCAAATCCCACTTGAACTTGTCAGAAAAGCAAAATCTATAGGATTTTGAAAAACTGTTCTGCATAGAACTCAAACATAAGAACTAATAGCCCTTCTGGGATAGTATTATAATACAGGTATTATATTCTGCCTCACTTTAAGTTTCGAAGTGTTTAAAAAGTTCTTTATGGCCTTCACATGTGAAAGAAGTAGTGCCAATTTCCAGCTCTTATCTGAATCACAAAACCTCCCCAAAGATTTGGAGGTGAACAGATTCTTCAGCTTTCTCAGAAATAATAATTTATCTGAATTATTTTGAATTATTGATGGCAAACTTTACTTTCCATGCAAGTCAGTTGTGGTGCAGATTTTTTGCAATGTTAAAAGTCAGTATTAACAAGTGTGCTTGTTTTAACACATGAAGTTTTCTCTAGGTCTACTTCATAATACTTTATTTAGTCAGTTGAGTGGTGCTTCAGGGTTTGTTTTTTGTGCTTCATCAGTCTACACTCAAAATACAGCTCATAAAAGAGGAAGATGAAAACTCATTTTTGTTGTTAGGAATCATAAAATATCACAAGGTTTCTCTTTCTTTAGCAACAGATGAAAAGATTAGTGTATGAGAGAGACAGTTCTGTGATGTGTTTCATTTCATGTGGTGCTTCTCTGAGTCTTGTTATTCTGTATCATCCCTAATGACTGCAGTGCCTTGAGTCACAGTGTTGTTTTTTTAAAACCTTTCACTTTTTCATTGTTTGTTCTCAAGGTTACATCATGCAAAGCAAAATATTATATTTTTTGCACTAGTACAGGCTGTATAAAAAATATTTCTAATCCTTCTGTGAAAATTGAAACAGCTCTGCTCTGGGGGAAAGGCTTTGGGCCTGTTTCAAGTATTCCCAACTTCTAAACTGAACTGCTGTTTCTTCCTCTGTCTGAAAAGGTGTGGGTCATGTCTCCTGCCTTTAAAAGTATTCCAAGGTGGTAATTCTTCCACTCTCTTGCTTTGGTAATTTGATTTACATAATCACCATGAATTGCAAACCACTAAGAATTATCCAAAGGTAGTTTTGTTGTTTAAATAATTATGAAGATGAAAGAACTTTTTCTACTTTACTATAAATGTGAAAAGTCAGGCTAAAAATATGAGAGAGGTATGAGGAGAGGAAAGGACAGACTTCTGATTTTATTTCAGTGGATTTGCATTATGACTAAGAAGGAACAAGCAAGTTGAATTAAATACATTATTCAAAACTTCTGTTTTGGCTTGATTAAGTCTCTGCTCTACCTATAATTTTCCTTACTGTGTCACTTTACATTCTGGTGAGGTAGGTGCATTGTGTCTTTTAATGATTCGCTAATGTTCCCTATAGAGCTTTTATCCCAGCTGTCTGCAGCCTTTGGCCCCTCTGGTCATTTTTTTTGCACCGAAAAATCCTACAGAAATGTGTGAGAATTTTGAGTTCTCCACTCCATCAGAGTGAACAAACACTTTGCTGAGGGTAGCATGGGCTGGGGGTTGTCTCTGTGTCGAACCCCTGGATCCGGTAGACTCTCGTAGGAAGTATTTAGTGAAGAGAAAGCTATGAGAAAACTTAGTAGTAAACCAGGTTAGCTTTTACCACAATTCTTTACTGCATTTAAACCTTGGCTGTAAGTCTGTGCTCTGCCTTTTCCTTTGTGAACTACTGAAACTCTTGTAAAACTGCTGACTATAATATACAGGTAGCTATGGAAATAACTGAGGAAATCAAAACAACAAACCTCCCCACAAAAAAAGCCAAACATAACCCAACAAAAAACATGAGCTGTAATTTTTTTCTGGTCTCACTATACCTTTCTTGAAGTTTGCCCCAAAATAATCAGTCTTACATTGATACTGGAACAGGGCAATTTCTTTGATTTTTCTTTAAATTTAAAAATAAGGAAACAAGTATGAACTGCCAAGAGGTTTTTTTTACCAATATGTGCTGCTGCTTGCTCCATTTGCATTTCATAGAAACGCACATGTATTCCCCAGCAGTCTGATTTTGTTGAAAGCTGGAAGGGTTTCACTAAGAGGAGCCATAGGAGTCTTTTCCCTCTGCTTTTGTACTACTCCAAAAAGCTTTCTTGTGAAGCATCTCTGATAACACACACTGATTAAAAACATATTTTCCAAAACAATTCTGTGAATACCCCTGTATGGAATGAGGAAAGAACGTGGTGCCAAAAAATGTTCCTCTTCCCCAAGAGACCAATACAGTAGGATAGCAAGGATACTTACGAAGATTCCTAAGTGCCTTGTAGAAATAGTTGCTAGTGAATGTTGAGTGAATTTTGACCAGGCAACTGTAATTTTCTGCCACTAATGAACACTTTTTAGGTATTCAAGGAGAAAAAATAAGATCTATCAAAGGAAAGAGTTCTCTGAAGTCTTTTTGTCAGAACAAAGAATGTACAAGAAGTTTTTAAACTGTTCTTGAATATTCTAAATATCTAGTATGAAAGGCCAGTAGTAAACTTCATACATGAGACAGGATTTTGAGAAGGAAAGTGTTGGTTACCCAATCTCTCATTAATGCCTTGGAAAGACATTGATCCTGTAATGTCTTAGTTTTTGCATATACTGTAGGCACTCCATCTAGTCCATCTTGGTCCCATTGTGGAGATCATCATCTTGGATTTTACGATTTGAGCTAATTCATTTGGTCAGTCTTTCAGCTTGAAGAAAGCTTGTACAATGCTGCTCTCAATGTCCAATGCTCTCATTTTTTTAATGGTGTGGAAGCAGATTCCCCAGGTGCTTTGGCCACTCAGCTGTACTTTAAACACAGCAGAAAATACTTGTGTTGAGGGGAAGCTGTGCATGACCACCAGGCTGGGATAACCTTCCTGAGACAGCAATAGTTACAAGCAAGCAGCAGACATGGTATTCAACCAAACCAGGCAGAGCATTATTTATGTGGAAATACAGCTTCTTCTTTCAACAAAGTGTGATCAAGGAAAGATTGGAACAAGGCATATTAACAAACTCTTCTCTTTCCTTCCCAGAATTACGACAACAGCTGCTTGTATGATGGACCTGCGGAGATATCCACTGGATGAGCAAAACTGCACACTGGAGATTGAAAGCTGTAAGTACTTCTGCAAATCCTACTTATTCTGTGGTCAACTGCTTCAGAGGTTTTATTTTTGTCGGGTTCTGTTTTTTTCAGGTTTTGTTTGGGGTTTTTTTTTACATGCTACTAACCCAGTTGTCTTTCTGTCTGATGATGTTTAGATCCTTGTAAACACGTGAAAAAAATAGCTTTCCAGATGGAATTTGTGGCACAAGGATTAGCAAAAGTTATTCTGTGTTTTGACGGACAATTTACAGCTTTAAAAGTCTCATTCAAATGCCTTGTTGGAGTTCATGTGAGGAGCACAAGGATTATTATCAGTTCTTTATCCTCCTTTACTGCTGAACTGTGTGGCAGCTTGTTTCCATTTATAAACGAAGGCAAGAGGTTAGAATTGTCCTTGAAATAGGTGTTTTGTGGGTTTTTTCCTAACCACTGTGCTGTAGTTAAAATTTCAATGCATGTAAACATATATACTGATTTAATGGCTGGTGTCTATTGAACTTTTTATATAAACAAAACTTGTGAAGTAAAACCTCTCTTTTCTCTGAAAAAGATTCATGATCACTTTTATAATGACAATATTGCAAGCACATTGACACTCTAATTAAGATTATATCAGCACTTTTAAGATTACTGTCACATTTTAATATACAGTACACAAGTATGTGTATTTTTAAAATAACTTCTGTATTATGAAATATGTGGTATTTCAATGTTTAATTTGTGCTCCAGTCTGGTAAGAACTTGGTACAGCTGAACTTCTGTTTGAGAAAGCATTTAAGAATACGCTTTACATTTGTGTCCAAATTTCATTCATTTTACTGGAATTTACATATATGCTAAAATTCTTGTGACACTGTTGCCTGAAATAATTTCTATGCATAAGTAAGCAGAGTGATACTATCATTAAAATTCTGTATACTGATATTCACAAGCAGCAAATGTAGTGATGGACTTTGCTCTGAGAGTGGATAAAATCTAGTTTGTTTGGGATCTTTTTGTAGCTCAGTATAGAATTTCCATTGATAGCATTTGATTCAGAATGCCATACCTGCAGCCAGCTATTATACAACCAGTATATAGGTGGCATATATATAGGCTGATTATAATGTGTGAGAAAACTATTGGCATAATTCAGGCTTACAGAGATTTTTATTGAGAAAGTTTTTGCTGTAACAGTGTCTTTTAATTGTTCTTGCAGCAAGGACCTCCTATTTTTCTATTTTCCAATTGTGTGTGTAAGGTGGAAAGCTGGAGAGTCAAAGGAAATCCTTTCTCTCTGTTCACAGCATTGTTTAAATGGCCAACATGGTCTTGCCATTTCTCTGCATTGCTAAGATGACTAAGTCTTATTGGGATTCACAAACTAGTTATCCCATCTTTCATCCTTTCACAACCCACTGTGGAAAGTATTCACAGGAAATACCTGCCAGGTCAGTCCTTATGAAAAGCAGAAAATTATGTCTCTACTTTTCAGTGAGAGCACTTGTTCTCATTCAGACTTAGAATGTGGGACTTGTAAATTGAAATTTCCCTTTCATCTGTTTTGGAGTAGAGGTTTGGTGCAGATCACTTATCTTTCAAGAAACAATCCTAAACACCGAGGTATTGAGCTCTCAAATTGTTGTTCCACTTGGTATGAAAACTTAATGCTCATTATATCATAGAAAGTGTAGGTGTTGAATTTACCATAGAAGTTGGGATGCCTGGAACAGAGGTCATTTGTGAATTTGTGAGCTCTGTTGCAGCATCGCAAAGGTAAAATGAATTTAAATCAGGATACTGCATGTAGCCAGCCTATCTTTCATGGCAATAATAAAGTCCACTAAAGAATGTGGATAAAGTAACACTTGAACTGTGTTTTGAAGCACAGTCACGCTGCTTTAGAAAATGATTGGTCTTCATAAACATCATTCTGTCCTGATGAAAACCTGTCTGTCTACTCTTTGTGAATCACTTCAGGCAAAAATGCTGGTAGGTAGATGGGCAGGGTGAATAAAATTGAAAGTAACTTTCCAAGTCATTCAATGCAGGTGCTGGAGTCATAATCACTTCTAAAAAGTGGTTAAGCTGCATGCCTGAATAAGATTGGTTTCTTGCCCTACTGATCCTGTTGGATGCCTGTTTCACCACTGCTTTCTTGTAGTGATTAGGTATTCTATAAATTCTATCCCAAGTGTTTTCTTCCCTATGAAGGTGTGAAATTAATACTCACTGCTTGGGCCTACAATTTTTTTTTAATTCAGTGTCTTCCCTAGCTTTCCTGGGACCTTCATAACACATTTAATGAAAACACTGATAGTTTCTCATAGAATTCATTTCATGAAACTGAATATTTCAGTCTTTTTTAGCTTTCTCATGCAGGAGTGTGTTAAGAGAAATGCAGAACTGGCATTAGTTCTTCATTAGGAATAACTAGTACCTTAAACAGTGTCCCAGATGAAATCCATATTACACTATGGCATTAATCCTGCCCTTCTTCAAAGAGCCATCTCTGCTTTTCTGCTTCTCTGCTTTCTGAATATTACAGGTGAGAGTCTTTCCTGCAACAGTACAGTAAGGTCTCCCTTCCTCACTCATTTTCCAGCAGTGGGTTCTTCATAGCTTTTCAAAGAATTTTTTTGCATAGTGCTAACATGACTTGGCATTTCATAACACTGTTTACATCAGTCAATGTTCTTAATATTGCTACAGTCCTCAAGGTTATCCAGGTCTTGTTATATTTGTTCTGATCATCCTCAGTCTTAAAAATGCCTGCAGATTTTGTTTAATTAGAAATTTCATTAACACACAAATACTAAAGAATATTAATGTCAAGAAGAAAGAGCTTTGCTTATAGTCATTCTCTGTATTAAGCATGACCTTCCAGTGCAGTACAATTTCCTACATACCTTTTACATATCTATATTGTCTTTTCTTAGTTAGTCTTATACCAAATACTTCTGAGAAATCCAGTTCAGATATACTTTGTTTAAAAAAGGAGTTATTGTCAAGTCAGGTCATTTGAGTTGTAATGAGAGACTTTTATTCCATTTCAATGCATGTTAATGTCTCTGAAGTCCTTCCATTCTTTCTCTGCTTCCTCCTTCCTTTCCTCCCCTCATCCTCTTACTGATGCCAGAGTTGAATGCCTTCTTAAATCCCTGAGCTGCTTTTTTTTTCATGTCATAGTGTTTACTGAAATTTTCACCAATATAAAGTTTTTGTTAACCTAGATTTACATAAGTCTAGATTAATTTGCAAAGTAGAAATTCTCGTGGAAAAGGGTCGTATATAAAATATAAAACATTACATAGATGGGGGTGATTATCATCTATTAAGATACAATAGAGAGCATTTTTCCTATTTCAGTCTAGGACAGTCCTAGTGAGATGCTGAAAGTGTAAGAGAGGACTATTTCCCACTAGTTCAGAGAGTATCAGTTTTGAGAAATGAAATCCTGGGTTTTTTCCATGTATAACTAGCTACACTCTGAGGTCCTTTAAAGGCAGAAGCTTGTTGAATGTTCAGTTTTGCTAAGATGCTTTTAAAACTGTGGGCTGTCATGTCCAAGGGGGTCTACTCTGAGCTAGTCGTCTTCTCCCTTTCTTTTGTTATTCTCCAACATACTGAACAACAGGGTTGTAATACCAGAGGGAAATCAATTTTCCTATATAGTCATTTTTTAGTTTCCCAACTTGCAGGCAACAGAGGGCTTTTTCCTTTTTAGCTGAATATTGACTTGACTCAGTAAATACCTCTCTGTTCTGTACCCTACCTCTGCCACTGCAGTTTGTATTGCTGAGTTTCTGATGATTCTTGAGAATAATTTTATTTCCCTGCTGTTTCCTGCCTCTCTGGAATTGTAACTGTTGAAAGGAATGTCTCAGCTAATCAACTATAAGACTAGTGAGAGCTCAAAGGCAATAAGAAGTACAAGGGAGTTTGATGAATACTTCATATTCCTATAAACTAATAAAATATCATATTGCACATCCTCTAGCATAACAAATTATTGTGATTCTTTTGAATATTTTTAAATGCAGTTATTCAAGATTCATCTGGTACATCTGGACCTTTGTCCATTTCAATTATGCGGTGCCACATAAAGACAAAAATTTACTTCAATTCCTTCTTCTCTTGTTTCATAATGTGTTTGGCCTAGCTATATTTATGTTATACAGAGGTAAAATTCAGACTCTGCCTTGTGACAGAGGATTTTTTGGAGTTGTTTTTTCCATTTCTTTGTTGCTGTGGAACAAACAAGAATGCACCAAGTTTCTCCTCAGAAGCATATCCTCAGAAACACTTTCCATAGTGTATTAAAGATGTGGCATTAAAGAAGCACACCAAAGCCCTGCTGTCAGAAGCCTTAGCAGACAGGGAGCTCGCCGTGCAGCTATACTGTCCAGGGAAAAGCACTCACAGACAGGTGGGGGAACTGCTTTGTTGATGAATGAGAAATAATTGTTTGCAGGACATTTGATATATGTGAAAGCCTGGGGTGTTTGGAGCAGAAATCGTTAGATTTTTTTTTTCTACTTCATGACAAAACCACCAGAGACGCACACTAGGTTAAAAACTTCCATTGAGTAAGAGAATCTGAAAAAAGCCGGAAACAGAGTCAAAAGAGTATCATTCCTCCCCGTGGCAGTGCAGCCCAGTACCAAACACTTTCTAATCAGATCATCTTCGAAAGCTCATCAACAAGAGAAAGAGAAGTCATCTTTGTGTGCTCAAGGTGACTTTGTGTGCTCAAGGTGACTTTACCAGTACTTTTAAGGTGCTGAAAAGAAATCAAAGCAGCCTTTTGCTGAAGCTTTGAGCACTTTGCAGATGGCTGCTCAGGCAATCGATCAAGGCTGTAATCAGGTCACATGGGACAAATGGTAGAACTCCAGGAGCTGACCAGGCAAGGCTTTTCTGGGTTAGAGGCGAATGTGTTTGATGGCAGGCAAGAAACTCCGCCAATCCCCAGGAGTGGGGTGTTCAATTTATGAGGATACCATGGGAACACGTCACTTTCAACAACTGCACATGACTCTTGGGCCACTGACATCTAGACTTTTAAAAGCTGTTAATTTTTTTTTCTTCCTTTTATCAAACTTAATGTGTATTCCATCCCCTATCTCTCTCCAGCTGAGTCTCTTTTGCATCATGGCCCCTGCAGAGAGGATATTCCTGTATCAGCAGAAGGTGGTCTTGTCAAAGCACACCTTTTTCATCTTGTTCATCCTCTCCATGTTCAGATTTGGATTCTGTGCAAATTCAACCTGTACAGCACTGCGTTTGCAGAAGAAACATGGGTTGTTTAGGAAACAGTGATGAATTCCCCCTATGTCCATTGCCATTTGGGAACCATCAGCTTTAAGTGTGGCTTACTTGGGACAGCTACTTCGTTTTTTATTTGTCGTCAGTAATTTCATCTCAAATATGCTAAGAGAAAAGGTATCATTTCAGTGGCATAAGTTCACTGAAAATGAACAGGAAATCCTTGACTCCTCTTTAGTGTGGAGACAGGATGGTTCAGGAAGAGCTAAAATAATCCCCAGCAGTAGATGCTTTTTCTCGGTAGTCTGAAGAGGGGAAGGAAATTTAGACTCACCATCAGTGCATATGGTCAGGGTGGGCTGTGTACAAGTGAATCAGTGTTTGTAAGGTTTTGATAACACAGCTGGGGACTTTGGTTGGGCTTTCAGACTGGAGTTCAAATAACACCTGAGATATATTACCCTACGGGTATGCAAGAGGGAAGTATTTTCCTTTTTTCATTATATCTCAGTACATCTTTGCAGCAGCCTCTGCATCCTGGGAGCTCTCATAGCACAAACAAGGTGATATATTGTTTGCAAATGAAGAACAAATTGTGCATGAGTTCTGCAACAGACTCTTAATGCTTTCAAGATACCTGGAGTTAAATCTAAAAGGGAATGCAGTGTACAAATATCTAATCTGTGCCTATCAGCCCAGACCATACCAGCAACAGAGATTTACACAAAAAATTCATAATTTTAAGTGCTTTTTTTTTTATTTTCTATCATTCTAGAGTTGAATATGGAAAACATATATAATCATTGTCATAGGTTAGCAAGCTAAGTCTTGGAAGTGATGTTCTTCCTACAGCTTTCTCTATGACCTGACAGAACCTATCAGCTGGCCAGTTTGAATATGGACAATTCTTTAAGCCACTTAAAATTATGACCGCCTCTGTGATCCACACTTAAGAATAGACAAACTCCCCCCCAAGCTCTCTCTCGTTTCCGGCGCTGGGACAGGTGGCTGCGGGGCCAGCGGGCCCAGCCCAGGCTGGGCCGGGCCACGGCTCCAGGATGACCCCCCCCCCAGCCGGGTTGTGGGCAGCCAAAGCGGCTCGGTTCCCCCCCCCCCCCCCCCCTCCACTGCAGCCAAGATTTCAGCAAAAGCGGGCAGAGTTCAGGTGACCAACAGCGATAAGCAACATTCCAGCTGCAAGGCTGAGATGAGATTAACCCTTTTATTGCTGTGAAGAGCTGAAAACCTGAGGGAACAGAAAGAGGAGATGCTTAAAGCTGAAAGTCTGTTGTGAAGCTATGATATATCAGAGTATCCCGTTGTAATTTCATGAAGATATGGAGGGTGGAGTGTTCAACTCGCAAGCAAAAGCACCTGTGCTGAAATAGGCAGATGCTGTCGCAGCTGTAATTTCATGAGAAGTTTGGACAGGGAGAGATGGAAGCGATGAGGACTTTTGCTCCAAATGGGAAAGGAGAAAACCTCAGTTCCTAGAGATGCTCCCAGAGATAGTCCTAAAGAAGAAGATGAGGAAGACCCTTTGCTCCCAGGGAAGGAGAAGGGCCTCTGTTCTTAGAGATGAAATGCTCCCAGAGATGGGTGAAGAGAACTTTTGTTTCTGAATGGCTCAACCTTAAAATTGTACCCCAAAAAACTTCAAGAGTGGACCCTCAAAAGCAGTTGCGGGAAAAGCTGCAAGTCGCGGGAAGGGACTCACATGCGAGCAGAGAGACTCCTCTTCCTAAATGGACTGAACAAAGTTATTCGGAAGTGGGCGGCTGTCTCGTGATAATGTTTTCATGGCATGAGCAGAGAGACTTCTCTTTCTAAATGGACTGAACAAGGTTATTATGGAAGTGGTAAACAGACTGAACATCTTAAGGGTTGTCTTTTTACATTGTCAGTGGGAGAAGGGAGGAAGGTGGGGGGAGGAGAGTTCTGAAGGTGTGGTATAAATTTTTTTTTTCCTTCTTTTAGGTCTGTTAATAAACTTCTTTATATTCTTTCAAGTTTGGTGCCTGCTTTGCGTTTCTCCTAATTCTTATCTCACAGCAGATAAACAGTAATGAGTATTTTGAGCCAAACCACTACACTAAATTGGTGTTTCTGCCCGGTTACAAACCCAACCCGCTACAATCATAAAGACACAGAAACAAAATGTGAATGGTTTTAAAACTTTTAATGCATTTTGCCTTTTATATTCAGTTTGAACAAGAGTAAAATTTTCTTTATTACAAATAACCCTGTGTTTTATCAAGGGATTATTGGAAATGAAAAGGGCCCTTTTCAAAAAGTCCATATTCAGAAAGTATCAAATATATTTGCTAAGGTTTGGGGGGAAAAATTACATGTCCAGGAAGGCATCTCTGATGGTGCAGATAGATATTTTCCAAAAGAAAAGAAAATACTTCTAACAAAAGCTGATTAACTTATATCCAATAAATTATGTCGAAGTATGGAAAGCTAATGAGTTAGCACTTTATAGTCCTGTTTTGAGAAGGTATGAATTTTACAAGATAAATATTCACCATTTTTTGTTTTAATTTTTAGAATCTCAGTTATAAAATGTTATATTTTAGGCAAATTTTTTTCAGCAGGTCTGGTATTCTTTTCAAATGCCTTGTAACTGGTGACTTCTTCAAGAAAAATAAGTACTTATAAGTGCTATTGGAAAAGTCATGTGATATTGTTACATACCTTAGCAGGGTGTAGTGTATGATCTGAGATTATACGGGTTTTTTTATCTTCTTTGGAGTGCACGTGTGGTTAGGTTCTTCATTGTAAGGGACAGAAGTGGTACTGAAAGCTAATAATGGCTTATTCTCCATGGTATCAGGTTACTCAAGCAGTCTATTATCTTTTTCAAAATGAAATCGTTTCTTCAACATGCTATAGCTTTTATGAAATAGTAATATTTATCATGTGCTGGAATCCCTTGATCTCAGGTCTTTTGCTTTAGAAGACAATGCAAAAACTGACTATCACACAGTGATTACATACTTGGGAAAAGAAGTGAAATATGTTTCTACAATCATTTTATTCCCTAAGATAGTGGTTTTTTACCAATATATAACTACAGTTGTCTTTTGTTCATCAATTACATTAAGGAATTAATATAATTTTTTTAGATGAGTTTTTGAAACATCCAGGGGCAGGAGGGCACTTGTTTGAGACTGTTGTCAGTCTGATCTCTATTTGCCCTTGGTCACTGATAGCAACTCAAACAGTTAATGCTAGTGCTCTTGCTAATGCTGTTCAGCTAATGCTGAATTAATTAAGCGGGAGAAAGATGAGAAAATCAATATTTGAGTCACTGCAAAACTGTGGATTCAGATGAAATTTGGCAAGCCATTTTGGCCTGTTTACAAAACAACAGCAACAAAGAAAACGGGATCAACTATTACCCTACCCTGGCAAAGTGTCCCTTCTTTCCACATGGACCGCAGTTGGACTGGGGCGAGATGTAGCAAGGCTCATTAAGATCCATCTCTAAAAAGAATTCAATTTGCTGCTTTAGGAGCAAGCCAAATGACCAGACTGGTGAGTGTGCTCTGTATTTGGGTCACTGATGTTGGTCCATTTGGCCTAAGTTTCTAGAATAGGAATTGAAGATTCATCTCTCAAATATGAGCTTAACCCTCCTCAGTGGCTTTTGTAAAAGAAAAGAAATATCTATATTCTCCAGCAGGGTTGGAGGTTTTTTGTTTGGGTGATTTAGTTTCATTTTTTTTCCAAACGCCAAGTTTTCTTTACTTTTTCTTACTGACGCTCAAATGCAAAATATTGCATCATTGGTCACTGAACAAGAAAAGAATTTCATTGGTTTTGTTTCAGCAAGTAGAAGCTAGAGTGAATAATAAGATCATCTTTAGTTTTGATTATGACATTAAATTTGGGTTGAAGAAGTGTTGGCCTTTCAAGAAGACAAGCCTAGGAAACATTATTTTACTTTGGTGGAATAGCAGAGAAGAAATTTAATTCGAAGCAGCATTGGTAATGTTAAAAATTACAATCTTTTCATCCCTTGATCACACCTTGCTAATGATGAGAGCGTTGTGAAACAAGTTAATTCTGTTTTCAGTTGCTCATGTTACTTGGTACTGGTAGTCAGGCTGATCAAATTCCACCCATATTTAGCACATACAAGCTACTTCCTCCCACTGGATTCAGTCCCATTTTCCTATGTCTTAAGTTTATGTATTGAAGTCAAAGTTAGTGTTGCTTATGATAGTAATCATTTAAAAATAATTCAGCCTTATATTATCCAACTTTTGGCAGTGCTAGGGGAATTATCCTCTGGCTAATTCTTCTATCTTCCATCAGTCTGAAACCACTGTAGTTGATGTGGGAAAGTGCTACTGCAAATTTGCTAAAATGTTGCATTGGTGTGCAGGTCTACACAGGGAAACTATTCGAGTTTTAGAAATATGTGATACCTATGCCACTCAGAGTATCCACTGTGTTTTTGACACACTGTCCAAAATTATTTGGATGGAAATTCAAGATACCTTTTATGTATGAAAAATTCTAACTTTCTCATGATATGCATTTGTTCTGAGTAAAAATGAAACATGAATAATGCTGTTTTTACACCAAGTAGCCTCAAACATGTTTTGTGAATGAACATTTATAAAGGAAAGGATGTCTAAGTGGTTGAGAGAAATAAAGATTATACTCTTTATCATTTATGTTGTATTTATAAAAGCTGGGGTTTATTTTGCCCCTTTTTTTCTTATGTGATACTTCAGGTGTGTTTTCTTCACTGTTGTTTTGTACATGAGGAAAGAGAAGTCACTAAGTAGATTAATCATATACTTATATTTCAAGGTATACTTCAGGAATAATTCAGAATGGAAGGGTCCTCAGGAAGTCCTTAGTCTAATCTATTTTAAAAATGGTCAGCTCTGTGGTCAGACCAAGTTGCTCAGGGCTTTGTCCAGTCTGGTCTAGAAAACCTCCCAAGACAACCTGTTCCAGTGCCTGACCATAACAGTGAAGAAATTTAATTGAAGCTTTCTATCTGATTTATCCTGTCCTGGGATGCTACATCTGCCTTACAGAATCAGGAATAAGTATTTACCATTACTGATCTGAAATAGAAACTAACTGCTCCATGACCTGCATTGTGAAAAGAGACTGTTGTCTGTGTAACAGAATGACAATACCATGACAATGCTCTGAATAAATCAGTATGTTGTACAAGTAGCCCTGTAATTTAACGAAGTAAAACTATACAGGTTTTCTTCAATGTATGATCTGGTGTGGTATAATCTGTTCCATATATCTTTGTTCAGTTACACAGGTACTATTCCCATTATATAGACTGAAGTGTCTCTGTCACTGCTTGTTATGGTTTAAAAACTCTCAGAAAAAGGGTTCTTTTCCCCTTGATAATTAACGCAGTTCTTGGTGCTCAAGGCATGAGCTCTGGCATGCCCCAGGTCAGAGTGAGTCCAGCTGCATTCTTCTGTGCGTCGCAGAAGCGACTTCGGCTTCTGGAAAGTGCTGCTGGCTGAGCTAGCTAGCTGGCTTCTTTGCAGAGGGAAACATGGCAGGAGCTGATGGTATCGGCTCACGTTAGCTCGGAGACAAAGGAAGAGAGAGGCTGTTCTGGTCTGGCTTCTAACAGGTTTATTGTTAGAAGCCTCGCAACCCGAACGAGCTCAGAAGGGATGGAAGGCGATGGGATCAATGGGATCCTGCCCCGAGGCTCGTCCTCAGTTTTATAGGCAATTTGAAAACTGCGGTGAAAGGGGAAAACAACCAATGAGTTACAAGCCAGGGGGAGGATACAATGTAACAAGAACCACTGGGGGAAACCGAGAGGTGGGAGTTTTAACAGAGAACCAATGAACAACCAAGTAACCGAGAATTTTCCCGAGCCAGGGGAGGTGGCGTGTACCGGGGTGCCGCCCAGGGGGGTGCAGCTTAGGCTTCTGAGCCGCCCCTCGACCCACCCTCTGAGGCTGCCTCTTCGGGAAACTCGATCCAGGGGATGGGCTGGGATTGATTGGCATCACGCTGCCCCAGCCCCACAGTGGGCTGGGTCACACCAACAGATAATGATCTCAGAATTTTCATTATGATGTTTGGCTCAGTAACATCTTCATTGTTACATGCATTTAAAAGGCAATTCTCTATATCCTATGACTGTACAACATAGAATTTGTCTTTATTGGGTACAGAGCACAGATATAATTAGTCAGTTTTACAGGAATGTATTGGAAGTGCAGAGATTTGGAACTTGTGGTATGTCATACTTCTCTACTCCTCAGCTGCAGAGCAATCTGCTATGTGCATTTGCTCTCATACAAGCCTGTCTCATCTTGTGATTGATGTGTCACTGCAGCCAGAATTCGAGATGTTACCTCAGCCCAGCCAATAATTTCACATAAAAACAGGATAACAAAACAATTTTAGAGTCAGTATTTGGCTCTATGTGTAAGAACACACCTTTCCACTCTGACATGATGTGAGCTGGTACTGTGCGACATTGGAAACAACTCCTTGTAACAGTAGGAGTGTGCAATTGCATGGATGGAGTCAAGTACTCTGCTGAATCCATGCACTTTACTGATGTGTAAAAGTTGATTATTTTAATATTTGGTGGATTTTGCATAAACTTACACATCAGTTTCCTGGTAAAATCACCACTTTTTACTCGGTTTTCTTAAACAGTTACTTTACAGTCAACAATCGTTAGAAGTGAGTATTTGTCCAATATCAGACACAGCTTTACTCAAGGTAAACATACCTATTGTGGGCTGCTAAGGGAACAAGTTTCATAAAAGCACAGCAGGCACCTGAATCTGACTGTGTGGGAGCCAACCAGTGAAAATCAGCGGACTCCAAGGAGCCAAGAGTTTGTTTCTTCTGAGCACAGCCTGGAACAATCAGCCCTTCAACAGCTGACTTCTGAAAGAATGATCTGCACCAAAATGTTACACAGACAACATGAGTGATACTGAAATGCTGGTAAGTTACATTTTTGCTTGTGGATTATAATTTCATTCCCTTGGGGGGTTTTTTGTGTCTGGATGCTTGTAACCTGGGAAAATCTAGGGAAAATTCTGTAAAGGGGCAAAGAGCACAATAGATTTTTTCATTTTACCTATGGTCCCTCTCTATCTTCTTTTCTTTGCAGACAAAACATGAGTAATATAAAGAGTAACATTAGTGACTCTATTCTATCATTATCGTCCTAGGGATGGTATCCATGCCAAGGAACTTCTCATTCTCCACATATATCTAACAGGAATGTCCAGGGGAGCAGATGTGCATCAAAGTGCTGCAAGTGCAATACCTTTATGCTGTAAGTTGTTTATGTTGCTGTAGCATAGTAAGTAGTGATGGTACTGGGCACACGCACTAGTTAGAGTATTGTTTACCTTTCAGGTTTCAAGAACAACTTTCTTCAAGTCCTGCAAGTTCCACAGCATTATAGATAAATGTATGACACTCTTCTCCTGCAAAATCAACCTAACATCCTATCGAAGTTGTTGTCTTGCTGTCCAAGAAGAAGTATCTTTTACTTACCTCTATTTTTGCTCATTTTTGGGAAGATGGTATTAAAGAACTGGGTTTTACATTTTGCTGTGATGGCAGAAAAGCTGGCATCTCACTATGTCCAAAATTAGCATTTTACCCTATAGTGTGCTATGTACAGCATAGCCGTCTCTTCTTTTCTCCTTCTTCCTTTTGATAATTTTCTCCTTCTTCCACTCTTTCTTTATCTCTCTCTTTTCCTCTCTTTTTGTCTTTTTCTTTTTTCTCTTTTCCTCTGTTTCCCTCTTTTTCTCTTTTTCTCATTTTCTTTCCCCTTTTCCCATTTCTTCCCCTTTTCCCCTTTCAGTGACCCTTTATGTACTGCTGATACTACTGTAGAATTGATTGTATAGATGTGGGAAACTTGCTTGTATTTTAAAAGTACAAGGTGCTTGCTAAATATGTTAACTTTCTTTAAAAATAAAATGGTGTTTTTAACTTTTGTATCTGTGTGTTTTATTATGAGTGTAATAGAATTATGAACACGGCAAAATATGGGAAATTTCTGAAATCTGCTGAGAGAAGATGACTGTGAGATCTGAATGCCTTTCAGATAATTTTTCTATTTTTACATACAAAAATTATATATTAAAATATATTATACTTTAAAAAAAATCTTTATCTTGGATGGGGATTCTTGAAAGTGACACAAATATAAGTAGCATTTGTCTCGTGCACATTCCTGTCAATTTGTGCTGCTGAGTAATCCATGAACAGACTTTTAGTCAATTTTTTTTGAAGGACAGGTCTTTGTAACTGAACAGTGAATTCCTATTTGCACGTATTTACATATGTGCTAGCTCTTACTTGGCCATGAAACTGTATAGGGACACTTTGTTCTATGGCTGAATGCCAAAATGCTTTTGATTTTAAGGAATTTAAAAAAAGATATTTGATAAATTAGGTCAACATGCCTGTTACAAATGGTATGGCCATAATTTTGCCAGATGTTAAATTATCATTTACTAATGTGATGTAATTATCATTTAAGGATGATTTTCATGGTTTTAATGGCCACGCATGGACAGGCATTGTAACATGTTTTCATACTTTGTATCTCAGAATGACTTGCTTTTACAGGGAGCTCTCTAGACTGATTAAAACTGCACTTTTTTCTGGGTATGAAATCTGCTGTTGGAAGATGAGCTTTTATTGAAAGGGCTGGTGCACGTCTTTCCTGCTTGAGCATTAGCCAGCACCTTCCACCAAGTCAAGCTCCTCTGACTACTACAGTGAGTTTGTTTCATCTTGGACTAGAAAAGTGTTATTGTGAATGAATACTGAGATGTTAATATGGTTGCTATAGAGGTGAGTAGGATGTCAGGTTATGTAGAAACAATGTCATTTTGTGATATTTCTTTTTCTTACAGGAATAATACTGTGTTTCAAAAAGCAGCATGTTTTCCTTAAAACACAAGGCAACCCAGAGCAGCTGCTTGTTCTATGTGGTTTTGGTTTTTAATTTGGGTTTTTTGGGGTTTTTTAAGTCTTTTTTACCTTCAGGGATTTGGATGATTGTGGCAAGTGTTTTAGCCAGAAGGTAGGACACAGCTCACTAGGGAGACTCCAGCTGGGACTGAAAATACAGCAGTGTTGGTTCCACATCTTCATAAGTCAACACATGAGGCCTCTTGACCAGCCAAAAATGAGCTCAGTCTGTAAAAAAGGAGGCAATACATTTTATTAAGGGTTTATAATTCTTTTATTACAAATGTATATCTAAATTTCTTAATTTACTTATGCATAATGGCTATGCCATGAGTGTCTGACCTTCGAAGAAGTAAGCTCAGCTCTCAGCTCAAGCACTGTCATCTCTAGTGAGTTGTTCAGAATAGATTGCAAACTGCTTCCATAGGAAGCACGAATGTAAGCCCTAAATAATTATGAGAATGATGACTAGGCAAGCCTTTTAGTTAGCTCTTTCCTTATCTAAATTGTTTTTCCAATCATGATAAAAATATCAAAGTATGCTGTAAAAATATCTGAGCAAAATATCGGCGTCAGTTACATAGAGGAAGATAATTAGCAGATAGTGTACATCTATTCTTACAGAATCAAAGAAGGGCAGATAAGCTAATGTGGAGCTCTGTGTACTTTAACCTGGACTATTTTCAGCCCCTTGGTTGTCTTAGATTTTGTCCACTGCATTGCAGCTGTCTGCAGAAGGCAGATCCATCAATAAGGCAGTGTTATTTCCTGTAGTGTGTGTGGAACTTTAAAGTACTGTTTTTGTTTGTGATGGGAATGACTGATGTCAGTGTAGTTTTCTAGTCAATATGGCTAAAAGAGATTGAGAGTCCTTATCTCTCACTAAAATCTGATCGAATAAATGTTAACCAAAAGCTGTCACCCTTTAAAGAGGTTTGTATATGAGATGTTCCCATCTCAAGTCATCATTGTTGCAACTGGAACATGCGGTCTGAAGTGTGTTGTACCTCTTTTGAGCTGAGTGTTGCTGGTCTCTCCTAATACCTGTTAGTGTTGAAGTGTGGTGATACCCAGAGTCTTTAATAAAGGCGTTTGTATTCCAGATTCTTGGGAACATATCATCACTGTATGGAGTTTTACCCATCGAAGCATTCTGCTGTCATCCATGTGACAAAGTGGCTAAATGAGATTTTTACTGTTCAGACAGAAACTTGCACAGTCTTTTCTTGATGGCTACTCATAGACGTCAAAGGTGTGAGGTCAGTCTGCTCCAATTGCCATCCGGACAAGGCAGGGTTTGGTGCTGTCCCAAGGGGATCCCATGTCCTGTGACTGTCTGTTTCCTAAATTTAGCATCAGTGCCTCAGTGTACACATCATTAAATCCTTCTTGACTGACAGTTTTTGATCTATCAATATAGCAATGTTTGACCATACAGCATTACAATTAAGGGAAGAAATGCAAAAATAAATACTAATTTTTAAAAGTGGTCTGGTTTTCAGAATAAATGTAATTTAATTAAACACATTTAAATAGAAGTTCTCTTTATTTTCAACAGATTTTGATGAGGAAATTATTGGGTGTTATTTACTGTGTGTCTGCAGCTAAATTACATATTTTTGCATTTTAAGTTGATCAAACTAGTGCAAAAAGGCCTTGGGAAGTGTATGATCAGATAGATATCTCAGAAGTTTGTTTTGTAAGAGTAGACATGCTGGCTTATGGAATTCACATGCTTGTGCTTCCGTAAATCTTGCTAATGGTTGAATATTTCATCTAGGGGACAGGTTTATTCATTCCAGATCTATTTTTTACCTGTCTATATGCTCTGTAAGACATCTGTGAAAAATGATGATAGTAAAGAATGAAAAAGTTCTGTAACTTCCAGGGTATTGTAAGAGAGAAAAGGCGGTCTATTGGAGTTGATGCCTTTCTCATTATTCTCTTTTCTGAACATGAAGGGCTCTAATCTTCCTAAAAAGGAACCCAGCCAGTTCACTTGCTGTGTGCTTGATGTTGATAATTTGAGTTTTCAGGTTGTTAGAGAGACATATAAAATTTCTAATATCTTGCCAGATAAAATGTAAAATAAAATATAATAAAGATATAATAAGATACAATACAAAATTCTTGATTATTAATGTTCAGTGCACAAAAGAGGGCGAACATTGACTTGACCACTGTTTTTCTCATGTATAAAAGAAGGATGAGGTTATCACAGGCCTCTTGAGCAATGAAAAAGTCTTGCACATATCTGTAAAATTCCACCTATTCCTAAAGCATCAGAATTATTTCAAAGCTCCACAAAGTCCACATTCTTGTGCACTCAGAGTCCAACAATTTGATAATAAATCCCACAGTGTCAGGATGGGAGCCCAGCACCAGCTTTGCAGCTGTTATCCATCTATTATAAACCAAGCTGACTCCTTTCATGTTCCCATGTTATTTCCAGACATACTGATTACTTGAATTCCTTGCGATTTGTGTCATAACTCCAGACACATTAAGTGTCCTGTGAAGTATGTCCATACATATGACCAAACCAGAAATTTTTTCTTGAGTATTTTCCTAAAAGGATGTCAGCCCACAGAAAATTGGCACGTGACCTTTATCGTTATGAAAGCAGTTCGGGGCTGTTTGGATTTTTTATTATCATTGCCTTTTTCTGTTTTCTGTCACCACTTGCCTTGGTAGGAGTAAATGCATGTATGTCTTTCACTCTATGCCTTGCTCAGAAATGTTATTTCTAGATTTTTCCTTGCTGCCTTTAACTGTCTGTGTTGGGCGGTGGCACAAATGTCAAGAGTCAATGTAGTTGGTGTGTCTGCCCTGCCACATTATGGGGAGTGTCCCTATAACTCCATCTCACTACTGACGTTTCCATGCTGAACCTATTATTTGTTTTCCAAGTTCTTGTATTTGAATCATCAATAAGGGGTTGCTCTCCTTTCTAAACCTTCTTTAATAGAACATGCACCAGAGTGTTTGCAAAGCTGGCAGCACAGTGAGACCTTGCACCCTCTTGTGCCAGCTGAGGAGCCCTCGAGACTGCTGCCAGTACAATGGCACTGTTAGAGGCACAGTCTCCAGAGAAAAATCACCTCTGGGCAGTCACAGTAAGAGTTGGAAATGTTAGTGATTTTAAATGAGCAGCAGAATTATTTGCCCAATTAGTATTTTTAAATCGCTAGTCTGCAAAAATGGTCAGCTGTCTATATCGCCCCCCTGCAAATGCAAATATCTCCTATTTTTGTGACTGCTTTTCCATTTTGAACCTAACACTCCTGTTCATGAGCAGATCCCATGTGGTGGTGCCTGGATGATTTCTGAACAGCAGAGTTGTTTGCTGGAGGCAGTAGATGGCCTATATTTTGACATTAATAAGGTTCCTGATGTTGTACTGAATGACATTCTTATAAACAAGGTGGGGAAACACGGATTAGAGAAAACCACATTTGGAAAATAATATGAACATGATTATTGAGTTTACAGGAAGGAAACAATTTTTTGTCATGTCCCTCTTCACTGTTTTCATTTAATGATCTGAAGATTATGGAACTTTCAAAACATTTGTACAGATAGAAAGGATAGAGTTAGGTTTTCATGGTTCTCGATAGAGAGGTGGCCTGAGAAAAATCAAATTTCCAATTTTACATCTAATACTGGCATCTCAGAACTGGGAAATAACTAAGTGTAAATGGCAGCCCAGGGCAGGGGTGTGGGAATCAAAACAAAATAAAAAGCCCAGCTTTGGGGAGATATCATGGATTGTGATGTGACACTGATTCCTTGGCAGCAATAGTAAGGCTGACATCAGGGTCTATAAATGGAAGTGCTATTCATAAAATAACTGAATTTTTCTGTTCAGTCCCATAGTGGCAATACATGGTGGTCAGGCTATGTCCTTCCAAGGGCTGCACCTCAAGGAAGATTTCTATCAGTTAGAGAATATCCAAGGCATAGCAAGAAAGTTAACCCAAGTCCTAGAAAACATGACTTAGAAGAAAGAGTTGTTTTGGTAAAGGGAAGTTTAAGGAAAAGATGTGTGAGTCTTGTAATATATAAAATGTAGTGCAGAGGAAGAGGATATTCTGTTCTCTATCATGTTGGTTAGGACAAGAAGTGATGATCTGAAATTGCAGCAGTGAAAGTTCAGAGTGGAGATGGTAGGAATGGGAAGTACAAAGATAACCACAGGTGCAGGGTAGACTTTCACCCATTGTGGTCCACACCAGGAGGGCTCTCAAGACAAGCAGAAAACCATTTGACAGGAACTGTGGAGGTTCAGTTGCCCCTAACCTTGGTGATAAATAGATTTTGCATGAATGACAGATACATCAGCATGAAATTATGATCATATAAACAGTTGATTAAAACCCAAAAGTAAGGCTTGATAAACAGATGAAGAATTCAACGTCTTACTCAACAAGTATATTGACATTTTCTTCCTACCAGTCTGAAGCAGAGCTAGAATAGGTGTCTCTGAGTATAATCAAGATCATAAAGGTTGTTTTGATTTATTTTCTAGTAGAAGGCTGTCTACACTTTCTCCTTGTGATAGTGTACACTCCCTCTTCAGGTGCATACAAGCATCAGCAAATAACAATTATGTTGCTGTACATATTGAGTAGTATTTGAGTATGCATCGATATGTGTATCTTTCAGTATTTGCAGGCACAGAACAGGCTGAGCTTTATAAAAGACTGTGACTTTGTAAATTTGTCTCAGGTTTTCCTCTGGAATAGCCATGGGAAGTAGTTATCCTCTCTCTATTACCTTGTGTGTGTAATTTCTGTGCTATGAAAATAGTTTAAAAGAGAAGGAATACTAGAGGGTTTGATGGTTGGGCTTTTTTGGGGTTTTTTTTCTGAGAGGGAAATTACTACCCTGCATCAGTACTGTGTGTTTTCTTTGTTTCTGTTGCTTACGACAGTGAAAGTAAAAGCCCATAAGAATGTGCAATATTATTTAAAATGTCCTCAGGACCTAACAGTGGCATTGCTGGGTTTTGAACAATTTCAGTTTGTCAGTATTCCTGGCTCTTGGGTGTTCATGAAATTGGCACTATTCTGGGTTGCTGTTTAAGAACTAATGTATTTCAGTTAACTTTGCTTTGCTTCCAATGTTTTCTTCTGGAAATTAGGGGGGATGTTCACCTTTTTTTTTTAAGTTTCCTCTGATATTGCTACTTAATAGGAATCGTTCTTTTGGGTATCAGGTATCAGTTCTAGCTAGTCCTAATACCTCAAAGGAGACCAGCGTGAAGAAGAAATGGTGATGATGTGGTTCCACTTTTCTTTACAGAGCTGACTCAGCAAGGGAGGGAATGACATGCTGCATCATTTGAAGATCACGTATTGCAGCAAGTATTTCCAGGAATTTTCAGATGTACATGCAGGAATGAAACAGAAAACTAGTTTTAGATACTTTGTGTCATGCAACTTCTCATTATCTGTAGTTTCAAATCTGGAAGTCATCTTTATTAACCTAAGATTTTTCAAGAAAAAACTTTAAGCCTTCAGCAAGACAGGAGAACAATACATTTTATTCAAATGTGGATATACCAGGTGTCTTGGGGTGACTTTATGATGTGTATCCCATGTCGCTGCCTATGCCCAGAAATTAATTCTTGTGCCTTTCTATGCCTTTAAACTGAGCCTGAGAGGAGGAAGGAAAAACTGAGCAAAACTTTTTCAAAGCAGTTTGCAGCTTGTTCAAAGTCACACAGAGATAGCAACTTTTTTTCCAGCTGCGGCAGGGGAGGGAGGAAGCACCCGGCTTGCAGGGTTTTTTTCCAGTCAGCTTTTGGCCGGTTTTTCAGTTTCTTTTTCTCCGGAGAGAGACTGAGAGTTGAATTTTTTTTCCCTTCCCTGGAATTTTGGATTTTCTCCCTTTTCTGCTGGACTGTTTCAATATCAGAACGCATCGGGAGGACTTTCCACCGGGCACAGAGGGCCTGGCCTTGGGCCAAACCCCAGCTCCGAGGAGACGAAAGGGAAGACTCTAACACTTTTCCCAGGTTTTTTCCTCCATAGCGAAATTTTATTATTTAGCATTATTATCCTTTTCCTGTGTGTTTGTTAAATAAATAGTTATTATCTCTTTCACTTTCCTTTGAGGAAAATTTATTTTTTCCGAACCTGGTGGCAGGAGGGTGGTTGTGCCTTCTCTCAGAGGATATATTTCTAAATTTGACCAAACCGGAACAAATTTAGTGGCACCCAACTGCGTGGCTCGAAGGAAAGTGAAAAGTCTGTGCTAATTACATTTTGCTTTGAATTTACTTATTCTGTGTTGAGGTAAAATAGTCACCATGTTGGTTGAGTTCCTAACGTTTCTCTGGCTTGATATATTCATGTATTTCTGGTCCGTAGGCTTAAGGTACTATTGCCTTTCTGGTCCCTAGGCCTATTTGCCTATCCACAACTTGGTCTGATCTTATCCTTGATAAGGAATTTTTGCAGAGCAGGGACACAAATTCGGATTTCTATTTTGCTGTGCTCGGTGATAATGATTTATAAGAAGTTGACAGAGGTACAGGCAGCTGTTTGAAGTGTGTATGATATGTGGTTTCTTCATCCTAACCCCAGTCCTAGCTTCAGTAGCCTGTTTTGGGAATTTATTAGTAATTGCACCCAGATTGTTAGAGGAGGAGGAGACAGGGTTTCCCTTCTCTTTAAATTTGATAGGTTATCTTTTGAGAATGTTCGGTTTCCCCTGGATGTTAAAGAGACCACCCTCCTGGTATTTAATCTGGTAATCTTCCTCCATGTGATTCACAGCTTGGCTAGAATGAGAGTTCAGATTTCCAGGGTGACTGCTGAGACACCTGACCCAGAGGTGGAACATCCTGAGTGGTGTGGGGAATGGGAAGATATGGGCCAAATCCTGAAGAAATTCTCTGACCCAGTGGTTTGCAATTTCCCCCCTGAACAAGTTCAGAAACCAGCTGAGGTTGCGAAATATCTGAAAGAGAAATACAATGACAATTCTAATGAGAACAAACTCCTTGCAATATGTTAGGCTTTGGCATATGCTGATCGCACACTGCAGCAGGTAAAGGTAGAGGGGCAGGAAGATAAATCAGCGAAGCCTACAGACATCCCAGCCAAACCAGACAGCAAGCCCAAACCAGATGGAGAGTCTAAGCCATTGACAGTGGCTCCTGTCACGAGGAAAAAGCACACAACCAAAACTGATTGCCCAGTGAAAGATGAGGATAATGCAGGGGAAGGAACCTCAAAACCACCAACTGACTCAGGCACAGAAACCATTACTGAGTCATTGTCCATAAAGGACCTTCACAGCTTAAGAAAGGACTACACCCGACAGTCTGATGAATCCATAATAAGTTGGATGGTCCGTATTTGGGATGCTGCAGGTGATGATGTGATGCTGGACAGTGCTGAAGCGAGGCATTTGGGATCCCTGTCACGTGATCCAGTGATCGACCAAGCGATGATAAGGGGGGCTGACTCTTCAGTCTCTGGAGATGGGTTTTGACAGGCGTGATTAAAAGATATATGTGCGGAGATGATCTCTACATGCAGCAAACCCAGTGGAAGACCATAGAACAAGGGATCCAGCGCCTGAGAGAACTAGGGGTGGTAGAGATTGTGTTCACAAATGACCCAGGATTAAGTAGTCCAGACCGGGTCAGAGTTAATCCATTGATGTGGAGAAAGCTCGTACGACTTGGGCCACAAGAATACGCTTCTGCATTCGCAATAATGAAACCGAACTACGCTGCGAATGAGACTGTGCAGGATATGGCAGTGAAGCTCCGAGCATATGCAGATGCCGTGCATGGCCCAACACATGTAAGAATCGCAGCTGTGGAAACACATATGCAGAAAATGGAAGATAAGATGGAGAAGAATCACCGGGAACTCAAGAAGGAACTCAAGAAGGAGATCAAAGAAGGCCTTCTCCAAATCTCAGCAGTACAGATCAGAGATTCTGATACCAAAGGCGGACATTCCCTAGAGAGAAGGTACATCCCATGAAGTGAACTGTGGGATTTCCTGTGTGACAGTGGGGAAAACATGAGCAAGTGGAGTGGACAATCTACTTCTGCTCTGGCAGCACGAGTGCGTGAATTGAAGGCGCGCAAGTCTCAGAAAGGAAGTTCTACCAAAAAGGAAGTAGCTCCAGTTGCCTGTAGCCAAACTGCCAGAAATGATGGAAAAGACGATGACACGTCCAATTCCCATGAAGGAACCTCTAAGATGCAGGCCCAGGGAAAGAAGGATAACCAGGCATAGAGGGGCCCTGCCTCTAGCCAGGTAGAGGTCAGGGAAAACCATGTTTTTTAGACTGTGTGGATTCGTTGGCCTGGTACATCAGAACCACAAAAATATAATGCCTTGGTTGACACTGGTGCACAGTGTACAATAATCCCATCGCAACATGTGGGGGTAGAATCTGTTTCTATTGCTGGTGTAACAGGTGGATCACAAGATTTGACCTTGGTGGAAGCTGAGGTGAGCCTGACTGGAAATGTGTGAAAGAAACATCTCATTGTGACTGGCCCAGAGGCCCCGTGCATTTTGGGCATAGACTTCCTCCGAAGCAGGGTCCAAAGGGACTCAAGTGGGCTTTTGGAATAGCTGCTGTGGAGACAGAGGGCATTAAGCAATTGAACACCCTGCCTGGGCTATCGGAGAACCCATCTACAGTAGGCCTTCTGAAGGTGGAAGAACAAAGAATACCTATTGCTACCTCGGCAGTGCATTGCTGACAGTACCGGACAACTCGAGATGCTGTGATTCCCATCCACAAGATGATCCGCGAGCTGGAGAGCCAAGTGGTGGTCAGCAAGACCCACTCACCCTTCAGTAGTCCCATTTGGCCTGTGCGCAAATCAGAAGGAGAATGGAGATTGACTGTGGACTATCATGCCTTGAATGAAGTGACTCCACTGTTGAGCGCTGCTGTGCCGGACATGTTGGAGTTCCAGTACGAGCTGGAGTCCAAAGCAGTGAAGTGGTACGCCACTATTGACATTGCTAATGCATTTTTCTCCATTCCTCTGGCAGCAGAGTGCAGGCCTCAGTTTGCCTTCACCTGGAGGGGCGTGCAGTATACCTGGAACCGACTGCCCCAGGAGTGGAAGCACAGTCCCACCATTTGCCATGGACTGATCCTGACTGCACTAGAAGAGGGTGAAGCTCCAGAACATTTGCAGTACATTGATGACATCATTTTGTGGGGGAGCACCGCAGCAGAGGTGTTTGAGAAAGGAGAGAAAATCATCCAAATTCTCCTGGAAGCCGGTTTTGCCATCAAGAAGAGCAAAGTCAAGGGACCCGCTCAAGAGATCCAGCTCCTGGGAGTGAAATGGCAAGATGGATGGCGTCAGACTCCCACTGAGGTTGTCAATAAGAACACTGCAATGTCTCCACCAACCAACAAGAAGGAGACGCAAGCTTTCTTAGGTGCCATAGGCTTTTGGAAGATGCATATCCCTGAGTATAGCCAGATTGTGAATCCTCTTTACCTGGTTACCCCCAAGAAGAACGATTTCCATTGGGGTCCTGAACAGCAACAAGCTTTTGCCCAAATCAAGCAGGAAATCACTCATGCCGTAGTCCTTGGCCCAGTCAGGACAGGAACTGAAGTGAAGAACGTGCTCTACTCTGCAGCCGGGAGCCATGGTCTGTCCTAGAGCCTTTGGCAGAAGGTGTCTGGTGAGACTCGAGGTCGACCACTGGGATTCTGGAGCCGAAGCTACAGAGGATCTGAAGCCAACTACACCCCAACAGAGAAGGAAATCTTGGCAGCCTATGAAGGAATCCAAGCTGCCTCAGAGGTAATCGGCACTGAAGCACAACTCCTCCTGGCACCCTGACTACCGGTGCTGGGGTGGATGTTCAAAGCAAAGGTTCCCTCTACCCACCATGCCACCAATGCCACATGGAGCAAATGGATTGCTCTCATCACACAGTGCGCCCGTATCGGGAAACTGAATCGCCCTGGGATTTTGGAAATAATCACAAATTGGTCTTAAGGTGAAAACTTTGGTCTCACTGATGAAGAGGAACAAGAACCAGTGACACGTGCAGAAGAAGCTCCACCATACAACCAACTGCCGTCAGAAGACACATGCTACGCTCTTTTCACTGACGGTTCTTGTCGCATCATAGGGATGAAATGAAAGTGGAAAGCAGCTGTATGGAGTCCCACATGACGAGTTGCAGAAGCTACTGAAGAAGAAGGTGGATCAAGCCAACTTGCTGAACTCAAAGCTGTTCAACTAGCCCTGGACAATGCTGAAAGAGAGAAGTGGCCAAAGCTCTACCTCTACACTGATTCATGGATGGTAGCCAATGCTCTGTGGGGATGGCTAGAAAAGTGGGAAAAAGCTAATTGGCAGTGTAGGGGAAAACCAATCTGGGCTGCTGAAGAGTGGAAAGACATCGCTGCCCGAGTAAGAAAGCTGGTTGTGAAAGTCCGCCATGTAGATGCCTATGTCCCCAAGAGTAGGGCTAATGAAGAGCACCAAAACAACAAGCAGGTAGATCAGGCTGCAAAGATAGAAGTGTCCCAGATAGACTTGGATTGGAAACATAAAGGGAGAGTTGTTCCTAGGTCCATGGGCCCATGATGCCTCAGGTCATCAAGACAGAGATGCCACCTATAGGTGGGCATGAGATCGAGGGGTGGATCTAACCATGGACAGTATCTCCCAGGTTATCCATAACTGTGAGACATGCGCTGCGATCAAGCAGGCCAAGCGGGTGAAGCCTCTGTGGTATGGTGGGCGATGGTCCAAATACAAGTATGGGGAGGCCTGGCAGATTGATTACATCACACTGCCTCAAACCCGCCAAGGCAAGCGCTATGTGCTCACAATGGTAGAAGCCACCACAGGATGGCTGGAGACCTACCCTGTGCCTCACACTACAGCCTGGAACACCATCTTGGGTCTTGAAAAGCAAGTCCTTTGGAGGCATGGCACCCCTGAGAGAATTGAGTCTGACAATGGGACTCATTTTAAGAACAGCCTTATTAACACCTGGGCTAGGGAACACGGCATTGAGTGGGTGTACCATATCCCTTACCATGTACCAGCTGCAGGCAAAGTGGAACGGTGCAATGGATTGCTGAAAACCACCTTGAAGGCACTGGGGGAAACTTTGAAAAATTGGGAACAGCATCTAGCAAAGGCTACCTGGTTAGTTAACACCCGAGGTTCCACCAATAGAGCTGGTCCAGCCCAATCTGAATCCCTGCATATAGCAGATGAAGTCCCAGTACTGCATGTCAGAGGTCTGTTAGGAAAGCCCATTTGGGTTAATTCCGCCTTGAGTACAGACAGACCCATCCGTGGGGTTGTTTTTGCTCAGGGACCTGGTTGCACATGGTGGTTAATGCAGAAAGATGGAACAACACGTTGTGTACCACATGGAGATCTGATTGTTGGGTGAAAACCATCTGTAACATGGAATGCCTGTATATCATTGCTTGCTGAGTGTCACTGTTAGTACATAGCTGTGTATATATATGTACTGATGTGTGTGTGTAGAATTAGAATATCTTAGTTTGGGCATTGAGCCAACGATACAGGATAAGGGGTGGAATGTCTTGGGGTGACTTTATGATGTGTATCCCATGTCGCTGCCTATGCCCAGAAATTAATTCTTGTGCCTTTCTATGCCTTTAAACTGAGCCTGAGAGGAGGAAGGAAAAACTGAGCAAAACTTTTTCAAAGCAGTTTGCAGCTTGTTCAAAGTCACACAGAGATAGCAACTTTTTTTCCAGCTGCGGCAGGGGAGGGAGGAAGCACCCGGCTTGCAGGGTTTTTTTCCAGTCAGCTTTTGGCCAGTTTTTCAGTTTCTTTTTCTCCGGAGAGAGACTGAGAGTTGAATTTTTTTTCTCTTCCCTGGAATTTTGGATTTTCTCCCTTTTCTGCTGGACTGTTTCAATATCCGAACACATCGGGAGGACTTTCCACCGGGCACAGAGGGCCTGGCCTTGGGCCAAACCCCAGCTCTGAGGATACCAAAGGGAGGACTCCAACACTTTCCCAGGATTTCCTCCATAGCGAAATTTTATTATTTAGCATTATTATCCTTTTCCCGTGTGTTTGTTAAATAAATAGTTATTATCTCTTTCACTTTCCTTTGAGGAAAATTTATTTTTTCCAAACCTGGTGGGAGGAGGGGTGGTTGTGCCTTCTCTCAGAGGATATATTTCTAAATTTGACCAAACCAGAACACCAGGAAACTTCCCTGACAGTGCGCTTGTGAAATGTGTGATCTATGCTCTGTGCCATAAAGCGGAAAGAGCCTGTCTGTTTTCTGCCTTCAGTCATCATCATTTTATGTGTGTTGTATTCTGTCCTGCTCCTCAGTTAAAGAAGTTCTTTCCTGTGATTAACCTTAACAGGTATCTGCTATGATAGGGAAAGGTAGTGATGGCACATTTAAAGAGTCAGAGAGTTTCATACTATTAACATGCTCTATCTAAACAGATTGTGATGAAAGTAACAAAACGTGGAAGCAAAGTCCCACATGTATAAAATAAAGTAGTATTCAGCTAAGTACTTTTAAAACAATATGCAGTGTCAGTGCAAAATATTTTTTTTGCTAGAAGAAAAGTAAGTCAAAGAGCAGCCTTTGCTGCGTTGTAGCACATGCTTGTGCTTGGCAAAAGTAGTGGCATGTCAAACAACAGTGCTTAGAGTATTAAAGTTTTAACAAAATGTCAGAGAAAACTGGAAGCTGGTTAATCCACAGAAATCTGTCATAAAGATTGCATTGTAAGGTGGTTTCAGCATGAATTCTAGTGACATATGGGAGCTTAAAATATAATCTAATGATACATCTCTATCGGTGAGATGTTTATGTAACATGATTGCAACAGAGATGTCTTTTCTTGTTAATTTATTAGGATAATGGAAATTGCCATCTTTGTAGAACAATGCAAAGAACAAGTTTTATTCAGAAAAATCTTCGTATCTAAACCAACACTCTTCTTTTTTTCTCTATACATTTATGAAAAGAGAAATTATGAATCTAGTTTGCAGCATGCTGAAGACTGGCAGCCTGTTCTATGGAAATCTGTGTTGCTGCTGACTTCTCTTCTGCTCTGGACATCAGTATGTGTACCCAGGAAAAAGACCTGATAGAAATACAAATGAAAGACAAAACTTTGTTCAGCGAAAGCTCTGACAGAAAGAATTTCATATGGGAATAATCAATTGAAGGTCTTTTCCAGTGGAACTGGAATTGAAAAAGCTCTGTCTATAATGTTGAAGAAAAATCCTGAATTATTTCAATGTGCTGCAATTTATAAGCTACTGGTTTGATTACTGTGCTTCTTGGTTTTATAGAAATGAGGAAAAAAAATTTGAGTCACAGTGAGGTTCCAGAATTCATATTGGTCCTGAGTGTAAATATTTTTTTGTGTTATGGAAGGGTTTTAATTCAAATATTTTTGATGGGCATGATTTTTAATGTGACAGGCTATAATGTATCACTAATGAACCATCTGATTTTGCCAAAATCCCACAAGTGATATAGTTAAAATGTTTTCTCATATCCTTTATGTCAGTGGCAATACTTACACTCATTAATCAAATGCTGTGACAGAGAGCAGAAGTATCTCTAGCATTTTTTTCCTCGAGGTAAACTTGTGCAGAACACTGTGACAGGCCCTTTGCAGCTGCTGCTCTTTGCGCGTGAGGTGAAGAGGCATCTCCTGGCAAGGCTCTGGAGGGGAACTAGGTGCAAAGCACTGTGGAGGGATGGCATGTCCCTCCCAACTCATTGCTCTCTGGGGAGGTGCAACAGCCCTGTCAAGCTCTCCAGCACCAGGGAAAGGTGAGTGCCCAAGAGGGGAAGTTGCCATCTTGCCTAGTGGTGTTACGGTGAGGGCTTGGAAGGGCTCAGCTCTTCACAAATGATCAAGCACCCTGGATTATGGCTACTCTTACAGTTGTTTAAATAGATTCCAGCCACTTTTTAAAAGCTAAGTTTTTCATTTAATAATTATTTTAGATACATTATGGGATGACTGAGAAAATCCTGTCCAATACAGTGCTGTGGAAGAAGTCCTTTTAAATAAGGATGAAAGCTATTACTACATATGTATTCAGACACATTTGTTCTGAATGATTTTCTGGATACCCTGAATGCAACTGAATATTATACCTCTTTCATGTATTCTTCCTTTTCTCTTTCTTTTTTTTTTTTTTTTTTTTTTTATAGACTCATGGTTGTGGGAGAGAAATCAATGCCCAGTTTTGTAGATTCTGCAACAGGAAAGCACAGGGTTGCCACAAAAGATATCCATATACACTATTGCTTTTAGCTGTTGAAATATTTTCCGTATCTGACAGAACAGTTAAGTCTCTGTTGGCTTGTTATGTGTGGTAGGGAGAATTGTGTGGGTAAAATGAGGTGTGATTGCCTTACTGTGGCCTGTGTCATAATGCAAGTATACTGCACAGTAAATTAAGGGAACAGATTTCAACTAGAGGGGTCTACTGTTGGGCTTAAGAGCCCCCATGTTTTATTCTTCATATAGTTTAGAGAAGAAAGATGTTAGAGGATATTAGTACTTTTAATGTTAAGGTACATGCCAGCACACTCCATGTATCTGTGATGCTTTACAACTCTTGAGACTATTAATGTCCATAGCTTATAGCAGATATAAAAACGGCATAGTTCATAGGCAAATTGAACATATTGTTTCATGACTGTGGCTTGGCTGTGTCTGCATAATATTTTTTGTCATTTTTTCCCAATAATATGAGACCAATATTAAAAGCAATTTCATCCTTTGGTTCAGGAGAATGTCCCTGTGTTTTGTGATTCTGCTGAGCTACTCTAAATGCTGAGAGAAATAAAAAAACAGCCTTAGAGTAGCATTTTTCTGATGAGTTAGTGTTTAGATCACCTAAGGATAATGATCTAGCTAAATAAATTGTTGGGTCTATCTGTACTGCCAAGGGAAAGCTGTACATCCCCATGAAATCAGGTCATCAAACCTGTTTTGCAAGGGGATGTACCCTTCTGGAGGTTCATTCTTTCCAGTTGCTGCATATGGAGTTCAGGTGTCTAGTCTGAGTCTCAAGATTAGGATTGTGTATTTAGGGATGCTAAATCTCTCTCTAGCCTGAATTGCACTGTCAAAATCCTTAGAATTCTCAGTATGTTAATTTTGTCCTTTTGCACCATCAACATTTTATATATATTCTGTCTTGTTTATTCTGCTGGTGAAACTGGAAATTTCCTCAAATCCTCATATTCTGTGTCTATGGAATGCACATTTTATATCCAAGCAGCAAATCTATAATCTGGACAATTGATCATGGTCTTAGTGCTTGCCTTTATATAAAGTACCTGTCTTTATCTAAATATATTTGAATCCTAAGAGTCTTTAATCATGGTGGTTCATTCAAAATGAGTATGTTTTCGTTAGGTAGAATCACGATTTGTTGGACTGTGTGTCTTCAGTCATCTTTTTTTATTGCAGGAAAAAAAACCTCTTATGTGTTATAAGTATTTATATCTCTAGATTCTCTCAGAGAAAATTTCTTAATTCCAAAGTAATCTTTGGAATGATCGGTCATCTGGGTTAGAGGAGCTAATACCATAACATCAGAAGCAAGGCTTAGTGTCTGACATTGTGTGCACTTTTCTCTTGATTTTTTTTTCAGTTTCCAGGGTATTTGAGCACAGCCCATAACTCAACACAGTTTCCTACATGTTGAGCAGAGCCTTTGCAGCTTGCTCCTTTGTGGTTCATGGATTAAAAGCCAACCTGGTGACATCATGCCATACTCATATGAGTGGTATTTCTTTGGCTGTATTTGTGTTTTGTAGAGAAAAGTGGTGACTAAATGCTAACGGATATGTGAGTACAATTGTGACAAGGAAAAGGAGCAGGAAATGTTAAATATCTCAGGTGTGTAACCCACTTCCAAATGGTGCACACTGGCACCAGGCCCTGGAGACTCCACCTGATGAAAATCCCCATTTAAGGAGTGTTGCTCTAAAGTGTAGAAAAAGGTGCATTTCTTTTTATAGGTCAGGTCACTGATTGTTGTCATTAGGTTGACAAAATTTGTATCTCTTAAAGAAAACTCATTTATATGAGAGTTGTGTCCCAGTAAGGGTGAGCAGCTAGTGTGGGAAAGCAACAGACTGGGAAACAGATTTCTGATTCCACATTTACTACTAATTTGGTCACTTCTGTGAACTGTGGTGACATTTATTTGTGCTACAGTTTCTTCTTATACTGTATTAATGTTTCTCTGGCAAACAAACCCACTGCATGAATTGAAGCTGTTGTGTTCTAGAATGATTGGGTTGTTAGGAGCATAGGCCATTAGGAAGAAGCTGCCCATAGTAAGAGAAGTGAAATAAAATGTAGCTTCTCATAGGAAATAGTACTGATGTGGAACAACTGCTTAAGTTGATTGTATTTCCAGGTTAGCAGCAATAACTGCTATCAACATTATGCCCTTTAACTCTAATTATCTCTTTATTAAAAGCTGGTTTTGTAAAGCTTTTCCTTCTTCCAAATGTTTTATGATTCAGGCACCTAATGACCCCCCGAGAGAAAGCACACTGTGCACAGATTGGTCCCATTAGTGCAAACTGCATAATAAGATAATACTATAAACTGTTACATGTTAATTTTCCAATTATTATTTTTTGCCTTTCTTACAGATTCCAAACAGAAATTGATAGCATTAGGCAGTGTATGAGAGTACACTAATCTGATTTGTGTATCCCCGAAGATTACAAGCTATATGCTCTCTGACCTGCTTGAACAAAATTAACAGATTATATTATATTTTTGCTACATTTATTTTAAAAATATTTTTTATCCTATCAGTGTTCACATATAATCTTTTAAAAAGGAATTCAGTATTATTTATCTATGTATTTTTAAGGAAAGCAAATTATTTGAGGTAATCAAGAGGTTTTCAATACCAACAAGATTTGAAAAATAGAGCAGGTATATTGAAATCCAGGGGATTAAATGCACTCCACCTGATTGCATTTATGTAACATATGCATGAATTCCTGATTTGGTCCCCTTTCTCTATTTCTTTGACTTTGGACTTTTTTTTTCTTTTCTCTTACAAAACAAAAAAGTACTTGGAATTTAGCTAGTTAAGAGAGTGTAATTTTCAGAAACACTCAAGACAGCCTTCTTTTATCTGAAACGTTCAATTAGAGCCTTTATTTTTTACTGTATAGGAAGTTGACTGACTAAACACTTTGAATATTGAGGGCATTTGCACATAAGAATGTGAGTGCAATGGCAAAAAAATTCCTTCTTTTGTATCTCAATCAATCTTCAACAAGGACAGAGAAGTTTTTGTCTGTTCTTATAAAACTGTAGAGTATCAAGTATGAGAATAAATGTTTGTCACAGGAAACAGACGTTTCTTTGATGAACTTAAAAAGCCACAAAAACCCCCAAAACAGAGATCAGAATAAGCCCTGCTGCCCATGTTATTAATAGCAACAGAGCTCAAGGAGACATGAGGATCTGGAATACTTCAGTGAGAAGCCCTCAGGTCAGAGTTTTTAGCAAAACTCAACAAGGTCATGCTGGTTTGGATGCTGTAGTTATTTTCTCATCTTTGCAACCAGTCAGAGCTTTCATCTGGTTTGTCGGATGAGTTTGAAAGTGGTTTGTTGGGATTTTTTGTTGTTGTTGTTTTGAGGGGTTTTTTGCTTGTTTTTGTTTGTTTGTTTGTTTGGGTTTTTTCCTTCTCTTGTAGCGTAAATCCTGACAGCACAGGTGAGAGGTCAGAACAATTGAGGGCTAAAGATCTAGAGGAGATATGATGTTGGTAGAGGCTTTCTGATTGAAATGGGGTTACAAATTTAAATTATGAGATTATTCTATTACCTACTTTTTACAGGGTAAGATCTAAAATTGATATGGAATGTGTGGAGCATATTTGCTTGAGATCACTGACACTTAAATCTGATTTTGGAAAGGCTAAATTTGATATAGCTGCCTTCATTGTGTGAAAGCCACATATGTTAAGTCTCCAAGGTAAAGCCTAAAGTAATAGAGTACTGATCAGTACAGTTACATCATGAATCAACCCAGCTTGTATTGATTAAATCTGATGGTTTTGATAAGTATGCGATAAATAAAGGTAAGGTCATGTATTCAAGCATATTCCTTGCACATTTTTCAATTTTCTTACACGTGCCTTGCCCCGTTTCAGTTATAAGCCTTTTCTTATTAAGGCAACTCATTATTAGGATGAAGAAGAAACAATATTATGTGAAAAAGTAATTTTCATGTTAAAGTGACTTCTCAGCCTTGCATATTGATCAAAGCTGTCTAAATGTTAATAAGGTGGGACTTCTCCAATCTTCAGTAACAACTAACCCAGCTTAGCAGTCGTTATTCCTAGACAGAAAAGAAATAATTGAAATTATTATTCTTTTCTATGAACCGAATTTGTGATTTTTTTCTTTTTCAAGTACATCATTAGGATAGGGGGAAGAGGTCTGAGGGTGGGGGACTTCTGATTTCTCAGTGATTGCAAAGTCTTCAATCTATTCCTATAGTTCATTATATCCTTAAGAAAATAAGAGCTTGTAAATACTCAGTGGGAAAAAAACCTGTATATGGAAATTGAAATCCTTTAAATTGTTCTGTGTAAAAGATATGCAGTGTATATAAATACAGATATATGTACAGAAACTAACATGAGGTAGCATTTTTGTTTCTTCTAAAGCATCAGTTCCCTATTTTAATTACTAGGTGAATGATATATGTACAAATGCAGAAATCTTTGGTTTAGTTATTCAAGTTAATGTACAGAAAATCAATGGAAGAGGTGGAATGTCTGTCTTCAAAAGCTCAGTTATAAGGTAGAGCCTTGTATCTAAATCAAGAGTGATCTCTGCATGTAAGTGACTCAAAAGTTCCTTTATGTTCCCACAAAAACACTTATTTGCTGTTTAAACTATTGAGCAGCCAAGGTGAACTGCTGACAGATTGTTTTATTATTTTGCTATTGTTACTACATGTAGTTAAAAGCATTAAAAGTTCACTGTCAGGTAGTATCAACACCAACCTACTTCAACAAAGACAGAAAGCATGTAAGAAACATTACTTATTTTAATAAGATGAACTAGACAAGAGAGAATTTTCCAGGAATTTTCATTTCATATTCATTGAATATAAGTGAAAGGAAAGTTAGAGTGTGTTCCTTTCCCCTTGAAGTTACTTTTCACTTAAAAATAAAAGTTTCACTGATTCTGCCATAAAAGTTTCACTGGTTCTGCCTGTATCAATCTGTAGAGATCCTTCAGCCATTACACAGTGAAATGAGAAAAGGACACTGTGAGTCCCAGCCTAAGCACCAGAAGGATGTTTCTTCCTTGGCACCTACCTGTCCTCCTACTTCTGGTAACTCTCAGAGTGGTGCATTGCACATCCTAAATTTCCTCAGGTCTGTTACCAACAGTAATCTTAGTCTTGTTTGGCTATCACAGCTCAGTGGCTGCAGAATGAGAGCACAGTGAAAAAAAAAATCAATAGTGATCAGCATAACAGTAATTAAATCTCCTCTGATTGGAGACATGGCAGTAATGGAAAGTGGAGATTCAAGCCTATGTTACAATTCTTTATTCAGTGTGTCTTTTGTCAGACAAAGTTAGAGCAATTAAGCTTTTAGAACCAAACCCCCTTTAAAGTATCTTATGTAATGTTTTAGTCTCTTAAAATTGTTGATTCCTACATATTACAGAGATTTAAAAGCAGTACTGCTGTGGGAAGAATTAAAATACCTGATTTCATAGATGCATGTTATAACTGATGCTAGGTGCACACACAGGAATTGAGGCATTTCTTTAATCAACAGCTCGCAGCCACTTTTCAGCAGATAATTAATGTCGCTAGCTCACTGAGAGCAGAGTTAGGGTAACCAAATGCTCTAGGTGAGAAGTGGGTTGGAAGGAAATCCACAGTGCACAAACAAATAGCAATCACACAGCACATATCATGCCCTAGAGACTTTCTTGCCAGTGTAAAAGCAACTTTACAAAAACAAATGTTTTCAAAATAAATCAGATTTTTTAAAGCTGAATATATTTAACAAAACCACTTCAGAAAATATAGTAATTTCTATTGCTTCGGATGGCTTAGTGAGATGAACTTCTAAAGCATTATTTTTTTCTGTTCAGGATTACTAGTGATTGCTTTTATTTCGTCCACCCTAAGTTGTAGCACGTAACTTGGAGAACCATTAATATATAGATTTAATTCACAATTTCCCAAATCAGAAGGCTTTATGTTGCTTTCAGTAAAATTAATTGAAAGAAATAAATGCATGCACCTTCATTTTATGATGAAAATTGTATTTTCTAAATTGAATTAAAATTCTTATGTGAGAATTACAGTAATGGTGCTCCATATTTCTGTTGTTCAAAGGGCAGCCTTGAGGCAAAGATTTACATTTTTGGACACTCTTTGCTTCGAGGTTTTAAAATTATTTTCTCTCTCATTATTTATGTAATTGACAAAGCTTAAAGCTTTAATCTTGATGCTTTATTTGTCCTGCACTGCAGCTACATGTGGATTTACTAACAGTAGGGTTCATTAATGCTGGGTTTCTGATATGTATTCCTTTCCTTTCATCACTAACAGGATAGGATTTTAACTCATAA
Source organism: Corvus hawaiiensis (assembly GCF_020740725.1). Taxonomy (NCBI): domain Eukaryota; kingdom Metazoa; phylum Chordata; class Aves; order Passeriformes; family Corvidae; genus Corvus; species Corvus hawaiiensis. The sequence continues at coordinate 13,573,401 of NC_063227.1, read as the reverse complement.
GTATAATGCTGATGGATATAATGAACGGCTTAATCAATGGCTTCATCTTTCATCAGTGAGGTAGTCCAGTGACTTGATGTTAATGCCAATGAAGTTGCTAGTGAATCTAGAGAAAAACATTAACTGCAGTCATTAAAGATAGTAGAATTGAATTTGGATTTTATTTTACAGGGTTAGTGAATGTAAAAACATGCCAGATGTAGAAAATGCTCTTATTGGACAATATATCCCTTACAGAATTGTGAATGAAGGGTATGCTTCCGGGGTGTTTTTCACGTGTATCAAAGCAAATACCAACTTTCTCCTAAGCAAGAAAAAAAAAAAAAAAAAAAAAAAAAAAAAAAAAAAAAAAAAAAAACCCAGAAGAATATAATGGAAAAAGGTGATGATTCAGTTCATGGCTTTAGTTAATTTTTAACTTTAAAAAATTAGTCATCTGTATTTCAGGAGGTGTTCAAATACCTTTAGGTAAGTAAGTGTCCTTGTTGCTACTTTGGGCATGCAAAAGGTAAATAGTGGTAATTAAGAAAATCTCAAATTAAGTTAACTTGAAAAATATGATAGGACTGAGTTTTCTTGGTTCTCCACGTGTGGCTGGGAAGGTGCTCTTGACCATTCTCGCAGATGGGACATTCCCACTGTACAATGAGGAAGCCAGTTTCACTCACTGATCATCCTCCCTGCCTATTTGACCTTGTTCTTTGACAAAGGGAACAAGACCTCAGGGTGGCTCACACCCCTGGTGGCCCACTTGCCATGTGATGTGGGCACAACATTGTGTCCCTGTGGCCACTCACAGCTGCTTACAAGAAGCTCTGCAGCTTCACAGAGAGGAGGTGAAAGATGCAAATAAATGGGATTTAAACTGTGTGCAGAATTATGAAAATCAGCATATTTCAGTGCTCCAACAGTACTGCTTGGGTTGAATTAGGAATTTGGAATGAGTCAGAGACTTCTGTAGCAGCACTGGTAGCTGAGAAAGCAGCACTTCCCCAGTCTAAGGGAAACAAGGATCTAAATGTGACCGGAGGAACTGTCTAGCAAATGCAACACAAATTATGACCCAAATGTTTGTCACTACATATTCCTTGTCACTTTACATTTCAGAACAAGTGCTAGCCACAGTCTCCTGGCAAAATTTTATCTTTGCTAATTACATTCTTCCCTGCTAAATTCCCCCTGTAATTTTAATTGGATTTTGTATTCCTCACTGTATGCCTTAAGTTTTGTGTGAGCCTACTTTGTCCTATTAAATGGCTGCATTTAATTGGTAGCTGGCATACTCCCTAACCCCTAATACATATAGTTATAATTTGCCAAGTGATTAAAATTTATTAATGTTAGTAGCTAAAATCCATGAAATCTTCATCAGACAAAACTCATTCTTGGTTTCCCTTAGTCTTCTCAAGTGATTTTATTTGGCTAAAAACTGTGTTAGAGAATTGTCTCTAGGGAATGTAGGTAGAATTGTAAAGTATTTCTTTCTTTAAAAAAAAATGCTCACCTTTGTCCCTGCTGGGAACTAATTTAAAAAGAAAGTACTGCAGTACAAAGACTGCAAAAGAAAGTAAGATGAAAGATTGTTGTCGTGAGACAGAAGTCTTGTACTAAAAACTGGTTTTCTCTATGCTTTAGACAAGTTAGCTCTTCATAAGACTGTGGATTAATTTGCATATACAATAAATATATACTTTAAGTGAATTCAGATAAAAATAGAGCCATAAACACTTCTAGTCTACCGAAGTTGAAGTAAAGGCAGACAGGTTGAAAGCAGAATTGTTTCCCTTAGATTTTCCAAACATGCTTCTAATTAACTTCCATTTTAAGAAAGGCCTTTCTTTGTTGCAATACTTTTTTTCTTTTCTTTTCCAAATTTTATTTGATTTTTGCTTTCCTATAAATTCAGTTCTGAAACACATCTAACCTTTCCAAACTAGAATTATTTTTCTCACTGTTTTTCACATGAATGAGTTTCTAATGCAGCCTAGTGTTGTAATGATGGTAAAAATAGCTGAAGATAAGTGCCCAGGATTAGCCCAACATTCTTTCTGATCACCTGTCTGGGTGAAAAAAAATTTTTGGTAGATCCTCAAGAGGTGTAAACCCTCAAGAATCTATTGATAATCAGTCCCATCTGAGCAACTGTCCCTCTATCGTTGCCTTTCATCAGATCAAAATTCTCACTGTGTTTTCTGAGTTACAGATTATTCTGAAATATTGACATACAGTAACTCTGCAGAGCACAGATGATATAAGTGCAGCTTCTGGTATTTCTGCTCACTTAAAAGATTATTCTCAACAAAGTCAGGGAAAATTCTTTCTTAGAGAAGGTATCACTGCTGGACATGCAGCTCTGATATAAATTCATGGGTATGTTGCCATTATCATGTACAACAATTATAAATTTGATAATTACTTCCTGTTTTTCCTTTTTCCTAATTTCATTGTTATTTATATGGGATCTTTCTTGATATACTTGATATTAAAGTTATGTAGAGAATGTCTGTAGCTAGTTGTTTGTTTATATTCATAGCTTTATGTATTAGGCTGTGTAATTATGCTACTTAGAGTGGTTAAACATTTTAAAATCAGGATATTCAGAAGGAAATATGGCATATTTTTAAATATGTTTTCAGAAATTTTTTTAAAATGTATTCCGATGTTTTAAATGGATTGCTTGGTAGTTTGCGAGTAGCCTCTTTAACTGTTGGTATTATGTTAGTTCCATATCTTCAGCTACCAACCTTCTTCCAAATGCAATGATCCTACAGAAAATGTTAATAATATAGAGCTATTTTCTATATTTAATGGTGCATCAAATAGCCATAATAGACAGGTCATGAATACATTTGGGTTAGTGAAGAGGACAAAAGTGCAGCACTTTTTTTTTTTTTTTTTATTGTAATTAAGCTGGCAGGCTGCCTTCTGTGTGTTCCATTTCATCCAAAATCAAAACAAATAAAAAATACCTTGGAAGTAAACTTAGCATTTAAAATTATTAGGTCCTTTAAGTGTTCTATAGATGTTTGTGTATTTCGTAATCTGATATTGGAAGGGGGTTTTTTTTGTGATCTCAGCCATGTGTACATACAGTAAACTGCACGAGAGTTTAGGGTGTGCCCAAGGAGGTGTAGAGGTTGTTTAAATTACTACAACTGAATGTGGTGCATCCTCTCAGAGAGCTGCTCCTCTCCATCCTCCTGTTGCTGGGTTTCTGGTATTCACAAAAGCGACCACAGGAATATGGGTCCTTTGTTTTTCCAGTGGTTGGGGATGACCCATTCTTTATGGTCATATGCATTTATGTTTATGGTAGTCATTAGTATTTACCATTATTAGTGGCCAAACATTTCCATCCAAATGAAGAGTATAATGGGCCTCCAGGGATAGCTGCTCCAGTTCATCCCTTGCAGGTTTGTCCTTACATGTATCTGTACTGACAATTTTTAAACAGCACTGCATTGTTACGGGTTTGCAGACATGGATGGTTTTTGGTTTCCTTGAAGAAAAATTGTCCTGTGTTTTCCCCATTGACTTGGAAATATTTTTTTGTTTCAACAGCTCTTGATACTTTACAAAGCAAGAAACAGACTTTGTCTGTATTTCTGTATCTATTCTTGGTACAGGGAAGGTAATGAAAGTGTTAATAAAGTATTAATGAAAATATTCTTAGCTATTTCACCACTCTACACACAAATTTGATGTTATTACAGACCTTGTGCCCAGGAAAACATTGGGTTTGCATACCTTCCATTTGTCTCATTGCTCCGTGAGATGTTCCAAGTCAGAGTGGCTGTTAAAAACCACTTGGGACAGGTCAGTTTTTCAGTGTTCCCACTTCTAACTTGTGACAGAAGGACATGATAAAACTCTAATGAGAGAGATCACTATCTTCAACTCAGTGCCTTCCAAAGAAGTTTTGTTTCACGTTTATTCTTTGCCACGTAAGAGGCCTTTCATTTTAAGCTTTGGACAAATACTTGCTTTATACAATAATAGTAATAAAATATTTCCTTAAAAATACTACAGCATACGTGTACCTGTAACATAAACAGAATACAGCAGTAATTTAATGGTGCAAAGTTGGGAGCACCACAGATAGGCCAATGGTTTGATAACCATGTTTACAAGGTGGCTGTTAGACACCTGCCTCATGGATGTGTTCCTGTGCCGTGACAGCCTCCTGGACACCGAGGATGCTGCAGAGCAGAGGAGGAATCCAATTTTCATATTTATGGTAACAGACCTCACTGTACTTTTAGTTTCTTGCTTCTGCACTAAAGCAACATGTTCCCTGCAAATAGCAACTTTTCTGATTCATGAAGCCCACAGACATATAGAGAATAACACTTGCAAAAGAAAGACAAACTTAGAAAATAGGGATTTAAATGTAGATAATGGCATGTGTGATGCACATAAGCCTTGGGTTACTGTAAGGATAAGCTAGGAATGAATGTCACTGTGTAAGGGAAAAGGCAGTTTAAATAAGGAACAGACAGACACAGGTATGGAATACTGTAGGTTTATCTGAAAATAATTACATTGGTGTTCTTGGGGAGGTTTTTTTGTAGTTTGGAGGTGAATTTGAGTCATAACTCCTTCAAGAATGATTCTGTGCTGTTGTTTCAGGAAAGTATAGTGATTATGAAGTACTAATTATAACATATTCCATTTCTGCATGGTTTATTATACATTATTGTATTATTCATGTGTTTTTCTCTTTCTTTTTTTTCTAGAAGGGTATTTATTTCAAAGACACAGGAGAGGTGCAGTCCACATGGGGCTCTCAGCAAAAAGTTGTAGTTCTTTAACTTTTCTATTTGAGGCTGATTTCCTTTTATGTATGTTAAAATATTGTACTGGGTTCTTTTTAATGAACATTTATATGCAGATATCCTGCTTTTCCAGCCCAAGAGGCAACCTTATGTAATACATATTTGCATATTGACACAGTTACAATACTAGAGCTAGAGGAAAGCAGAATAAAAGTCAACAGTGTGTTAAAATCTGCTGGCAGGGAAAAGTCCCTTTAAGGGTTGGCATTGTCTTGTGTCAGTCACATCTACTTCATGAAACAGGCATAGCCTCAAGCAATGCCTGGAGTTGCAGCTCAGAAGAAAAGTGAATGTTAGAGAAGTTATAGACAATTTTGTGAACTTATAAACTTCTGAAATGTGGTGATGAAACTTAGTATGGTACCTGGGAACATCAATGCAGATCAGAGGAGAATACCAGATACTGAGTAAAACAGGATTTACCATCTACCTATAGAGCAGAATTTAACATGGCTTTGTGGTACATAAAAGCCAAAACTTTAAACTGGACTAGGGCAAATGATCTTTTCTAGTGAAAAAAATGCAGGATGAGGTTGCATGTCCCATGGATTTACAGAAGTAGCTGCTTAACAGTGTGTTTGAGGCTCTCAGGGTTAGTCTCCTGTGCTAGACAAATGCAGAGGGCTGAAGTAGATTTCATTCTCCTTTGGCCTTGTTCCCATCTCCTGCTAAAACACTTCCAATTCCTGCTGTGTTACAGTACAGATACTGCAACACAATGTATCAGACAACGAGGCCCGTGGAAAGAATATATAAGGACCGATTCTTGATAGCTGTTTCAGAGAGATGTTTATTTCTCCAGCCGCATGGCCAGGGCTCTGCCGAGGAGCTGCTCCAGTCACGGGACCAAGGGTCCTTCTGCCCGCGCAGGGAACACAAACCAACCAATGGGAACGAGGCTGAGCAGGGACAGGGAAACCCCGTGTCTGTGCCCTCAGGGCCCCTCTCCCAGGGCTACACGGCAGGGGGAGGGCCCCAAGACTGCTGTTGTTGTTGATGGTTGTGCATAACCATCCACAACCATTAGCATCTTGTTAACCACCAAATAATTTTTTTTTATATACCTTTTCTAAAAGCTGGAGGGTTGGGTGTCAAAAGAATTTATTCTGGGCTCTTTCAACATCCTAGGAAAGTAGTTGGGATACCGCCAACAAACATGTGCTGTCTTTTCTGATAGAGGTGCCATGACAGGGTTTCCTGCAGGAAAGTCCTCTCAGCCTTGAGGCATACAGCTCTCCCACTAAAATATTTTGAGGAGGCAGCAATGTGGTTTCTGATACCAACCAGGCTGTGTGAAGGACATCTAGAAATGTTACAGGACTATTGCAATTTTTAGAAAATAATGATGTAGTTCTAACAATATTGGTCTATAATTAAAGTTCCTATAAACTTCATTCACATGGTACTGTATAAATAGTTCTCCACATCAAAGGTACATGTAATTATCCTTGAAAAACTTGTAGATGACGGAAGACTTATCCAGATAGGAAAGAAAAAGTTCCCAAATCTATATATGTGGGTGACTTTAGAAGGAGCATTCATTATAGCTTGCTCATTACTAAAAGAAAATTAATTTCTGCAGGTTCAGTTAAGTGTCCAAACCCAACCTTTACATGTGTAAAAATCTGTGGGGGTTTTTACATTCTAATGATGTTTCACTCTTGGTAATAACAGGTTTTAGCATGTTCCTGCTGGACAGTCTATGAGACCAATGTTCCCAAACCTTCATAACCAGATCTTTACCTAAAAGTAGAAGTGTTTTAGATACTGTGATGTCCTTCAGGCAAAGATGGAATAATATTTCAGAATATTATTACCTCACACTGCACTGCAAGCTAACATATCATAATGAATAAATATTTTTCTAAGTTGAAAAAATGGCACAGGCAAAACCAGAAGGGCTATCTTCTACAAATTGCTTTTTTTACCCTGTGGCCTTGTATTTTTAATACAGCTATGGAATAATTAAGCAGAGTGGAGTATTAATGCAGTTTTATAAATAAGGTTAAGGTTGCCAGATGTTGTTCATTTTTCCTCTCTTTTTTTAATGTACATCAACATTCAAAATGTATGCTGATAGTGGGTTGCAGGAAACTTAGAACATTTGGTCTTACATATCTAAGGTATTAAAAATTGAGCTTGTGGAGATGATGCTTTGCTGATTCATTTGTTTGGATATACCCCTCATTTCTATTTCCAGTTTCAAGAAGACCAATTCTTAAATCAGATAAAAGAGCAAACAGCATACAGAGTCTTTTCATTAAGTCTTCTCAGAAATAAGTAAATAGCGAGATTTGTTTGTGTATAGAGAACGATATTCAATGGCCTTCATAATTTCCAGATCATATATAATTGTTTTGGACAGCAATTTTCCTATGCATAAATTAGTTAATGTAGTCAAATAAGATAAAAGTATAGGAATCAGCTCAAATCATGAAGATGAGTACAGGCTGCAGTGATGAAATTCATGGTAGGGTGCAAATTTAAGTATTTGTTTTCCCTACCTGAGCCTTGTCCTTACTGAAGGGAGAGAGGAGAAAATAATTTGTCATTTACACTCACTCAGTGTGGATGTACATTTTACTATAAAAGTTCTGTTCCTGAAATATGGCCTTTCAAAAATAGAAGACAGTTGCTAACAATTATTTCCAAAGATCAGAAACAGTGTTCAGTTTTACACAGAGTTGAGGGTTAAGACATTTCCATCAATCTTTAAAATATCTTTTCAGAATACAGTTGAAAAACTCAGCATGTGTATATATATATATATATATGCTTCAAAGTACAAAAAATTGTTCCCTCTGCACCCTAGTTGGCTTTAATATTATGCCAAAAGAACACATTCCTATTTGAATGATTACTTATACATATCCCTCATTTAAAAACACAGAAGAGATTTCATATTTGATTGTTGGAATGATGAGACTGCCCATGCAAATTTATGGACTTTATAAAATAATCCAGTTAATATATGAGAGGCATCATTCATTTACTGAATTGTTCAGTTGAACATTTTTAGCCATGTTTATTAAAGCACATGCACTTTCTCCTTAAACTGGAGGGTTTGGGCATGGTAGAAGGTTCAAACAGACCTTGAGTAGTCTCTTGGCATTCCAAGTTTGCTCTTCCATGTGGATCTCACAGTTCAGCTTTCTGGGACATGCTTTGTCTCTGATAGAGATTAAATCTCACGAACTAGGGTAAACAATATTTGTTTTCCTGTAAGCAATTTTTGATGCCAGTGTGATATTGAAGATACTTATTTTTTGTTTAACTTGCTTTCATTGACTGAAATGCGTAAGAAAATAGCTGTGAATGATGTAGTAAAATCTTAAGCCTTTAAACATAGGAAATAATTTATATTTTCACTTTGTCGATTTCTTTGGGAAAAAAAGGCCACTGCCTGCTTATACCTGATTGCACTTGTCTTTTCTCAATGGTTATTTTCACTTGAATTCTGTTCATTTTATGATTTAATGGCATTGAAATAGATCACTTAAGTATTGATGTATTCATTTTTATCCTATTTACATCAGCTGCAGTTCACATTTAAATAGAAATTTATTTCTGCCTAAATGTTGCTTTCCTCAGCAATAATTGGTATCATCTTCATGTTTACATATTGCAATTTCCTATTGCATCTTTGAAGATCTACCATTATGAGAAGTGAAAGTAATTTTCTTGGTTCTTCTGTGTAGCTGACAATAAAATTGAGCTTTAAGAAAATAGTTCATTATCCTGGGCTTCTTAATATTGAGTTTCCCAGTTTTCTACCATAGTCCACTTTTAATAGCAAATGAAACTAAGCTTGCCCCCGTCTTTTATGTCTAGGACAGATTTGTCATGACTTGCATAGTTACTTGTGTGTTCAGGAATTCCTTTTTTTCTGTGGTATGTGTAATAAGGAAATAATAAACTTTACTGCAGAAGTGTAATGTATACTAATCTGGTTTTTTAAATTTACAGATTAAGGGGTTTTTTCTTCATAATTTTATTAGTAGTGGAAGTGAGAAATATGTTTAGCTCTAACTTTGTATTGACAACTCTTGCCACCCATGTTTTCCTCACATATTTGCTTAATGTCAACCATGCTACACTGAAATAACTGTCAAGATGATCCAGACTTAATCAATGTGCTGACATAATGCTGTCAACCTTATCCTCAGAAAAGGTCGTCTGCTAAGTGAAGTAAGTGGGTTAGGGAGTACGAACTGTGGCAGAAATAGGGGATGGCATGTTTCTGTGTACTGTATAAAACATGCACGATTATCTAATGTTATTTGTTTGCCTACAGAAATTAGATGTGTGATTTCCATAGTGATGGAAATCCCTGGACTTCAGCCATTTAAACAAATAAAACTGAGCCAGATGTGTTGTACTTTATTGTGTTCTGGGATATATTTAATGCATAAACATAGCACTTGGTCTGCAGGACAAAAGGATCATGAAAATCAGAAGAAAAAAGATGAAGAGTGTTCTTGTGTGCAGGATGTGGGAAAGATCTGTGCTCCAGACTACCCAGAGAGTACCCAGTTTTCCCTGGAGTCCCAGAATGAACTTGGTTCTGATGCCATGGCACCCTCTCTTTGCCAGTCAGGCACCATGACCTTCTTTTCACCAGGCACATTCTGCTCCACAGACTCTTGTCTCTGCTGGGTGAGGAGCTAGGCTTGCAGGGTCTCCACAGTGTTGAATCGACAAACTTTTTAGATCATTCATACTGGTGGGAATAACTGAACTTATGGAAGCAGAAAGATTGCAAGAAATTGCTGTGTTCTAGTAGATAAAATGTTTTTGAATATTATTGCACGGATACAGTTCTCCCTATTTGTTTCTGATCTCTCTTTCTTTTCCTAGAAATATTGTAGCAGTGGAAATATATTTATGAAAACATTTTGCAGGAAGAGCTCCAAAGTATTGATGATTTTCACTGAAATCACTAGGGGGAAAAAAAAATAATAAGTTCCACGAGGATACCTATTCTGTAAGCTACCAGGCTTCTTGTAAGCAAGAATATGCCTGAAGTACATACATGAAAATTAAACTTGGTTCTGCTAACACCATAAAAATCCTACTCTAAGGCCTGGAATCAATTTTGTTATTTCACTTGTTCATCAAAAGACATTTTCTTTTTTTTAATAGCTGTATATAGTTATTACAGCATCACATTTCTGTCTCTTTCTTTGACCCACCCTACTCCCCAGTAAGAGGCAATTTGTACAACTTGAAGATGATTGTTTTTTGAAAGTGTTGCCAATTTAATCTAAAAATCAATTGAATTTCATTGCAGTCAGGAAATTGTACATCCTCTTTGTATCCAAATCCTCAGAGCCTTAGGAGAAAAAGCCTTTGTAGTGAAATGTAAGAATTTTAATGTTTTGTGAAGAAAGAATTCGGAGGGGATGAGAAAGAGAAGAAAGAAACAAGTATGATATGCTTTTTTCCAGTTGCTCTGACATTTTTTCCAATTGCTCTGGCACATAAACTCTGTTTTTCCTACTCACCCTTGTATCACCCCCCTGGTTTCAGCACCTCAGCTTTAAACATCCCTGCAAATTCAAAGAAACACTTTAACTTGCTCTTTCTAACTATGCTTTTGAATGAATAAATGGATAGTAAAGGCTGAAGTGATGCAGTGAAACAAGTTTGAGTGATCTGAAAGGTTTCAGAATTCCAAAATACGCTTTGCATGTTGCTTATGATTTTATAAGTAGTTTTGCTGTTTACTCTGTGTAAATGCAAAACTGCTGAAGAAAATCTTGAAAAAGGAGGGAGTAATGGTTCTATATTTAAAAATATATGAAATGCATAGATATTGCTACTAAAGGTATTATACAGTCTTATACAAACAGGATTAATCACTTAATTTAATATTTCTTTGTAGCATTCATCTAAGTTTGCGGGGCCTGTAGATGTCAAGTTCTTCAATTAGTCTGAAAGTCTATGACCTGCATTTATATAAATTAATGTCTTACAATTGCTAGATAAGAATATTTTATATATTTGTAATCAAAGCATTCATTTCGGTATCGATATCATACATGAGTTCTCTCCACTTTATTTTGGGAAGCTACCATATTGTGAGTGGCTAGGCAAAGAAAATCCATTTGATAGCAGCAGAAGAAATTAAATAGCTTGTTACTCATTCCCTATCTATGAGTCCATAGATTTTTGTATATAGCAATGTACATATGTGGTATTTTTTTTCCGCAAAAATGCCATGTATATAATGCAACTTTATTATTCTCCACCAGGTATATGGTGTTCTTCTTGCAAATGGTTGCTTTGTAATAGTATTTAAGTCCAAAATCGCTGTAAACCGAGTTCTCATATGTTTTGTGTTGGTGACCAAAGACAAATACCTCAGGTGATCAGAGGGGTGGTGTGATTCCAGCTTTCACCAAGTCTCCAGACCTGCTCAGCAAAAATTTTGAAGTAGCTGAACTGTGCTTCATCATAATTCCATGCTAACAATGCTCAGAATCACAGATAGAGGATGTAACTAGAGGAGCACTTATTTGTATAAGCTTTAGCAGCTGGAGGTAGGATTTAAACAGTTGCCAGCAGGATCCTTTTGTCTCCTGTGTCTCCTTGTCAATGCTGAAGTGATTCTCCATAGCTCAGAGGTGATGCAGGATGTGTACATGCATTGCCCAAGCTCCCACAAATTGCTGAAAGTTCAGAGCAGAGAGAGGTTAGGGCATGGCTTCAGAATCCTCCCTTTGTTTTAGGCACATTTTCACTGTTTTGCATGTTTTTGTCATTTCCCCTCCCTCCAAAAAATCACCAGATGCCTTATCTTCAGTCTCCAGGTGCTGCCATAGTATCAGTAATGTGGACCACTTGAATTCCTACACAGTGCACACTGCAGATGTGTAGATGTAAAATATTTCCCGACTGTCATGTACAAACTGCAGCATTTTGAGGCAGCGAATCCTGATAAATCCCGAGTTTTTCAGAAAAATCTGCCTCTTTTATTCCATTTTATGGTGTTTCTGATAATTGTCTTGCGCCTAAATATTTTCATTTTCAGTCGGTAATGCTGCAGCTTTCATTTTAGGTTGTTTGTATTTAAAGAATTTCCTATTTTTGACTTCTCTTAAATAGGCTGGAAAAAAATTGGTGCTTTTATAGTTTCTGGGTGAAGGGGTTTTTATTTTATGTCCTACTAGTTGTTTGGTTTTCCTCTACAGTGCTTCATCATATGTCATTCCTCAATGTATGCACGATGATAAACTCCCTGTCCCTGTTAATGGGCGTTGAGAATGCTTTGCTTCTCTCAGGATTGCCGCCATATTACCAGGACAATGTATTGATTTGGTTGACTGCCAGTGTGTGATGCATGACAGAAATGAGAAATTGAACTTTCTGAACATGAAGTAAATCATGCTGCTGATGATATATAAATGATTGAGGGAAAAGCAATCAATCAGATGCTCTCTGCTGGCAGCAGAGCTACAATTTAATATGTAGTAAACCAACAGTTGTGTTACAGTCTAAATCAAATAGTGTTCTATGCTAAACTCATATTCTTGCAAAGATTATTTGGAACACTTTTGGGTTTAGTATGCTTTCCTTTCTACTTTACCAACATGTGGTCTGATAATTTAGAAATATTGAACTGGCTTTATTAATTCTTCTTTTTTCTTGTCAAGAATCAAGGATTGTTTTTTCTAGATTGCTTATCACTACTTTAATTAGGTTGATTTTTAAATAATTTTACTTGTAAGTAGAGTTGGTTTGAATCCCACATACCTGCAGAAGGAGTTTATTACAGCCACAGGTAATTGAACTTTACTGTAAAACTACAGACATGAATAGGCCCGTTCTCTCTTTTAGCAGATGTTTTGCAGATATTTGACTTATATCCAGTTATCTCTGGGTACTTCAGCAGCACACAAGACCATTCATGTGCAGATGACTGAAATATTCTTTTGTCTCCTTCTCCACGCTATGAAATGAATGGGATAATTTATCCTTTTTGAAGAGAGAGAGAAGTATTTTAATGAAAGCTTAAAGAGACTTCCTGAAATTCTACTTATCGATACCTACTAACAAGTCTTGTCATTCTGGGTCAGTCTCAGCTTAGCATTTGCACAATGTAAGTCCCTTAAGCAGCAGGGAATTCTGCTCAGTTCTCCCCAAAGCCACCCAGAGTTGCAGAGTTTGGAATCTTCAGTTTGAACTTTTGGGTGAGAGTATCAAAGCATTCCTCTCTCCTAAGTAGTTGTCAATGTTTGCTTAGTGTTAAGCCTGTGAGAATCCAGGGAGAAGCTGAACCACATCTTCCTGGTAGAGGGAGTGCTGAACCATTTGGCAGTCTGCTGGAATATAAATCCTGGAGTTCTGTTGTGTGAACCCTGGTGTGATTAGACAGTTCAAGGCTAAACTGTTCATAGCCAGTTGGACAAAAAAGTTCTTCTAACAGATATTCTTAAAAATATAATCAATAAAAAGCCATTTGGGCTTTTTATAAACATTTTTTCTCTTATAAAGAAAGGTGGGGTTTTTCCCTGCTGAAACTTATTTTAGCATTTGTTTTTTCAGAAATAAAATAAAAATAAAATATTGATTTATTAGCTGTGAAGTTTAACAGTTTAGTTACCTCAATTACCTTGATTAATCCCACCAAGTTCAGTAAATGGTATTAGAATCTGAAACTTGCCGTTCTAGGGCAGGGTAGATGTCAGAATATTGGCAAAATTGGACAATGTCACATAGGTACTCCCAACAAAGTAATATTAACCTTTCTAAACTCTCTAAGGATGTTCTTTTCTATTTTTCATAACATGGAGTACAGTAAGTTGCTTTTACATCTCAAGATCAGCCAATATAATTATTCATCTTTATTTTATTTTATATTTTATTTTATTTGTCTCTCTGTAAGCCTAGAGAGAGTCTTGACAAACAGAAAGTGTTCCTAGGCAGGGAAACTTAAGTAAACTGTCTGCCTCTTTTCTGAAGACAGACTGGAAAGTAAAAGAGTCACTTATACAAAACTCTGGAATTGCTATCAACATACTATAGGAATGTATCTACCAAAATACTTTTTAAAATTGTGTGTATTAGATAGGTTTTTTTATGGTTTTTTCAGTGTTTTTGCAGATTATTTGGTTCATGTCTTCAAACTTGCTTGCCTTCTGCTAATGCTGTACACCTGGATTCTACTTGGATTATCAAAAATTAATGATGCACAGGAACAGTTTTATAAATTCTTTGCATTACTCCTTGAAATTCAGTGGTATTTAAGAACTCTAAAATGGTGTTTAGTATACAATTTTGTCCTTTGTCTGTGGATGAGAACTTAAAATCGAGGTTATAGATACAGTATTTATTATCTCAGTTTGCAAAAATGTCATAGTCATTATTCTGTGTTTGAGTTGATTTTATTTACAACTTTCGATAACAAAAATCTTTAGATTAATGAGTAATGAAACATTAATGAATATCCTGTTTCCTGATTTTGCAGTAGATTTATTTCTGATGTCTCATGAGCATTTCTGTACACCAACGCCGGAGCATGCAACTTGGCTCAGCTGCCATTTGGGAGCCCAGATTCCTTTTTCATGCAAATGTTTTATGACTGTGTGAACATGTTCTGTATTCTGGGGTGGTTTTTTGGGTGCTGGGATTTTTTTTTGGTTGATTTCTTGTGGGTGTTCTTTTGCCACTGATGGGTGTTGTTGCATCTGCGATAGTTGCTTTTTACAAGGCCTCTTACAAACCTCACTGAATGTACCTGTCTTTTACTGCATTCAAGCCATTTTAGAAAAATAATTATGCTGGTGTTTACAACTAAAAACTAAACATTGCCAGTGCTGTTGTTTCAGCTCAGGCACAGAACTTACAGCAAACTTATACTGTTTTATGCAGCCTTGGGATCAGAAGTTACCTTAAACCAACATACTATAGGAATTTGCTATAGTTGCTATCTAGAGATGTGATGTGCATAGTCTTAATTTGGTTTTAAAGGTTTGTTTTGTTGATACATTCATGTACTATATCTTTAAAAAAATACAAATGAAACAAATATTAAAATACACCTAGGATTGCCTTTTGAAGTTATATTTGGAATGACCTGTGTCTGTACGCTTATAAATAGTTTAATTTTAGAAATATATTTTATATGTCTTGAGTTAATGAACTGTTCCCCATGATGTCAGAAGAGATGTGTATCTCACTTGTTTATTCCTGTTTTTATAGATGGCTATACAACAGATGACATTGAATTTTACTGGCGTGGGGGTGATAATGCAGTCACAGGAGTGACAAAGATCGAACTGCCACAGTTCTCTATTGTAGACTACAAGCTTATCACCAAGAATGTTGTTTTCTCTACAGGTTTGTGGAGGGGAAGTTAAAAGGGGATTTCTTTTAAATACCTTTAAAATTGGATTAATTCTTAGTATGCAGCTGAGGAGCAAAAATTTTAGAAACAAGAATAAAATAGAGCAGCAGCTGTGAATTTGGAAAGCAGTTTTTATTACAGCTTCTCTAGTGTATAAGGCATCATTCATTAACATATGAAGACGGCATGGTAATCTGTCATGTTAAGGCTCATCAAATGAGCTGCATTTTCTGTTTTCCTATGAAAATGGATTAAGCCACTTATACACCTCTGTGCCATAAACCCAACAAGTAAAAACCCAGCATGTAGGAAATTTAGGAACCTTTATCTCCCTATTTTTAGATGTTCCTTTTGCCAAGTTGGGGATGTATTAGGCTAATTATTTTGTCTTCAATGTAAAATCTTTAAAATGCTTGTTCCGGGATTTTCAGTTTAGCCTATTCTAGCAAGTGTATGACTTTCTGAAGGCTGAAAAGATGCTTTCTGAGAAGGACCAGAAAATCAGATTGGATTTCATGAAATAAAAACCAAAACAATAAATAACTAACGTATTTCAGTGACATGAAATTGTTCAAAAGAGGCAAGAGTTGGATTGTGCTGTTTCTAGATGTTTTCTACATACTTGAGAAATCCATTAGGTATGTTAAAAAAATTATCTTCAAAACTCACTTTCCAGATATGGATAGAAATCATCTTTGAAGGAACTATAGAAGGATTGTACATCCCAAATTCTTCAAAATCAAGCAGAAATGGGACTTGAAGAATGATTTCTAGGCACCCATATCAACAGGTGTTTCATACACTACAATATTTCTGGTGTCCCATGACAAAAGACAAGTGTTGCCTGTCTTGGAGTGAAGTTTAGGATAAGGGTTACACTAAAGTTGGCATATGACAGTTTATCAGGGAAGAGGCATTTCTATGCTTTGTTGCTCTGACGTATTTTGGCTGTTGGTTGTTGAATGTTATGATTACCAGCAGATATGCACCTAGAGCATCCTTGTACCCTTAACATAAAAGATTATGTAATTACCAATTCTTGGTAGAAATTCTGCACCTGAATATCCTGGATCTTTCAGCTCTGAGTGTACTCTGTGTTGAATGAAACAATAAAACCAAAATGACAGAAAAGAAAAATGTTTTTAAGCATTATCCAAATAAATTATGGCCATACCAAATATTCTCTTTTAGGTGCTTACCCAAGGCTGTCTCTCAGCTTTAAACTTAAGAGAAACATTGGTTACTTCATTCTGCAGACCTACATGCCTTCCATTCTGATCACTATCCTGTCCTGGGTTTCCTTCTGGATTAATTATGATGCTTCAGCTGCAAGAGTTGCTTTAGGTAGGCATTTTTACACATCTCATGCAGTGTGCATTAGCTGAATGCTTTTTCTAGCTTCTGAATTAGTGGATAGTGCATGATTTGAAAATAAAAAAAATATCTGTTAGATCTTTTAATGTCTGGCTTGTTAAGCTTTGTATTATTTGAATCAGCATTTAAATCATCAGAATTTAAATAAAAATTAAAGTGATTTCATGTCTGAATCAGCTAACTACATAATCATTGTAACCAAAATTAGCCTAATTGTCTCAACATATTCTGTTGTTCTTTTGCTGCTTGTTTTTTCTCTGAAAAGAATGCACTTAGTTTGCTTTTGCCCCTGGCAGTCCAGAACACACATTCAGCACTGTGTTATGGATTATAAATTGCTTTTCGTTTCAGGAATTAAATAAAGTTTTACTAGGGTTGTATAGTTCACTTGTCCTTACGTTGAGGGAGGAGGCTGCACCTCAAATCTCAAAAGTGAGGGTCCTCACTTCAAGACAGACATTGAGGGGCTGGAGTGTGTCCAGAGAAGGGCAACAGAGCTGGGGAAGGGTCTGGAGCACAAGTCTGATGAGGAGCAGCTGAGGGAGCTGTGGGGGGCTCAGCCTGGAGAAAAGGAGGCTCAGGGGGGACCTTCTCACTCTCTAAAACTCCCTGGAAGGAGGGTGCAGCCAGCTGGGGGTTGGTCTCTTCTGTCAAGTCACAAGTGAAAGGACGAGAGGAAATGGCCTCAAGTTATGCCAGGGGAGTTTTAGATTAGATCCTAAGGGAAATTTCTTCACCAAAAAGGTTGTCCAGCCCTGGCAGAGGCTGTTCCAGGAAGTGGTGGCATTACCATCCCTGAACGGATTTAAAAGATGTGTAGATGTGGTGCCCGGGGATATGGTTTAGTGGTGGACTTGGCAGTGCTGGGTTAAATGTTGGATGCAATGCACTGAAAGGTCTTTTCCAAACTAAACGATTGTAAGAGTCTATGATTATTTGTTTCCTTACTGTTACCTTACATTCCAAAAGCAAAACTGTTTCCCTAATTAATCTCTAGAGTATTGGTATACCTCATCATTAGTCCCATGTGTGTTTATTCTGTGCCCCTCATCATAACGGGCCTGTTACAAAAATAAATATCTGTATCTACTGCAAATTTTGTCTGAATCAGACTGATTCCTGCCAGTACAGCACTTGTATAACTAAAATAAGTAAATCCCCATAAAATATGCCATTGAGAATTTGACATTTTAATGTTACAGAGTACACCTGAGTTTTACCAGACCTTTCTGTGTAGTATTTTGCCTTAAGAATTTGAGACTGCAGACATCCTGAAAATGCTGGAAGAAAGTAAGATAACAGTGACTGGAGCCTGTAATTTTTAACTGAGACTCATTACAGAAAGTAGCAATTTAGCTGGTTAAAAATACGCTTATGGAATCCAACTACTCTTTGTTTGACTGAGCTCAATTTATTAGAGGTGTAATGGTTTTTATGCTATGCAAAAAATCCAAGTCCAAGATAAGGACTGAACAAGATGTTCCTTTTTGTGTTTGAAAAAATTCAAACACAAAAAGGAAGCCTACAGAGGGTGGCAGCAAGGTCAGGTAGCCTGTGAGACATACACAAAAAGTGTCTGAACAGCCAGGGATCAGGTTAGGTAAACTAACGCCCTGAGATAGAGCTAAATCTGTCCAGGGACATCAAAGGCAACAAGAAAAGCTCCTATAGGTACCTCAGTACTAAAAGATGATAAGGGAAAATGAGAGTCCTCTCTGAAAGGAAACAGGAGGCCTGGATACCCAGGATCTGGAGAAGACTGAGGTACTGAATGCCTTTTTAATGCCTTGCTCTCATGGACAAGTGCTCCAGACACATTGCCCAAGTTGCAGAAGGCAAAGGCTGGGACTGGGAGAATGAAGAACCACCTGCTTTAGGGATCTTGTTTAAGACCATCTAAGGAACCTGAGGATCCCAAGCACAAGTCCATGGGACCTGATAAGATGCAACCGCAGGTCCTGAGGGAACTGGTAAATGAACTGACTAAAACTCCATCATATTTGAGAAGCCATGGCAGTCTGGTGAAGTTTTACTGACTGGAAAAGTAGAAGTAAAGCCCCCCTTTTCAAGATGGGGGGAAGAAAAGAAAACTTGGGGAACTACAGAACTGTCAGTCTCACATTGGTGCCTGTCAAGGTCATGAAGCAGATCCTCCTGGATACTATGCTAAGGCATATGGAAAGTAAAGAGGTGATTGATGAGAGCCTACCTGGCTTCACCAAGGGCAAGTTGTACCTGACAAAATCTGTGGCCTTCTATAACAGGGTCTCAACAATGGTGGAATGAGGGAAGAGCAACAGATGTCATCTACCTAGGCTTGTGCAAAGCATCTGACACTGTTATGCCTGAGATCCTTCTCTCTAAACTGAATAGTCATGGATTTGTTGGATGGACAACTCAGTGGATAAGGAATTGGCTGGATGGTTGCACCTAAACAGTTGTGGTCAACAGTTTGATGTCCAAGTGGAGACCAGTGACAAGTGTCCTCAGGGGTCTGTGTTGGGATTGGTGCTGCTAAATATCTCTGTCAGCAACATGGATAGTGGGATTGAGGGCATCCTCTGCAAGTTACCGAGCTGTGTGGAGCTGTCCACATGCTGGAGGGAAGAGATGACATCCAGAGAGAACTTGACAGGCTGGAGAAATGTCACAAAGATAATTGTGTGGCTGGAGCACTTCTCTCTATGAAGACAGGGAGTGGGAATTGTTCAGCCTGGAGCAGAGAAGGCTCCAGGGAGACCTTAGAGCACCTTTGAGAGCCTAAAAGGGCTCCAAGAGTGCTGGAGAGGGATTTGGAACAAAGGGGAATGCCTTTAAACTGACAGCATGTGGATTTAGATTAGATTTTAGGAAGAAATTCTTCACTGTGAGTGTAGTGAGATAGTGGATCATGCTGCCTGGAGTTGAGGCTGCCCCATCCCTGGAAATGTTCAAGGCCAGGGTGGATGGGGTTATGAGCAACCTGGTCTAATGGAAGGTTCCCTTCCCATGGTACTAGATGGTTTTGAAGATCCCTTCCAACCCAAGCCTTTCTAGGATACTATGAATACTGATAGAGGTTAGAGATACCTTTTATCCACCAGGGGAAAAAACCCCATATTTTTAAACTCTAGCATTTGAATAGTATGAATTATTATTCTAGAAAATTAAAATTATTTCAATCACTAGACTTGTCGATTCTCTTTTCCAGGAATCACAACTGTGCTCACAATGACAACAATTAACACCCATCTTCGAGAGACTCTTCCCAAAATTCCATATGTGAAAGCCATTGATATGTACCTTATGGGATGTTTTGTCTTCGTTTTCATGGCTCTGCTGGAGTATGCATTGGTCAACTACATCTTCTTCGGCAGGGGACCTCAGCGTCAAAAGAAAGCAGCAGAAAAAGCTGCCAGTGCCAACAATGAGAAGTTGCGAATGGATGTCAATAAGGTAAACTGGAATAGAGATAAATTTTTAGCATTTCCATCGGAAGGCAGACTCTCACTTCTGCCAGACAGTGCTTTAAAATGTAATTTCTTGTAGATAACGAGTGGAGTAGAATTATGATGACCTTGTCTTAGCTCTGCAGAGCAGTGTACTTAGCCACCTCAGCAGTGAATGATGCCCTCTAGCCTGGAAAGCTGAATGACTTGTTTCTAAAGTATGCAGTCAGTGAAGCTTTACTGGGAGATGTTTTCTTAGTCAGAATTTAGACTTGAATATGTACAATCAGTTTCCAAAGGAATGAATCCAAAATGATGGCTGTATATTCTAGTAAGAGCTGTATGGAACATTGGAACTAAAACCTAAATTTAACCTGCTTTCATAAATCTTTCAGATGAGCTGGATAAGAAATATTTGCCACAGAAGTGTTTAAAGCTTGACAAGTTTGCATATTTTCAATATATAATGGGATAGGATACTATTGACTAAATGAGGAACTTCTCAGAAATAAGCCATCAAGGTGCTGTGTACTTAATTTTGAATCTAAAAGTGGCCCCCTGGGGGTGAAGAATTGAGGCAAAAAAGGTATTTGCCAAGATGCACACTTCTGGAAAAAGTATCCATTATGCTTAATGAAAATGGGGCACTTATCATAAAGCACTTGTAATTTGTCAGTTTGACCATTTTGGGATGAATTTCATACAGTGGCAAATCTGTGCTGAATGCAAAAATGTACTCAATGTGAAATGTATAAACTTTCACACACATGCAAAATTGGGAAGTTAAATAAGGTTGAATTATCTTTGAGTGTTTGGAGGGTTTTTTGGAGGGGCAGGGGTGTTGTGGGATTTTTTTTGTCGGAGGAACACTTTGAATTGTAATTCATCATGATAGTCCAAGGAAAAAAAATCAAAGTCAGAATTAAAAAAAAAATCTGAATTAGAAAAAACCAAGGGATTATTTTTCAATTGGAAACTTAAGTTTCACACAGCTCTAGTGGTGAAATTCCTAATGTTTGTTTAGAACTTCTACACACATAGTGGGCCTCCAGACAGAAGAACATTTTCATCCAAAAATCCGTCACATGTTGATAGCATAAAATAGTTTTATATATTATAATTTATAGTCTTTTAAGATGGAGAGTTATATTGCCATGGCTCAGATCTCATCCATTCATTGGTTTATTTTTTTCTTTTTGACTGGAGAGAAACATATTTTAATGATTGAAGGCATACTCATAATGATGAGATTAATTTTGATGTTATATTACAATGTATCATCTTTTACCATTGTAAAGTTCATGAAGACACTGTAACATGGTTTTGTTTCTATTGGTGATTTTTCAGCAATGCAAAAAAAAGCTGTGAGGTTTTATTTAATTTGTCAAGTTTTTTTCTCTTTTTTTAAATTGAATTTCACTTTAAAAAATGCTATAAACTACCCTGTAAGTAATTTCATAAGACTAGACCTGCATTTACCTGAAATCTTTCTTCTAACATCAATGGAAATTTAAGATGCATAGGTATCAGAGTGCCACCACTAGCTGAGGTATGTTTTTGTACACTTTGTTTCACTTGTGGTGTTTTCAATATTCTTGTTCATACCATAGATCTTTCAGCTGTGTAACAGAATAGCCTAAGTCCAGTGGCAAATTGCTGACCATGAGGAGAATTTGAAAGCACTAACTGCTTTGCTAATCCAATCGGCTAGGCAGAGTAAATTTCAATAACTTGCAACAAATGTTGCAGAAATTTACAAGGAACAGTTTTACATTATTTGTATGGTTTTTTATACTGAGCCTTTTACCCAATATACTAGGCCAGCATGGTTAACAGTCTATGGCAGTTCCACTCTGGTATCCAGATCCACTCTGATCTAATCATCAGGTTTGCAATCCTTTAAGCAATAGACAGGGAATCAAACGGGAGAGGATAAGAGAACTTGTCCTACCCTGCAGAGGCTGCTCTGGGGAGAAGGAAGGGAGCTGACAGCTGTTCTTGCTGTTTGACCAGCAGCAAGAAAAAAGATGCATGTTTAATGGACCTGAATATTTTATCTATTAAAGTGAGACAAATATTACATAATTAGTTTCATTTATAAGAATCAAAAATGGGTCTGAACTGCTGAATTTAGCTCAGAAGCAGTTTTTCATAAAAAACCAACATATTTTAGAAGTGGGACCACACAAACACTCCATCTTTAATTAGGATCCAATAGTGAAGGACTGATTTTACAAGGTATGAGTTTTCTTTTGTGATATTACAAGATTCCTCTTGAATCACTATGTGCAGTGTTATGAATTCATCAGAATCAGATACTATATGAGAGAAGATTAATGCCATGAGGAATAAACCTCAAAACATGAGGATGAAAACTTCTACACAAAACAACTTCTGTTACTGCATTCGGCATTGACACTGTAAAACAGTTGGATAAATAGTTATTGGAACTGCTGTTTATAGTGCAGCATCTTTGGTTATACTTTATAGACCAGAAAATCTGTAATGGATTTCTTGCAATTCCAACACTCTTCTTTGGTAACAATTTCATACAACTTTCAATCAAGAGAAGGTGGTTAGAGGAGAAGTGCTGATCAGTACTCTCATCCACAACTGCTTGCAAAATCAAAGGAGAAGTTAATTCATACTCCCTTTATGCTGTTGAATTCTCTTTCATGGAGAGATTCCAGTGTGGACATGGTCAGTGGTAGTCTTTCTATTTTTCCTTGGTGTTATTCAGAAGATACTAGAGAGCTTACAACACACTATGGAAGCGCAATGAAAGCTGTTTTTCTATGACTGCAGTATCTGCTGAATCCATTGCAATCTCTTGGAGATTTGGTGACTCAGGAGGAGAATGTCCTATTTTTTCCATTTGAGTGAACTCCATCAGGCTGGCTGCAGAGCTTCCCCAGGGCTATTCCAGATGAAACTGTGGCCAAATCTTTCTTGAAATTTCATATCATACTCATATCATATGCAAAATATGGTAGTTTGGGGTTTGTTCTGTCTTTTTTTTTAAATCATGGAATAGTTTGAGTTGGAAGGGACCTTTAAAGGTCACCTACTCCAACTCCATTTCAATGAGCAGGGTCATTTCAACTAGATCAGGTTGCTCAGGGCACCATCCAATGTGACCTTGAATGTTTCCAGAGATGGGGCATCCACCACCTCTCTGGGAAACCTCTTCCACTGTTTCATCACGCTCATTTAAAAAAAATTCTTCCATATATCTACTGTGAATCATCGCATAAGATTGCAACTTCCTATACTCCATTTTCAAAGACTGTTGATCCTGTTTGGGGTAATGGAAAGGTAGAAAAGGAATTGGGCCTATATCTTGATTTGCTTCTTGGATACTGAAACCCGAGTAATAAAATCATGCAGAAATTTAAAGAACAAAAACCTCAAGGAAGATTCAGACTCAGTTACCAGCAGATACATTGCCACAGACTTGTTAAATCATATTGGACTTGCTTGATTCCTTTTGCAGTAAGTTCAGATAAAAATGGCTGTGAGTATCATCATTCTACCCTTGAAACTTCTCGAGCTGCATTTAGCAGTTTTTTCCTTTAGTCTAACTCATCATCTTTTGCCTTGTCAAGACTAGTTGTTCTTCCTGTAAACAATCATATTCTTGCTTGTAGGTAAATGACTGGCTTTCTTCTTGCTCTAGACATCCTTCATTTATTTGAGATAGCAATCATGTAATTTCCTCACCTCTCTTCAAGTTTATCATCTTATGTCTTGAAATGCCTTTCTTGCCTTGGTAGTCTCAAGTTTCTTAGTTTCTTCTGTTCTGATTGGCATAGTACTGCAAGTGTACATAAGGATAGGTACCCTGGGAGTGTCCTACACCTGCTTGAGGACTTAGTGTGTCATAAAGTATGGTATATATGGCCATTGTTATGTCTTTTTATTCTGTGAACTTTTGTATTTTAGATAAGAATGTTGATTGTCATTAGCGTCCTTTTGGTCTTCTGCATTTCATGAATTTTCATGCTAATATTGTCTGTGTTTCTTCAAGATGATTAACAGATACATTAAAATACAGGGCCAAATTCCAGCTTCTGGCTTCCCAATATCATTCACCTGTCTTCCTGTGGGTAATTGTACATGCATCTGGGACATGTCATCGGTTTTAAGATAAGGTACCAAAGACTTTACTGAAGTCCATATATCATATCTGTTCATTCAGTAGTTACATACAAATGGTCTAGAAGGATTTTGTCTAGAAGCCTCTATGACCCTGTATTTTCTTTTGATTGTAATTTTTTTTGTTTGTTTCCTTCTGGGATAGAAGGGGGCTAGGAGAGGGAAACAAGCTACTGTCATATAATGCTTCAGGTTTTCTCCTCTATGAGGTCTGGCTTTGTCTTCAAGAAGATGATTCACCCAATCACAATTTCAGTGTAGAGCCTGAGCAAATGATTTCTTATGCAGACCACCAGCCATTTTAATAAGCTTCATTTCTGTTATCAGAGCTCAGATAATGAGTTTCTTGGTGCTCTCTCAGAACTGATTTATTCCCCTTAAATTTTTTCCAGAATCCAGGAGCCAAGTTATTTTTGATTAATTTTTAAATTTACTCGTAATTTGTTGTTTCTAATAATTTTACCTTGGATGTTTCCATCTTGGAATTCTGGTTTAGATGGGCTTGCTTGTGCTGACCACTGTGATGAGTCTGATATATCTTCTAGACATTTGCAGTCTGATCGCCTCCCAAGTTCTGTATTTTCCATATGTATTCCTGTGTTACTAAATTTCCTGTCAACCAGCTGCACGTGCTGCTGTTACGTCTTTTGGATTCTATAGCTGTTTTTCTACAGTTGGTCATCTGACTCATTTGATCCAGACGAATATGTACATTAATTGACAACTCTGGAGGCGTAAGTAGGGTGACAATGCTTTTCAATATCGATTAAATCTGTATCTGTTACTCTGGATAGATCAGAAAACCTCTGTTACAGTGGTAAAACCAGGACTGTCACTTTAAGGCCATGCTAAATGAAAGGCTGACTCTTCTTCCTCTGTAAAGAAGTGCTTCTTGCATCTTGCCCTCTGTGTGTTTGACAAGAGGTAATTCCCACGGAAAAGCAGCTCTGTGCCATCCTCTTCCACAGCATCAGAGGCTGAAGTGAGTCAGGCAGCAGGGATGATACTCACTGTGAGTATTAGGAGCACTTCCTACATGAAGACTCTCATTAAAGGAAGAGCTACAGATCTGTCTCTTTAAGGAGCACCTGGTCAGTCTTTTTTTCAACATCACTATCATTTCCTTATGAGGATATTACCTAGAAACAAGATGTGATACTTCCTTTTTTTAACTCAGATATCAAACCTTAAAGAGACATTACCATATAATGATTTGGTGCACCTTTCTCCATTTCTAGTCTTTTTAATTCTTACCTGTATGTCATTCAGGTGGTGTTTAAGTTATTTCTAAATTATTTAATTTTTTTTCTTTATAGTTAAATCATCTAGGTTTATAAGAGTTAATTATTGCAATGTAACATTTCTTATATAGAATTTGTTAGCTATGTTCTTTCAAATAATTTGATTTGCCACTTCACAGAAAAGCAGCGTTATGTTTTGCATAATGTAAAATACATTTAAGTTTGGTTTTAGATTGGATGCAGTTGCAATACTTGTTAAATTCTACATGTTTTCAGCCTAGCTTAAAGCACAGAGAAGGCTGCAATTGCACGGGCGATATACCTGAAGTACACGATAACATAAGTCACATAAGTAAAACTACTTTTAATTTTGCAATCATAATCTGTTATTGTGAGCAGTAATACAGAAATTTTCCTCTGGAAAAGAGGGGGGGAAATGTCAGTGTATTATGCAACACTTCATAAAACTATTTATACAGATTTATTCAGTCACTTGCTTTAAATAAATGTGAAGTGACATTGTTAACCTCTGCTTGTTTAGATAAGGTTTCTTTTCTGAATAAAAACACTTTTTAAAAATATAACGAGTGTATTTTTAAAATCATGAGTAATTCTTTACTCAGTGCCCTTTGTATTACATAAGGTATTCAGTCAGCACACCTGAAAGGGACAATGCATTACTGCTCAAAGTGCAAATCATGAACAAGGGAAGTTGTCAGACTAATGGCACTTTTCAATCCAAAATTAGGGTACCAAGAACATGGAATGTCAATATGATAATGAGTTTAAACACATATTAATAGATTTGAATACAATAGAAGTGTTCGCAAAAAGTTAATGAAGGGCTTACGGAACTAAGAAAGTTTAAACAAATACAGGTATCTTTGCAATTCATTGCCCTCCTGGCCCACTGTTGTTATATCTAGATTAGCACAGGGTTGCTAAAGGAGGTGAGATGGCAAGGCACCAACAAATAGAAGCTTAACCTGCCCTCAGATGCACTTGGTAACTTCCTTCCCCTTCAAGTTGTATCAGCTGCTGATTTTTTTCCTACAGCTTTTTGACCAAGGAAAGGAGTCTGAACAAGTTTAATAGTTTTCCTCAGATATTTCACTCTAAGGGAACTCCATTGCATTATCAGAGCTTTGAGACAAATAAGAACATGCAATTAATTACCTGTTTCACAAGTGATTACCTAATTATTTCAACTACGCAACTGGTAGGTTGAGGATGGACTGGCTGTTGTGTAATCTAGCAGGGAAATGGAGCTCCCACAGCACCCTACTTCCCCAGATGCCCATTTTCAGATTCACTGTCTAATGTATGGGTGCTCTTGGAACAGGGAGACTGAGAACTTTCTATTCCATTGTGCCAGAAATGCCCTCTGTTACAACAGCACACTTGGAAATGGCACAGTCAGCGCAGGTGCTGGTGTGCTACCTGACATTTCCCAGGACAGCTTCCAAACTTCTTTTTACCACTTTACTAGAGAATAACTAGAAGAGCCTGTGCATTTTTTTTTCTCTGTCATATCCATATATGTCTCTAGAAAAGGAGGGGTGAATTAGATGAAGGAATGTGTTAACCTGACCCAAAGCGAATGCACTGATCTGTACCTGTGGCCTTTTGCAGGCCAGCTTGTGATGGCTTTCAGTGCACTGCAAACAGGCAAGATCACTCTCCTCAATTTTCAGGCTGTGGTGTGAAGATGCATTAGCAGGGCTGTAGGCCCAAGATAATAGACTTTGCTCCAATGCAATGCTCCAAAACAATTAGGCTTGGCTAATGCCTTTATTTCCCCACTGATTTACCACTGGCTTGCTGCTGGCCTTTTCAGTTCATAGCAATTGTTCATTTCTATCTGAAGAAATCATATAATGCATCTTCAGGGAGAAGAAACTATTGCAAAGGTACCTAAAACCAGTCAGTACCTACTACATAGAATGGCACTTTATACCCTATGGACCAGAGGTACTTCTAGTATGAAACATTTTTGGTAAAAAGAGGATTTTTAAACTGGTTATGTGCACAGACTCGGTTAATAAACTGAACAGGGTATTAAAACACTAAGGCAATAGGAAGCTCTTATAATTTCAGTCTCAAATCTCAAATCCTCACTGCTCTATACTGCTGGAGCTAATGCTGCCACTGTCCAGATATCAGTGAAAGAATTCATCCTCTTTCTTTCTCTCCAAGGAGAGTTTGCCTTTTGTTTGCAGTACAGGTAAAGCTGCACAAGGACTGATTGTTGATCCAGGGTCAGAAGGTATTCCTTACACAGCAGTTTATTGAAGGACATGTAATAAAGTAGGCATGGATAATAAAAGCTTAGCCTTTCTCCTAAATTTAAATTCATGCATTCTCAAGGAATAACTTTAATATGAAACAGTGAGCAATGCACAGGGTGCTTGGCCAGTCTCTGTGTTTTATCAAACCAGAGTTTGGATAGGAGTGAAATTTGAGCAAGTTCCAGTTTTAGCTCACAGAAGTCTGCAGAAGCAGTCAGAAGGTGATTTTTTCCACAATCCATGCTGGTATTCCACATGACATCTGAATAAAGGTCAAGTCAACTGCATGAGGCTTTTTTTCTCCAGCTGCGCTCCTTTGAATGCCATATTTAATTAATGTAAGACCAGTGCCTGTACACTTGTTTAAAGCACATTATCCCCTTTGCTTTTGTACTGCATCTACAGCCTGTGACCCTGAGCAGAACAAAATTTTTGGTTCATAAAAAAATCCCTTGGTGTATTTTAGGTCATTATATCAAGTTGTGAAGAAATAAGACACAAAAAAAGACAAATTATGTACAGTGAAGTAGAAGAAATGTATGTAGCTGCAGTCCAGAAGGTGTGTCTGGCTAGGGAATTTGGTGAATTGATTTCCTGAAACACATCAGGTCTAAAGAGTTTGTCAAGGTTTAATTCAGTGGCCAAGAGCTGGAAAATTTCTATCCAAAACATAGGTTGTAACTGCAAGTAGTATATGCTAGAGAAGGTAACCTAGTTGTGCTCATGAATTTTGAGATCACTGGATTATGTATACTTGGATGTCACTAAGTGGTAAAAATATCCTTGTAATGTTGTTACAGCAACTGTTTGTCAACCTCTTTATTTATATGAGAACACATTCTAAAGACTCTATCCATTTAGATGCATTTAGAGGCATCCATTTAGACATGCGGAAATTGAATACTTGCTTTTTTTCTTTTTTTTTTTTAAAGGACGTTAGGGTTTGTATTGCTTATACATATGTTAAATTTAGTGAAACAGTCAAGCTGGCCTATGAAGACCTACATTTCTTGGTAAATTCACTTAGTTACAAATTCTTTTGGGTTCCAGTTCTTTCCCAGAATTCTGTGTATGGAGAAAGATAGACACCAGGAGTTAGTTTCGTGTAACTTAGGAAAACATTAGGAGGTGGGTAGGATTATGCCTAAACTCAAATATGTGTATATAGGGAGAAATATATGTTTATATATTAATATATCTTTTTTACTCCTTAGAAACTAGTTTTAATGGTACTTCTGTAGTGATAAAAGGTTGTACTAGAATGTGGAATTCTGTCTTTTTTTATTCTTATGTCTCTATTCCTCTTTTTAGAAGTGTTAGAGACTTGCATTTTGTTTTCTTCCCAGTGTAAACAATTGTCAAGACTTCTCCCTGAACTTAGTGTATCTTATAGCTGTGTGCAGAAAGATATGCATACCTGTCCTCTCTCATGTTCTCAAAACAAGCTCCACATTCTGGTAATGTGGTTGTCAGAAACTTAACACTTGTGGATGGCCTGAAGAATGCAACAATAAAGGTCACAGAGCCTAAATCAATATGATTCTTTTCATGTAAGGGGTTTTTTTTGACCACTGTCTATCCATGTATTTTGTAAGTATTCAAACTATAATATGTTTAACTAACTGAACCCAAGTTTGATTGAAACATACAGACACAAAAAGCCCCCACGTCATGAAGAAAACTATAATCTAGTTATTTTCCCTAGAATTAATGCATACACAGAAACAATTAAGTATAATATAAATTTTGTAATGTTACATAATATTGATACATATTTTGCATACACAGAAATTTACTTAGAAACAAATTTGAAATTATTAACCACGTCTTGGCAAGAAAGTTTCTTCATTCTTGTCACTCATTTTTAAATGAGTGGCAAAATGTTGGACTCTCCCCAAAAAGCAGGCTATCAGTGTACAAGTAAATCATGCAGGAGCATTTTAATTAAGTCAGCTTTTTTGTTTGTTTGTTTTTCATAATTTTAAAGCAGAAGACTTCTCATTTTATTATTGTCAGGACAAGTCCTCCGAACCTTGCAGTATCTATAGCTGTGGAACTCTCTCTGTTTCAGGCTTCTAAATCAGCAGCAAACATGATCATATGAAATATTTTTCCAGATCTTTTTTAATTTGGAAATTTGTTATAAAATGTTAGAAATTAATCTTTCTTTTCTTTGTAACAAAATCTTCTCAGTGATTTTTCCCATAGAAAAATCTCAGGAATTTTCTTTTAGTTTTGTTGTTGTTGTTGAATTAGTTGCAGTTTCTCTCCAGAGTTTTATCCTTGGACCTCATGCTGTCTCTGAACATGTTTGTCTTTGGGCTGGGCCTAAGAATTATATCTTCCCCAAAATCACAAGTCTAAATCTGTTGACAAGTGATTATATCATGGTCAGATGGATGAAACTGGTAGACTGCCATTCATTCCACCCACTCTCATGACAAGGATGTGTTGTATAGATCTTTCCACATTATATTTGGCTTGAAACAAGAAAAATAACATCTTTAGTATATTTTACAGAAGCTGTTCTAGAGGAGCAACTTAACAAACTTATTTTTACTGCCTAGTTCATATTTCAAAACCATAACTATATCCAAGTTATACCCTAGAAATATTGCCAGTTGTGGTGATAATCGTGTGTTCGATGCATTTTTTATCTTTCATGACACTTTCTTATATAACCAATTTTTCTCTGTTTCTTAGTAGATTTTTGGTGCTAGATATATCTGCTAAATTTTATTTTGTAAGACACCACAATTGGAAGACATGATTGTCATGAAGGCTTGGTAAAAATTTGATTTTATTTATCACAGATGGAAGAGAGCAGCTTTTAAGATCCAGGTTCTTGCCGATGTATTCTTCATTTATATTACCTTCAAGAAAATTAATTCTATGCTTATAAATGGGATGATATTTTAACAAAGAAATAACAACTTAATCAGAGCACTATTAGTAGGAATCTGGACTGTCTAACACCTTCGATTTTGTGAAACAGTAGGATTTAAACTGTTGTTAATTGCTACCCCAGAAGTCTTCTGTTCCAGATCACCTGCCTTTGCTTCCTCCTAAATGTCTCAGTAGTAAAAAAACTGTTGCAGAAAATTGTACTTGAGAAGATGTTGATATAAACTTCAAGTTTATTGGATTCTGTGCAGCAGTTTGAACAAGTTCATATTTCATGGGTTTTATTCAAATGCCATCAAACCAAAGATGCTTTAGCCTCTCACATTTTATCTGGGCACTCATTCTTCAGTGCCTTAAATACAGAATCCCTTGTTTAAGTAATGGATACCAAGAGGAAGTTAAATTTTCAACCATTTCTCAAGAATCCTACAATACTTGCAACTAAGTTATTGATGTGCTACTAATGATAATAATCAAGAAATCACATCTATCAGAAGGTAAAACTGGATGTCTAGAAATTGATTTACAAGTATTAAAGCAATGTTAAAGCTCCATGTTCAGAACTTGTATTTTTTCCGCACCCTTTTTTTTGTTTTTTAACTCTTACAGTTTTCTTGGGGGGGGCAGGGTGTGCTTAGATTTTTAGTATTTAAAAAGTTCAAGAACCTGAAGAAAATCCTTCTGTAATTTGCAGAGTTTCTCTGAATTTTCTGACCTGAAACCAAATGAAGCAACCTGAAATTATAAGTCTACCCAATTTTACTGTCCTCTAACTGCATTCTTTACAGCCTGACCCAAATCTTATGTGTATAACAATGCAGCTAGCCTCATTTCATAAACAGTAACTGCAATAGTGACAGTAAATTGAGTTTTGTACAGACAATGGAAATGCAGTGTTTGTTGCATTGTTAAAGACAATGTTTCACATATGGACATTTTGAAATATTAGGCATTTGTGTCTTATAAATTTCTATAGCTTTATCTTAGCAGACTGGCTTATCATGTAAAAAATACTGGTATAGCTTTAGGCAGGCGCCCATTGAAAAATCCACTGTGTTCCAGAGTGAACCCAGCAGCAGCTTACACAGAGCTATCTACCAGCCACACACTTCCTGTGTAGTCAGGGCAATCCCTAGAGCCCAGTGGTTCCCACTCAATAAGTCAAACCTTGCTGATGAGGTGGAAAATCCCTATTACGTGTAAAGTGCACATCATATTTTCACCTGATCTTGCTAGAGCTACTGTGACTAGTCAGGAATGGGATGTTACTGGTTTTCCAAGCAAACCTCAGCTTTCAAGAGGTGGGAAACTATGCTACAGATAGTAAGGTCTTTATCTATAAGAAATTAAATTATATATCTAGGCATGTCATGTAAGTCTTCATTAAGAAAGGGATCTTTATTTCTATCTTCATTTCTTGATAATGTCAGCTCACAGGACATATAAATCCTAAATTTCAGGTTTTAACCTTTGTAATAGACTGAATACTTCCAGTTTAGATTTCATGGTTTAGCTCACCGGATTTTTGGTTTTTTCTAATGGCAGTTCTACTTAACAAAAATATACTTCTTTTCAATTTACAACTGTTTTGTTTCAAAGCGTTTTTCTATCAGAAATTCCATCCCTACTACTTTATACACAGTTTCTCAGCCATTCTACCATAAAATGAGCCATCAGTTCCTGTCTGTAGTTGAAGGTTACAGGTGAAAATGAACAGTGTATGAGAAAGGAGAAGTGTCAATGTTATATCTTTTCATTCATCAATATAAATTTCTCTCATATTATAAAACTGTGTTTGGCACAACAGCGAAGCATAATCGCCAAGGAGCTGATTTACTGAAAGTTAATAATTTCAGATGTCTGGTCATCCTTGGAGGATTCCTAATGAATGTGTGTGGGAGTTGTAATATCCTTGTATTTTACAGTTGCTAATGTATTAGTGTAAGAGGAATTCCTCAAGAAAGCCATCATTTTGGAGTTTCTAGCTATCAGGAAGAATATATAATGGTAACAGTTCTATGCTTTCCTCTGTACTCCCTTTGTTTGAGACCATCAAAAAAAGTCATGGCCTCTTTCAAGGCTCCAGAGTCAGCTTTTCTTCCATTTGACCTGGACCTATAAATGAATATCATTTGCATCATATATTTTGTCATTCACATTTAAGACTGCTTTATAAAAACCCCAGTGTCTTGCATGGTTGCTGAGCTCTGGTCATTTCTCCTCCACTTCTGCTTTCATCTTTTATTTCCATAGTATTGCTGCTGCTTTTTCTTCATCTTCATCCTCCCTTCCTTTCTTGTCCCTGGGAATTTCTCCATTAAGTTTGAACTCTCCTGTTCACCATAAAGGATCTAGTTCTATGGTTGAACAATCCTTCAGAACCAACCTATGGTTCAACAATCCAAGAGATCTTTTTAACCTTCTTCCACCTCCTTTTGAAACCACTTTTACACTTACTTTCCCCCCAGAATAATTTTAATAATTGTTTTCATATCATCATATCTTCCTTGGTCAAATGACCAGTTGGAAAAAATACATTTACATCACATTATGTTACCTTGAGGAGCAGAGCAAGGCAGTAATAGCACCTCTGAAGCCAGAATGTACCTATGCTAATTGTTGGCTTAGAGGTCCCTATATATTTTAATTACTTGTCCTACTATTACCCTACAGTGCTTTAATTTTAAATGAAAGATAATAGCTGCCTTATCTCTAAGGAAACTGGTCTTGATTTTATTAACTTACAGGACAGAAGAATAATTGGCACATATCATTGTCCAGAAATGTATTCAACAAAGGTATCTTTCATTGTTTTCTAATGTTTTTATCCTCAGAGACTTACAATTCAGGTCTTGACCGGTTATGGTCATTAAAGATCCCATGGCACTTTTTTATAGTGTGGTCATCTCAACTCCAAGCACCTGGCCAAATATCAATTTATGTAACTGTTCTGCTTACACAACATTTCCCACCACCACTCACCCACCCCATAGTTTCAATTGGCTACAACATTCTCCATTTCCTCAACTAAAATAAAGTTTGTTGTTCTGCACTGTCAGTCACCACATTTCACCTCAGAGGTGATTGTGCTTCACTGGGAAGTGAAGTGGTTCTTCTTTCTAATGCTTGTAAAGCGCTTTGGGATCCTTTTGAATGGGTGGTGCTTACAATAAATGTAATTCACTGTCATTCTATCTCAGGCATCACTTCGTTACAAAAGCATGTTTTAGTTAGAGTTGGGCGAATCTACTTGGTGGAAAAAACATTCCCAGCTCTCTCTAATCTGACAGGGAACCTTTTGTCAAAGGTTGAAGAGTTAGAGTAATTTCTTTCTCCTTCCTTCCTTCCTTCCTTCCTTCCTTCCTTCCTTCCTTCCTTCCTTCCTTCCTTCCTTCCTTCCCTCCGTCTTTCCTTCCTTCCTTCCTTCCTTCCTTGAACTTTAGGAGTTCCTTTGGGTTGGAAATTCAAAATAGCATGAAAAAATGCAGTTATTCTTATGGTCAATTTATTGTTCCAGATGCAGGAGGGTCAAATTTGTGCTCAAGAAACACCTGAACTTTGTGGTGTTTACCTGGGTATTGTAACACTTGAAGGTTCGCCCATCACTAATATTTACTATATTTTCCATTATTTCTTCTGAAAAAGTTTTGTAATATTGAAAAATGATGTACTTCAACTCTGATATGAGTGTGATATATACAGAAGAAGACATTTTGCCCTAGAAGATAGTTTAGAACATTGCTTAATATTTTTTCTGCCCAGCATCATTAATCTTACAAACTGCTTCCAAGATTATCAGATATCTGCACCATGTTGCTGCATTAAGAAAAAAAAGTTAACTGGAGTGATATCATGTCACTGAAACATGTCTGTGTCTAACTCTAGTAGACTAAAATAGCCTTTCTTGCATGTGTGTTGCATAGAATGTATGCAAATATGTAAAGAGCACTCAAATTTCTAATATCATTGCAGATCAAAAGGATAAAATGCTTAAAGTAGATTCATCCTAAGAAGATTTAAGATGTGAAAAAATTTGTTTGCCCTAAAATCTTTCCAAAAGTAGTATCCTAGAATGCACAACACTGACGTGAAATAACCCAGCCTCTGGGCTAAGGGGTAAACCCATTACATTAGTGGATGTTATATCAAACTTCCCCTGATGTCACTAGAACTAAAACTTCTTTTCTTGAGGTTATATGAAAATATAGAAGATGTAGTTTCCAAATGACTTTGCACCCCTCATGTAGGAAGCTTACCTCTTGTGGTTTTAGACATTTTGGGATCAATGAATGCCAAGGGCCTGTAATTAATTGTTTTATTTTTAGGACCCTGGGAGTCTTACGATTGGTCTGAGATCTAATAACAAAAATTAGTCCCCTTTCATTTTGTCCCAAAAATCACAAAAGAATTTTTTAAATATGCACTCATTGGAAAAAAAATGTTTGAAATCCATCCTGAGAAAGTTTCACAGATCTATTTGAAACCTTTTGCAGATATACGCTTTTGTTGGTATTACAAAAGCAGAATACTACTTTTACCTTAGTTTTGTCCCATGCAGATGAGAACTGATTTGATGGCCTTCCTGGACAGAAGCAGTGTTCCCTCACTATGCTCAATATCATTCTATAGAGTTCTTAAAGGAATTTTTCTTGAGTTCCAGCTCAACTTTCCCATTTTTCCAGTGCTTTTCAACTAAAGATTGATCTCCTTAACACACTAGGAATTTCAAAAATTTCATGTGGCTTTGATGAAAAGCAAACAAAAATTAAAGTTCACATTGAGTCATGACATTTGATTTAAAACTAAAATATAATGAAACTAGAGGGGTGCAAACTCACACAGATTGGGGAGAAAAGAGTGAGAGAGAGGGAAATCTGGCATCTCAGCAATGCCAGTTTTCGTGCATCTTGAACAGATGTAATCACTCAAATGACAGTGTTTCAGTAGGTCCAAAGTACCTTTGTGAGCATCTGACTTCTCAGTTCATAACACTGTGCAGGGGGTGCTACTAAAAAGCAGCTGGTTTAAACCCAGTTCTCTCACCTTGCCATGGTAAATATTACATAGGGGGTCTAATAATGGCAATACAGTCTGCGCTGGGCAGTTCAGGGAGGTACCGGCTGCTGACAGCTAGTTTCTAAATATTATAGAATACACTAATACCCTGTTATTTTTTAGAAATCCACAAAAGTCACAGTTTTTGCACTTTGAGTAATAATCATAGAATATATTCTGTACGTGGTAAATGAATAATGTGGCTGAGTTATTCTTAAAGGAGCTCTGGGACAATTTTTTCTCTTATTTGGCCTGGAGTATATCTCTGCTACCATCACCAATTCAATGTAACTAATTAGCTTCTCATTAGCTATTCTTGTTTTTAAAGTACTTTTAGTTAATTATAATATTTTATCACACAATTCAAAGTACATACTTAGAGGGAAGGCTGAGAAGAATTAGAACTTCCTAAATAACTTTTATTTGTTTTCTATAAATGGATTCTTTTTAAAATCTCCTACCACAATCGAGATGTACTCCAGAGTGCCTAAGAGTAGAATTTAGCTCCTTATCTTTGAAATCCTCTTGATTGTCTAAGGGGATTCTTTACAATATTGCCTTAATATTTTTTTCACTGAATTGCCTTTAAAGAATGCATATTAGCTAAATCTACCCATTGAAACAACTGTTCAATGTACATTTGACGTGATTACATTCTGCATATCTTTTTCCTTGCTTGAAATTGCAGATCTCTGTTATTCCAGAAGTGAGGTCTCCACAGCATGCACTGTATTTATGAAATTTATTAGCACCGGGGCATGGAGTTTCCACATAGCTATAGTCAGACTATGCCATTGCCTTTCCCCAAGTAACCAGCACTCCTTTTTGGAATATGGGGACCTAAAATGTGCATTCTTTTGTGCAGTGCTCTGTACTTTGTTTATAGAGGCAGAGAGACCTTGCGAATACTGGAAGTTTATGTCAGAGCAAAAGCTTTCATTTGAAAGAAGAAAAAACAAAACAAAGCAGATTCTTTTCCATTTGATTTCCTTCCAAAACCCCTGTAAAGTTTAATATTTGCCCCAGATATCCTACCCAGTGGCAGAATTCCACTTTCAGGAGCTGAGCATGTCCTCTGTTCCCAGGTATTGCTTGTGCTTGCTGAACATCGGGTCTAAGAAAATACCATTTATTGAATAATACTATACTGGCCCTATTTCTCCTTGGGCTCACAAATAAATGATAATAAATATAATCACAGCTATGCTTAAAGTCTTTTAGGCTGACATCCAATAAATTAGTAATGTTAGATATGGCCCTTATCAGCATGGCTTCATTTTGCAACTGACTGGGCTTCCTTTATCTCCTACTAAATCTACTATCTTATTTTTTACAGATGGATCCACATGAAAATATTTTGTTGAGCACACTTGAAATTAAAAATGAGATGGCTGCCTCCGAAGCTGTGATGGGGCTTGGGGACCCTAGGAGCACAATGCTGGCCTATGACACTTCGAGCATCCAGTACAGGAAAGCCGGTTTGCCCAGACACAGCTTCGGCCGCAACGCCCTGGAGCGACACGTGGCACAGAAGAAAAGCAGGCTACGGAGACGTGCATCCCAGCTGAAAATCACCATCCCTGACTTGACTGATGTAAATGCCATAGATCGATGGTCTCGCATATTCTTCCCTGTTGTTTTTTCCTTCTTCAATATTGTCTATTGGCTTTACTATGTGAACTAAGAAACAAAGCCACACAGGAAGCAAGAACTGGATTTCTCTTCAAATAGGTTGTACAGCCAAAAGTGGGACTTAGAAAAATTATATTCAGGACAAAAAGTTATTTTAAAACACCTTAGTTGCTGGCCCACTCTATGGTCTGTTTTTATAATGGTTTGGTTTTATCTGCTAAACCATATATATGTTAAGTTGCAGTATGGACATATCCTCTTAACAAAATATAAGAGCATTTTGAGTGTAAAGGCAAATTGGGTTTTTAAAATCACTTGTCTCATTGTCCCTCACTCTTTTTTTTTTTTTTTTCCTTTATTTTTTAATAGCCATTTGAGTTTAGTGGTACAAATTATAGAGCAGCATTTGAGAAACAGGTTTTAATTTCAACAGCAGTATATGCCATTCCTAGGGAAACTGCATATCCAAGGCATGCATCTACACTTAAGAGAGTGTACTGAGTTATCATGCTTATGAAACACACATTTTACTTTTTCAATGTGTAAACTTGAAAAGTAGTGCCTATCATCTTTCCAAGATGATCATGGTCAGAGGTTTCCCAACCATATTCAGGAATTTCCTTTTATTTACTGAAAGAACTAAACCTTTGACTGATAATGGGGTTGGCTGTTTGCACAGAAGCTGAAACAAGAAGCACTAGTTTTGTTTGTATTTTAAAGAGAGAACATATGCTCACAGTAATAGTGACTGTGTTTGGGATCAATAGAGGAATGTAGGGACAGCATAAAAATGCATCAGCACTGAATGGGTAGATGCTGCTGGGTTGTGTCGGGGAAACGGAATCATCTGTCCAAAGTGCCAAAATTGGTTGCCCAAATAGTAATTCTGTAGATGGCTGAAGAAAACCAGTGGTGCACTGCCTTTCTCTAGGGCAGGGAGAGTGACAGCACAATTACAAAGTGCAGGGGCAAGGAGACAGGAGGCTACATATATATAAAAGTGTGTGCATATATATAGATATATAGATATATATATACACTGTGCAGATGAATGTTGTCAGTTGTACATACCTTAGTCTGAAATAGCCATGTGGAGTTGTGTGATTTCTTCCAAGTCTGCATCTTTCCAGCATTATGCTTCCTGCTGTTGGTTAAAGGTTCTGTACCTCTTTCAGCAGTTGAGATCTGAGCATATGTATTTCTGTATTTCTGTACAAGAAGTACTGACAGGGTGTTTTCTCAGTCTGGATTATGCAATACCATTTAACTTTTTGTTTTCCTTAATGCACTATTCTAAAGGAAAGAAATTAGTCACAATCACTTTAAGAGTTTAAGTACATTCTTGAATGTTTCCTGCTTTAGGGTGATTTCCACTGAAAAACTAGAAAAATTCATGTTTTCTTTGGGGAACTCCTTGAATTAAAAGGGTGAGGTTTTTCCATTCCATTGAACTTTATTTTTACAGGCAAAATAGAATAGAAAAAAAAATTAGTCAAAATTTTGTCACTTACTCCACTGTGGGACTTCTTTTGTAATGAAAACAGCAGTCACAAGGACTGTATAAAAACTAAAAATTCTTGATGGCTTTTACTAGCTCAGAGCCCCAATATTGTTTGACACAATGTTTCAAGAAGCAAAAGCCACATCTGTTGTATCCATACTACCTCTCATCCGTGTACAAATTTTTGAAAGAAACTAGAGAGTATAAGGATTTTTCAGGGTACTAAAAAATTTCTTTAGAATATTTTTCATAAAATATTTTTTTAATTTTTTTGTTCTTACTTTAAAAGAGTAATTTTCTTACAAATTTCTGTGGTTTTATTTTTGTTTCTCTCCCCCCTCCCCCCACCTTTGACAGTGAATGACAGTAATAGGAGGAGAATAGTTCTGGGAACGAATAGGTAAATATTCTGACTTTTTTTTTTGAGCACTTCATATGCTTATTTCTGGTTCAAATGGGAGAGGATAGTTTTGGAGCCTGAGATTGGATTTGCAGTACGCCCTACCTGCCAGGAAGTTGTGTACATTCACACACGGCCTCCACGCTCGGATTCTGAAACATGATAGAGACAAGTTTTCCTCACGCGATTAGCTTTACAAGTCAAAATTTTTCTCTTTGTTCACATACTTAATTTTTGACTGCATTTCATGAATAACGGAATAACCTTTTTAGATGCACTTGGGATTTCAGCTGATAGATATGAGTCACGTTGGAATTTTTTTCCCAATTTTAAGAAATGGAGCCACATCAAAATTCAGTATTTCTCTTCAAAGTCTGTTCTTTAAAAATGGTATTAATTATCCTAAATGAAAGCAGTCTTATGCTTCTGTACAAGCTTTTCTTTCATTTCAGAAATTGCTGCCAGCTCCTTTTTTTGTTTCACAGAAGCAGAGTGTAACTGCAGGGAGCTCACAGCCTGTCTGTGGTTGATACACATCAAATATAAAACCCTACAGGGAATATGTTGGCTCTCTACATTGATAACTGCTTCAGCCATTACAAAACCCACAAAGATCGAATCCTGGAACTGCACATTCACTTTTCTGAAGCTAAAGTACAAGCCATAATACTCTCTGATGTTGCTATTCAGAGGGTGAAAGAAAATGTTTGGTTTCTGCTCAGGTGTCACTAGGAAAGATAAATTATCTGTGGGGAAGAAGCACTTTTGCTTTTACCCTGTCCTTCTGGCTATTAATGTGATGTATAAAATTAGTGAAAGAGAAAGATTCTATCATTTTGTACTAAGGCTTAACACTGTGATATAAAAAGATGGGGGTGAGAAAGGCTGGTGAGGCACTGTCAAGGAAAAAGCGTAACTCGAGCCCAAGGTGAGCACTTACTCCTGAGATACTTGAGTGAAAGTGAGAAATGTTGCCAATGTACTTGAGATACAGGGTTTGCTATGTGTGCTATGTGTTACCCTCCAGGTAAACTAGAATAAATTTGCTTTTACCTTAGAATTGACCGAAAATGAATATTCTAGATCTTTTTAATCATGTTAATTGTTGTTGGTTTCAATAAACAAAATAGCAAAGTTAATAATTTAGATAAAACTTGTAATATAATTATAGCTGCACATTTTATTGTTCTATTAGAAATAATAGCCAGCAATTAAGGTGTTTTTCATCTTTGTTAAATTCATGGGCGAATTATCACTATAACATGGCACAGTTTTAATGAAATCTTTGAGCTCAATCTGTAAATATATACTGTACATGACTGCTAGTAAGTATGATACACATTTTCAGAACTGAAAATTCATGCAACATATTTCTGTGTTTGCATAAGGAATGTTATGTTTCTCTCCTATCGCAGTTCAATGACTGGGAAGAAAGACTCCAGCAATGACATTGTGACCATTTTTTTTCTCATTCCCAGGGGAGCAAAACAGAGTCCTAGATAACAACATGTGGCAGAGTTCTTCAGAGAGTTCTTACATTTTAATAAAAAGGACATAAAATCTGTAAGGTACAAAAGCACAATGCATAGAGAAAATGAGTGGTGGTCTTAAACCTGGGGGAAATATCCTATTTATTTCAGACAAACATGCATTAAAATTAAACCTCAATTAATTTTCACTATAATTATTAGACTGTGTTCCAGTCCTATAACACAGTACTAAACGCAAGTGAACAGATGTGAAATATTTTCCAACTGTATGTGCATATGGACATACCCCCAAATGTCTGTATGGACATATGTGTGTATATATACATGTGCTGAGTATATATATATGCACACACATTCACATGCTGGTGTGTTAAAGGAATAAGCTAATAATAGTTTTGTTTCTACCATCAACCAGTGTATGAATATATTTTTGAGAAAAAAAAAAGATTAATGTATTTAGAAAAAAACCAAACAACTTACTATACAGGGTAACTGGGCATTTCTATATCAGCAGATCAATGCTTATGATTCATATGGAGCATTGCACCATTTGACATGATGATAGTACTGTACCTCCTTGCATCTGGAATTAGACTAGTCCTCACATTGCTTGCCTATTTCTTCTCTCTCTTTTTATAACAGCATTGTCCACTAGTAAGTTTTCAAAATCAACAAATTCCTTAGGGAAGCAAGATTTAAAAAATGGCAAAAATAGTAACTATTTCTAGAAAATAATCTAGGGTGGGATGGCCAGGGTACAATACTATATCAGTAGTGATCATAACATTTTGGTATGTGTACATAGAACATACAATGTGAGCAACCATAATTTAAGCTGAATATGTGTAAATATTATCAGATTTCTTAAACATTTTTAACTTCTAATTTGTACTTTATGGTAAGGCAAAAAGCTAATTCTACTTATGGTTTAGGTTAATGTGTCCTAAAATTATGTAAATAATTAAATAAGCTGTAAATGAGCAGTCGATAGATACAGTATTTGTTTAGTGACTTTTTTTTACTAAGTACAATAATTGCAGTGCTCTAGCAGAGTAATTTAAACACCCTTTTGCATAAACAGATTTGGACTCCAGATATAAAATAGTACAGGAAGTGCTGTAGTGTAAAATAGCCACCGTGGCAATGTTCCTGCTGGCACAGTTGATTCTTTTGTATGGTCAAAATGTTCAGGCCACTCACTCAGTACTTAGATTAGCTAAAACAAACAGGGCCTGGTTTTCACTTAAAATAAGGCACCTTTATGTTGCTCCAGTGAGTGGAGAGGTGAAGGCGTTCAGGGTAAGTGAGAATTCAGCTGTTGGCGATTTCATTACAGAAACCTGCATATTGCATCTGTCTGATTCTGAAATCTGTATCTCTTATGGTATCTAATAGTAGACTTATATTTTTCTTTAAAAAAAAAACCAGGATCTCTGACTGTCATCAGATAGTGTAGTCCCCCAAAGCCAAAGAATCTTCACTTCAGAAATTGTTTAAAAGGGAAATCTAAAAAGTCACTGCTTAACACCAAAGGTAAAGCTTAGTAAAATGCACTAGGAACTTTGTCTAAATTTTTAAGAAGTAAATGGAATGTTGTTGATCAAAAGGACTGCCCTATTCTACTTTGTAAAAATAGTAATAATTTAAATATGCGTTATATAAAATTGAAATGTATCATCTCTACAAGAATATGCAACACTAGCATTTCATAAATATAAAATTATTTTCTTTGTAAGTGCTTTGACAAAAAATGAAACTTAAATGATGAAAAATCTCACCTCTACTTTCATACTAAGGGTTGTATTTTTTTAATGTTTTTCAGACATGAGGTCATCTATTCCAATTTGATAGCATTTTTGTATGTTTTCACTGTTCCTGTCATTTGGCAGATACTCATCAGGCTGTATGGTTCATGGTCTGTCCTGTTTCTTTCAGTTGAAGACAAAAAGAACATTAGAAACATAATTAATTCTGACAAACTGCCTATGATTTGACTTCTATCACGTTTTTATTGGCATGGGTGTTTAAATGGTTCTGTTAGTACTGTCTTTGCACAGTTCTGAGTTATCTTTTTTACTTAGTATTATTTATTTCACAATGTAGTAATCATCAGCCTTACTAATGACCTTGTAGCCTTTCTTATATGCACATAATGCACATTTTCCAATGGCTAGAAAATGCAAAATACTAGTGGATATCATTGCATCAGATCTTCATGTCTTTCTCAAAAGGACTACTAACCTCTGGGAGATATGAGGTAGTAAAATGATGATTGTAAATGAGTAGCACATAAGAGATATTTTCTTGAATTTAAAATTATTGCAGCCAGTTTCAGCATGTAAATATATAATAATGTTGGCTAGTGTGTAATTCTTGAATTAAAAAATATAAATAAAGAAAACCTAAAATATGTATATGTTGTTGTGTTTTGTTGGGCAGGCTCTTTTCTCAAAGCTGCAGTTTTCAGTTCTCATCTGAAGTGAGTATCTCTGAGTTTGGGTCAGAAAGGGACTCAGAAGTTGGGTGTTGAGGCACGTGAAATGTAGGTGTAGGATGGGAAGGGGGAACCATAACGTGGTGTTAATTTGCCTGTGCAGCCCTTGGGGGACTTAGTGTCTAGGGAGTTTAAGCAATGTACAGTGAGAAGCCTGGTGCTGGTCAGTAAGGAAATGCTAAGAGGAGGTGAAACAGCTGAAAATCTCAGAAGTTCAGTAATGCCTCCTCAGAGTCAACACTTGTGAATCTGATGGTGAGCTGCTGGTGTCCCCCTTACAGAAATATGGAAGGGTCTGTTTGCAGGGGGATGGTATTTCCTTTTACATAAAACAGTCTAAATGGTCTTAAATCTGAATATGGGGACTTGGGATGTGGAAGTCCCAAGTTTCATTCCTTCCTCTTCCTACTTATCATCTAACAGGAGAGATTCTGGATGACCAAATTATTGTCCCTTTCAGGATGGTGGATTTAGGAGATTTTCCTGTTGGAGTGGTTCAAGTTGAAGAACAATTCAAGGTGAGCAGAGCAGAGGAGAGAGCAGTCAGGCGTGGTCATGAGAGGCTCTGACTGCTTTGGACAGGGCCGTAGCAGGGATCAGAAGCTGGGTTTCTCATTGTGCTCCCAAGATGTAAAATGTCCACTATACAGGTCTGGTTTTGCTACTTCTTTCTTAGTGGAATCTTGAGCCTTAAATGTACTTCAGACTTCCACTTGTTTGCTGGTTTTGCTGAGTGAACAGTTCATGTCTATTGGTTTTTCTTGTTCTCTGCTGCCCCAGCTCTAATAAAAGGAAATACATAGTTTTGTTTCCAAACCCCAAGTATCACTACATGGGGGATATTACAGGGTGTTTATTGGTAGCTCTAGCTGCACATTCCCACAGTTGATTCTTTGGCTGATCCAACCAGGGGGAGCAGATGGAGTACCAGAAGAGGGAACAAATGGCCACCAGACAAAAGGCTGCTAAAGGCTAAAACTGCCAAATTCTCATTTTTGTCTGGAAATGCAGACAGCAGTTGGTAATTCCTTTTGAAGTTGTCCACCTGGCTATTCTCTGTACCAGCCCCACAACAGCACTGCTTTAATGACTGATGTGTTCTGTCTCTCTTTTCTGTGGATAAAGGGCACCAATACTGCAGAGAAAGAGCAGAGGTTGAAGATGGGAAGACCTGAGTCTTACAGCTGGCACTGAGGTGAGGAGCTGCTGGGCGCAGGATGCTGACTCTGTCAGGAGACATAGAACATGAGAAGTAAAATATTCCAGACTGTTAAGGAAAGATCAAATATTACTTGCTTCCCTCACTGTTTAAAATACCACATCTTCCTCTGAAGCTTCTGAAAAGGAGAGCAAAGTTCTGAAAAAAGACTGACATGTCAGCACAGTTACTTTGTTACAACTCTGCAATATACTGTTGCCCCTTTGGGATTATTAAAACCTAGGAAGCAAAGTATTTCAACTTTAAGACTGGTTCATGATTTCAGAGACTAAAAATAATTATATCTAATTAATTGGTGAGTATAATTTCCAAATCAAAAATGTCTATCTACTATTTCACTTGTCTGTGTTTATAAATGCATTTTATGTTATCACATCATAGCAGGAGTTAAATCAACTGGCACAAAAATAAGGCTAATACTATAAGGTATTTGAATATTTTATTTCCTTTACTCTGAGTTTTAACACTTCATGATGTGTAACATGGCCTCTCCTTAATTCAATTTACTAGACTGCAAGTTAGAAACTTTAATAGCAACTTCTTATGGGTAAATTGTACTGTTGAATATATCTTGATAATGTAAAATTAACAA
The DNA here is from genome assembly GCF_020740725.1 of Corvus hawaiiensis. NCBI lineage: Eukaryota > Metazoa > Chordata > Aves > Passeriformes > Corvidae > Corvus > Corvus hawaiiensis. The sequence continues at coordinate 13,528,445 of NC_063227.1, read as the reverse complement.
AATGAGACAAATTATTGGACATCACAGTTCTTAATTTATAAAAGGAAAATTGGTAGTTTAAAGAATGAAATTATGCATCGGCCAAATACTGAACAGCTGTGAAAAAGTGAAATAATGGGAATTGGCATCTAACACATTGTAACTGCTTCATATTAAATAAAGATAACATTACAACTACATAGCAAGTATGTTCACTAACATAAATTCTGTGGTTATCAAAATTAATGACCCGCATGACATTATTAATTCATAATACTTGTTATTCTCAAGGGATGTCCAGAGCAACTCATTTATTATGGTGTTCATATGAGTCTAGTCAAGGGATATATTTATAAAAAATGATGGTTATGTCAAGAAATGTGGGTTGGCTCTTCAGGTGATGAAAATTGCTTATATAAAAGGAGATGTCCTTCCCTTGGCTGAGACTCTGAGCCAGCTTTTCTGGTGAGAGAGGGAGTGCTTGTTTTGATGTTAGGGCAAAACTTTTGAATACATCTTTTTCTTGGTACAATTTTTTTTTTTCCTCTTTCTGACAGATTGTCAGAGCTGACATACTGCATTCATTTTGGCACTCCAATGACTAAGGGCATGGCTCCAGCTGAGACCACTTTTTAAAAATTTTCTCTTTTTTGGAAAGAATATAGCCAAGGAAACAAAGCTTGCTCAGGTTGCCTTACAACTAAACTTACAACTTAAAAACTAAATCATGTAAACTGCACATTTTTGGTTTTGGTGCTGTTTTGTTTTCAGATAGGACTTGGCCAGAGCTCTGTGTATAACTGTGGGTATTTATGGTCACGCATACTCACATTTCTGAGCTTGGTTGACACATCTGAATTCTGCTGCTTCCTAAACCCACATGAAACTGGACTGTGACCTTCGAGAGCTCATTGTTAAATGTTCTCAAAGATCTTTTCTGAAGAGTCTCATAGCAGCTGGTGTGGGGTCAGTAGCTCTGACCGAGGAAGCTGTGACCGGTCCAGAGAGATGGTCCCAAAAGGAATCGCCTTCCCAAGGCCCGGTGTCTTCCCTCAGCTGCTGGCAGGAGGGCCCGTGCAGAGGCTGTCAGGTCTTTAATGATTATCAGCCCATGATTTCAGCTCAGCTCTGCAGAGCAGCCTCCAGGCCAGACCAGGGAGAGACGAGAGGCCCATGTAGCTGTTCTGCACGAGGTAGCTTTATTAATCCGTACTCCAGTGAAGGGGAGGCCAGGGACGAGCATCTCTCTGCCCTCTCAGGGGCAGGGGGCTAGCTCTTATAGGGATACTGGGGGTGGGTGTCCGAGGGTAAGGGCCAATAGGTTACAAAGGATCTGCATAGGGTCTCCCAGAGGATTCTGGGTCTGTCTTCTTCTCGCCATAACTGCAAAGTGGCTCCCCTTCCAGGGGAATTTTGCTGGGAGATTGAGCACTCTCCTTATCTCAGCAGACATCCCTCCAGGGCGGGGGCTGGGGATACCCCACAGTTTGACTGATCATGTCAGTCTTTAATCTTCAACCCTTTGTTGAAATTTCATGGCATTGATGCTTATGAAGGTGCTATGAAGAGACATCACAGGCAAGCACAGGAGTGCAATGTCATTCAGGAGACAGGGGATGAAGTCCTGTCATACGCTCTTTGACAGTAGCAAAAAGGGCAAGATGTGCAGTGATAAAACCGCAGCACAAAAGCTAATTTGGTCATGATAGCGTCAGTGCAGTTCCATTACTGAGGGTGATATTTCCACTTCTGTGTCATGCAAAGAAATTGTTTCTTCAGGGGAGAAGACATTGACAGGAGAAGGGATGTGGATAATAAACAGATCAAAACCTACATGTCAGGACAGCAAGATTTATCTGCAAGATCTGCAGACAAATTGGACTGGTTTTGATCTGCTTCTGTGTTTTAGGTTATGAAAAATCGAGGCTTTTTTATTGCTGCTGTTGTTAGTCATCATTTAAAAGATATCTGAATTAGAAATATGTGCCAAAGAAAAAAAATTCTGGGCAGAAAAAGGGAAAAAAGAAAAGACAAAAAGAGTGTGGGGAAATACAGCAAATTCCCTCCCATTCTCCCAAGCAGCCACAAAGTGCAACGCGCATCACCTAATTTATTTTATTCTTTTTTCTCCCACTCATAACATATTTTAAAATCAGAAGGTTTTAAGACTGCAGGAAGGAAAAATTTTTCTTTCTCCTTCCCCAACCACAATTTTAATGTCTTCTTTCTTAGACAAGTTTGGAGATTTAGCTTGAAGGCATTGCCTAATTCCAGCAAAAAATATAAGCCTTAATTAATTTGGAAGGGTTTCTAGATCTCTTTAAGAAAGGTTAAGCATTATTTATTTGCCTTCATTACTACCCAAAGCAATGTGATTACTTAACAGGTTTGACATTCAAACTAGTTAAGGATGAGAGAAAGAGGCAGGGGGAAATTTTTGATGATATAAAGACAAAAGGAAGAAACAAAAATCCAGAAGGCACAGGCAGATGAAAAGTAAAGGTTGTTTCCTCACTCATGCTGTAAGATCTTAAATACTACCTGTTCCTCTGGCATAACATGTTTCCCTGGCTTTTAACTGCAGTCCAGCCATCCATCACCTGGGTTTTCCCATTTCAGATTGCTTACAGGAAAGTGATATGAGGTAATAGCTCCTGGTATTGATGAAAGGAAAGGATGTACAGCATCCAAATCCTTACATTTTCCCTAGATGTGTATTTTACATTTGACAATACTTGAAAGCAAATACCAAATCCTGCTCCCTTTAATCTGCCCAAAGGATTTCAGAAGGTGTTAAGCACCCATTTCTATTTACTGTGCATACCCTGAGAAATATTGGAGTGGTTGTATCAATGGAGGAGGGGAGGGAAGAATTTTCTCCTTTAAAAACTGAGATAACAAAACAAATCTATAGCCCTGTAAATGAAAACATTTTGCTTAGATTTTGCAAGCACTCATGCACATTGCTGAAATAGAAACTACACTTTATGCAAAATCTGTACACTGCTGAGAAGAGAGTTGGCTTTGCTCATTTCTGCAAGAATTAAAGTGACTTATTTAATTCTAACGAAACAGAATGAAATGGACATTGGAAAATAGAAAAAGTCAAACTGTAATTCCCCTGCACCATTCTTTAGCAGAGGCAGAATGCATCTTGCTAGATTGTGTGTTTGAGACCCAGCTCTGGAAGAGAATTACAGTTGTGTGCAAGCACTCACGCTTTGGTATGAGGAATTAAATTAAGATTACCAAAGCTTTTGCATATCGTGAATTTGGAAAGAAGTTCTGGGATTTCCAAAAACATTTGTTTGATAGACAGTAAGCCTGCTATCAGGTTTGCATCCCATGTGGCATCCCTTCTCTCCTAGACACTTTACCTCAACTATTTTTGCATTAGACGTTAAGTATCACATTAATAGTATTGTTATACCTGTGCCTTAATTATATCATTAATTGATAACTGCAAAGCATTATGTACTTAGAGCAGTTTTTTACTGTTATTTTGAAGGAACAAGTGACAGAATGGGAGAATGTTAAATGAAACTCTCATCATGTTAATAATATATTTAATAATTTCTCATGTCATTAAAGGCTTGTAAGAAATTATGATATAAAAATGAAGTTTCCAGGCCTTGAAAAGCAACGGGTTAACCTAAATTTTCATTAATTGCAAAGTGTGCAGATCTCTGCACTGAATGGACATGCTAAATATGCTGTGTTTTGGAAAAGAGCACCTTTAATCTGCTTATCATTCCCCATACTCTGTGCAGGTTGTTAGGTATCAGTCCCTGGTAGCCATGAACAGAGCAAAGAGACACACAGTCTACCTGCAAGGACCATGTGAAACAGTAAAGTAACAGAATACATCACAAATAAAGAGTGCCTTTGTAGACACCTGGGGCCTAATTAATTTGCAGCACAGCTGAGGAAGGCAGAGCCCTTGGTGCTGCAGGTATCACTGAATTTTGTTACTGCACCAATTACAATAAAGCATTGCCAGCACAAACAGCAGAAAAGCATTTGCTGTGCACTTGGAGAAAAGGGTTGCTAATTATTAGTCTGCTGAAAAAGTGTATTGTGATCCTTTGTTATTTGTTTTCTTTATTTTAAATTCTTACTGTAGAGAAGCAGAAGATTTTGTTTTGGCTTTTTCCTTTCTGGTGACCAACAAACCGATCTCCCCACTGTTCCTGTCTGATCCCAAATAAGTGAGACCTTCAACATGATGCTCCTATAAGTCAAGTAGACCAACATTCCTTATTTCATTGGAACCAGCTCCTTTTCTGACTGCTACGGTTTATTATGGTTAGTCCATTATAGATTACATGGTGTCTCCAGGAACCTGTTCTATACTTGAAATATCGCAAGACTGCTGTTATGCATAATGCTGCAGAGAGCTGCTGAATATATACCCACAAAAAATGTGTTATGTTGCAGAGTGACCCACTTTAACTTTGATGCATAAATGGGTTGGTTTTCCTTTTCTTTTAAGTATTATCTGTTATCATCTGTTTGTCCACAGACTTAACTTGCTTTAAAAAGGCCCTTGGAAAATCTGTTATTTTTGCTTGAAGTATTGTGTGATTATCATTACTTTATAAAACTTGGACATACTTCCAAATTCCCCTAGAGAAAAAGCATGCAAAGGGCAATTTTGTCTGCCAGCCCATGTAAATTCTATCAGACTACATAAACAGACAACACTGGCAGATTGGCTCCTGGAGCTTATGGTTTCCTCTGCTCCTAAGCAGTTTGCACAGCAAATAGACAGAAAAGACTGTGAAGCACAAGTTATCCTAAAATATAGAAAATGGCAGTTTCCTTGTATAGTTTTCAAATGTGCCCTGTGAGACAGTTTTAAAAGCTTTTTGCCTTTTTTTCTTTATGAGAATAAGAATCCTTCAAATTTCACCCTATTTTTAACAAAATTTTAAAAACCAAACATAACTCTGTGATTCCATGTTAAATTTTCACCCTCTTAGAGGGGAGAAAAGGAGCAGACTTAGGCTTAAAATGCCTTCAGGACACTATGTACTATAAATCATTATCTGCAAGAAGTATGTCCACAGGAATTCTGCTATAAAGCTTACTTATAATAAAAAATATACAGTAAGACATTTATGCTATTAATTGATATGGCTTCTTGACAGGGTTAAATAGCTGATAATACATTTCACTCAGCAGAAATTTATAAGTGAACATAGGGAAGAAGAAAGGCAAGAAAATTTGAAAATTTTCTGGTTTGATTTTTTTCTAAATCACCTTAAGACGGTCAAAAATGATCACTAGCAATTTTATTCCTTTGAGGCCAAAAACATCTCCTTGGTCCTAAGTGATTGCACACAATCAAAGAAGTTGGACTAGATGATTGCTGTAGGTCCCTTCTAACTTAAATATTCTATTCTATTCAGTTCAATTCAATTCATTTTTGCCCTGAGAAAATGGCATGGTATCCACTGGTCCTGAAAACCGTGGAACTGATGTACAGTGCTAATGAACTATTCTGGGCCATAAACTCAATTTTTACTCTTGGACAGGCAGAGATGGGTGACAGAAGTTCTCTTCCTCCAGATATCTTGGCTTCCTGTATTATATTTAGTTGAATGTTGGGCTATGTTACAGAGGTAGTCTTTGCAATAGTAAATATCAAGCTGTCCCAGACCTTACCCCTTCTTCTTCTCTTGGAGACCTTCTTAAGAGAATAATAATCTTTCTTTTTAAAACAAAAGAGAATTGTGGAGTTGCTTAAGGAATGCAGGGGAAGGACTCCTCACTGTCTCCAAATGCTCCTGCTGTTTCACTGTTCAAAAGAAAGAATATCATATATCCCAATGTTTTAATTTAAAATTTCAAACTCAGAATGGCTATCCTGATCTTTCTACAACATCATGTGTCCTGTCTTCTGATTTTTAAAATAGATTTAAATTAGTTGTGTCTGTTACCAGCAATGCACAGGAAGAGTTGCATTCAATTGAATTTAAAACACGTTTTCAAAATGCAAGGTCTAAATAAGGTTTGTTCATGTGAAGACTTGAAGGAGTACTTAAAGTACATACTAAGCCATATTCTTTAACAAATACTTTTCTTGCTAAGGCAATTTGCTAAACTTGCCCTTTCTGTGCTTGCATAAAAAAACCTGTTTATGTAGTAGTGTTTGCAACTTTCTTTTGACTTTAGAGTATTTTAGGGAGAAGATATACACAAGTGAGGGTCAAAGAAATGTACATACATATCACCATTTCAAATGAAGTTAGTGAAAATGTCAGGAGTCTGGGGCAAAAAATTTTGAGGCTTTAAAATTTTAACCTTGTAGGCTGTGTGAAGTCTGGAAGCTAATAAGCTCTACTTGACCAGCTGGACCTCAGGAAAGGTCATGCATAACCTGGAGGTTCATAAATAATAAAAAAAGTTTTTTTAAACTTGATTTTAATGAAGAACCAGAGTGTTCATGGGTTAGCTTTTGAATGGTAAAGGTTAATGTAAACTGTTATTACTGATTGTTATTTGTCCTTGTTTGGGCGACTCCTGGATAGGAAAATAGTTCAACAATCAATTAGAAGTCTTGTCAGACTTGGAAACACCAGAATTTCTTGACTAGATCAGATGATTCCACAGAAGGTATTTTAAATAGTCCAGAAGGATATTAAAAAGGACTCTTTTCACTACTGTAAAAGAGAATGAAAATACGAATTTTGGGTTCATATTCACACTTCTGCTGGGAGCAGTAGTTTCCTACCACTGGAAAGCATCAGCTTTGCAGAAGGTGGCCTGGGAGACCTGGGGACAATCAGCTGAGTGCAGGTCTGTGGTGTGACCCTGCAACTGTGACACCAGTTGTATGTTAGGTAGTACTAACAAGACTTGAGGCAGCAGTTAAAGGGGAAAGACTCTCTTGGCATACGATGGCTGTGTTTAAACTACACACAGACGTCAGAAAGTCCTCTTTAAAACAATAAACAAAAACAAACAAAAAAAAAGGAGTGGTATGTTTTGTATTTTCAGTGTCACATTACTATGGCATACAAGGAACAACTAAGAGAAAACTTTTGAACTAGACTATCTCTTTACTCAATTTTGTGGAAATCTGAAATGAATGTCATCCCAATGGTAAGAAAATGAAGTACCTAGAACAATTCATATTATTTGAAGAAATAAGCTACATTTAAGGAAAAACTCTTGAGTTCAAGCATTTAGTTCCACCCCATGAAACAAAAGCCTACTTATCTGCAAAAGTGTGAATCAGATCCTTAAGCACTCTGCATTTTCTGGGGATTTAGGCTTTAAATTTCAAGCTAGTTTTTTTCATACAAACAACACATTGCTTTGTGATTTGCTCTTGTTTTGGCAGAAGCTGCATGAAAGAATCAATTTTTACTTGTTTTATCAGGCAGCTGCTGTCCTCCATCTTAATAACTGCTGTCTTAGGTACCTCTCAGGTCCCTTGTCTGTCAATATATTATCACAGAGTTGTCAATTTTTAAGGATAGTAAAGGAAAAGCTGTACTTTCCCCAATTTTTATTCCATAAATTCATAAACGTACTTTTTGAATCCATATAAACTGGATCAATGCCATGTATTAGCAATAATCTCCGTAATTCAATTTGTGTGTAGTTGCTTCTCATTTTGCTTTGAATTTGGATCCTAGTCATTTTGTTACAACAAAGAGTAAATATTGCTGTTAAGCTTTCTCATGATACTCATAATTTTATAAATCGCTGTTGTATCTCCCTTTCTTTTCTCTCTTTACCTGACTAATGATGCCACTAGTTTTAAAACATGAAAAGAAGGATCTCTGACTCTCAGCTGCACATTCAGCATTTGGTTGTATTAGAAGTGTTAACAGAGGTATCACAAACAACGTCAGTTACAGGAGTGCTATTATTTAGGAAGCTGAAAACAAAAAGCAAATAACCTTATGGCAGCCACAGCATTTTAGCAGCATCCTTATTTTCATTAGCTTTAAAGTATTTGCTTTAGAAAATTATTTGATCATTCGTGATGGTCTGAGCCACTCTGTATATGAAACTGTGGGACACAAATATGCACTGAAGAGATCTTTGGGACTGTGGTCACATGAATATCCTGGTGACTAGGAGAGAGGAGGCTGAAATGGTCAGATGGGTCAGTCCAGGGGGTGTTGTGCCAACTGGGGTGTCAATTTTTATTCATTAAGGGAGGCTGAAATGGTCAGATGGGTCAGTCCAGGGGGTTTTGTGCCAACTGGGGTGTCAATTTTTATTCATTAAGGGAGAAACCTTGTTTTTTTAATGCTTTCAGCTAATTTCTTGCCACTGCTTTTTGAAAACTTGTCTGCCAAAAGTGACACCAGTTCAGTTGCACTTCAGTTTGTGACAGCAGAAAAACTAGTTACTTTTACTCACTAATAGTCATGAGGGTTGTAATAATGAAGAGTGGTGGATGAAAAACACAAGGGAAAAGGACAACATGAGAGCAACTACATTTTCCTCCCCTTAAACTTATCCAATGAGGGAGATAAAACATACACTGTAAGTGGGAAGAAATCCAAAGGGAATTAAGGGGCAACAGAGTAGGTACAACACAAAAATTCATTTTACTGGGGAGACTTGAGAGAAGAAGATGTGGTGTGGGTGAAGGCAAGTGTCAGAAGATGTGAGGCCACAGACTAGAAATAATGAATCTTATTAAGACTCTGTGAATATTTCCTTGGAATTTCCCTGCTTTACCACTGTAATAGCGGCTCCCACTGCCCACTGCTGTTCTCTGGACTTCCCCTTTTACTTTTCTTAACTCCTTAAAGGTGCCAGGTGTGCTACTTGCCTGGGGTTTAGAAGGATGTTTGTGGTGCTGTATTCCTCCCCCTTTCCCCTTCTCCTATCCCTGGCCACTCCCTCTGGTTCTCCCTATTGGTTGCTGAACCCCAGCTCCGCCCATGTACCCCCCCCCCCCCCCCGGGCCCCTGAGGAAAGCCCCCTGCTTCCTCGCAAGGAGGTCTCTCAGCCTCAGGGAACCACTTGGACAAGGTGTAACAATAAAAGTCCTCTGAGGCTGCCATGAGGGTCCCTTCTCTGCCTCATTTATTATTACCATGTTATGGGGCCCAGCTAACCGGAGCAGGAGCTCGGGGCTGTCCAAAAGGACTACGGGAGGGAGGAATGGCTGCACTGCCATAAGCAGCCCTACTGTGCTCTCTGGGAGGGTTGTGGCTTGCTAAACCAAACCAAGCACTGCAACAGATGTTTGGAAATACAGGGTCTTGGTTTAGCCTAAATGGGCCAATGTGCTTCTCTGCAAATCATTTCTTGCCTGGAGCTGACTGTGCTTGGGCTCCCTGCAGCCCCAGGGAAACGTTTAACCAGAGAGTTTAAACAAATTGCCTTTCTATACTGGTTTGGAGGAGAGCTATATTCCATGGGACTGTGTTTGGATTTTGTCTATGACAATGTAAGTCCTCTGGGCCATAGGAAAAGTCTTCACAAATGGTAGGGAAGCCTGCCTGAAAAATAGAAGCTCTGTTAAAATTAGAGGCATTTTGACATTTGTTCTTTATTCTGAACTGAAACAAATTAAGACCATGCAAATTAAGTTTGTGGAAACATCAGAGGACAACAATGGGCTGGCTGCTGGGAGCCCAAGGTTTGAGATGTTGTTCCTCCTGATTCGTTAATGTCATGGGCAATGTTCCAAATCACCCTTCATTAGTTTGATGAATATTTAAAGAAGTATGGGAAATGGCACAGAATACCGATATTTCAGCGATTAGGACTTCAACCAAAGGTACAAGAGAGATGGACATTTGTCCCTGTTTGGTGTAAATCCTTGCTCTGACTGCAAGTCCCCATTATTCCAGCAGTTTTTCTCTGAATAACACTTCTTAATTATGTTTGTCTGTGCAAAAATGGTTCACAGGGACCTCATTTACTGAAAACATTTCTTTTGAAAATATATCTATGTATTCTAATAGTGAAGAGCTGTAAAGCTTTCTGAGAATGCTTTGGAACACGTCACAGACAAACGTTGACAAAATTCTGTAATGAATCTGTATTGGAAACAGGTTTAATCACACTTTACTTCATCTCAAAAAAATACAGTATCTCTTGCACAGTGAGGTAACAAGTTTGTACATTGATCTGCACCATGGTAAAAGATAAATGGAAGTTTGTTAATCATTCCATGTAAAAAGAATTCCTCCCTCAGATGTATGGCAGACATACTTTTAAAAATTCACAGAAAACCTGATGTGCCTGAAAATGAATGCCTGAAAGGCAAGAATAATAATGTCAATTCAATCCCATAGACTGTAGACATAACTGAATCCTCTGAGAAATCAAATATACAAACTCTGACATTTTACAAGCTAAATGTTTTTCCCTGAATCAAGCCAACAATATGCAAGAAGCAGCAGTATTTTTCTATTTAAAGGCAGAGTGACAGAGAGAGACTCTGATCCTATGAGATAATAAAAAAGTGTTTTTTAAAATCAGGCTTCTATTTTTTCCAACCTTTTCTTTGTCTGAAGTATTTCTATGAATTTATGCCTTCCTGACTAGATGGGCTCCTCTTGAAGAAAGTTGTTATTTGGTGGTGTCGGAGACTGAAATATTAGTTTATGACTTAAACATCTTCATGAAGGACCTTTGCCTATTATACCAAAACTGTATTACAGAAGCTGCAGAGAAGACCACCATACCCTGAATAGGCCTTCTGACTGAGGCCCTGAACTGCTTGCTCATGGAGATAAGATAAACTCCGGTCTGGGGAGAAAAGAATAGACTCACAGAGGGATCAAGCTTAGCACCTTCAGGGTAGAGACCACAACCCCGGGGTTATCAGCTGCCAGGCTCGAGCAGACCCTCACACCAGAGTGGTGGGGAGAGAGGTTTTGGGTGTGTCGTGAAAAAGCCTCTGATGAGAGGCAGTGAACGCCCATCCTCCGCTATGCAGACCAGCTCAGCTGTGGGCCCCTGCATCCCAGGAAAAGCTGCATCCACATGAAAGACAGCAGAGGAGGTGACATGGCCCATCAAAGGCCCCCCAAAGGGGTCCCCAGACCTTGCACCAGAGCACTGCAACATGATGCAACAGATCCACAGTGTTGCAAGGGACAGTGTCGAACTATCCCCCTGCAAGGGAGGCACCTGGGTGTTCCCACCTGCCCAAAACATGTATCAATCCACTGGATTCTGTACTTTACGGCATGGCGGCGGCAGGTGGTGATGGGGGACTCTCACTACCCAGAAGACCAGATGGAGGGGAGCAACCAGACGTCATTGGCATCCCCAGAAGGATGATATATTTCTACCTAACCCCTGTCACCTCTCCCTGTCCCCCCAGGCCCCCCCACAAACACTTCTTTTTCTATTTATTTCTTTTCTCTTTCTCTTTGCCTCTTTTACTATTAAATACAATATCCCAATTTTTTGGCACCAACATCTAACGTTGTTTGGTTTTAATCATGTTTTTTTGGGTATATTTCAAACCTTTCTGGGTTTGATCCGCTTTATTAGCAGAGACTTAGTTTCCTCTACTATTCCGTGTTTAAACCAGATCATAACAGATGTGCTGTAGAGAAATCAGAATGTAGTCCAAATTAAATTGGCAGTTTCTCATTTAGCCGCTATTTGGAGACCGGGGAAGTTAAATGTCAGTGTATGGAGACTTCAAAGATACTGTCTTGATTTGGTTCATCTTACATGGATTTTTGCAGTCTAAATAATTTTTTCATTCAAACAGCAGAATGGAAGACATTAGGAGCTACATAGAGAAGGTAGGATAAAATACTTCTCTAAACATAGATTTTCAAATCACTGCATGTTTGACACTTTAGCATGCCATAAATCAAGTTTCTCCTGATGGGAGAGAATTTGCTGAAAGTCCTTGCAAGACACTTAAAAGATAAAACGAGACGTCTTCTGTAGTTTCAATGCTTCTAGATAGTTGTTTATTAAGTCTTATCAGAGGAACTGAGCCACTAGCGTGACCCAGGTACAGCATGGAAGGAGGAAAAGTAGGAGTGAGAGCAATTATCAAGATTTACACAGCTTTTTAAAGACATTTTAACCAATAGTTACTAAAAACGTACATTATTTTTACTTTCTTACCAATTATTCAGTAACACGACTAGGAACTGCCAAATTTTCTATCCAATCAATCCAAACTACTTTTTACTGCAAAATATGGAGTGGTAGAAGAAGGAGAAGAAGGTTTAGAGAACAACAACAATCCTCCATTTTGGTATTTTTTACTCTTATCTATATACTATAAAGAGAAGCCTAAAACCTCTAAATTTTTCACCCTGTGACAATCTTACATAGTAGTCTATCACCTAATTCACACCACTGTATTTTCTAGTTGTTGTCTGACTGTTGGTAATTTTTTCCAAGGTTTAAAGCTATACCAGTGGTGTCCAGGGGGGTAAAAACCCTTAAAAACAGGCAGAGAAATATTCTTGGCACTCTGGGTTCCTACACAAGTTGACAGATGCAATCACCTCAGTACCAGTCAGCACAGGTGTCATGATCCGCTAATGCAAGCAGGGGTTGTGATGGTTCGTTTATCGATCTCAGAGTGTAAAAGGACACAAGAGATTTCAGTTTTAATCAAAACAGTGCACCTTTATTAAGTGCCCACAACACAGTAATGCAATAGAAGAGAGTAAGAGAGAGAGAGAGAGAGAGAGAAAAACAAAGTAGAGAGGGGGAAAAAGAGGGGGCAATAGCTACCAACGGATGAGACGAAGTCCTCGTGGTCTTCCGCCAATAGATTCGTCTTCTTTCCGTGGGGAGATCTCCTACTTGGTTATTTCAGAAAGTCCCTTTATAGTCCTTTTCAGAAGCGAGGTGCAACTGGCCAAGAGGTTGGGAAATCTACAGCCATTGTTATGGGGTCCGTTGCTTTGGGAAGCAGGTACAGGACAGACGTACGAGACAGGTGTACCGGAGAGGTGTACAGGACAGGTCATTCCTTTCTGCTTCAGCGCAGTCCTTCCCGCCTGGGCAGCAAGAATGATGCAGTCCATTGCGACCTGCACTAATTTTCCTCAGGAATGCGTACCAGTTCCCAGCGGGCACACCCGTAGGCAACACTTGGCAGACAATCCCACCTCAGCCAGGCCAGGACTGCTGTGTTCAGTCTCTGTCTTCGACGATGATCGTGAGGCAGATGAGGGATTTTCAGACCGTCTCTTACAACAGGGCACGATTATGACAAGGATATAAATCTGTTGCCTCCACATTTCAGAACCCATGGATCAGGCTGTAATAGTGGCTCTCACACAGTGACCCTGAGGGACAATGGCTCAGAAAAACCTGGAGCCCTGATTTTGTAGTAGCCCACTTTATTGACATACAAATTGATAATGTGAAATAATGAAGTCTGCCTGGGTTTTATTGGTTTTGCATGGTGCTTACTGAAATAGGCCACATGCAAGGTGCAAGCCTAACATCCTATGCATTGGATGCCCATTTTCATATGTGTTTAATATTTGTCTTCATTTCTTTTGATTGTGACTTCAACAGTAAAATATGCAATATTTTACTATAAAATGTTCAATTTTTTACAATAAACTCTAGGCACAGAAGCAAGTTTTTTGCTTAGGAAAGCATATACATTATTGTATTAATAATTTGTAATTATTCTACAAGATACAAATTTAGATATGAAATCACAGTGGTAAACTTTTGCACAAAAACATGATATACTCAAGAATTTTTCTCTCATCCAAACTAAGGAGATAGTCTGACTGCTGTATTTAAATTCATAGTGCAGCAATGCTGACAGGAGAATAATGAAGTATTACATGTGCATTTCTGGAATATGTAACTGTTGAAAACTTCTTTAAAAAAAAAAAGAAAAACAGAAAAGCTGAGTTATCCCACTTCACTATCCCACTTCACTTTGTGTGTTTGGCTTTTATTTTTGTTGGAATGTTTTGTTTGGGTTGTTTTTACGTATATGTAACTTCCTGCTTGTCTCAGTTTAGAGACAATTTTAGGAGAAAAACACTCTGGAATGAACATTTCTTCTAAAGAAACAGGTTTCGGTACTCCCTTCCCACCAATACCAAAGGAATTTCTTGGATGAAAGTGAAAAAAACTGTTTATTTAAAAAACAAAGTGCCCACAGGGCACGGGGAGAAATGAATAACTGTTAGATATTAAACCTCCTTGCTGTGGAGAAAGCTGGTGGCTTTAGAGTTCTTTCTTTAGCTGACTTGGCTTCTCCCGAGGTCCAGAGCTGGGTTGTGGTGTCCCCATGGCCTCCCCGCCAGTCCGCAGCGTCCAGCTGCCACCGATAGTCTGGTTCTTGGACCAAAGCTAAGCCAGACAGTTCCAGAAGAAATCACAGAAGTCACCGGAGAATTGCTATTGCAGTTCCAGGAAAACTTGCCTCAGCTAAAAAAAACCAGGCTAGATAAAAGCAAAAATATAACTCCCTCCCCGCCACAAAGCTGAGAACATGGGGGAGTGAGTGCTTGAACACAACCTGTGCCAGAGCTCCCCCGGCTCCCACTGCTCCCCTGGACCCAGCTTAAAGCTACTGGACCCATTTCTGGGCATAAAACAGCCAATAGGGTAATACAGTATTATCATAAAATCACCCCAAGACACTGCTTTTCATCCAAGAATAGTTTGGAAACAATAATTATGCACCAGGAGACCTACAACTTTACATTCAAGTCTAGAGCTTTCATGGCATCAGTGTCCAAATAATGTTGATCCTAATGGCTACTTGGTGCTTTTGGATAGAATAACTAAACTTCACAGGGAGGGGAAGGAGTACTGCCAAAACATTTTAAGTGCTATCTCAGCAATGTGGAAGACTTGGCATTTCCCACTGCCATTTCTCATTCTCAAAGTACCATAAACACATGCTGAAGAAGTATTTCAACCACCTGAGATATAATATAATACCAGTTCAACTCCTCTGGACTTTCTCATTTGTTTTTCTGAATTAAGTCACTATACTTGAAGAGAAACTAGTGCTGACCCAAGTAGTCAACAGCAAAAGAGAGAGTGCCCCTTCCATTGTTATTACCCAGATCTATCCCATCCCTCCATTATATCTGTTCTAGTATTCCAGGGAAATCCTCCTGCCATCTCCCCATAGCCACATATTCTAGAGCAGATATACAAACTTCTGTATTTCCAGAGAAAAAATGATAAACTCTTCTAATTTTCAGATTTCTTGATTTGTCCTTGTATTTAATCCAGGAAGCAGCACCAGGAAATGGGATGAGTGTATTATTGCAGTTTAGCACCAGTGTTTGCATTGACTCAATAAGTTCCTGAATTCGTGGAAGAGATGTGTTTTACGTATATCCTCTGCCATTTGGAGTGTGGGTGGAAGGCATGCTTGAACTAAGGGTGTTAAAATGACACTATTAATGTTTTTTGCTGATGCTTGTTCTGTAAGAGCAAAATAACTTCAACCAGTTAATTTTTTGTCTGCAAAAAAGTAGAAAATTTATTTGGTCCTTGAAAAGGCAAGTGTGTGTCTATGTACAGATAGAAATCTATATATTTAAACAGACATACATAAAAGGAGTAGTTCATTGCACTGAGAAAGAGGGTGATTTAAATGATTTCTGTAGTATCCTTATTTATTTTTCATGCTTTCTTAGAGTCACTCTGTCCTAAGCTACTTAATTGAAACGGAAGAAGTAGAGGGGTCATTATGCCTCCTTTTTGCCACTCCAATCACTTCCAGCTGTGTGAAAAGAAACCTCCAGTGCACACATGGTTATGGACTGTACAGGCTGGTGCGTCTGCTTTGCCTGTAAGAATAGTGATAGGACACTTAATGTGACATTAATTCTCAGTGCTTCCTCGCTCTCTTTTCCCTATTACTTAATTTGGGCTACAGGAATAACACAATAATGATTCTGATAGAAGGCCCAGAAAAAGATAAACTGGAAAAAAAAATTGCTGGTGCTATAACTAGAGCATTTCTTCTATTTGTTTCATATAAAAATTAGATTTCCTTTATGTAGTCCATGACCAAAAACTGTGCTGAGCTGCTTACACAGCCCTGTTGTCAAAGAGAAGTTGGAGGTCCAGGTAAGCAGAAGACAGGGTTTTGGTGTGAAACAACAAATAAACTAAGTTTTGCATTCTATGCAAAGAGCCCGAATCAATACTTCTAAAAGAAAGATCACTGTGTTTTAGCAGTAAGGAAACTGTTGCTGGTTTAGCAGCAGTATCCCAGAGCCACTCTTCTGGAGCGGTATGGGAAAGGATTCTAAGGTTTATGTCTTCTTTTTATAACAATTTTCTTTAGAAATTATGTTTAAAATACTAGTGAGTTATTCTTAACAGATGTTTTCCTAAACTGCATTCTATAGCGTGGATTCAGCAACGAATGTCCTGATTAACTGGAACAGAGAAAACACCAGTGACAGCCAACTTTCCGTGGCAGGCTCAGTGCCATTTCTCCAGAACCACACAAGAACCTGTCTCCAACCTAACATTTACGATTCAAGACACACTTTCTGACATATATCAATGATTTCTCCTCCAAACAATGTTAAAAACAACTTCCAGATAAATTTCTGATTACATTATTTTTCATTTAGACACGTTTGAAACAACAGCAACAAGAAATCTTTTGCTCATTCTCTCCTTTTTTCTTCAGGTTGTCTTTGTTGTTATTGGTTTTTGTTTTTCTTGTTCTCTCTTCCTGCCATACTGCAGGTTTGTGTGTCTGAGAGTCAGAGAGAAATTGATACTGACACGTGCTGAGAATGCATTGTAGTTACCAAGGAAGTGGTTTCCCAAGCAACAGTAACCACTTGAAATTTGACAGAATTTCTTCCTCTGTATCTGTAACACCTTTGGAGCTTTGCAGCAGGCAGTGTGTGGGCAGCATAAGTGATCTCATTGTTAATTTTACTTTTTGAAGCAGATATGGTCATATTTCTGTATTTGTTAAAGAAAGAGTGAACTTCAGTTAGAGTTGAATGCTTGGTTTTGTGTTTGTATTGTTTTTGTTTCTTTTTTATTTTTTTAAATTTATTTTCCTGCTAGCAGACAGACTGTGGATATGCCAGATAGCCCTGCAGCATGTGGGCAGATGCTAGAGGCAAGATTCTCAGCTGTTACACACTCAATGATGATATTTACATTCAAGAAAGTCATGCCAGCACCTTGGTTTGCTCCAGCAAATTAGATGAGATACTTGCCAGCTTGATGATATCAAAAAGTGTAGGAAATAAGCACGTGTTCAGAATTATTGGAAGGCTGTGAAACAAGGGAGAGACAGAGGCAGAAGTCCCAACTCCTCTATGGTGGGGCAAAAAAAATGACTATGTGACAGCTGGTTCGACGTCCTACAGAGAAAGCTGAGATATCAGAGGGAACAACAAGGGAAGGGTCCAAACCCAAGCCCACTGCTCCTCCCTTGGAGGAGGAAAGTGAGCTATCAGAAAGTGAGGAAGAAGAATTAGAGCAGGAAGCAGTCAGATATCATAAAAGTCTTGTTCCTACTAATAGCATTAGTAACAAAGGAAAAATTAAGGCATGTCGAATCCCAAGTACACGAGTTAATCGAGTTAATTGGAGAAACATGGCGAAAGCAGCTCTTGAGCATAAAGACTATGAACTCGTAGAATCTATCAGAGATCCTTTAGCTTTCCCTGTAATTTATCAGATGGATGGAGAAGGTATAGCAGGAGAGTATAATCCCGTGGACTGGAAGTTATTAACTCAGCTGTGAGGCACAGTCAATGAGTCAGGGCTGCACAGTGAACCAGCTAAGCAAATGTTAAACTATGTATGGGGGAGTGGAATTCTTTGCCCAGAAGATATTAAAACTATTGTCAGAATGATTATGACTCCGTCACAAGTAATGTTGTGGCAGGCACATTGGAATCGGCTTTGTGATGCTTCTGCTAACATGCCCCATGACCCACAGGACCCTTTAAATGGGGTTACAGTGGAGCATCTTATGGGTGTTGGGCAGTTTGCCAGAGTTGAAATGCAAGTACAAGTGGGGCCAGAAAGATTATTAGAAGCTATGCGACTTGCACGGCAAGCAATGTCCTATATAAAAACAACACCCCCTCAGCCCTCCTACTTAACAATCAAGCAAGGAAGGGACAAGTCATTTGCAAGTTTTGTCGATAGAGTTACTAATGCTATAAACAATTCTGATGTACAAGAATTCATGGAAGGACCATTGTTAACAGTGCATAATAGAAAATTGTAACTCTGCTACCCAATCTATACTTTTGCCAGCAGATGCACCAGTAGAGCTGATGCTAGACAGAATGAGCCAAGTGCCAGTAGGGCCACATGCAATGCTTGTGGAAGCTGTTAAAGAGTTAGGGAAAGATCTAGTGCAAGCCCAAAATCAAGCTTTTGCAGCCCTTGCCCTGTTGAAAGGAGCAGAACCACCGAGAAGCGGGAACAGCACTAACTCAGTGCAAAAAGAAAAAGGGGGAGCAAGTTAAGGTCCTGGAGTGGATGTTCACAAGCCTACAGCCCAAGACAACATTGCAAAAAAAATCGACAATGTAGCAGAATTAGTACAGAAAGGCCGCAACCGCATAATGCAAGTCACTGGGCAAGAGCCAGGAACGATCTATTTGCCAATGAAACGAGATGAGCTCGATTGGTACTTGCAACACTCTCAAGCTTTACAAATCAGCCTGCTAAGCAACGCCCAGAAAATTGAAGTATAGCCGCTTAAAGCCCCCGTACTGAAATGGATGGCTCAGCATACGTGGATTCAGATCCCTAAAAGAAGTAAACAACCACTACAAGGAGCAGTATCAGCGTTCACCGACGCTGGAAAGAAGTCTCGACGAGCAGCTGCAACGTGGGAAGTACAAGGTCAATGGTGTCATCAGATACTAGAGGCTGAACCTGGAGACTCTTTGCAGACGCTTGAATTAGCTGCAGTGGTCTGGGCATTCAAGTGGTGGTTGACTGATAAGCTCAATGTAGTGTCAGACTCTTTATATGTTG
Source organism: Corvus hawaiiensis (assembly GCF_020740725.1). Lineage (NCBI taxonomy): Eukaryota > Metazoa > Chordata > Aves > Passeriformes > Corvidae > Corvus > Corvus hawaiiensis. The sequence goes on along the minus strand of NC_063227.1, from coordinate 13,509,521 downwards.
CTGGCATCCTAGAACAAATAGAGGATGCTAGGATAAGGGACATAAGCAATCGGCACTTATTTGAGCTGCTGCGTCAGCTCCAGGCAGCCATTAGTCAGAGAACGTGTGCCTATGCTGTAATACACATCAGGAGTCACAAATGGACAGAGGGCCTGGGCAAAGGGAATGCTTATGCAGACCAGTTAGTCTCAGTGACAGTGCCATTGAGTGAGTTTGCAAAGGCACGAGAAGCCCATAGCACATTCCAGAGATGTCAGAGGCCTTCATAGACAGTTTGATGTTACTATGGAGGAAGCCAAGGGAATAGTACGGGCATGTCCTACATGTAGCCATCATGGTCCGGGTCTCGGTGTTGGGGTTAATCCCCAAGGCTTAGGCCCGAATGAAATATGGCAAATGGATGTGACCCATGTTCCTGAGTTTGGCAGACTGAAGTACGTGCATGTCACCATTGACACTTGCAGCAACTTTATATGGGCATCATTTTCTGTTATTAGCCCAAGGACATGGTTGTGAAGATTTTGAAGGAATGTGCTGTATGAATTTGTCTGACCCTTCCCGATCAATTCACAGGCAGATAAATGAGTTGCATTGATTAACCACACAATTGCAGAAAGAAGATGGTTTTGGCTTAGAGGGGTGGTTGAAATCACTGGGCTTAGGGCCATGGTTAGTTTCACTAGTACAGCACTTGATTACTGTGGGACTACTAATATTATTCATAATAATGTGCTTACCTTGCCTGTGCCAATGCTTGCAAAGAATGATATACAAAGTTACTACATCTGTGACTAACCAGGTATTGCTTGTACAAAAAGAAAAAGGGGGAATTGTTGAAGAGTAATTAGAGGATCAGGGACATGGGTCCCTGGAAGAGCTGTACAAGCAAACACCTTTTTAGCTTGACATAAGTAGGCCTCTTGCTAACTGCAGAAATCAGCAGGCCTTTGTAAGCCTCTTGCTAGCTGCAGAATAAGGAAATCGTGAGAACAGAAATCATGAGAATAAAGAAAGAAGGCAAGGACACAAACGCGGTGTTCTTGACCATCCTGTTATAGATAAACAACAGGATGTGCTGACAAGATGTACTGACCATGAGAAATGAGGAGGAACTCTGAATCGCAACATTAGCAATACGTGTAAAATGTAGCTTTTTACCCAGCATCAATAGAGAAGTGACAAGTATGCATATTTGAGTGTATAAAAGCAAAGTCTGATTTTCAATAAACTGAAGCTTGCATTATTAATCACATTGATTGTCTGCATGTCTTCCCTCGCCAGAATCAACAAGAACCTGAGGCTGCTAATGTAATGGAAGTGAATGAAGAGCTCTTCATTCCAGAAGGAGGAGAAGCTTATTTTTCTCTTCACCTCCTGGAATGGCAATAGCACCTTAATTCCATGAGATGTCAGCTGTTAGGCAGAGTCTAATGTCTGGAGCAATGAGAGGAAGTTAAAGGAACCAGAAAGCTCCAGCTTTGCAGCTAGAAAAGTTTCTTATGAGATAAACAAAAAAGGCTTGTAACTGTGTTTCAGGATTTTTTTTCTTCCAGACTGTGAATATATACCTATGGATAATAACGTTTTGTGAGAGGCCAGATGTGAAGGTTGAATTAAAATTTAAAATTCAGAGAGCTTTTAAAACTGGCACTCAATAATAGTGACCAAATAATACCAAATAGTTACCAAACTAACCTGCCTGTTTAATCTCCAAGCCATCTATCACTTCGCATTCTCTTCTCTTCTTGTCTCTGTTCCTTTATACGCCACTCATTTAGCTCTTTGTCTGAGATGATTTATCACATGCTCTTTCCTATTCTAATCTATCAGTAGACATGTTGCCTCTTCCTTCTTTTTATTCAACATCATTTGCACTCCTTTAACTCCAGAAATTATGGCCTACATTCCTTCCTCCATATTTTCCCTTTTCCCCTCACTCTAACACTCATGCTACAAATACACTTGAGGCTTTTCTTTGAAGTCCCTTTTCCTTCATTTCCACCAGCTTGACCTACAATCAAATTTATTCTTCCTAGTTATAACCATTTAAGTTTTTATGGAAGTGAAATAGCACTCAGATCATGGGATCTAGACTGCTCACCCTAAATGCCTACTGTTGAACTACTATTTTTATGAACTGTCTAATACAGTGCCAAACCCTGCTGATTTGAGTGCATTATGGGAACAGGTGGTCCAGGCATAAACAGCAGTGGGAAGCCTTTAACTAGGTATTAAAAAATGGACATTGGCTGGAGGACAAAAACCTGAGCAGAAGGGCAGAATTAATTTTTACCCCCCTTCTTTTTCAAAGTCTTCCCTTCCCCTTAAACATTAGCACCTTTTGTGTTCGATGTTACCAGAACACTGATTACTTACTGTTTTGCTTAGAATAGGGAAACTGCTGTCTCCTGGGAACACAAAATGTAAACATTAATACAGAATCAAATGTGGTGCTAAAATGCCACACATTCAAGTGGCACCCTGCAGTGAAAGACTGACAAATTTGCCTTAATTTATGTTTTAATTTTTGCTTTTGTTATTTAATGAAACTTTAGTTATATAATTGGCCCATAATTTAATCTGCTTGATTTCCATCCAGAAGATTCTTTGATTAAAATTAAAAACAAAACAAAAATCCCCCAGCAACAAAAAAACCACCCTGAAATACTTGATATTTTTGTCCAGGGTTCACTACTATGTGACAGAGGTAAGAGGCCTTTTGTATACAGTTTGCAGGATGTCTGGTCATTCCAAAATGATGTGTTACATTGCCAGTTGGGAAGAGGTAGACAATAGTCCCATTGCAGTGCTAAAACATGTACTTTGCGTTAATTTTCAAGTTAATGAATTTCAGCATCTCCTTGTGGGGTCAGGTTGAAAATATGAGGGAGACCTCTAGAAGAGGGCAGCTACCTACAGATGCTGGGGTATCCTCATCAAGATTTTGGTCAGTGAAAACAACATCCAGCAGAAGGTCTTTCTGTGTAAGGTCTGCAATAGAGATCTGAGTGCTCTGTAAGGACTCTCAAATGTTTTAGCCAGCTGATACCTCTTGAAATTGGGAGTTCAGATATTCCTATCCCATGGAGCCTCTTCCAGTAAGTGGCTGTAACTTGAAATCCTATAATTCTGAGTTACCACACTTGCAGAAATCTTTTGCAGTAATAGGTATTAACCAGAAGATTGTCTCGGGGGGACAGGACAAAAATAAATAATTTAACTGGGTTCTACATATTCATAACATCAACTATTTCCTTATTTTTGAAAAACATTCCACTCTATTCATCTATTCCACCCTATTGGTTGATAACACTAATACTGTTTGCTGAATGCCGTTATTTCAGAAAAGCCTAAATTTCACCAGCCCACTCTCCAATGTTTCCTTCATCACTAGTTGGAAACACCACCTTCATCCAGCCCACAAAGCCAATTTTGCTTTTAAATTATGTGATACTGAAAGGATACTGCTGATAAAGCCTTTGCACATTAAAAAACCTTGCCGGTTGAAGCCCTGGTGGAATACTAAAGCTGTAAGGATTCATATCTAATCTATGACATTCATATTCTTTCATTTACCAGTAACCAGACTTACCACCTTCCAAACCCAAATATCTGAGCAGCTTACATCATGTTTTCTGTGAAGACTTGTCCAAGATATACCCATCTTTTACTCAGATCCTTTGGGAAGCATACCATTACAACATTTTCATAAGATGTAAATACTTTTTGTTTACTTATTTCCCTCTTGTTTTGCATAAGCCAGGAAGATGAAGAAGAGTATTGCTCTTTCATATGTACAAATCTTTCACTCAGATCTGCAGGGTACACAGTATCCTTAAAATTCACAGAAAACAGTACAGGTCTAAAAAAAACTATTTTGCCAATTATGGAAATGCGTAAGAGGTATTGAAAAAGCAGAGCTTCTACTGATCTGTGAAAACAGGAAAATCCTTTGTATGTTTCTCATAGTTTACACGAGCCACATTTATTGTAAGTTATGGGGAAAATTATCGATCTTTTTTACCCAGGCACTAAGGGTAAAGGCTTATTGCCACATTCACTTACATCTCTCTTCAAGACAAATAATTTCCCAGTTCCTTTTCTTCCAACAGGTAGAACCACTTGGCTATTCAAACTGACAGACTTTCCCAGCAAAAACTTTATTCCACTCTGTGCTTTAGCTCAACTTTTGTTCTACAGAGTCTCAGCCTAAATTTAATATAATGTCACTTCTAAATCCAAGGAGCACTGAGAATCACAACTGTTTTCTTTATTTCACTTCCTGATCTTCTCTTGATTCTGTTACATACAAAATGGAATCTTTCGTATAAAAAGGGGAATGTGTGCCTATGAAGGATGGCTCTGCTTTCAAGTAGTGCTATGTCATGTTCTTTAAATGGTATTAGCTTGTTAATTCCACGGGGGTTTTTGTCACAGATTAATTCACCTTAAGGTACATTCATTCAAGAACTGTTGAAACAATAATTTATGAATCAAGCTTTTATATTGAGGATTTAAGAAATAATACAAACACCTTCTGGCAAGAGCAACTGCTTTTGTGCATAATTTCTCAGAAAGATTATTCCTGAAGTTTAAATGATAAATTTAACTTTAGACATAGCAATTTGGCATCAAAATTTTACGTAACTATTTTTACTGGAAAGTGACCATCTATCTAGTTCATACTGATTGATGGGCACATTAATGTGTTTTGGTTTTCACTGAATATATTTTCTGGAATATTTGCCTTAATTTTATAATCTATGATAACTTGGGACTGTCTGCATTACATTTCATATTTAGGTTATTTAGTGCTCCTCACAATAATGAAGATATAGTATCTTCCAGAACAAGCCCTTATGATTACTGTATTTATTGCTCATGTTTTAAAATGGGAATAAGTGACAAATACGGAAACACAATTAATTAGGATGCATTTCATTAAATAAAGCAATAAACACAATTTCCAGGAATAATTGTTTGCAGTTAGGCTTCAAATAACTAAACGTTTTTTTCATAGACTTCCATTTCTTTCGTCTTGGATTGGTAACACTATTCTCTCTCAGAGAAAGTACATAATGTGGTTTTGAGATATTTAGTATTTACTGAGATACCAGGAATTTTCATTGGCTGAGATTTGAGGTTTATTTATTTTTAACAGAAATTCACAAAGTTACTGTAAGTAACTGTTAAGTTCAGGCACCAGTTGAGATTTTTGTATAAAACACGTAAGATAAAGCTAAATTAAATGAAACTGAATTCACCTATTTGACCAGTCTAACAACTTTTACACCTGACAAGAGAAGTTAAGATAGCAGATGATAGTGACATATTAGACAGCAAGACACTGTCCCAATCACTATTTCACCTTTTGTCCAAAACTTTCAAGGGAGACCAGATCATTGACAAGAATTTCCTGGATTATCTTTGATTTGCTGCTGCTATTATTGCTACTACTAAAACCTCATAAAGAGCTTTTGGCATTTATCATAATATTCACCTGAAAAATCAAGAGGATCTAAGAGGAACTAAGATCTCACTGAAACTGACAGTAAAAGAAAAAATTACTCAAGTGAACACAAAGTTAGAATATGTTGTAGAGAAAAATGACACCTTATTTAAATATAAAGAGAAAAAATTGGATTTGGAGAGAGGGAAATATAGGACTAGTTTATTCAAATTGAATATTTATCCTGTTTATGATTGTACTTTGCATTGGGAGATTTATTTTATACTGAGCTATTTTATTACACCAATAAATGGATATTGTTGCCAAGAAGAGAAATTATCATGGTAAATAATTTATAAATCGTGGTAGATAATATATAAGAATTACTTGTTTTCTGAAGTTGAGTAACCCTACATTTGAACACAGTATGGAACTTGTCCTCTATATCCAGACTAAAACACATCATGACAAAGTACATTTGGCAATTATGAATGTTCTTGTTTTAAAGCAAATACCTGATTAAAAATATTCAAAACCTTTTCAAATCATATTATTTTTTTACTCTACAGAAATGATGCGAAAGGACTAAAGTTGCTGTGGATAGGAGTACAGTGCATTTTCTGACATATAAGGGGAGTCTCTTCTCTGAGCCCTATGAACTCCCCCCTACCCTTCTACTCTCTCTCATCCTTACCTGTTTTCCACAGATTCAGAGTTTTAGTCTCCTGCAATGTCTTAGCTTTAAGATTTTTGTCAGATGGTGGCCATAACAGCTGATTAACTGCACACGCATGTCCTTTTCGTGTGAAGCTTTATCTTTGTTCTTAGCTTACTTCTTTTTTGCTTTCTCCCAAATAACTATCTCTGACTTAGTTCTAGAATTCTAGACTGCATCTGCCAAGCAGAAAGCCCAAGAGCTATGTGCCATTTATCATAAAAATGTATATCATACACAGTTCCTACAAGAAAACAAGTAAAGGCCACATCTTCAGATGTGTGGTATGTGTGATAGTGTGACCTCACACCCTGCAGACAGATTACACCAGTTTACAGTCATCGATGTCTTATCTGCTCTTATTATTACTATTTGTAAATTAGGCCAAAGTGACTTGATTTGGGTTTTTTAATAAGGAGTTTTTTAAGGCACAGAGATTGAGTTAAATACTAGCATTAAGACTTAAATGACTATTGACATTTATTTATATTTGACAACAGGAATTAATACAAATTATGTTAATATAATACATGGCAACATATCCCTTTAAATTTGTGTATGACTTGGCATGAAATTCCATTTTTGTAACTGCTTTTATATATTGACTTCAAAATCATGTGAAACCTTTGGCATATGCAGCTCTACTCTTTTTTAAGTTTATACTTCTTAATGAGATTGCTTTTCATGGTTCATGAAATGTTTTGCCATAAAGTGGTCATTTAATTCTTGTATTTTAATTGTAACATGCCATTATTGTTGCTGATTTATGATACATTATCCTCTTACAAGCAAATTTAATCACAGGAGCTCTATTTCCCTCTAATCTTTATTAGTATAGTGGAGATAAAACTCTGTTATTTAGCAAATAACTGAGTATTTTCAAAAAAGACAACAATTCCTGAAAATCAACAAAACAAAATTATGTTCAAGTGGAGAGTAACTTGCAAATAGCTGAATGGCTAAATAAAAAAGCCTAGAAAAAGAATGTGGCTGTCTTCATACTTCAAAATCAGACACTATTTTGACAATTTGGATTTGTGCTTACATTGTAAAAGAATAAATGTAGACATTTACTTGAATAACTTTATCTGGTTTTATGTCTAGTCATTTTTCCCCCACTAATATTTCAAGTATCTCAGCTTGAGGTGGATGGTAAGATAAGTCAGTTGTCATATCACACCTTGTCACCTGGACTGCGTGTTTGATCTTGAGAAGTGTGAATTTTGCATTCATGTTTGAAAAAAGACAAACATTGAAACGCAGGTTACATTCCTAAACATTGTAGTTTATAGATTTATGGTTGCAAAAACCTCTTTTTTAAGGTTGAGCATTAAAATAAACAATATGTCAGCACAGAGCAAATTAATTCCAAACATGAACCAGAGAAATAAGCAAATGCTGAATTCTAAATTGAAATGAGAAAGTTTCATTTAATAACCAAACATTTGAATTACTTACTAAAAGTTTCATAGATATCTGTACAGAGAAAATCTTACGCCTTCAAAATAAACAGTAGAAAAAGTAAATGCTGTTAATGTAAGCAGTGTGTTCTCAAATAACATGAAAACAAAATATTTAACAGAAATGCAAAAAAACAGTACTAGTTTCTTGAAGAGATTTATCTTACAAAACAAAAAAATTTAATTATAGTGACAAAGCTTGCAACTGAAACAAATGTATGACGAAAGATTTTTTTCCTAGAGGTAAGTAGGAATTTTCTGATGATACATTTTTTCAATAAGGAAAAGTTATAAAAACTGAAACATTCTACTGGAATGCATTTTTTTGTTCTTTTTACAAAGATCCCTTTTCTTGTCCTGAAGGTAATTTCTGTTCAGCCAAGAGACTGATTCTGAGCAAAACAAAGGATTTTCTTACCCACAACCTTTGTAGTGCTGTGAAAGGAAAAATATCTTCAAAGTTACTGCTCTCAATATAAAAGATTGAAAACCACAATGCAGGTTCCCTATAGCCTAAGTGAACATCCAGATTATAGGCACAAACGTAGTTTTGGTGTTTTTATCCTCTTCTGCCCTCTTCCCTTTGTCATGAAAAGCTTTGAGAGTGCTTTAGTTTGTTGCAATATACAGTGGAAATATTCTGAAATTTCAAATGTCTGTAGCGATACAACTCCTGCCCTGCTTCCTTTTGCACAGTGCAATCTTCAGCTGTTTGCTTTTCGCAGTTCATTCCAACCAGACTGATATCAATAATTGATAATAGTTTTGTTCCTGTAGTGGGTTGACCCTGGCTAGATGTCAGACACCCACCAAAGCCTCTCTGTCACTGCCCTCCACAGCTGGAGAGGGAAAATATAACAAAGGCCCTCATCATATATGTGGACCACAAGACTAAAACGGATTAGCATGAAACACTGATTAGGATGGTTTTGAAGTTTTAAAACATTAGAAATTACTCAATAAGTGATAAAAATTAACATTATCTGGATTTGAAGGACTGATTACCTGAAATAGATCATATACAATTTCTTGCATTCATATTGTTTCATCAATACCTCTGAGTTTAGTTTCAGTGCAGGTACTTACCCATCTCATTTACTCTTGGGATATGTGATACTGGGCTGCCTATCAGTACAGGGGGATTTCAGCCTTGTCTCTCTGATATGAAATGCAAAGTGATATCACACAAGCAAGTAAGAATGGCAAAGACTGCAACTCCAGACACAGGAAACTTGACTCTTGATTGCATTCTAAAATGTAGGGTCTCTCCCAGGTTACCCACGTGTGCTCCTGAATGCGATATAGGAGCTAAGTTCCACAGCAAAGTAGTTTCTTTAGCTGTAGGCTTAGCTTTGAGGGTCCACTGAACAAGTAAGAACTTTGTGACAGATTGTTGTAGCTCATTCACATGGTTATCGGAAAGATCTACCACCTGCTGGGAAGGTGTCTTTCTCATTTGTGGTTTTAAATTGATGTTTTATTAAGGAATTAAATACAGTGCTTCCATTTCTGTAGTTTTACGCAGACCTTCCAACAAGTTTCAACATAAAAAACCAGGGGTTTTGTCAATTCTACACAACAATTCAAAAGCATGTATTCAAGCACACTGCCTTTCACTTATTTCTAGCCATTTACATTGCTGAGGACAGAAACAAAACATTTACTAAAATAACATAAAAATTTGTATACACAGAACTTGCACTAAAACTATAAAAATATATTAATTTATAATAAGATTTGCATGTAGGTGATGCCTTTTTCTGGTCTTAAAATCAAGAGTCATACACTCTTAGAATGGGAAAAGGGATTTTACCTTGGTATTTATTTTAAGGATCCTTAGGTGCACACATCCAGGTCATATGCATCGAGATGCACCCCGCCAAGTATGCTCCAAAAGATCGGGTATAACATTATAGGTTTTACTAATTAGCATATCTATCAAAGATTCCCCAATGAAAGGCTCAAGTGAGCTCCTCTCCCCAAGGAGCCTTCCCCTGGAGGGTTCTATCTTAGTTTATAGAATGTGTTCTGGAAAGGACCTTGGGGTCTGGGGCGCACTGATCCCTAGCTACAAAGCTTCTAAAATGTTTAGTCTCTTAGCTTGACAAACAAGTCTAAGAATGCAGGGAAAAAGCACCAGGAACACAGAAGCCGCAAAAAGGCACAACAGGGGTACAAAAGAAAAGGCAAAAAATCCTCATGGCATCATAGGGAACCCATTATATTTCCCCAATAGATGTTTTACTTATGAACTGAAATTACTGACGGCAGTAATGGTTCTGATAGGTGCTCGTTAGCACTAAATGTGATGAAGGAACAGCATGGCTCATGGCTATACTAGTGGTCAGAACCATAAGTGTCAGGAATCTTTGCTTCTACGTGGACTACAAAGAATTTCCTCTTGCAGTCAAAGGCTTTCCTGCTTTCTCTTGCATAAGTTTTGTCCAATTAATTCCAATTCTGGAATATCTTCTCTACCCCAGCTTGTCTTGCTTCATTTTCTTTATCTATTTACTTATGGACTCTGTTTCTCAGGCCTATTGACTCCTTTGTAGAATCACTGTTCTGGTCATGGTGTGCTGAGCCCTCCAGTTTTTCTTTCTTCATAGTATTTAATTATATTCTCTTTGGTGGCTTATGCATTATGTGTCTTCCCTCTTTTCCAGGTCACAGCACTTCTCTCTCCAGCTCCACATTTCACTTCTGGTTCACTTTCCCTGTTTTCTCTGAGCAGCAACCTTGATTCCTTTGGGCCTGTCTTGAACTGTATTTTGTGTGTGGCCTGCACAATTAGCATCTGGCCTTGTTTCCTTCAGTACATGGCTACACTGGAGCTTCAGACCAAAATAGAAGCAAGACTCAGTGCAAACTCAGAGCAAGACGGGGCACAGGGGTTGGTCAGCACTTGGCACTCAGGGAGATGATGCCCGCCTGGGGAGCATGAATCATTGAGAATTTAACTGCTATGCAGCACTTAGGGAGTTAGGGAGAGGAGAAAAATTCCTTACCACTTGAAAATGAGAGATGAAGTATATCTGATTGGGCTGAATTATTGTTTGAACATAGTTTCCTTGCTTCTGATTCAAATTCATAGATAAATTCATTGCAATTAATACCTCTGATAGAAAATATTAACAGTGAATATATTACAGAGAGAATTATGGTGGATGAGTGGCAAACCCAAGTACATTTCAAAGTTTCATTTGTATTGAAAGATATTAATTTTAAAACTTTGAACCTCAACAGGACTCAACTTATCTGTCATTCCTTTTAAGATATGTTCTCCATTTCGAAGTCTGTGAGGTGCTTAGAGCAAGGTCATCAGAACTGAGGCTGAGATTATAAAAAAAATGCCATTTTGTTTTGGTGGGGTTTTTTTACTTTCTCCAATGTTGAAAATATTTTGCTCTATACTTTTCTTAAAGAAACATTATACTCTAGGATTACTGGGTATCACTGGGGGGAAACCATGTTTTCAAACTTTTAATTTATCATGGAGGAAACATAAGTGACAGAATAGTTCATTTGTGCCTTTCTAAAATCAGAATTCTATTTCTGACTGTATCCTGATTGCTTTTATTGTTTTATTACTTGACTGAAGGCTATTGCTTTCATTGATAATTTTTACTATTATATTAAAAACTTGTCCTCAGTTTCTTTCTCCCACTACTCAGTTAACCCTGAAACAAATTGGATAGATGCACAGCCATAGATGCACAGCAAAAAACCATTTGCCAGTTATCCAGAGACTGTAAAATATTTAAAAGGATTAATTAATTCAAAAAGTCTTCTGAAAATATAAATATAATTCAAGATATGTTAGAATTGATTTTGGAATATTATGAACTGCCATAAATTGTTACAGATTTTCAAGTGTCAGTGCTATTTTTCTTCAGATACAGATGAAAACCTCTCTGATATATTCCTACTAACTGTAGTATTTTCTAAGATTACTGAACTAGGTTGTGTTACAAGGCTAAATGCATGTCTGATTTTTCTTTCTCTAGATCTGCTCCTGAGGTATCTGGCACTTACATGTGTAGATGCAATTCCACAGCCTTCCCACCATGAGCCATCCCCAGGGCTGCAGTTTCCTGGCTATCCGCCACCCCCACACATGTGCCTGCAGCTTTTCTGACCTGTTAATTAAGAAGAAAAGGAATCTCCTTTAAAATTCACGTATTTGATTTAAAATATTAACCTTTGATTTGATTTGGAAATCAACTGTATGAAGAGTAGAAAGAATTTTTCCTGTATCTAAGCATGTCAAAAACGTATTTTGATAAAGTAGTTTACAGGCATGATTGAGTCACTTGAGGGACTGACATACCCTGATGGTAACTAGGTCTGACCTAATTTCTTAGATCCCTTCTGAAGCTGTCTTTCTCTCAGCCTACTCACAGGCTTGAGCAGCAAACCCTTCTGAAGCAGGTTCAATGATTTCCTACTTCTGTATTCCAGGTTGTGGGCCTTCATGTTTACGGAGAAGATCCAAAAATGTAACCAAGGCATTTTCTGACAGCTACACCTACACAGAGGAAAGTGACTCTGTGAGGTGCATCACCCTGCCTATGTGATACTGCAAATCTGGCTTTACCTGGAAATAAAAGGCTTTGTGTTGTCAATAAGAGAGAACTTCTGAAGACCGTGGTAGGGGATTTGGAACTAGATGATCTTTAAGGTCTCTTCCAACCCAAACTCTTCTGATTCCATGATTCTCTACTGGGGCTGTGCTTTACAAGTGGGATGCAGTCTGCAGGAGGACATGGCCACAAACCAGCCCTGAGGATGTCCTACCCAGCCCTGGCACTGTCCCACACAGTGCTGGAGCCTTTTTCCTCAGTACTGAACTGTTTCTACCCACAGCAAAAGATGCTAAACCATGGAAACAAGTGTACAAAAAGGCCATGGTTTTCTATGTCCAGAATTCATTTTAAATTCTTTTAGACCCATCTCTGTGGTTGCCTTAATGGGCATACATTAAGGCTGTGCATCTGATTAGATTCCCACAAGTAAAAGTATGGATAGGACCAGGATCTCTTGAAACTGTAACAATACAAAATAATTACTTCTAAGATAGTCTGTGCATGTTTAGTTTAGTGTAACCAAAATTTTATTTCTTTCTGCTATGAATGACAAAATTAAATCTCGATCTACTGTTCACTTATATATTCAAATAACTTATGATACCAGTGTATGATGCTAACCTCAGTCTTATAGCTCCCACTCCCCACAGAAGTTTAGGAGCTTCTTTCACTGGCAGTAGCTCATAGAATATAATATTTTATAATATTGAATCCACTGTTGCAATAAACATCTCATTTGAAGCAGTAATAGCAGACTAATATTCTAAGCAGCCTTAATCTTCCTTAGCTGTAACAAATCATTTAGAATTATTCAGCATAAAGTATATAGGTGAGATGTTAATAGAGAACCTGTTAGCCCAAAATGCTTTAATCAAGAATTTGAAATTCAGACTAGAGTAGAATTTGATACTATAATAACACCTTTCATACTGAAGGCATTCTAAAGCAATTTCAGTAATGAGCTAGACAGTGTGGGTGCTCTGACTGTGTGGGGAATACAAATATCAATAGCCACAATTTGTTCAACATAAGCTTTCTTACACAGACATTAGAGTATGCAAATATGTTTGACTGGAATGAAGAAAATTGCTCTACAGGCTGCACACCTGTCCAAAAATGATTTTAAGAGCTTTTTCACTTCAGCACAAAAAGGGACTAAATACCCATGTTAGTTTTCTGCATTTTCAGCAGTCATTTCCAGGGCTTCGTGTCCCCCAATACCTCAAGCCTCAAAACCAGCACACACACCTTCAACCTCACTGTAAACAAGGTAGGAAAACAAGCAGTGGCATAGCTAAAATCCCAACAATATCAAAACAGGAAAATCAAAAGGAGAGAGTGCATAAAATGTTTCCAGGGTCTCACTGCTTCCAAGTTGGTGAGTGGATTGTAGCCAGAAACTGTCAGAAAGTGGGCAAAAATATTCTTGTTTTAAGAAAATGAGAATGAAAAGATTATTCCATATTCTAGTACATGGAAAAAAGCATGGTAAAGATTTACATGATGAATCATACCAGGTAATAGGAGAGAGAAACAACAAATTCTTCCCAGTCTAATAACTTATGCATTGGAATTCTTTGTGTATTAGCACCTTGTAGCAACTCTTTGGCAAAGAATTCTCTAAACTTCTGATGGATGCATTGCTAGAAAACATCCTCACTGTTGAGGTACAAGTCTGTAGAGCAAAGAGCAATATCTTCACATACTGTACAAATCTGCATTAGCTTCACTAGGCAAAAATAATTAGAATATCTAATTTAAGAAAAGTCTCTGTTAAATACAAAGTGGAAAGGCAAAGAATATGTGATTTTGTTCTGACTGAAAAGCTAAACTCAGTTTCAAAAATCAATTTTAATTTGAAAATATTCAGAAAATCAGTCATTATTTGATAATAGAGACAAGGATACGAAAATGTTTTAAATTCTGTACTTCTATAGAAATAGAAATAAAATATTTGGCCAGTAGAACAAAGATTTTTCTATTCCAAAGATCAAAGATTTCATTCTTACTTTGTGACAAATGCCAGTAACTTAACTATGGATTTGAGCATATTAGTTCTTCGGATGAAATAGGATAAACCAGGCTGACTTCCAAACAGAAATATGTGGGATATCTACAGAAATATAACTTTTTCTGTACAAGATGGTGGAAAACTGTTTCTTGTTTTGACAAATACTTCTGTCATCAGTTCAAGCAAAAATCTGGAGCAATTCACCTTTAGTTGGAAGACCAGTGTCATGGGTTAGCAAGGATAGCTCCGGAAGTGACTTTCTTGCAAAAAGGTGCTTCCTTTATGACCTGACAGAACCTATCAACTGACTAGTTTGAATATTGACAATTTTTTAAGCCACTTAAAATTTTGACCGCCTCTGTGGTCCACATTTAAGACTAGACAAACCCCGGGGAAGCCTCTCTCTCTTGCTTCTGGCTTTGGGACAGGTAACTGGGCTGGGCCCGTGTGGGGCCCAGCGGGCCCGGGCCAGGCCTTGCTCGGTCCATGCTGGGGCCAGGACACAGCCATCCTGGAGCCGTGCGGCCCTGTTCCACCCGCGGCCCCCCACAGCCCTGTTATGTGCAGATGGTATGGCCCAGCTCCACACGCCCCCTCCTCCAGTGCAGCCAAAGATTCAGCTGAAGCTGCCCTGATGTCCAGCAAAAGATCATGTGACCAACAGCTATAAGCAAACTCCAGCTGCGGGGCCGGGTGAGATTAACCCTTTTAGGGCTGTAAGTTTCCTCCAGAACAGAAGCCTGCAGACATTAAGTAAAGAATGAAGAGCTGAAAACCTGAGGGAGGAGAAAGAGGAGATGCTTAGGAGCTGAAATTCTGTTGTAAAGCTATGGTGGTGATGGACTATGATATATCAGAGTACCCATTGTAATTTCATGAAAGCATGGGCCATGGAGCGTTCAAACTGTACTTGTGAGCAAAAGCACCTATGCTGAAATAAGCAAATGCTGAAGCAGCTGTAATTTGATGAGAAGTTTGAACAGGGAGAGATGGAAGCGATGAGGACTCTTGCTCCAATTGGAAGGAGAAGACCTCTGTTCCTAGAGATGCTCCCAGAGATAGTCCTAGAGATGAAGATGATGGGGACCCTTTTTGCTCCCAGGGAAGGAGGAGGGCCTCTATTCCTAGAGATGAAGATGCTCCCAGAGATAGGTGAAGAGAACCTTTGTTTTTGAACAGCTCAACCTTAAAATTGTACCCCAGTAGCTCAAGATTGGACCCTTGAAAGCCGTTGTGGAGAAAGCTGCAAGTCGGGGGAAGGGACTTTCACATGCGAGCAGAGAACCAACCCGGGCGGCTGTCTCATTGTGACATTGAAGCCATGAAGAGAGCTTCTTGTGGAGATGTCTCCATAGCATGAGCAAGAGAGACACCTCTCCCTAAGTGAACTGAACAAGGTTATTATGGAAGTGGTAAACAGACTGAACATCTCAAGGGTTGTCTTTTTACATTGTCAGTGGGAGAAGGGAGAAAGGTGGGGGGAGGAGAAGTGTTCTGAAGGTGTGGTCTGATTTTTTTTTTTCTTCCTTTTTTTCTTTTTTTCTTATTCTTTTAAGTTTTGTGCCTGCTTTTCTTTCTCCTAATTCTTCTCTCACAGAAGGTAAATAAGTAAGCAATGAGTGTTTTGGACCAAACCACTATAACCAGATACAAAATTTCTTTGTTTCCACATTTATTACATGCTCACATTGAATTCCTTCCTGATTTTGCAAGGAAAGTGTCATGAGTTTCAGCTAACTGACGTGGATGAGGTGTTCAGTGTAACTGTGAACTTATCACTGACAAACGTAGATATTCAAATGTATGTTTCTTCTGTGGCATTTTTGTTGAGTAAAACATTTGACTTCTAATCTAATTTCTTTGAATGTTCGGCTTTGATGACTATCAATCTTTGTTCATCTGAAAGGCATTTTTGTGCATTTTGTACGTTTTAAATGTCTCTTATTCTGTTAGCTAGCTCACTTGAGGAAGTGACTAATGTGTACCTTATTCTGCAGTTCTGCTCTCCAGATGAACAAGGGGAAAAGGATAACACTTCAGATTTTAAAGTTTTAAAGAAAAGAGTGTCCTGTGGGAGTTATCTTCCAGCCTGCAGATTTTTGTAACAGGAAAACCAGTGGAAGCGTCAAGTCTTTTTAGAGAATATTGCTTCCTTCCATATCAAAATATTGTACATGGCAGAGACCAGCATACTACAATGAAACAGTTAGATGGAGGCAAAAGGAGATCTGATCTTTGAGTAAAAAGATGAAAAGTTAATGTTGAATTCATTATTCTGTGTTAATCCTGCTTGCTTAACACTGCTTTGGATGAACTAGAACCCCCTTTTTCCATTAGCCACTGAAATGCCTTGCTACACTCTTGAAAGTTCTGAAATTATTTCAGTGGAGCATGAGCAAGAAAAAGTTGTATTCCCTAAGCTACTAAACATTCATTTTTTTCCCCTTTTAATTTTATAACTTCATAAAATTTATGCGGGATTGTTTTCTGAATGTTTTTGAAGTTACTTACCTCTGCTTACACTGTGCTGATCACCTTTAGTGGTTGCACTAACTTGAAACGTATTTGAGCTGGCTGTCTGACTTAAAACTCATCCTATAAGCACACACTCTTTAAAATATAAAGGTTTTTTTCAGTTGATTCTGCTTGTTCTTACTAATAATTTTTCCAAATGCACATGTATGAATGTATTTATGTGTTGAGGGACAGAGGATTGATAAGCAGTGATTCATCTCTAAGAATGGCATTTTGGTGTTCACAAAATATATCAAAAGCTGTCATGCTCAACATGAAATAATTTCCCCAGTACTTACCTATTATATAAGTAGTTCTTAAACATGCAGTACATTACTTCCTGCCTTATTTGCATTTGGCATGTTCCAGGACTATTCCCTTATCAACATAAAGTCCTCTGCAGCTGTACAGATTAAAATAAATTACTTCTGCTTTTTCTTTTGTTCTCAAGGTTGTCCTGATCCCTCAAGAACACTTAAGGACAGTAAAGCTATGAATAAACAGAGAATGACAACTGAAGTTCCATTATAACCTAGTAAGTTCAAGATTTTGACATTGAAGAGTATAGAAAAGATATGGAGATGTTGCATTATCATTCAAGAAACTCTTGTTCTCACTGCACTCTCAGCTGCGAACAAAGAACTGCATAATGGTGACACAGAAAAGTTTAGTAATTTTAAGGCAATCACGTCTTGTTTTCAAGAATAATTCCTTTATTTGCAAACTGTGGGGTGGGGGAGAGAGAATGATAGATATGCAATTTATCTGATCAAATTATAAACATTTAAAGATGCCTGTTCTTCAGTTAGGAAAGGGATTGGGTGTGACTGGTTCAGATTTATTTATCTGGCATTTAGACGTCCAAGTTAGGCCAGATCAGTCTCTCACTGTGTGTCTAACTAAGAATTTTTGAGCTCAAAACTTTAGTTCCTAGCCCAGTAAACAGCAAAATGTAGCTCAAGCAGGCTACAGAGAATTCAGCCTTTTCCCATAGTCTATGCAGAGGCAATATATTCAATACTACTCGAAAATGTCTCCTTTGCATAGGTATAAATAATTTTTAACCCACAAAATATCTATAATTGATTCAGTATGGAACAGAACTAAGCTAAGAAGACTTTGGATATGATGCCTACAGGTCAGACTAAGTAAATTTATCCTTAAAAATACAGGAAATCACATGAGGAAGTTACAGGAGACAATAATTATGTAATATTTTATATTATCAGTATTTAAATTTCTCTAAATAATTTCCAACTTTTGACATATTCCTGCATATATTGTAGTTTACAATGTCACAGCTAAATTTCAGATCAGTCATGATATTTCTGTGAAAATTTTCTGAATGTTACTAATTTTAAAATGTCATTATTTTGGGGAGTTTTACCAATTATATCCATCATCAATTTACTCCCATTGTTTTATTTCTTTGGGTCTCAGAATGCTGAGCATTAATTTCAAACAGATCCGTACAACGTTTGACACTTTATTGAATTACATTGCTGGCATAGCTGACTTACTTATTCTTTCTCATCTCAAAACTGAAATAATATTAAGGACTGCTTTAAATGTTGTCACTGACATAAGCAGTGCTTTTAAGGTACTTTTTAACCAAAAAGAGTATTTTTTTGTAAACATAGTATTGCAAAATAACTGTTCACTTGCCTGAGAAACACCTCAAAATGTGGTTTGTTCTGCTTCACACTTTAATACAGTGCTGTTTAATGATCTACGCCGGGAAGCTAATCTACATCTTGAAGGAAATATTATTACTTCCTCTGTTTAAAGTCCAACTAAACATTTAGACATATTTTAATTGAGACTAGGTTGGACAATGTAGCATGAATTGGGAGCTGGGAGTAAAAGCAAAATTAGTTGCTCTGGAGCAAGCTCTTGGCTTGTTATTAAGCAAGATGATTACTACAATTAGTGGCAGAGAAGATGTACAATTCTCTTTATGAAATGGCTGTGGATGATCTCCAAAAAATTATCATGCTGTCTGTCTAGCCAAAAAAATATCACAAGAGGACACCTGTGTTCCAGATAGGAACAGTTGTAGATCTGTTGTTACATAAGCAGTCATTGCAGTGTCACGTACTGTACTTGCTGCTGGAATCAGCCTAAGATGGGGAATGAGTTCCATTTGAACAAAAAGTAAAAGCAGAGAGATGGATAACATTTAAACAAGGATCCCTTTTCCTTCAAATATCTTCCTCAATGTTTTGAATTACATTTGTCTTTTTATTCTGTAGGTCAGCCTAGAAATCCATCTCCCCAGTTGCCTCCTGTTATATCTAGGTCAGGGAGTAGTACTCAACCTTTCTCCTTCCTCTAAATCCCCAAAAAGTAGTGCCTGATTCTTGTATGGAAAACGCCACAGCCTCCATAGGAAGCTTGAAAGCACCTCTGTCTTTACCTCTGTGCATTTTCTTAGATGGTAATTACATAGGTTTGAACATCACTTTAAAGGCAGAAAGAATGAACCCTGGGTCACTGTTCCAAAGAGTGAGCTTTAGTCTAAAAGCAAGGGAAAGGAAAATCTCACTCTTTTTCTTGTCATTTTGAAAAAGAAAACAATTTCTGGGATTTTTTTATAAGAGGAAATGAGTCTGCAGTGTGCTTTAAAACCTTCCGGCACAAGTCCTTTAGAAGGGTTGGCAGAAAAATGAAGGTTAGTCGTCTGCAGTGAGGTACATGACACTTAACTCTTCCAGGAATTAATTGTCATCATTTAGAGAAGCTAGAGATTTTTTATCTGAAGAACTGTTATATTGAACTCCATCTTCAGTTTGTGCCTAGACTCTGTGTAATCCAAGGTCATAGTTTCAAGGTTGTCTTTGCATCTGGGAGTTTAAACTCCATGTAATTTATGTATTAGACATTTAAATCCTTTTTCAAGCTGGAATATCTGGTTTGGGGTGATTAAAATGTTTTATATGTGCTGTATTTATTTGCTCAGTCAAACAAGACAACTGTGAAGAGACCTGATCTGGTATTTAAGTGCAATTTTAATCAAAATGTCTGTTATCCTGCTACAGCGACATACATCAATAGTCCTGTATATAACATATTTTGTATCCGTAACTTCCAGCCATTACTCATCCCATATAGATTGTTTTTCTCACTCTTACAGTTCTGACTGTAAGAGTCACACTCCTATGGTGTGGAAAGAATGAGGAAAAGCTTCTAACAGTAATACTACACAAATAGTACTTTGAGACTAGGGAGAGAAATACAGTGCATCCAAATGAAGATTAAAGAGAATTTGTAGAGAAAGAACTACCTGATTTGGAATGAAATCAGGAACCCCGTGGCTAATGAGCTCATCCTTGGGAAAAAAAACCCTCACCATAAGGTAAATTATGAACTCGGCCCCAAAAGTACAGACCATCAAAAGTAGATCATTAATTCAATTTATTTCAAGAAATACATATATATAAAAAATACTATTCAATAGTGTCATGGGTTAGCAAAGCATAGTCTTGGAAGTGATGTTCTTGCAAAGGGGTGCTTACAGCTCCTCTATGACCTGATAGAACCTATCAGCTGGCTAGTTTGAATATGGACAATTTTTTAAGCCACTTAAAATTTTGACCGCCTCTGTGGTCCACATTTAAGAATAGACAAACCGCGGGCAGAGGTCTCTCTTGTTTCCGGTGCTGGGACAGGTGGCTTCGGGCCCCGTGCAGGGGCCGACCGCTGCCTGGCAAAGATCATGTGACCAATAGCGATAAGTGACATTCCAGCATCAAGGCCTGGGTGAGATTAACCCTTTGAGTGCTGTGAAGAACTGAAAACCTGAGGGAGGAGAAAGGGGAGATGCTTAAAGCTGAAATTCTGCTGTAAAGCTATGATATATCAGAGTACCCGTTGTAATTTCATGAAAGCATGGGGGGTGAAGCATTCAACTTGTACTTGTGAGCAAAAGCACCTACACTGAGATAAGCAGATGCTGAAGCAGCTGTAATTTGATGAGAAGTTTGAACAGGGAGAGATGGAAGCGATGAGGACTTTTGCTCCAAAGGGAAAGGAGAAAACCTCAGTTCCTAGAGATGCTCCCAGAGATGGTCCTAGAAATGAAGATGAGGAGGACCCTTTGCTCCCAGGGAAGGGGGAGGGCCTCTGTTCTTAGAGATGAAATGCTCCCAGAGATGGGTGAAGAGAACTTTTGTTTCTGAACAGCTCAGCCTTAAAATTGTACCCCAGTTCAAGAGTGGACCCTTGAAAGCAGTTGTGGGAAAAGCTGCAAGTCAGGGGAAGGGACTCTCACATGCGAGCAGAGAACCAACCCGGGCGGCTGTCTTGTTGTGATAATGTTTTCATAGCACGGGCAAGAGAGACTCCTCTCCCTAAATGGACTGAACAAGGTTATTATGGAAGTGGTAAACAGACTGAACATCTCAAGGGTTGTTGACAACTTACGTTGTCAGTGGGAGAAGGGAGAAAGGTGGGGGGAGGAGAAGAGTTCTGAAGGTGTAGTATGATTTTATTTTTTTCTTTTTCCCTCTTTTAGGTCTGTTAATAAACTTCTTTATATTCTTTCAAGTTTGGTGCCTGCTTTGCTTTTCTCCTAATTCTTATCTCACAGAAGGTAAACAGTAATGAGTATTTTAGACCAAACCACTACAAATAGGGTCTGACAGAGTGACTTAAATGATGATAGCATAACATTTAAATCTGAAATAAATTTCAATGAGAAATTATGCTACCCTTCTAAGACAAGAAGAAAATATGTTTCAATAGATGACACCAGGGTCCTTCTGCTTTTTTTTCTTTAATCAATTTCAAAGGCCAACTGATATTTCATAATGGTGCCTTTCTTTCCCAAAGCAGGCATCTGATAATACCTTATATTTGATGCTCCATTTCCCAAACTAAAATCCCCTGCCCTCAACATTGCTCAAGGTGAGCTTAAATAGGGCAAGACACATGCTGTTCTTACAGCTGTATTTGTTCAGGTGCACAGTTCCCAATGCATGGTGCTACCCACTCATGGTACTGAATTCTAGAAGACAGAAAAAAAGGGAAATGGGTAGGGAGGAAAATTTAATTTAAAGGTTCTGCTATTGTTAGAACAGTTACAGTGTCCAAAAGCATTATAATTAATAGTATCAAACATACAATTTTCTCTTCCTTGTTGTAAAAAACCCCAAATTATATAATTGGCTGCTGGTGGCTTGGTTGGGTGCACTATTCAGTGAGTAAAAAACAGGCTGGATGGCCAGGCCCAGAGAGTGGTGACTAACTCCAGTTGGTGGCAGGTGACAAATGTTCCCCAGGTCAGTCCTATTTAACATCTTTATCAATGATCCAGAATAGGAGTTTGAGTGCAGCCTCAGGCAGTTTGCAGAGGACACCAAGCTGGGTGGGAGTGTTGATGTCCTATAGGGCAGGAGGGCTCTGCAGAAGGCTCTGGACAGGCCAGATTGATGGGCTCAGACCAATGGCCTGAGGTTCAACAAGCCCAAGTGACAGGTCCTGCCTTTGGGTCATAGCAACCCCCTGCAGTGCTCCATGCTGGACTCCACCCCTGCATGAGCAACAGTGTGGCAGCAGGACCAGGGCAGGGATTGTACTGGCATCGGTGAGGGACCATGAGTGCTGTGTCCAGTTCTGGGCCCCTCAGTTCAGGAAGGACATTGAGGTGCTGGAGCAAGTCCAGAGAAGGGCAACAAATATGGGGAAGGCCTAGAGAGTAAGTCCTACAAGGAACAGCTGAGGGAGCTGGGCATGTTCAGCCTGGGGAAAAAGGAGTATCAGGGGAGGTTTCATTGTTCTTTACAGTTCCCTGAAAGATGGTGGGAAAAAGATGGTGGTTGGTCTCTTTTCCCAAGTAACAAGTGACAGTACAAGAGGTAAAGAGGAAATGGCCTTAAGTGGTGCCAGAGGAAGTTTTCTAATTGGATACTAAAGGTTCTTCACTGGAAACTGGAACAGGCTCCCCAGGGCAATGGACACAGCACCAGCCTGCCAGAGGCCACGCAGCATTTGGAGAACCCTCTCAGGGCACATGGTGTGCACTCGGGGTGTCCTGTGCAGGACCAGGAGATGGACTTGATGATCCTTGTGCATCCCTTCCAACTCAGGATATCCTATGATTCTATAGTATTAGGAAAATTTTTTCCTCTGACAGGGTTGTCCAGGACTGGAACAGGATGCCCAGAGAAGTCATTGAGTCCCCATCCCTGGAGGTTTTCTAAAGACTTGTAGATGTGGATCTTAGGGACCTGGTTTAGTGCCGGACGTGGCAGTGCTGGGTTAAAGGTTGGGCTTGATAACCTTAAAGGTCTTATTCAAGATAAAAGACTCTTATGACTGTTTCATAGTGATATTGTTCAAATTTGTCTGTGTTTAAGAAACAGAGGAGTGCCCTCCTCTTTCTTTCCAAGGAACTGCAGGCTCAACATTTTCCTCTTTTATTTTTTTTAATTTCTCATAGAGGCTTTATTAAAGAAAATAAACATAAATGCAGTGCTTCTAGCAGTATGATTAAAACTTTAAGGCTTGATTAAAGTATGCAGACTGTCAACTGCTGCACCATAAGAGATTCTGCCACTGACATTTTATAATATGCAATGCATTCAGGGGAAAATTTCCCAAGGGGGAGTTGTTTTCTCCTAAATAAGCATAATTCGTGGCAAAATTTAAAGAAGAAAACCATTAAGTGGACTAAAATAAACAAGATGGTTCTTAGTATGAGTGAATCTTAGTAATCTTTGACCAAAAATTGATGCTCTATTCCCAGGACAAGGCATTTTACATTTATATATAAATAATGAGGTGTTATGTAAAAATGTATGTGCTACAGACAGCATTGGTATCTGGACATCTGCCTTACTACTAATGAAGCTAAGACACTGGAGTGAGTCATGTTGCCAAGGAATATGTTCTTGCATACATTTCTGAGAGAGATTTTAAGAGCTGGGTGTTTAACTCAAAAGTGGGGGTTTGTGAGGAAGGGCCAGTATGAGTAAGTGTGTGAAACATGAAGTCAGAAGTGGGGAGGCCTTAGTGCTGTGCAAAATGATTGTATGTTTTAATACAAATTATCCTTTCAACAGAGAATAACATCAACTCCCTAGACAGGTCAAGGGAGAGTATTCATTTATAAAAACTTGCAGAGGCTGAAAATTGCTCACATAAAATACCAAGAGAATATGATCTTATCACTTAATTCTCCGTAACAGTCCCACTCTTTTTTTTCCTATTCTTCTTTTTGCTTTTTGTAGTGACCCTGGAATTTGCCCAATTTTTTTTAAAAACAAAATAGACCTTGCTTTACTTCAGTTAGTCGTTTTCACTGTACACAGATTGAAGCTTGAAACACGCTGCTTAGTATTTCATAAGACACTTAAAGTTAGCCTCTAACATTTCATTTTTTTGCTTTTTGGATTTTATTTATACAGCTATGGTCTGCAGCTTGCTTAGGACTAAGATCCACAGAGCATGAGAGTGGCTCTAATGTAAGTGAAGGTGTGACACTGCCCTAACTGAATGTTCTCACTGTCAACCAATTCTTTTGTTATAGCTTTGCACATACCAGTCTGCTACTGGATCTTCTGAATGCTGACTTTTGTATTTTTTCTGTATTATGCAACAGCTGCCCCCGGATCCCTACACAGGCTTTAAAGACTTGTCAGGCAAATAAAAAAAACCAAAAAATTTGTTTTCACTAAGATGCTCTGCAATAATATGAAAAATCCTTCCTGCCAATCGAGCCTTAATATATAATGGATCACCTTCCTTTTTTGTTGGGATAGTAATAGCAATATACAGGTGCATCAGGATCTGCCATCCAGAGCCTTCCTTCAGCAGGATGGTGGCCTAATTCATCTGTCTTTTTGCTAGGCATTATTAGTTTAAAAGTGGGCTGTTTTCCAGCATGAATCATACCAAGCAGAAACAGCCCTTTGGAATACTTAATCTTTCTCTCACTAATTTTATTTAAAAATATCTCCGGTGATTCAAATTCAACTGTGGTTCAACTTTGAAACTTTTGCCATATGGGTTTCCCTATGTTGTTATGTAATTTCTTATAGGCCAAAGAACTTCAGTTATTAACATTTTTTACCTGAAGCAATTTTTTTAATGAAGTGGAAAAGATAAAGAACTGAAGGAGATTTAGTGCTGTTTATTTTATATTCTTTGAGAGCCACAGGATTATGTGCTAGCTTGTAAATGGGCTGTGTGCTTATTTTCCCTCAAAAACAAAAATGTCCCTGAAACACTACAAGGAAAATGGGTTTCAAGACGCAGGTCTAGATTTAGAATTGTCCTTAATTGTCAGCTTCTGTGAGAATCGGTGTTTTATAATGATTGCTCATCACGAACTGCTTTCTAACCTATGTTTCCATTTTGAAGATGTGTTTCTCTTTGAAGCTTTTGGAGACATAATCCCCTTGGGAAAACTGGAACATTGTCATTGCCCAGTTCTAGGATGAGAATGATATCAAAAAATGTTGCTAATATCAGCTGTAACGAAACAAAGCACTGTAATAAATGAAAGAAAGAACAAGTTTCAAATTTTAATAGACATCACAAATACGTTCAAGCTTGAACAGGTTTGTGTGTTTCATGAAATTTGTCATGGATGGAACTTTAAATGTAAACTACCCCTGTATAGAGGAAGGATAAAAGAAAGTTGTCGGTATTTGAACATGAATGAAATTTGCAGATAGTATCTGCTGTAAGTTTCAGGTTATCCATTCCAGTTTGTTATTTAATTGACTATGATCTAACACAGGGAAAAAGTAGAAGTACAAGATGTAGATCAAAAAATGCAAATATTTTTTAAAATAGCAAATTTTATAGAAAAAAAACCCTGAAACCACATTTTCTTTTTTAGTCACAGAGGTGATCAAATTAACAAAAAAATTTCAAGTCCTTTCAAGTAGCTCTGTGACTAAAAGCAAATGTCTATTAAAACTTCTGATATTTGAAAAGTTGTTCAGTCACTGAATTAATACATTTTAATTAACATAAAGTAACGCCTGAATAATTTTCCTGTGTTGTACAGACAGGATTGTCCGATAATTTTAAATTGGTATGCACCCATTCTGAAGAATGAAGCAAAATAAAAATTTGTTGCCTTCAGTTCATGATTTTTGCGAAATTTTATGTAGGAGCTCAGTTATGAAATTTTTGTATTGCTGTTGGGGTTTTAGTTTAGTACTAGGTTTTTTTTCCTGTTAAAGGAATTTTTTCCCATATCCATGTTGCTAGGGGACAAATGGCTGTACTTAAGGAAGACAAAAGAGCTGCCCACTGGGCGTGGGGTGGGCCTGGCTACTCCTTTGTTTCACCTGGGTGTGGGGTCAGTTCGCTCTGGGTGTTCAGAGATAGAAGCTGCAGAGAAAGGAGCTGCTGGTTCTTTTCTTCGGCCATTTTTCTTTCTGCTGGAAACAACGCCAGGATCCCAAAGCCGCTTTCCCTGCCCCGCTGGAGGCCGGGCTGTGGCTGCTCTGCCCTGCTGCTGCTTCGAGCCTTCGCTACGCTGTAGCCGTGCTCGTCCCTGACGCTCCAGCCTGCCGCTCCAGCCCGCCGTTCCAGCCTGCCGTTCCCGAGAGTCCGTACGGACACCAGGATCGGCTGCCCAGCGGTTTGTGAAGCCTTTGTTCCATCCCTTCCCGGGATCCCAGGGCATCAGCGCCGCATGCTCCCCGAGCTCGCTCCGGAGCGCCCCCTGCAGCCGCGGGGGATCCATCGCACCTGCCCTGCTCACCGGGAGCCGCCAGCGCCCCTGCCAGCTGCGAGCGGAACTGCACCCGAGGGGAAATAGCCTGACAGCCGAGAAGGCTGGGACTGGGTTTGTGATTGTTTGCTGTTACTGCCATAGTTATTGTTTGTTTGACTGGTTATATATATAATAGTAAAGAACTGTTATTCCTATTTTCCCACATCTTTGCCTAAAAGCCCTTGATTTCAAAATTATAATACCTCGGAGGGAAAGGGGTTACGTCTGCCATTCCAAGGGAGGCTCCTGCCTTCCTTAGCAGACACCTGTCTTTCAAACCAAGACAATTGCCATCTTTGTATTTGTCCTCAGTTGCTTATTTTCTGAGTTGAAATGTCATGGTCTAGTTACTCTGCTCTTTCACAAACATTTAAAGCCAGCATTGTCCCTGAAAGGTGTAATCACAGTATCCTTCCATTCATTTAATCCCTGTCCCCATGCTGCTTTCTCACTTGTTCTGGCACAAGTGCTTGTATGACCATATAGTGCATCTGATGGTGGAACTGATCTAATGAATTACTACTGGTTTTAAACATATTCGGTCCAAAACACAGTATTTTCCAACTCATTTACTGTTCAGCTCTATAGTCTCCTGTATAGTTACTTGTCAGCCTGGTCTTCACACTTCTGGTTTTTCTATGTAATTTTTTTAGTTTGGGTGACTGGAAGTTATAAACATGTCTTAGGAGTGCTAAACATGCATAGTGTTTTGCCATCAGCTGTCACTACCCGGGCGCTGCGGCTTTGCAGTGCCACAGCACGAAGTGCTGTGACCTTCCTAAAAGCATCTCCTTAGCAAAGCCACTCAGCAGAACCACCACACACTCACACACATGTGCACACACACACACAGATAGCTCCTTAAAATGGGTCGACGGCAAAGAGGCAGGAAGGGTCTCTGTACAGAGCTCCATGGGAGTGGTTTAATGCAGCCATACTCGTGAACGGTTCCAGGGACAAAGATGGAGAACAATGGAGGGTCCAGGTTTAATTACAGGAGCAGGGAGAGCATCAGAGACGAATGATCTGAGGGCATGGGGGGCAGTACACAGGCGGGACTAGGGAATGGGAGCCAGTGGGGAAGCTCTGGGGGAGTGGTGAGGGGCAAGGGCCAATGGGGGGAACTTGGAGTGTAGAACCTTCTAGGGCAGAAACATATAAGGTAACAAGGGGTGGGGAGGCCACAGGCCAACCAGGGAAGCAAAACTGGGGTACATTAGCATAGCAAAGCAGAGCAGCCTGGGGGAAGCTCTTTTTGTCACCCTAACCTGAGGAATCTCTGATACTAGGGACTGTCTCACCAGCAGATTCTCTTTGTGTCTCGTTGTGTAGGTTTACTGGCCACCACAATCAGCTTTTTTATTTATTTCTCTAATGTTCAAGAGTTTTCATTTTGTTAAAATGAAAAAACTGATTTCTTACTGACTGAAACTCTGCCCTGCACTACACACTTGTGCTGAGTTGACAGAAGGCATGAGTTTTTTAAAGAGTATCAGTCCTTAGTCTGACTTGTAGTGATATTGGGCATGCCAAGAGGCATCTTTCATTCTTGTAAAACATAAATTCCTCCAGTACTTCTTTACAAAGATAGAGAGAGGAGGGCTATTACTATGGGTTAGTGCAGTAAATGGAATCCAGAAATAAGCTATTAAGAATGCTGGTGACAGTCATTCAGGTTCTCAGAACAAACTATATCTTTGAGATTTAGGCGAGACATCAGGAAATAAGGTCTAGTAGGGACGGTATATATCTGGGAAGATTGAGTGAGTCATATTTTCTCCAGTGCTTAAGTAGTACTTCCTTATTTTCCATCTGGCATTCTGGGGGGATGAGTGGGTGGGAGCGTGTGTGCATCCTTTAACATGTCCAAGTTAAGCTTGGTAGATCCAAAGATTCCCTGTGACAAAAAGAAAAGCATGTTGAAAGAAGAAATGGAGGGGAACATCTTTTCAGACAGTGAAGAAGTAGAAATAGTTTCCTTCTATGTTCTCACACCACACTGTAAAAATGGGCTTGATTAATAAGGTAAGAAAGAGTGTTTCCAGGTGATTAAAATTTTCTTCATTGAGTGTTAGATGATGGTAATATATCACAGAGTTCAGGCTGGTTTTTAGTCATTCTGTGAACTTTTTTTTCTTCCAAAACAAAGGAAGAACATTTGAAGAAGGAGAGGAGAGAAAGAGTAAGTAAAGAGGAAGTAAACACAGATTAATCAAGAGGAAAGACTAGGAGGCAAGAGAACCTCACTGAAAGGAACAGACTTAAGTATCAGCTGCTGTAGGTGCTTTTGTTCAAATGCAGTCTTTTAAGACACAAAGGACAGAGATTAAAGAAAAAAAGCAAATGCAGGAAGGAAATTGAGTTGAAGATACGGATTTAAAAAAAGAGTACATGAAGAATGAGGGTTTATCAACCACTACAATTTAGAGAGTAGCTGAATTTTCTGATATCCTTTGCGTACCTAGTCTTTTTTACTATGAAAACCTCAAATTATGTTTTTATTTATGGTTTTCACGTAGACTTAATGTCACTTATTTTAATACTGTTATGCAAGACTTCTATCACCACAACAAAACATAGCAGTTTTGTTTGTTTGTTGAAATGATAATAGTAAGACATCATTATTTGGGATTGAATATCCACTGCCTGTGATGGAGGTTAGTACTTTTTCTTCTTTCTCTCAGGGAATTTTGTCCCATTTGTTGCCTAAGAGATGATAACGACCGGTACTTAAGAGAACAAAAGATGTGGCTGGGAGGAGGAGGAGGGGGAAGGTGCAACTGGCTACTCTGTTAGCTGGGGGGTTTTCTCTTGGAAAGGGCAGAGGTACCATGAGATTTTGGCTGGGGGGTGAGGGGCTGGGCTTGGCTCCTTGCTCTCTCTTTTGGGATCGGAGTGGAGACAGGTGGGGTTTGGTGCTGGACTATTGCTCCCCAGAGGATTCGCTGCCACTGCAGAGCTTTTGTCCTCCCACTGCTTCTCCTACCGTGGGTGAGTCTTTGCTCATAAGAGCAGCTGTTGAACTGGGACCTTATCAACACCCAACCTCACTGGTAAAAGACCCTCACCATCTACTGGGGTGCCCCAGGGGAACACGTGGGACCCCAAGCCCCTCCAAGGCAGCCTCTCCTGGCTGCTTGCAGGAGCCTGGCTGCCGCTGCCCAGCCCTACTCTCTTCTGCCGCTACTTCAGGTTTTTCGCTGTACTTTAACCCGATACCCCGTGTCTGCCCAAGCTCCAGCGGTTTCTGCTATGGCTGTGGAGTTTCTGCTACATTTTGTTTGCCACCCCAGAGTCTGCTCGTCCCTGCCGTTCCAGCCGCCGCTCCGAGGTTCCTGCTGCAGCCCATTTCGCCACCTGGAGGGGCACCAGGACCAGCTGCCCCTGGGGGTTTGCAAAGGAATCCCCTTTTCTCTCTCTCCCGCGGGCCCGCCCGCCATTCCCCACTGCACAGAGGCGGCCGAGCTCGCACCACAGCGCCCCCTGCAGCCGCGGGGGAATCATCGCACCCGCCCTGCCCGGCCAGGAGCCAACAGCGCCCCTGCCGGCTGTGACCGGAACTGCACCAACGGGGAAGGTGCTCGACAGCCGAGAGAAGGCTGTTGTTGGGTTTCTGCTTTTGTTTGTAGTCGCTGCTGTTGTTGGTGGTTGTTTGCCTTGTTGTACATATATATACTAGTAAAGAACTGTTATTCCTTTTCCCTTATCTTTGCCTGAAAGCCCCATAATTTCGAAGTTATACTAATTTGGAGGGAAGGGGGTCACATCTTCCATTCCAAGAGAGGTTCCTGCCTTCCTTGGCAAACACCTGTCTTTCAAACCAAGACAATCTGCTGTGTCTTTGAGCATTTATTCTCATAGGATTGCTTATGTGAAAACCCACAGCTGAAATAAATCTCCCTATTCACCTTATCCAAACAGACCCAACAAGATTTCTTCTCTCTTTAGCGAAAGAGGATCTAGTTTCTTTTTCAGTTTGCTTGAATAGCTGCATTCAGGACCTTATCTATTAAATGCTGAGATATGTACAGGTTAGATCCAATAGCTACAACAGAGAGAGATTATAAACTCTCATGATTACTAACACACTAGGTGCTTTAGAATATCTTGACCTTCAAGTGTATTGGAAAGACCATCTGCTAGGACAGGCTTTTGCCTGATAGGAGGCCTTCTTTGTCTAATTTCAGTGCCACCCCTTTTGTCATATTAACTAAAATAAATTTCATATGCACGCATATAATGCTGTTCAGTGGGTAATACTGTTTTCCTTAAGTCCTGCCCTCAAAAGCCTCATGTAACTTTGAATGTAATGTATGCCTGTCTCTGCTACTGACTGGGGACCCATGTAGCTGAAACTGTCTTCCTAAATGCAGGCTAAGGGAGAAATTTTGACAATTACACTGTCATTTCACTCTTTTAATAGCTTTATTATTGGCTGTCTCAATGCATTAATGTAGAATGAAGCTAAACTGAATTAGTCATATCTGTAAAAGCTCTTCAGGGTTGCACTTGTTACACTAAACTGAAGGATTTCCAGCTGGTATGGCAGCTTGTGAGGCTTTTTTGGCAGAAATGTCATGTAATTTACCAATAGGTACAAAGTAAGAGTTACTTCCAATTTGTTTTGCAGGTTTTACTACATCCGTGGTAAGTGCAGTTGCTTGAGGAGGTTGGGAAACATGCTGCTAATACAGTTCACACAAAACACCATGTTCAGTTGCTGTACCCATTTGACATGGAAAATGGCATGTCCTCAAACAGCCTCTTATGTAATGTGTTTTCCCATACATTTTGGTAAACAGTTAAAGATAATAAACACCTAATGATGTGAGTGATTACTTAAAAAAGCATGTTTTAATTGTTAGAGTTGCATATGGAAAACAGTGAATCCAGGAATCCATGTCTGTTATATTGGATGATGAGTGAGAGTTACTAGTCTGAACCATCACCGTTTCAACTGAGATGTATAGATTAAGAGTCTTTTCATTCAGTCTGGTCAATGAATGGATTGTGCAGTGATGAAAGCAATAAAGAGTGATCTTTGGAGTTGTGTGATCTCAGGCCAGGCTTTACTCGTTAAAATTAATATACTTGAATTCATTTTGTTCAAGTACATTATGTAGCCCAACATTGTGTTAAGGACATTAGAAGTCACTGTCCTTTGATAAAGGACAGAGCCTTGCACAGACTCAGACTAGAAGGTTTTCATTCCTCACATGTTATGAAGAAGGACATTGAAAAGTCAGTAATTATTTTCCTCAACTAAATTTTCCACTTATTCAAAACTGGATAAAATAAGTTGTTGCCTACAAAACGTTTCTGACAGCCAACTAAAAAATAGCAAAATGTTCTACTTTAAAAGAAATCTCCTTTAAAATGTGCTCAAAAAAATTAAATTAAGTATTTTGCCAGTCTACTAAAAATCACTTAAATAAAAACTTAAAAGTCACTTAATAAAAAATAATATCTAAAGACAATGGAGCCTAGGGCTTGAGATGCGACATGACCTAATAGGAAGCACAATAAAGAATTTGGTATAAGTTTGCTCTGGAGATCTAGTGAACCATCTTCACTACAATATAAAATCTCTCTGACTCAGGATTCTTAGCAAGAGGTTTGCCTCTCTCCCATTTCCTTTATGTATGGTAAAACCTTGGTTGTTATACTGACTGGATTAGCTGTTTTATAGTACGAAATTATCAAATACAATTTGAAATATATAAAAGGGATGTATTCTTTTATGGTCTAGTAAAAAGTCTTTAGGTAGCTGCAAAGAAATCTTGATTTCCTGGATTTCCAGGTACTTAAATAATAATTCCTATTTTGTTATAAATATTTAATATACCATATATTTATGTTTAATTTATCATCTTTAATAATTGCAGTGGGTTTTCACAGAAACTAGCCCAGGTTGTAAATTTGTTCAGTTCTTGGCATTGGCTTTAATTTTTTTTCTAAGAAATGTTGGCATTGTCCAGGGTACTTGATCAAAAAACTCCCCTTTTCTCTTTTCCAGAGTTTCAGATATTTCAAACATTCAATGAAAGATAGGAACATGAGATGCTACATGCATTTCTTGCTTACGTGAAATGAAAATTTTCCACTTGAAGTAGAGCTCATAAGGGAGAATTGCCAAGATTATTCCTATTCTTCCTTAGTATCTGGTGAAATTGTCCATTTCCGATATTTTTTTCCTGAATTTACTTCAAGGAAGCCTTCCAGTGTTAGAGTTCCATTATAGCTTCCTGCACACTATTTCCACTGCTTTCTCTTTTATTTCCATAAGTTTTATCACCTTGCTATATGTTGTTAAATCTAAGTAAGAAGATTAAGTCCAAAACTTCTCCTACCAGTAAATGTTTTTTTTCCCATAAAACAGATTCATAGCCTGAATTTAACATAGCTGCATTTTTCAAGGTACTGAGGAGGCTTTTGTGAACTTAGATCCAGCATTTCAACAGGCCTAAATATTTTAAATATTTTTAGGAGGTTAGTTTTGAAAATGTAAGGACAGAGATGAAATTCTGGCATCATTACATTCCATGGAAGTGGGATTTGATTCTGCCATTTCAACTCTATGGAAACTCTTTTCTTTCCCATTCGTACATTAATCAAGTTGCCCTCATGAAATCATACCTGCACTAAGAAAGTGCATTATGACCAGCCAATATTATAGCATAATAGTTATAATTTAGTTTCACCTCTTTCTTAGTTTCACCAAAAGCTCATTTTCTGCCAGATGATCTGAAGTCAAAATGGGTCAGTTGGCATAATAAAAATATAATAAGGCACTGTTAAAAATACCTGATAATTTCAGTTCTGAACAGAACTGAAGGATTCTTCCTTTCACTTTCACAATATAAATCATTTATGTTATCTAGGTGTGATGAATATCAAATGATCTATGGAGGAAATCATATCAAGAGACTTCTTTTATTATTAGAATGACTGCAGGGAATTATGGTCAGTCACTTGAGTGAAAGGTATGTAGGGTAAAAAAAATAAAATTTGGAGCTTGGATAATACATCATTTCAATCAGGTTTGAAAGTAATAAACATACAGGAGCTAAAAAGCTAGCACTTTGACTACTGGAGCCTTGAATTTCCACTCCTTATATCTTATTTCTTCCTTCTGCTGGACAATAAAATTGCAATCATGCCATTCTATGAAAACATATCTATGCATTGAAAAAGATATCTACTTTATTTTTTACCTTTAGCATTCACCTTGAATTGTAAAAGGATGTCAGATTAGAGTGCCCTTAGATTAATGTGACAAAAATCTTATCCTAGCCAGTTATGTCCTTAAATATAACTCAGTCAATGTTGTTTTGACTTTATTGCTACTTAGCAGATTTACTTCCAAGGAAAGATTAGTCTGATGTGCAGTACATAAAAGGTAACATTCTGGGTGTTTTCTCCTCATCATGACAAATTCCTACAGCAGGATGCAACACAGTTTTCACAACATGATTAATCCTCTGACTCTATTCTTTTGATGTGTATTAGGTAAATATTGTATAATATGTCATTGAAATAAAAGGCTTATTTGGTACTATAGGGGCAAACTTTAAAATCTGCTCGGATGCTTGTCTCTGAAAATACTGGCCGTATAAAAGTGGTTAACAACAACTTTAACCCACTTTGCAACTGTTTAAAAATCTATCCCACAAAAAGTTTACTTGTGGGGAAAGATAAGATAGAATTCAGTTGTGGGCTGTGGGACGTGTCTGCAGAGGCACATGGTGGCACAAAGAAGCATGTGGCAGCACAAAGGAGCACATGGCAGCACAAAGGAGCACATGGCAGCACAGAGAAGCTTGTCTCCACCGGACCCTGGCAGGAGGAAGTGTCACACGGCATACCCCTACAGAGAGGAGCCTGCCGGGAGCTGACAGACGGGTGAACAGCGCGTGATCATCCCATAGAACGACATTTAGAAAGTGTGTTGCTGATGTGGCAACATGGAATAGGTCATGTAGTGAGAATTACCATATAAGAAAATACTGTGCCTTGGAAAAGTGTATCCAACCAGCTGTACCGGTTTGACCAAATTTAGAAATATATCCTCTGAGAGAAGGCAGGTTACCACCCCTCCCCCCACCAGGTTCGGGGAAAATAAATTTTCCTCAAAGGAAAGTGAAGGAGATAAAACTATTTATTTAACAAACACATGGGAAAAGGAAAATAATGCTAAATAATAAAATCTCTCGCTGTGGAGAAAAAACCTGGGAAAGTGTTAGAGTCCTCCCTTTGGTCTCCTCGGAGCTGGGGCTTGGCCCAGGGCCAGGCCCTCTGCGCTCAGTGGAAAGTCCTCCCGATGTGTTCTAATATTGAAGCAGTCCAATGGAAAAGGGAGAAAATCCAAAATTCCAGGGAAGGGAAAAAAATTCAACTCTCAGTCTCTCTCCAGAGAAAAAGAAGCTGAACAACTGGCCGGAAAACTGACTCAGGGAGCAGCAAGCTGGGTGCTTCCTCCCTCCCCTGCCACAGCTGGGGAAAAAAAAAAAGTTGCTATCTGTGTGTGACTTTGAACAAGCTGCAAACTGCTTTGAAAAAGTTTTGCTCAGTTTTTCCTTCCTCCTCTCAGGCTCAGTTTAAAGGCATAGAAAGGCACAAAGTTAATTTCTGGGTATAGGGCAGCGATATGGGATATACATCATAAAGTCACCCCAAGACACCAGCTCATTTCTTGGAATAAACTATTCAGATTCCCTGCCAGTGTGGGTCCTTGCCTCAATCACTGACATTTACTAGGCTTAATTACTGTTATTAAAGACTAAATGTACCTAAAATACAGTTAATTTAATATTTTTCTTGGTTGCAACCTCTGTTTTGTGCCCTTTTGTTTAACAGTTTCTCTGTCTTCCCTCCCCTCAAATAATTTTATTTTCTTTTTTTATTTTGTTTTTTTTTCACAGACTGAAGAAAACTCAAAAAAAAAAATAGGGAAATATTATTAGAATTGTCACTTTTAATCAAACTTTCCATTTCCCAAAAGCATTTTTAATGTGAAATTAATTTTTGTTTCTCTTACTGAGCTCATTTTATCTAGATAACAGAGGAAAGAAGGTTGGTATCTTCTTCATTTGTAATGACTGATGCATGGACTCAGATTGGCAGGGATACTGAGATGTTTATTGAGAGAAACAAGCTGGTTTTATACACTTCATCAAGACACAGTATTTCCTTACTTGTATTTTTCACTAAGCGACCTATCACACATTGCCACGTCAGCAGCACACTTTCCCAATGTCCCTATATGGGGGTGATCACGTGCTGCCCACCCATCCAGCAGGCTCCAGCAGGCTCCTCTCCGCAGGGCTCTGCCGGC
Source organism: Corvus hawaiiensis (assembly GCF_020740725.1). Classification (NCBI taxonomy): domain Eukaryota; kingdom Metazoa; phylum Chordata; class Aves; order Passeriformes; family Corvidae; genus Corvus; species Corvus hawaiiensis. The sequence continues at coordinate 13,473,719 of NC_063227.1, read as the reverse complement.
TGGCATCTCCTGCCCCCAGGGTCAGGCGGAGACAAGCTTCTCGGTTCTGCCATGGTGTTCTGCAGGTGTGTCCCACAGCCTGTAGCTCAGTTCTATCTTATCTCCCTCTACATTCTTCAGTTCAGAGTAGTAATAGCTTACAGGAAACCAAAGTGAAGTTCCAAAGTATTCTGTCCTAACTGGACCTGTGCTGGTGGCAGATCAAGAATGACAAACGCCACCACATCAGTGACAAATCAGCCTTTACCCAAGTCACTGGAAAGTGCTTAAGGATGCCATATGTTAGAACAAAATGTTTATTGCCTAAAAATCATCAGTGAGCTGAAAAAATGTTTTGGGGGAGGGGTTTGTCTTTTTTTCTTTCCAAGAAATAACAGCACTTACTAGAAGCATGTTCTTTATGTGTTTTCTTTAAGAGCTGATTTGTCCTCTGTCCAGTCAGGAGGTCTTAATCCACTGTGCTGAGCAAATGTCTGGGAATGGAGGGGGCTGTATTTTCTACTCTTACTCCAACCTGCATTACAGCTCTACAAATCTTTGTCTCATTTTTTTCCTGTCTGAGAAGCAGACTATTATCTTGCAGGCTGTTTAACATTTCATCTGATGCTGGCAAACAAGTTGTCTCATCGGTGAAAGGGTTAAAATCATTGTACTTGGGCATGCTTTGGTATACTGGGGTTAGAATAAGATACATTGTAACCAATGTAGAAGTTAGCTGAATAACTTGGCAAGAGATAGGGAATAAAGCTTGCAAAAATGAGGGACAAAGCTTGCTAAATCCAGTGAAGAAACTGCTGAAACACTAATAAGAGACTCTGCATGCCTAGATAAGAAAGGTGAAAAGTGCACAGCGAGGAAGAGATGCAGCCTGCATCAAAATGACCGAGCCTTCCTCAGCGTGACCACCAGAGAGCACTGTGCCTGCGCTCGGCATATGCTAATGATAATAATGAGTTCTAAGAAATAGTTTGCATAACCATGCCTTTTCTAAAGAAAACAATAAACATGCATAAAATGTAACCATATATTGTAATTTCCTGTGTGCCTGGCATGTGTGTGTTAGGAGGAGTGATCCTCCATGTACCCAGTGCGCTGAATAAAGCAAGTACCCACTTCTTGGACTTTGTCTCAGAAGGATCTCTTGGCCCAGTTTGGGGCGATTCACTGGTGTAAGTATATGAAATAGAAAACATTACATCCTTACCCTATTTGTGTTCTATACTTTGGTATATTGGACCTGAGAAGAGCCCTCTTTTTTTCCTCTGCCTTTATTTCTATGCCTGTGCCTTTATTTCCTACTACCTTATATCAAGGCTGCAGCTGGGCTTATAAAGCGGAAATAAAGTATCTTTGTTGTATGAAAAGGGCCTAAAATGTCTGGAAAACAAAGCCTAAGAGAATGTATGAGCCTATTCTGAGGATGTCCATCAACACCTTCATATTACCTAAGGCCTCTAATAAGTTGCACCTTTGGCATGAAAATAGAGTCTATCCTTCCTGAATAATTAGGTGAGCATTGCACAAGGAAATTCACTCTTGCAGAAAGATGTTTGAGTTCTCCAGTCATACAGTTCATGAATGCATCATTAAGGTACTGTTGCAGAATTGATCTTTAAAAACTGAAGTTAATCAGGTATTTGACTGTTTTGAAACATTAAAAAAAAGTGGGTTTTTTAAGTGCAATCTGGGGGGTTTTTTTGTTTTGGTTTGGGTTTTTTTAAATGTTCTTAGCTGTATCATAATACAGAACCTATAGAAAAAAAAAAAAAAGAAGGAATTACATCAATGTCCAAGTTGTCTTGAATGACACCACACAGGATTAAGGCAATAAAAAAGATAGAAAAATAGAAAACCACATAAACATAGCAATTTAGTCACTGCAGTCCAGCTTCCCTCTTCTGTTAATATTTATCCATTCACAATAAATACAAAAAAAAAAAATCATCGGTATTTTGCTTTCTGGTCACAAATTTTTGTGATCTTTTCAGAGCTACCAGCTGGAGACTACATAGCTCCAGACTCACAGTGGAAAATTTGTGAAGCTGCTGTCCTATATTTCTGAGTGTTACAACACCTACACACACTGCCATCATGTCCTACTGTCAGAACACACTAAAACCGTGTCATTTTTAGGGTTATTTTTGCTTCTCTTAATGCCAAGAAGAACTGTCCTTTTGTTCATTAGTTTTACTTTTAAAACCCAAACAGGTTAGCTGGGGGATGATTTCATAGCCCATGTGGACTATCTGTTTCAGTGCTTAGCCATCTCTGCTGTCTTCCCTGTCCAGCTAGGGATCTTTGGGGTGTTTTTAATCTTACCTGTGTTGACAGGAAGAACAGATTATTTTCTTCATCTTTTCAGGCACTTGCTGTGTATATGAAGTTTTATACTTCACCTCTTCTCCCTATATTAAACAAATTCAGTTTCTTCAAACCATACTTATATCTTATGTTTGCAGGTTGCTTATTATTCTTGCATTCCCTGGATTTTTCTCCAGTCATTCCACCTATTGCTTAAGTTAGACACAGTCTGCAGCTAGCAGGAAATGCTATTTCATGAATTGTTAATCTCAAGTGAATGTTAAGACTAATTTGAGGGGGTAGACTCCAATAGTTAACAGTTAACAACTATAACATTTACAGGAAAATCCTAAAACATACATCTGTGCTTCCTGACTTTCTGCAATGGGCTCAAGCCAGAGAATCGGTGTCCACCTGTCTGTCTCTCTCCCCTTCTCTTCCTCTCTCACACACCATTATTGGAGATATTATTTGCAGGCTGAGTCCTTCACTTTAGTGAGTGTGATTAATTATGATTCTGTGAATTCTGAGTTATGACTCATAACATGTCTTTTTGTGCCTTAAAACTCAAGTACGGGTACTGTTAGCTATTTAAAAGTATCAGCTTTCCAAAAATAAATAAAAATGAAAAATAAGTAAGGTCATAGACATCACAGTGCTAATGAACCTTTGAAAATGTGACCTGTATCCCTATGATTCACGGTTTAAAAGAAAATTAAAAACAAAGGAACTGTACTCTTTAATAAATAGTCAGAAATCTTTAGGGTGCACCTCACGATTATTCAGTGGGAATATTGGTGATACTACTATATCGATTCATTAGTATTTATTTTATTTTAGTTACAGAAACTAATCATGGACCAGGGCACCTCAAGCTGGGCACTCAAATGTCCCTGACCAAACAGATGCAGTGTAATGAGGAAGTCAGTGGTCCCCTGGACTGGCCTAGCAGCCACTCTTAACATAAACCATGTAAGTGATAGTTCTTCTCTTTATTATATTGGCCCACACTGAAATGCTCAGACCATGATTCACATTCATCCTCTGATACTGAAAAGTAGAATACATCCCTTTGAACTGCTCCAAGCTAAGGCAATGCAGAAATAAATCTGAAACCCTTTTGTTCCTGTCCTGAATTTGTTTCTAATCACAGATGGCCAAAGTTGCCTATCAGCAAGATAGGACTTTGTGCCTGGTGCTGGCAGTTTGTTCTACATATACGTCAGATCTGGGCAGACTTCAGATGGATGGTTCATGCCACAGGAGGATCACCAGCACCAAGTCGTAGACTGTGCTGATGATCCCTGAGTCAGTGAAGGATGAACTCAAGGTCAGATTGATTAGTAATGTAGACAATATAACTGTTGGTTGTTTCTGCTGCTTCCTGACATGCAATTTTTTCCCTGGAGAAGAGAACATGGAACTGCATAAAGCATTTACTCTAACATAATTTGTTAACATATTCTTGCCTCATTAACAAACAAACTGTTCTGATAGTTTTGTAAATATTGCATTGCAGGCACAAAAATGGACTTTAAGGTTTGGGTATGTATCTCTAATCTCTGTCCCTCCAGGGTATCATAGTAATGATGATTTGTTGTTTGGAGTTTAATTAAGAGAAAGTTAAGCTCTACTTACTTGTGTTTTTACAATTAAATGCAAACGGGTTTAAAAGAACCTGCTTGGCTATGCAAAGCTGAATAACACTGACAATCCAATAAAAACAAATATGTATAAAAAAGCAGCTTAACTCCTAAATAAAGCAGAGGCAACAAGCCACACAACAGGCTTTTTTGTATTGATTTGCTGGGATTGAAGTGATAGGTAATAATTAACTTTAAATCTCATTCAAAATAATAGATACTAAAAAGTCTTCTGTCTTAATCAACCATTCTCCTGGTCCTACAAATGGATAACTGTTCATATTGCCACAGGTCTTTTCTTTAATGCTTTCACTGACTCTGATATGTTTGTACATTTCCTGTAGTTCATTTTTTTCTTAAGGAATTCTTGGTTTGTTTTCCATTGCTTGTTGAACCTGATCATACATCCAGACCATCATATCTGACCTTATCCCAGACAAGTACAGTGTGAATACACATTCTACCATTTTATCTGTCCTGAAGTCATGATGTGTAGCACATTATCCTACATGCAAATGCATATGCATGCAAATATCTCATTATGAAAATAATGGCAACTAGATGAAAATAAAGCACAGTTTAAATATTCATTAAATTAATCATGTGAAAGCCTTGGATTAGCAATTCTATCACACAGAGATGTGTTACCTTAAGAAGTTTCTCTAAGGGAACATCAAGATTTTCAGTGCAATTTTGTATCACTTTTCAGCTTGCTACCCTTAGCATGTGTGTATTCTCATCAAGATAAATCAGACTGACTAGGGCTGGGGACTTATTAAATCAGGGTTTTTCAATGGAATTGTCAACAGTACCAAAGGAATTTTGAAAATCCAGTAAAAGGCACTATTTCCACCACATCTAACTCCTGGCTGAATGTGCATGACAGAAAAGGCCTATAAGCATGATGAATAATAGGAGATTATTTTGGTGCAGAGGAATCAAATACAAACAGTTAGTATGCGTGAGTCTGTTTGAATGTCATAGGAAAAATTTATCTTATCCACTAGAAGAGCAATTTCCTAGATTAAATATAGTGAAATTAGTTCAGAGACAAGTAGTTTTCTCAATTTTCCTGCTGTATGCTCACAAATTTATGATAAATTTAGGGGACCTGTGACTTTAAATGAAACTGAAAAGATATCACTGATGTGAATGGGAGATCCCATGGTTTGGCTTAGTGACAGTTTATTACTAATTACTGCTGAATATTTTGCCTCCAGTTTATGACTCAGAAGTCACAACTGGTACATACCAGACCACAATATCAGAATGTGTTCTATCTATTTAACCATAAATGAGCAAGAGAAATAATAATAAGAAAAGAAATCCTGCAGGTACATTTTACTTGGTATCTTTTGTGATGAGGAATATTCATGACCATTTGACTAAATACACTGAGTTTTAGATTGAGCGTGAAAGACTGAAACCTCCAGCTTAGTTTTATTGTAAAATAAATTTCTGAAATATGCCATAGGCCTATCTCTGAGATACTCTTACTATAAAACTTCAGGACCAATTTAATGTTAGTACAAACAAATTATGATTCTGAATGCAACTGTTTCACTGTGGGATACTTGATTTTCCTCTATATAGCTTGGAAACAAAATACTGACATTATTGGGTAGCCCCATGAGTTTTTGACTATGCCAGATGACAGACTTGTTACTAACCATTGAACCAAGAATCAGGCTGTATAATTTTGCAGCCTGAATGGTAGGAGATAACTTACTGAAAAGAGCTGCTCCCAGGAAATGATTCCAGATTGAGTGACCCTGAGTTAAGTCAACTTAAAAATAATAGAAAAATAAACCAAGTGGATTACTAATTATGTTTTTTTAATTATTTCAGCAGGACAAGCATTGAGAAATTAAGGGAGCTCATCAGAGAATTCAGCTGTGCTGAAGAGGTCAAATTCTTCAGTGTCAATAAGGCTTTATGTTTTTGAGGTTGTTGTTATTAATCAAAATTGCACAGCTTCCCAGAGTTGTCTTTACAAACTTGAATTTCTTGCAGGAAATAGTTTTAAACCTACTGGGCAAATGACTGCTCAAGAGAAGAATATTACAATTGTGAGAGGTGAAGTAATACTTTGCTGCAGCCAAAAAGATTATTGAGTAAAAGAATGAAAGTTGTTGGTTCTGTTCCCTATTTGTTGTTAGCTGTGGTTTGGATTTGTTCTGGTTAATCTGTTGAGAGTTGTTGAGAACTAGGAGAGGGGTGGGGCTGAACACGGGACCAAAAAAGGAACGAAGATGAGAGGGTAGGGGACAGAAAAGTAGGGGATCGGGAGAGAATGTAAGTTCCCAAGTACCCACCGAGCACCCATCCAACGGGACAGGGGACAGGGACCGCCCCCGGCTGAGAAAGGGTATAAAAAGTTGCCATTTTGTTGGAGGGTGTGTCTCTTTGGCTCTCGGGGGAGAGGTACATATCTGACTCAGATGACCTGTTACAAATAAACAGCTTTCGTTTGCTTCAAAGACTTTGTCCCCACTTGATTGTATCCAAAAGTGAGTTTATTTCTAACACAATAATGCAGAGATCCTGTAGGGAATGGAGGGACAGATTGATCAGCAAACAAATGTGATTCAGAAGTCAGAAAGCATATTAAAAAAGGTAAGAACTGGCCAAAAGAAAAGTATTCTGGTAAAATTAAAGCAATTAAATCTGGTAAAACAAAAACAAATAATGAAAGATCCATGCAGTAAAAAAATAATGTTTATCTTCAATGCAAAATATGTTGCTTGTTTTTCAATGAAGGTAATGTTGAACTGGAAGAGGAGACAGGTCATTCCATGATAAAAGTAATCAGAAGAGCCCTGCCAACTTGCTACACTGGGGCAAAAACTGAAGGGGTTCTTTTAAAGACTAAAAGACTTACTTCATGATGCGGCATATGCTTGGTAGGAGTTTGTAATAGATGTTCTGCTTTAGAAATGGATCCTGAGTTTCCTGTAATACTGTGATCCATGGCACAGATCTGTGCAGTGGCCATCTTAATCAAAGAATCAAACAGAGTGATTTATTCCTCATACTGTCTTGAACTGCTTGATTTCCTTGTAATCTAATGATGACAGGTTTTTCATAACATGCTATTCCTCACTGTTTTTGCAGCTTCTCTCATCACTTCTGGGAAACCTGTTTCAAGGGCATTGTAACATCGCAGCTATTTCAGGCAGGCAAAGCCCAGCAAGGCTCCAAGGTGTTTTTGTTTGTGTGCTCCAGTCAAGGGTCCCAACATCTACTTGTTTATTACTTTGATTCTTGGTGTTCATAGATGACATTTAACCTTCTGTCATGACTCACTGTGTGGATGGGTACAGAATGATCTAGATTTGATATAATTTTACAATATTCTTAAATCCTTGCATTTTTATATGTTGTGTATAGAAAACCTCACCATTGTTTTTTTCTGCCATAAAAATGGACTGGTAATTGGCTTGTGAAACAAAGAAGTCCCATGCCCCTGTCAAAACAGAATATAAGTTTAACAAAGACTCTTAGATGGTATCTTTTCTGAGTGTGGATTTATCTGTGAGTTTTAATGGAGTCCTTTGTGCTGGAAACATCTTTGAAGACAAGTGAAAATAGTCTGTTAGTTGCCATGGACACATCTGTGTGAAAACCCTATATTCCTCTTTAACCGTGTGACTGCATACTGATATGTGCTATATAGAACAGACTGAGTGTCCCCAGCTCGATTCCTGACATGCACTGTGACTTTTATACAACTCCCTACACAGCTGATTTATGCAGCTTGATTTCCTTGCAGTCTGTATCAATTTTGGCAATTTCTTGTGAGAGCCATGGCACCAGAAGCTCAGTGATAGCTCATAATAAGCCAGTCTCTTTGCTGTAAAGATAACTGTGAACATCATTAAATAAATGCTATGCCAGGGGAATGTGTATCCTTCCAAAAAGCTTTTCATTTATCCTGCGGTGTCAAGCACAACAAACAAACTGTAATCAGCCTGAGCTTCTTGGGATTTCTGTGGTAGGAAATTTCTCCTACAGTGAAAATTCAGTACATTCATACATAAGGACAGCAGTGCACCCTCCACCTTCTGGTAGCCTCCAAGAAGTCCTAAGCTAAACCTAGTTTGCTATTTGCTTAAAAAAATCCAGCCAGATGGTCCCATATTGTTTTATCATTATAATACTGTTAACAATTGAGATGAAGGGAACTGGGGGCATTCTGATAGATGGAAATAATGTAGAGAATGCACTTTATCTCCTTAAAATTTTTCTATAAATAATATAAAAAGGATGCAGGTTATGTATGGGTTCTATATGGTATAAATCTAGTATAAATAAGAAATTAAATGGAAATAAACTGAGAAAACATTGATGAATATATCTCTAATAAGTTCACTTATTGTAAAAATGATTTTATGAGGGCATAACAACAGTGTTGTGCTGAAATGTCCAGCTGACAGGTCTGTCACTCCATTCACCAGATACAGCCTATTTGGTGCAATATGGGAAAAGCGTATGTTTAATTCATATTTATCCTATTTATTCTGGGCTAAAGGCAAGTTTCAAGCTCATAAAAATGCTCAGAGCTCTTCTGAGGCCCTTGGGGGGACTGAGGGGTTACACTGGGATAGAAGTGGTTCCTTGAGATTGTCTACAAACCAGACTTTAAAGAAGAGGAGGTAACAAACTTGTGAGCCACATACAGCAATGTCCCAAAATTTAAGTCACCGATTGCCCACATACACCTGATAATCACCCACTGAAGCACACAAAAGAACAATGTTGTTGATTAATTCTATTCTATGAAAACAGCTTTGTCAATATTCTCTAAAAAATCACTCATTTAATTGTATTTCAGTAAAGGAAAATTCAGCTCCCAATAGTGAAATTATTTAGTTAGAGTAGAGAGGAATAAAGAAATTCTCCTTTGAAAAATGGAAGACAATATGCCATCCACTAGCTCATCCTATGTGAGGACAAGAAGTCTTTATGGAGACAAAGGAGAGTCTGCAGGGCAAGAAGAATGTTTTTGCACTTTCCTAATCATATACGACAAGATACTGCAGCCAGCTGGGGCCCTCTATGTTGATGTTGTTGCAATGGCCTCATTAGGAAAATGGAATTGCCGTAATGTGAGTATACTTGCCTCCATCTGCCAAGAAATTTCCTGAACCTTTAGTGAAAGCACAGGGGTGCTACTCCAGAGTCTATTGTGCTGTTTTACTTTGATCTACCTGCTAAAGCACTTTGCTCTGATCTGTATGTCACTGACACAACTGAGAGTGACAGCCAGTTGTGCAGAAGATACAGTGAAAGGCTTGTGCTGCAGCTATGGAAAGCTCATGTTCCAGTGAGAGCAGCAGCATTAGTGACCTGGAGGCAACAAGCAACAGGGTCATGAAGGCAATAAGTCAATATTTATGCAGTACTATGGTAACTTATGGAAAAGTTTCATGACTAGAGGCAGTTCAGTGTGAAAATAGCTGCTCCTGGCTGGGCATGCTTGTCTGGTCATGGCTTTGTACATTTGCAGCTAGAGGTTCTTTCCTCCCTTTTGCCATTTGGACCCATATAAGAGAATAAGATGTCTGGTGAAATATATTAGAAAAGAGAATGTTCTAGACATGATGTTGTGATTAACTAGATAAACTCATGTTAAATTAAGACAGGATTTACAATAATACCAAGACTCTGGTATGTAAGAAGTGTTCTGGATTTGTTGGTGGTTTTCTTTGCTGCAGTTCAAAAGCAGAAGAGATTTGCATAGGCATTTGTGGAGTTGTTCACTCATGTGGTAGAGCTGATGTATGGAGCTTTCCAGTCCATACAGAAATCCTGAAGGGCTCCTAAAATGGTAATTCCAGTTAATCAGGTTGCATTTGGAACAGAGAAGGCCAGGAAGAGCAAAGGTTTTTGTCCTGCATATGAGGAGAGATGGGAACAGGAAAATGCAGTATCGTTGTATGTACAGGAAAATGTACATATCTCTGCTCTGAAGTCACTAAACTGTTAAATAATATAAACAAAAATACAAAAGTAGCAGGCAGATCTTCAAGGAGCTTCTTGCTTCCCCTGCATGATCCTGAAAGCTCCCAGAAACTCAGTGGGATTCATCATATCTTTCTTCTGACAAAGCAAAAGATTCACATCAGTTTATGTAATAGTATGATAATATTGTGCCTATTAAAAATAGATTGCTACCAAAAACATCTCTTAGAAATCAGTCTGTACAGGCTGAGCTCTTTACATGACATTATTGAAGAATTTTTGCACTCGGATTGTATTTTTAAAGCAAATGGTATTATTTCACACGAAAAGTGAACTAGCCTTATATGTCAAAATAAAAAGTCCTCCTAGAATAAGTATTTTATGATTTAAAACTTTTCTGGAAAAATATTTTTGAGATTTTTTTGATACATAGATGAAATTTCTTGGTCAATTAACCATCACTGATGAACAGAGAAGGAATTCCTTGAGCAAATTCAGGCATGACATGTTGGTGTTTAATTCAGTGCAATCCTAAGGCATATCAGAGAAGGGATGGAGCCATCTGGACAAGGGGAAAAGCAGGAGTTATATCCTGAGGGAATTCCATGCTCAGCAAGTTAAGTGTCTAGTAGGTAAGAAACTTGTCAGCATCATGTAATTCTACCACTTCAGTACGCTTTGACTCTGCACTACTTAGAAATAATCATTGGAAGGAAGAATCAACTTTACCTACCTGCCCTGTGGTTAATAGAGAAGCAGGACCAGCTTTCAAGTCCTTTTGTCATTACAATGCAGAACTATAGGAGGTCTTTGAATCCAGATCATTACTATTCTTTTCCTTCCCCTACTTTAACCACCACTTTTCTCACAGGAGAAAGGATCCAGGCTGTCTAGGCAATGGAAAGTCCTGTCTCCCTACCTGGACTGGTCCTGACTCAACTACAAGTGGGTTTACAACTGAACTTGAGTATCCAGATACAAACCCACTTCTGAATTAGGTGAGAATGGAAGGGTATAGTAGTTATGAGATAATTGGTCTGATCAGGCCAAGGTCAAAAGGTATGTTGGAAAATAAATTGTGCCTATTTGTTGTATTTCAGAGAAAATAAAAGAAAATGAAGGATTAGAGAAATTGAAATTCAGTAGTACTTTTGGTACCTCTTACACAAATTGCATAAATGGAGGCCTCTTAAATTCAAAACAAAGTAGCCACAACCTCAGAAGACAGTGATTAAGACATTAAAGCATTAAAGGGAAATGTTCTACCATTAATATTCTGAAGTGTCTAAATCTCATGTCTAACTGCAGCACCTGTTTTCAAAATGAGTAATGGTGCATAAGAAAGGGGAAGCCATATTTTTATACATAGTGAGGTTTAAAGAAGGAGTAATCCTTGAGGAGGTTGAGAAGTTAAATCAAACATTAATCCCTAAAAGCAAGCAAGAAGTCCTCAGATGGTCTAAGTAGTAACAATAATGGTTATCTTTATTTTATAACTGCGAGGAGGGTGAAGGATGGGTAAAGACTTCTTTCATAATGGTGACAAGAAACCAACAGCCATCTTGCTTTTCAATGATGCTTTTGTTTTTTGACTTCAACCAGTTATTACTGGACTGGTGTCAATATTGAGAAGTAAATTCTACACCTGTATTTAACAGAAGAGATCCTTAGTGCTTTCACAGGATCAGTTTATTAAATTTCAGTATGTATATAATGTTGCAAGTGTACAATTTCCATTATTTTATGTTCTATTTTCATTGGTTTTTCTTTTCTTAAAAGAAGTCTCAACATCTTTTTATATTCACTGCTTCTATCACATCAGGTTGCCATGGTTATGCTGCAAAAATATTCAGAATCACAAGACATTCATGAATCATTCTAGCCAGGTTTCTGAAATTAAAGTTAAAACAAGTAACTTTAAAGTGACCCTGAAATCTGTGTTTCACATCCTGAGATCAGTTTTCAGGACTAAGGATGATGTATGTTTACAGATGTATACTGTGCACATTGATATAGTAGAGGAGCTCATATACTCATTATATTTTAGGGGTTTTCTTCCCTTCTCCTACACCAGCCCCCACTATTAAAGAGAATAAGGTTTAATCACATGTTTCTTCAGGCACAACTCAGTTTCAGTACAAAAGACAAGCACCAAAAGGTCATCTTGTCTCCTCTCTTTCCCTGTCTTCGGGCACTGTCAGCAGTGCTGTGCTGCTCCTCACAGATTGTTTAAGTCACTGTAGTCTCCATAAATGGATGAAGGTTCAGCTTTACAAGAAGTCCCACGGAGACATTGTCCTTACTGCTTTTTTCCTAATGTCTCACCTGAGTCTTTGCTGAAATTTATTGGTATTATTTCTTGTTCTGTTTTTTACCAAGTGACAAGAAGAGACTGCTCCTTACCACTCCCCAGAACTCTTTAATGAAGCCTCTTACAATATTTTCCTCATATCTGTTCAACTCCCTGTGCAAGAAATTTAGCACATATAGGACCCACTTTTAAATAGTGTCATGATCCCTGTTCTCTTCTTGGTATTCCAACTGATAGTGCCTGAAATCAAACCTAAAGCATCAGCTGGGGTGTTTTTAATGTCAGTACAAGAGGCTACTTCATGCCTCATACAGATCTGTTTCTATATCATAATACAGCGGCTGATTTTACCCATTATCTTGACATATGCTTAACTAAGGCTCCATAATAGTCCCTAGAACATCTTTTGCAGAATTGCTGCTCACACTGACTTTAATGTGCCTTTAAATTCTTGCTAGATATTTATCTTGCTCTTTTGAATAGCATCTTTTTTTTCCTGACCAAATCTCCCTTTTGTCGAGATCAATATGAGCTCTGAGCATATCTTCCTAACTACTGGCAATCTCTCTTAGTCTGCAAATTTAATAATCCTAATCTTTATTTTTTCTGCCAGGAAAATAAGAAATTATGGACTAAGAAAATACACTTGTGGAACCCCATGCCGATGCTCTCTTCTGCTTTGACAATGCTTCTTTTGTTCTTTTTTAAAATTAAATGGAGGAAACCTCAAAATTACGGAGAACTGCCTCCAGTGCCTAGGAATATTATATCTCCATATGTCTTCTAGCCTTGAGTTTTACTGAAAATGGGATATAATACACCTGTATTGCTCTGAAATATGTAAAGTAACTGTGGCAAATATCAAGTATCAGAACTGCTTCAGATGCAGTAATGGGGAGCTCTAAGGAGGATAGTGTGGATAACCAGGCACTTTTCACGGTACCTGAACTGCCCTGATTAGGCTGTTCTGGCAATCTGAGCTGTACAGTAAAGTGTAGTGACTCAGGCTGCTAAGAAAATAAGGAGGTTTTGAAATCTTTGCTTCATGACTGTAAGTTCTACAATGTCCATGAAGTAAAATCCAGTAAATTGTGACACAGACATTGCAAAACAGTGTCCAGGAGAAAATGTAACACTTTCACAATCATCTCTGTCTCAGCTGTCATCTACAGTAGTTGATTGGTTTTGTGAGTGAGTCAGCTTTTCTTTCCTCTTGTCCTGAGCTGTACAAAAATCATTTACTCCCAGCATACGCATTCCCTTTCAGTGCAGTATCACATGGCAATATTAAATTTGTCTTAACAAAAGGAAAAACATGAGTTATTCCCACTGAAATGAGGAGTCCCCAAAGTTATTTCTGACAGACCTGTGGGATATGTGTGGCAATAGAACATAGAGAATACAGCCCAACGTGCTGCAGGTGCCAGCAGCAGCTATTATCCAAAAATTCTGAAAATCAGGATGTGGGGAACCCAGAATGCAGAGAATACTTCTCTGCCTGTTTTGAAGGGTTCTACCCCCCTGGACAACACTGGTTTTGACCTTCGTCCATGGAGAAAATTGCCTACCCTCTGGTAAGAATTAGAATCTACAATGGTGTGAATTAGGCGATAGAATACTATGTAAGATTATGACAGGGTGAAAAATTTAGAGGTTTTGGGTTTATTAATATAGTAAGTAGATAAAAGTAAAAAACGTCAAAAAGGAGGATTGTTGGTGTTCTCCAGACCTTCTTCTTCTTCTTCTTCGTCTACTACTCCATATTCTGCAGTAGAAGTAGTCTGGGATGACTGGATACAGAATTCTGCAGTTCCTGTCTGCGTGACTAGATAATTTATTAGACACTGGTAAAAAAGTGAAAATATCTTTCATTTTAAGTTTTCATTGGGTGATTTACCTTTAAAAAGGCTGTGTAATCTTGATAATTCGGCTTTTCTTGCATTGTCTACTTCATGCTATGTCTGGGTCACGTAAGTGGCTTGTACTTCTCTGATAAGACTTAATAAACAACTACAGAAGAAAGAGAAGGCTAGAAGTCCCGTTCATCTCTGATTCCTGGCAAGGACTCTAAAAAGCCTCCCCCATCAGGGGAGACACAATTAAGGTGCTGGTTTGCATCATCAGGAGTTAGAATAAATGTTACTGTCTCTGATAAAGCACAACGTTCTTTCCAAGCCAAGATCAAAACCAGCATTTCAAACATAAATGAAGGTTCGTTTGAAGTCAGAAAGGATAAAATCATGGGAGATGGTGAGGAACCATCAACTATTATGTTCCAATTATTTACAGTCTTTAGCGCAGCTCCTGCGACGCTGTTTTCAAGACCAGGTTGCCATTGTGATTGACTATGCCACTTTTCCTATCACTATTTTAATGACGTTGTTAAGAAACCTTTTATGTAATCCAGTAGAAAAGAATTCAGCTGAACTAATGAGCCGATACAGAGCTCAATTATTTCAGAGGAGCTGTTCCTATTATGCTCTTCTGGAGGAGTCATTTAAACCTGTGCTGGAGAAGCAGCTGTACCTTCAATAAGGTCGTTTTTCCTGTTGCTGTGTTGACTGATGCTGCTCTGCTCCTCTTTTAGCCAGTTCATTTTCTTTTTGAATGTGTGTGTGTGCTCTGTTAGTTTTGAACTCTCCTCGTGGTGTGACTCAGGATCACATGCATATTGAAATGCTGCTACTTTTTAGAAGTTAGTAGTCTTGCTTGTAACTTTTGTTAAAGCTGCTCTGTTGACTTTTCCTGTGGATATATTGTAAATATTTCTCATGTTGATCATCCACTGGAATGCCAAGAAAATTAACTATAGAGCAAAGGAGATCACAGCAGATGAAGAGCAGTAATTATTAGCAAAATTATATTAACATATAATTTTAAACCTGAATCCCAACTGCTCAAATATATTTCTTTAAAAAGTAGGAGAAAGCTTTATTTCTTCTTTCTTATTCAACATTCTACACTGATTTTGTGATTTTTAAACTATAATACAATTGATGGCTTCTAAACAGTATTTGATAGGAGTCTTAATTGGAATTAATAACTTTATTAAAGGTGGCATGGTCTATGAGGAAAAAGCTTCTCAAAAGGAAAAAAACTCAGAGTGCATCACCATCTTTTAAGGTCTGCATCATGTGTTAATCATGTTTAAGAAAAACCCTACACTGATTTAGAAACAATTCAAGAAAATAAAAATCTAGAAGTAAAGTTCTAGTGTAGGATTTCTTAACCCACTCCTTCATAAAGAGAAATTTAAGTTTAAGATTCCAATGGAATAATCTTTACAGGTTTGTTTGGGGTTTTTTGTGTTAACATACTGAATAATCATTACAGCTGTAAAATACCAGGAAAGGCAGATGACACAAAATTCATTATTCCTGAATGTTTTAAGAACATTAACTTCTTTTGAGAATGTATTAAAAATCTTGTAGTTTAATGCATGTCTCCATAATAAGTTATTAATTGAATGAATTATTGAATCAACATGTCACTAGGGTATCTGATGCTAAAGCTGGTTCCTGCATACCACGAGGGAAATAAATCATTGCTTTCTTTAACAGGTTAAGTAGAAATCCTTATTTTAAAGTACATGTAAGTATAAAAGGACTCATTTAAAATGTGCACTATAAAAGGTTTTCAATAAAAGAAGTGGTTTTTGATACATAGATAAATGATGGAATTTAAACAAAACTATGACTGGTAATATGTAAAATTATGTGGAATCTTGGTCAACACACATCATTCTCTTACCCAATAAAACACTTCTACTCAAACTAAATATGAGTGCAATGCAAAAGAGATTAAAATTTCCAGAAAATTATCAAATGTATTTATATACTCCTTGAAAAGATAGGGAGAGAAGAAGAGCAAATTGAGAGTTCAAGGGCTTTTGGGACCTAAAGTGCAAGTAGTGCAGTTTTGGTGGGGGTTTATTTGTAAATTAGTTTTGCAGTTAATATTATGCACAGCATGCATTTGTTTTATAAGCTTTACTTTAGTTGCTTCATTCACAGACATTCCCACCATGAAGTCCAGCTTCTCTTTCACCACATGTTGCTTCACTTGCTACTTGGCCAGAAGTACCAACATCATCATTTCTCAGCTCCTAGATATGCTTCTATCCTAAATGTCTTTCATGCTTTCATAAACCTTCATTAATCTAATTTGCTGCCCTTTAGACCATCCTCCAAATGTCAGCCTATTATAAATTTGTTATTATTTAACAGGTGAATTTGGGATCTCTGATATTTGCCATGTTATAGGCTTTATTTTTCTGTTCTCTAAACTCTCATTTCTACTGTCTAAATTTATTCATATGTCGTAAACCTGAAAGCTAACAGAAAAAGAATGAAAACATACCTTATGCTATGTTCCAAATACAGCTGCATGCATTTATATGAAAAAAATATACTATTTATTTTTTAAATTATATAAATAATGCACATAGAACCTCAATTTAAATATTTTGTCAGGGCAGACCCAAGAAAGAGGCACAAGCACAAGAAGAGGAGACTAACAAGCAGTAGCTTATGGGCTGATCAATTCCTGCCAGGCAGTTTTATTTACTCTCCTGACAAGAGAAACAACAGCCACCAATGACAAGATACTTCCAGAACATTATCTCCTTGAAGGGATATAAGCATAACCCTGATATATTTGGCTAAAATTGCCAAGAGCAGCTGTCAATGTCTTCAGTTTCAGGTGACTGGTAGTCTTTGAATTCATTGCTGTTTTGTCTCTTCAGTGGAAATGGTTTGTTTTTTCAATTCCCCAGAGATGTTGGACCTGATGTTTTTAAAACTGGGCCAATTTTTTATTAAAACATCTTTAAAAATAGGTTCAAGACCCCACCTTGTATGACAACTCACACTGACATCCCAGATTCTGAGAGTGCCATAATGAAAACATACTTCATGTTACTTTTCTTATTTGATCCATTTTGGTGGATAAAGAGATGTTGTATTATACTTCAGTACTCCTGCATATCCTCTAAAACTGACCTGTATGTGCAGTGGTTTATTTGATTTGTTTCTTCACTTAAAAGTTACTCTTGATTCCATAATCTTGTGTCTTTTAATCAGACCCCATAGAACATTTTCATGTACTCTGGCATAGCAAGGGATAGGACGTTATTTCATCTGTTTGCTGGTTCAACAGGGCTTCAATTATTTATTCATACATCCTTGAATTCAGGTAACACACAACTGAGTTTGACCTACTGGGTACCTTCCATAAAATTACCACGTTTAACAGGAAAGAATCAGAAATGGAAAATCAATCTCTTGATTATTTATCATCAACTACTCTCAGTGGAAAATGTATGCACTTTGTTTCTGGCCTACATTAGTTTGTTTTAAACTTCTACCCTCATTGGTCTGGTTTTAACTTTTGTTTAAATTCTGGGTTTTGGTTATTTGTTTGGCTTTTTTTGTGAAGGTTTGTGCCCCTGGGAACCAGGTTATGGTTATCCTGAGGGGGAAAAAGAAAGAGGTGAATGAGCGTAATATGGAAAACTATTAATTGTCCCTAATTTGAGGGGGGGGAGGAGATTGTTTGAGGGAGAGTTTAATGATGTACTCCAATAAAGGAAGGTCAAAACCTAAAAAACAATTTAAAGATATTCCATTACATTTTACTGTGAAAATTTTGAGATTTTGCTAATCTGCTTTATGTAGAGAGACACTTTCCATTGATTTTCTTTATTTCTGTGCTATATTGATAAGAATAATTAACTAAAGCAGGTGTTAGGTCCAGTTCTGACTCTCTTCTGTTTAAAGAGATGTTTTAAGAGATGTAACTGATAGAAGAAGCTTTAAAATTTGCTATTTAATCAATACATTACTAATAAGCCAATTATTCATTGATAAATATACTGCTATTATTGACTTCGAGCTTTATCACTCTTCATACCATTATTAATCACAAAAAAGTTACAGCATTACAGTCCTAATAATACCATACATATATATATATATACATATATATACATATATATACATACATATATATATGTATACGTGTATAGAGATAGATAGATAGATAGATAGAGATAGATAGATAGATAGATCTATCTATCTATATCTATATACTTTCTTTTCTTTTTTGTAATCCCTGGTCCTTAGATTTGTATTCAGAAAAAGCAGGTATAGTCCAAATGTCCATACCAATCCTGAGTGCAGAGACACTCTGCAAGACATCATTCACCAGCTGTGTGCCCTGATGTCTATGAGCATATGGATAAAGAATTTAAAAATGAGTATTTTTGACTAATAGAACAGGAGCTATATCTACTTATGTAGCAAACATTTTTATCAAAGGCAAAACCTTTACTGGGTTTGCATTTCCTGTGTTTCAGTGGTGTTTTGTACCAAGATATCTGGTTTATAACCTATTTTTGTATTTTTAAACCCTTACTTTTTTCAGTAGAGGAGTATTGGTGAATATATTACTCATTTAGTTATCTGTCATGGTCCTAGTTACAGATTGAAAACCATTCGCTTTATCCATTTAGTTTTCCTGATGCAATATCCTAGACCTTAAGGAACTTTGCCCCTGTTCTAGTACTTTTCTGTCCTGCTCCAATTTTTCAGCATTTTTTTGATTTTAATTCTTCATTACAATCTTCCAATAGTCATGCTTGCACCTTCCCTTTAGCTGAAGCTCTGAATGTGTCTGCAGATCTTTCTCAACTTCAGTCTTTCCATAGGCATTTGGAATGTATTTCTTGCAGTCTTCAGATGTTCGGTTACTTTTTAATATTTCAACAGACTTAAAATGAATGAAAAAATTAACTTTTAGAAATATATAGCACTTACTAGTCTTTCCCTGCTTCTTCAGATTTCATTATTTTTCATATTCAAATTCTTTTGTGGTTCAAAACAGATTCTTCCTTCTTATCAAATCTTTGAGGCCTTGGCAGAAATTTGTAGAACTCTGCAAGAAATCTTTCCATATGTTTTGCCTTTTCCTTTTCCCCATGAATGTTGTGTTCAGCCCCTGAACTGATGAAGAATCCTTCCTCTGCAGCAATGAAATATGTTCTGGTATTAATGTACACTAATGGACAGAACTACTACTAAATTTGGGGACAAAGGATGAAGGTATAGTAAACATTAGTTTAAAAAAGTATTAAAATTTGACTCTTCCAACATTTCACAAGAGCCAAGGAACATCATTGTGGATTCAATATTTTCTAAAGAGCTGTAATGAAGTAAGCTGAGTGCACAACAGTTACAAATATGAAAACCTGTGGGGAGTTGGAAAAGTACATTTTCCATTTTATTTTATCGTTGTAAAATGTAAATGTTTCAAGTGAGCTGCTTAGCTTTATGTTTTCACCAAAAGCCTATGGAAAGCCTCTTATTCTGTTACAATTAAATTGCATTTAGTAATGTACGATTAAGAAAAGTTTTCTTGTTTGTAAGTACCTCTTACTAATTATTTCCATATTAAAAAAAAACCACTTTTCAGCCTAAGCTTCACATAATTTTCAGAGACAAGTTATCTCGCAGACTGTGTGCATACTTTTCAATATTGGGAAGCAAGATGCTAAAAATGATAGGCAATCAATTTTGCCTACCTGACTTGGAATCTTTTCAGTGTGGGAGGATCTAACTTTATTCAGAATGTGCTGAGTACCAACCCACAGACATTTTGGCTTGAAAACAGAGGTTGCTTTAAAAAGAAAACCCTATCATAAATATATGTCTTTCTGGTATAATTTACAAGATTTAACAATATAGACAGTGATCTGGTATTGTTTCAGCCATTAAAAAGGAATAAAAGTAAAAATAATAATATTGCTCGAAAGTTTTCCTAACTGCATTGCAAAGTATTAATTATCTGACAAGGCTGTAAGTGTCTGATCCAAGCATATTGAAATAAATAAAAAAAGATACTTTAATGTTCTTATGCAATTCAAAAATCACAGGATCAATTCAAAATAAAGATAAAAGGTTCTTTGGGATGTTTCAAGAAGTTCTTCCCTGTCCCCATCCCTCTATTTCTGTCTAAGCTTTAAACTCTCTGCTTTATTTTGCCTTTTTTTTCCTTATTTTTTTTAATGCAAACTGATGGTTCATAGTGAGGAATAAGGATGTACTTTATTCATTTTTAAAATGACAGCACTAGATTCCAAATCATGGCATAGCTGAGAATGGTGTACTTAAACAGAATTTAAAAGCTACTGCTGATCTCTTTACTGCAGTGCAGTGGTAGGGCTTTTTTGGTGGTTTGGTTTTTCGAGCCCCACTGCCTGAAATTGTCTAACCTTTTTATTGCCACATATAATTAAATTCACTTTTTTATTGTTGTAGAAAATTAGGATAAAGCAGAAATGCAAGTGGAGTGCTGTCTATCTTTAATTCTGAATACAAATGAGGAGAGATGTGTTAAGAAAAGCTGCCTTAGTTTCTGTTTGTTGGTTTTTACCTTTCTAATATTAATGAGGAGCTGTATTATAGTTACTTTCACTTTCACCACATCATTAGAATGTGCACTTTGAGGAATTAGTGTTTTAAAATGAAAGCCGTGAGATTTCCAGGATATTGAAGCATTAATTCATCATACTCTATGTCCATAGCTTGGAAAATTGTTGCAGTGGGGATTCTGTAGCACGCGTACCAAACAAGGAGTCCCATGGAAAAGAAATATATATAGACAGATTCTTGATAGATGTTTCAGAGATGTTTATTTCTCCACCCGCATGGCCGCGGCTCTGCCAAGGAACTCCCACAGTCACGGGACCAGAGGGTCTTTGCCCACTCAGGGAAACACAAAAACAACCAATGGGGAACGAGGCTGACCAGGGGCTGGGGAAACCCCGTCTCTCTCCCCTCCAGGGCCCCTCTCCCAGGGCTACATGGCAGGGGGGAGGGACCCCAACATTTCACCCGTTTATTTTTAATAAAAGGAGATGTAAAACTTAACATTGAAAACAACAAAACAACAGTTTTAAAACAAAACAAGCCACCCTCCTGAGTCTTTAAATGTCTGAACAGATTCTCTGGGACATCTTAAGGCTGACAGAAGGGAGACATGACTCTCTGAGCATGCTTTGTGGGGAAACTGAGGCAGGAGAGGGTTTAATTTCTTCCCTCCCCCTTTTCATCCCCCACTCGGCATTGGAAAGGGATTTTTGGGGAAACAATTGGCAAAGGCATGGTTTTGTGAGGGAAACCATGGGTGGAAAAACGGATTGGGAATACACTGGGGTAATAGGATATAGGATAAAGGAGAAAGGTGGTGTTGCTGCCTGTTCTGAGCTTCCCCTCCCCCTCCCAAAGACACTTGCTCCTGCCACGTGCTCTGAGCTCCTTTGTTCTAAGCGCAGGCAAAACCAAATGTAACTCAAACTCTTTAGCAGTGTCTGATTGGCCGGTCACCCCGGGTCCGCCCCCAAGTCCTCCCCTTTCCCCTTCTCCTAATAAAAGAGATCGTGGAGGGAGGCCCCACCCTCTCTTGGCTCAGCTATCTTCCTGTGAACATCTCTTGTTGTCTGTCTCATTTGAAAGCTTCTAACTGCAGGAAATTGAGCGAGCAGGGAGCTGTATTTCTCCCTCTTTGCTTCTGCTGATGGTATTTGCTTTGCAGCTGATACAGGTACTGATTTTAGAGCTACTAAAGTGCTAGATCGCCCGTGCTACCTCTCTAGGCTGCTCGAGGCTTTCTAAGGCATTAAAGTACTAGCCTAGCCAGTATAAAGCTGAAAAGATACCTTCCACATTTTGGCGCCCAACGTGCTATCTCTGAACTCTGGTTCTGAGAGACTTTCAGGGCGTCCTGGCAGCTGTGTGTCTGCTGGAGTTAGCTCTGCACATCCTGCTGTGCCAGCTCTGTGTGGCGAGCTGTTACTTTTTGTGTAACAGTGAACCCAGAGCCTCAGCCTGTACCCTCCCCCACACCACGTGGCGAGGGAACAGCTGGTAAGCGCAAGACCCTTCTTGCATGTTTTTTTCCTCCGGACCTGCTTTCCTGTGGTAAATCCAGAATTCTGGTGAGTATTTCCCTGCTGGCTTAGGGGCTCCTGTCTTAAGCTGGTGCCGGTGCAACCTTTCTCTTTTTTTTCCTCCTTTTTGGTGAGTTGGGGCTGAGGATTTGTGGTGCTGCATTCGTAATGGGATCTGAAGTTTCTGCACACCATAGAGAAATATACCACCAAGTTCAAAGCTACCTTTCTTTAACTGGGCATAAATACCCTAAAAATCTAGTTCAATCTTTTGTACAATGGCTTTTTCAGTACTTTCCTAATCTGACCTCCGAAGACATAAGATCTGCTGAATTTTGGGATAAGGTGGGGAGAAAACTCTCCTCTCTTAGGCGTGCAGGAGATGAAACAGTTTCAAAATTCTTTCCTCTCTTGCTACTAAGTTATTCTTTGCCAGAGAAAAAAGCAGTACATGAAAAGCCTCTGCAAAAACCCCCTGTTCATTCCCTTATGTTATAAACGGAGCCTGGACTTTTTTGGGTGGAGTAAAAGTCTGCTCGTTTATTTAAAAAGAAAAACCAGAAGTGGAGACTCGAGATAAGCCCAAGTCCCACTCGGCAACCCAGAAAAAAACAACAGTGTGACACACAGGGTGTTCCTTCAGACTCAGGTTCCTCAGGAAGACCCCCAGCCAGTGAGGGGCTGAGCTCCGGGGCCGTTTTACAGTCTCTCTGATGTTATGATTGGTGGAGCTCCAATCCTCCCTCTGATGGCTTGTTGCTAGGGTCCTCATTGGTGTTCAGCTCCGTCAGTCTCTGGGGCATCGAGTGATTGGTTTGCCCCCTAACCAATAATTCCTCAAGATGTTTACATCGTAAATTATTAAGTCATCTTAAGAACATTCCAGAATGTTCCCCTCTTTTCTATAGACCCATTACTCTCCCCCATTAGTGTCACCATCTAGCGATCACATAGCAGCATTACACCCGTACAGTTGCAATAATAATCAACTTCTTAACTATATATAACAAGTAACTATTAACTTCTTTTTAACCAAAAAAAAAAAAAAAACCTTTTAATCATTTATTACAACTCCCCCCTCTAAAACTTTGATCGGGCTTTTGCCCGCATCAACCATCTCACAGTTTAACAGGTTTTTTATTAGGCAGTGTCCTCATAATTCTTATAAATCTTTTGCAGCCTTTGGTATTTCTTATAAATTTCTTTCGCCACTTCAGGGGCTTCCTTTCCTTCCTGATCCTCTTCTAATTCATCTGCTTGCAGCACTCTAATTCTTGCAATTTTCTCCTGGTTTTGTGTCTGTAATTCCTGAATGAGGGGCATATTCTGCACGACAGAAGTTATAAATCTAACAAAACAGGGGATTAAACATGGCAGGAATAGGAAACCAGCAAACGAGAGTCCAACAATTATCAATGCTTTCTTCCACCACTCTCCAGTTAGTAGGTTGTCCCACCAGTTAGATTTAAACGGTGGGGTCCACCTTTGTACAGGGACATGGGCCAATTTTCTGATGTTAGTGGTTATATTTTTGATAGCTTCACTGTGGTCATCAATTTCTACACAACACTCTGACGAATTAAACTTTCCACACACACCACCTTCCTCGGCTAGCAGGTAATCCAGTGTCAACCTATTTTGGTATATTATAGTTCTCATTTGTCTGGATTGTGCAGTAAGTAAATCCAGAGCTAGGGTGGATTGGTTAGATATTATTTCCACCAGTGCTTGAAGGCAGATAATTCTGTTCAACATATATATTGGAGTCCTGTACCCCCATGATCCGTCCTGGGCCCAAGTTGCAGGACCATAGGTAGCTATGATCCGCTCAGGTGGCCACTCATCCTCCCCCCACTTCTGGGTTCCTCCTATCTGGATGTCCCTTTTTCTCCGTGCCAACTCATCATACAGGGGAACCCCAAGACTTTGCCCCTCAATTCTTGGAAGTAGGAAAAAGGAGGGTCTAATTATGCCTAGGGTACAGCTTCCAGCCCAGTCTTTTTGGAGCAAAACATAGGCTATTTTCCCACATAACCAGAAGAGTCCTTTTGATGCTCGCCAATAATTATGAAATTTTACATTGTTTATGCCAATCTTACTCCAGAATTTTGAGATATTTGGTTCATCTTGGAAGGGGTTGGGTTCCCTGGTAATACATTCATATAACTTTTCTCGTTCCACATATGTACACCCTTGTTTTTGTTTTCTTGCCCAATATAAATCCTTAGCCTTAGGGATCCACCACTGATGTGTACCATTTGTTACAAAATACCTTTTACAGGGAAGCTCACCCACATACGCTATGTATTTAGGACCTCTCCTCCATAGACATTCTTCTCCGATGACTCCTGATCTCAAGCTCCAAGTTTCTTCTTCCTCCCTCTCATCTGCTCCTGATGATTCCTTCTCCATTATCTTTAGGGTCTCCTGTGGGGTCAAAGCAATCCCCTCCCAAGGCCAAACCTCTGCCCTCCAGGTATCTCCACAAATCCAGCAATCAGTTATATTCGATTCATGACTTATTTTCTCAACTAGATCTAGGAACAAGTTCTTTCCTCCCATCATTCTGATTTCAGGTCCCTTCTTAATTACCCCTTTTACCTCCTTTTCTCTAATCAAGTCTGGCTCCCATTTTCCTGCTTTTTCTTTTTGCTTTACCGGGTCTTTCTCAGACCAGATCCATTTCTCCTTCATTGGGCATTCTCTCAGCAATTCCTGTTTAAAAGTCCCTACATTCTCAAAAAGCCAATAGGTTCGGCCATCCTCTATGCAAGTTTGCAGCTCTAAAAAGTTGGCACAATTAGGGCTCGGATTCGAATGGGTTCTCCCGCATACAAGGGGTAGTAACATTTATCACAGGATGGTGCTCCTCCCGCTTGGATGTTAATCATGAGGAGAACCCATATCAGCAGGGGTCCGGTACAGGGCACTCTCCCACCTATGTCTCCCCTCTAATCCCAATTAGAGGATCCGCAACTCTCTGTGGCAAGAGTGTATCCTGATCTGGTCTTGCCCCCTTGCAGTATTCTTACCCGTTGGCTATTGTTACCCTCTTGTTGCGGTGACAATCTCCCTTTTGTGTCAACTTATTTTCTTTCCTTTTAGGGTCTGATTGCTAGGTGTGTGGGAGGATGCTCTATTCCTTCAGAGTTCTTTGGATCTGTAATGAGACACATCAAACAAATTTTTAAAAAGTTCTTTTAAATTCCTCAATAAATAACTATTTTAAAATTTAAACATTAACAAGTATTAATCATGCAATGAACAATTTCAAATTCTTAAAACTTATATCACTAAAACAGTTAATAACTATAAATCATCTTAAAAAAAACTCCATCTTTATCTGTCCTTTCATGGCTTCTTCTTTAGTGTCAGCTTGGTGTTGGTTGAGTTAACTACCGTCCACTCGGAGCTTGTACAGGTCCTTTTACCCTGGAGACATGAGTCCATCCTTTTTCTTGAGTTCTTACTGCTGTTGCTGCGGTCAGCAAAATTTGGGCCTTCCCATTTCAGGGTCAATGGCTGATCTTTCCAAGTTTTAATTAATACCCAATCGCCAGGCTGGAATTTATGAATATCGAAATCAATGGGCATAGTTTGGGGAAGATACCCCTTTTCCCTCAGTTCTTTGAGAGTCTTTGCAACAGTTCGTAGGTATTTCCTCACACTCTGTTCTCCCTCTTCATAAGTTCCAAGATGGCCCGGAGTAGTGAGAAAAGGTAGTCCAAACATCACTTCATAAGGCGAAACCCCTATGTCTGCTCTAGGTTTTGTCCGGATCCTCATTAGGGCCAGGGGAAGACATTTTACCCAGTTCATTTTAGTTTCTTCTACTAGCTTGGTAAGGGCTACCTTCAATGTTTGATTTACTCTTTCCACTCTTCCAGAGCTTTGTGGTCTCCATGGAGTGTGTAATTTCCATGTGATGTTTAGGGCCTCAACGAGTAGTTGTAACACTTGGGCTGTAAAATGAGGACCTCTATCTGAGTCTATAGTGTGTATTATACCATACCGAGGTATTATCTGTTCTAACAGGATCTTCCCAACCACTTCAGCTGTTGTTCTTGTTGTAGGATGAGCCTCTACCCAATGGGTTAGGTGGTCGACTATGACTAGCAGATATTTAAATCTTTGCACCTGGGGCAACTCAGTAAAATCAACTTGAATACTCTGAAAGGGTCTTCTTGCTAATTCCCTTCCCCCAAGAGGCATTTTCCGCATCACTTTTCTATTCACTCGCTGACAAGTTATGCAGTCCCGTGTTATTACCTTTGCAATTGTAAAAATTCCAATACACACATAAGTCCTCAGAAAGTGGTCACACAATGCTTGCATTCCCCAGTGTGTTGAGGAGTGTAACTCTTCTAATACTTTTCTAGCTAGGGCCTTGTTCAATACTTGTCTCCCATCTGGCATCCTCCACTCACCCTTCTCATTTTTGATTGCCCCGTGCTTCTGGAATTCTTCTAGCTCCTTCTCTCTAATGTGTGGGATGTCTCCATCTTTGCCCTTGTCTTCTAAACTCGATAAATGTAGGATGGTTCCTTTAATCCTAAGGCTGCTTTCTGTGCTATCTGGTCGGCCAAATTATTTCCTTTTATCTCCAGGGAGTCTCCTCTTTGATGTCCTCTTACATGCACTACGGCTATCTCCACTGGGCCTCTTAAAGCTTCAAGTACCTCTTTTATTAAATTCTCATGCACTAATGTTTTTCCCTTTGAATTTACAAAACCTCTCTCAGTCCAGATTTTACCAAAAGTGTGTACCACTCCATATGCATATTTTGAGTCAGTATAAATAGTTCCTTTTTGATAACTGAGCCACAACAATCCTCGTAATAAAGCATAAAGTTCACAGCACTGCGCCGACCATTGTCCTGAAAGTTTTCCTTTTTCTATAATATTCATGTCTTTTCCATTTATCACTGCATACCCCAAAACTCGTTTTCCTTCTATTACTCTGGACGAACCATCCACAAAAAGGATCTCTCCTTCCAGTAAGGGGTGTTCCAATAAGTCCTCCCTGACTTTCGTTTGCAGGTCAATGGTTTCGATGCAGATATGCTCAAGTCCCCTGTCTGGTTCTCCATATAAAAATTGGGCAGGGTTTATTGCTCTGGTTGTGGTTAACTCTAAATTTTCCATATTATTTAGAATCAGTTCATACTTTAAAAGCCTGCTGTCAGAGATCCATTGGCTAGCTTTTTTGCTTAGTATGGTTTTCAAATCACATGGAGTGTACACTCTTAATCTTGTTACCAAAAGTTAGCTTATATCCTTCCTCCACCAGAGTTATGTTGCCTCTCGGAGGCGTAGCGACCTGGTTCAGGAACGGTACGACGACCACCTCAGGTCATTCAGGCCATCAGCTCGCGGACACCAATTTGGTGGACGGCAAATGGCGTTTATTCATGGGTTACATAGGGTTAAATAACCTGGGTTTGCTGCGTCACTTCCTTCTGGTCAGGTATTACCTGTAGAGGGGAGGGGTTTTACCTGTCCCGTACAACGCGATATCTTCCGAACGCCTGTCCCAAATCTCCTACATTTCCCCCCCTCTATCCTAAATTATCCACATTTCCCCCCCCCATGATTGATTAAAAAACATGCAAAGTATAAATGGTATAAAATTTCAAGAACTAGTAAAAACCTACGTAACAAGTTATAAAAAGTGATATAACATTCACAAAATAAATGCGCTCTAGAGCAATTGCTGGCGGTCAACAAAACGAATGTTTACCTTTTCTAACCGGCTTTTAATAAATGATACCAATTTGTTTAGTATGCAAGGCCTGAAAATCAGCGTTAGGAGTAACATAGTGAGGGGGCCTATTAGAGTGGAAACAAGGGTGGTCAGCCATGGAGACTGGTTAAACCATGACTCGAACCATCCTTGTTGGGCTTCTCTTTCTCTTTTTCTCTGGGCTAGTCTTTCTCTTAGTTCAGTCATTGAGTCCCGTACAACTCCGGTGTGGTCTGCATAAAAGCAGCATTCCTCTTTCAAGGCTGCACACAGGCCTCCTTGTTGCATGAGCAAGAGATCCAGTCCTCGCCTGTTCTGCAGGACGACTTCTGAGAGAGAGGAGACAGATTTCTCTAGAAAGGAGATGGATTTTTCAATCCTTTGTAAGTCCTCATCAATAGTCATCTGCAGCTGAGAAAGTCCCTGGTGTTGGGTCACGAGGGCTGAAACACCTGTGGCTGTGCCGGTGGCTCCAAGGCCGAGCAGCATTGCGATGGTTATGCCTGTTATTATTTCTCTCGTGGAGCCGGCTGGGTTCTTCAAAAAGGTGGTACATTTCTTCTTCTTGGTGATACAGGACTCTAGGAACAATTAAAACTTGGACACAAAAATCAGAAATTTGTCACCCTGACTTTCAGTAGGGCAAGGGCATCCCTCCCCAGCAAGGGTGGACACTTTGGCATAACATATGGGAAAAGGGTGATAGTTTTCTCCGGTCCTCTTTCGGTGCAGAGCGTTATCGCTATCAGTTGGGTGCTTTTTTGGACCTGAGATAGTCCCCCAACTCCGCCCACCATGGGGGCCTCCTCCAGTTACCAGTGTATAGGCCAGTATGTTTCTGGGACAACGGTAACATCTGATCCCGTATCAATCAAAAAGAGGAGACGAATAGCAGAGTCACCTGGGTTGTTATGGAGACAGCAAACTCCCCACACGATCGGCGGGTGGCTGCCCACTTTCATGGCCAAAGCCACCCAGGGATCTCGCTCCCAGGAGTTTGTTCCTGCTGTGCCTGGAGCGCAGACAGGTTCAACTGAGCCATCGGTTGAGCTGTGGAATTGGTCATTTCCCGGGGGGGCAGTGGGTGCGGGAGCTCCATGGCCCATTGAGGATTGGCATAGCTGGGCCGCTTCACGTCCCGAGTGGGAGGGAGCTGTGTGCGGCCCAGATGCCCCCTCCCCCTCCTGTTTCCCTGGAGCTTGGATCTGCATTCTCTGGCAAAATGTCCCTTTTTCCCACATGCCCAGCATGGCCCCCTAGGTCGGGTCTGGCGTGGGGGAACCGCTGTTGTTGGAGGCTCTAATTGGGGACAATTCATTACAACATGGCCTGCCTGGCCACATTTAAAGCATGCCATTACACTGGTTATTGCAGTGCGGACAGCTGCCTGGATTGGGGCCAGATGCTTAATCATATCTGCAATACTGGACCCAGCTGGTAATGACCGTAAAATGTCCTTAGTGGCAGAATTGCATTGTTGACGCAAGCATTCTGCCACCACAGGGCCCTTTGCTTCTGAGGGCAGAGCAGAGGAATCGACTGCTGCTTGGAGGCGGTCTACAAATTGCGTGAAGCTTTCGCTCTCGCTCTGCTTTATTGTGGACCATGGCGATGGTCTCGCAATAACTCTGGAAGCAGAGCGGATAGCTTCTCCGGCAGCGCGCGTAGTTGCCATGACTTCGTGGGCCCGTAGGCCCTCGGCCTGCGCCTGGGGTGTGATCATGGTTGGGTCCGTGCCCATTAGCCGCTGTAGGCTGGAGCCGTGGAGGGGGTGGTCTGCCCCAGCTACTAGGGCTAGTTGCTTTGCGCAATTGTCTTCCCACTCTTGTTTGAAAACAATCATCCCTGCCCCATCAAAAATTAATCTGCAGGTTTGTTTGATGTCAAATGGGAGCATGTCATCCCCTCCAAAAAGGCTGTCGATGAGGGTGGAAACCATAGCCGAATTAATCCCTCTGCCTGCAATTGCTTTAACAATTGCTTGTATATCTTTAGGATTTATCGGTGAGTAAGTCCTCTGGTTTCCGCCTTGCCCTCCTACCCGGACCGGGAAAGCTAGCATGGCTGAAGGGGCCCATTCAGCACAGGCTGTTTTTATCTTTCTCCAGTCTGTAAGCGGGGTATGTTCTTTTTCAAATTTCCCCTTGGCCCAAGTAGGATTGCGGTGGTTATAGCTTTTATCTATTCTTAAATAACCTTGGTTGGAGTCGGAGTCAGTTACGGACCATTCGTCAAGCCACCTGCTCCAGCTGTAGTCCGACTCGGAGCCAGAAGTCGACTGACTGGATACTTCCGGGCTCCGGAGCTTTTTCGCCGGGCTCCTACCCCGCCCCCTTCTCTTAGGATTGGGCCGCTCCTTCCCCCTGGGCTCGCCCCGCCTCCTGCTGAGGGAGGCTCTTGCTATATATGGGCATGTTTCTGGGCGAGCGCTCTGGTTGGCCCTGGTTCCCCCTCTGGGATTCCCCCACCTTTTCCATTCACGCGCGTCTGCGTTATCTGGCGGCCCTTCTTTGATCCCGCCGGCCGCGTCTGCGTTACCTGGCGCACCACCCCCGCTGCCGCTGGCCGCGTGTGTGCCTCCCGGCGCACCTCCCCCGCTTGTGCCGGCCGCGTGTGTGTCTCCCGGCGCACCTCCCCCGCTTCTGCCGGCCGCGTGTGCACCCCCCCCATCCCCTCCGGGGTCGGCGCCATTCTGCGGGGCATAGGGTGGGGGTCTCGCCCACGCCGTTTCGGACTCCGCTTTAACGGCAGCCCCCCGTGCCTCCTCCACCAGCCTGCCCCAGAATGACTGCGCCCGCTCCTTTCCCTCTGTAGGTAGGGTTGGGCTGGGGGCCTGTGGAGAGGGTCCCTGCTCCTGTGAGCCTGTATGCTCGGCAGGGGTACTTTCATCTGCCGTTTGCGTAGCCGCCCCAACTCCCAGCCAAGGTGTGGCTAGCAAACAGTTCCGTGCGGCTTTCCAGGTCTCCTGCTCTTGCAGGGCCTTACACAAAGCCTGCACGACTTTTCCCCATAATTTAAGGTATTTCCCCGAACCCGAGGACATTGTTTCATCGGCTAGAGCCTTGGAACATTTGTCCCATACTTCTGGGTGGAGCATATCCACCGGTCGGTCTAATACCCCAATTTCCAAAAGCCTCGCAACAGCAAGAGTAAAATCTTTTGGCTTGCAATCAATGCCCCATTGCTTATGAATCTGAGATACGACCTTTGCGAGAGCTTCCATCCTCCTCGCTGGTCTGGGAGCGTCCCCCCCACCGGGCTGGTCCCGCCGCGCCGGCCACCGTTCACCTGTCCAGGCGAATTCCCAATCCCGATTCCGATTCCAGATCCCAGGGTTTCGGCACCACTTGTTGCCTCTCGGAGGCGTAGCAACCTGGTTCAGGAACGGTACGACGACCACCTCAGGTCATTCAGGCCATCAGC
The DNA here is from genome assembly GCF_020740725.1 of Corvus hawaiiensis. Classification (NCBI taxonomy): domain Eukaryota; kingdom Metazoa; phylum Chordata; class Aves; order Passeriformes; family Corvidae; genus Corvus; species Corvus hawaiiensis. Next base: position 13,442,389 of record NC_063227.1, on the reverse strand, counting down.
TCGCGGACACCAATTTGGTGGACAGCAAATGGCGTTTATTCATGGGTTACATAGGGTTAAATAACCTGGGTTTACCGCGTCACTTCCTTCTGGTCAGGTATTACCTGTAGAGGGGAGGGGTTTTACCTGTCCCGTACAACGCGATATCTTCCGAACGCCTGTCCCAAATCTCCTACATTTCCCCCCCTCTATCCTAAATTATCCACAGAGTTACTGTGGCCGCGACAGCCTGGAGACAGGTTGGCCATCCCCTTATCACTGGGTCTAATAACTTTGACACATAGGTTTTTTCACTCCACACCACTCCTGCACAAGCACTCCATAAGCCACTCCTTCTTCAACATTCACAAATAACTCAAATAACCTTTCTAAATCAGGCAAACTCAATACTGGAGCAGTTATCAGTTTTTCTTTCAATTCTTCCAACCTGTTATTGTCTTCTTCATCCCAGGTTAAGGGTTCTTGCTCAACTAATTTGTCATACAAGAATTTTACTAATTTGGTATGTCCCTCTATCCATAATTTACAGTATCCAATCAACCCTAACAATTTTCTCACATCCGTTTCTGTTTTTTGGTGCTGGCAATGACAATATTCCCTGTATTCTTCTTGAGTCTAGTTTCTTGTAGCCGTGCCCAATTACATGACCTAAATACTTCACCTCTGGTTCTACAAATTGCAACTTCCTTTTTGATACTTTCAAACCCTTTTCTGCTAGAAAATTTAGTAATTTAATTGTCGTTTCCTGGACCTCTTCTTTTTGTTCCCCTGAGGCTAACAAATCGTCCACATACTGTAATATCTGTATCTGTCCAATTGGTAAAAATTCTCGCATCAGTTCTTCTAAGGCCTGACCAAATAAATTTGGGGATTCTGTGAATCCCTGAGGTAGTCGAGTCCATTGTAGTTGTTGTTTCCTTCCTGTAGTCTCATCATGCCATTCAAAGGCAAACCACCCTCTGCTTTCTTTTTCAAGTGGGCACGCCCAAAAGGCATCTTTCAGATCGATTACACTGAACCATGCATGTCGTGATGATATTTTATTTAACAAAGTATATGGGTTAGTGACAACTGGATAACGTGCAATGGTTTGTTTGTTTACCTCCCTCAAATCTTGCACCAGGCGGTAGGTCCCGTCTGGCTTCTTAACTGGCAAAATTGGGGTGTTGTGAGGGGACATGCATGGCTCAAGTATACCACTTAAAATTAATTCCTTAATTACAGGGGCTAATCCCTGTCTTCCTTCAGCTGATATATGGTATTGTTTAACTCTTATGGGTAGTATATTTGGCTTCATCTTTATTTCAATGGGCAGGATGTCTAGTAATCCATGCCCTCCTCCTTCTGCCCACACTTCAGGGTTAATAGTCTCCTCCTCATCTTTTGTTCACACCATTATCTTAGCCACCATTCTGCCTTCCTCAGGGACTACCCCTATCCCCAGCTGTAATTGCAGGTCCTGGCCTAGTAAATTGCATCCTAATTTTGGCATGTATAATAAATCTACACAGCTTTCTCAGGAATTGCCTTTTACTTGTACTTGTTCAATCATGGCCACATCAAATGGATCATTCTTAGCTCCCTTAACCTTCCATCTCCTATCACTCAACTTACAACCTTCTGGAAGTTTTGATATACATGATCTGTCTGCTCCAGTATCAACAAGAAACTCATATTCTTCGCTCTGGGGGCCAACTTCTAGATTTACCAAGGGCTCTGTCTGATTTTCAAAACCTTCCCCCAGAGCAAAGAGCCCCTGACACCCCTAATCATTTTCCTTTAAAATCTTTTCTAATGTATCCTGTTCTCTTGCAATTACTTCATCCAGATTTCTTCTCTTGCAGTTTCTCTTTGTGTGTCCCTCCTCACCAAAATAATAGCATATGATTTTGTCCCAGTTCTGTTTTCTCTGCCTGTACGTCTTTTCCTTCTCCTCCCCATCTCCTTTTAAATCTCCCCTTCCAAATCCAGTGCTTTCTCTAGCTATTGCTACCATGATCTTCGCCTTAGTTTTTGTCTTCTCCTCCTCTCTTCTCAAGTATACCTTCTGTGCCTCCCTCAACAATTCATTCAAACTCTTCTCCTGCCAGTCATCTATCTTCTCCAACTTCCTTCTAATATCTGTCCACGCCTTGGTGACAAACTGGATCTTCACTAATACTTGCCCCTCTGGGCTATCTGGATCCACACTAGAATATAACTGAAAGTTCCTTTTTAACCTTTCTAACCAAGCACTCGGGGTCTCATCCTTTTCTTGCTGGCTATCAAAAGCCAGTCTGGCACTATTTGTTCTGGGCACAGCCTCTCTTATACCTTTTATTATGAGTGCCCTATAATCTCTCATATTTCTCCTTCCTAATTCATCATTTGGGTCCCAGTCTGGCTGCACATGCGGCATTTTCTCCTCCCCCCGAGGTCCATTCCTATTTTCTCGCTCCCAGATCCGCATGCCAGCTGCCCTGATTAATTGGGTTTCTTCTGGGGAAAAGAGTATACCCATAATAGAGTTTAACTCTTCCCAAGTGTAAATACTAGGACCCAAAAACTGGTCAACTTGGTTGGATATGCCTAGTGGATCCTCCAGCAAACTTTTTAACTCTTTCTTAAAATTTCTCACTTTAGAAGCCATCAACGGTGTATTCACAAACCCAATTCCTCCTCTAGCACCTCCCATGGGCACTTCTCTCAAGGAGAATAATCGGTCCACAGTTTCTTTTTGAAGCCCACTCTTCTGGCTTTGGAGCCTAGTATTATAACCATGGTGTTTTTCCATCTCATCTAGGCCCTTTTTCACTTCTGATTCCTTTCCCCCCTTGCAGCTGCAATTTTGCACTGTATTTCCTTCAGCAGGGGCATTATGTATTGAGGAGAAGCTAAGGGGTGTAGTTTGAGACATAGGAGAGACAAGAAGAGGTGTAGGCAGATTCTGTGGTATGGTTGGGACATTAAGAATACTTAGTTGGGGTGCAGGAGAAACTGGCCCAGGGGTAGGGGAAGCAGATGGAGCAGGTGGGGTCTGGGGTGATAGAATAGGGTGCAGCAGAGGGGGTTGAGACATGTGTGGAGCAGGTGTTGAAGGGAGTGGGAGAGACACTGGCTGAGCAGGGGGAAGCACTTAAGGAGTAGGAGGGTGAGCCACAGGTAGAGTGGGTGGAGAAGGGGGTGGGAGACAGTCAAGAGGGTCCCATCTTTTTGAACTACTTTTCTCCCCTGCTTCCTGTGTTTCTTTCTCATTTGCTTCCTTCTCTTTTGACATTTTGTATACTCTTATTTTCTTATCCCAGATTTCATTTTCAAGCCAGCAGGCTGCATATAATATTTCTTCCTCATTTTGGCTTTCTTTTAAGTTAACATGTCTGTTCAAGGCCCTGCACATAATCCCTTAATATGGAAACCTAATAAGACTGCTAGTCTCAAATGATAACACAAAGCGTCTCAATAATATGGGAGAGAAAAGGAAAAACCTATGTGTAGGAACCTCAAAGGGATCATGGGAACTAAAAAAAATGGCAGTCCGTGGGAAAATATACTGATTGTCGGAAATCCGACCGGAGACCTCAAAAACTACAGTTAAGATGGCAGCCCAACTGGAAATCGGATGAACTCTACCAAAAACTACAATTAAGATGGCGGCCCAACCGGAAACCGGATGAACCCTACCAAAAACTACAACCAAAATGGCAGCCTAACCGGAAACCGGATGAACCCCACCAGGCTCTTCCGGCCCGTCTAGGGCCCAACTTCAGACTCCACCCCTCGTTGGAGCGGGGGTGGAACCCTCTGTCCTCCGGGGAGTTCTCCAAAAAAATTAATATGGCTCCTGCCAGACGCCACCAAACACCTCTCCTCTGCACCCTAGATCTTAAAATGGCTGAGACACTGACAGTTTCTTAAAAATTAAGATGGCGTTCGTCAGACGCCACTAGACACACTCTCCTCTCTGCCTGATAAGCAGTCCGGGGACTACCATCTCCGAACCTCACCGCCAAGCTTACCACAACAACCACACAACTGAAACAATTTGTAGACTCTCTTAATTTATATGCACTAAAATTCTTTTGAATAACCAAAAAGGACCAACAAAATACACTCAAGTAGTCTTGAGTTCCAACCTAAAGCACAAACTGCTAACAGAAAAACGCCACCAAAGAATAATCAGAACAATTTATATCGCAAAATGGCGCTCGCCAGACGCCACTAGACACTTCTCCTCTCCACCTGAAAGGCAGTCTGGGGACTATTGGACCCTCCTCACCCCAGAACCTTACCCTCCAGGCTCACCGCAGCAACCATGCAATTAAAATAATTTTATAAGACTTTTTAAACTAATTAATATGCGTCTAAAAAAAAATCTTCTGAATAACAAAAAAAAGGACCAACAAAATGCACCGAAGTAGTCTTGAGTTCTGATTTAAAAGGTAAATTGCCAACAGAAAAACATCATGAAAAAAATCTTCTAACTCCCTGGGTGGCAGGTTCTAATTCCTCCTCCCCCCTACGAACCTCACCTGGGGTTCCTAGCTCGGAGGGGGTGTCCTAATTCCCCTTGTGCTGGGCACCTTTCCCTCCTCCCCTGCCCGAAAGGAGGCAACCTCCAAACCAGTGGTTCCCCTTACTCTGAGAATCTCTGGTCAGGAGTTTTTCTTCCAGCACACAAGGGTCCTAGTTCCTCGGGCACAGACTCTCCGGGGTCTGCCCCAAGGAACCCCCTCCTCCCAGGTGGCCTTGGCTGATGGAATCGCTACTTCCCCGTCTGGGATTCCTAGCGATTCCACCCCCGATCTGGCAGCGACCAAGCCACCTCTAGTAGGAGCCTCTCACAGGTACGGGGCGGCTAGAAGGAGGGTACTCCCCCATCTCTCACCTCCAGGTGTCCCTTGGGGTACAGCACTCACACGTTTCCACTCGCTTCCCTCCTTTCCTGGCTAGGCTCCTCGCGGAGAACTGGAACCGCGGTACTCGGAGGTCCTCACTCACTTCGGGAGTCTGCTCTAAGCAGCCCCTGTCTCACTCGGTCGCCACCTCACACACACTCGTACCCCCTAATGCCTCACCCCACTCGCAGGACCGACCTTACATGCGAGCCCCGCTCCTCGGAGGGGTACCTCTGGGTTGCTGGGCTTCTGATCTTCCCTTGGGACAGCCGACAGTCCTCCCAACGGTCACGAAAAAATCCGAAGTCCAGGCGGCAGAAAAAAAAACTCTGCCGGGCGCCTTCCCTGAACCCATCCTTCTCCAGGACCGCCCAGGGGGCGTGGCTTATCCCAGACGAGGCCCCCCAGCTGTTATAAACGGAGCCTGGACTTTTTTGGGTGGAGTGAAAGTCTGCTCGTTTATTTAAAAAGAAAAAACAGAAGTGGAGACTCGAGATAAGCCCGAGTCCCACTCGGCAACCCAGAAAAAAACAACAGTGTGATGCACAGGGCGTTCCTTCGGACTCAGGTTCCTCAGGAAGACCCCCGGCCGGTGAGGGGCTGAGCCCCAGGGCCGTTTTACAGTCTCTCTGATGTTATGATTGGTGGAGCTCCAATCCTCCCTCTGATGGCTTGTTGCTAGGGTCCTCATTGGTGTTCAGCTCTGTCAGTCTCTGGGGCATCGAGTGATTGGTTTGCCCCCTAACCAATAATTCCTCAAGATGTTTACATCGTAAATTATTAAGTCATCTTAAGAACATTCCAGAACGTTCCCCTCTTTTCTATAGACCCATTACTCTCCCCCATTAGTGTCACCATCTAGCGATCACATAGCAGCATTACACCCGTACAGTCGCAATAATAATCAACTTCTTAACTATATATAACAAATAACTATTAACTTCTTTTTAACCAAAAAAAAAAAAAACTTTTAACCATTTATTACACTTATACCCTCTTCCAACCCCTGTGTCCCGGACCCCTCTTCCCCTATGCTGGAAAACACAGCTAGAGAAGACTGCTTTATAGCACAGGAGAGCTATCGTCCTCCTGGCTCACCCGTGTTTCCTCAGCACCCTGCCTTGGATGGGAATCCAGAGCCCGTCCCAGGACCTTCCCAACCCCTCTTCTCCACTCTTTTGTCCCCAGTTTCTAGCCCTCATGTTTCAACCACGCGTAAAAACCCCTTCTCCCCGATCTCTTTGTTCCCAGGGACAGCCATTGCCATGTGCATGCAGCCCGGGAAAAACCCCCTCCCCCCAACCCCTTTTCTCCGAGTTTGTCTCCAATAATGGCGGATGCAATGTTCCTTCCTCTCCAAACTACACCTCCCACAATCCCTTTCTCCCCCACCCCACAAATCCCTTCTTGTCACCATCCCCTCCCACTCCTGCGTCACACCCTGACCCCGCCCCCAACCCCGCCCCCACAGTGTCGTGTTTCACCCCTCCCTCTGTGCCCGCCCATGACTCAAGTACTGCCCCTGCCTCCCACAACTCCGCCCCCAACCCCTCCCCTCCTCTGGCCGTGTCCCCTCCTCCACTCCCCGCCCCTGCTTCCCATTGTCCCGCCCCAGCTTCCCACAGTCCTGTGACTACCTCTCTAAATCCTGGAACCAGGAAGTAACTCCAACTTCTTCTACTACACTCTCTCATACTAGCAATGGAGCAAACCCTGACTGGAAACCCTTTCCTTATTCTAATATTAAGGATTTGTGCAAGGCAATTAAGGAGTTTGGAATGCAGAGTAATTATTTTAAGAGCCTTTTAAGTGCTACTTTTGCAACTCACTTACTTGTACCTCATGATTTAGTTACATTGATGCAAACTCTTCTCACACCTGGTGATTTTATGATGTGGAAAAAGCAATGGAAAATTATTTTATCTGATTTATTGAAAATTTTGTGGCAAACTCCAGATAATTACCTGGACTTTGAGAATAATTATATCACACTAGACCTTTTATCTGGTGACAATAATATGGCAAATCCTCAAAAACAAGCAATACTTATCCCTCGTCCAGTTCTTACTGAAATCACACGTGCTGCTGAAAAGGCCTTAACATTATTACCATCTGAAACTCCTAACTCTCATTATACCACCACCAAACAATTGCCAAATGAAAATATTATTCACTTTTATAACCATTTGTACGAAGCTGTCTCTTCCCAGGTCCCTAATCCTGACCTCCAACAAGTGCTCCTACTTGAACTTCTCCAAGTTAATACAAATGATGCTTGCAAACAAGTCATCCTCACTCTCCCTCTGCATTCTCCTCCTACTGTTGAATCCATCCTCGAAGTCTGTACAAAGAAGGTGCAGCTGAACACAGCTGCTCCCTTTTTGAAAAAAGTGGGGATGGTTGGGGAAATTGTGGAGAATGCTACAGGTACAGGGGAAACTCAATCGCGTAGTAACTTTATATGCTATCGTTGTCAGAAAAAGGGACATGTAGCTCGCAATTGCAGAACGATTATAACTGCTGATAAAAACTCTCCAAAGACTGTTTCCCCAGGTCAACAGCAGGGAAACTAGCGACCCAACGCGTCCTAACAGCTCCGCGTTCAGACCTAAATAGGGCTGCAGACAAACCAACTTGGACTTCTGGACTCAGGTTTAAGGTAACCTGTGATAAAGCACACCATTTCAACAACAACAAACAGTCTGTAATACCCATCTCATTCCAGAATGTGGAGCACATGCAAGACTTTACATACCTTTTTGTTATTGGGGACACTTGGGAAACACCTGCTGGGATAGAGGTTACACCTATACTCATGAAAGTGGATCAGAACAGGTGTTTTAACCTAATTGTACAATGTATATATCTGCCGTACGTTATGCCAAAGGGTCAAGTCATTGCACAGGCCATTCCACTGCCCAAATATCTGCCCACAGATGGTCATATCCCAGCCATCTGTTGGACTGAGGTTTTGGGAAACAACAAACCTGTAATAGAATGTAAGCGCCATCACAAATCACATAAAATCAGTATAATGGGAATGATAGATACAGGTACTGATGTGTCTGTCATTCCATTTGATAAGTGGCCTGCGCAATGGGAATTGCAATCTCAGGGTATCATACAAGGGATTGGAGGTACCCAAATTGCAAAGCAATCCAAATACACCATCCAAATTGAAGGTCCTGAAGGACAAATAGTGACGCTTTGTCCATATGTCCTAGACACCAAATTCACCCTATGGGGAAGGGATGCCATGTCTCAGTGGGGAACAAAAATTGATATCACCCCTAGACATCAAAATTTTCCCTTGCAGGCCACTGAAGCAGAGTGCCAACCACAGAAGTTAACTTGGAAAACAGATGAACCCGTGTGGGTTAACCAGTGGTCGCTAAAAAAAGAAAACTTAGAGGCACTCAAAACATTAGTAGCTGAACAATTGGCTAAAGGAAATATAGTTCCAACTAACAGCCCATGGAACACACCCGTGTTTGTAATACAAAAACCGGGAAAGAACAAATATAGGCTACTCCAAGATCTTAGAGAAATTAATAAGGTTATTGAAGACATGGGACCCCTTCAACCATGTATGCCATCACCTTCAATGCTCCCACAACATTGGCATATAGCTGTTCTTGACATTAAAGATTGCTTCTTTCATATTCCACTCCACCCTGCAGATGCCCCTCGATTTGCATTTTCTGTACCCTCTCTTAATCGTGAAACTCCCATGGAACGTTATCATTGGCTTGTGCTTCCCCAAGGTATGAAAAATTCCCCAACACTCTCCAAGAGTATATTGCTAAAATTCTATCTCCCATCCGTGCCAAAGCAGAGAAAGCCATCATCCTACATTATATGGATGATGTACTGGTATGTGCTCCCAGTAATCAGTATCTCGAGCAGACACTTAACATGGTGATTGAGGCCCTAGAGGCCAAGGGCTTTGAATTACAACCTGAAAAAATGCAGAGAACAAGCCCTTGGAAATACCTCGGACTCAAAATCACAGAAACCTCTATCACCCCAACACCCGTCACCATTAATAATAACCCAAAAACATTAGAGGAAGTGCAACAGATCTGTGGGACACTGAAGTATTTAAGGTCCTGGTTAGGACTCACCACAGAGGATGTAGCTCCTCTTGCAAACCTGTTAAAAGGGGAAGGCGGTCCAGCATGCCCTAGATCCCTGACAGAAGAGGCAAGGCAGTCTCTCAAAAAGATACAAGAGCTCATTTCCACCAGACAAGCACACAGGTATCAGCCCTCCCTACCCTTTAAGCTTGTCATTCTAGGGAAGGTACCACGCTTTCACAGCCTCATATTTCAGTGGGACAAAGAAAGAAAGAACCCCTCATCATAATTGAATGGGTATTCCTTCCACTCCAACCTCCTAAAACCATCACACAGCCACAAGAACTAATGGCAAAAATTATCATGAAGGGTAGAGCAAGGCTCTGCACCCTGGCAGGATGTGACTTTGCGTGCATCTACTTACCTGTAACAATTGACGCATTAGATCACCTACTCCAAAATAATATAAATTTACAATTTGCATTAGATAGTTACTCAGGCCAAATCTCCAATCATTACCCAAAACATGACGTTTAATCTGCCATTCTCTTTCATCCCTCGAGAGATGCAAAGTAGAAAACCCCTCAATGCGATTACCATTTTTACCGATGCTTCAGGAAAAAGTAAAAAGTCCGTGATCACATGGAAAAATCCAAAGACGCAAAAGTGGGAATCTGACATCAAGGTAATCCAAGGATCACCACAAGTAGCTGAACTAGCAGCTGTCGTTAGAGCATTTGAGAGATTCAAAGAACCCTTTAATTTGGTCACAGACTCAGCATATGTAGCTGGAGTAAGTGTTAGAGCTGAGCATGCTCTCCTAAAAGAAATCTCAAACAAAAAAATTTATGATTTGCTCTCAAAATTAATTTATCTGGTTTCCCACAGAGAGCATCCCTATTTTGTCATGCATGTGAGGTCACATACAAACCTGCTAGGATTTATTGCAGAGGGTAATCGTAGAGCTGATGCTCTGGCTATGCCAGCAGACATAGTTCTATCAGCCGAATTACCAAAGCTCCCCCAAGTTTTTGAACAAGCAAAATTGAGCCATGCCATGTACCATCAAAATATTCCTGCTCTTATCTGCATGTTCCATCTGTCACGGACGCAGGCAAAAGCAATAGTGGCAACATGTCCCAACTGCCAGAAGCTACAGCTTCCATCACTGGGCATGGGGGTCAATCCCAGAGGCATTAATAGTGGTGAAGTGTGGCAGATGGACATCACACATTTCCCTGAATTTGGGAGATTAAAATACGTTCATGTTTCTATTGATACCTTCTCTGGTGCTATGTATGCCTCTGCACATGCAGGTGAAAAAAAGCTAAGGACGTTGAAAAACATCTTGTCCAAGCTTTTGCTGTGCTCTGTATACCTGAGGAGATAAAAACTGACAACTGACCTGCCTACACCTCTCAGGAGTTTAAAAACTTTCGTCAGCAGTGGGGATTTTGACATGTTACAGGTATTCCTCACTCCCCAACTGGACAAGGCATTGTTGAACGTGCCCATCAAACCCTCAAGCAAATGCTGCTACAACAATCAGGGACCACTAAACTCAACTCACCTGTCCTCAGACTCAGCAAAGCGTTGTTTACCATAAACTTCCTGAATGGCACCTTTGAGGATCCAAACCCTCCCATCTATCGTCATTTCCAGAACACCGAGAGATAGAAACTGAAGGAAAATCCAGAAGTCCTGATCCGGGACCCAGAGACTCAAAAAATCCAAGGACCATACAAACTTGTAACTTGGGGACGTGGGTATGCCAGTGTATCTACCCCTCAAGGACTGAGATGGATCCCAGGGAAATGGGTAAAATCTTATGTCACTTCCTCAAAAGTTAAGGAGGTTAAAACTGCTTCCTGGAAGAGATGCCGTAAAAAGGATCCTGATTTTTTTGCACCCTCATGTAAACCGCCTACTGCAGATTTTTATGTTAATCCCTTAAGTTAAGTTGCACTGTTTTGCACTCAGGTTTTGCACTGTATTTTTGTAAATCTTTGTCCTGATACCCCAGACCATAGATGTCCTGACTAAACCCCTGAGTTTTGACTGGGGAACTAGTTTAAAGGCATCCTAGGTACTGTCGAGTTGTAGGGACGATAGATTCCAATTATGTTTTCCACTGTTGTTTTGTTACTGTTCTATGCACTTTTAAGTTACTAAGAGTTACAACCCAGCTTTAAAGAAAAAAAAAATAGGGAATTGTTGCTGCCTGTTCTGAGCTTCCCCTCCCCCTCCCAAAGACACTTGCTCCTGCCACGTGCTCTGAGCTCCTTTGTTCTAAGCGCAGGCAAAACCAAATGTAACTCAAACTCTTTAGCAGTGTCTGATTGGCCGGTCACCCCGGGTCCGCCCCCAGTCCTCCCCTTTCCCCTTCTCCTAATAAAAGAGATCGTGGAGGGAGGCCCCACCCTCTCTTGGCTCAGCTATCTTCCTGTGAACATCTCTTGTTGTCTGTCTCATTTGAAAGCTTCTAACTGCAGGAAATTGAGCGAGCAGGGAGCTGTATTTCTCCCTCTTTGCTTCTGCTGATGGTATTTGCTTTGCAGCTGATACAGGTACTGATTTTAGAGCTACTAAAGTGCTAGATCGCCCGTGCTACCTCTCTAGGCTGCTCGAGGCTTTCTAAGGCATTAAAGTACTAGCCTAGCCAGTATAAAGCTGAAAAGATACCTTCCACAGGTGGGATTAGGAAAGGGAGACTGTAGGGGGGGCCTACAATGGAGATACTGTCTAACATGACTACGATTTTTTTAGCATATATACTGCCTTTCACAGGAACACCATCAGACCCAGTGACCTGCGCTGCCTACAACCCTTTTCTACCTTGTACAATTTTGAATTCCACCACCTCTCCATCTCCCAAGCTTGGGATGCATTTTTCAGGGTTATTCTTTTTAATAGCAGTTCTATGAACGAATATGTCTTGCTGGTTGTCACATCTCATTATAAAACCATAATTTTGTTTAACATGATACCACTTTACTATTCCTAAACCCTTACCTACGGTGATATTTTCCTTTTTCCAAGTGGCTGCTGTTTTTTGTCTCGCTGCGCTCTTGCTTTCTCTTTTGCTCGCTCCCGCGTTGGAATTGCCAGGGTTGCTAGTGCTGCCGGGGCCATCGGGGCTGCTCGTGCCTGCACGCTCTTCCCAGGCCCGCATTCAGGGCCGCACAGGCCGGGCTGGACCGCACTGCTCAGTTCTCCATGCATCGCCTCCTCTGGTCGCAGCTTTGCTGCCGCTGGCAGGCGCTGCAGCCACATCTTGGCCAGGCCCCCAAGCGATGACTCCCCCGCGCCCTGCTCCAGCGTGCATTTCGGCTGGGCGTGGCTCCGGTCCACCGCCACCGCCGCCAGCCACTACCTGTGCGCCGCCCCTCTCGGTCGGGCATTCACGGGGCTCGCTCCACCACGCGCTGCACGGGGCCAGGCAGGCACCGCCGGGTTGTGCCGCTCCTGCCGCCGACACTGCAACTCATGCCACTCCGCCTACATGCGGGAATTGCCTCGCTGCTGCTCACAGAGCACTCGGTGCACATGGGCGAGGCCGCACGGTCCCTGAGCCAGGCTTCCCTTCGCCAAGACACAGCTGACATTGCTCAACAGTCCCGGTAATTAAATAATACTCATGAAAATATTCTTCCATCAGCATATATTTTGACTCAAAATGTAACTGTGTCCAAACGGTGTTCCAAAAGTCTTTGGTAAGAATTAAATCCCAAGAAACATAGAAAAAGTTCTTAAACAACCATGAAAGGAAATGTTTCAGTTCCTTTTGAGCTTGAATTAAGCTAAAATTTACAAATCGTTGTTCAAGAATCTTTTCAAGTTTAAGATAAATGTCCATATGCGGCTCTGAGAGCCAAGAGTCTTCCCACGGTTCCTCCATAGTTCAGATATGGAATAGCAAAACAAAAACGAGAAGAGGAATCCAAAGTTTCTTTACTCAAATATCAGTCGCTTAGGGATCGGGGATCGTTCTGCTCACAATTCACCACCATTATGTTACAGTGGGGATACTGTAACACGCGTACCAAACAAGGAGTCCCGTGGAAAAGAAATATATATGGACAGATCCTTGATAGATGTTTCAGAGATGTTTGTTTCCCGAGCCGCATGGCCGTGGCTCTGCCCAAGGAACTGTTACAGTCACCGGACCAAGGGTCCTTGTCCACGCAGGGGAACACAAAACAACCAGTGGGGAACGAGGCTGACCAGGGGCTAGGGAAATCCTGTCTCTCTCCCCTCAGGGCCCCTCTCCCAGGGCTACATGGCAGGGGAGAGGGACCCCAACAGAAAATTACTTCATAAGGAGCTCTAGAAAGTAAAGTGTCTTAGGTTCAAGTATCTATTATGCTGGTTCACCCAATCATCATATTCCTGTTGAAATTGTCTATTTACTTTTATTTTAAAAGCATGTAATATAATGGCACAACCTTTAGGTTCCTGAAAAATACCGTGGCCTGTTGGATCCTGTGTGTCATTTTATCCTCCCTGTTGTGTCATAGCAGCTCTGGTGTATGGTACCCAGAATTTAAAAACCCATGATTAATAGAATTGTTGAGATAAACTAATGCTTGGCAGGAATAAAGAGTTCAAGAGGAGACAATCAGATTTTCATAAACAATTTTTTTCCCCTCAGTTAGGGTTATTTTTATTCCACTGCTTCTACTGAAGGGGAATTAATAAAATGACCAGATTATGCCAGTACAGGGAGATTCTGTGTGTTGCCTTTGTGTATCTTTCAAATGCCAGTATGTGTGAGTGTCACAAGCAGAACCCTCTTATGAAAAGCCACTTCAGCAATTATCATTTGCAATGAAGTAAAAGCAGAGGAGATGAAAACTGCAAATCAGTTTGGTTTTATGTTCTAATTAAGATTTTGATCAAACATCCAGCTATTTTTCCTGATCCCTGCTGCTAGATAGAGAGGGGGGAAAAGCCTTGACGTGAATATGGGGAAAGGATCTTCTCTTGTAGGTTATAGAAAGGAACAGGCTGCCTGCTCCTGAAGGACTATATCCCTGAAATTCTAGGCTGCTGCATCCCAGGTTGACCCTGGCGCAGATCCCCAGCCCCTGGCCTGGAGCCTGGGCTTAGGGTGTCTGTCCCTGGACATAACAGCACTGACCCATCCTGCTGTGCTTTAAGTCCTCCTGCTTTCATTATCCCCCCAGTTCTCTTCTGCTACTGTGACACTGCATGAGAGCACAAGCCCTTCTCAGATAAGGGTTAAAGGGTGGTAGAAATTACCTGTTCTTTCTCTCACACCTGGAAATCCTGATATGATTAGAGATGTGCAATTTGCACCATATTTTTAGTTTCTCCACATACCTTGTAGTAAATGATCTTAGAAGATCCAAGATTTAAATTTGGATGGTCTTCAGCAGTCTTAGATTCTTTTATGTTCCTCAGTCCCCATATTCAGACATACCAACTTTCATATCTCTCCTCACAACAGCCTATAAGATTCAGTAATTATGTTATTTTCAGCTTCTAAAACAAATGTATAAGGAGGTTAAATCCAAAAATGACTTAATTATATGCTTTTAAAACTCCCAGCAGCAGAAATTAATAGGTGCGAGGACTTTGACAGAATTCCAAAGGGCAGAATCTCAGGCAACATGTTCAGTCCAAGGTCAGGTAGTAATTCTGTGATTAACATGAACACTCTAATTTCTGGAAGGCCTTTCCAATTCAGCAATTCCAGCAGGAAACTGGAATTAAGCCACAAACATACCTGGCAAGTGAGGCTATTTGCTTTGGCTGGAATTGATGCAAAGAACCTCATATATTGAAAGGCAAATGTTCATAGTTAGCAAAAATAAGCAAATTTTCATGTTCTGTTGCTTAGAATTTGTGCTCAAATGCACAAACAAATGTATAGTTTTATGATAGTTTTTCCTGACCTGTGATGTTTATAAAATCTTTTGAAAGCATATTACACTGAGTTTGTAGTTCCCCACTTATTTATTTCAGCTATGGTAACGTTTCTGAGACAAAAATGAAAACATATCTGAATAAGCTTTGGTTTAAAAATCATAATAACAGCACATGCTAAAGAAAATCCAGTTGAGGGGATCATCATTGTGGGAAAATTCATTGCACAAAAATGCTGTATACTTTTCTTTTTATGACTTAAATTTCTTTTTTTTTGTCTTACAATATAAATTCAAATTTTGAAAAGGACATAATTATCCAAGATCATAGAGAGGAAGGTTTCAGTGAAGGAGAGTCTTTTCCAAAGAAAAATTGAGATGTTGCAAATGCTTGTCATAGTGGGAGAAATAGAATAAAATTAGAATATATTAAACTCAATATAGCAGTTGCAGAGTGTGTACTCAGTCAACTTAGATGTGAAAGAAGAAGTTCGTGGCCTTTACACCAATTAAAAAGATTTGGAACCATAATTAAGCCATTGACAACATTCTTTGCAATATAAAAGGTAATCAAATGTTTGGTTGTACAGCAACATTAGCCATTTGTAGGCTGACTACAATAATACAATTGAACTAATATTGCCCATAATTGTACAGAGTAAAAAACAGCTGCTCTTTTCTAGTAGGACACACTAACAGGTTATGCTAAAAGTGAATGCTCATTTTGTTGTTCTGAGTCACTAAAAAGTTACAGCTGTGGCTAGAACATCCTGTCCTGTTAGTTTAGAGAATTAGTATGATACTAGACTGTAGGCTAAGATCATCAAAACCCCAAAATCTCTAAACAGAAGCTTTGAGACTCTGTTCTGGTATCAAAGTCAACAGCAAACTCAGGGTGGTGTGCTGTAAATCAAGACCTGAATCTGTGCTAAGGTCTGGCACATCTTCAGGGATGGAGGAGGGAGGGAATTCCCTGCCTCTGTAATGAGACCAAAACAAAGATCCCAAGTCTGGTACTCAAGGCATAGCTTCAGAGTTCTGTGTTCAGGCTGTAGGAGGCCAAGGATGCTTAGTATGACTCCTGTCATTTTAAAACACAACCATTTCTGCAGATCAGGGCAGGCTCATCTTAATGTTATGTTTTAAGTAAGTCCATTTTACAGCAATTCAGAAAAAAAAAGTGGACAACTTTAGCTCTTGTGTACCCAGAGATGAAAGCAGCAGCTCTATTGATGTTGGCAGTTCCATAAATTGATTAGAAAAGGACCACTCCATTTGTCATTTCTTAGAAGAGGCACAAGGCAGATTTATCTTAGTCACAGTGTGGTTGGGTAATGTGACTAAAAGCACAGCACATTAGAATATTCACCCCCTTAGATATTTTATGTTTTCTGGACCATTTTTATTGTTGAGCTATATTTAGGATGCATTTTACTGTGTATTTGTGAGTATCTGTTGATGTATATGAGGGTTTTGCCCAGGTACTACATTTGAACTCATTAGGAAATTATTTTCTAACATTTTGAGAACTATGGACAAGCAAAATTATAAAAGCTACTTAAAACATTTTCATATGTCAAATCTAATGAATGCTAGAGGTAAAACAACAATAAAAGGGTTGTTTATGTGACTTAGGAGGTAAGCTATTAATTTGCAAATAAGTGTTTCCCCGTGAGGATTTATTGTCTATTAGTGTGGTGTGCAATAAATAGGAGTGATATTAATATAAAAAGATTTGAATTTAATACAGGCTTATTGCTTCTTGTATAGTGTTTATAGCAAATAACGTCATTTATTAAAAACTTCAGATAATGCTTTCCTACTGTGAAAATCCAAATTATATCTAGTGTTTAAATCACATTGCTATCAATTAATATAAGTAATTTATATTTCAAAACCCATGGGAACAAATGTCACGACATGATAAAGACAATCACTGTATTTACAAATATTTCATTCCATCTTATGCAGATTGCAAAACAGAATTTGAAGATCTGCTATTATCTGGCTTCTAAAGGGGAGATATTATTTCAAGAGTAGATAATTTAAGCAATTCCTTGAAGTGGTCATTTTTCAGCATCAAGCTGTTAGTTGGACTTGGCTGAGCTTTTGTAAGCAAGATAATGCTTTAAATTTAATGATGTGACAAAGACACTTTAGAATTACGTATATAATTTATAATGGAGTACTGAGCCATGAGTACTGACACCATAACTGACTGGGCTTTAGATTCTCTATGTGCAACAAGTTACTCCTGTAAATATCAAATACACAACGACAGTTCTTTTCAAACTCTGACAATAATCTCATTTGTCCTATATGTCTGATTTGGTAAGGGATTAATTGGAAAGCAAAAAAGACATAAAAACAATTCCTATTTTAAAACATTGGTCTTGACAAAAACATGAAATATCAGTTTTGTTTCCTGCATTCTAGCAAATAGTATCCTTACCTAGAAAAGGAATTGCACTGCATTAGACTAGAGATACAAGCATTTAATTCTTTCAACTATTTTCTATCCATATATGGCAGAACTTCATTAGTAATAAGACAGATTTGCTTGAAATTTCAGGCTACTGAGTACACAAAGCAATTATTTCACTCCTTCATTGCATTATAAGCTGCAGTGATAGCAAACTCACCTTAACACTATATGAATATGAAATATATTTTGATCCTATCTAGAGCTGAAAAGTTTTGTACAGGAACTCGGATACTTTATGTAGTTGTTTGGGGTTTTTGTATATTAAGTGAATGTTTTCTCTGGAACTGAAAATTAATGGACTGACAAAAGTACCCAATAACATTTCAGGCATTATATGAAATGTATTCTGTCCTGACTCACTGTAAAGCATGGTTGCAGTCCCTTTGACATGCTTGTTTAGGCTCTTGGCTCATCTACAGAAAAGTTCAAGATGTGTTCCAGCTTATACTACTAGTGGTGTGGTTATGGAGATGTGAAATTGGAGTAGGATTCTTCAGGGAACACCTACACTGTCAGTCTGGCTCTTTGTTTTGCTCCTAAGGTCTACTCACCTACTTTTACAGAGCTTAATTTGCCCCCAGGGTTCCCTCCTGAACAGCTCAATCTGTCTGGGAGTCTGTGCACAGCTGCCCACAGAGACTCCAGGATTCTATGCTGGACTCACACAATGCCCGCGGTATTTTGGCTCCCACTGATCTGGCTTTCCTCAGATGCTGTTGCAGTTGCTCACACACCCTTCTGCCTCAAAGCTGGGGTGCTAAACATCCACTCAAAGAGCCACCCTAAACAAATACTTTTACAGGCTACAATGTGGAACCTTCGCAAACTTAGGCAACTGAACTAAATAAAAGAATTAAAAAATAATTATTTTTGCTGGGCCACAGGAATGACGTGGGATATATATGGACACAGCCAGGTCTTCTCTGGAAACTAGTAACTATAGGCAAGTGACGCAGGCTGGCTCAAAGGGTCGAGTTCTGGCGTGCCCTCGGTCAGAGGGAATGCAGCGTCACTTCCACAACATCCTCTGGGAACGCCTTCGGTGGCAAAGCAGGGCGCAAGCTGGACGCGCGTGCTGCTTCCTCCTCAGAGGAGGCACAACAGGCAGCTGGTGTCTGGGCTCGCGTCAGCCCGGAGGTAAAGGAATAGAGAGGGGCCTCTGGTGTGGGTTCCAACATAGGTTTATTGCCAGAGGGTCCAGGGACCAGAAAGGGCCCCGAGGGAAGCTGTGCATGGCTTTTTAAAGGGGGGTGGAACAAGGTGGGGAAAAGGGAAGCAACCAATGGGGTACAACCAAGGGGCAGGATCCCATTAAACTTGAACCAATGGGGAAAACAGGGAGGCAGGAGTCACAACAGGGAACCAATGAACAACTGAGAAATAGTGAACTTTCTAGAAGAGGGGGAGGTAACTTGGGCCCGAGAACCACCCAGCGGGATGTGGCTCAAACCTCCGAGCCGTCCCTTGATCCACCCTCCGACCCACTGTCATGGGCGGGGAAATCCACCCAATGGATGGCCCTGACTCGAGTGGCATGTAACAATCTCGGCTCCTGAGTGAGCTGAGCCACCCCAACAGGAAAGGTGAGCAGAAGGCCATCCAAAACAAACAGTCCTGGCACAGTGGACTAGATAAACCAGATCCCTTAAAAAAAACTTCCCCCGTCTCAAATTTTCCTTTTTGAAAGAGAGAAACAAACTCTCTGTTGCAGTCACACAGTTGGATGACAGCACAAGCAAACTCTATGACAATCTGAAGCTGCCACTTGACTCAGTTTCACAGAGAAGCTGAGAGAAAATCAGTAATGTTATTTGGTCAGGTTAGAAGAGGCTTGAGACAGGGTTTTAAAGTAGTTACGGATTAAGTTAAGAAGACACTGACAGTTTTGATATCTGATGGAGAAGACTCCAAAGAAGAGCAAATAGAGTATCAGAGACTGACAGAAAATGCCACTAAGTGAAGAGCATGAGGAAGAAATGCAGCTATTGGGAGGCTGAAGACAGATGACAGTTGCTGAATTTTGAACAGTCCATGAAGAAGAAAAGCCTGAAGAATGTACAAGGGTTAATGATATGGATATAAAACCTGAAATGATGTTGTAGAAATCCTATTGACAGAGCCTCTAAAACTGACCGTTATATTTCCATGAGAATACTGTTTGAAATGCACAAAAGGGCTGAAAGAAAAAATTTGATTTCTTGCTAGATGTAGAGTAGTATATGAGAAGGATCAGCTGACAATTACACTGTGTGACAAGTATAAACAATGCCATAGTAGTGAAATGAAATCAGTTAAAGTCAGTGGGACAATGTTGGGTCAGATTCATGCCCCAAAAATACAGCTGAATTCCAAACCCCATTTTGAAATATTCTAGAAATATAAGAAAATCCAGCTTCATTGGACCATAACTCACATCAAAAATTTTAATATGGGAAATTTCTAAATTATTCCAAAAGTAAATTAAATGCTTTTTAAATTATAAAAGAATTCAAGATATAATTCTAGTCACATAAGTCTGCAGAGTATGAGACTGGAATAAATTACGTTGAATGTAAGAAAAATTTTAAAGCTGTCCAGATTCCTTGATATCCCAAAGATTTTTCTTGTTCCCAGCAGCCATTCCCACAGGCTGAGACTGCAAGCCTGCTGTAAGGGATGCCTGGTTACTGCTTCTGAACTAGCCAGGGATACACAACCCATCCTACTTGTAGTCCACTTTCCAATTACTGTTACCCAGGTTTATGTACTGCAGCAGTGTTGCACAGTTAGACACACTCTTTTCTCCAATAAATTTGGAGTAAAATCCAATTCGCATAAAAATTTCTCCTGGAATCTAAGATTTATAGGCAAATTAAAAAAAAAGACTGTTGTATGAGCAATACTGTGGCAGGATGGATTGCTACTATATATTATACTCATTAGCCAATACTCACATCTTGTAACACTTGCCAACTTTCAGAGTTAGGACACGTGTGGGAATACTACCTTTAAATTCTTGGTCTAAAATCCAGATAGTTATGTAATTATTCCAGAGTTATGAGTTCATCCAGAGTAAGGTCTGGGGTTTTCCCCCTTTCCTCTCTGTCTCTGTCTCTCTGTCTCTACCTCTCGCTGTGTGTCTCTCTCCCCCACTGATTTCATGTCCTGTTTCCTGGGAACCCAGAGTTTTCATTGCCCAGTTTCTGTATCCCACTTTCATTCTAATCTTAGAGGCTCAGCAAGCCTTGATTGTTTCTATAGTAATTTGAGTTGGAAGAATGGCTGACTACTAAAATCTGTTACCTGAACTGTCCTTTAGAAGTGTTTGTTGTTTCAGCCACCTCAGTTATTTGCCTGAAATCAGTATTGTGAATGTTGTCCACTGGTCCCTTTTTCAAATATTTTCTTTTCTTCTTCCACTGTCATTAACAGAATTTGCAAGAATCTTGCTTATTAACAGAATAAACAAGAATTTGGCTTCTATCAGTCAAACCTGAGGTAGTCTGGAGCAGAACACTTAGGAACTGCACAATGGTGCTCCTTTTTACATTTATGGTTGGAATATTATAGATACTATGCCACTTTAGAGCCTTTCATTTATGTACCATTTAATATTGCATATAGCTGTAAAAATAAGTCATTAGTGAGCAAAACATTGGCATTCTGTGGCTCAAAATTCCTTATGCAGGAATATTTTCAACATTTTTAATTGTTTCTGAGTGACTAATAAGGATAATTTTACTTCCATTTACATTCCCACTGTAATGAACGTTTATCCTGTGAATTCACAAAATCACAGAATAAGCTGAGTTGCCTCAGCAGATGCTATTAATAATGCACTCCTTCACCATATTTATACCTTTGAACAGTTCTTACTATTCTTTTATTCTTTTGCTTCTAATAGTTCTTTCTGTATTACAGAATAGAAAAAAACCAGCTTCAGCTGCCCACATGCTACAACACTGGAAACTTTAAACCAGCTGTTGGTATGGGTAAGACCAGGAAGGCTGGAAATGTCATTGAAATGTGGCCATTGTCAGTGTGATATAAAAAGATAGAATATGAGATTTTTTTTAAAAAAAATCACTGCTCTTTTCTGAAAAGTCTAATACAGATGTGCAGATTTTGCCAACAAATTCACAGTTTATGCCACAAAGAGCCCACTTCTATCAGTTATATTTTCCTTCAAATAATACTTTAGCTTAGAGAATAAATAAAGATATTTCAATGAAAGAGATGGAGAAAAAAGAGTGAGATGGACAAAAATTGAAACACGTTTTAGACACAAAATTCCTTTCTTCCTCTTCCCAACAATTTCTGTGTACTATATGTGTCCTAAACTGTCCTAGAGCATGTATTTCCAGCAGTTCTTCTCTGGAATCAAAAATTTTATGTAGGAGGTAAAATGGGGTAGCTTCAGGAGAGTAGAGAAAGTTCCATTTCAAAGAAATGCAGAAGCTTTAGTACAGAAGTTTTCAGGCTTTATCTCTGCTGGCAGCTGTGATACAGAAACATGGTGGGAACCCATTATGAAATACCTTTCTAGTTGGAACGCAAACTTCTGTGGACGTAGGTTCAGTCCAGAATTTCTTCAGAAAATTCAGTCAGAATTTGTTTACACTTTGTCTCTCACGACTTGTAACCAGTAAGCAAGGTAACCTCTTTGTGTCATAGCTGAGAGGAGCAAGGTGACCAGACTTGCACACTTCAGGGTTTAGTGTCCAGAGCTTCACTTGCATTCCTAAGTGTGATGCAGCTGAGAATTCCATAGAGAGAAAATCCTTGGACTGAGTCTTGTAACACCCTTCAGTATATGGAGGCAAAATGAAGTTAGTAAGCACTGAGTAGGATTTTAGAAGGGATAATGCTTCTGTCACTGCTTCACTGAATGTAGAAGCTTAATGGTGACATTTTATCTGCTTTTCTGTAGTTCTGATAGCAGTCCAGTCCCCATTGTGAAGCACCAGTGACTTCAGTAGGTACAGTTTTGCTCCACTTTTAGAGTACTTATCTCCAAACTGGAACTGCAAAAGTTTAAGGATAATTTTGTTAGATCATTAAATTCTCCATCCACTTTTTACTTCATCTGTAGCAACCCTTCTGAAAGAGGTATCTCTGCTTGTTCAGGATGTGTCTGTAGTTACTCCTTTCTTTCAAAATTTTGCATGAAAGCAGACACATAGGCACTTTTTCTTGTATATTAAGGCCATAATACATTTCCTCTCAGCTAGACTTGATCAAGTAGGCTCAGAAAAATATTTTTTCAATGTACTTCTGTTTTAAGAACTGTCTTTTAATTATTTTTTTACATTTCTTATGAAGTTATCTAAAGAAATGTTACATGACGTCTGAAAACCAGCTGTCAGTTTCTTGCTATCAGGGAATTTTCACTTTCTGGCAAATTCTTTTTTATTTTCAAGTGTAAGAAGTAGACAAAATGAATTCTGAACAAGTTGAAATTCCATAACCTCCAAGGTTGTATTTGTAACTAATTCTGCTTCAGTGCTTTCTCCTTTCCAATTGGCTGTCATCAATTAAACTAGTTAGTACTCTGCTCCCCAATAATTTTTTAATAGAAATTTGCATTTTATAGATGTCTTTTCTAGACATGCAGAAATGCAGCATTTAGTCTAGGATTCCACTATAATCAGTGGGAAGAATATGTCTTCATCAGTGATTTGTCCTGTGTCTGTTGGATACTGGCTTAGAATGTAATGGGTCACTCCCAAAAAGCACTTCTGTCTTTCCAGTTGAGGACACTTACAGTGGCAGCTGAGCTTGTTAAACTCTGGTGAGATAAGTATTCCTAGCATGAAGTTTATTATAGGAAATTTTAAAAATTTAATACATATAAAAATGCAATCTATACACATTAATAATGCATACAGTGGCAAAAATCTGCCAAATCCTTCTGCATTTGTCTTTTCCTGATTTTTACTTTGGACATTCTCAGACATTACTCTAACAGTAACTGAATGTCCAAAGACATTTCTCCCATACAGTGTTAAACCTAACTTGTGGGAAATGAAGTTACAGAGAATCCACAGGTGCTGACAGGGTACAGAAACAGCACTGTGCTTGAACAGATAGAAATGGATAAATGTTTCGATCTGAGACCTTGGCAAAGGCTGCCTGAATTAGAACAATGAGCTTTTGCAGCTTAAACCAAGAATGTAGTTTTGTAGTTTTAAAATAAATATGCTTTATAAAAGTAGAAAAGTATTTTTAACAAGTAAAAATATGTTTCATGCAAGAAATAATAGTGATAAGTAAAAGAGTAAAGAATTTTGAGTTTAACAATAAATTTTGTAATAGAGTTTCTTAGAAGGTTAAGATATAGTAATATAAGCCTGTGCAATAGGCCTTAATAGCAATATGTTGATCGGACAAGAAAATACGCATTGCGGCAAAATCATACAGTGATGATTGGTACAAATGTGTTAGCAAGCTTTGTGGCATTTGCTTATTGGCTTAAAAAAGTATATAAGGCCTTGTAGAAAAAAGCTACTAGCTATCTCAGCTTTTTGATTTGCTGCAGCTGCTGCTACCTCGGCCTCTGTGCCTGCTGCAGCTGCCACTGCTGCTGCTTTTGCTATTGCTACTGTAACTGCTGCTTTTGATATTAGAGATGCTGTCTGCAACATCTCTCCTGTCTCATCCTTCAATAAACATGACATTGATTCAGCAATAAATCATCTCTGTGACATCTCTCAGTCATGCCAATCCCTTAACCCCAACACTAACTGTCGGCATAAATATTTTCATTTGCTTGTATAGCATTACATCTGATGAGAGAATAACTTTATCTTTTCAATTCAGCCATAATTTTGCTGAATCTTAGTGCCTCTTCTGGATAAGGAATACGATCACTGTCTATAGATTATGTGATTCTTTACTGAGCCCTAAGGCCTTCTTATTTCCCTCTTAAAGTGACCTGAAATAAATGAGACCATAGTAGATAGAAACATAACTGAGGATTTTGCTCTTTTATGTTAATAGATAAATGTCAAGATCTGATTGAATATTGGATTTCAATTCCAACAATTCTGACAATAGACTAATTTCCGTTCTGCTTAAATTACAAAAAGATTTCCTGCAAAATAAGCTTATTGAAATGCTTAATTATCAGTTGAGTGAAAATATTTAAGTTGTAGGAAATCCCTACTATTACGCTTTATTAAAAGCTGATGAATTTAATGTGGTTTTGGGAAATATTTGGGGTCTGTGTAAACAACAGTGCACAGCACTTTGCTTAGAGAAAGTGCAGCCTTCCCCTCCCTTCAGGAATGAATTCCCCACTTGTGCAAGGAGTTCCCCATATACAAGGGATATAAGAACTTCTTCCTTTGTATTCTTTCTAGGTCTTCCAATGAAATCTTTTGGCATAGGAATTCTTACACAGACAAGAGTTGAAAAGATTTCCATCTCCATTTCATTTAAAGGTGTTAGGATATTTGCATAAAATTATGTATTGCATTCTCTTCTTTTGAAACTCTACTATAAAACAGGCCCTACCACAGGACGGGAAGAGCTGAATCACTGCTCTAATTATAAATCTGAAGACTAATTAACCTTCCATGACTAAATTAAATTCCAAAATAAAAAGAACAGACAGAAGCATTTAAACAAAGTTTTAAAGCCCATTAGAATATAAAGTACCAAATATATTCTGGAGTCTGTTTTTGAATATGACATGATTTGAATATGACTTGATGAAGTTGTACTGTATTTGAAAATGGTACATGCAACACTAGCTTGGGAAACAGGCTTTCAGAGCTTCACAGCTGGAGCAAACACTGTCACAACTAAAATGCAGTACTGCAAGGAGCTCTGTAAATTTATAACAAAACACTTTCCTGCACCATTGTTTCAGATCAAGATTTGTTTGTTCATTATATTTAAAATCAAAATGGATTAATCCTATTTTTACTTTTTTGGATGGGAAACCTCACAGAACATCCAATTCCTGGTAACTTTTTTTCCTAAGCTAAAAAAAAGACTGCCTTGTAGAAGTGGCAACATATTTGTGGACTGAGCAACAAAATTCCATTTTCCTCACTGGACCTGAATTGGCTTCATAAGTCCAAAGAGCAATAAAATTTTCCATCTGTCAAAAAAAGCAAATAGACCTGATTCTGAGTGGATGAATAGAAGGCCATTCATGGCATATTTTTGTTTGCATATATTCCAGTAGAACCTTAATTTAAGATTTTAGTATGTCTCTGAAATAAGGTCATGAATAAGTTAATAATGGGTAAAATTATTCCTTCATTAGTCTACTTTTCAAGTTTTTATTTCCAGAGATTAAGACTGAGCAAACACCAAAAATGTAATGCCTTGCCTCTGAGCCACTGCTTCTGTCCTGAGTACTCAATTACTTTGAGTGGATGTTCTGCATGATTCCTCTTGATAATTTGTTATAGGACTGCCAGACACTGTAGATTTTGCCAGTAAGGAACTCATGTGAGGACAACTCAGAAAAAAATCTAAGTAGATTCACATTCACATTGCTAATCTATGACCTTTTGTGAGTTCTTTAAGAGTCAGACATCGAGAGGGAAGGATCAAATATTACGTTGCTGTTATGAATCAATACAAAGCTTTGGTGGTGGTGTGATTCTGTTTTAAGTATGTTAATGGCTACAAAGGGTCAACTTCTGCTTCAATGATTTGCCTCAGATATGTGATTCTCCTTTCCCTGGATAATTAATTTAAATGAAATGTTGACCTTTTTTTGTAATAACACTGTTGCAATAGAATGGGCTGATGATTTTTTCTGAACTGCTGAGATAGCCTATGAAAAAACCATCTTTCCACAAGAAATGTCAAAATCAGATACTCTTAACAGAGACTGGTTTTTTAAATTAATCTGGACAACCAAAAGTCTGCTACTGAGTACTGCTTAGCACCTTACACAGTGTTGTAACCATCACCATTACCGTGTTGTAAGAGGTTGACAGTGGATACTCCTGTGATTAGGACTTCAACAGTCTCATTCTGGAATTCATTGGTTACTTCAGCTTCAGTATTAGCCTGCTGCGCTGCTCAATACCTCAAAAAGTCAAATTAATAATAAAAATAAATAATCTTAATATAACAATAATTATTATTAATAATATATTATTGCCTAAGAAATAACTCATCTGTAGTTTTGCATGCCATTAAGCCCAGCTGAGTTATTATTCTTAATATTAGAAAAAAACTTGTGCTTAGCTTCTTTTGGTTCTTTTATTAAAAATTATTGCTTAAAAGTTGTGTTTGAAGAATGGGAAAAAATACAAAATTTGTGATATGAAATATCAATGTGTTAATAAGTCCATTATTAATGCATTTCTGTAGATTGAAAGGCATTACTGAAGAGTGTCTATTAAAGTGGAAAGCCTAATTAAAACAGAGATGCCAATGCACATTATTTTGGTGAATTCATCTTTTTGTGTAATACTTGATATTTTTAAGTTTTAGATGAATGGTATATAGACTGACTGAGCAAAAAACCTTCCTTTCTGATTATAATTTAAACAGATATTCTTACACCCAAACTGAAAATTTTACTGATAATGTGACAAATTGTCAGCTGTACAATATGTGTTAGATCTGATTCATCCCAGTCTGCATTTTATGGGATAAATTCTCATCTGTTAAATTGACATTTCTATTGGATTTAGCAGTCATGCTGATCTACATCTACAGAATCTAGTTTGGATCACAGTTTTACTGCAGAATTCTTTAACCACATGCCTGTCTGTAGAGCTGATGACCAAGGAAAAATTAGTGTGAGGCTGTCTGAAGTCCTATTCTTTGTACCCTGTACTTTCCTGCTCCCAGATGCCACTGCCCAGTCCAGTTTTTCAGTGTACCAGAGATGCAATAAATGGAACCAGCGCTAGAGTCCTTGAGAGGTTAACAAGAACTTGAGAAGTCTGAATTCCTTGAAACTTCTCATAAGTAACATGTTTTTGACACAGTGTGCCAGAAAAACATACAAAGTTCCTCAAACCCATAAAAAGTTAGACCAGATTTTCAAGACAACTCTGCATTTTGTTTTCAGCCTCTTAGTATCCCAGATAAGTTTCCATGTAGATACCAAATATGGAACATTAATTGAGACCCAGCATCTCCCAGCTGGACAGCCTGGAGTAGCAGCTTTACAACTCTACCCCACAGCATGTTTACTTCTATTAAGAATTTATTTCCAATGTTACGTGCCAAGCATTTTGGGGAATGTGAGCTACAGAATTTCCAAAAGCTGACAGTCAGCTTTGAGCTGAACACAGACTCACTGCCTGGATCAGAGGAGAGTGTAGTGGAGAGGTAAAGAGTAAACTACAAGCAAATAGTAGTATATTAATAGCCAAATTAATACAATCAATACAAATCAGTTACATGGACACTGAAGGTCCAATTCAATTTATTACTTATCTGGCTCTAAATAAGGACAGAATTTTTCACTTATCTCAGGCTGATTGTTGTCAGACTATGCAAGTCTTTTCTGTAGAAAGAAAAAAATGAAAACATAATTTTCTGATTGGGAAAAATGTATGCAAAAATGATTGTGGGCTTTTTCTTTCCTTTGATATTCTTCTTGATGATCGTTGGAGGTTGGGATATTTTCTTTTTTTTTCCTTTCAGGGCATTTTCTCCCATTTGTTGCCCAAGAGATGGTAACAAGGATACGTGAGACAAAAGAAGTGACCAATATGGGAGGAGGGGTGTAGCTGGCTGCAGTGTCTTAGCTGGGGGGTTTTCTTTTGGGAAGGACAGAGATACCATGAGATTTTGGCTGGGAGGTGAGGGGCTGGGCTCATCCCTTGCTCTTTTTCTCGCTGTTATAAACAAGTTATTGAGTTGGCTTTCACCATATGTTGTATAGGTTATGAATTATGAGTTATAATATTAAATATTATGATACTTTCCTTGGGAAATATCAAGATAATGGTATATGTTAATGTCGCAGTGACTGCTTTCTTCAGCCCGGCCAGCACCTGCGGTGTGAGGCAGGAGTGGCAAGCAGCTGAAGGCTCGAGGCTTTAAAGCTGCTCCTCTGGAGTTCAGCTCTGCCCAGGGGAGCTGAAGCCACAGGTGCTGTGGCTGTCAGCAGCCCTGACTAGTGAGAAGATAAAAAGTTGTGGGGAGGCTTGCCTTTGGAGACAGTTTCAGGTTTATTGCTCGAAGGGAGTCCAAGGAGCACAAGCCCCAATCAGATCTGTGCAACAACTTATAAAGGGAGGTGTTACAATGGAGATGGCCCGACAGGGGACCAATAGGGGTCTTTGGGGGAGGGATATGGACAGGGATAGACATTCACGCGGATCAATAGTCTCAAGAGGTGGAGGGAAATGGATCACATGCCCCAATGGGGCGTCAAGGTTTCGGGGATTTCCAGAGGGGAGGTATCAGAAGGGGCAGGATCTCAGGGGATTGACAAGGACCATATAAGGATAAA
The DNA here is from genome assembly GCF_020740725.1 of Corvus hawaiiensis. Taxonomy (NCBI): domain Eukaryota; kingdom Metazoa; phylum Chordata; class Aves; order Passeriformes; family Corvidae; genus Corvus; species Corvus hawaiiensis. The sequence goes on along the minus strand of NC_063227.1, from coordinate 13,413,644 downwards.
CAGGGAGGGCTTAGGTGACGGACACCAAACTTTCAGGAATAACGGAGGAGGTTTGGGTGATTGATGGAGAACCAACTGGAACAAGGGGAGGAGTAACGCAACCGGGGGCTTGTCACCACAAGCCCCGGCGTGCCCTCGGGCAGAGGGGACGCAGCGTTAGCCTCCACAGCGTCCTCGCTGTACGGCTCAGTGCAATCAGCGTGAGATGGGTGCATGCGCTGGCTCCTCCTCAGAGGAAGCATGTCCGGCAGCCGATGATCAGGCTCGCATTAGCCGGGAGGCAAAGAAGGGGGGAGGGGCTTCTGGTGTGGATTCCAACAGGTTTATTTGCAGGAGGGACCAGGGACCAGCAAAAAGCGCCGAGGAGACGCGGGCTAGCCCCCTTTATGGGGGGGATGGAGTAAGGCAGGGAAAGGGAAAACAACCAATGGGGTACAAGCAGAGGGGAGGATACAATTTTTCAGAACAAATGGGGAAAACAGGGAGGCAGGAGTCATAACAGGGAACCAATTAATAACTACAAAAGGGAGAACTTTCTGGGAACAGGGGGAGGTAATTCAGGATTGGGACCCATCCAGGGGGAGGTAACCTAGACCTCAGTTATCTCATCTGGTCCGCCTTCCGATCCACTGTCCTGGGTGGGGAAATCCACCCAGTGGATAGCCCTGGTTTGACTGACACTTGATGGTTTCAGCCTGAGAGCAGGCTGATCCACCCCAACAGAGGAGAACAACCATAGAGGGAGCACTGGGGAAGCAGCTAGAGTTCAGGGTGTACCAACTGGGAATGGGGGCAAGAGAGTAACCAGGTTAAACCATTAAGACATATAACCATATTACCACATGTTAAAACTTTTAATGTTGTTAAAATAGTCTGGTTGTAAAGCTGGTTGTATGGTTTTGTGTGCTGTAATGTCAGTTCTGTAAGTTTGCAGTGGGACAAGGTGTTGCTAGCCAAACTTCAAAGACACAACTATAAAAGGAGTGGGATTCCATCCAATGAGGACCCCAATGACCACAGCAACAAAATTGCACGAGCGCCTAAAAGAGTGACAGGGGGCAACACTATACAAAACTGTAAATAAATATGCGTAAGGCTGATGCAATCACAGGGGTATAAAAGGCAGGACCACCATTTTGTGATTGAGCTTCTGGCATCGTGCCTCGCTCCCAGCACTGTTCCTTTTGCTTTGCTGATTTTTATAGCTCTCAATAAATTTTTAATAACTCATTTCCATATTGGATCTGGGTCGTTTATAACACTCGCTCTCGGGACCAGAGGGGAATGGATGGGTGCTGCTGCTGCTGAAAGAATTTGTTGCCACCGGGGAGTCCAGCCCCTATACTGCTTCTTTCTTACCATGGGTGAGCCTTTGCTCGTGAGAGTGGCCATTGAACTGGGACCTTTTCAATACCCAACCTCACTGGGAAGGACCCTCACCATCTACTCAGGTGCCCCAGGGGAAAACCCAGAACCTGGACCCCTTCCTCCTCTGGAGGGAGCCTCTCCTGGCTGTTTGCAGCAGCTGCCTGCAGCAGCCCATCTGCCACCGCCCAGCACCACTGTTTTCTGCCACTGATCCAGGGCTTTTGGCTACACTTGAAACCAACAGCCTGTGCCTGCCCGGATATCCTGCAGTTTCTGGCACAGCTCCAGAATCTTTGCTACACTTTGTTTGCCACCCTGGGTGTGCCTGCCTCTTCTGTTCCAGCCTGCTGTTCCGAGGTTTCCTGCTGCAGACCATTCAGCTTCCTGAGTGGCACTGAGACCCCCTGGCCCCCATGAGTTTGAAAAGGAGAGCCCCTTCTTTCTCTCCCGCGGGCCCGCCCGCCATTCCCCACTGCACAGAGGCGGCCGAGCTCGCACCACAGCGCCCCCTGCAGCCGCGGGGGAATCATCGCACCCGCCCTGCCCGGCGCCAACAGCGCCCCTGCCGGCTGCGACCGGAACTGCACCAACGGGGAAGGTGCTCAACAGCCGAGAGACGGCTGTTGTTGGGTTTCTGCTTTTGTTTGTAGTTGCTGCTGTTGTTGGTTGTTTGCCTTGTTATACATACATATACTAGTAAAGAATTGTTATTCCTTTTCCCCTATCTTTGCCTGAAAGCCCCATAATTTCAAAGTTATACTAATTTGGAGGGAAGGGGGTCACATTTTCCATTCCAAGGGAGGTTCTCGCCTTCCTTGGCAGACAGCTGTCTTTCAAACCAAGACAATGATTAAAAAGGTTGGGGGCAAATAATATTTACAGTTCAAGGGAGTTTTCTAACTTGACATTTATCCTGCATATTTACAATCTGAGTGGTTGTTTCTGATAATGACAAAGTGAAAACACATATCCTTATGCCGTATTACTTCATTTATCATGAAAGACAAACATACACTTGGCTTTAACCTTTCACTGTCATATCTAAAGGCTTCATCCAGGAAAGTCGTTGGGCAGGATACAGAGAATGCCTGTGAAGGACAGTACTTACCTGTAAGTCTTTTCCTTGATCTTTTGTTTTATACAGAAAATGGAAAAACACATTTCTTTTGTTTCCTATCTTGTGAGTCACTTATTTTATTACAAAAAAATGGATATTTGCTTTGGAATAACAGGAGTTACTTCAGTCTGAAAGTCTTTTGCACTGGGTTTCACACACCTGAATTGTATCAGAGGAAAGCAGAAAGGGAGAATTCAAGCAAGTGGCTCCAATGAAGCATTAATCCCACCTGACTAAGATGGAGGAGGGTAACGGGCTCTTTAAAAGGCAAACAAACCAACCAACAACTCTCCACTGAGTTTAGAGTATTCAGGAGGAACAGGAGAGAGGAAAACAATAAAAAAAATTCTGGAAGTGAATTTGTATTGTAAAGAAAAATCTGTATCAGTAAAAAACTGTAAGAAAGATTAATGTTACAGAGGAGAAAGTATTGCTTAACAAGAGCTGTATGTAATCTAATATTTGTCTTGGAAGATATTTTGCCTGCTGCAGAGGTAAGATAACTTAAGCAAAGTTTCTTGAGTAATTTTGGTACAGGCTGCTAAAAACTCCTTTTTTTCCTGGCTTCTGTTTAAAAGCAGTGTTTAGAGCATCTTTATGACTCCAAGTTGTAGGTTGGTACCAGATGCTTGTAAATGTAGTTAAAATTGTTGAAATAGTTGGGTTTTGGGGAAGAGCTCTTCTTTCATTTTGGATAGGAAAATAATTTATAGATTTTTCTCATGTGTTTCATCAAAGCTGCAAGTGGTGGAGGCTAAATAGTAGTGGATAGAGCTTTAACTCATCAAATTAGCTTATTTTTACACTGTTTTCTCACTTCTTTTCCATTGTGTGGTGTCTGTTCTTGACAATGCTCCTCTTTCCTTGCTAGCAGATAATGAGTTAACAGTTGTCAGAAGGTATAAATTATCCCACGGGCAGAATAGAGGTTTATTTCTCTTGAAGAAAACCATTGTTTGGGAAAATTTAGCACAGTAGCAAGAAATCCTGCAGGGAGAATTCCTAGTTAACTAATCTGTTAGCCCTGTGCCTTGGGCCTTCAGGTGTCTTGTCCAGCTACAATATTTTTTTATTTCTGTATTTTATGTGTCTTGTGTACATATAGAAACTGATTTTTTTTTTTTTTTTATCCTGAGCAGAGAATCCAACTAGTTCAAAAACCACCCAACCTAACAAAAATCCAACATTTTTCTAAACACAAGCTGTCAAAGTTTCAGTGCCTTTGCTAGAGCTTAGGCTGGGTTAGTCTGCACTGAATTTGAGAAATAATACCCAAGTACTGAAAAGCTCTGTGGGTGTATGTATGTTAATATGTGCATTTATTGTCAAGCTTGTACAGCAGCTTTATTCCCCTTCGGATACTCTAAGTTGTGACTGATGGTGGCCAGAGCATGCTGTGTTTCAGTAAGTTTTGCGTGTAACCTTCTAAGTGATGACTTCCCATTCATCTGCAGGATTATAGGATTATGAAGCTGATAACTTCTCGGAAACAGCCTTCACTAAGCAGAGCTGAGAAGTACTTTGACTGAAATGCTGCTTCCTAAATGGGATAGAATTTTGGTCAACATGTATCAAGCTTTTTTGAATCAAGATTTTTTTTTTTTTTTTTGACAGACTTTGAAATATTCAGTTACCAAAAAAAAAAAAAAAGTTCTATATGTAAGACCCATTTTTTTTCTTTCTAATTTTTGAATAACAATTAGAAGTTAAATATTTGGGGATGGGGTAGTCCAAACTTCACCCTGAAAGATACAGCACTCTTCTACTTTATACCCAGAAACAAATAGCAGTTTCTTTTGGAAATTAACACAACTGGGAAAAAAAATCTGCTATAAATTGCAAAAGGAGTAAATCCTAATCGAGCCCAAGGATCTTATCATCTCCAGCTTGCTATGAAGTCTTCCAGTTCTATTGCAGCTTAAAGGTTTTCATCTTCTGTCACTGCTTTATATTGCTTAAAATAGCTCTTAAACTTACAACATGTAAACATACAGGTATGTATTTGAAATATTCAAAATAAATAATATTGTGTGTAACAGCCCTTACTCTCCATGAGCAGAAGATCTGAGGATCCAGCAATACAGTCTGTTGCTGCACTGAGAAAAAAGGTGTAATAATAGTGTTGTCTGTTCAACAGCATTTTTGCAAAGAGCTCAGAATGATGTTAAGATCAGAAGCCACCATGAAAACATTGTTTTGCCTTTTGATTGTTCCATCCAACTTTTGTTTATGTCGTGTGTCCTTTAGTTATAAATATTTTTACTTTTTTTCCTGTAGTCTTGGTGGTTCAGAAGCCAGTGGGATGATACAAAACTATGAACTGAAATCTAATGTACTGCTTCACACAAATCATCCAACCCATCAGAGAAATCAAATGTTTACTTCAAGTGCCTATATTAAAAGATCATAGCTTAGAATTTTTTAGCTCTTTGCCTGCTTGAAAGTTCTAGTAATTACAAAATATGGTCTGAGAAAATTTCATATAGTATATATCTGTCTGTCATGCCCTCTTTATACTTGGAATGTACCATATAATTGGAAAATGTTTCCCAGGCAGTTTCATGGATGTCCTTTTTTTAAATGAGGTTGTGGTGGGAGGGGAGAGAAAAAGGTTTTAAATATACACTTAAGTATTTGAAAATAGGTGTTATAATCTAGTATCACAGGGTTGAATCTCCAAAACTTGGCAGGAGAAAATTCTTGTTCATACAAAAATTACTTTCATGATACCATCTGCACAAAAAAAAATGGTTTGCTGCAGTGTTTGTTGTTATTTTTTCTTTTCAGGCTGATCACCTGATTACTGTTCTCATCTTGTCATCTTACACATCTCATATATGGTTCAGAATGTTGTCTTTCCTTATAGAGATTTTTCATTTAAGTCACTTGTTGGGGTCCCTCCCCCTGCCATGTAGCCCTGGGGAGGAGACACGGGATTTCCCTGCCCCTGGTCAGCCTTGTTCCCCATTGGCTGGTTTGTGTTCCCTGGTGTGGCCAAGGACCCTCGGGTCCCGTGATTGTGGAGGTCCTGAGAGAGCCCCGGCCATGTGGCTGGAGAAATAAACATCCCTGAAACATCTACCATGAATCTGTCCTTATATACTTCTTTTCCACGGGACTCCTGGTTTGATATATGCTTGTTACAGTAATCCCCGCCGTAACAGTCACTCATTTGTAATTATTTCCATTGTGCTGCACAAATTTGCATGAAATGCAGCCTAAATAAAAGTAATGTTTATTCAATTACTTGCAATGCATTGCTCTTCACTAGGAGCTGGGGCATTCTCTATAGTAACAGTAACTACCCAAATGTGAACTCAAGGGAATTAATATTCTTGCAAAGCCCTGGCTACAGTATGAAACGACAGTAAGTGACAAGATTATGGCTGTCAGTGGGAACTGATGACTTCATAAAACGCACACTATTTAAGTAAGTCTTTGGCAACATTCTGTGTTTTCCCAAATGTGCTTGGCATTTCACTGCCTCTGATACACTCGTGTTTTGACAGTGGCAACTGGAAAAAAATGAAGAGACCAAATCTTGTGCTGTAAGTACTGTTGAAAGCCATGAACTTGAACTACCAAACTGTGAAAAACACAGGATATTCTTGTAGCACTAAAGTACTTCAATAATTGATTTGGCATTTAGAACTGAGAAATATTTCTATTGTTGGATATTCTCAGCTAGAAGGCAGAGAGAAGACTCACAGCAAGAACCATCTTAGCATAGGATCAAGGCTGCAAAAGCACTTGAGCTCTCCCATGGGCATGTGGAAGGCAGTTAGGTGATGCATCTTTTCCTTGTCTAGTAGCACTCCCACTAAATTATCACCTATAAATTGATGTATAGATCAGACCATTGGAAAAGAATACAGTATTTGCTTCTAAATAGCATTAGTTCAAAAGATCTATCTATCAGACAAATTATACACTTGATGCTTTCTATTAAGAACTTGAAAGGCAAGATGCTATGGCTCCAGGCTTAATATCTGTTACCTAGGATATAGGGGACTCTGGCATGCTGTATTTAGCTTTAGCTAACTTACTGATCCAGCAGGTTTTCTGGTAGAATTCTACATGAGATTGTTTTAATATTAAAATGATAAATACTTTGCCTTAAGTTAAAAAATATTTACATTATACTGTATGTACTTAGGTCAATGAAAGCCACTTTTGTAGGCCTCTGGTATTTTTCTTCCAAACAGAAAAATGCTTTCATGGGTATCTGAATAGCAGTTTACTGCTATTACTCTATACCACTTTATTCACCATGACAACCAGTGCATTTCTATTTTATTGCACCAGACCTTTTCTAACCTCTGTTCATCACATTATTGTTCAAACATTAGTTTGTATATATAATATATACACATACACAATGTTTGCGCCACTTTTAAATAGCATTTATTAATAAAGCCCTTTCTTGTGGGCATCCAGATATGTGAGCCCAAACTAGTACACATTTACAGCAAGCTTTATGGGATGCCTGTCTGATGAAATGGAAGGTTATTAAGATTCAGGGAAGGTTAGAGAAACTTACCAGTTGATCCCTAGAGCTCTGGGAATTAGACTGTCAAAATCAAAACCTGTAGTGAGGCTTGGCATTTAAATAACTTCAGTGGTTCCTGTCGTTATTAGAGAAAAGCTACTTCTTGAAAGTTGAGTGCAAAGACACTGAGACTTGAAGCACAGCATGGCATGCTGTCAGAGACTGAAATAGTTTATGTCTCAAACACTGATATAAAGTTTTGCTCATTATAACAAAAACTGTATAAAGAAGGTACAACCAAAGAAGCCTCCCTGAAGATACCTTACTAGGACTTTGGACTGTAAGTTAAACCACTAAGATTAGATAAAGGAAAAACCCATTCTTTAATTGTTTCAGGCCTAGGAAAAAACAAACAAGGCTGAAAAAGAAGAATGCATCCACAAGAAAGCCAAATACAGCAAAGATTCTTCCCTGACTGAGTTTGGGGTGGGGGAGACTACAACCCACAGAATGCAGGTTTCCACATACTCCCCTGCACTGAAATGAGGCAGGGGGAAGGAGGTTTTGGGTGTAACCTCTGGTCAGAGACAGTGTACACCCATCCTCGCTTACACAAACTGGCCCAGCTGTGGAATCCCCAACCCCACAGGCCACATTCACATGAGAGGCAGCTGAAGAGGTGTCAGAATCCATCAAAGACCCCCCCAAAGTGTCCCCCAGAGTCGTTCTTGAAGCCTTGCACCAGAGGACTCCATGTCATGCAAGAAACCCAGAGTCTGTTGCAAGAGCGAATGGCAAACTGTCACACACACACCCCTTCCCCCCCGCCTCCAAGGTGCCTGGGTTTTCCTACCTAGCCTGACCATATATTAATCCATTGAATTCTACACTTTTGGGGGGACCTTCACCACCAAGAAGACCAGCTGGACAGGATCAACAGAATGTTGTTGGGATCCATGGAGTGGTGATATTTTCCTTACTCTGTCACTCTCTTTCTGTACCCCCCCCCCCCCATTTTCTATTTCTTTCTTTCTTTCTTTATCTCTCTCTCATATTTACTATCAAATAAAACCCATACTGTTGTCACTCGCATATGGTCTTGTTTGCACCTTAATTTGGGCAGAGGCACTTCTAAGAACTTTAATAAGCAGATCATAACATATGCCAATGTGATTTGTTTGGGAACAGAAAAAACTCAGGACAGGAATGAGAACTAGTCATTCTACTGAATGAATTATCTGCCTTTTTTCTTGACGGAAACCTACTGGTAAAGATTAATCATTTAATAATGAAAACCTGTATCAAGAGTAAATATCTATCCTGTGGAGGCTTATCAAAAACAGTTAAGCTATATCTTGTAAGTCCCAAGTATCTGCAATACTGGTGTAAGATCAAAAATAATAATGATAGGTGTTTTTAAAAGATGCTTTGAAGGCATTAATGGGATGTTTTTTCTGAGACCTGGATGATATTTTTCCCTTTCTTAAGTGAATTGCCTGCTAATTAAATTATTTTAATGGTCAGAAGACACTCATTTTTCTTGCTAGATAAAAAGATGTAAAACTTGTTTCAAATAACAGACAGAATAATTGCTTTAGCAAAAAAAATTAATCCTCAACTTCTCTTTAGGGGCTAATGCTGAGCAAAAGATCTTTTTCCTATAGGAAACCACAATAATGCATAGGGACATTGGTCCATCTTTACTAACTGGCTGGAACATTAGGAGAGAGGGTTATTTACTTATGATCCCAAGGCCAGTAATCAATGTGAGTGTTAGGAAAACCTTCATGACTGTACAGTGGTCATAGATCCTGAGAGTGCTCATTTCCCAAGTACCTTAACAAGCCAAACAATTGGAATGAAGATACCTTTCCGTTCGTCTTGGGGTGACTTTGATGTGTATCCCCTATCACCACTCTATGCCCAGAAATTAATTCTGTGCCTTTCTGTGTCTTTAAAACTGGGTGCAAGAGAAGAAAAAAAAAAAGCCAGGCAAACTTTTCAAAGCAGATTGTGTTCAAGCACACAGAGGCTACTCCTCTGCGTGCTTCTATGGCAGCAAGAGCAGAGGAAGCACCCTTCCTTTTTCTTTCCAGGTTTTTTGGCTTTTTCTCAGGAGAGAGACATAGAGTTAAAATTCTTTGCTGTTTAGCCAGCTCACTAGCTGAGGCAAGAACTTTCCTTGGACCTTACATCTCCGGTCTGGATCACCAGCACAGGGGACCCCAGCTCTGGAGAGAGAACAGCCACACCTACAGAAAGACTTGGAATTTTACCAGGTTCTCTCCACAGCAAGAGGTTTTATTATTTAGCATTATTCTGTTCCAGTGTGTTTATTAAATAAATAGGTTTTTTTCCTTCATGTTCCTTCAAGGAAAATTTTTTTTCCTGAATCTGGTGGGATGGTTGTAACCTGCCTTCTATCAGAGGATCTTTTCCTCCAAATTTGTCTCAAACCAGCACACTGTTGGAGCCTACGTGCACTTTAGTCAAAATTAGTGTGGTTTTAATAAGTACATATCCTCAGGTGAATCTCTTACGTTATGTAGTTTTTAATGCACTGGATTTGAACAGTCTTACAATTTCTTGATATTTAGTTCCTCTTGCTTCTCTCGAGAAGTAACATATTTTCCTGTCAGTGAACTTGTCTCTATATATAGCCTGCATTTTCTTTGACATCATTTAATGCTGCTGTGTCTAGTTATGCATTGCATACCACACTAAGTAATCCATTCCCACTTGGAAGTTAATAGCCTAAAGATATGTTATGCCTAGTATAGCATTCATTCTTAGTCATCACCCAAACAAGTAGCTTGTGGTGTTTTTCTGTTTTTTATTTTATAACCTCCTTTAATGCTTCCAAGAGAAAAGTTGATTTTTATTTTCCGGGTTACTTAATTTTCTTTTTCCTCCAAAATTGCTCTAGTTTTTCTGTCTTTTTTATCATATACTGCCAAAAGTAATTGAAATGTCTTCCAGAGTTATTTAAGAGGATATTCTTCAATTTGTGATAGGCAGTTTGAAATAATATCTTTGCCTTGTTTTGGAAGCATATTGCATGGCACACAGGTGCTAAATTTGCTGTCTGTCATTACTTGTAGACTTTCATCTTGCAATATATCTGCTTTTACAGAATATAGGTACTGAAAATTATTTCCCTTTCAGGGTTATTAACTTACATATTATTTTTCTATAGTGACTCATTTATACATTTCTTTTTTAGAGGCCTTATTGCAGCTTCATACAAAGGCATAAAATCAGACACATTTTTGAATGGTCAATATGTTTACCCTTCTTTTAGAATACTTGAAGTTTAAGGTGGAAGCTGAGTTGTCATTTTGACTTTACCTGCAGAAAATTAAAGATGCAATCGAATTATATGAAAGTTACCACTGTGTTTTGGTTTGGGGTTTTTTTAACAAGTATTCTAAAATGGGAGTTTTTTTCAAAAATATAAAAACATTTTTATTTCAGATACTGCTGATTTCCCTTCAAAAACATTTCAAAAGTTACCCACTTATGTCTCTTATGATCAGTAAATTTTATTTAAAAAACAGCAAATAAGAAGGGTGATTATTTACTCTGTCATGTGGGGTTCTTTACATGACAGCTTCAAAGACAAAACAAAAGGTATAAAGTGCTGATGTATATTTGGCTTTAAACCAATGAGATTCCTTTACACTATATATGAAAAGAGTAATAATTCTAAAAAATTGTTAAGATATTCAGATCCTAACACTGAAAGGCAGTGGCTCTGGTTGGCAAAGCATTGATGCCATGTATTTGGTATTTTGTGCTCTACAGCTATTCCCCTCTTCCCTGTGTCTCAGCAATGTTATCATTACTAATGTTAGGAAGAATTAGATGGATTTGGGGATTCAAAAACCCTTTTGTGTTAGCAATTCACATGAAACCATCCAAGACCACTGAAAGGGTTATTTTTTGTCAGATATGATCAGTTAAGTATATTACCACAACCAGTAAAAAATAATCATTAAATGTACATCTTTATAACTTAGGTGCATTGAGTTAGGGAGTTACCTTGGTTCTTTTATGTCTTTTTCCAGGACTTTATTCGCTAATGGTTCATTATTATGTGCACTAAATAAGTGAGGACTTGGGTGATCCCCAGTCAATAAATATTACTATTTTAAGTCCATGAAACGTCACAGATCTTTAGCAAATTTAGGAGTGTCAAAAGTTTCTGATTGTCTGGTGAAATTATTCTGGAACTGGACCTGTGAAGGAAATGACCACTGGGAGAGGTTGCTTATGTGTATATATGAAAATCCAACAAATTATGAGGTTTCTTCTGCCTGATAATAACAATCCTATCAGAGCCTATCAGGTTGTCTTGAATGCCAAGCCTGATAACAGTAATTACTTATGCTCCAAAAAACATTGGAGGGCCACACTGCATAATAACTGGCTTTTTCCTAGTCTTTCCCTCTAAACGTATAAATAGGTGGTTTGTGCATTTTAGAATATGAGGAAGTTTCCAGCATTCCAGAAAATCCAGTATGGAATTTATTGATCTCTCATATTAGGTATGTAAGTAAAACTTGCTTTTTTCATACATTCTCACTGCAAACACCCTTGTAATGTTCACTGAACTAAGTCAAAACTTTTAAAGTATTTAAAAGAAACTTTTGCACTAGGAAAGAAAATTACTCATGCCTTTCAGATCTCTGTGTTCTATTCCTCAGAACTAACGAATTCTATTTCTGGATTTGAAAAATTTACTGTAATACTAAAATTAATGGGCAAAATAAAGTGGGTTCCTTAGTATATTAACAAGGAAAGACTTGAACTTAGATCAGCATGACTTTACAAGTTTGAGTTATGCCTTTACAGGTTCACACTATTTGTAAGAATTATCTTACCTAGTACTTCATTTTTCATTGTGATATTCTTTGTGCAAATAAGTTGCATCAATGCAAACAGGTCTAAACTGCTTTTATGCTTATTCACATGCTTATTCATATTTCATGCTTATATCCACAAAAGGAGGGGTGAAATGCAGTGGAAAACAAGACTTACATATCTGCTTTTTCTATAGCAATATTACTATTGTGGGGAAGATAAGTAGGAGAAAGATTATTCATTATTCCTCCTATTGCTTTCATTAACTGTTGTTTAGCAGATGGAATCTTAAAACAATGTGTTGGTTTCTTGAGGTTTTTTAATGCAATTCATGTTTCCTCTGTAGAACCCATTGCAAACTTTATTCTGTCAGGAAAAAGAGAAGTTTGAGTCCTTCATCAAATTCATACAAAATAAGTTCACCTGTGGCTATACAAGCATGATCTGAATGCATCCTCCATCTCAGGAATTGCACTCAATGCACACAGAGAGAATATACCAGACACGAAGCCCTCCTTTATTGCCTTGTTATTTATGCTCTTTACCATCTATTACTGATTCAGGTGAAAACTAGGTTTCAGGTTTTTTCTGTCAATTTTTATGTTCTTTACAATATAAATACAAAACCATCTAGGTATATTGTGGTGATGCAATGGTATTAATCTATAAATTTACCAAGGAATTAAGAGTGGGAGAACTGACCTATTGAGTAGAATGTTGCCTTTGGTTGGAAAAGTGTGGAAGAAGTTGACTAATAGTGGCTAGTGTGTCACACAATCTATGTGAGATTTTAAAGGCGTCAAAGGAACCAGAATTTAAGTCTGGTGTCCATATTGGCCAAATAAGTAGAATTAATGGACATGGAGATTAATACAAAAGAAGGGGAGAGTTGGCAAAACCTGAAAAGTGAAGTCAGAGAAAACCCATTTACATTCTGTGAGCTGTTAGTAAGGAAGTGGGCATGGACGATCCAGCTGAGGTAGTCCATTTTGAGTGCTAAAATATATTCTACAAAGTTCTCCCCAACAGAACCTCTGGCTAAGCTGTCACAAGACCAGAAGAGTCAAGTGGTCAAAGGATTGGATACAGAAGCAGCAGCACAGTGAAAAACTAATGACCAGTTTTGATGGGGTGAAAGGTTCTCAGCAGAGAGCATTGTCACCTGTGTTAAAGGGTATGACTGACAAAGCATGTAGCAAAGAAAAAAATCTTTCATGGTGAAGCAGAAAAGAAGAAATATTTCCTTTCCCTATAAGAGCAGGAGTCCTCAAATAAAATAATAGATAGTAGATTCAGAACACAATTGAATTCTACTTCATTAAATGGGTAGTTAAACTGTAGAAATTTCTATTACACTGAGCCACTGCTTGAGAGCAGAGCACCAGTGGACCTCTGACCCACTGGCAAAGCTCTTAGGTGGAATGAAGAATAACACCATAGGGAGGGGAAAATTACTAATTATCAATTTTCCTAATTTTAAAAGGAGGGAGCATCCCTTAAAACTCCTTGCATTCAGAGATTTGTATCTGCCATCATAAATTTCAAAGCCTAAGATATGGATCAGATTTATCTTTTTTTAGCACTGTAATGATATCTGAGTAGTTTATCTTTAGAAATAATCTTAATTATTTGTCATGGCAAAACTGCTTGATTCTTGCAAATTCACACTTTGTTTCTATTCTTGTGGGCTCTATTATATTCTTTTAAGTCAATGCTTATTCTCTTTTAGGCTCTCTGAGACTTTTTATCTGAGAATCAGATTTCTTTGCCAACGTTTCATTTCTTTTGCTATGGATGCAGTGATTGTCTCTACATTGTCTCTTAAACTTTCTAGTCCCCTCTTCATTAAGAGGGAAGACCAGGCCCCTTTTTGGGATAGGTTTGCTTCTTTGAGAGGATTTTTCCGTATCGTCTCAAGTTTAGCAATAATGTACCAAATGTTTCTGTTGTACCTAATTTGAATTAACCATGAGGAAACCCAAAGACAGATATGATGCATATACAGATGTCATACATAGTCATAAATAGTTTGTTTTTATGCTAAGATATATCTTCTCTCTAATTTCAGGACCATATAATACTGCAGCTTCTTTACATAAAGTTTGCTGTGGTATCAGCCTTCTTATTTATTTGCTGTTTCATATACTGTTTATCACAAGGAATACAGACGAAACAGCAGAATGTACTCTAAAAATTGGCATTCTTTGTTAATTAATGAGCAACTGCTATGTGCTTACATTTTTAACAACTAATCCCTGTTCAAAGGCTAATTTTCAGGGTATGTATTAAATACAATGATTGATTGCATAGAACACTATTTTTAGAAGGCTTCTTACTTAAGATTCAACTGAAGATATGTTTCAGCTAATTAGTGACCATATTTGCTTGGTTATTTCCATTGTAAAATATATTCTTTCTGTATTGAATCCCACAAATCCATTTTTAGCTAAGGGATTTTAGCCTATTCAAAGGAAAGCTGTTGACCTTGTTAGAAATCGTTAGGCTGAGTCCAATTACTCAAATCCACCTGTGGTGTAATTAATTATTTCCTGAGGTTATAAAGTAACCAGAGAAGTATAAGTAAAATTTATTTTCCAGCAATTGATATTGATCTAAACTCATGTATTTTCATACATTGCACTGTTATTACCCAGGTCTTGAAAGAATGTGAGTTGCAAATATCTTAAATGTTTTTAAAGATTCCTTAATTCATTGGATAATGTTGTGTAGAAAAATTAATTTCTGGACGCAGTTTATTTTTCTAATTATGTTCACCCTTGAAACCTGTTAAATTATTATTTACTGTGTCCCAATTCTAAGTAATCAATTCCCCTAAGTGCTTAGAAAGATGTTGGTTAAATCTGACTAAATGCTTGCAACTAACACTAAAATTTTGACAAAGTATTTGGGTTTTGGTTGCTGGTTTTTTTTAAAACCTCACCTTCACCTGAGGAGATGAGAGACATGTTTCTCTCCTAGCATCGTATGTAAATCCATATCTAAAAGCCATCCTGGCCTTAAGTATAAAAAAATACGTATCTAAATAATTTAGAGAAGCTGTTTCCAAGTTGTAAAATATTGAAGTGATTTAGGCAAGCTCTAGTATCCTGTAGCAGTTGATGGTGTTTTAACGTGATGGAAGAACGGAACCACGTAATGCCACTGTAAGTGCACACACTATATCTGATCAACTATCCGAAAACCAATCCAGTTCTCCATTTTCCAATCTGCTTTATTCCATTCCTTTGCAGCAGGTGCAAAATGAAAAGACTTAGTAGATGGCATTGATCTGATATTGATCATACAATGTTTTAAAGAAAAATACCCACTGAAAATTGGTGGTGGCTATTACTTTAAATGGTGTGACTGCTCTGTAAAACACTAACTCATTTGTTCCAGAAGAGCCATATCCTGAAATCAAAAATCTGAGGTTCAGGGATAGTAACCTACACCTGGAAAATGCCAATAAGGCAGATGAATTGTAATTAGGGTTTTAAACTCTGAGCTAATTGTGTATAAGAAAGTCATTTGTTCTCTACTAAAACTTTTTACTTTATCACCTTAATGGAATTGTTATAAACATGAAGAGTGCAAATCAGGAAGGTAGAACTATTTGTACTTTGTTGATAAAATATGCTCCTGTGTATAAAAACAGTGCAAGCTGTCAAGTGGAAAATGCTGCCATTTGTCTCCTTAGCACCTGGCTAATGATCCATGACAGAAATATCTGAGCTGAGTGATAACTGTACAGTGATATAATCAGACGTTATGCCACAGATTTTTCATGAAGGGCTTCAGTCATGTTTTTTAGCCACTTTGCTGCTGAAGACTAACATTGAAAGGGCTTTCCTGTCCAAATAAATTTGTCTGGGTGACAGAAACAATTTACAAAGCTCTAAATGTGTTTTTTGGCCTATTATTTGTAAGATCTAACTGTGGAATATTCAACATAAGTAACATTCTGGAAGGTATCATTAGGCATGTGTCTGATTTAAACCTGCCTATAAAACTCCATGATCAATAGAGAGGGGTTTTCTCCACACTATTCTATCAGGCAATAAAAGATAACTAGATATGACTCATCATGATTTCAAGATGCCTCTGATGCCATGTTTGCTAGCTTTCTACCTAAGTTCTTGTTGTCTCTCAGAAGCTAACAAAGTTTGTAATTAAATAGTTAATTTCAGAAGAGCAGACTCTGCCAGAGGATATGACTGTGGTGGAATAGCCTTCTGTGCATGAACATTCTTGTTGACCAAATGACTTTTTGGAAGGGAAAAAAAAAAAAGCCGCTCCCAGGACAAAAAAGCGCGCCCTCAAGTCCCACCCAGACTTGTCTGTGTTTTTCTAGAATTTAACATTATAAACAGTATTTGCCAGCAGATTGTGAAATAGGCCCTTTTTAATGATAATCCTGTGACAATCCAGCATTTCATCAGAAACAGCTCAGGCAGGCTGCTTGTTCTTGAAGACAGCACTTACAAGGGGCATGTTTAAATATGCCAAGCAGACAAGCTTGACATTTTCAGCCACAATGATTACATGTTCTCCTGAGATAATGCTGACAAGTGACTGAGTAACAGAGGCCAGAAGAGAGAATCAGTTTTGTGTTAATGAGCATGCAATGATATCAGGGAAGCAAGTAGCACACAATCAGTTAAGTTAAAAACAATATTAATCTACTCACAGTGAAAAGAAAGAGTGATGCTGACCCTGTGAAATGGACTGCACAAGTTAATTTTTTTACTAAGTGTTCTTGTTTTCTGTCTTAACCAATTTTCCTCTTGAAAGATATGGTGTCCCTGAGTTATTAATGAATAACATTTGTCTTCCACACCTATCTTCATGGAGCTCCTGCAGTCCCACAATATAATCTTTTATTGTGTGGACCAATATGGCTGGACCAGAGATATTGATGTCAAGTTAGTTCATAAGTTAATAGCTTGGTTGAGAAACATCCCCTTCCAATAATGAGGATAGATGAAGCCCCTTTGACCAGCTTCGTTTGGACTGCAGCTATCTTGGACATTCACTCTTTCCTAGACAGTGTGAAGGAGATCTAGATGTTGTTGACTGACATTCAGAAATTGTGGGACAACTGAGCTTTTCCCTTGCTTTATTGTAAAATACATCAGAGTGCATTCACCTTGTTTGTGATACCAGTTTGAATACTTGTAGTATTCTCAGAAGAACTTATATTATTCCATCATGGCCACCCAGAGTATAAACAGTGTAGGTGCCTCCAGGTGAAGAGCAGGCTGTAGATCAAGCACATTGAGGGAGTACAGAATGGGGCTCTCTGAAAGGGATTGTGTTTCTTGATGTTTTCTGATGGTGTTTGCATGTCTTTAGTAGAAGATGGGAGACTACAAAGAGGGATTCAGTGCATAAATAACACTTCTTGTTTCATTTGCTGTGCCAATCCCCACTCCAAACCTGGCCTGCATATCTTTCTTTGGCAGTGTTCAGTTTCTAAAAATAATGATAGGACCTCTCTCTGAACTGTTGGCAGTACACTCTCACAGTTCACCTGCTTGAGTGACTCATGGTTTCCTTACAAGGCGAGAAATAACCCTGTTCTCACTAATCATTAGTTAGATCATCTTTCATCTGTGATGAACTCTTATCACCTTGACTGAAGAGACAATTAATAGATTTAAGATCCAGAAACAGCTTTACAGCTTTGTGGTCTGCTGCTGTGCACATAACTCAAAAGTGCAGTCTATGAATGCCAAGCAACCAACTGTTATTATCTCTCCTAAACTGACATAATTTGTCTTGAAGACATACCCCATTGTCTTTTAAATACACATTCATACTAACAAAAGTCGCAATTATCACTGACTGTTTCCCCGGCTTGTAGCCTCAAACATGACTTCAGGACATGGTCTTGTAGAAGGTCAGGGATAATGTTTCAGAGAGTGCAATGATAGCTTGACTATAATTCAGTTTTCTCCACATGTTCTTTGTTTCCCTGCTATCAGTCCAGTTTCTTTCAGCTGTGTTAAGCAAAATTATGCATTTAAAAGTTGTTTCATGTGCTTGATTTCTTTGTTTTGTTTGTTTTTCCAAAGCTTCTAGATAAATGGAACTATAGGGGAGACAACTTGTGAGTTGCTAAGATCATTACAGAAGTTTAGAGAATTCTAGAAGAATTAATTTACTTGGAACTGTTTAGGCTCAGTGTTCCAATCACAGATGGGAGATCTGACCGAATTTTGCCACTCTACCACTGCTTTGCAGTGAAGTGGTCAGTAATCTCCCCTGGTGTGTATGAAGAGCAGAAGAGGTTCTCTGCCTATGTTTTGCAGAGTCACCAGTGCTTATATAATGTGCTATTTTAAAAGAGCAATAGAGAAACAATAAGGACAGAAATCTTGTTTAAATAAAGAACATAAATGGCACAGAGGGAAATCTTAGATGCTCTTCATCTTCAATTTAAGGTCAGTTAGCATGAAATACATTCTTCTCCCTACTGCTTCCTTTTCTGTGCCTTCACTTAGGTCAATCAACAGTTGAGACACAATTCTCACAATCTTCAGGCAAATATCGCCTGCAGCTCTCCAACATTATGCACTTTATCATAAATGTTACCCTGGAGGCTTATTTAATCCTTTACAGCTGAGCAAACCAAGACCCTGTGGACCAAGTAAAAATTCAGTATTACAGCTTTTCCTCTACTGAGTCAGAAACCTTCCCTCTATGCTGCTGATGTAGCTGTTTTCTAAATTTAACTAGGATGGTTTCAATAACTTAGTAAGTCCATCTAAAAATATCTCCTGAACCTAGTTTCTAATCTACTACTTAGTAGATCTGTATATAAATTTATTTCATTATTTTGAGGGAGCAAAGAGAATTAGGGAAATGGAGCAGCTGGAGAACAGGACACAGGACAACAAGCAATGGAGATTAAAAAACCCTCTAGAAATAACTTTTAAACTATTATGCTATAATTTTTGGTTAGTACATTACCCTCAGCCATTTTTCTTTAAAGAAATAGGAAAAACCTGTTTAATGTTTGTATGGGTGTAGCAGTCTTAGTTCAGTCTCTAGTGTTGACTGTTAGGTACTGTGTGAATTGGTTTTGAAGCTGATTATGGTGCTTTGAGACCTCTAGCATATGGATCGGATCTAAGGTCATTTGCTGTAATAGAGGAGTATTTACCAGACTTTACATTTCATCACTTTGGCTAAAACAGGAGGAAATAGTTACTTCATGCTTTGGAAATTTATCTTTAATGATTTGTAATCATTTATATCTCAAAATAATTTGTATCATAATAAAGAATAGGATGGGTTAATGGGGCAAGTGACATTATGATGTCTATGCTTGTTCTCAACATACCTTCACACCAACAAAATAATATTGTGACTAGTTACAATAGGAAGAGTTGAAATTCAGGTAATCCATGGAATTGGTTAACAGTTTGAAAACTGCCTTCTTTCAGGAGTGAAAATGTAGAAATGCAAATAACACAAGCCTTGCCAAGAAAATTGCTTTCTCTTGGCCATTAAGATTCAGCTCAGGTACATCCCCCCCACTTCCTCTCTCTTGTGCACGTAAGTGTTAGGGATTTCATCCCATGACAGTTGCACTTATCCCAGCCTCAAAATCTAGATTCCATGATTAATGCATCTTGAGCTAGCAGTAGAAGAGTTGGGGCCCTCCCCCTGCCATGTGGTCCTGGGAGAGGGGACCTGGGGGGGAGACAAGGGGTTTCCCTAGCCCCTGGTCAGCCTCGTTCCCAATTGGTTGTTTTGTGTTCCCCTGCACGGGCAAGGACGCTTGGGTCCCGTGATTGTAACAGTTCCTCGGCAGATCCTCAGCAATGCGGCTGGAGAAATAAACATCTCTCTGAAACATCTATCAAGAATCAGTCCATATATATTTCTTTTCCACGGGCCTTGCTGTTTAATACGTGTGTTGCAGTTTCCCCACTGTAACATAGAAGGGATCTCTCTCTGAGAAGGTTCAGTACCTCTGCATACTCACTAAATGGTAGCAAGCTTTGTACTTCTGTCACAGGCAAAGCTGGTGGTGGAGGTCAGATATACTTTCATTAATGTTTTCATCATGTTTTTGGTCACAGAAACCAAAGATGATTGAATTTAACCCTAAAGAAAGAAAGCCCATATAATTGGCACCATAATATTATTTCTTTAAAAGCTTCAATGTGGAAATAACAAGTAGTTACAGATGTCTGAGCATCCTAAATTGCATTTCTTGTATTACAAAGCTTTTTTCAAACATAAACATTTAGAAACTTCAGTTAAATTACGGCTGAAAGATAACTTTTTTATAACTAAACTTATTGCAAATAGGTTTTTTCTCCTTCATTATAAATAATTTTAAACAAAGGGTATTTTCAACATTAAATGTTTCAGAACTCTTATTAAACTAAGTTCAACTCTAATTCTTTCCTCCTTTTTTTGGCTTATACTGTAGTTATGCTTTTAAGTACCTGGCAATAATCCTGATATTCAAATTCTTACTCTTTCACTTTGTCTCTCCAGTTAATTCAATCAGTAGAAAAATCCATTATATATTATATTATATTATATTATATTATATTATATTATATTATATTATATTATATTATATTATATATATTATATTCTTCATTTCAAGTATTATCACTTCAGGAGACAACCTAAACCGAGAACTTCAAATACTTCTATAGCCTTAATCTGTGAAAGAATTATATTCCCTGGCTATCCAAATCTTTGTTCACATTTCCCATATTATGTGGCAAAAGGGATGCAGTGCCTCTGCCTTAATTCTTATATTCACAGCTAAGAAGTTAATGAAGGTGTATTTTGGGTACAAGTGTGCAATAAAACTGGGAGGTTTGGGGGTGTCTGTTTCAAAACTATTAGACAGGAGATATAAAGTTGCAAAAAGTGTGTAAGTTAAGAATAGAGCTGACTGAAATGTGGAATTTGTATATAGTCAAAACACTTTTTTGCACAAGCGGATTCAATTCTGATTTGAAACATATAATGAAAAAAAAAGCCTTTCATCGAACATTCTCTTTAGTAAAAGACCTATGGTACTTTCCAAGTAAAATGTGCTGCCTGGAAGGTGGTGGCTATAACTGAAGAGCCTTCAGCCAATTTTATTAGGACCTATAATAAGTAGCTATGTTGAGACTAACTAGCCTTTGATATCTATTTGTTGTATGTAGTCAAAGCCATTAATTTTGTACCTCTATTTTCAACTTTTGCCTTTTCCCACGGAAATATTAGCTGAATTAAAGGTACTCCTGTGGTACATTTTAGATTAATCACTGTTCTCAGATGTTTTGTAACTCTCTTGACAAAAATAATGTTGCATGCAGAACATCATATTTTTGTTGGAGTGCATCTGTAAGAGACATATCATGCAGAAAATGGGCAAGATAATTATTCAGCTCTAATTGGCAGCAGTTAATCCCTAGCTGAATGTCCTGGGTTGCAGTGTATTCTATTACCATCCTCATGAGCTGTTGAAATCAGGTGGGGCAGTGTTTCCTTGCCTCCCCCCCCAGACTATCTTTCTGTTAATGGCCCATCATTGGGCATGACTCAGAGATAACTCCCTCTGGACTATCTTCTGTTAATGAGCCTAATCAACACTTGGCCTCATGACTCATTACCCCATTGTGAGATGCTCCACCCAGAGGGAGGAACCAAGCATTCCATCCTGGATATAATCTGGGACTCTGAACACCAGAGACAACCCTTCCACTGGATTTCCAGAGCACGGGAGCTGCACAGCTGCCACTGGACCTCCTGAGGAAGAGCAGACCCTTTTCAACAGGATCACCGCTTCAGAAGACTGCAGCCAACATTCTACCAGACTGCTACAACAGGGAGTCAGGCTGTATCTTGACTCTGTCAGTTTGAACCAGTGTTCTCTTCCCCCCCCCTTCTCTTTAATTTCCCCATTAAATTGTTATTCTGACTTGGTGCCTCCCACTGGTTTGTTTTCAGACTAGACCACTGAAACATTGAGGTTTTACTTTTCATCCAGAGTTTTAAAAAGCAATTAGATTTACAATAAAACAACATAAATTAAAGATGGTAGACAGATTCTATGAAGAAATTTGAGTTCACATATGCTCTAAGAATGATCAAAATCACTGATATTGCAAGCCCACTATCATTTGATATCACTAGGTAGCTTTAAAAAAGGGGAGGGAGATAGTGATGCAGTAAAGTGAACCATCAGGATGCCTATTCTGCTTATGAATAATCATAAGAAGCTATCTGGGTGCTGATCATCCCTATGACATGGACAACTGCATCAGAGTAAATTCCTAAAATGTGAATTTGATCATTTGTGTCAAAAAAAAAAAAAAAAAAAGGCATCCTGTTCTTGGAAACCAGGCTTAAAAAAAAAAAAAAAGAAAAATAAAAAAAATCTTTGCACTTGAGTTCCTAGGAAGGAAGAATGAACCCAATCTAAAAGATATGAGAGAAAAGCAAAGGAGAGAAGTGCCAGTCATGTTCATTCTTTGCACATCAGATTTCTAAACTAATCTTTAAAGCAACTTTGCTTTTATTCTTTCTGACTTAAGCTAATGGGATGAAAATAGCTTCAGAATATACCATTTCGTTTCCAATTTCACATAGTCACAAATCCTTTATTAGATAGCCATGACCTTCAATGCTCCAGTAAATATTTTTTGTCCTTTAAATTTGCCTTACAGCAGATACTTAGTTTGGTGTCACTCACCACTACATACAGCATGATGATTAGCTCTTAATTAGTAAACACAGGAATATGCAGAATGGTATTCATTTGAATTAAGATGCTGACTTTTTTCAGCCTGCCTGTAAGGGCAGTTTTGGTTGTCTGTGTTACTTGTCAAAGAAATACAATTCTTATTTGGAAAAGTAGATCAAAAGCAGAGATTCAAATGGAGGTGGTTTGTTGGGAGGTTCATTTGGTTTTTTTCTTAAAAGAAGTAACAGTGCAAGTTTTCTAGAGATAATCATCTGGAGCTGGTGGGGGTGGGGTTTTTTTCCTCCAGTATTCCAGTGAGTGGAATTGTCCCAGTTGAGTGACCACAGATCCCAGCCTCTTTCTGCTCTGGGCTGGCAAACAGGGTCTTCTCAGTAGGGCTTCTCTGAAACTCAGATCCTTCTCTTCTGCTTGTTTTAGGGGAGATCTGAAACTGTTTCCCAAAACAAATCCTTAGTGTTTTTATTCAGAAGTAATATTCTGAGCAGTAATCCAGTGACAGTGAAGACAGTCCCAGTGCTTGTTCTGGCACAGCCAGCGATGCCATCAAAGCCAGGGGCAATGCAAATGGACTGGAACAGGTGGTTCTGCCTGTTTAACATTCAGCAGCAGGGAGTCTTTCACAAGTTGAGTGCTGGAGGAATGTAAGTCAAAAAGTTCTGAATTTCTGGCACATCCCATAAATTTCTTTAACCAACAACAAGCAAGACACAGAGAATGGCTTTTCACTAGGCTGAAAGGATTTTCCTTGGGGAAGGGGACTGTTTCTTCAAGGTCTTCATTAGAACATGTAGTTTTTCTCATTCTACCACATCTATGTGTTTAGCATAAATGATTGTGCTTTGTTAATATTTCCCTATTGTGCCACACACATCTAAAAAACAAAAAATAATCCTTTCTAGAGGCCAGACCCCAACCCTTTCCTTCAGAATATTGTCTTAGGGTTTACATCAAATGTGAAGCAATCCTCAAGTCTCTCTTTCATGTTCTGTAATGACAGCTTAATTTCAATGAGAGGTATATTCTGGTTGCAAGTATACAGTAAACACTGAAATCTCATTTTCCAGCAGCATTTTGATCAACCTCTAGACGGATATAGCTTTCAGGAATTAGACAGAGTTAACTGCTTTAGTAAAACTTGGTTTATATCTCCTATATAGGTAATGGTCATTCACGTTACTTGCAGAAGTATTTTGTGTGTTGTAGGCAATAGCATGGAGTGCAGACAGACCCATTTGGCCAATTACAAAATGCAAATGCATGCATTCATTTTTTTCATAAGTAAACAGAATTTGTGGGCTGACGAGCATAGAGTTTGCATTGATGTTATTTGATTAAGTAATCTTTTTTTTTTTTTTTTTTTTTTTTTTTTTTTTTTTTTTAAATCAGCAGATACACCTTGCTTTGCTACACTGGAGAAAAAATAGGAAATGTGGAAGATATGTGCAAAATAATTACAAAGAAAGTGTGCAAATGCTTCAAGCTGTTCATGAGCTGGTTTTTAGTGCACTTTGAGATGCTGTATGAATAACAGGATTGGTTTAGGCCCTAGTCTTGAGACAACAGCAGAGCCCATGCTGTGTTTATTGCCACATTACAGTAATCAAAGCACAATTACAGGGGCTGAGAATAACAGAGGATGCCACTCTCTACTGAGTAGACCCAAATGCTGGGAGCATACTAAAGGGATTGCCCAGAAAAGTATGGGAGGTGAACAGATGTGTATTAGCACTAGACATGCATGTATTGGATCTAGAACCTTGTCCATCCTTCTCCTTCTAAGTTGTCTATTAGGAAAACGCAACTAAATATTCCTACAATAGGAGTGAAGAATTGGAAGGAAAGCAAGGGATCACTTTAATTTCCTTTGTGAACCGAATTTCTCAGTTAAAAATAACTGCCTTTCAAATAATATGTTCCATCTGAAAAGAACTTCAGGACTGACAAAGCTTCTGAATAATGCTGTCTAAGGTGAAATCTCTCTTTCTTTGTGTTAACACCTGCCAAGAAAGTAATGTTCTGTATTGTCACTGGTTTCATTTTTAAAAAAAAGCAGTGCCCAAATATTCTGTCCTCTGAACACAGAAGCAAGTTAAAAATACCTTATAATTGTTACCATTTAGAAAATATCACATAATACTTCTCTATTATTACCAAAATATTAAGTGACAGTGGCATGCAAGCCAGTTCTCTAGGACTGTTTTTCCTTGATAAGCAAACAGGATTTTACTGTAAGTTTCTGAATGCCTAATCCTTCCTATTATTCAACATACTTTCCATGTTAGGGATAAAAAAGGATAAATGCATCCTATTTGTATTCAAAAATTGCAATACATAATTAGTAAAGTTCAGTAATGCTGATTATCTTAAATAGCTGTCATGGACAGAGTATGTAGTCATCTAAAACTCTGATGCCAAAGTCTAGCGTTGTTTTTTACATTTTTCCAGGCAACGAGGTTGTATATAACCTATTCGAGCTGGGGAACCTTGTCAGCAGGTACTTGGATGAGAAGTTATGCAGCGTAACAACACTATTTCAACATTATTAGACCATAAATACCTCTTTTTCTCTGTCTTGGATTTATCCAGCTCCTCAGAAAATAAAAATTTTTTGCAGAAAGGAGCAGGGACATAATTTCTTGAGCCACAGTGGATGGCAGGGTCCATTTTCCTTGCTCTTATTGGTTCAAGAAAAGAATGAAACAGCAGAGAAAAGAAAGATAAAAATATACAACAAAAAAACGGTAATTGACCTGGGTTTGGTTTTATTTGTTAGCAATTTTTGGCTTGGAAAACATTTATTTAATTATGGTTTCTGGATTGGTTTGTAGTCTAGACTTCTATTAAGGGATTTTCCTGTTCTAACAGGTTTTTTGCCTGTTCTTTTGTTCTGTCATCTTCATTGGTTCTTCCCTTCCAGCCCTCTCCAGAGTGCCTAATTTAGATTCAGGATGTATACAGATGTTGTATAGATGAGCAGAAGTAGGAAATGCTCAATAAACAGCAGAATTGCTCCAGTGTTTCAGTCAATGGTAGCAAAACCAACAGCTCCTTAGTGAGGCAGGAAGAGTTCACAGCAGCAAAAGAGAGAAATTAATTTGGTTGTGGAGGACATGCTCCCTTCCACATTTTGAGAGTAATGTCTGACATTTCACCATCTCAACTTGGTTGCATCTCACGATTCTGTACATCTCTGCACAGGCACAGAGATGTCATCAGCAGATTCTCAGTTTTGTTTGTTTCTATTTGAGTGTGTCTCACCAAAATCTGGCAGAGGAATACAGGATGTTTCATATGTGATTCTATGGAGCTTTGTTTTAATTATGGCAAATAAAAATTTCTCCTTTGTAATGTTATAGAAATTGATTTAAAAAGTAGGTGGTGATAGATAAAAGGGTGGGGTAATTTCTGTTGACTAGAATATTTTTCCAGTCTAGAAAACAGATATATGAATTAGGCCAAATTTTGCTTACTATTACAACAGCATTTTTTCAGGTTTTAACCTTATCGCTGACATGTTACACATCTCTCAGTAGCAGCTCTACAGATGGAAAGATTAATATAAGGGGAATCATGAAAGGGCAGGACATGTCCTTCATAGATGTCATAAATGTATTTCAAATGAAATCCATTCTTTCTGAGCACAAAACATTGTTTGAGAAGGGGGGAGAAAGGAGAAATTGGTAATGTTCATGATTTTATTCCTTAAAGCATATGCTCAGCCCTCTGTAAGCAGTGCATTCAGCTGGAGAGTCATAGGCATTTTACAGTGATTGACTGCTTTTGCAAGTCTTAAGCCAAATCAAACCAGGCAGTTATGCATTGACAACACATTAGGCAGGGAAAGTCTGAATTTTTATTGTGTAAATTTCAAACAAAGCAAATAAATCTGCTCCTTGTTTCATGCTAATAAAAAATAATTTCTGCTATGGGATGTCTGCATTTTGAATTTTTGTGGTTTGGGGTTTTTTTTAAGGTATCTAGCTAACATTTTGGTAATTCGTGCCAATGAAAGTTACTTTTTTTCTAAAGTTTTGAAATCATGAAGCAGTAGCTATTATTTGGTATCTGCTTTGAAATTTTAGTATATCTTGCTGTACCACAGGGCACTCTAATTTTGTTTATAGCATTTGATTATCATGTCAATTTACATCCAGGGTGGAAGAAACTGGCTGGATATCAAGCAATAAATTTTAATAGGTTCACCATCTGCATCATTTGGTAGAGCATTCCGTGATTTTTGTCCTGGTGTGGCAAACAAGTTATCATTCTTTAGGCACTGCTGATCTTCAGTTCCGCATGACTGAGCTAACTGCATGTTGCTCAGTCCCTGATGTCTGATCCACACATTATAACAACCTCTCAGAGGCAGACATGGCATGAAATACCAAAATGGCACAGGTACATTCTGGAAGTGCTGCCATTTCCAAAATCTTTGCTGTGTTCAGAAGCGGTAGAAAAGAATGTATATCAAGAACCAGATCACCATTTATTAGTGGTGTTTAAGGCTTTGCAAAGACCGAAATGTGGAGAGGTGATAGAAATTGTGCATTATGACCAATAAAGCTAAGAAAATGGATTGGATTTTAGTGCCTATGTCAGATTGTCTCACACATTAAGGCTAGGAACAAGCACAAGTTTGTAAGAGCTGAGCAAAAGGCACTCCTTGGCAGTGAAGTGTGGTCTGAAATCTCTGATGTCCTGCGAGGTGCTGGACCTCAAAGCCAAGGTTTGAAGGCAGCCATGGCAGACAATATCAGCACTGTCTGATACTGTGTCTGTACCAGGGATCTCAAGAATCTCCCTGTGAAGGATTGTAGCGGGTTGAGTTCGAAACCGGGCAGAAACACCCATTAAATGTAGTGGTTTTGGTTCAAAATATTCATTACTTACTTATTTTCCTTCTGTGAGATAAGAATTAGGAGAAAAGCAAAGCAGGCACAAACCTTAAACAGTTGCAGTACAATGAAAGAGCTTTATTACTAATAGAATTAAAAGTAAAGAGAAAATAACAAAACAAAATTAAAGCAAATTCGACCCCCCCTCTCTTTCCAGCACTTCTCTCCTTTTACCTAGCTCGCACAAGGATGACAGAACATGGGATGTTAGTCAGTGTTGCAGTTCTTGAAACAGTCTCTCTCTTATGCTTAAGGAAAAAAGGGTTTTCCTTCAGTTGCACGTGGTTCCCAAACTGCTACTAACAGCAGACCCACCCGGAAACAAACAATCTGCTGGGTATAGAACATCTCTCCCATGAAAAAGTTCACAGTTCCTTCACACTACAAAACATGGGCCATCACATGGGGTTATTCATCTTTTTAAGGATAAGTTATTTTGGCCTGCACACAAAGGCTTTTCTTCGCCACAAGTCTCTAACAGCCTCTTACTACTTCTATATAGCCTGGCATAGGCACTCTTCATAATCTTCATAGGCCACATGAGGATTCTCCATCCCCCCATGTTCTTCAAATGGATTAAAGAGACAAACAGTTTGTGGTATTACAGTTTCTTACCACGGCATGCAAGAAGGTTTTTTAAGCTACGCGCGAGAATCGCGGCACCGCCCTCTTTTCTCCCGTCGCCATTTCCAGCTCCGTCTCACGTGACTCACTTCTCTTTCTCTCTGACTCTGAAGCTGCCATGTTGAAGGGTGTTCTTGTTCAGGCTTTACGGTGGGGAAAGCCTCACTCCCTTTGTGCTGCTGGCTGCATGGTGTCCTCTTCAGTTCAGCACGGAGTGTGCTGGCTGCAGACAGGAGGCTCTGCCGGCTCCCGCTGGCTCCGCCGGCTCCGCATGGAGAGGAGAGGGACCCGCCTGTCCCCAGAAGCCGCGCTGGATGGGTTTAGCTGTGAGCAGTCCATGGCTGGTTTTAGCTGCCTGTGGCTCTGGGACAGTTCCCCCCAGCGACCCAGGGTCCGTGCCGCAGCGTTGGGAAAGGGGGAAAGGGGCAGTGGCCCCGGCCCGGCCCGGCGGGGCCGGGAGGCTCGGAGCCCCCCCCCATCTTCCAGCAGGCCAGCTCCGACAAAAGGGGAAGTCCCGCCTTTCTGTGCGGTTTAAATATGTAAATTGTGAGAAGCGTAATTGGTCTTAAAGACTGTCCATCAACTCAGGGTCAACCCAATACAAGGATGTTTTTTTGTCTGTTCTGCACCAGTCCTGATCACTTGGTCCTGCCTGTAAGCCCTCTAAGGTCCTCACAGGATGTTGATGGCAACAAACTGAAATAAGGGAAGAATCAGCATCTCTTAGGTACAATTTGAAAGTACATTGCTATCTACTGCCCATGGCCAGCTGTCATCTTGCAGCTTTCCTTTGCTGTCAAAGGGGGAGTGCATTTTTTACTGGAGAAAAAAAAAATCATTCAACATCCTGAACTGTAAATCTGTTTATCCAAATTGAAGTAACTCATTTCTTTTAGATAACCCAGCACTGCAAAGACAAAAGCTGTATGTTTACAAGTCATACAGTTATCTACAGTGCTTTTCTTTGTTCTTAAATAGATATTGTAAATTCCAACTGAGATGCAGCGAAACGGTTCGGTTTTGATCTTGTAGCACTGAAGGCAATCAAGTGCAAAGAATTTCACAAGATTAATGTTGTTGAATAATTTCTTCATGTTAATGGAGAATAATAGCATAATTCATTCTGCTAACAAAGGGTTATGAGTGGCATAGACATATACAACATCAAAGGGATCTGCCACAGTTTGTTATTATTCACTAGCATCAGTGTTATTTGTTTCAAGCAGGCACATAAAGAGGTGAGATCCAATTTTTTTTTCAGTTAGACGAGAAAGAGACATTCATTAAAACTTTTTTTATACACAATCTGATATCATTATATAAAGAGACAAATTCTGCCAGTAGCTTACACCTATGAGTTTTCATAAGGTCTAGAGCCCTTGTAGATTCTTCATGTATAAATATATTGCACTGTCATCACAACACGATTGCAAGTTCTTGATCATTAAAAAGTTGAGTGAGCCTGGTCCTATTAATGCCAAAAATCTAGCAAAGGGATTGAGTATTTTGCTAGATTTTAAGCTTCTAGTCTTTCCTTTTCTCCTCTGCTTTTTCATGCACTGTCCAAAAGCAGTATTAGGCAGTAATTACTGTCATTTGCTGTGGGAGGCAGGGAAGGGGAGCAGATAAAATCAAGCATGGACATGGCAACAATTTGTTTGCATTATGTTGATGACTGCGATTCAGTTTCTGATGCATGGTCCCCTTGCTTTTATCTTAACTCCTTTGGTTCAGTTTTGAAATAGGAATATGGGGGATATATATTTTTTACATTGTAAGGGTTTTCTTCCACACTATGTTTTGGATTAAGTCTTTTTAGTATGGCTACTAAAGATTATTTGGAAAATCTTATGCAAGCTGCTAAATTGTAAATTTTTTCTTTAAACACTATTTATACTGTGGAAACACGTAGAAGAACCAGCTATTCCCTTTCTGCCCACTGTCCTAGGTGGAAAAAACAAAAACCTGTCTGAGCTCACAAATGCTTAATAAAAATTTTTCATGAGTAGGATATAAACTGGTTTCAGATATAAACTGGAATAATTTAGTTGTACTAATAAGGACATAATCATGATATTTTCTTAGTTAAGAGTGTATGAGAGAGACCTTGGATAAGAGCTGCTTCTGAAATGCTATATATCCGTGATGCTTTTAGAAACAGGAAAATTATAGTTAGCACTCTAAAAATGGTTCAGTTTTGTCAGGCCGGAAAAGTTTTTTCCACGATTGTTACTTACATTAACTGGACAAACAATGCTAATCAGTTTTGGCTTCTGGATTCTGCATAAAATATTCTATCTTAGACACCTCACCAGTGCTGACTCTATATTTTATAACTTTGGAAAAGTAATTGCTGCTGTTGGCACTGTTTCCCTGGGCCTAGGTTCCTGCATTTAAATTACTGACTTGCCTAACTTTTGATGGCAGATACTTGCAGGCAGGCAATATTAGCAGTTCAGTTGCTGAGCACCCTTCTGATACCATTATTTTTATAGAGATTGAAAATTCATCAATTAATTTCATGTAAATAAGGTCTAGTTGGTATGTTCTCCAAAATTAATGTTTTCCCATTATCAGATTGGAATTATTGCTTAGATCTTTAAAATCTATCCCATACAATGATAATGAAGAGTGCAAGAGAATGGCAATCTTGGTGAATTTATGTCCTTCATCTAATTTGAGAACATTTTATATGAATATTTCACATATCCGTGTTTCTTCCTATCTGAGGTGTATTTTTTTATACATAAGGTTTTTAGTTTCTTGCATCAAGTGAGCTGACACAAAATTCCAGAAGATTATACTCTCTGATTTCTGTACAGGATATTATCATTCTTTACTATTATTCACAAACTTCAGCTTTCAACAGTCCTATGGAATAAGCAGAACAATATAAAATTTGGTAGATAACCGATGCAAGAGTGTTGTAACATCCACCTCAGTGTGCTTCTCTTCTGTGCCTCTGTTCTATGTCACAAATGTGTCTCTCCTTAGACCGAGAGACTCCACAAAAATAAAACTGCTCAGAGGTTTCTCTCTGGCAGAAGAAGCAATGACATCTATTTGACAGTCAGCTGCTGCACACTGTGAGTAAGAGAAAATGCTCATTTCTCATGAGGATGTTGATTATTCCCTAACTTTAGCTCAAATGCATAGTTGCTGATTTTATTCTGATGTGCTAAAATGCTTTTTCCCAGGATTTCTGTATTTAGAAATAGTGGCCAGGATAGGGGGGAAAAGGCTTATATGGTTTTTATAAAACAGCAGTTAGTTGTGGTTCTTTACAAAGACACCAGTGGGAGTTCTTCGGCATTGAATAGCAATTCTTATCAACATAACCTAGTCCTGCCATACTTTGCTGCTTTACTCTTTGTTTGCACTGATAATTTTTTGCAAGGTATCTACAAGGGAAGGAAAATGTAATTGTGTAATGTAAGAGAGTGCCACCAGTGTGAAACACTAATCAGAGGGGCATATAAACATGCACTTATAGGTGGTAAAAGACCAGTGAAATAGTACCAGCCACATGACAATACTTTCAGAAGGGTAGTAAGGGTTCTTGCTGAAACTAAACCAGGCTGAAACACCAGTTTATAGTCCTATGGTCAAAGTGATTGTTGCAGGTTAGGATCTTTCCTTTTGTTTTTTTCCCTCGTGGAATTTTGTCCCATAGGTTGCTAGGAAACAGTAACTATCGATACTTACAAGAGACAAAAGAAGTTGCCCCAGGAAGAGTGCGGCTGGCTGCTCTCTTAGCTGAGGTTTTTCTCTCGGAGAGGCAGAGATACTTCAAGAATTGGGCTGGGGGCAGGAGTTGGGTGCAGTTTTTCACTCTCTTCTTGCACCCTCGGCATCTGGAGGGGAAGGAGGCTGAAGTCGCTGTGGGAAGAATTCACCACCCCTGTGGGGTTCTGTCTTCTGCTGCCTTCTACCGTGAGTGGAGCTCTATTCATAAGAGTGGCCTTTGCACTGGGACCTTCTTAACAGCCTACCTCACTAGAAAAGGACTTTCACCCTCTGCTCCAGTGCCTCGGGGGATTCTCAACCCCTTTCCCCTCCAAGGGAGCCTTTCTCTTGCTGTGTTCCAGAGCCGAGCTGCCCCTGCCCCGCCCCCGCCATTTTTTGCCACTGCTCGGAGGATTCTTTACTACTGTAACTCGCATCCCCTGCCTGCCCAGCTGCCCCACGGTTTCAGCTACAGCTGCTGAGTTTCTGATACATCTCATCTACCACTCCGGGACTTGCTCATCCCTGCCTTCCCAGCTGTTACTCCGAGGTCCCTGCTACAGCTCTTTTGGCTATCCAGAGGGGGCACCGGGATCGCCTACCCCTGGGGGTTCTCAAAGGAAGCCCCGTTTCCATCCCTTCCTGTCAGCTGCACCCACAATTGTCCGAATGGAGAAAAGATGGCCAGACTCACGCCACAGCGCCCTCTGCAGGAGCGGGGGCATCATTGCACCCGCCCTGCCCAGGCAGGAGCCACCAGCGCCCCTGCTGGCTGTGACCGGAACTGCACCAACGGGGAAATGGCTTAAGGAGCAGAAAGACTGTTTATTGGGTTTTCTGTTCTTGTTTGTTGTTGTTACTCTTCTTGTTGGTTTTCTGCCTTGTTATACATACACTACTAAAGAACTGTTACTCCTTTTCTCATATCTTTGCCTGAAAGCCCCTTAATTTCAGAATTATAGTAATTCGGAGTGGAGGGGGTCATGTTTTTCATTCCAAGGGAGGCTGCCTTCCTTGGCAGACACCTGTCTTTCAAACCAAGACAGTGAACTTGGTGGCTTTCTCTTAATTTCCCTGCTCAGTTCAACAATATTCAATCCTTGAAGACTTAAAAGGGGAAAGATTCTGATTTGCAAAGAACCCCACTCAAAACTGAGTAGCAATGTTAAGTGCTACACTGAATTAAACACATAGTTTCCTGTAACGAGCATGTGTAGGATTGCTCATCCTTGTGGAGCCAGAGAAGTCTTTCACAGATCTCCAGCAAAACTGACTCACATCAAAACCAGTGATTAACACAGGTACTCGGACTTTGAGATGAGTGGATAGATCTCCATCTCTCCCTCTCTTAGGCTAGAAGATGTCATTCTCCTAAATGGTAAAGACAATATATCTGTTCAAAATTTTTTTCAGGATAACTCTGTCCACTCAAAAAACATGGTGGCTTTGTGTTTTGTTGGTTTTGTTTGGGGTTTTTTATGAAATGGCAACTGAGAGAGAGAAGCTGTTTTGTTCAAGAAGTCTCCCAAAGAAAAGGTTTTGTGAGGAATAGAATTAGGTCAGGAAGGCGACACATGATTGTTTTAACTATATATTGCTATATAGTTCTTTCATCTGAGAGATGCTAAATTGGAAATAAATGATTTGCTTATTGCTGTAGTTGAGGGAGATCTGGGAGTGGGGGGCGTACCTGATGGGTTTTTTTCTCCTTCTGGTAGGCTAGAAATGAGCAATATCTGCCAGCCAGAAGAAAACAGAAGGAGTGAAGTCTAATACTATCAATTTGAAAGGACTTCTGCACTTCAGAAACAATGGCTGGTTTGTGTATCTTGTTGTAAAAGGGGGAGCAATTGCAACTTGAGACAAATCAAAATCAAATTCAAGCCTCCCTGTCCTAAAAGCTCCCAAGCCCAACACAATATTCCCTTTGAGTCCAATGCTGTGCTTTAAAGCTTGTTCAGTGTTTCAGGATGACTAGTTTTCTGCATATTATCTCTTAATCTTAGGAAGAGTTTGAGTACAGCAGGAAGAGAGAGTGGAGTCATTTTGGTTTGACACATTTGGAAATGAAACTAATATTTAGGCAGATCACAAAAATAAAGATAGCAGAATTCAGGGCACCTCTGCTATGTTTTGTGTATTTACAAACTTGTAGGAAAGTCCTAAGACTAATAAAACACCTTAAAAAATTAAAAACTCAAGACACCACTGTTGCAAGTGGTGAAATCACTGTTTTGGAAATGCATCTTAAAAATCAACCTGTGTTGTCTGTTTCCAGTAAATAATTACTGCTTAACTTTGGAAGATTCTTCTGCCTTTACTGTAACAGCTTGTACCCATCCAGAAGGGTAGGGAGTGAGTCTAAGCACTCTGAAGGTGAGGGATTCTGACTTGCCTGACTATAGTGCTACCTATGGAACTCTATTGAATCAAGCTGTTAAGAACTCATGCTTTTTTTTCTGTAGCTTTCTGATTTGAGAGATCAGAGCCACCATTTCATTTTGGAATACTGTTGAGCCTATCACAGATATTATGCCAATGTAATTTGTCCCCATGTGAGGGGGTTTTGCAGCTTAGGGTAAGCTGAAAGGGGTTTTCCCCTCACGTGCCGACAAAAGGAAGCCTGGAGGTCAAAGCCGCAAGCTCTCTGGAAGGCAGCAATCCCCACTGAGACACACAAAAGGAAGGAGTAGAGCTCCTCACCCAAAGGAGCTTTCCTCATGTTGCTGGAATGAAGGCACGAAGGTGAAGGCAAAGAAGAAGGAGAGGGGATTCTCCGTATGTGTTCCACACAAGTTTATTCCCGTGAAAAGACAGGGACAAAGAGCCCAATTTTTGACAGCGTCCAGCGATTTTATACTGAGCACGGAATAGGCGGGGAAAGGGATCACAGCCAATGGGGTAAAGGCAAGTAGGCAGGGTTGACAGCAAGGGAACCAATGGGGACAACACATAGGAGGGACTTAGGGAAGGATCCAATGGGGCGTTGAGGAACAAAGAATTTTCTAGAACTGATACATATTAAACAAGGGATATGAATATACATAACTTTATACATAAAACAGGGAGGGGAAAACATTAACCAATCAGGGGAAAACATGCAAACAGCAAAACAAAGGACTTATGGGTTCTCACCGTGACTGAAGTTATATGCTAAACTTGGGTTGCTGAGTTGTCTGAGTTCTCCTCAGGAGACAGAGTGGCTGGAGACATTCTGCACCACCATACCCATGATATCCTTAAACCTGTTATGAAAACTCTTCAGCAGTGCTATCACACACAACAATAGAACAAAATTTAATTAAAGCATGTTTTCATATGTTTATTTCCAAATATGTATTTCCCTCAGGAAATTGTGTATGGCTGACTGTTGCTTAATTCCACAAAAATATATTTGTCTGGGCAACAACTGGAACATTATATTCAAACTTGCTGTAGGTAACCAAAATAATGGTAAGACATGAATATTGAGATAGCATTGTGGGGGTTTTTTTAATCAGTCATAAATAATACAGACGGGCAGTAGAGGTTATGGGAAAGAGTGAGCCAGAAAAATCAGTTGTATACTATGGATAAAATACTATCTGTTTTCTTGCATGAAACAAATTTGCTCTGTGCTATAACAGTGTAACTGAATGCTTTTCCATGATCCATGGAAAAAAATATTAGACAAGACATAACGGATAAAAAGAAAACACGAATGATTTAGAATGAATTGTTCTTAAGGAAATCTGGCTAGATTTCCATGTCATTTTCTGCGACTATAAAGTTACAGTTTAAAAGCAAAACAAAAAAAGTTAGAGCAGACTGTCTGATTAATAAATTGCAATCAATTGCAATGCCTAATTATCTCCTTAGGAGGTTTGAAGACATAGTAATGGATGAAGCGTGCTTTTCTCTCAGCATGAGGAGAGCTGACTAGAACAGCTTCAAGGCTTAAAATAAACAAACCTTTCCTACAAGTGAGAAAAGGACCAAAGTCTTAAATAGAAAATGTGCAGCTGACTTTCTTGTTTGAATCAGGCAAAGCCAAGAGTGTGATGTTTGTGTACAGTAGTTTAGAGAAAAGTGTCTTCAAAATTCTCACAAAATCCCAGTCGAGATTATTTTTCTGTACAATATGGGGGAAGGGGGGAGGGGGAGGGAGGGGAGGGGTGTGGAAATAACTGTGAAGTATTAGGAAGTCATGCTCGAAATTTGACATATGCAGTAAGTGGTTTCTAGTTCTCTGTGGTATAGATGGAACTGTTAAAGGAGTCTAAGCTCACAGGCCAAGAGAAAATATCATCAGGTTTTAAAGGTCATTCATTGTATGCTTACTCTATAGGAAAAAAAAATCTCAAAATTTATCCTCTTTTGTTAAATAAAATTTGCTTTACAAAGGCTTTCTCTTCTTTCTTCCTCCCAACACACCAAAAAGGAAATTTCTGAGCTTGAAAATAAAACCCCACTTTAGCTTCTCCTGTGCGGTTTAAATGTATCTGTTTTGTTTTGGTTTTTTTAGTAGCTTAGGGGTAGATGTGGGCAGGTCTCATTTGCAAACAGACAAGACAGAAGTATCTGAGAGTTGCTTGGCACAGCAGTCCATGAAGCAGCTGCTGAAGGCTGCTGTTGAATGGGATGTGTCTTGTCAGGCTTCTGTATGCAACAGAGTTCAGTGAGATACAACATTTGAGTTTGGAAAAGGAAGGACTAAGAGGCTTATAAAATATAAGAGAAGTCAGGGATGTTAGAAAAGCGAAAAGGCAGGTTAGGAGGTTTATAAGGGTGGTAAAATTATGTGCTTACTCAGAAAAGAAATGGGAAGAGGAGAGAAGCAGCACTTTGTGAGTAAATGAAACCTTGGTGTGCACATCTGTAGGTAGATTTGTTTTCTGCATCTCAAGATTTGATGAAGTTAGAAAAAGTGCAAAGAAAGGCAACTGAAATGTGGACTCTGTCTTAAAAGGAAACTAAAAATAAAAAGCTGGGAGTCTGCAGTCTGGAGAAAAAAATAAGGCTAAAGTAGGGGACACGGCCAAGGTTTACAAAATCATGAAAATAAAGTGAATGAAAAACTGGTGTTCATCAAATCCCTTGGTGCTAGAACAAACGTGGATTGGTTGGACGGGTGGGAGTTTGGTCTAAGACAAAGGATATACTTTTATATTAAGGTGTTTATGAATTTAATGGAATTTGTTTCCACAACAGACTGAGGTGACAGCTGAACGGTATCAGCAGGAAGTAGAAGGAATTGGACACATTTCTTCTGTAAAAGGACTAAATTTTTAATTGCTCATTAAAGGGAACCTTTCTGAAATGTGTGCTCTAGATCCACTGTCACAGTGGGTGACAAGGGAACAGTAAGGTCAGGGGACTGTACAGAAAGGAAAATCCTGTTTGTTGTCTTAATACTGTCTTGTATGGCACTGTCTAGAGCAGAACACACCACCAAGTAATACCTTATTTAATAGGCCATTTCTTATGTTCTTATGTAAGAAAATGTGGTTTAATTTCTCAAAAAAGGTTACCAAGAACTGTGAACGCCTTCTTGCCTAGTTAACTTTGAATGAGAACGCACATTGTGACATATGTTCTCCTTTACAGCAGAGCCTGGACATTGGATCTGCTTTAGATTTTTTCTTTCAGTTCAAGTAACTTATCTTCTTGCTTCAAAATTCTGAGGCATGCACCCTGAATTTTTTGATTTTTTTAACTTCCTTGAAAAATTCCTCAAGTGTCCCTGGTGACTCTGTAATTATTTTAAAGCAAGCTGAATAATTCTGGCACTTTAGATCTGCAGTGATAAGTATAGATTAAAGCTATATTTAAAACATAAGAGATTATGCTTTTTCATCCTAACAGGGGTTCTTAAGCCTGTACAAATAAGACCCCT
This sequence comes from Corvus hawaiiensis, assembly GCF_020740725.1. NCBI lineage: Eukaryota > Metazoa > Chordata > Aves > Passeriformes > Corvidae > Corvus > Corvus hawaiiensis. The sequence continues at coordinate 13,375,958 of NC_063227.1, read as the reverse complement.
ATGCCCTGCATCCAGTGTTAGCAGAAGATATTGAAGTGGCATTATATGAGGCAAAATATACTGATAAAACCTAAAGAAAACAGTAAGTCAACATAGGTTTCAAAAAAAGTCTAATTTCAATGGAATAAAAATGCCAATGATTATTTACCCTAAGCAGATGGAGCACATGACTTGTTTTTGCTGTTTCCCAGACACAAATAGAAGTTAAAAAAAAAAACCCCAGAGTCACACATAGAAAGGGAATAATGGCAAGAGTTAAATATTTCTTGAAAACTGTATTGGTATCTCTGACAATGAATCACCTGTCAGCATCTTGCCATTTGAAAAGTCTTTGCTTTTCATAACCAACTTCTCCTTAAGCATTTTCTGTTTGCTCAGAGACCAACCATTTACACTTTCAGCCATTCATCAGGAGGTTTGCCATGTTCATTTATGAATGCCCAAGTGCGCTTACGTTGTCAGAGACTGAAATATTATAGTTTATGACTTAAACATTTCCTTAAAGGACTTTTAAAACTGTATTACAAAAGCTGCAGAAAAGACTACCACACCCTGAATGGGGCCCTGAGTGAGGCCTTACACGGATCGCTGATGAAGATAAGATAAAGTAACAACTCAGGGCTGGGGACATTCACACAAGCTTAACACCTCCAAGGCGGAGACCACAGCCCCAGGGCTATCAGCTGCCAGGCTTGCACAGACCCTCCAGTAACCGGTGGAGGGAGGACAGGCTTTGGGTATCATGGAAAGACCTCTGGTCAGAGGTGCAGTGACTGCCCATCCTCCACTGTGCAGAGGAGCCTGTCTGAGGGGTCCTCACCAGGGGGTGCGAAGCTTATCCACAGCAGAAGGGGGTGACATGACCCATCACAGGGGCCCCCTCAAAGGGGTCCCCAGGCCCTGCACAGAGCACCAGAGATGATGCAACAGACCCTCAGTGTTGCAAGGGACAGTGTCAAGCTAGCCCCTGCAAGAGGAGGCATGTGGGCGTTCCCACCTGGCCCAAAGTGTCTATTAATCCACGGGATTCTGTACTCTTTGGCGTGGCGTGTGTTGTGGCGGTGTGGTGGCGTGGCCATGGCAGCGACGGGGGACCCTCACCACCAGCATACCAGATGGAGGGGAGCAACAAGACATCATTGGGATCCTCAGATGGGAGATATGCTGCCACCTAACCCCTGTCACCTCTCCCTGTTCCCCCACCCCCCATGCACACTTCTTTTTTCCATTTCTTTCTCTCTTTCTTTTCCCTTCTCTTTACGTCTTTTACTATTAAATAAAATACATCAATTTTTTTGCATCAACATCTAACCTCGTTTGGTTTTAATCTCGTTTCTGGGAATATTTTGAACCTTCTAGGTTTTTTCCAGTTTATGCTCAGAGACTTAGCTTTCTTTGCTTTTCTGAGTTTAAACCGGATCATAACATATGTAACCAAAAAAAAAAAAGCCTTTTCTAAGATCTGTTAACAGATTACTTTTTTTTTTTTTCTGATACCACTCACTGTGTTATCTTGTCAGAACACCTTTATGCTCTTTTTGATAAGCTTCCCATTCAGGACACACAAAGGATCCTGCAAATCTATATATATTGCTTACATTGCAGCTTTCCCTGCCCCATTCTCTCTCTCTTCCTGAGGCTCTCTTTAAACCTTCTCCCTTACCCCTACCCACACTTTTTACTCAGAAACCTTGAAAGGCAAAATATTCCAGCTAAAGAATTGATGGCTCTATGCCCAGTTGTCATCTAATTCTTCTGTCTTCTCACAGTGCCATCCTCTGTCAGAAGGTCACACTTCTCCTAACTCCTCTCTCTGCTGGTTGTAGTGAGAGAAAGGGAGACAGAATGATTGTGGAGAAAGCTTCCTGGAAATAACTGCTCACTAAATTTAGCCAAGTGCTAAATTTATAGGAGAGGAGGAGGAATTGTTGGATTTTATTGCTTCCTCTCAATAGAGACAACAGTAGGTTTGAGCTTTGAGATAGATACATATATATATATATATATATATATATATATATATGTTTGGGGGTTTTTTTTCTTCTACATATGTTTGCATTTAGTTTGGGCCAAAACTACATTTTCAAATTTTGCCAGTGTTGCTGTAGGTTTTGCTTCTTTCAAGGGACAAGAAGAAAGTTTCCCTCTTTGATTTGCTTTTATCCATTAAACTGGGGACATATTGTCTGACTGGGAAATTCAGCGGAGTCTCTACTTTCAGGAGTTATGTTTCTATACCATGAGGAAGTGTCTTATGACCAGTGTAAATAAAAGGTCACAAATTTATTTCACTTTGAACAGGCCTCTACATGGTATATTTTTTTCTTCCCTCTCAGCCCTAAATATGAAAAACTTGTGAAAAAAAAACAAAAATAGGAGAAGCAGCAGAACAATGCTTGTTTCTGCCAAACTTGTGCTCTCAGCAATCTGAGGCTGTGCAGTGAAATGTCTTCTGAAAGGCACCCAAAGAGTGCACCCTAAAGAAAACTCAGAGAAATGTTTTAACACGAAGTTTTCAGATGAACAATATGCTTAAAGCAGATACCTGTGTGCACTTACACATGTATTCTAAATGCTGCTAAAATGAGCTCTCTGTTACTCATTTACATCACTTTGTATTTCATTTTCGCAGGGTATCTATTTCTTGTATTTCTAATAATAGTTTTCTAGTTTTTAGAGGATATGAATTGTGAAATAAACTATGGGTTTTGATAATTTGGTTTTTGCTTTGCTAGAATGTGGAAATCAATTTATAAATATCTAAGCAGATGTTAGGGATTCCTGGGAAAAAAATAAACAATTCATAATTTTCCGGGGTACTTGTTGTAGTATGAGAAGTAAGAGCAGAAGAAAAAGGCATATGTATTGATCATAATCTCAAATAAACTTATAAGAGATATAGGTTAATGTAAAACTACATTCAAGATATTCATAGCAAAATTAAATACCAATAAATTAGATGTTAATGAGACACAGGTGAAAGCAGGCACAGATGCATTTAACAAAGATAAAAATATAACAGGGAGAAAACAACAAAATTTTAATGAGAGCCTGGGAAACAGGTGAAAGAGAAGAGGTTGCCTAAGAGATGGTATAATTTTTGTCAGAAAAATTAAGTGAAAATAATTTTTATTTCTTCAATTCCACAAAAAGAAAAAATAGAATTTAGCAGATATTAAAACTATTAATTGACTATAAACCAAGATAGATTGTGGCTGTAAAGAAAGGGCCCAAATGAGAGGTAGTGGCTTTTCACAGGCAGTGATATCACTGAGCTGGAATATGCAGCATTTGGTGTTCCAAGTATAAGAGACAGTGGTCTGAAAGGAGCTGAAATGGGGCAGATTCACACTGAGCATAGGAAAAACAGACTTTATGGACTTGCAAGTATTGAACTGCGTTGAGGATGTTTAGGATGAGCTCAGTGAATTGTCACTGAATTCCTGTTGTGATGGATATAACTATTATCCTTGCCAGCTTAGACAGGAGTAAAAGTTTGCTGATGCCTGGAAATACTAGAGAACTAAAAGCCATGAAAACCAACAGTGATGCTTAGGATTGTGTGAGATGCTGAAAAATGATGACAGAAGATATTAAATGATCATTTAAGACTCTAAAGAGATCATTAAAAAGCAATAGAGATGCTAAATAGAACTTTGATTTCTGCCTCTCCCCTCTCTCCCATACTGTGAGATGACAGAGGCTTTTAAGGCCAGAAATTATAATGAACAGACACTTTAAATTATACTTTTACAAAGTTGTGTGAAGAAATAGATCTTCCCAGTCCTAGTAATATGAGCTACTTCACATCTACCCACATGTCAAAACTGTGATTAACCCTGAACCACCCCAAACATCTTGCTTGTTCCAACTGCCCTCACTTGCTGCAAAGCACAGGGTGGTCTTTGTTTTTAAAATAATAAAGAATAGGCAGAAAAAGCATAAAGAAAGATTAATACTTCCATAAACTGTCATAACCTGTTGAAAAGATTGACTCTGGACTGAAAATACAGACAGTTCCTCCACCATCTGTTATACCTGGAGATATCTGGCATGTAGCTACAGCAGCGTCACGTGAAAAAACTACAGGAGACATTCTAAGGTCATTGATATGATAAAAACAGAAGGAAAGGATGCTGTGTAGGTGTTCGATGCCAGAAATGGTTTCCTGATAAATACCAGTTTGAGGAGGGAAAAATAAAGGAACTCCCATAATGCTAACGGAAATAAAGGGTGTTCTGAATAACCACAGAGGGAATAAGAAGGAAAAGTGAACTCAAGGCTCTAAGGTTATGCAGGGACAGCTGCCAGCTGCATGTATGCTGACAAGTGAGGAGGCTGACTCCTGCAATACAGACTGAGTTCTAAACACCTTCCAGAAGGCATTTGTAGGAATTTAAAGGTCCAAGAATCTCTGGGGACGTGGGCTTGGCATCTACTCATCAATGATATCCTACCAATTAATTTAGCAACCAGACAGCCAGTTTAATCTTTTGTCGTTGACTAGTCATCCTGAAAATTTAACTATTCCCATTCTTTCAGTCTGCTGCTATTTGGAGCAAATTCTGTATTTGTTTAGAAAGCACTTTAACAAACACTGGCTTGCTTTACTTATGTGCTTGGGTTTGGGATGTTTACACAAAGAGGGCCAGATCCCTGCTTATGAGTAAAGGACAAGGTCATCACTATATGCCTGATACTTAAAGATACTGAATTATGTACACAACTATCTATCAAAAGGAAAAAGAGAACTTTATTTTAATAGTTACTTCATCAAATGTTAAAATCATTTCTTTAAATTCAGTTATAGTAACAGAAGAAGGTGAATTCTGGAACATAAAGTAGAGGGGAAAGCATTGTAAAGCAGAACTAGAAAATATAAAAGATGGCAAGAGAGATTCATTTAGCTGGAGTATTTTTCTGACTAATTACATTCGAAAGGCCAAAGAACACACATTCCTTATGGTCTCTGTGATTGGAGAGGATATGAAAGTATTTGGAATTTGACTTGATGAGTAATTTCTAAATGCAAATCTGTAGTGGTAGAAGCTCTCAAATTAGAGTGAGGTCACCTGGGCTCCACTACTTCACACCAACTGTGAAGCGCATTCAGATTAGTTTCCATCAGTTGTGAACCTGGGTAAAGGCTCATTTTCCTGGCAGAAATCTCTGTGGAAAGGACCCATAAGTCAGCAACAGGCAGGTAGTAAGAAAACTCGTTTGATCTACTTATTGCATATTTCAAGGAACCTGGGCTTAATTTCTTAAGAAAATCCACAAGAAGATTTAATGCATGATTCTGCAAATTTCATTCTGGTTTTCCTGGGCTAACAGTTAAATTTTGCATCACTAGACAATTTAAAAGTGATGTCTACCATTACACTAAAGACAAATAGTACTTAGAGGGTGGGTTCCTGACAGGAAGGAAATCCATGGACAGTAGTATGAAAGACTTGATTATCTTTAGAATGGCCTTTGACTCTGTCTGTTATGTTTTGGAAGGCAGTTGCTGTCTAACTAGGATTTTATGAAAATACCACCTAAGGAGGTAAGTAGGAATGTAGAATTATAGCATTCTGTGTTTATCAACATCCTGTGTTATTTTAAAACATATGTTGGAGAGAAATCCAGGATTCCTCTATCCTTCCTATCACCTATAATAGTCCAGGAGTTCACTGAGCAGTAGATGATCAGTACAGACAATTCCTAATGTGCTGATTGATAAAGCTGGACAAATTTTGCTTTAGTAATCAAGTAGTCTTCCTAGGTTTGCTACATTTTTTTTCCTTATACAAGAGTAATTTTCAAATATTTTTCTCTGAATCTGATCTTTTTCTTATATCTCTGTTTGCTGTTTGTGCATTGCACTTTGTAGGTTTAGAAAGTCTGGAAAATACACTTTCCTTTTCCAATATTGAGCATTGAATTACTTAACTTGCTGAATTAATAGTAAAGGGATTTAGGTTTGATTCTGTAATATACATTACCTGATCATTGTTCTGCTTGAAATCAGTTGACTCTTTCATATGGATAGTGGCACAAATATGGGAGTATACAGCTAGATACCCTTACTGGCAGTAAAATCTGGTGGGGCTGTTTCTTGTGGAGGAAAATATCTGTAAGACCTAAAAACTCATGTTGCATCTCTGCAAAATATTTGAAAGAGACAGGTGAGAATTCCCACCATTTCTACTTTTTCACATTCTGTTTCAATCCTATCTGTTCTCCCCTTTGTTCTGTGTAATAAAACTCGTATCTTTCTTTATGTAAATCTAAACTTACTATGTGATATTACCTGAATTCATCCTTATCCTATTTGTGCACTGATTTCATGTACAGAAATATGTATGTTTCTTTCTGAACTCTCTGGTGACAGAGATCAAATACAGAATTTTGGGAGGATTGTCTAATGACTTGGGTGGACTGAAATTGCAGTGATTTGTAATCCAGCAATGACCTTATCAGATTTTTGCAGACATTTTCAGCTGTAGCTTAATGGCCATAACCACGTACTAGCAACTGGGGTGTGTGGGTTACTTTTACATTCATGTGACACTGTTGAAAATGGTTTATTATGTAATTAAGGATAAATATGCCACAGTGAAATAAATATTATAGTACTGACATCAGTGAGCCAGCTGGAACTCAACCCTTGATGCTCTGCTAATATTCTGTATAGGGAAGCTTGTTCAGATAATTGTTTGTCTTATCTCAGGCATTATCTAAGTGTAGTGTGAGTCAGAAATTACCTACCCTCTTCTGGGGCTCCAAAGAGCCGCTATCTTTTGTTCTCATTGATTAAGACTAGGAGGAAGTCCTGGCATCACTGTCTGCATGAAAAGTGTTATGAATTAGATCTGGAGGTTAAGTAAGTCCCTGCCTTTTGCCCAGGCCTCTGGCAGCAGGCAGTAGTTTTATTGAGGTGGCCAGCACCCCAAGAACCACTCTCATTAGCAAGTTCTTTAATAATGGCTGATTCAGTCTATTATAGAACGAATTATTTATTTAATAGACACAAAACTAACAGATGTAAGACTTAAAACAGACTATTACTACACAGGGATAAGGACAAAAAGAGACAACTAGTATTACACATGGGGTTAAAGGTACCATTAAATTTACAGCTAGCAAAGAAATAGTATAGATTAGGATCCAATTACCATCCAGTTGTGGTGGAGCACACATCAAAATCCTTTCCCTCAATTCCCAGGAAAGTAACCATGGAACCTGAGTCCAGACTCCGGGAAGAAGTCCCTTGCAAGTTCTCAGGGTGTGTGTAGGAGACTTCTGCTTCTGTGATAATGGTATGTGCTTCTGATATAATGTAAAGCAGACCTTTTGGTCACCTATGTTTTTTCTTTTATCACTTCCCACATCTGTTCTCCATACCAAGGTGTTGATTCTTGGTTAGGCTTGTAGACCTTTTGGCACCAGGAGATGATACCTGCTGAGCCTTGCCTGCCTGGGTTATCTCTCCTATCAGCACCGGCCACCTATGGTGAGGAGAGGGGTGTATGCCCTGCTACACAGAGAGAGAAGAAAATACAAGCATTTATTTCAGCTTGTAAAATGGAAGAACTTTGAAAAGATTCATGTAAAAGTGCAAACTGTAATAATTCAAAAGGAACCTCTGAACTTTTCCCTCATAGCTGCTATGTGATTGTACACTTGCAGATTAAAGACAACTGCTCCAATGTACTTTTTGCTTCATCACCTTCTTCTATACCCAACTTTTTTACCTCATGCAGAAAAAGGAAAACCCTGAAGTGCTTTTCATAAAAAAGGTCAGTCAGAAGAGATCACAATTCTAGTGCAAGTAGTGTTTATTTAAGTTGATTTTCATGTACCCTTCATTGTCTACTATCTTTTACATTCTCATTTCCATCTGGAAGGCTGGGAAGGCAGCTGGCTTCCCAGCAAGGACTAACTCCACAATTAGGTAGCTGGCATGCAGCTCTTGCTTCCCTGTTTGTGGAGCCTGTCTGCCTTGCTGGACATCATCGCACACTTGCACTCCATTTGCACTGGGAACCTGGCTGCACCTATTGGCCCTGGGTCAGGAAAAGAAAGGGTTCAATGGACTTTGTAACAGCAGTGACATTGTATATGACCAGGCATTAGAAAACATATGGACTGTGATGATTTGAAGCCAGTTTGCTGGGTTATCAGTACTATTGACTCAGAAGGAAATGTGTTGAGTATTTCTTTGGGGTGTACTCAGGCTGTCTCATCAGGATGGCAGAACAATGTTTTTCTTATCCTACTGACTGTAAATCAGAAACATCCTCATTAAACTGTTCCTTGCACACCTTTCTGGTGGGATGTTTCATGCTGCCTGTAACCTCTGAGCAGCACTAATCTTTGAGGCTGTTTTTAAGCCTGTTCAGTTCTTCTCATCCTTGCTATTGCTTTAGGTTTGTATAACTCAGAAATAATCTGGACTTCAGGGGTTTCTAAAGATGCTTCTGATATTCAAAGCCACTTCAAAGTTTTACTGCATTTTTTCTTGCTTCTCTGAGAACCAGGAGAGCATGATCCATAACTGTTTGACTGTTCTGATGTTGGCTTGCCTACAGGTTAGAGAATTAAAAAATTACTGTTTGAAATTAAGGGAGCTAGATGGTTTGAAATCTAGATGTGGGTAAACAAAATACAAGCAATAAGCTTAGCTAACAGACACACTTAGAGTGCAACTATATTATATAACACAGTATCTCTCAAGCCATAATTTCACAGAAATTACTTGAACAGAGATTCTTTTAAAAATTGTAATTGTGGCTCTTCCTCGAATTCCTAGTTCAGCAGTTTTATTTGTCATTTTTGTGCCTGTGTCCTTTACTTTTCTCCTCCTACTTTGCTGTGGCATTGCAGAGCTGCCCAGCACTCTGTCAAAAGCACCAGATTCAGATTTTGGGACTTCTCTTACTGACTCTGCTTCTCTCCTTCAGCCAAATCCATCCCCACAAAATATTGTGGATAACGGGATCTTCAAACTATCACCAGCCATGTTACCTTTGTTATTAAACCAACTGAGATTTAACCAGTGTTCCAACAAGAGGGTGCTCCATATTGCATCACAGCAGTGATGATTTCCTTAGAGAGTGAGCATTTCCTTAGCCCTAATAATGTATCATGATGAAATCTGCCAGGTAATGTTATTATAAACCTTTTGGGTTTACTGTATTTTTGATTCAATAACCATTAGGAGCCTCGTGCTTTTGCCTCCTAGTAAATCCAAGCCCAAGTTTAGATTTTTTCCATGTTCATTTTCTGGATTCATACAAGCATTATCTAAAGAGAACGTAACATTTGTACACATCAGCTACTGACACCAGTTATTTTTATCTTTTGCTTTCCCCAGAAAACAAGACTTCTTATCTTCCTTGTACAGAAAGGAGCTGCAGGCAGGAGAAAAGGCCACCTTGGAAAATTCAGTAGGAGCCAATCTGCATCTTCCAGCTTTCTACAACCAGAGTCTGAACCAGGGATGGGAAACAGACTTCATCCTTCAGTGTCAAGCCTTGATTTACTCACTGTCCTTCCAGCTTCATTACCCCTCCATAACAGAAACATCTTTTGTTTGTTTGTTTTACAGTGGAGGGGGAGTAGAAAAAGGGGAGATAGTAAGCTGATTCTAGAATCAAATTCTAATTAATTTGAACAGTTAGAGACCATTATGCCACTAAGCCCAGCTCCTCTTTAAGCAGCACAGGTACAGATGGGGGTTTTATGTTATAGCAGCAGTTCTCCTGTGCAGTGTTTCATTTTCAGAGCATCGGATCTGTTTTCTTACTTTTTGATTCAGCAGAGCTAATCTACAGATGAAATGTTAAAAAAATAACTGTTATTTAATCACAGTGAATAAAGTCAGAACCAGTTTCTGTGGTTATTTCATCTCTTCTGGAAAGTGTAATGAAACCTAACACATCAAGAAAAACTTGCTCAAATTATTATATCCTTGATGACAATTTTTCCAACTTCTTTTTCTACACTTCCTGGAGCCAGAGGTCACCAGCCACATGCCAATGTGTTCTAGTGCTTTTATCCAGAAGCTGATTTTAATTCCCTTCATGCTTGAGAAAGAGCTAGAGGTGGTTTGCTAGAGGTGGTCCTTCAGGCAGACCTGCTGAGTGTATCCTACACAAGGCATCCACCTGGTGTTAGGATCAATCTTGTTAAGTTTCTGGCTGCTGCTGCCATCCTCCAGCTTTTGATACTGTATTTGCTTAGCAAAAAGAGCACTCCAGGTGTTACTTGACTTCAGATTTTGTTACAAGATTTTTTTCATCATCCTGTTGCTAATTTGAATGTATTGGCCAGATTCCAATGCAAGTAATTACATTCTGTCTGTCTTATTTTCCCTGCCACTCCCATTGCAGATGTTATTTGTCACTACTTGCAAGAGTGGTGTGGATGCTAAAGAGCAGGAGCAGAGGATTTTCCAGCTGCTGAAGCATTTTGTGAAGTTTTATTTTCTCATGCTTTAGCTGAGAAACGGTTTGCTATTTTGTAAACTACTTTGCAGGTGCAGGCTGTTGTGGAAATACTGTGGATATTGTTTGAGTTCACTGGGAAAAATATTTTGGAAATGGGTGTTATGCCATTCAGCCAATCCCTCTGGGAGGTGGATGGTCAAGCATCCAATGGTTTTATGCCACCCTTGCGAACAAAGCTATGTAAGCTGAATTATATAATTAAATATAGCCATTTCTGGCCTTTGAACCTGATCCTGGACCTGAGTCGTTTCTTGCTGTCCCTGGGGACAACAGCGACATCTGGTGACCCCGCATCGTGTACTACAACCGCAACTGGACTTAGACGGTCTGGTGACCCAACGGGTACTGCAACCGTGGCCGGATTTGGAGGGAACGCATCTCCCCCCTGCCCCGGGCTGCTGGGACGGGACCCTCAGCTGAAAAGGATGGGACATAAAGCCTCACAAGGAAACACAGTACTTTCTGCCTCCGTGCCACAGCTACCTATTTCGAGTGCTGTACTGGCGTCCCCCGTTCCCACATGGCCCCGCCTTTGCCATAACCGGATGAGGCGGGGGGTATTGTGGCGGCTTCTGTCCCGGTGCCTGCCGCTTTGCGGCTGGATCTGGCGCCGGCCGCTGCACCACAGCCTGCCGCTTTGCAGACGGCCACAGCGCCAGCTGTCACTCTGTGGACGGATCCGGTGCCGGCTGCCGCTCCGCGGGCGGCCCCGGCGCCGGTGGCTCAGCAGCCGACCCCGGTACCGTGGCCTGTCGCTCAGCAACCAGCTGTACTGGCGCCGCAGGGTCCGCCCGTGCCTCTCCCGGGAGTGGGTGTGATGCCATGGTCTCCTGCAGCCATGCTTCCAGTACCTCTCGGTCCCTCATCGGGACCCGTAGCGCTTTGTTCTCATGCGCATGCTCCGATAGCCGGGTTGTCCCCAGCGCAGCCGCAGGTCCTACAGTCATCGGTAATGGACGCTTTAATGCAGCAGCTTCTCGTCGTTTTGCGTAAAGCAATGCAGCAGTTTGCAGCGCTCCCAGAGCTGGTGCGACAGGCTGTTGTTGTTGGACCTGCGCCGGCATCGGTGCAGCCGGCCCCGGCCGGGGCACTGAGCATAGCGCCGGCGGCTGCGCAGATGACAGCGCCTGCAGGGACAGCCGTGCTACCCTAAGCAGCAGCATCACAAGCTGCACGGCCGCCAGCGAGTACATCGCTGCCCTCTGCGCCACCGCCTATGGCTCCCCCCGCTCCAGCCCCCGCCGCCGCACCGCCCGCTGGCCCGGCGCCTGCGTCCTGTCAGCCTCCCGGGAGATCGGACACACCTCCGTCTGACGATGCGAGCAGCGTTGCTACGGAAACGCTTACTTCGCTACGGGAGGCTGTGAAGGCACTCAGGCGCCAGCAATCCGGAACTCGGCCAGCTCGCAACCGCCCTCGGAGCCTTCCAGAATGCACGGTGATTGTTCGCCCAAAATATTCAAAACAGTCCTGGGAGGAGCTTAAAAGGTGGGCATTGGAAGCTGGGGATTGGGATTTACTAGAAAGAGTTGGGATGCCTGAAGAGGAAAGGGGACCTGAACAGGTTGCTACCTTACCTCAGAATCAGGCAGGTCAAAGTGATCTAACGAGGGACCAAGTTGATAGTGATACAGAGGGTAAACTCCAAGCTTTTCTGTACAAAAGGCTCTTCCTAATTCAGGCCAGCCTGACAAGCATGGAATCTTTGCCTGGAAAGTGGTACAGGATCTGCAAACTAAGGTTGCTCAGTATGGATTGGGTTCTCCTGAGGTCATGCAGATTATTAGAGTACTGAATACTGATCTGCTTTCTCCATTTGATATTAAGCATTTAGGTCAGGTGTTATTTCAACCTGTACAATATCAAGTTTTTGAAGCTGACTGGAGAAGGATGGCTGAGAAGGCTGCAGCTAAGAATACGTAGTTGCGTCAAACTGATCCCAGATGTAGAGTTCCTGCAGATGCTCTCATGGGACTCAATAACTATGGGACCCTGATGCCCAAGCTGCCTGGCATCCTCAGATCCTTGAACAGGCTCAGAGGATTGGTATGGGAGCCTTATTAAAGGGCATAGACATGGCTGCTCCTAAAACACAATATGTGACAATATCTCAGGGGCTAAAAGAGCACTTTTTGTCTTTTGTGGAAAAGATTGCTGTGGCCCTTGAGAAGCAAGTTGAGGATGAGGCCGTGAGGCAGCTGTTGTGCAGACAGCTAGCAAGAGATAATGCTAATGATGAGTGCAGAAGGATTATTGATGCCTTGCCAGGGGAACCCACACTTGCACAGAATGTTGAAGCCTGTGCTAAGGTGGGATCTGTGGAGCATAGGTCTGCTCTGGCTGCAGTTCTAAGACCTCTTTAGTTAAATTCTGGTGGACAAAAGAGTCCTAAGGTTGACAGCACACAGATACAGCTTAAACAAAAGAGGAGAAACAAGGAGAACAGGCAAGTTGTTCAATCCAAAAGATGTGGTAGGCCAGGTCATTTTTCAGACTACTGCCGGTCTATCTATCATGCCAATGGTTGACCTCTGATACGTTTGGGGAACATGAACAGGAACACAAAGGGGAGTCAAATATTTCCTCAGGGCATAGCTCCTCTGGGACAGGCCTACTCAGCCAACTTAGTCGGGACCCAGGGATCAGCCAGCGTGGATGTGCACGCCGTAGCAACAGTCGTCTCAGACTCCAAACATGTTTAAAAGGTTCCCTTTTGTGAGTATTCATCCCTATCTGAATCCAAGAAAGTTGTTTCCTCCTAGTCACTGAGATCTTTCAGGATCTCTCCTGTGAGTATGCATCCCTATCTGAATCTGAGAAAGTTGTTTCTTTGTAGTCACTGAGATCTTTCAGGATCTCTCCTCTGTATGACTCCGCTGGTGTATGAGGAGAGTGGAGCTGGTCTGATATTTTCCCACATTCAGGACACTCGTGACCTCTCTCAATTTTTTCTTCTTTAGCTGCAGATACATGTGGATACAAAAATGCTGTTAGCAAGAATTTCTCTTGCTTTTTTCTAAGCCCATGGGATACTTTTCTCTCTCACAGAAGATATTCACAGAGTTTATAAACCATGAACATCTGCGACCTTGGAGAATTTTGTTTATAGTACAGTAGAAAAATATTTTGACAATGGATGTTTTAGGTTTTTAGCCAATCACCCCCAAGGGGTGGCTGATCCTTTGTCCAATTAGACTATGAAGAAAAAAGTCTCTAAAAGAGTTTGTAAAATAATTAAATAAATCAGTCTTGCTGCACAATTTCTGCCTGCTGGATTCTTTCCTCCTCCGTACGGCTGCGAGATACGGTAATATTTACTGCGCTAATAGATACATCTCCTTGGATAGACTCTCCAGCTGTCCCCTCCCCAGGCTCTCTTCAGTCTTTAGTCCCTCCTCCTGTTTCACCAGGTTTGCTGTGGCTTTATCCAGTGCAGCTTCGTGGTTTTCCAGTGCTTCCAGAGTTCCAAGGAAAGATATCTGAGCTTCATCAAAAGCCTCCTCCAAGCTGATGATTTTGTGGTTCTTGCGGGAGAGGACAGAGCACAGGATGCAGATACATCTCCTTGGAAATACTTAGGAGTCAAAATTCTGGATTAGAATGCAACATAAGGAGGTGCAATTCTCAAATTCTGTTAAGACTTTGAGTGATGCTCAGGCATTGCTGGGTATCATTAATTGGTTACGTCCTTGTCTAGGGCTAACCATGGCACAGCTCTCCCCACTTTTAATTTTAAAAGGGGACCCCGAGTTGAATTCACCTTGGAAATTGACTCCTGAAGCATGATGAGTGCTGCAGGAGGTTCAATAGGCTGTTTCTGCTTGACAGGTTTATCAAGTGGATCTCAAGTAGCTTTGAATTTGGTCACTGATTAATACTCAAGCTCAGGTGCATTCATTTTGCATACCCGAAGCTACACCAAATTGCCAGGTTTCATAACAGAAGGTAATGCTAGGGCTGACATGCTGGCTAACCCTGCATGGGTAGCTCCTCAGCCTGACAAAATTGCATAAGCTAAGGCATTGCAAAAAAGTTTATTCGCACTTTCTCCTCAGTTATTGTGGGCATCTGCTCATACTGAAGAGAAAGGTCGTGATGTCATTGCCCATTGGAAACTGCTTTTGTGATCTTGGGCGTGCACGCTTCTGTGAAAACTGATACTGGCTTTGCCTATGTCTCTCAGAAGATGCGGGCAAATAATCATTTTACAGTGCTACCAAATTCAAGTAATTCTGTTATCTTGAATTATTTTCTCTCATTGCAGTCTGCAGGCGAGATGCACCTGCCTCGAGCGAAGGTCTGGGTGCAGGACCTACTCACTGAGAAGTGGGAAGGCCTGTATGAGCTATTGCTTGGGGGCGTGGGTATGTATTCCCACAGATACTGGGGTACGATGGCTACTTGCAAGTTGCATTCGCTCTGGCCTGCAGCACCAGAAGCAGAACAGGCAACCTCCAAAGCAGCTTCAAGTGTGACCAGAATGCAGATCATTCATCAAATGAGTCTTCTGGTGCTGACCAAGACCATCAGCCTGGTCCTTCTACAGGCAGAGACTGAATTTCAGAGACTGAATTTCAAGTTCCTTATGTTACGGAGTCAGAATGTTATGCAGAATGTTAGAGCCCTTAAGGCTATTTATCTAGAGTCAGTAAGTAATGTAAGCCCTTAAGGCTATGTAGAATTAAGCTGATGTAGAACTGTAATAGTTGATATGAAGCTGGGTTCACTTGATGCATTTCCTTTAGCACTGCTGGAGGATCTCTCTGCCTGTTTTAAATTGGTATTGATTTAGATTCCGTTTGGTAACTGGCCACTACCAAACAGACCCCTTATGCTGTGTTTGTTCTCCTTGCTGCAAGGGATCCCGCAGAGGATTACAAACGCGACCTTTTTGGTCTCAGATAAAAAGGGGGAACTGTGGATGCTAAAGAGCAGGAGCAGAGGATTTTCCAGCTGCTTGAAGCATTTTGTGAAGTTTTCTTTTCTCATGCTTTAGCTGAGAAACGGTTTGCTATTTTGTAAACTACTTTGCAGGTGCAGGCTGTTGTGGAAATACTGTGGATATTGTTTGAGTTCACTGGGAAAAATATTTTGGAAATGGGTGTTATGCCATTCAGCCAATCCCTCTGGGAGGTGGATGGTCAAGCATCCAATGGTTTTATGCCACCCTTGCGAACAAAGCTATGTAAGCTGAATTATATAATTAAATATAGCCATTTCTGGCCTTTGAACCTGATCCTGGACCTGAGTCGTTTCTTGCTGTCCCTGGGGACAACAGCGACCGAGTGGAACTGCTGTTGAATTTCCAGTGCATATTTGGGTAATGGAGAAGAAAACTGAATGGAGTCCAAAAGGAGTTTGCCTTTCTCTGTTTGAGATCAAATATCACATCTGCATCTGGTTTTGTGGGGGTAAAAAAAACAACAACAAAAAAAACCCAACAAAACCAACCAAAAAAAACCCAACAAAAAACAAGAGTTAAAACCCAAACCCCACAACACCACAAAAAACCCACATTTTGGTCTGACAAGAGTGGTGCCAAAAATGGCATACAGAAACCTTTGTTAGCAATGTGTTCTTTATATCAATTCTTTAATTACCAGAAACAAATAGGATATAGAGTTATTACATTTGAACATCTGAGATCCAGAGGTCCAGCATTTCAGATTTTCATCTAGTGTAAACTGATAGGTCCCATTTAATTGGCTTTAGTTCAATTGCATTTATATCAGGTAAGACCACAAACTTTTAAGGACTCCACATTCAGCTTTTATCATCTCTGTAACCTCTGCACTTGAAGACTGTGATCTCTAGGAATTAACTTTTATTTCATCAGCTGCATAGTAGAAATGGATTAATGACCATGTTTCAGGCATCACTGAGGTTCTCTCTCACATTGCCTACACACATATATTTGGCTTCTGGTACATGAAATAATTAAGGAAAAATTACCTTTAAGGTGCTCTGGGAGATCAGTAGGCACAGAATATTACTTTAAACCTTTATGAATTTGTTAAGTTTTCTTACTTATGACTTGTTGTGATTTATTATGATAATGTTTATTATGGTAGACATTTATTATGACCTCTCTGAATCAGTTTGTTTTAAACAAATGAGCTTTGTTCTCTAGATTAAACTATACATATTCCACAAGTGTTTGAATCTGAATAAGCAGATATCAGCAAGGTGTAGTGTGGCTTCATGAAATTTAATTAAACATGCTTCTCTAGAAGCTTCAGAACCGAGAATTTACTGTAAGCTGAAAAGCTTTAGCCTCTTGCATTCAACATGGTTTTATTTCTGTGGTTTCTTAAATTATTCTATCTCTGTACAAAAAAAAAATAAACAGGTAAACCTAAATCTCTGTTTAGAAGAGGAAATAGCAAAATGTTTTTTCTGTATTTCTCCCTGGGAATGGCATATATTTTTACTTTTGCCATAACAGCCATTTCCACCTCAGTGGCACAAGAACAGATCTCCTGACTAACTGATCCTATGTTGTATAAGATCTGGGGGAAGAAAAGGCACGTAGAATCTGGCATGGGACAAATTTTTCCATTAGATCAGTAGAGTTTCTGATACAGCCAGAACTACAAACAGCACTCGAATAAACTCTAAGTCCTGCATGTGCACGGTAATGAGTATTATCTTCTCATTACAAAGCAGTCGAGGTAAAAAGATTTACAGTGCGCTAAGCAGGTCTGCCTTGCAGATCCCAGAGTGCTGTAGGATAGTCTCCGTTATTAGGAGCAGTCCAGCTATGGCACCAGGGAGCTGAGGGTGGGATAAATGATCCTGCCCAAAATCTGTTCCTGTGTTTGTGTTGTACAAACAAGGGCTCTAAAAAGGGCATTTTGTAATGAGAGTCTTTGATTGTGCCCATCCTGAAAAAGGTGTTACATTGCAAGTGAAATTTGTTCTGCAACCTGATTTGGAGGAGGACAGGGAGTCCTGACCTGAGAGAGTCACTTTCCCACAGATATTTGGGATGTTTTCTTAGTAGTTGAGTACACACAGATCTTTCTGGAGTTAACATCTACCTGCTAAACAAAGCCGGGAATACTTCACATCTTTACATGTTATGTTTCATTTAATAACTATTTTGAAACACTTTGGGTTACCTTTCAGACCTCCTCCAAAATAGCACTTCCGCAGTAGTTATTTTTAATATCTGTTGTTCAGATAGCCTTTGAAAAAAACCCCAATATAACCAACAAATAGAAATGTCACAGAATCCTGTTAAGTTTGCTTCTGTCTTTAAAAGCTGAATTTTTCAGTAATACCATGCCAATACCTAGTTCTAACTACAAGGGAAAAGTGTCCAGTACATGGACTATGCGTCTCGGTTTTGAAAGACAGGTGTCTGCTAAGGAAGGCAGAAGCCCCCCTTGAAGTGGCAGATATAACCCCTTTTCCCTCCAAGTTATTATATTTTGAAATCAAGGGCCTTTAGGCAAAGATGTGGGAAATAGGAATAACAGTTCTTTACTATATATATAGGTATATAACCAGTCAAACAAAACAACAACAACTATGGCAGTAACAGCAATCACAAACCCAGTGCCAGCCTTCTCGGCTGTCAGGCCCTTTCCCCTCGGGTGCAGTTCCGCTCGCAGCCGGCAGGGGCGCTGGCGGCTCCCGGTGAGCAGGGCAGGTGCGATGGTTCCCCCGCGGCTGCAGGGGGCGCTCCGGAGCGAGCTCGGGAAACACGCGGCACCGGTGCCCTGGGATCCCGGGAAGGGATGGGACAAAGGCTTCACAAACCGCTGGGCAGCTGATCCCGGGCTCTCGGGAACAGCAGGCTGGAGCGGCAGGCTGGAGCGGCAGGGACGAACGCAAATCCCGGGTGGCAGGCGAGATGTATCCAGATGGGAGAACCCCACGGAGGCCCAGGCAGGCAGGGCGAGCAGGGCTACAGCGTAGCGAAAGCTCGAAGCAGCAGCGGGGCAGGGCAGCCACAGCCCGGTCTCCAGCAGGGCAGGGAAAGCGGCTTTTGGGGTCCCGGCGTTGTTTCCAGCAGGAAGAAAGAACGGCCGAAAGAAAGAAACAGCAGCTCCTTTCTTTGCAGCTTCTCTCTCCGGACGCTCAGAGCGAACTGCCCCCACACCCAGGTGTAGACAAAGGAGTAGCCAGGCCCGCCCCACCCCCCTTTTTGTCTGTCTTAAGTACAGCTATTTGTCCCCTAGCAACATGCATATGGGAGAAAATTCCTTTAACAGAAAAAATCTAAGACTAAACTGAAACCCCAACACTATGATGGACTTTTCCTGTACCTTCTGCCAGAGCCAATATCTCAGAAGGAAATACACGCTTGCTGTCTTAAAGGCTTACAGGAAGTCTTGTGCTTCTTGCTTATGTAAGTACTTGCTGAGATACTTACGATACAACTATTCTACTTCCCAAGGCATTAACTGCTCTGCTGAGGTGATATTGCATACATTGTGCTGTGGAATGTTTCTAAATAATAAAAGCAATATAATTTTGTCAGTCTTCTCTTGGATATCATACTGCTCTACAGGGTATTCATTAAAATGCAGGAATGGAGCCTAACTGGTTGCTCCCTTCCTTCAGTGATTTAAAGCAGATTGTATATATCTGCAATTCAAAGAAGAACTTGCATAAAATTAAATCCCTGTGTTGTATTCTTTCTTCTCCTGCACCTCAAGGCCCTTGTAAGAAATGCTTTAATTAAAGAAGTATCAACTTGGCTTTAGTCTCATTGGTTAAAACTTTAGAATTGACATGATACTCTTCCCTGCTCTGTAAAGAGAAAAGAGAAAAAAAGTGTTGAGAGGGAGACAAGAAAATATTCTCTCCCGTTGTCAAAAATGATAGGACAGATTTGCAGTTAAGTATTGCTTTGTACTTTTGCTCCTAAATACCCACTTTCATAAAGCATAGCTCATGTTATGGAAAACAGCTGCTTTGAGAGTGATGACATGTGGGTAGATGTTTGCCATTGTTGGGTTAGGAGATCTCACACCTGTCTCTGCCATTTGTATTGGAACTGTAATGGTGCCCATAAAATGGTTTTGTTCTCTGTAGCCTAAAAAAATGGTTTGTGAGATGGATACAATTTAACTTCTGTTAAACAGGTTTACCACTCACCAAGTGAGTACAGTACTTGTGCATTAAATATTTTCCTCTCTGTAAAACACAGCACAGCTGAATTCTACCCTGAAATAGCATCAGTGTTTTGACTGAGTCCTACAAGACCCCAGAAAGTCAGAAGTAGGACTAAAATTAGCATCAGATGTTTCAATCTTTAAGTTATGCCAGAGTGCAGTGGAGCCGATGACTTTCAGTTCACTGTGGCATTCCCACAGGAACTGCGGTTTAGTAGATTAATATTTGCATAACAGATTTGCCAAGTATATATTGTAGGGGCTAGCAGAATTGATGGTGTTCAAATTTACTGTCACTGCTCAGCTTAAGGTACCTTTTTTGAGGAACAATTAAAGCTAAGGTACTTTCCAATTGTGCTCAAGAAGATAAGAATACAAAAACAAAAAAGAAGGGGAAAAAAACACCCAAACCAAACACTGCCCCCCTCAACCCATTTTTCTAATTTTTTTCTAATTAACCATTATATCCAAGTGAAAATTTTAACTGTAAAATGTTATAGCATTATTTGGAATTTCATTTGATATTTTAACAGTTTCATTTTTAAAAATTGTGTGTTTGCAGTTGTATTCTGGGGCAAGGATCACTGTGTTTTCCTATATGATGGAAGAGGCAGTTTCCTTTCTTGGCAGAGTTGCTATGAGACTTTATCAACTACTGTTTGTAGATCTGAAGTTGCAAACAGAAGCTGGTAGGCATCAGTAAGAAACAGTCGTTTTTTGATACTGTAGGAAATAAATCCTGGAAATGCTAGTCTCTGCTTATCTTGCTATGGAAAAGTTTGTGGGGTTTTGTCTCCTGAATGCTCCCGGAGCAGCAAAAGAAGTGTATTCACTAAGGCTGCAGTAAATTACAACAGTTATGAGCAATTAGGCTGCAGTAAATTACAACAGTTATGAGCAATTATCTTGAAATCATTCTCATAGGCCATAGCTTTCAGAAAGTTACAATATTGCATTTCTTCAAAACAAAGAGCCTCAGTAATTATTCGTCTTTATTTTACCAGGTTTATTAAATGGTTCAGTGGCCTGATTCTGGCAGAACAAAGGAAATGGAATGAAAATGTAATCATATATTTGTGCTACAGGTTTGGCCATGCTTCTGCATTTCCAGAAAATTTAATGCGTGTTAAAATCATCCATCCTGATGCACATGCAAACAGCTGTGGCTCTCTTACTGTTCTGAACAGTACTATTTGTCATAGTACTGTAAAATATTCCCCCCCCAAAAAACAGACTAAGTTTTGCTCTCCAGTCCTCTGCTGGTGTTCCATCAATTCTCAAACTGCTTTGCTATTGTAGACCAATGGGTGTGACAACTATACTCTGTTTTAAAGCTATGTATAGTCAGTAAATGGCTTTTATAGAAATCAGCGGAAGCTAAAACTGTGCAAATTCTATCTCTGCTACAAAGGATTTTCTTTCTTGTGCATACTACAAATAGCACAGTATTCAATGTGAAGATCTGATTAACTGCATTGACTGATCCAAGCAGGCAGCTCTAGTCACATCCAAATCATTCACACAAGACTTCTCAGAACTCAGCCAGGGCTTATGTGAACACATTCATTGATCTTTGCTGGAGACCACAGTTAAAAATTCTTGTTTGATTAGTAAAGGAAAATCATTTTTTCTGGCTTTTGAAAATCAAACTGAATAGTCTACAGTAAGGATGACTTTACAACCCACCAACTTAAAATGGTAAAAACTTCCAAGTTTTTACAGAAACTCACTAATTTGGAGATATTTATGACAGGAGATTTTAGGATAGGCTGTCAGTTTTTAAAAACCTGCTTTTCTTCCTACATCTTCCAGACTTCAGCCATTTTCCAGAGCCAAATCTCCTTCAGAGTCCTCTCTTTTTTATTTCACTCAAGCCATCTAATAATAGAATATAATGTCTCCAGGATTTTTGGGGAGGATAGGGCAGAGTCTTTGTTGTTTGGGTTTTTTTCCTAGACTAACTCTGCCTTCTTCAAGAAGTGTTTGGACATTGCCCTCAGGCACATGCTGTGATTCTTGGGGGTATCCTATACAGGGATGAAAGCTGAACTTTTATGATCCCTCTGGGTCACTTCCAGTTCAGGATATTCTGTAGTTCTATGGTTCTTATTCAGAAAAAAAACCAAAAAAAGTGGGAGAGGTTTGTTCAGCTTTCCACACTGTAAAATGTATCTGTTGGGTTTTTTCTTCTTTTAAATACAATATTGTTAATATAGTTCTGCCTAGTTAATGTCAGGGAGCAGAAGCTTATTTGGTTATTATAGCATTAACTGGGTCCTATTGTAAACAGTTAAATTCCTCAGGGCTCTGAGCAGACATTAACAAGTTAATGTGAGGAGGCCAACAGTCCTCAAGGTATTTGCTTCCACCCACCAGCTTTAGACAGACAACTCCAGTGTAATACCATTAAAAAAAAGAAAGAAAGAAAGCCCTTCTTAGTGTAACATTCCTGCTGAAGCCTACACGTTCACTGATCCTTCTCTGGCATGCTGATATGTGGGAGAGCACAGCCAGTCCTTCTGGTAGTGCCTTCAGTAGCCACTCAGTTTATAACCTCCCCTTTCATCTCATTATTCTGGGCCAAGAACCAGAGAGAAGAAACTGTAAAGCATCATTTGAGCGTGTCTGCAAGGGAATGGGGAGTTGCAGGGGATGATTTGTTTATAGTGACAGTATAACAGTGGCAAATAAGGAATTTATTCCATTTAGCATCTTTTGCTTTGCTTGATAGCTAATAGACATAAGAGAGGTTAAAGATATCAAACTTCTAAACTCCGCCTTTCTTCCCTCCTAGACATGACACACCACTTTATAAACAAGGGGAACATTTGCAAAGTATCCTAAGCTTCATCTTTAGCTCAACTGCTCCTTCTGAGCCTTTCAGGGGAAAAAAAATTCTCTTTTTCTTACCTCTGA
Organism: Corvus hawaiiensis; assembly: GCF_020740725.1. Classification (NCBI taxonomy): domain Eukaryota; kingdom Metazoa; phylum Chordata; class Aves; order Passeriformes; family Corvidae; genus Corvus; species Corvus hawaiiensis. The sequence continues at coordinate 13,353,421 of NC_063227.1, read as the reverse complement.
AAAGCTAAGGAAGCTCTCTTCAATTCCACTTTGCTTTCACATTCTAATAAAATAAATAAAGCAGGAATAACTTGTGACTGTGAACCAAATTTGCTTGCCCTTGCTAATTGTGGATCCAGGTTTCCCTTCAAACAGGATCTTTTCTTCCCAAGTGCATGCTCCAAGGAGGTAAAAAATTACTTTTGTTACAATCTTATTTCTGTTTGTCCTGGTATTTAACTGTGGAATGCCAAGGCTGGGATGCTAAAATATGTGGATTGTTCCATGTCTAGAAAAGGGCTTCCTTTCTTTTCAGGGTTCTCCAGCTGTTGTCTTCTTTCTAGCTCCTCCAGTTGCAACTGAAGAGTTGAATATGGAGCTTTATTTCACATTTTGCAAAATGTTCTGGGCTTCCTTTTACTGAAACTCGGTGGAGCTCCTTAATTAACTGTTTCCAAAAATCTAAGAAACTATAAATCTTTATTCCAGCAGGAACTGCATTAATGTTCTCAGTGATGAAAGGCAAACAAGATAGTGTGTCACAGCAGGATGCCTCTTTCTATAGGGACATTTATTTCACCACCTTATTAATAGTAAAGTTTTATGGAACAAGTATAAACATATTTGTTTAGAAAAGGGAAATGGTGGGTTTTAATTTTTTTTAAGGTAAATATTACATTTTACTTAAGAAATTTTGACAGGTCAAAATCAGTGATGGCATCCCTCATCCAAGGAAATTACTGTCACAGAACATGAGGATTTGACTTAGTTCACAAAGATAGTACTTTAAAGTCAAAATTTAAAATAGGCTGCGGTGGTATATATATTGTTTGGGGTTTTTTAAATTAACATATTACTAACACTTCCTCCCCAGACATGTAAGTATTTTGACTGATGTCATAAAATAAGAAGCCTTGAGGAAGACCTTAGTCATTACTTTCAAATCCAAATGAAGTACTTCAGTAGGTTAATACTGTGAATCTTTTTAACAGTGTCAAGAAACCCGCAACTGTTTGTAGGTAAAGCACCAAGTTCTTTTTTATTAGTATTATTATTTAATTCATAGGAGTCTGTATTCAATCAGTTCCCCAAAAATATATTCTCTGGGAAAATACTACTGTTTAAAAAAATGAAATAATATAAAAAAACTTTCATATGCAGTCATATTTTGTTAAATATAAGCCTCTGTATTCCAAGTAAATTTCCTTAATTATTTTAGACTTCCAAGTTTCTCAACCTGTCTATAGCCCAATTTTAATCAACTTACTATTTAAAAGAAGCAGCTCAAACCATGCTTGCTGTTTTCTTGCCTGGAAGTGTTCAAACAGTGAAACTGTAGAGCTGTGAGGATTCCACTGTCCCAAAATCCTTTCCACTTTGAAGTCGGGTGGCTGCTGTCATGTGTTGTGCTATGAACTGCTGGTTTCCAACACCTGTGCTGCTCCAGGCTGGGTGGCTGTCAGGAGGCAAAGGCAATGTCTGTAAATGCTAAATGTATAGATTAGGATTTTCCTGGTAGGTGAAAACCAGAGCCTACCAAGGCCAGTGCAATGACCACGTGTCCCAAGATGGGTGTGCTGGATATGTCAGTGACTGGAGCAAAGCAGTTATTACATACAGCACTGTGTCTGCCTGGCACAGCGTGCTGGAGGACTGTGCCAAAGGAATGGATGGTCTCTGCTGCTTAGGCATATGCAGAAATACAGCAAATTGGTCTCTAGTCACTCAGCAAATGTCAAAATACACTCTTTGGGCTGAGGTCCACCAAGTTCACATGGTTGTCCAACAATATCTGAGAAAATTTTCAAGAATATTAAGAATATTCAGGGAAATTAAGATGTATTCTCTCCTATGCTAACAATTGTTGCTCTTAACTTTACTTTTTCTAGATTTTTACATCTCATTTTTCATAGATCTGATCCTTACCATGTTTTGGAAATTATGAGCAGGGTACATGGATCCCACTGTTAACCACAGATCTAAATGCTTTCCATTCTCATTATTGCAGAAAAAAAGAAAAAATATTGTGACTCTATCTTTTTGATTTCAGGCAACCCTGGAAATGATGGAAATTTCCCTTTGCCCCTCTAGTGCATGCATAAAGACTGACTGTTTGGAAGGTCATTATGCTCATGGAATTCCCCATGAAGTAGATGAATTTTATGGTGGTGACAGCTGAGGCACCTGGTGTGTGCAGCTGTCCAGCCTGCATCTGGGTGGTGGCCTCAGAACAAAGTATGTGCTGTAGTCACTGTAGCCCTATTCAAGCAACCAGAGCTGGACATCTTTAAAAGTTATGACAGGATGGTTTCCTATGCATATAAGTACTTAACGAAAATACAGTGATTCTCCCTCTTAAGGAAAATGTATAGTGATTCTTCCTCTTCATGCCAGCAAGGAATCTGTTTCATCACTCATTTCTGTTATGTTAGCAGTCATCTCCGAGGTGCATCTTTGCATATCTTGCATTAAATACTGTCTAGCTGGTTAGCACATAGAATTGATTTTGGAAAAGCCTTCTTTAGATTTCTTGATAAACTAAGTATTAAATGGGAAGCGTTTTATTTTGGTTTGGCTTTCTGGTTTTTTGGTTTTTGTTGGGTTTTTGATTTTTTTTTTGGTGGGGTGTTGTTCATAAATTCCAGTTTTATCACCCAGAGTACATTCATATGGGTTTCAGGACATATCTAGCTTTCAGCTTACTGGTATTAACTCTGCCCTTTTGAATTCGTTTGGAATTGACTAAGTGGATTAAGACGTAAAAATCCTTACCTTAAAGGAATGAAGATCCCCAGTTCTGCTGGTTACCCCTGACACACTTGCTTGCCTTTAGCATTTCAACTATTTAAGATGAAAATCTTAACAGGTAAGGAGCAGAAGCAGTTTGCTCACTATTCATAGATTAGAAGCTTGATTTTCAAATTGCAGATATAAAAGTTGTAACCTGCTTAAGAAAAGCACGCTCTATAGATGGTTTCTAAGCCTCTAAGCAGTTACAAATTCCCTGAACCAATTCTGATAACAAAAATCATTTCCTATAAGTAGTGTTATAAACATGTATTATAGTATTGGCTTCTCGCAAAGTATTAAAGTAGATATTATATAATGTTAGAAATGCTTTTTGCTGTGTGGATGTAGTTTTCTCTCGTTTTAGCAAGAATGTTAGCAAGTGTGAGCAAGTAAGATAACCTCCAAGCGAGCAGAGGATGAGGCCCAAGGAGCTGCTAATCAACACTTTGTCCAGAGAACAAAAGGGCCCAAAGGCTACTCCGCCCGGAGAACGGGTGGCCAGGAGAGTCCGAGAGCCGCTATCACCGCTCTGCCCGGGGGGCAAAGAGGCCCAAAGCTGCAATCAGCCCTGACTGTCTGAGGAATTAAGAGATCCACCCTACCATCGACTCTTACCTAGCGGGCCCAACCCCAAGACTCAAAAGAAGTAAAACCGCAAGGCAGAAGACTACGCATGCTCTAAAAAGGCGGACCCAAGGAGTGGCCATGCAGATCAATTCCTAGAAAAGTTTTAATATGAATAGAGAACAGACAGTAAAAATGGTATAAAAAGGACTCACCTCGGGCATCAGGCGTGCTCTTGGCAGAGCGCCAAGGCACCTGGCCGTTATCCCTTTGCTTTATTTTATGTGTCTCTTATTGTCTTTATATTAAACTCTTTAAATTCTAACGAGAGTGAACCTCGTTTTTCACAATTGGGGCCTCGCCCGGGATCTACACCTCGCCTCTGAAAAGCGTGGGAGGATTCAAGAAGCAAAGGGTAAGGCGCCCCCTGCCCAAATTGGCAGGACCCTTGCTTGGCATCCTCTGGCGCGGTTTGGTGGCAGCAGGGCAACACCCAGAGGACAAGAAAGACACAAAAATAAAGCAAATAAAAGAGAGCGCTCTCGACAAAAATCCCACAGACACTGGAAAAGCAACAGGACTGGTAAGTATTGTCCAAACAAAAAGGGGGTGGTTACGGGAGATGAGTGTGTGTGAATGAGACACGGACTGGTTGCCCCAGATCTGCGAAGCGAGTGTGGCAGTCTCTGAGCGCTGCGGTTCCATTTTGTTCGCGAGAACAGCGGCCAAGCGAGGAGACGAAGCGAGAGATAAGAGGAGTGAAAGAATCTCCCGGGGTGACTGGGACGGGGTCCCAGGGAAGGGGTTGCAAAGTGGGAGCTACCCCCTCCCCCCCCATATGCTGGGTTGAGGAAAACTCCAAGAGCACCCAGGGTCTAAAAGTACCCCAAGAGAAGTTGGGGTTGGATGCTAACAGTGCTGGGTTGAGGGAAATCCAAGAGCACCCAGAATCCTAAGGATTATTTCATACCCATGGGTGGATACTAACAAGTGACTTGAAAGAGGTACCTTATTATTCTGTTGTGAGTAAGAATGAGTGAGTGAACAAATATTAAAAAGGAGTGAATGTGTGAATGAAAGACTGTGTAATTAGAAGTTAACTTTGTTTTTGGGGAGGTGGGCTGTAATAATTTTTTTTTTGTTTTTTGTACTGTGAAAGGGTGGGTAGTACTTTACAGCAGTGAAGATTGGTGTTTTAAAGGAATGAATTAGTATTTCAAGGGGGGGGGGGGGGGGGATAAATTGGTATTTTGAGTAAGTTGGAATAGAGAGCTCCTGGAAAAATGGGACCACTACCTAGTAAAATAAGTTCAAGGGTGCCAGAGGAGATACCCCAAGACAGTCCCCTTGGGGTCAAACTCGCGAACTGGGAAACTGATCCTTCCACAAAAGGAAAAGATAAAGTAAAAATGATTCAGTTCTGCATGAAAGAGTGGGTAAAAAAGGAAATCAGATCTGATCATGTGTAACTGGCCAAAATATGGGTCTGATGAGGCATGGATTTGCCAGGCTCTAAATGTATTTGTAAATTCAAAAGAGCCATCTCACCCTGAGGAGGGAGAATATGCTTCTTGCTGGACAGGAATTACAAAACCTCTGGGAACCAAAGTCTTTAAAATATCAGAAACCCCAGAGGAAAAGCAAACAGAAGAGAAAAGAGGGTGGGACCCTTTAGAAGTATTGCCCCCGCCTCCAGCACCAGAGCTGCCCCCCCCCTCCCCCCGGCTCCGGGGCTTCCCCCGCCGCCAGCACCAGGAGTTCCACCCCCCCCTCCCCCTGGCTCCGGGGCTTCCCCCGCCGCCAGGATCAGGAGCTGCCCTCCTCCCCCCGGCTCCGGGGCTTCCCCCGCCGCCAGGATCAGGAGCTGCCCTCCTCCCCCCGGCTCCGGAGACCTCTCCCCCGGTAGCCCCCCCTCCTCCGACTCCGGGGGTCCTTCCCCCGGCAGCTCTCCCGCCCCAAGGGAGCGGGGGGGGGAGCCCTGCCCCTGCCCATGCTGGGGATCCCACCCTTCCCGGGAATCTTCGGGAATCCCAGCAGCCTCAATTGAATCAAGAGGAACGTCACACGTCCCGGCTTCAGCCCCCACCTCTCCTGCCTTGAGAAACCCGGCTTTAGTGCCGGTCCCCGCCTCCTGTGCTCCGGAGTATTTGGCTTCAGTGCCGGACTCTGAATCTGCCCCTCTTCCTCAGGGGAGTTCCGTGCTTTCTTCCCAAATAAACCCTCTTCTTAACGAAGGAGCACCATACCAGAATACAAGAGGTGCCATTAAGGCTCAGAGGCAGCCCAACAATCCCTCCATTGCTAAACAAACAGACGGAAGCCGAGAGATTCATTTATTTCCATTAAGAGAAGTACCTATGGGAGGAGGGGGAACCGGCTTTGTGAATGCTCCTCTAACCTCTACAGAGGTTAGGAATTTCAAAAAAGAAATTAAAGGATTATTAGAAGACCCCATAGGTACAGCTGAACAGTTGGACCAGTTCCTAGGTCCCAACATTTTCACTTGGGAAGAAATGCAATCAATAATGAAAATAATATTCTCCCAAGAAGAAAGAGAAATGATTAGAATTACTGGTATAAAAATTTGGGAAAGAGAAAACCAACAAGGTCCACCTGGGGATCAGAAAGTGCCCATTACACCTCCTAACTGGAACCAAAATGATGAAGCTGGGAGGGGACATATGAATGATTATCGTAATTTGATAATCAAGGGAATAAAAGAAGGGGCATCTCGAGGACAAAATGTCAGAAAGGCCTTTGAGGGGCAGCAAGGGAAGGAAGAAACCCCGACTGAGTGGCTAGAGAGGCTCCGAAAGAATATGAAACAATACTCTGGGATAGACCCAGAGTCCCTAGCAGGGCAAGCCCTGCTAAGAGTTAACTTTGTCACACATGCCTGGCCAGATATTAGGAAAAAATTGGAAAAAATAGAAGACTGGTACGAGAAACCATTACAAGACCTAATAAGGGAAGCTTAAAAAATATATGTCCGGAGGGATGAAGAAAAAGCCAAAGTGGAAGCAAAGATCATGATAGCCACTATGCAAGAGAGTACCTTCCAAAAAAATCTAAATCAAAAGCCCTCAGGTAACACTCCTAAACGTTCAAGATTCAGAAATGGTGGGAGGGAGAAAAATAAAACCTCAGCACAATCAAGTTTCCAAGAACAACCCAGGGATGCCTGTTTCTATTGCAAGGAAGAAGGGCATTATAAAAGGGAATGCCCCCACCTGAGGAGGGATCTGAAAATATTTCAAGAGACACACACAGAAGAAAAATAGAGAAGTCATGGACTCTATTTTTTGGGAGATAAATACCATCTGGAGCCTTTGATAACTTTAAAAGTAGGCCCCCAAGAGGAAGTATTAGAATTTATAGTTGACACTAGGGCAGAAAGGACTTGTGTGATGAATATTCCAAAAGGGTGTGATGTAAGTAATGATGTGGTAAAAGTAACGGGAGCAAAGGGGGAAGGATTTAAGGTCCCTGTCATTAAAGATGTGGTTATTGAAGGGGAAACAAAAATAGGGACAGGGGATGTTTTGTTAGTTCCTGGGGCTGGCAGCAATTTATTAGGAAGGGATTTACAAATCCAGCTGGGGATTGGGGTCATACCAGAAGAAGGGAGAATGACGGCCAAAGTGTTAAAACTTAGCCAAGAAGATGAAAGAAAAATTAACAGAGAAGTTTGGGCTGGGGAAGGGAATAGGGGTGGACTAGATATTGACCCCATAAGGGTCACAATTGAAAAAGAAGAATGTCCCATTCGTGTACGTCAGTACCCTGTATCTTTAGAAGGGAGAAAAGGCTTAAAACCAGTAATAGAAGAATTAATAAAGGATGGGACACTAGAACCTTGTAAATCCCCTCATAATACCCCTATTCTCCCAGTAAAGAAATCTGATGGAAATTATAGATTAGTGCAAGATTTAAGAGAAGTAAACAAAAGAACACGGGCCTGCTACCCTATGGTTCCTAATCCCTACACTCTTTTAAGTAAAATTCCACCTCAACATCAGTGGTTTAGTGTGGTGGATCTTAAAGATGCCTTTTGGGCCTGCCCACTGGCAGAGGAAAGCCGAAATATTTTTGCCTTTGAATGAGAAGATCCACACACAGGGAAAAAGAACCAATTGAGGTGGACTAAACTGCCACAGGGGTATTGTGAGGCCCCAAATTTATTTGGGCAAGCCTTAGGAGAAATATTACAAACCTTCCCCACTCCCCCAGGAATACAAATTATCCAATATGTAGATGATCTTCTAATATCAGGAGAAGATGAAATTAAAGAAGCTACTATAAAGCTTCTAAATTTTCTTGGGGAAAAGGGACTAAGGGCATCAAAAAAGAAATTACAGTTTGTAGAATCAGAAGTAAAATATCTTGGCCACCTGATAAGCAAAGGTAGCCAAAAACTAATCCTGAAAGAATTACAGGGATTTTATCCCTCCCTCCTCCCTCTTCAAAAAAGGAGGTTAGGAGACTGCTGGGGCTACTGGGATGTTGCAGGCTATGGATCGAGGGATATACACAAGCAGTAAAATTTTTATATGAAAAATTAACAGGGGGAGACAATATACAATGGACCAAAGATGATGATAATAAATTAGAAAAATTGAAGTTGAAACTAGCCTCGGTACCAGCCCTAAGCTTACCCTCACTAGAAAAACCCTTTCATTTATATGTGAATGCAGAAAATGGAGTAGCTCATGGTGTATTAGTCCAGGAATGGGGAGGGGTGAGAAGACCAATAGCTTATTTATCTAAACTATTGGACCCAGTAAGCCGTGGCTGGCCAGTATGCATTCAAGCCATAGCAGCTACTGCTATTTTGGTGGAGGAGAGCCGTAAGCTCACCTTTGGAAGTAAACTGATTGTATACACACCCCATGCGGTCCGAAATGTGCTAAATCAAAAAGCTGAAAAATGGTTAACAGACTCCAAGATACTAAAATATGAAGCAATTCTGATTGACAGTAATGATCTAACTATAGAAACAAGCAAAAGCCTCAATCCGGCCCAATTCCTCTATGGAGAACCAAAAGATGACCTGGCACATGATTGCTTAGAAATTACTCAATACCAAACAAAAGTTCGGGAAGATCTAGAAGAACAAGCCCTCTTAGAAGGGGAAAGAATATATGTGGATGGTTCATCCAGATGCTTGCAAGGAAAAAGAATGTCAGGATATGCCTTAGTCGATGGGATAAATATGCAGACCATTGAAAAAGGAAAACTACCTTCAAATTGGTCAGCGCAATCTTGTGAATTATACGCTCTAAAAAGAGCACTGGAGCATTTAGCACACAAAAAGGGGACCATCTATACTGATTCAAAGTATGCCTTTGAGGTAATACATACCTTTAGAAAGATCTGGGAAGAAAGGGGTTTACTAAATTCAAAGGGAAAAGAACTGGTACATGAAGGCCTGATTTCAGAAGTGTTAGAGGCATTAAAATTGCCTGAAGAAATAGCTGTAGTGCATATCAAAGGACACCAAAAAGGGATGACCCCAGAAATAAGAGGGAATAATCTAGCAGACCAAGAAGCCAAAGATGCAGCAGAAAATGGGACTAAACGAATTATGTTAATCCTGACCCCAGAAAGGGGAGAATTGGAAATCCCCAAATTTAGTAAAGAAGAAGAGAAAGAATTATTTAAGATAGGGGGAGAACAGGATCAATCTAGAAAATGGAAACTCCCTGATGGGAGACAGTTACTTAACAAGCCACTCACTAAGAGAATATTAGAAGATATGCATCAAAAAACTCATTGGGGCACTCAAGCTTTGTGTGATCATTTTCTGAGAAATTATGGGTGTATTGGAATCTTTAGGGTAGCAAAACAAATAACTGGAAACTGTATAACTTGCCAAAGAGTGAATAGGAAAATAATGAGAAAAACAACATTAGGAGGCCGCGAGTTAGCTTTGCGACCATTCCAAAGTATCCAAGTAGATTTCACTGAACTTCCTCAAGTACAAAGATGGAAGTTCCTATTAGTAATAGTAGACCATCTAACTCATTGGGTGGAAGCAGTTCCTGCTACTAGAGCTACAGCTAACGTAGTATGCAAAACCCTTCTGGAACAAATTATTCCCAGATATAGAATAGTTAATAAAATAGACTCAGATAGAGGAACACATTTTTCATCCAAAGTCTTACAACAAATAACTCAAGCTTTGGGAATAAAATGGGAATTACATACCCCCTGGCACCCACAGACTTCAGGCCGAGTAGAAAGAATGAACCAGACTTTGAAAAAAACTTTAACAAAATTAATGATTGAAACTCAAATGTCATGGGTAAAATGCTTACCTTTGGCTCTGTTGAGAGTCCGAACACAGCCCAGGTCAGATCTGGGAGTATCTCCTTATGAGATGATGTTCAGATTACCCTTCCTTACCACTCAACATGAAACAGCCACTTATGAAGTGGGAGAAGCAAGTGTCAAAAAATATGTCACCACAATTGCCAGAACACTTGAAAATTTGGGGCTGAAAGGAATGATCCCTCAAACCACAACTTTAGAGTTCAAAATTCATACTATCCACCCAGGGGAATGGGTACTGGTAAAAACATGGAAAGAACAATCTTTGACTCCACAATGGGAGGGCCCTTTTCAGGTACTGCTGACAAATGAGGCCGCAATCCGGACCAAGGAACGAAGGTGGATCCATGCCAGCAGAATCAAAGGACCTGTAAAAGAACCTGAAGAGTGGACTGTAATATCCAAACCAGGTGACACCAAATTGATTCTTAAACGGAGGCCAGGTGGCAACGAACTAGAACAATCTAAATAATCCAAGGGATATGCAAAGAATCACACCTAACTGAGAAGTAAAAGCCAAATTTATATCAGTGACCCCTGGACAAATTCTGGGACATCTTGGAGAAGAATATTCTCACTTCAAACAAGAAGGGTTGGGACTGTATCAAACAGGGAACTCTCATATTCTGATTCTAGCCTGTGATTTGTATTGAGAAGGGGGAGAATCACAACTTCCATCAGTGCCACATCATATGCCCTGTTTGAATCATTCTAATACGGGGCATGCCAGCCAGGTCAAATATAAGTAATTAATCTGGAAGGAAACTGGCATTTTACATCACCGACACCCTAGTTGTAAAAGGTGTCAAGCACAAATCAACCCCCTTATCCAGACAAAATCATAAGCCACAAAAGCAATAACTTTGCTCTGCAGATGGGAATTACCAGTGCCTGTTGAATGGGAAATACCTAAGATACAAACAGTTAAAAAGGGTGCCAAAAGAAATTTGCCTAAAAGCTACAAAGGAAGTGACAAGGAAATAGAGGGCAAGACCGGGTTGGCCGCTGTACTCGCCACCAAGAAGATCCAATACACCTGCTATGGGTTGCAACCCCATAGGCAAGGGAGGTGGGAGTATAAGCCATGCCGGACCTCTGTTATTCCTCCTTTTGTCACTTATCCTGGTCCCTTTCGGGACACCAGCAAGACCATGTTACAAATGCTACCGAAAGCTCTACATGGAAAGACACCGGGGCTTCTTTCTTATTACTCATACCCATATCAACAGTCACTGTTATGACTCGTCCAAATTAGGTATTTGTATGCATAAAGGGGAAAAATATTGGATTACAGAAAATTTGGGAACAAGTGGAAACAGACTAGGAAGTAATTGTCCAAAAAGAGAAAAATGGATTTGTTTCACAACTGCCACCAGAGGAACAGTCCAAGATTTGGTAAAAGAACAAGTGGTAAGTAAAAATACAAAGCCAGCACAGCAACCTCGCCCTATATTCACCTCACGCCAGGACCTGTATGCAAAGCTTAAACAACAGTTAAAAGAGGAAAACACCCCCAGGTTAGGAAAAAACCTGTTTGTGGAATTGGGGGAGAGGATAGGTAAAGAACTTAACATAACCAACTGTTGGGTCTGTGGAGGAGCTTTGATGACAGAAGAATGGCCATGGAAAGGTAGCAGCATAGGCCCAGTAGAACTCCTTAAATGGAACCGGACAAATATAAGAGGGGGGAACCAACCTGAGGGGTGGATTTTAAGTTCAACAGTGATAGGGGAAGAATGCCTCTGACGAACTGGGAAGAACTTTCTTAATGAAGTAGGAAACACTCCCTGTAAAAGGTATAAAGTGAGCAACAAAACTTCAACGTGGTGGGTCCCAGAAAAACCAACTTGGTATTGAGCTCAGAAAAAAGGAAAAGGCTGTGTATATGATAATGAAATTGGACTCTTTCAGTGTAATGACACAAGGAAAAATCCTTATTTTGGAATCCCAGAAATATCCAAATTTTGGGAGAATATAAATCAACAAGAAGGTGATTATTGGAAAGCACCAGATGGCTTATTTTAGATATGTGGGAAAAGGGCATACCCAAGACTCCCTTCATATTGGAAAGGGAGTTGTACATTAGGAATCATTCAACCAGGGTTTTTCCTTTTACCAGAACCAGAGGGAGATCAATTAGGAATACCTGTCTATGAAGACTTCAAAAGAAATAAAAGAGATTTAATTGGAAGATTCCAAAAATGGAAAGATGAGGAATGGCCCCCTGAACGAATATTAGAAACATATGGGCCAGCTACCTGAGCACAAGATGGAAGTTGGGGATATCGAACCCCAATTTACATGCTGAATCGTATCATCAGACTCCAAGCCCTTGTAGAAATCATAACTAATGAAACAGCTGAGGCTATGAAATTAATAGTCAGCCAGCAACGCCAAACCAGAGCTGCAATATATCAAAATAGGCTGGCTTTAGACTATTTACTGGCTGAAGAAGGGGGTGTGTGCGGGCAGTTCAATACATCGGAATGTTGTTTAAAAATTGATGACAATGGGGATGCTGTTCTAGATATCGCCAACAATATCAGAAAAATAGCCCATGTACCGGTCCAAAAATGGGAATCAATGATGACTGCTAACTGGTGGGATGGCATATTGGGGAAAGAATGGTGGAAGAAGCTAGGCTTCTTCCTCTTATGTGCTACAGCTGGTCTAATATTTCTCCCTTGCTTGATCCCCTGCTTTATTCGGCTAATCACCAGCGTAGTTCAAGGCATGCAAGTTGTGACAATGCCTACTGACCCAAAGTTGGCTATGTCTGGAACAGCACAAAAAATTATGGTATTAAAAAAACAAAGTGATATAAAAGACCCTCTCGAAGAAGCCAAATTGATCTGTGAAAAGAACGAACAGACATTAGAAGCCAAGAAAAAAGAAATATTGCTCAAGCCAAATGATTTATAAAACAGAAAAAGGGGGGGTTGTTATAAACATGTATTATAGTATTGGCTTCTCGCAAAGTATTAAAGTAGATTATTATATAATGTTAGAAATGCTTTTTGCTGTGTGGATGTAGTTTTCTCTCGTTTTAGCAAGAATGTTAGCAAGTGTGAGCAAGTAAGATAACCTCCAAGCGAGCAGAGGATGAGGCCCAAGGAGCTGCTAATCAACACTTTGTCCAGAGAACAAAAGGGCCCAAAGGCTACTCCGCCCGGAGAACGGGTGGCCAGGAGAGTCCGAGAGCCGCTATCACCGCTCTGCCCGGGGGGCAAAGAGGCCCAAAGCTGCAATCAGCCCTGACTGTCTGAGGAATTAAGAGATCCACCCTACCATCGACTCTTACCTAGCAGGCCCAACCCCAAGAATCAAAAGAAATAAAACCGCAAGGCCGAAGACTACGCATGCTCTAAAAAGGCAGACCCAAGGAGTGGCCATGCAGATCAATTCCTAGAAAAGTTTTAATATGAATAGAGAACAGACAGTAAAAATGGTATAAAAAGGACTCACCTCGGGCATCAGGCGTGCTCTTGGCAGAGTGCCAAGGCACCTGGCCGTTATCCCTTTGCTTTATTTTATGTGTCTCTTATTGTCTTTATATTAAACTCTTCAAATTCTAACAAGAGAGTGAACCTCGTTTTTCACAGTAGTGATGTGCACTGACCACATTTCACCTTGGCTTCTTACTGCAGACTGTAGTAAAAAGCAACTTTTTAACAAATTCCAATTAACCAAAGGCAAACAAAAGTAAAATTTAGTCTATTCTCAAACTGTCTCTCTCTTCATTCATGTGTTGCAGATGCTGTTACACAACAAGATATATGTCAATACTTTTTCCCAGTATTACTGTTGAGAAATAATGAAAGAAACTTGTTGGAGCAAAGATGTTGGACTGAGAGTAATTGGATATGACCAGAGCTTTTTTTTGTTCAATTTCTGTAGCAACAAGTTGCTTTTCTAACAAAAACACTGAGCTTATGCACAAAGGTATAGCAGAGGGAAGAATGATAATACAGATCATAGATATTACAGCTTTTAAATGGTGCAATCTAGCATTTAAGACATTGGGGGATTTTTCAGTCCCTGTTTCATTGCTGAATTGAGAATTCAACATTGCTGTAGTTTTCATAGGTAAACTTACTTCTTCAGAGCTCATCTGGTTTAGAAATACTCATTAGTTGCTAATATTCAGCTGAATATGCAGGTGTCCATGAACACTATACAGGTACATACACATAAACACTTGGCTGTGTTTGGAAGGAGGTTTTGGTGTAACAAGTATTTCATGATTGCAACTGAGAAATGCTACTTCATTGTCCGTTTCTTGCGCTTTCACGTGTTGGAGGAAAATAACTTTCAGGGATGGGACTATGCAATTACACAAATTTATTGTTTAAAATAAAAAATGCATCAGCCAAGGCATGAGATTTTACACCTCCAAGTAATGGCGACAAGATTTAGGGTTATATCATAATTTATAACTTTCTAATCCAATAGATACTTAAAATGACACTTTGTTTTAGATTTATGACCTTTCACCTATGGCACTTCTCACTGCAATGCAGCTATGTCTTGACCAATAACTTCTCATGTCACGTACACACAGATGTCTCTCTTATACCATCTACATTCTTAACTTAAACTATATTAAATCACACTATTATATTTTAAAACCTTCCACCAGAACACCCAGTGTACAGTTTTACTTATAATTATAGGAATACGAGTTTGTAATCCTTTTGCTTAAAGTCTATAAATCTCTGTCAATTAAGCCAGACCTAGTCTCTTCCAGGGTTGTAAATCAAAGCCTCCTTTAATTGCAGGAGTTTCTACTCCTCTGTCTCCCACACTTCATGACTTAACAAAGAAGAGCTTCGAGCCCTGGTGTTTACATAGCAGTGCAGAGGACCGCTTTGTTATAATGCCTAAGTAGGAAGGTACAATATATTTCTCTGAGCTGTCCCAGCAGTCTGGGCAGTCTGCTCAAGTAGCAGCCAGAGTCTCTGAAACACACTATAGAAAATATTCCTTTCAACCATACCAAGAATATATACCTGTAGTGGTTTGGTCCAAAATACTCATTACTGTTTATCTTCTGTGGGATAAGAATTAGGAGAAATGCAAAGCAGGCACCAAACTTGAAAGAATATAAAGAAGTTTATTAACAGACCTAAAAGAGGGGGAAAAAAATGGTACCATACCTTCAGAACTCATTCTCCTCCCCCCACCTTCCTCCCTTCTCCCACTGACAATGTAAAAAGACAACCCTTAAGATGTTCAGTCTGTTTACCCCTTTCATAATAACCTTGTTCAGTCCATTTAGAAAGAGAAGTCTCTTCTTGCTCGTGCTATGAAAACATTATCACAACGAGACAGCCGCCCACTTCCAAATATTGTTCAGTCCATTTAGGAAGAGGTCTCTCTGCTTGCATGTGAGTCCCTTCCCCTGACTTGCAGCTTTTCCCGCAACTGCTTTTGAGGGTCCACTCTTGAAGTTTTTTGGGGTACAATTTTAAGGTTGAGCCGTTCAGAAACAAAAGTTCTCTTCACCCATCTCTGGGAGCATTTCATCTCTAAGAACAGAGGCCCTTCTCCTTCGCTGGGAGCAAAGGGTCTTCCTCATCTTTAGGACTATCTCTGGGAGCATCTCTAGGAACTGAAGTTTTCTCCTTTCCCGTTTGGAGCAAAAGTCCTCATCTGGTCCATCTCTCCCTGTCCAAACTTCTCATGAAATTACAGCTGCGTCAGCATCTGCCTATCTCAGCGCAGGTGCTTTTGCTTACGAGTTGAACACTCCACCCCCCATATCTTCATGAAATTACAACGGGATACTCTGACATATCATAGCTTCACAACAGACTTTCAGCTTTAAGCATCTCCTCTTTCTGTTCCCTCAGGTTTTCAGCTCTTCACAGCAATAAAAGGGTTAATCTCACCTCGGCCTTGCAGCCGTGTGGCTTATCGCTGTTGGTCATCTGACCTCTGCTGGACAGCAGTACCACTTTTGCTGAAATCTTGGCCGCAGTGGAGGGGGGGGCATTCCAAGCCACTCTGGCTGCCCACAGCCCTGCTGGGGGGGGTCATCCTGGAGCCGTGGCCCGGCCTGGCCCAAGCAGGGCCTGGGCCGGGCCCACTGGGCCCTGCTCAGGCCCCGCAGCCACCTGTCCCAGCGCCGGAAACGAGAGAGCTTGGGGGTGGCGTTTGTCCATTCTTAAGTGTGTATCACAGAGGCGGTCACAACTTTAAGTGGCTTAAAGAATTGTCCATATTCAAACTGGCCAGCTGATAGGTTCTATCAGGTCATAGAGGAAGCTGTAGGAAGAACATCACTTCCGAGACTCAGCTTGCTAACCTATGACAATACCATTTATCAGTATTTCACCTTTCTTGAAAACTGGTCCAGGATATTTAAAGCTCCATTTTCAGAATTTTAAATTCTACTGTATGTAGGTGATTAGCACCTTTTGTTGGTGATAGAGGACATTTCTGAGCACTATCAGTGAACCTGAATAAGAGTTATCTATTACATCTAAGACACAAAATTGCTTTTCCTGTTCTATTGTTTATGCACATTTCTTTAGCTTCTGAAGCACAGACGTTGGTGCAAGTTGGTTTACTGAGAACTTGCCTTAAACATGTGGATAATTAAGACTATTTTGTGCAAGTTTGAGTTCCCCTATCTTTATGATGGTTATGATGAAAAATAAGGGATTATCCCGAAATTATTCCTGTTGCAATCTACTTGGCTAAGGCCAGAAAACCAAGATATGATAGACTTTTTCAGTCAATAAAAAATCAGGTGATTAAAACTCATTTAAGAAAAAACAGAAACAAATTTGCAAGATAGGAAACCAAAACATGGCTGTGGTTAGACAGTATAAAATTATGGCCTGGGGACCTTCCACCCTGAATCAACAATGCTATGGTCACATGATGCAAAGCCCCAGTCTGGTGTGAAAGTGTTCTGCTCATTCAGATTTATTTAGGAATTGTGATGGGTTTATTTCATAGTGGCTAGCAATGCCAAACTTTCTATTCTCTGCCATTAGCATAAACTCTCCACTGAGTATTCTCTTCAACTTTATAGAAATGGCTCTAAATTTCCATCAATTTTTAGAGAATAATGTATTTTTATGTTTCTTAAGCTCTTTGGATAAAACTGTATGTTAGGAATACAATTATCTATAAAATGTTACAGGTTCAGCCTCTAAGCTATATAACATTCTGTTAAATTCCTTAAAGCCAAGGAATTTCTTACAGGCTCAGTGGAATGACTTCTTAATTAAAGCTCTATGAAAAGTAACAGAATATGGCATAGCAACTTTAGAGGAAAAAACTCCTCCAGGTTTGCTTCACATGAGAGTTTTGTGCTCTTAGACTTCTTTGGCTGTAATTAATTTTTTGTTTCAATTTTAGGAAGAATAAACAAGAAAAATAAACAAAACACCAAAATACCTGTTAGAACAATAAATTATCTCCACATACCTGATATGGAGGTGAAGTTCCCATTCAGTATATAAATAGCGTTTAGCTTTCTATAATGCCTGCTTAAGTCAGGTTGATAATCCTGTTTGTTTCATTGGACCCTGTAGTTGCATTCAATTCTGGTGCAGTGCCAGTGAAATGGACTCTAGGGGTTAATTCAGACAAAATAATTTGATCTTAAAGAGATTTCTAGAGAACAGCATTTCAGCTTCACTATCTGCCTTGGAAAAGAGTGCTTGAATTTTAAATGACACTTTGAAATTGGTCCTTTTGCTCACCCCCTTATTATCTAAGTAATTGCTGCATATGATAAATTGGTTGATAGTCACTGGGTTTAATATAGGTGAGACTTCATGAGACTTTGAAGAACTTGCATGTTATTTAAATATAGAAAGCTTCTTTCTATATTTCTCTTTCTTTAGGGTAGTTTTTAATGTTTATCTGAAGTGATTTTCAGGGGTGAGTGATTTCTCCTTCTAACTTGCTTTGGTGCCTACATTTATATTATGTTTGTTACTGAGCAGTCACATCTCTGACTGTGAAGGCTTTGTTGTCAACAACTTGCTGCTCTGAGAGAGATCCAATTTGTTCCCATTATAGATGAAGGCACAGCCAAACAGGAATTTGGTTTTCTGTTTACATACGCTGGGTGGGTACAGGAGTGACAAAGTCTGAAGGAAATGGTAAGGACTTAGCTGCAAGCAGTGACAGGAACTTTTTCCAGTGTGTGTGTGTAGCCTCTGTTTCCTGAACTAATAGGGATGAGCATCACTGTGGTTTTCATCATCATTTGACTCTTACAGTACCCCCAATCTGTAAGACTGAGAAAATGAACACATGAAACAATGGTCTTGTATCTGACCTGAACTGAATCACTGATCCCTGTTGCTGTTGTCCACAGGGATGGCGTGAAGAACGACACAGAATCCAAATTCAGGATAAAATGGGATTATTTAATTAATTACAAACTCATTTATGTAACTTGATTCGGAAGAATGGCTAAGGCTATCGGTCACTTGACCATCAACCTCTCAGAGTGATTGGCTGAATGCTACAACACCCATTTCAAAATATTATTCTCAGTGAACCAAGACAATATCCACAGTATTTCCACAACAACCTGCAAGTGCAAAGTAGTTTACAAAACAGCAAACCGTTTCTCAGCTAGTTTGCGTGAGAACGGAGACTTTCACAGAGGCCGTAAAAAACTGGAAAAATTTCTCTGCCAGCCTTTCTCAGCATCCATAGATCCCTGCTTATCTCAAGAATGGATTTTATAGATGTTATTTGTTTGATTTTAAGCAATTGTAAAAGCAAGAAAACAAGTAACTGAGAAGTGTTGAAAGACAGTCAAACATATTCTAATGGTTTTCTGAATGTTGTAATACAGCTTTTGTAGATCTCAGAGCTTTAAATGTGTAGGTCTAAAAGCAAAAATTAATATTCTTCTTTGCCCTTATTAACCCTAGTGATTAGCAGCAAAATTTACTGAGGTAATTTGAGAGTGTTGACATATCAATTTCAGGTAGTCAGTGTGAATTCCAGTTTTTCGGAGTTAATTTTTGAGTAACACTTTCAAAGCATTTAAAAACAAGTATATTTGGTAATGATGTTTTTCTTTCTTAATTAGTGGAGTTCAAAATCTCTGTAGTTCATCACTTCAAATTCCCAGGCTAACTAACATGTTCATTGCCATGTACTTGAGCTGGAGCTTGAAAGAAAAGGCAAAAGCAGTGAATTGTGCTCCTCTGAGAGACATCCTTCCAAATGATATCATGCTTAGAGTCACATCTTGATGCTGAAACCTACTCCAAAAAGTTTGAATCCAAGTGTTTCAAATCTCAGATTTTCACTAGACTTTGTTTTCTTTCAGGGAGTATCTACCCTGATTGTAGAATCCCCCACACATAAAACACAGTTATTGCTTTTTAAATGCCACTGATTCGGGAACCATGTGCAATAGGACACACATTATCATACATCCACATATGAAATTGTACATATAGTCTGCCAGGACTATTCCTCTAACCTGTTCTTGCTGACTTTCATTGCATCTCTGCTTCTCCCATGCACTTTTTTTCACTCAGTCTCTGATAAGGTCCATGTTTTAAAAGCTATTAAGAGTTTTTTCTTACATTTGCCAAGTCTCCAAAGAGGTCATTATTGTAAGAGGAGACAAGAACCTGGACTGTTGGACTCTTTCCAAAACTGCTTTACTTGAACAAGTCATTTGTTCACTTTTCAGCTTCCTCTAAAATGAGCATAACATTTGTTAACATTGCAGAGAATGTCAGAAGAATTTTATAAGCTCTATATGAGCTCTTTCGACAAAGAAACTCACAGTACGTAGAAATTGTATCTGAATGCTAGGAACTGCCTTCTGTCCAGATTTTAGCATAATATGATTCTTTGATTAATCTATAGTAATGCAATTTTTTGGATGGAATAGAGATAGTTGAATGGAAATGCTTTTAGAAAGATGAGAGCTACTTTTGCTGCCACCACTTACACATTAAAGGGGGAATACCAGTAACAAAGGCAAACCCAGAAGTCAGTGGATAATTTACTCTTATTCTGATTAGTTTGTGAAAGATACTTTTGGTTTGGGGTTGGATTTTTTTTTTTTTTTTTTAATTTTAGATGGGTTTGTTGGATTTTGGGTTTGCAGGTTTTTTCATAAAAATGTGAATACTCTAATTTCTTCAACTGCTGTTTTAAAAGTATTGGATGGAAATTCACTTGCCCTTTACTCCTTCAGGCACAAATTGTGTCTTGTCAAACCAGACATTTGCAGAGAGTCTTGGAGAATTGTTTCTCTGGCCAAGTTACTCTGTGGTTTTCTATATTTGCAGAATGAAAAGATGATATTTGACAGCACTGGCAAGTCTGTTACAGGGATGATGAATTCTCCTCAGCAATGATCAGTGTAAATTGATGTAAATCAATTCTTGAAGGAGGCAGGGCAGTTAATTTCAGGAAGAGCAAAGTTAAATGAAGCCGAATAATTAATCTTTATTTATGCAATGATTTTAATTGGCTTATTGGCAAAAGACTGTATTTGTAGTTATCACAGTTGCTGTTTAAAAAAAAAAAAAAAAGCTGGCTTTTGTGCTTATAAAAGCTCATTAAAATCAGAAAAATTAAGCAGAAATCTATAATGCCCCTTTGGAGAGTTTCCAAATTGCAGGAAGATTTAGAGCTGGGCTTTATCCAGGACAACTTGATAGAATATTTTCAGAATTTTTAAGCTTAAATATTGTATTAGTAGCTGTATTTAACTTTAAGTGGATCTGAAAGCAAACTGTCTGTAACAAAGCACTGTTTTGAAAATTCAGATCCTTCTGTTCCTGTTCTTTCACCTGTGGTGTGTCTGTGGCTTTCTCTAGGAAGTTCAGTTTTATTCTGACATCACATTCCTGGTAGTTCTCTAGAATCTGTACGTAGCTTGTTAATACACTCAATCTATGACTGTGGTATACACAGTAGCACCCCAGTTTTGGTTTTGGGTGTTAGTTACAGTCTGATCTGGATCCCTGAGGGATCCATAAATATGGTCTATATTCATGTCTGTGATGGTGTTGGGGTTTTCCTCCTATATTATTCTGTGGAACTCCAATGAAATGATAGCCCACACTTCTCAGATTCTGCAGTGAGCTAAATTTCTAGGCCATGCTTAAAGTTCTATCATGAGTTTATACCGAAACAAGTTTTATTACAAGAATATTGTAGTTCTTTTTGTATATCAGAGATATGAAGCTTTATGCTTCATGGGTTTAGACTTCTGAGATGGGATTAACTTTTTAATAATTTCGTCCTTGATTTCCATTTTCTTTTTAGAAACTGTAGTTCATTACGTTTGTCTTAAATTGCTTCCTGCATTAGTGCATTTTAATCTACCACTGATGTTGGATATTAAAATTAAAAATCTGCCAACTTTCAACTATAATCAAAAATAGGTATCTTTCTAAGGTTTGGGCAATGTATAGAGCAGGTAACTACATTTAACATTTTTAAGTTCTTTTAGGTTATGTTTTGGAAGGGGTTATACTTTCAGTGTGCATGCAAACAAGCAAATTAAATTACTCATAATTCATAATAAACCAGTGTATTGGGGTGACTTTATGATGTATATCCCATATCGCTGCCCTATGCCCAGAAATTAACTTTGTGCCTTTCTATGCCTCTAAACTGAGCCTGAAAGGGGGAAGGAAAAACTGAGCAAAACTTTTTCAAAGCAGTTTGCAGCTTGTTCAAGGTCACACACAGATAACAACTTTTTTTTCCCCAGCTGCGGCAGGGGAGGGAGGAAGCACCCAGCTTGCTGTTTCCCAAGTCAGTTTTTTGGCCAGTTATTCAGCTTCTTTTTCTCTGGAGAGAGACTGAGAGTTGAATTTTTTTTCCCTTCCCTGGAATTTTGGATTTTCTCCCTTTTCTGCTAGACTGCTTCAATATTAGAACACATCAGGAGGACTTTCCACTGAGCGCAGAGGGCCTGGCCCTGGGCCAAGCCCCAGCTCCGAGGAGACCAAAGGGAGGACTCTAACACTTTCCCAGGTTTTTTCTCCACAGTGAAAGATTTTATTATTTAGCATTATTTTCCTTTTCCCGTGTGTTTGTTAAATAAGTAAGTTTTTATCTCTTTCACTTTCCTTTAAGGAAAATTTATTTTTCCCGAACCTGGTGGGGGACGGGTGGTAACCTGCCTTCTCTCAGAGGATATATTTCTAAATTTGGCCAAACCGGTACAACCTGGTCTAGCCTACTCAGTGTTATAAAAAACCAACAACTCTTGAAATTACCATAAAAAGGTAATTTATTTGACAAAGATTTAATCAGGAACAGTACAAAAATAAAATTGTAAAATAAAATTAGAAAAATCCCGGGCACCAGGATCAAGAGCTCTTTGACAGAACCAGCCAGGAGCCTCAGAGCATGAACTCAATCAAAGCTGTGGTGGCTTTAGCTAGCCTAAAACCCAAGTTAATTAATTATGCCTCTAAAGAGGTATGAGGACCGACAGCCACAGCTTTGGGTCTCTTCCAAGGCTAGTCCTAGGACAGACAAGACCACAAGACAAGACAAAACAAGTCAAGAAGGTGCTAAAGAGCTTTTTTTCAGCTTGGGTAGAAGCCTTTTAAACTCTCTGGTCCCTCCCAGACACACCCACAGTCCACCCATAGTCCGGCCTTCCTGGCCTCAGGTAATTGGATAAAAAATCATGACATCAGTTCTTTCATCCAGTGGCTCACTTGCTGCTAAGGGCTGTTGAAGGAGTGAGGTAAGCCGTTCTGTTGGCGGGAAAAGTTCCTCATTGAAATGCATGGTTGCCGTGGTTGCAGGTTACTGACTGTCAGAAGGAGACTCAGTTGCCTTTAATATGTTGACTTATGGGCTGCTGAGGGTCCTGGAGGGAGAGTCTTAAAAATGATTACTAACACACACAACTCAACTTTTTAAACAGGGAACCTTTCAATTCAATATAAGTATTAACAACTGCAACTCCTCAACTTTTCGTAAAACATCAAATAACTTTCAAAAAGGGTGTAAGCAACAAATGTGTAGTGGTAAACAGAAGGGGGTCACTTATGGATTAACAATAAGCCTTAACACAGCAACAGTTTAAATAATTAACTCATGCAAAAGCCAAACTAGCAACTTCATAAATGACACTCAGTATTTCTACTACGGATTTGTTCAAGTTTATGTGCTCAAAATATCCAAATCAAGCCTTTGTTCATAGCTCACCTTTCCCCACCAATGATGATGAGTAGAGTGATGTTGCGTCTTATCCTGCTTGCTTGAGTTCTCTATATTTAATTTGCAAAACACTGCCAAGGGAAGCTAAAGACTGTTTAGAGGACTGGGGTAGGTCTATTTGTTTCCATCTACTAATTTGTTCTGTCCTGTTTGTTTTATTTTTCCTCTATATTTGGCAGGGAGCAGACATGAATTTGACTGTGTTCTGTTGAACGGCCACCACCGCCTCAAGCTGTTTCAGTCACTCACCTTGCCAAAACACTTTTTCTTTCCAGTTTTTTCTCTTTGAAAAAGGGAGGGGGTTTGGGGCAGAGATTGTCACCTGAGACTTACTTTGGGACTGAGTTGGTATCACAAGGTGAAATAGTTTTATCATCCTGACGTGTGACAGAATTTCTTGAGAAATTAATAAACAAAAAATCCTGCAAACATATGTTGTCTCAACCAAAATGGTTTTCGTTTCTATTACTGCATATCAGCAGTAATAGAAAAGCATAGTCTCATCAGCATATCTTTAAAGTTAAATTGCAAAGTGTTGCTTGAAACAGAAACTTATTTAAATTAGATCGATATCCTAATATGCCATCTTTAGTTTTGATTTAGTAATTGTACTATGCTTAGAAATTTATCACAACTGATTTTACCTTGCTGCCTGTTTCTATCTAAAGAGTTCTCAAAAGTTTAAAAAAAAATCAGAAAATACCACATCTACGCATAGTAGCTGGAATCCTTCCATATATTGGTAACTTTATAACAATAAGTATATAATTAACTATTAACTATACCACCTGTCAATGTCTTGCACTTGTTTTAAAATCTTCTGTTTAAATATTATCATCTTGCTCCATATACCTCAAAATCCTGGTTTCCAGGGACAGATAAATTGTTTCATACAGGTTAAGATTTAGGAGGTTTACAAATGCAATAAAAAAATTACAGTTATTTGAAACTATAAAATAATATATTTTATACTACAGTTTCTGAATCGTATTTCCCCACCCTGTGCTGCAAAGGGAGAGCTCTGTCCAAAGCATGTCTGCTATGACCCCATGAGAGCTTCATTCCTCCTGCTGTGTATTTTTTAATGTGCTGTCTGATGTGGAAGACAGTTTAATAAGAATTTTGATCATTAATTCAAATTTAACTGCTGAAAATGAACAGTTGGTAATTAAGTGAATGGGATGTGCTGAATAATTTGTTGATGTAACAAATAGCCAAAATGCAGTTAATTTTTTTAAGTAAATATTTGAATTGTTTGAGAAAATGTTTTGTAATACAAGCAACAAGACTTTGCTCTACTATTTTTAATTGCAATCTCAGCTTACTCGAGAATGACTTGCAGTGTTCCTAAGAAGGCAGGCTTCAAGGTGAGACTTAATCAAAAGGTAGATTAAGTCTATCGTTACATTTTTGGCTATAGAGATAAAAACAGCCAACTTTTTTCATCTCAGTTACTATATAGTTGCTCTCAAATCTACAGTTTATTCCCTATGCACAGCATGGATTTGCAAGTCATTAAGAGAATTCAGTCTTCCTTTGAAACATACCATCATGGATTTATTTAAAAGTTTAATCATGTTCCCTTTTTAATCACAGTTTCCATAATTTTATATAGGAGAAAAAAGCATTAATGAAGTCGTGATTCCTAACAGAGAGAGGAAACTTTTCAAGAGAATGCAAAATAGGATCAGGGATCTAGACAATAAGAACCCTGTGTGATAGCAGGGACTTCAAAACAGAGCACTGACTTTCTGATAGTAGCATGCATTTTTCATCTATAAGCTCAAGAAGAAAACGGCCTGGTGGCAAAGCATTTTTGGTTCATAATGAAAGTGGAGGGGTTTTCACTTGCATCTCTTGTAGGAGAAGAAACAATTCAGAAATGAAATGGATAAATGCTGAAGAAAAATGCCTTAATTAACAGACTTGTTTGTTATGTTGTTTCATGGAGTGTAAATTATCCATTGTTCTCTATTTTTATTGCTGTTACTGCTCAGGAATCCACCACATTATGGTTTCTTTTCTTGTTAATTTATTAGACTAAAAAAAGGTTTACTGGAGCTAATTGTTTTAATTAAAAGAGTGATTCTGTTAAAAACTGGGCCTATAAAATTAGAGCAATTGCAAACCAGAATGGACAAATAATTCCCTCAGTCTGACCATGTACCTCTCTGCAGAAGTCAAAGCCACATAAAGCACTGCACGGTCCAGTATTTCAACCTGCCCCAAACATCTGGATCCCTAAAATGTGTTCTGCTTGAAACTGCAAACCATACCAGAAATGTGTGTTACATCTGGTGCTAAACCACACAGGGCTTGAGTGGGCATGTGGGGCCACACTGCACTAATCCTTTAACTTCAGAATCCGGGAGCATTAGTTATCTGGAGAAGAGGCAAGACCATGGTATGAATAGACAGAATTTACAGATAGCATCTCTGGCCCCAGAAGACAAAAATTGTGTTCAGAAGAAACCCTACAGCAGCAAGTAGACTAAAAAAATGCTTTGAAATAGAAATACAAACTTAAAGTGAGAAGAGATTTCTTATGCTATTCTACTTCTTTATAGCGAGCAAACTTTTTCAGAAAGATGATTGATAACTCGTATACATAATAGATCACTCAAATCGAGCTCATTGTTCAGGCACAAATGTCAAAGATCTTTGATAAGGGAGAGTTGTGATTTTGTTCTTTGATAAGAGAGATTTGTGCTAGAAGTAAACCACTCATATGAATATTTTCAGGCGTTGTCCTACAGCTGATTTGGACTTCGCTGTGAGTTCTCTTCTATGAAGAAATTGGCAGCTGCTTTTTGCCATCAAAAGATACAGTTTTAAAAATCAAAAATACATATTGCCCTTTCAATTTTTCAAACCAGGCTGAAAGAAACTTCTAAGTTCAGTGTATATCAGCTTTTCCTTTGTTTTTACCCTAGGGTATCCCAATGCACTTTGGTTCTGGAGACTGTATGTACATCTGGTTCTATTCAACAGTTCTGTGTGGCACCGTTTGTATTCAGTGTATCCCTAATCACTCAGAGCTTTCTGAACCTGGGGCCGAATCTGAACCTCTGCCATTGCCAGTGCTTATGGTCACTGACCCTATCAAAAAAGGAAAAGGACTCCAATAAATTCCACTTCCTGTGGGCATTTTTGATTTAGCTAACTAACAAGACTTGAACATTTTTAAGGAAGAATTCCATTTCTTATGCATGTTTCCATATATGAAGTAAATCAGCCTCTCAGAATGTCAATTAATCAAAAATTGTTTTCTACAAAAGGATCAAGGATTAAATGTTAATGGTTAAAAAGTTCTGTAATAGTAAAATATTACCGCAGGCCTGGTTCCTACGATATATCACCGTGTCCCGCAGCCATAGGGAGGAGGAGGAGAAGATCCAGCAGGCAGGAAATATGCAGCAAGATTGATTTATTTAATGATTTTACAAACTCTTTTATAGACTTTTTTCTTCATAGTCTAATTGGACAAAGGACCAGCCACCCCTTGGGGGTGATTGGCTAACATCCTAAAACATGCATTGTCAAAATATTTTTCTACTATACCATAAACAAGACTTTTCAAGGTTGCAGGTGGCTTGGTTGTTTACATTCCCTGCTACCTCTTCTGCGTGAGAGAAAAGTCTCTCACGGACTTAGAAAATAGCAAGAAAATCCTTGCTAGCAGCATTTTTGTATCTACAGTAAAATCTTTTCTTCTTGCTGTACTGAAGGAAGAAAAACAGTAAATTAAGTTTAAATGTTCATCAGATATGGCATGCACGTTGACCTTAGTTTGTACTGTGAAATGTAGTTGGTTTCCAGCCATCGGGGGGGGGGGGGGGGAGTGGGGGGGGTGGTAAGCTTTAGCTGTCTTAGTCAATTCCTGTCTTTTTTCATTTGTGGAATTTTGTCATCTCCCTCTGGTGGCAGCTGCTGTGGTGGGGAGGAACCCTTATGTCTGTTCCAAGGTGCACAGTTGAAATCAGCAGACTTCCAGTTCCAAATATGCAAAGCACAGCATCCCTGCTCTCTGGAGCATAGCTTTGATGGAAGAGAGAAAGAAATGTAGGTTGGTCTGAGAGCTGGGATTTGCAGTACCCAGTTTGCAACAATATCAGAAAAAGGCAACAAGAACAGAGGCTCTCTGTCTTGGCTTGAAAGACAGGTGTCTGCTAAGGAAGGCAGGAGCATCTTGGAATGGAAGATGCAAACCCCTTTCCTTCCGAATTATTATAATTTTGAAATCAAGGGGCTTTCAGGCAAAGATATGGGAAATAGGAATAACAGTTCGTTACATATATATATATATATATATATATAAAAAACAAGGCAGGGAAAAAACTGATTTAAACTGACAGTCAGATACGACCTGACCCTGTTAGTCAGGGTAGCAGTAGCAGTCTGATAAGGTGGTGGCTGCAGTCCTCCTGAAATGAATGGATGTGGTTCTGTTGAAGCGGTGATCCTGTGTAGAGAGATCTGGTCTTCCTCAGAAGGTCCAGTGGTAGATATGTACGTCTTGTCCTCTGGAAATCCAGTGGGAAAGGCTGCCTGTGGTCTTCAAAAATCGCAGTGTATATCCAGGATGGGATGCTTGGTTTCTCCCTCTGGGTGGAGCATCTCACAATGGAATGATGAGTCATGAGATAAGGCACTGATGGGCCATTAACAGGACATAGTCTTGAGCAAGGAGGCAGGGAGCACTGCCTCACCTGTTTTTAACAGCTCACGAAGATGGTGATAGAATGCATGCTTGTGGGCACATTTTACATTGTAACCTAGGACACTCTTGCAACACAGACTGAAGGATGGGATCCCAGACCTTCATGTGGCGCAAAACACTGGATTGCAAGTCCAATCGTCCCTATCAAAATCTAATATTAAATACAAATTCTCAGAAAGGATGGGGTTTGAGCATAGGAAAATGAAGGATTCCAAAGGGTAATAGTTGGACCAAGACTTGCCTAGTTTTGTACTTTTCAAGACAGAGATGAGAAAAACAAAACAGTGCTTCCTGTCCATGGGGGTTTGTGCTTGAGTAACACAGCTGGCTGTTAAAAAAGGTCTTTTTGTGAAATTGATTCTTCCTTGAGAATCAGAAATAATACCATTGCTTTGCTTTTCTTGTTAGATCACTTGCAGCACCTTTTCAAGTGTGTGCTAGTACCAGAGTATTTCAAACACTTCTCCATTAAAACTATTCAGCAAACTTGGAAGTCTACCTTAAAAACTTCCAGCTGGTTTAAGGAGTAAGTGATGTATCTACACTCTGCCTGTCACGAATAATTTAACAACTAAGTATTCTAGCTCCCAAAAATCGAAACAGTTGTTGAGTAATCCACTCAACCTGGCTGTATATCTTTTTTCCCCTGGTCCTATGTATATGTAGCTGGATGTATCCACATTAATACTGCCTTTAGTCATCAGTCCTTTGAGTCTTTACAGCTAATCTCTCTGTGTGTAGAATATAAGTAGGTGTTCTATATAAATAAACTCCCAAGAGGGAACCACATGCTGAACTTTATAGCTGAGTAAACAGAAAGGTGATATAATATGCTTGGCATCTGTGAGTCAGCATTAAGATGTGCTCCAAATACTATTGCAAACAGTGACAGTTTCTGGATATGAAGAACTCAATGTGCTCTCATTAGCGCTGCTGGAAATTGCTTCCAAGAGTTGTGGTTCTCACTCAATTCAGATCACTTATGTAATTTCAGAGTACGAACTGTTTCAGGCAACTGCAATGTTCACTGATTTTTGCACTGCTTGGTGAACTTTCCATTTAAAGGTTTCCCAGCATTGGGTTTAGAGATAATACTTCTAGTTCAGTAGTCTCAAAGAACTCCCAAAATGTTAGATTAGAAAATGCTACTCACAAGATGCTCCCTGCCCTGCTTAGTGATCTGAGTGAAAAAGCAGAGACAGAAGCAGAGAGTCTGTTGGGTCAGGGCCCTGATTCACCGTAACGCTCATGTTCATTAATCTTCTGTTTACATTGTTTGAAAAGTATGTGCTGCCTGTGAAGTGATATAAATTCGTAGGCAAGCTCGATATCTGATTCCTGGCCTGTCAGTCAGTGGAATTTAAATGCACTTCCAGTGTGGGAACGTGTGAAGCCCCAGTGATTAGAGAGTGACTGGATGTACAACAGTGACTGCCTACAAGTGCTGATCACCTTCACTAATGAGGTTTTCCTTACCTGGAGTAAAACTCACCAGGTGAGTTTTAGAGAGCTCATCCATCCTGGGCTTTTTTAAGGCCTGGGTATTTTAAGGAAACTTTCACCGAAGTCCTGTTCTGAGTTTTCACTGTTACCAGCCGCCCCTGAGCCATGCAGTCAGTGCTGTGCTGACATGCTGTTTTGTGCTGCTTACAAATACAAAGGATGCTGAACAGACAGCCAGAGAAGATTCAGCAGGCAGGCTGGCCACAGACGAGCTATGAAACTCTCCTCATTTTAGAAAAAAGTTCAAGCTGCCACAGAAGTCCTGCCTTCTATGACTGATTGGTTTTTTTCCTACAGACTGGTAAAGATTCTGTGTATTCCCAGAGCTACACACACCTATGCCTTGATGTAACTTGACTGTACCTGATCTGTGGCTGCAGATCTCTGTGCCCAAGATAGAGGAACATAAAGCACCCTGTCCCACAACCCCCTTCACCCTCCCCCCACCAATGCTACCCTTACTGCCAGTGTCCCAGTCTTTAAACAACTGCTTCCTGAAAAGCAAACTTTCCAAAAGACTGAGCCAAGTAATGGGAGGTTACAAATCTACAAGTTGTTTATCTGAACACACCTTGAGAGCAACATGAATAAAAACACTTGCATTCTTAAGCCCTGATGTAAATTCTAGGTAATCCTAAAATAAGTATGTTCAAGCATGGTAAGGGTATTTGAATGCAGCTGCTGTACTGGTGAAGCATATTTTTTAATGTGACTGATCCCGAAATATGGAAATCCATAGCTTAGGTTTGGAGGCAGAAGGTTCAGGCAGTGCTGGGGGTTGGTATTTTTTTTTTGTTGCTTAGTTTCTTTGTTTTTTTTTGTGGGTTGTCTGGCATTTTAAGTACAGCCAATAATAGCTGAAACGGAGAAAATCTTAGTCTGCAACTGGTTAATCTATTTCTGAATGTTTATTCAGAGGTTTTGCAATTAAAGATTCTGTTGGACAG
Organism: Corvus hawaiiensis; assembly: GCF_020740725.1. Classification (NCBI taxonomy): domain Eukaryota; kingdom Metazoa; phylum Chordata; class Aves; order Passeriformes; family Corvidae; genus Corvus; species Corvus hawaiiensis. The sequence goes on along the minus strand of NC_063227.1, from coordinate 13,323,391 downwards.
TGTCTCATTCTATGATGGGCTTTAAAAAGTGCTATCAGATAAATATTAATGTCATTTTAAGTTCTGTAATATTATGAAAAGCAAAATTCAGCAAGTGCAGAGGTAGAAATTAGATTTTTTTTCTATTCTTCTGTCATTTTAACATAGTTTATAGGCAGGATGGGTTAGAGGCATAGGAAAATATTAAATTTATTTCTTCTAAGGGGACAAGCTGGAATGCTAGTGAGTATTTAAGCAGCATGTTTCACTAGTGCCCTTGTGGGCACTGGGAGAGCTCTGGGCAGAGCTGTGCTGCTGACTTGCACAGGAGGGCAAACCAGGTGCTTTGGAAAAGCTGGTGGATAATTACATGGGTGTGATAATGAGGTAGTGGTTTGGTTCATAGTGCTTTCATTCTGACAGCAAACTCTTGAGCCTCACCTTATTTCGATGGGATAAAATTGTGTAGCCAAAGAACATTGGCATGACCAAGTTTGCAGGAAGGTGATTTTAGTTTGCCCTGAGATTTTACTGAGCAGTCTTTGCTTTTCATTTAAGTTCAAACAGCATACTAGTTGCAACATCTCCATAAGAAACATCCAAGGGTTATTTTTCTGTTTTTCTAACCAAAGCCATTGGTCTGTGTAATTTATATCATGACTTTGCATTTTCTCTTTCTGATTACTGCCAAGTACATAGGGCTTTACTAATGTCTTTGCGGGATTTATAAAATGTCCTGTGGTTTTCATTGTTGCAGGTTTCCAAGCCACATATTTGGCTTCGCTTTGGGGGTTGGATTGACCCAAAAGTGATGCAATGAGAGAGTGGGGGGGTTGGAAAGAGTGTTGCGTCTATCCCGATCGTGTCCTTGTCTGAGCAGCTCTGGGGGGGTGCCATGCAAACGCACTCAGACGCACTCTGACACACCGTAGTTGGTGGATACTCGCAGCCACTCACATACACACAGAGCCAGACTTCTGCAGTGTCGCCGGGGACAAAGAGGCGGGAGAGGTCCTTTGTATGGAGTTCTGAGGGGTTTACTGGGGTCCCCGCTCAAAGGGATCCAGGGACAAAGAACACAGAACACTGAGGGGTCTGGGGTTTTGTCCAGAGTGGCACCGGGGCCGGGCAGAACATCAGAAACCTATCATCTGAGGGCCAAGGGGTGGAGAGGATGTGGGGTGACAGGACAGTGACCAGTGGGGAAGGTGAAGGGTGGAACAATGGGAGTATCAAGGAAAGGAGAACTATCTATCTAGAATATGGACTTAAAAGGGGTAAAGGGGCGTGGTCTTAGATCTCTGAGCCTGCCCACCAGCGGACCTCCACTGTTTTGGGGTCTGAGGCTCTCTGGTCACTCCTGCGGTGGACTCAACCACTGCAACACAAAAGATCAAAGCAAAAGACATGTAATTCACCATGATCATTTTGACTTGTAGCCAATGTTTTATAAGTTGGGAATTTCCACAGATGAAGAAGGGATATAGCTTCCCAAATCTCATTGACATTCAAAGGGTTTTGGACACACTTTAAGCCTCTTTTACAATCCTATGCTGAAATGGCCCAGCTCTGCTTTCCATTCTAAATATGCATTTCTTAGTTTATTTTTTTTAATTGACAAATTATCCATATTTAAAACTTGTACCTCCCTGGAAGACATTAATCTTGCTGACTCTGAATGGTGTTGACAGTCCAGTAAAATTACACGATAGCAAATGACTATTTGATTCAACACAAGTTAACAAGCAGGTGGTTTTCAGATGACTCCCATTCCTTCCAAAAATAAGGCAGAAAGATGGGCCTTAGAAACCTGACCAGAAAATCTTAGGTTTCTGAAAAATGTTATCAATTTTTCTTCATGATGTAGTCAGCACGCAGCTAATTAGCATTCTACACCAAAGACAAGTTTCAGTCTTCCTAAGAAACTTTATCTTGAAGAACATACTCAAACATTTTACAAAATATTATGGAATTGTCAACGTTTTCAATGGAAAAGTAAAAAGCAAAATGCTTTAAAGCTTAGCCAATTGTACATATTTAACTGTCAGTGTTATTAGATCCAGCCGTTCTTCCACCATTTTTGGAATAGAAGAGCAATGACTACTTATAATAGTTAGTAATGGTCATTAGTTAATTGATAGTTACTAACTTCCCTGACTCTTCAGGGTTTTCATTGACTTTGTAGATCCTGATTGCTGAGCAGTACTCTACAGTGACAAGAGTCAAATGTTGTACTTTAATAATTCCTATTAATCTGTGTAATTTTATGAACAAATCAATAATTCCATCCCTTGTTTAAATATTTAATGAATTTTAGATAGGGGTATATTAACTTTGTATGATTGTGAACTGCTTCATGTGTTTGCTTAAAAAAAGGTGCAACTTCTCTTAAGTGCCTGGACAAATGTCTGTGGGAAGACAAAACCTGAACCAAATGGGACTTCTTGTGTTCCCGCTTTTATTTCCAAACTGTTGAACTCAGATTTAGCAAACCTGAGAATGAAATCAAAGTGGGTGTTTTCTCTGCACCATCTTTAGTCCTGGAGTGGTGACCAAGACAGAGGGAGCCTGAACCTACTTTTCTCCTGATATAGAGGTTTCAGAGAAGGGGAGTGAATAACAAATAGTGCAAGTGATAAGTGATCTATGAGGAAGAAAATCAGGAATTACTTATGTCACAAGTTTTGCTTTAGTTCTTAGTGCCACTGGGCTTTGTTTGTACCTGGGGACATGCAGAAAATTTGCTGTGAGGTTTTCACAGATTTGCAGGCATCATTTAAAAAAAAAAAAAAAAGTGAGAATACAAAACCTGTCAGTTATTGTGTTTGCCTTGATTATATGACAACGGCCATCAATAAACTCATGATCCCACATTTTCTAAAATGGCAGAACAGGAAAGGAATATCTCAAATAGCAAAAACTGAAATCCCATCCATAAGTCCTGCAGTGAGCTGCATGTTTTTATAAAGCAGCTGTGCAGGTAGTAAACACTAAAGCAAATATCTTTGTTACAAGGTAGGAAAATAATTGAAGAAAATGTCTGTTTTCAGGTGAAGAGTTTCCATCTTGAACAGTGGCAGTCAGGGTTATGATTTCATTGTTACCCAAGTATAAACAGAAAGAAACAAAGTGCACATGTCCGGAAGAGTAAAATACCTTGAACTTCTTAGAAGCCTTTTAATTTTAATTAAAGAAAATTCAAAAATGCTTTTACAATCCTAAACTTAGATATGGTTAAGATAGGGAATTACAGTTTCCCCTTCTGTAACCTTTGGTGTTCTCCCCAATATTCTGTTTTTTCAAATGTACTCAGTTTTATGAACTCATTATTTTTCCTGTACTAATACATTTTCCTTATCTTCTAATTAAGCACTGCTCCCAGCACACTTACGATGGCACGCTCACATCTGCTCTGGCTTCTCATCATTATTTCAGTGCAGGGCTTCTGCTGCAGTTGGTACAGGTGATGCTGTGACCCTGGTCAAGCTGTCTGCTGCTGCCTTTTGCTATCTTTCACAAGTCTACCAGTTTCCAGTTCAGCCAAGACAGAAATCCAAGCAGACAGCTGCTAGCAAATCTTCTTAATTAAATTTGAGAGGGGCTTGAACAGGTAAGAGAGCACCAAAATTCCTTAAATCCTTTCAGTTTTGAAAACTTGAATTAGACCCATTCCTTAAGATTGCAGTTCTGCATGAAACACAAGAGCACTTTGTAGCTTTTCATGTTCAGACATCTGTCGCTGTTATCCCCAGAGAGACAGCGAAAATCACGACGTAAGTCCAGATCAGATGATATGGCCGAAGCAGAGCTAAGATTCCTTTAATGCCAAAAACCCATCTTTTATAGCATGGATCACAAAAGAGAAATTACATGATTGGCCTATCCACCTGTCAGAGACTGAAATATTGTAATTTATGACTTAAACATTTTCTTGAAGGACTTTTAAAACTGTATTACAAAAAGCTGCAAAAAAAAGACTACTGCACCCTGAATGGGGCCCTGAGTGAGGCCTTACACGGTTGCTGATGAAGATAAAGTAACAACTCAGGACTGGGGACATTCACAAAGCACAAGCTTAACACCTCCCAGATGGAGACCACAGCCCCAGGGCTATCAGCTGCCAGGCTTGCAGAGACCCTCACACCAAAGGGTGGGGGGAGGAGAAGCTTTGGGTATCTTGGAAGAGCCTGTGGTCAGAAGCTTATCCACAGCAGAAGGGTTGACATGGCCCATCACAGGGGCCCCCCTCAAAGGGGTCCCCAGACTGAGCACCGGAAATGATGCAACAGACCCTCAGTGTTGCAAGGGACAGTGTCAAGCTAGCCCCTGCAAGAGGAGGCACGTGGGTGTTCCCACCTGGCCCACAGCATATATTAATCCACGGGATTCTGTACTCTTTGGCATGTGGTGGCGTGGCGTAGTGTGGCAGTGTAGCCATGGCGGCAACGGGGGACCCTCACCACCAGCAGACCAGATGGAGAGGAGCAATGAGACGTTGTTGGGATCCTCGGATGGGTGATACGCTTCCACCTAATCCCTGTCACCTCTCCCTGTCCCCCCAACCCCCACGCACAATTTTTCTATTTCTTTCTTTCTTTTCTCTTTCCTTCTCTTTGCCTCTATACTATTAAATAAAATACATCCATTTTTTGGCAACAATATTTAATCTCGTTTGGTTTTAATCTCATTTCTGGAAATATTTAGACCCTTCTAAGTTCTTCACGGTTTATGCTCAGAGACTTAGCTTTCTTTGCTTTTCTGAGTTTAAACCAGATCGTAACACCACCCACCACCTCTCAAGGTGATAGGTTGAGCAGTAAGACACCCATTTCCAAATATTATTCTCACAAGACTGAAAACAATTCCACTGTTCTCACAACAGCCTGCACCTGTGCATAGTTTACCAAACCATCTTTCTCTGTTTCTCAGCTAAAGCATGAGAAAGGAAAAACTTCACAAATGTTTCAGCAGCTGGAAAATTCCTCTGCTCCTGCCTTTTAGCATCCACAGACATCTCATGTATCTTCCCTTGCAATCACTCACTTCTCTTTCTCCTGTGACCTCCTGTCAGAGACTGAAATGGTTCATGCCTTAAACATTGATATGAAGGAGTTCTGCCCATTACAGCAAAAACTGTATAAAGAAGCTACAACCACAGAAACCCACCCCTCCTTGAAGATGCCTGACTGGAACTTTGGACCCTGAATTAAGCCACCTAGACAAGATAAAGGGGACACTGTTGTTCAATCATCTCAGGTCTAGGGAGAAGAAAACAAGGCTGATGGAAAGGAATGTATCTACAAGAAAACTAAACGCAGCATAAAATCATCCCTGTCTGTGTTTGGGGTGTGGGAGACCGCAGCCCACAGAGGCCAGGTTTACACAGACTCCCCCTGAACCAAGCGGGGAAGAGGAGGTTTCAGGTGTGTGGCATAACCTCTGGTTAGAGGCAATGAATGCTTATCCTCCCTTACACAAACTGCCCCAGCTGTGAAATCTCCAGCCCCAGAAAGGCCACATCCATGGGACATCCATATGGGAGACAGCTGAGGGGCGTCATAATCCATCGAAGACCCTCAGAAGCGCTCCCCACACTCAATCCTGAGGCCTTGCACCACAGCACTGCATGTGATGCAAAGTGATGCAACAGACCCAGAGTCTGCTCCAAGAGACTGCATCAAACTGTGCCCCTTTCCCCCAGGGGAGGTACCTGGGCATTCCCACCTGGCCTCAGTGTATATTAATCCATCAGATTCTGTGCTTTTCAGGGGACCCTCACCACCTAGAAAACCAGCTGGAGAGGATCAACAGAACATTGTTGGGATCCATGGAGTGGTGATACTTTCTTTAATCTGTCTCTGCCACTCTCTCTATGCCCCCACCTCTTTTCTACTTCTTTCTTTCTCGTATGTACTATCAAATAAAATCCATACTATTGACTTTGGCATATGGTCTCATTTGCACCTTAATTTGGGCAGAGGCATTTCTAATAACTTTAAAAGCTGGACTGTAACACCTCTGATGTGTTGAAGTAATCTCTGAGATTTTTGTTACCCAAAAGTAACAAAACAATGTAAAAAACCAAAAGCAAAATATTTTTATTCATTGTCATAATCTTTGGCCTTAAATTTGTCTAACCAGCGCTGATAATCTTACTGTTTGGTTTTATAATGCCACCTGATATTTTATACTTTTTGGCAACCCTCCATTCTTTTATAAAGCTGTTTTGTTGACAGATTTCATGGCTTTTTTTTTTTTTTTTTAATGTCGTTGTTGGGGTTTTAAGAGGTCTAGTTTTTTTCTGTTAAAGGAATTTTCCCCCATTCTGTTACTACGATACAAATCGCTGGGTGCTTAAGAGAAAACAAAAGACCTGGCTTCCCCTTTGTTTCACCTGGGTGTGGGGTCAGTTCGCTCTCGGCTTCGGAGAGAGAAGCTGCGGAGAGAGAAGCTGCTGGTTCTTTTCAGCCGTTCTTTCTTTTTCTGCGGAGAAAGATCCCAGGATCCCCGGCCCACCTTCCCTGCCCCACTGGAGGCCGGGCTGTGGCCCCCCTGCCCCGCCGCTGATTCGAGCCTTCGCTGCGTTGTAGCCGTGCTCGCCCTGCCTGCCCAGACCTGATGTCTTGCATGTCTTTCTATATGCCTTACAGGTTGTATCTGAAATCAAGGCTATCCCTGTTTTTTGCAGAGAGCTGTTTGCAGCTTTCTGGTTTTGAGGCTTTTTAATCTGAAAGGCTGCAGACAGAGGCTTGAAAGTTTTCTACAAATAGAGTGTTTGGACAGAAGAGCATCATACTTTAACCTAGAGTGAGTTCTTTGCTGATGAAGATGGTCAGGACATGGGCTTTGGAGTCTGGTAGTTTGTGGGCTGTTACAGTTCTGTGGTCACTGCCAAGGCCGCTTGGTAACACCATATTGCCAGCTATCTCAGATTTCCCAATGCAAGGCATAATGCAATGCAGATGAGATGGCAATATGTTAGCAATGCAGTCTTTGGTAAAAACTCCTGCAGCTATTTTACTACTGGAAAACTGAAAGTATAAGATCAAGAAAATACTAATGAAAATTATAGTCTTGGGCACCTTTCATTTCACAGTGCTTGAGATGTTGTAGTCTTCAGACATGCGGGCCTTGCAGAAAGCTGAAAATGGACTTTTAGTGTAATTTATATTAAAAGTTACTTAAATATAGGGATAGAACTGCAATATGTTTTTAATATTATATTGCTCAGTACTCAGTTAGTGCTAGGATCATTAACAACACTTGATACATTGTGTGTTTAGCAATTACACAAATGCCATGCTGATATTCTCATCTCCCATCCTCATCACTGAGCTACTAACACCAAAGAATATGTGCAACTTTTCACTCATTTCTAGAAAATTTGCTAGAGGAGTTATTAATTTCTCAGATTTCTGACTGTGAAGCAAAAGTAGCTCGAGGCTTAATGTGCTGACAGTGTTTCCCCATTTTTAAAGGTAGTCCAGCTGTCATAGTTACAGTGCAAGAAACCAGTCCGCCAAGCTTAATGAGAGTTTCAAGAGTGAGAAAAGAAGCTGAAATCCTTTGAAGAGATCATTAATAAGAAACTGGTTTAAAAAGGAAATGAAAACATCTTGCTATTCTCTGGTCCAATGCTGTTTTGCAGATGTGGTGGACGTTGTTAGGCTGGTAGAACTGATGATTTATTTCCAAATCACAGAAACTTTTTCAGAAGAGGAGGATGTTTAAAGTTTCACTGTGCTATATGCCATAGATTTCCTTTTCTCTCATCTCTACTCCCCCTCAACCCCTCTATAGTCTTTGTGGCTTCATCTCTTCCCTTTCTCCTGCATCCCTACCTTTATTTATCTCTTGGTAAAGATTCCCTGCGATGCCTCTGGGGTTTTTTGAATGCTGCTGCTTTATTTCCCCCTCTGTTCTCTCCTCTCATGTGCTCAGAAATCATCAGGCAAGTGCTCCAAGGTGACAGGAGGAAACCTCTGCTTGAAAAAGCAGCAGCAATGGAGGAGTTGGTGTGGTTGGACACAGCTGGTCTTGAAAGGGAACCACCCTGAAAGATATGGCTGGAACTTTGAAAATTCTGTAGCTCTGTGCTTCAAACATAAGTGGCAAAGGCCTGCAGGGGGACCCAGGACATAATGGCCAAAATGTGAGAAATGAACAATATGAACGTGTTTCTATTATAATGGTTTCACAAACTAGTGAGCTGAAAGTGTTTCTTGTTAACATCTTATGTAATATTTCTTGACCCCAAGTAATCTCATTTGTGCCAGCCTCCTGCTGTCTGACTCTGGTTCCCACGCTGGGAAGGGGGAAGAGCTCTTTTCCTACATGCATCTCTCCTGTGTGGTCTCTCAGTGAACTCATGGCAGTAAGAAAGAGTTGGCCAGCATATCTTTGTGTCAGTGTTTGCACAAATGGATTTGTTTGAAGCAAATGGCTTCTCAAGGGTTATTTGAAGAGCCTCACCTGACTGCATTGTCCTTCATCTAAACATTGCAGACTGCTGATGTAACTCATTCTTTAAATGCCCTGTTCATGTTATGATGTGTGCAGGAGGTGGGGGTCTTCAAGCAGTCTTTGTCTTAGAAATTCTAGTTGTCCTTAATATCAGATGTATTGGGGTTGTTCACATCTTTAGACATGGAAAGAGACACAGCTTCCTTGGGAGTTTTATTCTCTTTCCAGAAGGCTGCAGGCATAGCAGAGGACTGCTTTTAGGAGTAACCTTTCATCACACCAGAGACAATAGTATGATGTTTGTTGATTCACTGTTGTGATGCTTTAGGCAAATGTGATGGGTGGAGAGGCAAGAAATGTATTTGGTAATGTCATCTCCTCTGTAAAAACAAAAATATTATAAGGAAATGCTTTATTATTGCTCACAGTGGTCGCTGTCTGGTTTTCAAAATACCAACAATATGTCAAATGCTTTCAGGAGAACTCTTAAGAACAGTTCTTCCATCAAGTAATTTACAGTCATAGCAGGCTGTCATCTGCTGGTGTGCATATGCATTTTCCATTTTTTATTGCCCTTTTTCACAAAGAGGAAAAAAAAGAAAAGCATCAGAATGTTCTCTGTTGTCAAATGAAGAGAAAAAAACAGGAGAGAAGGACTGCAATATGAGTAGGGAGTTGTTACTTATTTGGTTTGTTGAGGGTAAAGTTCAGATTATTACCTCAAATGTTGCAAATCTTTGTCTGTCAGCCTTTATATATAATGAGAATTTGTTGGTAGACATCCAGAGGGAAAATTGCTTTGAATTCTTGCACTGAATTTTAGTGTCCTGTTTCTGTTTGAGAGAACGAGTAGTGGTTCAGTGTGGGCATGTGTTGAGCTGTAACCAAAACCTGCAGTGCTGGGGCAGCAAGAAGATGCCCCTGCAATTGTACCCATGTGAAGCCTAGCCATGTCACTGCTTATCAGGCACCAGCCCATCTCTTCATGATCACTCTGAGAACAAATGCATTCCTTCCAATGTACCATGACTGATTTTTCTGTGAGGCTTAAATATTGCTGTCGCATATTTTAGGAAAAAAACTGCTCAGATCTCTTAAATAATCTAATCTTGTCCATTTGTTTAATTCTGCTAGATTTTCCTTTCTTTGTTGCAGCCTTAGAGCTGCGCTTCAAATTTTCTCAGTGGTTTACTACTGTCTTGGGGGGGGTTTATGATGATGCTCTATTCCCTAATCATCTGCTTTATGCTCAGAAAATGGCTGCTGTAGCTTTAAGATGAACCAGTGGGATGGGGGCTGAAGCCTGAGAGCCCCGGGCGGGCTCTGTTGAAACTCTCTCGCCCAGGCTGCGGCACAGCCTTTGCTGGATTAGTTTTCACCAGTTTAGGCAAGAAGCTTCTGGGTTTTTTTACTTCTCCTGGCCTGGAGGCTTTTCACTGGCAAATCCTTTCAGCGGCTCTTTTGGTTTTTTTTTCCTTGAACTGTCTCGGTTTGTTTTTTTTTTTTACCTTCGGTCTAGGGCACCTGTGGGGGCGGCCCCAGCTGGTCCTAACACCAGCAAAGACCGAGCCAGCGAAAGAAGGGACATTAAATGCCACCAACTTCACCTGCTGCGAGGAGGAGACCCACACCAGAAATCCAACAGGTTCCCAGCTGCTCCGTGGAATCTTTTTCTCCTCTCGTCCCTGAGACAAAGAAGGGCAGCTGCCATCTTTTCCTCTCGGCCATGCAATCTGGTGGGGGGTGGGAGTTAACGTTTTGAAATGTCAATCCTTTTCTGTGCCTTGCAGGCACCCCCCCCTCTGGGTTTTGGGGGGTTTTTGGTTAGGTTTTTTTTTTTTGTTAATAAACAGTTCTTTTTTTTTTTTTTTCACTTTCACCCATTGGTATCTATTTCTCTCATTGGCAGAAGAAAAGGGAACTAGTGAAGCCCTTTCTCTTTCAAGGAAATGTTCATTCCAGAGTGTTTTCTCCTGAAAGTTGTCTCGAAACCGAGACAACTACATATATTTTTTTCTGAAGATTGACAGTATATTGACATTGTGTTTTAACAATAAGTTGGAAAACTTCAGCTTGACTCCTAATTGAAGCTTTACTGATTGTCTAGCAGGATTCATTTTGCTAAAAATATCAATTAGTTCTCACTGGGTAAATTTCATCCATTTCTAATCTTTCCTTCTAATTTTTGTATTGATTTGGATTACGTGAAAATACTTGTAAAATTTTAAAAAAAGTTTAATAAAAGGGACAGTTAGGAGACAATAGCAAAAAGGGTATTATGGCCAGGTGCTTTGACAGAGACCCAAAGGCACACTTCTACATCCAAAAGATCATCCTTAAAAGTACGTCTCTTATTGCATATTCATCACAATCATGCATGATTCATAAATTCTTTGGAGTTTCTGTGTATCATCCCATCAGCCTTATCTTCCTCCTTGGCTCCATTCTGTCTCTGCTCCCTCCATAAATTCTTCTCTCTGGTTTCTGGTTTTCTTTTTCTCTGATAAGATACTCCAGGAATGTGAAGACTTTCTCTGCCTATCTTTTCTAAATTGACTACATAAACAATAGACATTCTATATCATGTATTACATTACAGAACCTAGGTAGTTTATCTAACATTATGTAACATGAGAAAAGCCAACATCACAATACATTCATAACAATACCTCACTTTTCCTTTTTTTACAGATCATTTGGCTTGAGCAGTATCCCTTGTTTTCTAGCCTTTATTATTTGCTCACTTTTTTCATAAATTAATCTTGCCTCTTCAAAGGGGTCTTTGATATCATTTTGCTTCTTCAACACCATGATCTTTTGTGCTGTTCCAGATGTAGCCAATTTTGGTTCCATAGGCATTGGTACCATTTGCATGCCTTGGACCATGGTAGATATTAATTGAATAAAACAGGGGACCAAGCAAGGGAGATATATCAAGCCTGCGGTGGCACATAAAAGGAAGAAAACCTAGCTTCTTCCACTGTTCTATTCCCAAAACATTATCCCACCAGCTAAGTATTAGTGCGGATTCCCACTTCTGGACATGGGCTATTTTTCTGATATTTTTTGGCTATATCTAGGATGGCATCCCCATGGTCATCTATCTTCAAACAACAATCTGATGCATTAAATTTTCCACAAACACCTCCTTCTTCAGGCAATAGATTGTCTAAAGCCAACCTATTCTGATACACTGCAGCTCTTGTTTGGCTTTGTTGGCTAGCTAGTTGTTGGGGTTTCAGTTTAGTCTTAGTTTTTTTCCTGTTAAAGGAATTTTTTCCCATATGCATGTTGCTAGGGGACAAATAGCTGTACTTAAGAAAGACAAAAAGGGGGGTGGGGCGGGCCTGGCTACTCCTTTGTCTACACCTGGGTGTGGGGGCAGTTCACTCTGAGCGTCTGGAGAGAGAAGCTGCAGAGAAAGGAGCTGCTGCTTCTTTCTTTTTGGCCGTTCTTTCTTCCTGCTGGAAACAACGCCGGGACCCCAAAAGCCGCTTTCCCTGCCCTGCTGGAGACCGAGCTGTGGCTGCCCTGCCCCGCTGCTGCTTCGAGCTTTCGCTACGCTGTAGCCCTGCTCGCCCTGCCTGCCTGGGCCTCCGTGGGGTTCTCCCATCTGGATACATCTCTCCTGCCACCCGGGATTTGCGTTCGTCCCTGCCGCTCCAGCCTGCCGTTCTAGCCTGCCGTTCCAGCCTGCTGTTCCTGAGAGCCCGGGATCGGCTGCCCAGGGGTTTGTGAAGCCTTTGTCCCATCCCTTCCCGGGATCCCAGGGCACCGGTGCCGCGTGTTTCCCGAGCTCGCTCCGGAGCGCCCCCTGCAGCCGCGGGGGAACCATCGCACCTGCCCTGCTCACCGGGAGCCGCCAGCGCCCCTACCGGCTGCGAGCGGAACTGCACCCGAGGGGAAAGGGCCCGACAGCCGAGAAGGCTGGCACTGGGTTTGTGATTGCTGTTACTGGCATAGTTGTTGTTGTTTTGTTTGACTGGTTATATACATATATATATATATATATATATATAGTAAAGAACTGTTATTCCTATTTCCCACATCTTCGCCTAAAGGCCCTTGATTTTCAAAATATAATAACTTAGAGGGAAAAGGGGTTATATCTGCCACTTCAAGGGGGGGCTTCTGCCTTCCTTAGCAGACACCTGTCTTTCAAAACCGAGACAGATCTTGGCGCCCAATGTGGGGCCTGAGGGCATTAAGAGATAGAGGTGAAAAAGGAATAACAGTTCCTGGATAACTTTATTTTGTGTGTTGGATATTGGAACCTTGTTAGGCAGCACTATGTGGTCTAGTTTACCCTGGTTCGGGTGGCATGTGGCCGTGGCTATATTCTTCCCCTTTGCAGCTCCTTACTTGAATATGGGTTGTCATAGGTTAGCAAGCATAGTCCCGGAAGGGACGTCCTTGCTAAGGGGTGCTTACAGTTTCCTCTGGGAACTGATAGAACCTATCAGCTGGCCAGTTTGAATATGGACAATTCTCTAAGCCACTTAAAGTTGTGATCACCTCTGTGATCCACATTTAAGAATAGGCAAACTCCCCCTCCCAGCACTCTCTCGTTTCCGGCACTGGGACAGGTGGCTGCAGGACCCGAGCAGGGCCCAGTGGGCCCGGCCAGGCCCTGCTTGGGCCAGGCCGGGCCGGGCCATGGCCATCCTGCTCCCATGGACCTGTTCCAGCTGTGGAACCCCCCCCACTGCCTTGCCGTGGGCAGCCGGAGCGGCTCGGCTCTCCCCCCTCTCCACTGCGATAAGAAACATTCAACATTCCAGCTGCAAAGCTGCAAGGCCGAGGTGAGAGTAACCCTTTTATTGCTGTGAAGAGCTGAAAACCTGAGGGAAGAGAGAGAGGAGATGCTTAAAGCTGAAATTCTGTTGTGAAGCTATGATATATCAGAGTATCCTGTTGTAATTTCATGAAGATATGGGGGGTGGAGTGTTCAACTCGTGAGCAAAAGCACCTGCGTTGAGATAGGCAGATGCTGACGCAGCTGTAATTTCATGAGAAGTTTGGACAGGGAGAGATGAACCCGATGAGGACTTTTGCTCCAAACGGGAAAGGAGAAAACCTCAGTCCCTAGAGATGCTCCCAGAAATAGTCCTAAAGATGAAGATGATGAAGACCCTTTGCTCCCAGGGAAGGAGAAGGGCCTCTGTTTTTGTTTCTGAACGGCTCGACCTTAAAATTGTACCCCAAAAAACTTCAAGAGTGGACCCTCGAAAGCAGTTGTGGGAAAAGCTGCAAGTCGGGGGAAGGGACTCACACGCAGGCAGAGAGACTCCTCTTCCTAAATGGACTGAACAATATTTGGAAGTGGGCGGCTGTCTCGTTGTGATAATGTTTTCATAGCATGAGCAAGAAGAGACTTCTCTTTCTAAATGGACTGAACAAGGTTATTATGGAAGTGGTAAACAGACTGAACATCTTAAGGGTTGTCTTTTTACATTGTCAGTGGGAGAAGGGAGGAAGGTGGGGGGAGGAGGAGAATTCTGAAGGTGGTATAATTTTCTTTTCCTTCTTCTTTTAGGTCTGTTAATAAACTTCTTTATATTCTTTCAAGTTTGGTGCCTGCTTTGCATTTCTCCTAATTCTTATCTCACAGAAGATAAACAGTAATGAGTATTTTGGACCAAACCACTACAGGGTCCTCTGACTAAGGCTACCATTGCTATTATCCAGCTTGCGTTATGGGTCGAGAAGGTGAGGAATTCATGGGTTTTTAACTTCCTCCGGAATGTGGGCACATGGATAAACGGCTACCACACACTGAGCACATGTTTTTGGGGTTATGTTAACAATGGTACCTTCTGTGAGGAAATGACACCAGGGGAAGTTTTCCCCCAACCCCTCAACCAGTTCTTTGGGCCCACCCCATCAATTTTCGAAGGGTTTAAATTCCCTCTGAATACTAACCATCTGCTGCTGATAGGCCTACTCTATTTAGTACTCAAGGATAAGTTGAGATTGGCTTGGATATCTACCCGGACACCAGCCCCAGAGACTAGAGATCCTGCCCCAGAACCTGACATGGCCCCAGAGAGTAGAGTTCCTACCCCAGAGCCTGATCCTGCCCCAGAACCTGACACGGCCCCAGACACTAGAGATCCTACCCCAGAACCTGACACGGCCCCAGACACTAGAGATCCTACCCCAGAGCCAGAGCCTGCCGTAGCCCCAGACACTAGAGATCCCGCCCCACAGACTGATACCGCCCAACAGTCCACCTCAGAAATGGACTACCCAAACTGGGTGGGGGTACTGGCAAAAGAGATGCAGGAGATGTGCCAAGAGATGGGTCAGGTGCGCCAGGGGATATGTCAGGAGATGGGCCAGGTGCGCAAGGAGATGTGCCAGGAGATGGGCCAGGTGCGCCAGGAGATATGCCAATTGCTAAGGGAATACACCTCCTCAGCTAGTGAAAAACCCTCTCCCTGCCCCAAAGAGGGTGAGTCCGATGGTGCAGCAGTGGAACCCACGGATGTTACAACCGTCCAGGCTTCAGCTGAACCACAAGGACAACCACAGCCAGCAGCAGTCACCCCTGTGCAAAGGAGGAAGTGTAAGACCAAATCAGTACGACCAGTCAATGATGATGGGCAACCAGGGCCCTCACAACCAGCAGGAGAGCCAGAGCCAGAAATCATCACTGAGTCCCTGTCGCACGACAGTCTCCGTGCTATGCGAAACGACATTGTGCGAAGGGGGCGTGAGCCTTATACCACCTGGCTGCTTCGGGTTTGGGACCTTATGGGCACAAGTGTGCAACTGGATAGTGGTGAGGCAAGGTATCTGGGATCGTTGACCCAGGACCCAGGTGTGGACCAGATATTTGTGAGGGAGCCAGGGCCTCTCTCCCTCTGGGAGCGGCTCTTAACGAGTGTGAGAGAAAGGTTCATTCACAAAGAAAGAATGCAGGAGTATCATCATAGAATGCAGTGGAAGACACTCGAGCAAGGGATCCAACAGCTAAGAGAGGTGGCAATATTAGAGGTACTTTTTGGGAGGGATGGACAGCATGATAATGACCCCAATAAGGTCAGGTGCACAGGACAGATGATGTGGAACCTGGCAAGGCTAGGGCCATCGCAATACACCACCTTCATTGCAACGATTAATGCTGACAATACCCGAGAAACAGTGGGCTCTGTTGCCAACAAGCTCAGGCATTACGACAGCATGATCAATGGCCCGCTGAAAGCTCATGTCTCTGCTGTGGTCCAGGACCTCAAAGAGGAGATGAAGGAGATGAGGAAGGAAATGAGGGAGGAGATGAGGGAGGAGATGAGGGAGGAGATGAGGAGGGTCAGTGTGGCACCAGTGCGAGTCACAGGCCCCCAAGTCAGAGCCCGTCGTCCCCCTGCTAGAGAGAGAGGGTACACCCCACGAGCTGAGCTGTGGTTTTTCCTGTGTGAGCATGGGGAAGACATGAGAAGGTGGGATGGGAAACCCACCTCTGCCCTGGCAGCGCGGGTGCGTGAAATCAAGGAGGGAGGCATTAACCGAGGGGGTTCCGCTAAGGTGAAGGTAGCCTCAGCCTCCCGTGACCGAGCTGCCAGGTATTACAGAAGGGAGGATGATATGTCGGATCCCCTTGAAGGTACCTCGAGCATGTACGCCCAGGGAAAGAATGATAACCAGGGCTAGAGGGGCCCTGCCTCTAGCCAGGAAGAGGCACGGGAGAACCGAGTTTTCTGGACGGTGTGGATCCGATGGCCTGGCACATCAGAGCCACAAAAATATGATGCATTGGTTGATACTGGGGCACAGTGTACTTTAATGCCATCGGGACATGTGGGGGCAGAACCTGTATCCATCGCTGGGGTGACCGGGGGATCACAGCAGTTGACCCTTTTGGAAGCTGAGGTGAGCCTGACTGGGAAGGAGTGGCAAAAGCATCCGATTGTGACCGGCCCAGAGGCCCCGTGTATTCTGGGCATAGACTTCCTCCGGAATGGCTACTACAAAGACCCAAAAGGACTCAGGTGGGCATTTGGGATTGCTGCTGTGGAGGCAGAGGGCATTAGGCAATTGAACACCCTGCCTGGACTATCTGAGAATCCTTCTGCAGTTGGGCTCCTGAAAGTGGAAGAGCAATGAGTGCCAATTGCCACCTCGACAGTGCACCGCCGGCAGTATCGGACAAATCGAGATGCTGTGATCCCCATCCACAAGATGATCCGCGAGCTGGAGAGTCAAGGGGTGGTCAGCAAGACCCACTCACCCTTCAACAGCCCCATCTGGCCTGTGCGCAAGTCTGACGGGGAATGGAGATTGACTGTGGACTACCGTGCCCTGAATGAAGTGACTCCACCATTGAGCGCTGCCATGCCAGACATGTTGGAGCTCCAGTACGAGCTGGAGTCCAAAGCAGCAAAGTGGTATGCCACTATTGACATTGCCAATGCATTCTTCTCCATTCCTCTGGCAGCAGAGTGCAGGCCTCAGTTTGCCTTCACCTGGAGGGGTGTGCAGTACACCTGGAACCGACTGCCCCAGGGGTGGAAGCACAGTCCCACCATCTGTCATGGACTGATCCAGACTGCACTAGAAAAGGGTGAGGCTCCAGAACATCTGCAGTACATTGATGACATCATTGTGTGGGGGAACACCGCAACCGAAGTGTTTGAGAAAGGAGAGAGCATAATTCAAATTCTCCTGCAAGCTGGTTTTGCCATCAAGAAGAGCAAGGTCAAGGGACCTGCACGAGAGATCCAGTTCCTGGGAGTAAAGTGGCAAGATGGACGACGTCAGATTCCCATTGAGGTCATCAATAAGATCACAGCAATGTCTCCGCCGACCAACAAGAAGGAAACACAAGCTTTCCTAGGTGCTATAGGTTTCTGGAGGATGCACATTCCCGAGTACAGCCAGATCATGAGTCCTCTCTACCTGGTTACCCGCAGGAAGAATGATTTCCACTGGGGCCCTGAACAGCAGCAAGCCTTCGCCCAGATCAAACAGGAAATTGCTCACGCCGTAGCCCTTGGCCCAGTCAGGACAGGACCAGAGGTGAAGAACGTGCTCTACTCTGCAGCCGGGAGCCATGGTCTGTCCTGGAGCCTCTGGCAGAAGGTGCCTGGTGAGACTCGGGGCCGACCACTGGGATTCTGGAGCCGAAGCTACAGAGGATCTGAAGCCAACTACACTCCCACAGAGAAGGAAATCCTGGCAGCTTATGAAGGAGTCCAGGCTGCCTCAGAAGTAATCGGCACAGAGGCACAACTCCTCCTGGCACCCCGACTACCGGTGCTGGGGTGGATGTTTAAAGGAAAGGTTCCCTCCACACATCACGCCACTGACGCTACTTGGAGCAAATGGATTGCCCTCATCACGCAGCGCGCCCGAATTGGAAACCCAAGTCGCCCTGGGATCTTGGAAATAATTACGAACTGGCCGGAAGGTGAGACTTTTGGGTTATCTTCTGAAGAAGAAGAGGAGCAGGTGACACGTGCCGAAGAAGCCCCACCATATAACGAGCTACCAGAGAGTGAAAGACAGTACTCCCTCTTCACTGATGGTTCCTGCCGAATTGTAGGCGCTAGCCGGAAATGGAAAGCCGCTGTATGGAGCCCCACACGACAAGTTGCATAGGCTACTGAAGGAGAAGGTGGATCGAGCCAATTTGCTGAGCTCAAAGCTGTCCAATTAGCTCTGGACATAGCTGAAAGAGAGAAGTGGCCAAAGCTCTACCTCTACACTGATTCATGGATGGTAGCCAATGCTCTGTGGGGTTGGCTGGAAAGGTGGAATAAGGCAAACTGGCAGCGCAGAGGAAAACCAATCTGGGCTGCTGAAGAGTGGAAAGACATTGCCACTCGGGTAGAGAAGCTATCCGTGAAGGTCCGTCATGTAGATGCTCACATCCCCAAGAGCCGGGCTAATGAAGAACATCGTAACAACAAACAGGTAGATCAGGCTGCGAAAATAGAGGTGTCCCAGATAGACTTGGATTGGCAACATAAAGGAGAACTGTTCCTAGCTCGATGGGCCCATGATGCCTCAGGTCATCAGGGCAGAGATGCCACCTATAAGTGGGCACGAGACCGAGGGGTGGATCTAACCACGGACAGTATCTCCCAGGTTATCCATGATTGTGAGACATGCGCTGCGATCAAGCAGGCCAAGCGGGTGAAGCCTCTGTGGTATGGTGGGCGATGGTCCAAATACAAGTATGGGGAGGCCTGGCAGATTGATTACATCACACTGCCTCAAACCCGCCAAGGCAAGCGCTATGTGCTCACAATGGTAGAAGCCACCACTGGATGGCTGGAGACCTATCCTGTGCCTCATGCTACTGCCCGGAACACCATCCTGGGCCTGGAAAAGCAAGTCCTTTGGAGGCATGGCACCCCTGAGAGAATCGAGTCTGACAATGGGACTCATTTCAAGAACAGCCTTATAAACACCTGGGCTAGAGAACATGGCATTGTGTGGGTGTACCACATCCCTTACCATGCACCAGCAGCTGGGAAGGTTGAGCGGTATAATGGACTGCTTAAAACCACCTTGAAGGCACTGGGTGGGGGGACTTTCAAAAACTGGGAGGTGCATTTAGCAAGAGCCACCTGGTTAGTTAACACCCGAGGCTCCACCAGCCGAGCAGGCCCTGCCCAATCCGAACCCCTACAAACAACAGACGGAGATAAGGTTCCAGTGGTGCACATGAGAGGTATGCTTGGAAAAACTGTTTGGGTAAAGTCTGCCTTGAGCAAAGACAAACCCATCCGTGGGGTCGTTTTTGCTCAGGGACCAGGTTGCACCTGGTGGGTGATGCAAAAGGATGGAGAGACCCGATGCTTACCTCAAGGGGACCTTGTTTTAGGGTGAACTACCCATGGCTCTGTACTTGTATCAGTATCAGCATGTATATTTGTATATAATCTGGGTGATGCATAGATTTATATGGTTAAAAAAAGTTAAGTTTCATGTAACATGTTAGTATGGGAAAAAATTCGGGGTGGATAATGTTGGGGTTTCAGTTTAGTCTTAGTTTTTTTCCTGTTAAAGGAATTTTTTCCCATATGCATGTTGCTAGGGGACAAATAGCCGTACTTAAGACAGACAAAAAGGGGGGTGGGGCGGGCCTGGCTACTCCTTTGTCTACACCTGGGTGTGGGGGCAGTTCGCTCTGAGCGTCCGGAGAGAGAAGCTGCAGAGAAAGGAGCTGCTGCTTCTTTCTTTTTGGCCGTTCTTTCTTCCTGCTGGAAACAACGCCGGGACCCCAAAAGCCGCTTTCCCTGCCCTGCTGGAGACCGAGCTGTGGCTGCCCTGCCCCGCTGCTGCTTCGAGCTTTCGCTACACTGTAGCCCTGCTCGCCCTGCCTGCCTGGGCCTCCGTGGGGTTCTCCCATCTGGATACATCTCGCCTGCCACCCGGGATTTGCGTTCGTCCCTGCCGCTCCAGCCTGCCATTCTAGCCTGCCGTTCCAGCCTGCTGTTCCTGAGAGCCCGGGATCAACTGCCCAGCAGTTTGTGAAGCCTTTGTTCCATCCCTTCCCGGGATCCCAGGGCACGGGTGCCGCGGGTTTCCCGAGCTCGCTCCGGAGCGCCCCCTGCAGCCGCGGGGGAACCATCGCACCTGCCCTGCTCACCGGGAGCCGCCAGCGCCCCTGCCGGCTGCGAGCGGAACTGCACCCGAGGGGAAAGGGCCTGACAGCCGAGAAGGCTGGCACTGGGTTTGTGATTGCTGTTACTGGCATAGTTGTTGTTGTTTTGTTTGACTGGTTATATACATATATATATATATATATATATATATAGTAAAAAACTGTTATTCCTATTTCCCACATCTTCGCCTAAAGGCCCTTGATTTTCAAAATATAATAACTTAGAGGGAAAAGGGGTTATATCTGCCACTTCAAGGGGGGGCTTCTGCCTTCCTTAGCAGACACCTGTCTTTCAAAACCGAGACACTAGTAATTCCAATACCAGTTTGATTTGTTATTATTTCTACAACTGCTTGGAGTCTTATAATCCAATTCAGCATGTAAATTGGGGTTCGATATCCCCAGCTCCCATCTTGTGCCCAGGTGGCTGGCTCATACGTTTCAATTATGCGCTTAGCGGGCCATTCCTCGTCTCTCCATTTTTGAGGTCCTCCAATCAATTCTGTTTTATTTCTTTTTAGATGCTCGTACACTGGTATTCCTAATTGATCTTTGTCTGGCTCTGTGTAGTGGTTTGGTCCAAAATACTCATTACTGTTTATCTTCTGTGAGATAAGAATTAGGAGAAATGCAAAGCAGGCACCAAACTTGAAAGAATATAAAGAAGTTTATTAACAGACCTAAAAGAAGGAAAAAAAATTATACCACCTTCAGAACTCTCCTCCTCCCCTGACCTTCCTCCCCTCTCCCACTGACAATGTAAAAAGACAACCCTTAAGATGTTCAGTCTGTTTACCATTTTCATAATAACCTTGTTCAGTCCATTTAGAAAGAGAAGTCTCTTCTTGCTCGTGCTATGAAAACATTATCACAACGAGACAGCCGCCCACTTCCAAATATCTTTCAGTCCATTTAGGAAGAGGTCTCTCTGCTTGCATGTGAGTCCCTTCCCCCGACTTGCAGCTTTTCCCGCAACTGCTTTCGAGGGTCCACTCTTGAAGTTTTTTGGGGTACAATTTTAAGGTCGAGCCGTTCAGAAACAAAAACAGAGGCCCTTCTCCTTCGCTGGGAGCAAAGGGTCTTCCTCATCTTCACCGTTAGGACTATCTCTGGGAGCATCTCTAGGAACTGAGGTTTTCTCCTTTCCCGTTTGGAGCAAAAGTCCTCATCTGGTCCATCTCTGCCTGTCCAAACTTCTCATGAAATTACAGCTGCGTCAGCATCTGCCTATCTCAACGCAGGTGCTTTTGCTTACAAGTTGAACACTCCACCCCCCATATCTTCATGAAATTACAACGGGATACTCTGACATATCATAGCTTCACAACAGACTTTCAGCTTTAAGCATCTTCTCTCTCTCTTCCCTCAGGTTTTCAGCTCTTCACAGCAATAAAAGGGTTAATCTCACCTTGGCCTTGCAGCTTTGCAGCTGGAATGTTGAATGTTGCTTATCGAAGTGGAGAGAGGGGAGAGCCAAGCCGCTCTGGCTGCCCACGGCAAGGCAGTGGGGGGGGTTCCACGGCTGGAACAGGTCCATCGACTCCAGGATGGCCGTGGCCCGGCCCGGCCTGGCCCAAGCAGGGCCTGGGCCGGGCCCGCTGGCCCCCACACAGGGCCCGCAGCCACCTGTCCCAGCACCAGAAACGAGAGAGAGCTTGGGGGGGGAGTTTGTCTATTCTTAAGTGTGGATCACAGAGGTGGTCACAACTTTAAGTGGCTTAAAGAATTGTCCATATTCAAACTGGCCAGCTGATAGGTTCTATCAGGTCCCAGAGGGAGCTGTAAGCACCCCTCAGCAAGGATATCCCTTCCGGGACTATGCTTGCTAACCTATGACACTCTGGTAAAAGAAAGAATCCTGGGTGTATGATTCCCAGGGTACAACTCCCTTTCCACCGAGAGGGGAGCTTTGCATATGCCCTTTTTCTACATATCCAAAATAGGCCATCTGGTGCCTTCCAGTAATCAAATTTTTGTTGAGTTATATTTTCCCAAAATTTTGAAATGTCTGCGATCCCAAAATAAGGATTTTTGTTTGTATCGTTGCATTGAAAGAGTTTGACCTTATTATTGTACTTACAATTCTTTTCCTTTGTTTTTTCCTGAGTCCAATACAGAGCTGGTTTCTCAGGGATCCACCATGTAAAAGTTCCGTTACAGACTTTATATCTCTTATAGGAAGTATTTCCTACTTTGTTAAGGAAATTGTTCCTGGTATGCCACAGACACTCCTCTCTTATCACTGTTGAACTTAGTACCCACCCTTCTGGTCTGTTTTTTCCCCTTATCTTTGTCTGATTCCACTTAAGGAGTTCTATTGGGCTTAAGCTACTGCCTTTCTATGGCCATTCCTCTGTCATCAGAGGCCCTCCACAAACCCAACAGTTGGTTACATTAAGCTCTTTATCCATCCTTTCCCCCAATTCCACAAACAGGTTTTTTCCAAATTTTGAGATATCTTTTTCATTTTCTAATTGTTGTTTGAGTTTCACATACATGTCTTGAATTGGGGTCGATACAGAGTTAGATTGCTGTGTTAGCTTTGCTTGTTGTTTACCAGTTGTTCTTTTACTAAGCCTGAGACTTTACTCCCAACAATATATGTGAAACAAATCCATCTTTCTCCTTTTGGACATTTACTTCCCAACCTGCTACCACTTGTTCCTAAATTTTCTACAATCCAGTACTTTTTCCCATTTTGTATACAGTTTCCTAATTTGGATGGGTTATAAGAGTGACTGTTGACATGGGTATGCACAATGAAAAAGGAACCTCAGTGTTTTTCCACATACAGCTTTTGGTAACACCTATGGCATGGCTTTGTCGATATCTCCAGAGGGAAGAGACAAAAAAGGAGTGACAGATAAAGGAATAACAGAGGTCTGATATGGCTTATACCTCCACCTCCCATGCCTATGGGGTTGCTACCCACAGCAGGGGTATATGATCTTCTTGGTGGCAAGTGCAGTGGTCAATTCAGTCTTGCCCTCTATTTCCTCGTCACTTCCTTTTCGCTAATTTCCAGGCAAATTACTTTTGACATTTCTTAATTGTAGCTTCCCACCATTCCTCAGGTATCTCTCATTCAACAGGCACTAGTAATTCCCATCTACAAAGCAAGGTTACTATTTCAGCTGTTCTTTGCTCTACCTGGATGGGGAATAGAGTTGGCGTTTGACACTTCATGTAATGAGAGTGTCGTTTTAGTGAACTACAATACTAATATTTTTTACAGTCTAGACATTTACATTTAACTCACCTAGCATGTCCAGTGTTGGGATGAATCAGGCAGTGTATATGGTATGGCACTGTTGGAAGAGACAATTCCTCCTTTTTAAGTAAGTCACAGGCTAAGGCTAGAATATGAGGATTCTCTGACCGAAATAGTCCTGATCCTCCTGTTTGGAGTGGAAGGATTCCTCCCCAAGGGGGGTATTGGAGGTGTCTCAGGACTTGTCCAGGCAACACTTGAAACTACTGATGTGAGCTTGGCCTTATTTCCCAATCAGGTGTGATTCTTACTGTATCTCTTGGATCATTTGGGTCTTCCCAGTGCATTACCACCCAGTTCCTGCTTAAGAGTCAACTTGGTATCACCAGGCTTAGATGTTATAGTCCACTCCTCAGGTTCTTCAACGGGTCCTTTGATTCTGCTGGTGTGGATCCACCCTCGCTCCTTGGTCCGGATCGCTGCCTCAGTCGTCAGTAGCACCTGAAAAGGACCTTCCCATTGTGGAGTTAAAGATTGCTCTTTCCACGTTTTTATTAGTACCCACTCCCCTGGATGGATATTATGGATTTTAAAGTCTAAAGGTGTGGTTTGAGGGATTATCCCTTTCGACTGCAAATCTTCAAGGGTCCTTGCAATTGTGTTGACATATCCTTTAACACTCATTTTCTCTACTTCATAGGTAGCAGTTTGATGTTGGGTGGTCAGAAAGGGTAATCCAAACATCATTTCGTAAGGTGACACTCCCAGGTCTGACCTGGGTTGTGTTCGAACCCTCAATAAAGCCAGAGGTAGGCATTTTATCCACGACATTTGAGTTTCAATTATTAATTTAGTTAAGATTTGCTTTAAAGTTTGGTTCATCCTCTCTACCCCTCCTGAGCTCCGTGGGTGCCATGGGGTATGTAATTCCCACTTTACTCCCAAGGCTTGAGTTAGTTGCTGTAGAACTTTTCATGTAAAGTGTGTTCCTCTATCTGAGTCTATCCTATTAATCATTCCATACCTGGGAATAATTTGTTCTAAGAGGGTTTTGCATACTACATTGGCTGTGGCTAGGACAGTGGGAACAGCTTCCACCCAGTGGGTAAGATGGTCTGTTATTACTAACAAGAATTTCCACCTCTGTGGGGAAGTTCGGTAAAGTCCACTTGGATACTTTGAGATGGTTGGAGAGCTAACTCACACCCTCCTCATCATGTTTTTCTCATCACCTTTTTATTTACTTTTTGGCAAACCATACATCTTTCAGTTATTTGTTTAGCCAACCCATAAATTCCAATGCACCCATAATTCCTTAGAAGGTGATCACACAAAGCCTTGGTACCCCAGTGAGTTTTTTGATGCATGTCTTCTAATATTTTTCTGGTAAGTGATTTATTAGGTAACTGCCTTCCATCAGGAAGTTTCCACTTTCCACATTCGTCTGGCTTTCCCCCTATTTCTGCTGTCAATATTACCGTGTCCCACAGCCGTAGGGAGGAGGAGAGAAGATCCAGCAGGCAGGAAATATGCAGCAAGATTGATTTATTTAATTATTTTACAAACTCTTTTATAGACTTTTTTTCTTCATAGTCTAATTGGATAAAGGATCAGCCACCCCCTGGGGTGATTGGCTAAAATCCTAAAACATGCATTGTCAAAATATTTTTCTACTATACCATAAACAAAACTTTTACAAGGTCACGGGTGTTCACGGCCCATAAACTCTGCAAATATCTTCTATGTGAGAGGAAAGTATCCCACGGTTTAGAAGAAGCAGGAAAATTCCTTGCTAATAGCATTTTTGTATCCACATTCCCCATATCTTACTTAATTATTTTTCCTCTGTTTTACAAAATTCTGGAGTCTCCAATTTTTCATTCTTTGAGGTCAAAATTAGCATAACCTTTTTTATCCCGTCTTCTGCAGCATCCTTAGCTTCTTGATCTGACAAATTATTTCATCTTATTTCTAAGGTCATTCCTTTTCGGTGTCTTTTAATATGTACTACAGCTATCTCTTCAGGTAATTTTAATGCCTCTAAAACTTCTAAAATAAGTCCTTTATGTATCAATCCCTTTCCCTTTGAATTAAGTAATCCCCTTTCTTCCCAAATTTTTTCAAAGGTATGTACTACTCCAAAAGCGTACCTTGAATCAGTGTATACAGTTCCCTTCTTGTGTGCTAAATATTCCAGTGCCCTTTTTAGGGCATATAATTCACAAGTCTGAGCTGACAAGTTTGAGGGTAATTTTCCTTTTTCAATGGTTTGCATAGTCCCCCCATCAACTAAAGCATACCCTGACATTCTTTTTCCTTGTACACATCTGGAAGAACCATCTACATATATTATTTCTCCTTCTGAAAGGGCTTGTTCCTTGAGATCTTCTCGAACTTTGGTATTGGATAATTTCTAAGCAGCTATGTGTTAAGTTATCTTTTGGCTCTCCATATAAAAATTGAGCTGGATTCAGACTCTTGCTCACTTCTAGTGTCTATCAGAATTGCTTCATATTTTAGCATCCTAGAGTCTGCTAACCATTTTTCAGCTTTCTGGTTTAGCACATTTCGAACTGCATGAGGTGTGGACACTATTAGCTTGCTCCCAAAAGTAAACTTACGACTTTCTTCTACCAAGATTGCAATAGCTGCTTGTTGGGGTGGCTCAGCCTACTCTTGGGCTGAGACCAGCAAATGTCACTCAAACCAGGGCCATCCACTGGGTGGATTTCCCCACCCAGGACAGTGGGTCGGAAGGCGGACCAGAAGAGATCACTGAGGTCTAGGTTACCTCCCCCTGGGTGGCTCCCAATCCTAAGTTGCCTCCCCCGTTCCAGAAAGTTCTCCCTTTCTTAGTTGTTAATTGGTTCCCTGTTATGACTCCCGCCTCCCTGTTTTCCCCATTGGTTCTGAAAAATTGTATCCTCCCCTCTGCCTGTACCCCACTGGTTGTTTTCCCTTTCCCCGCCTTGCTCCACCCCCCCCATAAAAGGTTGTGTGCTGTGCTTCTCAGGGCTTTTTGCTGGTCCCTGGACCCTCCTGCAAATAAACCTGCTGGAACCCACACCAGAGGCCCCTCTTGCCTTCTTTGCTTCCAGCCTGATGCAGGCCTAAATCAGCGGCCACCCGACGTGCTTCCTCTGAAGAGGAGCCAGCGCATGCATCTATCTCGCACCAATCCCACAAAGTCATCCAGCGAGGACACTGTGGAGGCTAACGCTGCGTCCCCTCTGCCCGAGGGCACGCCGAGGCTTGTGATAACAAGCCCCCAATTGCTTTAGGTTGGCACCCGAATGACTCACACACATGCGTTCCTGCATCATCCTCTCTGCCAGGGGGCTGTGAGTGTCAGCGATTCAGAGCCACCGACGCCTCTCCTGGCAGCGCACTCTGTTTTAAGAGTTGCACTCCGAGAGGAGGCTGCCAACTCCTGCCGGGAGAGCAGCCTGACTCGGAGGACCCCACCGTGCCTTTTTATTTCCAGGACTGGATGCCTGTGTCTTCTTCCCGTGTGTGTGAGTATTTTTGTGGTTCCCGGCCCCTGGGAAATTACCTTTAGTTTCTCCTTTTTGCAGGTGGTGGGTGAAGTTGACGCTGAGATTTAAGATGGGAGCTAAGCTTTCCCAGCCTCAGCGAGAGGTTTATCTCCAAGTTGGGGAATCCCTGAAGAGTGGTGGGTTAAAGTTACCAAAGGGGATTTTGAAAAAGTTTGTTAAGTGGCTCTTCTTTTATTTTCCCCAGATGTTCCTTGTTAATTTGAAGTCTGCCATGTTTTGGCAATTTGTGGGAGACAAAATACTGGAATTAAACCAACGGGGAGATTCCTCTGGAGAGAAGTTTCTCTATGTGGTCTGGGCTTTGAGAGATACACACAAAGCCAATAGGAAAATAAAAGAAAGGCCCCAAGTTCTCCCCAGTTCTTCCCAAGTCCCTCCTTCCTCCCCTTGTGTTCCTCGTGTTCCTCATTCCACTACCCCGTCGCTGAGAAGATCGGGAGGTGTAAAATGCCCAGAGGCACAGGGTTGCCACCATCTCCCTGACCCTCCTCGATCCTCTCAGCCACCCTGTCAAAATAGCCCTGGCCAAGCTGTTTCGGCTTCTACCCAAACCCGCTCTCCTATGCCGTCTTCCCCAGTTGTTCGTCCTAAAAGTGGTTCCCAGTTTTATTGCCCTCAAAATGGCGGCGAAGACTTTTCTTCGTCCACCATTTTGTCCCCTTTCCCTGCTGTTCCTGCCTTCCCCCAAAATGGAGGGGACCGCATGGCACAGCCCACCTTTTTCCCTTCTCCTTCCCACAACCCTTTTCTCCTCCCTCCTCCTAACCCTTTCCTGTCTCCACCCCTCATGACGTGACGGCTGTGAGCTCCCCCTTAGCGTCGGGTACCGCCCCCTGCGTCGGGAGTCCCCATCTTTCCCATGGCCACTCCTCTTTGTCCTCAGCCCCCGCCTACTGGGAGGGGCCTTCTGGTTCCCACGCCTCGTCTTCCGGTTCCCATGCTGTGGAAACCGGAACTGACGCCATTTTGAAACCGGAGCCGGAAGCCTCCTCCAGTCCCTTCGCCACTCCGGTTACTCATAACCAAGCTGGCGGCAACCCCACTTGGAAACCCTTTGACCCTTCTGGGGTCAAAGAACTTTGTAAAGCCCAGAAGGAGTTTGGGAGGGAGAGTTCATATTTCTGGAATCTCCTGCGGGACACCCTCACTAATACAGTGTTGGTCCCAGCAGACCTCCAAAGCATTTTTTCCTGCTTGCTTTCTCTGGCCGAATTCGAGATGTGGGATGACGGGTGGGAAGGCAACTAAGAGAGGTCCTCCCAATCCTGTTGCAAGACCCTAATAACGCAGGGGTTTCCATGGACCACCTTACCGGTGAGGGGTTGCTTGCCAAGCCACAAGACCAGGCCTGAAACACCCCAGAGCCGGTCTTGAATGCTGTTAAGCATGTGGCGGAGCAAGCATTTTTGATGATGCCCCCTAAATCGGCGCCTCAACTAAATTATACTGAAATTCAGCAACTTCCAAATGAGCCATTTATAGACCTCGTTGACAAATTGAAATTAGTGGTGGAGAAGCAAGTGGAAGATACAAGAATTAGAGAAAACATAATCACTCAAATAGCGAAAGCTAATGCAAATGAACCTGTAAAAGAGTGATTATGACCCTCCCACTTGATCCTCCACCAACGCTAAAGCAAATGATTCGACATTGTACAACCTTAGTTCCAATTGGCCAACCAAATTTAAAAACAAGGGGGAATGTGGTGGGAGCTGTGGGTGCCACTCAGGCAACGGCACCTCAGGACAGGAGGACAACAAACAGAAACTGGATTTGTCACAGATGTGGCAAACCAGGACATATGGCCTGGAACTGCAGAGCTCCAGCCCCGATTAATCGAAGTTCCCGAGCTGTTTCCCCAGGGCAAGTAGTATTGCCCACTCCCATGGAGGTACAGCTGGGAAACAGGACTCAGCGCGGATCTGCGGCCCCGCGTGATGACATAAATAAAGAAGCCACGACCAGAAAAACTGTGACTACTGCCACTGCAACCACAATGGACTCTATCACACCTCAACGGGTCCTCGTGAGTCGCGAAGGACTGGAAGACTGCTGTTTATTCATTGTGGGAGACACCACACACACACCACCAGAGATCTCAATAACACCAGAGATCATCCAAGTAGGGTCACAAGGACTCTTTACAATTAACATACAATGTATTAACCCACCTTTCTTTCTCGCAGCTGGCCAGGTTCTCACCCAGGCCATCCTCATGCCTAGAAGTTCACCAGAAAACTACAACCCATCTATCCTCTGGGCTGAGGTGGTAAGTAATAAGCCGATGCTAAGCTGCAAGATTTCATGCCAGGGCTCGGACATCAGCCTAGCAGGAATGATGGACATGAAGGCAGACGTGACGGTCATTGCCTCCAGCAACTGGCCGTCATGTTGGGAGCTGCAACCAGCAGAAGGTATTGTTACGGGTGTGAGAGGATCCGTAGCTGCCCAGAGAAGCAGGACGCTTGTCCAGATTGAGGGCCCAGAGGGGCGGATTGCAACAGTCCGTCCATGTTATTGACTCTGGGTTTACATTGTTGGGCAGGGATCTCATGTCCCAGTGGGGAGCCCGGGTTGAAATCCCATCGCAACCCCGGGATTTTTAGTAGGGGTCACTGTGGAGTGCCCCACTCAGAAATTGAATTGGCTCACCGACAAAAGGGTCTGGGTGGACCAGTGGCCTTTGAAAAGACACCAATTGAGAGCACTCACTGCACTCGTGGAGGAGCAGCTGAGGAAGGGGAACATCGAACCTTCCAAAAGCGCTTGGAACTCCCCGGTCTTTGTGATCCGGAAGCCGGGGACAGACAAGTGGAGACTCCTTCATGACCTGCGAAAAATTAATGAGGTCATTGAGGTCATGGGACCCCTGCAGCCCGGAATGCCATCACCCTCTATGCTCCCTAGGCAGTGGAAGCTAGGGAGTCATAGGCATCAAGGACTGCTTCTTCCAGATCCCCCTACATCCAGACGATGCACTCCGGTTTGCCTTCTCGGTGCCTTCCATCAACCAAGAGGCTCCCATGCGGTGCTACCACTGGCGAGTTCCGCCGCAAGGCATGAAAACTCACCCACCATCTGCCAGTGGTATGTCACTCGCATTCTGTCCCCTGTCCGGAGAAGAGTGGCTAGAAGTGAGAGTCTGACGTGCAGGTAGTCAAAGGATCACCGCAAGTTGCAGAGCTTGCTGCAGTGGTCAGAGCATTTGAGCGGTTCAATGAACCATTTAATTTGATAACAGATTCAGCATATGTAGCAGGAGTGGTGTCTAGAGCAGAAAGAGCATCGCTCAGAGAGGTGGCGAATCCAAAAATCTACAACTTGCTTTCAAAGCTGATCCAAACTGTCTCCCACCGAAAGCAACCCTTTTATGTGATGCATGTGAGATCACACACTGATCTGCCAGGATTCATTGCAGAGGGGAATCGGAGAGCTGATGCACTAGCCATGCCTATTGAGATGGCAAATTTACCTAATAGATTCCAGCAAGCCCAGTTGAGCCATGCCACATTCCATCAAAATGCTCCAGCCCTCGTCCAGATGTTCCACCTCAACAAAGACCAGGCAAAGACAATTGTGGTGACATGCCTTAACTGCCAGAAATATCAGTTACCATCATTAGGCCAAGGAGTTAATCCTCGAGGCCTCAGCAGTTGTGAGGTACGGCAGATGGATGTTACCCATTTCCCCCAGTTTGGTCGCCAAAAATATGTGCATGCATCAGTAGGCACCTTTTCTGGTGCGACCTTCGCCTCAGCCCACCGTGGGGAAAGAGCAAAAGACGTCACCAACCACCTGGTTCAAGCCTTTGCTGTGTTGAGGACACTGAAAAAAATAAAAACAGATAATGGCCCAGCATCTACATCTGCAGAAATGAAAAGATTCTTTGATGAATGGGATGTGGAACATGTCACCAGTATCCCCCATTCTCCTACGGGCCAGTCAATCGTTGAGCGCAAACACCAGACGTTGAAAAGACTGCTTGAACAGCAGAAAGGAGGCAATGAGACTAATGCCCCCGGTTTTAAGACTCGCCAAAGCACTCTTCACTTCAAATTTTTTAAACTGCTCCTATGAAGAACCGAACCCCCCTATTTTAAGGCACTTTACAAACTCAACCAAGGCTAAGCTAACTGAAAGACCCAATGTCTTGGTAAAAGACCCAGACACGCTGCAAATACGCAGCCCGTACCCCTTAGTCACCTGGGGTAGAGGATATGGATGTGTATCCACCCCAGAAGGACCTAAATGGATCCCTGGGAAGTGGATCAAACTTTTTTTAACAAAGACATCAAAACCAAAGCAGCCTGAGAACACAGTAGCAACTGCCTGGAAAAGGAGGAGAAACAAGACCTCCTGAATAAACAAGAAATTCTCCTCCCAGGCTGCAAGGACAAACATTCCCTTTCCCACCTTCCCTGATGTGTTTCCCTCCCCTAAGTGGCCCTTCATTTTGTTTGAAAGAGGGGGAGTCTAAGGGAACCATAACCGCATGATTGTTCTGTTTATCTCATTTATATGTTGTTCTGCTTTTCTTGAGTTAAAGCCCCTTACAGGATGGTGACCCATGTGTTGCTTTATTATCTACTGCTGCAACTTCTCCCAGGCCAACACCAGCAAAGCAAAGCGTGGATCATCCTGCAGCCACAACACAACGTGTGGGTGACCCTAGCACAAGCCCTCAATCAATCTGGGCTGTGTCTAGGCATGGGCGGGATGAAGGATCCAGTGTCGACCTGCCTTATTGGCATTCCCTTGCACACTGAGAAGTTTGTTGCTTACACCCACGATACACATATCCTCCAGCCCCACCATTGGGACCGATGGATGTGGAAACTCCCGACAGACATCTCAGCGCCCCAAGAGTTACATCTGCAGGGGTCTGCTGGAGCAGCTTACTGCTTCAATTCCCATTACAACGAGCCAAGGCACCAGTTCCAAGTTAGCCCTTACAATAAAATCTATAAAAAGGGCTGGTGCCAAAAAATGGCCCTGTCGGTTTCCACATCCATTGGCCACAACAAGGTGTTGCCGGATGGATTGGTTTTGATCTGTGGGGACCGAGCGTGGAACGGAATCCCGCCCTGCCTTACCGGGGGTCCCTGTACCTTGGGGCGACTGACCACCCTTACCCCAGACAGGGCTCAGCTCCTCAAATGGCATCAATCTGTTAATCAGGCACGATCCAAACGATCAATTCAAAAAATGTCACATGATTGTGATGGTTTGGTTGTTAATTGGCCTCACTCCAAATGGGTTGTGGTCTCAATTTTCCTGCCATAGGTGGCGGCAGCCAAAGCACTTGGGGAGCTTGAGCAAATTTCTTGTTGGCTTGGAAAAAACGCCCGAGCCACATCCTCCGCCCTCAGCAAACTATTATCTGAGGAAGAGAAAACAAGGCAGGCAACGCTGCAAAATCGAGCAGCGATTGATTTCCTTCTTCTCGCCCATGGTCACGGCTGCGAGGAATTTGAGGGACTCTGTTGTATGGACCTGTCCACCGAAGGCAATTCCATCCAGGCCAAGATACATGAAATACAACAGCAAGTACAGAATCTACAAGTGGAAAGCAAAGACTGGTTCAGCAATTTATTTTCTGCTTCCACCTCCCCTTCATCCACATGGAGCTTCAGCAGCTGGGTCCCATCAGTCATAAAAGACCTTTTATGGATTTTGCTCACAATTTTCCTAATTTTATTAGCCCTTCCTATTTTTAAGTATTTAATTTTAGAATTCCTTAAATCCTCCCTTCCTTTTCAATATAATAAAAAAGGGGAAGATGTTGGGGTGGCTCAGCCTACTCTTGGGCTGAGACCAGCAAATGTCACTCAAACCAGGGCCATCCACTGGGTGGATTTCCCCACCCAGGACAGTGGGTCGGAAGGCGGACCAGAAGAGATCACTGAGGTCTAGGTTACCTCCCCCTGGGTGGCTCCCAATCCTAAGTTGCCTCCCCCGTTCCAGAAAGTTCTCTCTTTTTTAGTTGTTAATTGGTTCCCTGTTATGACTCCCGCCTCCCTGTTTTCCCCATTGGTTCTGAAAAATTGTATCCTCCCCTCTGCCTGTACCCCACTGGTTGTTTTCCCTTTCCCCGCCTTGCTCCACCCCCCCCATAAAAGGTTGTGTGCTGTGCTTCTCAGGGCCTTTTGCTGGTCCCTGGACCCTCCTGCAAATAAACCTGCTGGAACCCACACCAGAGGCCCCTCTCGCCTTCTTTGCTTCCAGTCTGACGCAGGCCTAAATCAGCGGCCACCCGACGTGCTTCCTCTGAAGAGGAGCCAGCGCATGCATCTATCTCGCACCGATCCCACAAAGTCATCCAGTGAGGACGCTGTGGAGGCTAACGCTGCGTCCCCTCTGCCCGAGGGCATGCCGAGGCTTGTGATAACAAGCCCCCAGTTGCGTTAGCTGCTATAGCTTGAATACATATTGGCCAGCCATGGCTTACTGGATCTAACATCTTTGACAAGTAAGCTATTGGTCTCTTCACTCCTCCCCACTCCTGAACTAGAACTCCATGAGCTACTCCACTTTCCACGTTCACATACAGATGAAAGGGTTTTTCTAATGAGGGTAAGCTTAAAGCTGGTACTGAGGCGAGTTTTAATTTCAATTCCTCTAATTTACCATTATCCTCTTTGGTCCATTTTGTATCATCTCCTTCTGTCAACTTTTCATACAGAAATTTTACAGCTTGTGTATATCCTTCAATCCATAGTCTACAATATCCCAATAATCCAAGTAGCTTTCTAATTTCTCTCTTTGAAGAGGGAGGGGGAAGGGATAGAATCCCTTCCATTCTCTCAGGGTTTAATTTTCGACTTCCCTTGTTTATTAAGTGACCAAGATATTTTACTTCTGATTCTACAAATTGCAGTTTCCCTTTTGATACTCTTAACCCCTTTTTCTCCAAGAAAATTCAGAAGTTTTATCGTTGCTTCCCTGACTTCACTTTCAGCTTCCCCGACTTCACTTTCAGCTTCCCCAGATAATAAGAGGTCATCCACATACTGGATGATTTGTATTTCTGGTGGAGTAGGGAAAGCTTGTAATATTGTTTCTAAAGCTTGTCCAAATAGGTTTGGTGATTCTGTAAATCCCTGTGGTAATCTTGTCCATCTTAGTTGCTGCTTTTTCCTGGTATTTGGATCCTCCCATTCAAAGGCGAAAATATCTCGGCTTTCTTCAGCCAGTGGGCAGGTCCAGAAAGCACCTTTTAAATCCACTACACTAAACCACTGATGCTGGGGTGGGACTTTACTTAGGAGAGTATAAGGTTTGCGTAGGATAACGAGCCCGAGTCCTCTTACTAACTTCCCGTAAGTCTTGAACTAATCTATAAGTCCCATCAGGCTTTTTTATTGGTAGAATAGGGATGTTATGAGGAGACATACAAGATTCTAATGTCCCATCCTTTATTAGTCTTTCTATTACTAGTTTCAAGCCTTCTCGTCCTTCTAAGGATATAGGGTACTGACGTACATGTATGGGACATTCTTCTTTCTCAATCGTGACCCTTATGGGGTCAATATCCAGTCCTCCCCTATTCCCTTCCCCAGCCCAAACTTCCTTGTTAATTTTCTTTTCATCTTCTTGACCAAGTTTTAAAATTTTAGCTGTCATTTTCCCTTCTTCTGGTATAACTCCTATTCCCAACTCCACCTGTAAATCCCTCCCTAATAAATTGCTACCTGCCCCAGGGACTAATAAAACATCCTCCATCCAAATTCTAGTTTTCCCTTCTATTACCACATCTTTTATGACAGGAACTGTAAAACTTTCTCCTTTTGCCCCTGTAACTTTTACGGTATCTTTACTTATACTACAACCTTTTGGAGTATTCACTAAGTTTTTTCAGCCCCTGTATCAACCACAAATTCTAACTGCTCCTCCTGGGGGCCAACTTTTAAAGTTATCACAGGCTCTAGATGGTATTTGTCCCCTAGAAAATAGAGCTGGTGACATCCCTATTCCTCGTCTGGACCTATTTCTCCACAGTAATAGCAAGCAGAATTTTAGAATGCTCCTGAGTTTTTGTTTGTACTGAGTTCCTGGTTTTTTCCCTTTTCCCCTTTTCTAAAGCCCGAATTTCTAGGAGTGGTATCCAGGGACTTCAGATTCCTTTGAAAGTTACTTTCTCTCATAGTGGCTACCATAATTTTTGCTGCTTCTTTGGCTTTTTCTTCATCTCTCCTGACATAAACTTTTTGAGCCTCTTTTAATAAATCATTTAATGATCTTTCGTGCCAGTCTTCCAATTTTTCTAGTTTCTTCCTAATATCTGGCCAAGCATGAGTGACAAAAGTGACTTTTAGTAGAGCCTGCCCAGCTACTGTCTCGGGATCTATCCCAGAAAATTGTTTCATATTTCTCCTAAGTCTCTCTAACCATTCAGTTGGAGACTCTTCCTTTCCCTGTTGCCCTTCAAAAGCCCTTTTTAAATTCTGCCTTCAAGGTGCTGCCTCTTTTATTCCTTTGATTGTTAAATTACGGTAATCTTTCATATTCCTTCGCCTAGCCTCTTCATTGTGATTCCAAGCAGTGGGTGTCAATAGCAAGTTTTGGTCTTCTGGTGGTCCCTGGTGGTTTTCTCTTTCCCAGATTCTCATACCCGCAACTTTAATCATTTCTCGTTCCTCTTGAGAAAATAATATTTTCATTATTGCTTGCATCTCTTCCCAAGTGAAAATGTTTGGACCTAAAAATTGATCTGATTGTTCAGCTGTACCCATAGGATTGTCTAATAGTTCTTTGATCTCTCTTTTAAAATCTCTAACCTCCGAAGAAGTGAGGGGGACATTTACAAATCCTGTTCCCCCAGCTCCCATTGGAACTTCCCTTAAAGGGAACAAACGGACTTCCCCATCCCAATTCTTGTGTCCTTTTTCTCTTATGATACTTCTTTCCTGTCTTGGGGGGTGTCAGGAGAGGGCTGTTCTGTAACTGAGCTCCCCATACTTTGGTGTGTTGCTTCCTCCTTAAGAGAACAGCAGAAGCGGCCGTTGGGAACGGTGCCGGCAAGGGAGTGGGGTAGGAGGTGGGAGTCCTCTCCGAAACGGATTCCTCCAGGAGTGGTGGGGGGCGTAGGCGGGGGCTGCCACTGGAACGCCAAGGGGACAAGTTCTTCCGGTGGATACCAGAGTTTAGTGTGGACTCTGTACACGGTCCACAGCAGTCATGGCGGCAGGACTCTGTGCTGCCGGCGGACCCAGCGTGGCCCGCGGGACCGAAGCCAGGTTCAATGGAGCCATGGCAGACCACACAGCGGGGGCAGGGCCTGGTGGAATGGCCGCGGACATCGGATCTGGAGCCGGAGCCGGGACTGGGGCCGCCGCTGGGGCAGGGGCAAGGGCAGGGGGAACCCCAGAAGCGGCGGGCTGGGCTGCCATGGAACAGATACCTGGACTAGGGATGGGCGGGACACCGAAAGCGGTGGGCTGGGCTGCCGCGGAACAGATACCCAGACTAGGGACGGGGGGGGACACCAAATGCAGCAGGCTGGGCTGCCACAGGACCTGCAGGGGCTGAAGGGGTCAGCGGGAACACCGGGGCTACCGGCAGAGCTGCTGCCGCTGGGACAAGTGGTGGAGCCGTGGGTGGTGCCATAAGAGCCAGGACGGGTGGGACCTTGGGCCCCAAGACTGGCAGTGCAGCTGCGAGTGGCACAACAGGAGCCTGGGCTTGGGGGGGCAAGTGGGAATGGAGGGGGCGATGCTTCCAGGGGGTCTTAGCCCTTCTCTTTCTTGTTTTCCCTTTGCTTCTTTGCTGAGGTCTCTGAAAACTTAAAAATTCTTATCCCCTTAGGCTCTATGTTTCCCACCCAGCATGAAGCGTATTTGCCTTCTTCTGTGTTAAAGGATTCTTTTGAATTTACAAATACTTGTAAAGCCTGACAGATCCAAACTTCAAAAGAGCCATACCTGGGCCAGAAAACATGGTCAGATCTTATTTCCTTTTCGGCCTAATCAAACATACAAAACTGTATCATTTTGACTTTGCTCTTTTTTCTTGTACTTGGGTTAGTATTCCAGTTAGCTAACTTAACTCCCAGAGGGCTTTCCTGGGGTATCTCTGCTGGCACGCCTCTATTCCTTTTTTTATTTCCTGATTCTTGCTTACTGGTTTTATGTCCCATTTTCTCAGATTCTTATCTACCTTTCCCAGGCCTTTGTTTCCCACGTTTTTTAACCAATCCAGACCCCACCTTCCCTTTCCCCTTTCCTCACCTAGAAATACCAAAGTTCCCTCCTCTTAATACAATATGCCTCCCTCCAAAAAAATAAAGTTATACTTCAGGGTTTAACATTTCTATCACATACATTTTCATTCATTCATTCTCACTCACTCCTTTTTATTGTTCCAATATCTCTTTCTCAAACACTATCAGTCACAACCACACAAGATTAAGGCACCTTTTAATTTTAAATGGTTGGCTAATATTCACCCATGGGCCCAATGTTCCAGGCTTCTTGGATTAATCCTCAACTTAGCAGAATTAAACCCAAATTTCTTGGATCCAATCCTCAATTTGACAGTCTCAAAACCCAAATTTCTTGGATTAATCTTCAATTTAGCAGAATTAAGCCCGAATATCTTGGATTTAATCCTCAATCTGGCAGTCTTAAAACCCAAATTTCTTGGATCCAGTCCTCAACTTAGCAGAATTGGGCCCAAATTTCTTGGATTCAATCCTTAATTCAGCAGTCTTAAAACCCAAATTTCTTGGATTCAATCCTCAATTCAGCAGTCTTAAAATGTAGGTACAAAAATGCTGTTAGTGAGGAATTTTTTGTTATTTTCTAAGTCCGTGAGAGACTTTTCTCTCTCACAGAAGAGATAGCAGGGAATGTAAACAACCAAGCCACCTGCAACCTTGAAAAGTCTTGTTTATGGTATAGTAGAAAAATACTTTGATAATGGATGTTTTAGGATTTTGGCCAATCACCCCCAAGGGGTGGCTGGTCCTTTGTCCAATTAGACTATGAAGAAAAATGTCTATAAAAGGTTTGTAAAATAATTAAATAAATCAATCTTGCTGCACAATTCCTGCCTGTTGGATCTTCTCTCCTCCTCCTCCCTATGGCTGTGGGACACGGTGATACACCGTAGGAACCAGGCCTGCGGTAGTATTAAAACCCAAATTTCTTGGATTCAATCCTCAACTTGGCAGAATTAAGCCCGGATTTCTTGGATTTAATCCTCAATCCGGCAGTCTCAAAACCCAAATTTCTTGGATTCAATCCTCAACTTGGCAGAATTAAGCCCGGATTTCTTGGATTTAATCCTCAATCCGGCAGTCTCAAAACCCAAATTTCTTGGATTCAATCCTCAACTTGGCAGAATTAAGCCCGGATTTCTTGGATTTAATCCTCAATCCGGCAGTCTCAAAACCCAAATTTCTTGGATTCAATCCTCACCTTGGCAGAATTAAACCCGAATTTCTTGGATTAATCCTCAACCTGGCAAATTTTTAGAGGCTTTCTTACTTTTTGTCTCATTTCCTCGTGATTTGTACTAGGAAACTCTTGGCCCCCTTTCTTCAAGGGATCCAATCCCTCCCCTGAAACCCATTCCCAGTTAAACCGGGGGTTCTTTCACTCCTTTTATTTTTCGTTTTGCCTCTTTACTGACTGCTTCCCTCACGGGAGAGCGGAAATGCAGCCTCAGAAGCTCCTCACTCGCTTTGCAGGTCTGGGGGTAACCAGCCCATGTCTCATACATACACTTTCATCCCCCGTATCTGCTCTCCCCCCAATA
Source organism: Corvus hawaiiensis (assembly GCF_020740725.1). Taxonomy (NCBI): domain Eukaryota; kingdom Metazoa; phylum Chordata; class Aves; order Passeriformes; family Corvidae; genus Corvus; species Corvus hawaiiensis. The sequence continues at coordinate 13,284,810 of NC_063227.1, read as the reverse complement.
AAAAGAGGAAAGAAAAAAATACTCACCTTTCTCTGAGTCTTCGTGCACAAGATTTTTACGTGTTTAACTACCACGGTATCTTAGGGAGCCTTTTCTTTCCTTTCTTTTTGCTTTATTGTCTCCTCTCTTGTCCTCCACGTGTTTGACCTGCAAACCCCCCAACGCACGCCAGGAAACACAAAGCAAGGCCGCCAAAAGCGGGTGGGGGCGCCCCCCCCGCTCTGGGTTCCCTGGGAGACCTCAGACCTTTTTCCTGTACGGGCCACCAATTGTGAAAAACAAGGTTCACTCTTCGTAAAATTTTAAAAGAAGTTTAATAAAAGGGACAATTAGGAGACAATAGCAAAAAGGGTATTACGGCCGGGTGCTTTGACAGAGAGCCAAAGGCACACCTCTACATCCAAAAGATTGTCTTTAAAAGTACGTCTCTTATTGCATATTCATCACAATCATGCATGATTCATAAATTCTTTGGAGTTTCTGTGTATCATCCCATCAGCCTTATCTTCCTCCTTGGCTCCATTCTGTCTCTGCTCCCTCCATAAATTCTTCTCTCTGGTTTCTGGTTTTCTTTTTCTCTGATAAGATACTCCAGGAATGTGAAGACTTTCTCTGCCTATCTTTTCTAAATTGACTACATAAACAATAGACATTCTATATCATGTATTACATTACAGAACCTAGGTAGTTTATCTAACATTATGTAACATGAGAAAAGCCAACATCACAATACATTCATAACAGATTCATTGTTATTCCAGGATTGCAAGCTCTTCCCTAATGACTTTTCCCAGTGCTCTATCACACTTGCTTTGAATTTTAACGCTTCAAGAGATGGAGAGTTTCAACAGTCATTGCTGCCTAGGAAGGAAAGGTTTTCGTTGGTTAAAAGTTATTGAATGTGCTATTCTTTCTAAACATCAAAAATCTAGGTTTGCTGATCATGTTTTGCTTTTTAAGCTTACATTTTCAATGTCTTGACAAAGTCAGATTTTGACCTGAGCAGTATCCTGAGTGGTCTGAGAGGTCCTGGTTAGAATCAAGAACTGATATGGTTTACCTTATAGTTTGCTTGATTTTATGAGTGATTATCCATACATACCTTATCTCTCCATCTGCCATGGAAACCAGTTTTTAATTGTTAGGTCAGGGGGGAGGATGGCAAATTTTCTCTTCTTGCAGAATGCACTTGTGCTCTATTGCCTGTGTAACTTCAAGCCTCCCAGAGAACAGCTCAAGTGTTCTCTGGGGACATGATTTACCATAATAAGGTCATTGTTTTGTGAAATCTGTAATGTAATAGAAATATAACCTCCTGACATCATATAATCTTACTGCTCAACCAACTCCCTTTGAGACAAGATTTTGTTCCACTAGTAGATGAAATAGTGAATTGCAGTTCAGAAGTAAATGGCATGTAGCTGAGGCAGTGAATTCAGCCATCAGCTGCTGGGGTGAGTTTTGCCTCTGCTTCTGTTGGTAAAATGGGAGAAGCATTTCTGACACACTGATAGGAAAATGTTGCAAGTTCCTTTGACCAGTGGTGATTAGTTTAAAAAACATAGTCACTTTGCCACACTAGCACTTTCAGAGAGCCTATAATTGAGACGCTTAATCTTTTTTTTTTTCCTGAGCAGTTCATGGCAGATTTTTATGGGGATTGAAGAGTCAAGTTGTGTTTGCTCACATAAAAGCACAGGCTAACAAAACCCCCATATTTCTTTTTCTTAAGGAAGTCGATGAACAAAAGAGGAAAGAACAGAAAGTGGGGCAGGAAGGATGGAGAGAGAAAAGTTAGACACAAGTGTCAGATGGGAGGAGACTTTGGAAAGACTGAGATGGGTAACACTGCACTTCTTCCAAGGCAGATTTTGGATTGCTGTCTTAAGTACCATGTTATATTTCACCAAAATTCTGAATTTCAGCTAATCACCTTTGAATGTTTATTGCAAATGCAGTTTATCCCAGCTCTGGGAGTAATGAGAATAGAGCTTAAAAGTAGGAGGAATTTTTGTATCTCTTTAATTTCTGGGGTTTTCATTCTCTCTTATTCACAGAACAATGAAAAGTGCTTAAGTGGTTATGTTTGCGGGGAAAAAATACTGAATATCTTGGGATAATTTTCAAAACTGGTGAATTCAGTGAGGAGCTATTCTTCATAGCAAGTTACAGATGGGTTACTGATAATCTAGGTAAGTTGTAAAATTACTGTCATGTAAGAGTTTAATTCCTAAGAGTATCACAGAAAAGCTGTTTTATGCACAATTAGAGTAGGTACGGGTAATCTGCCTGGTATAGTTGCTTCCATTTAGTGAATTTCAGTGGTGTTTTCATGCAGCCTTTTAATTTAAGTTAATGTAAAACTCAGTTTGTAGGGCAAGTGAGAAGATGATTTATGTAACAGTATTTCCCAGTGTTTGCTCTTGAGATGGAAGACTGATGGTTTAAACTGACTGAAAATGTTTCTTCCTTTTCTGTGTGACAGTTCATTAATAGATTATACACAGAAACATTCTTACATAAAAATCAGATTCATCAACAAATATGTCAAACATTGAATCCCATTCACTTGATGAACACCAATAATCCATAAAGATGATTTATTATTGCCACTTGCTTTATCTTGCATGATCAAGCTATAATCAATAAGAGCCAGTAGTCTTTCAAGTTAGAGATTTATAGACCTTGGTCATGGAGTAATAGCCAATATGCACATAAAAATCAGTTTGAAAAGCTTTTACATTCATGTGTCCTTGAGACACAGCTATCAAATTGGATTCCATACCACGAAACAAACTGGATTATAATAATCTTAAATCAAAGAAATCAAAGGGGAAAATGGGTTTGTTAACCTAGCAATTGATTTTTTTCCACCTATATCATACTGGAAATCCAGCTACTCAGCATTTTTAAAACTATGCATGCAAAACAGTCTTTTCAGTACTTCTTAAGAACTCTTATCCTGTAGTAGTTTAGGTCTTGCTTTGTAGTGTGTCAGGATCAACCGTGGGGCTTGCAAACAGCTCAGAGCAAGCTGATTCCAGAACTCTGTGTATTGTATTAATTTTTGTTGCAGTGATTTGTACAAGTTACAATTCCAGCATGCAGTTTGCTATCCATGTAGTAACTTTTAAGTTGTTACAGTTCCTGTGACTTTGTCTCCCCTCAATTTAAATAATAGTGAAATTTTAAACTTTCTAACTTAAGGTTGCCTTATTTCAGAATCATAGATACAATGATAGGTTCCATTTTTGTGGGAACTGTTGTTGCCTGCAGACTCAAGTTAATACTGTCATATCCATTTACCTTATATTTAATTGCTAGCTGTTTTCATTATCTTTGAGGAATCTCCTTTCTGGATTCCCAGATGATCCTTAATTCTTAATCTGGAAAGTTGACAAGGAACTCTGCAATAACAAAAGTAAAAAATGGTTTTCACCTACTCCAACCACAAAAGTACTAGCTGTGGTTTAGCTTAAGGATTAAAGGCTTGGTACATATAGGTACAGGGATTGACAAAACTCTTAAGTTCTCAAAGTAAAGAGAGGTACAAATCACCTGGTAGCAGAACAATTCCTATGTTCTTAAAAATATTCTCAACCCAGCTTTGTGCATTTTAATAAAACAAGATAAATTATGGTTCATACAATGTGCCTGAAGTCTTGCTTTTCTCAATGCTGTGTTTGGACAGGAATGATGATATTTTGACTGTTGAAGTTTCATTTTGACTCCCCAGGGGGGAGATGAGTACACTGAGAAGGTAGTTCTAGTGTTTCCTTCCTTTTTGACACACTGTGGTAGACAGCTGGCAAACTGCTGTTATATTAATCCTTCCACTGCAGATAGTAAATCAAGTTTAGAATGGTGTCTGTATAGCAGCAAATTAATTGCATCCTATCTTTGTGTGATGGTAGAGGCATTGCACTGTAAGAGTATGTGAGGTCAAGGCTATTAAAAAGTCCTAATTTTTGTGGACTTTTATTTATACATTATTTATTAGGATTATATATTTGGTTCTATTTAAAGCTGTCTTTCGGCTCATCATTATAACCTTAAAATGGAAATTTCCCACTGAAATGATAAATACTAACTTTTTTGAAGTGATAAATTTGAAGTTTTCTGCAGATGAGAGGCTTATCACATAGCTGGGTCTAACCTTCCACTGTGTTTCAAGTATTGAAATTATGCAACCATTAACAGGTGCTTCTAGGTTATTAACAAATGAACAGTTAAATTAAGTTACTAATCAGGCAAATCATAAATTTAGTTTTCTTTTAAGAATAATACATCAACTGAATGTTTCATCTCATTTCAACTGACAGCACTTTTTTCCTCTTTACATATACAAACTAATTTAAATTCTACTTTTATTTTAATATGTAAATATTTCTTTTTATTTTGCTATCTGATGCCTCATCAAAATGTGGTCACTAAATCTTTTATTTTTTCTGAGTTCAAGAAGTGTTTGGACAATGCTCTCAGGCACATGGTGTAGTTTTGAGGCTGTCCTGTGCAGGACCAGGAGTTAGATTTCTCCATCCTTGTGTCCCTTTCTACTAAGGATATTTTATGATTTTCACTGATTTTATATCATTTGAGATAGTGTGTATATGTTCCACTCCTAGGGACACACCAAACTGAGTTTTAACACATAGGGGAGAAAGAAAAGTGTGAGATCTTTCCATTTCCCGTTCATATAAGAACCCCTGGAAATTGCTACAGATTGTTCAAACTTCTCTCTAGAAATAAATCTTTTCAGTTTTACCTTCACTGATGGATGAGATATGAAACACCCATTGGAATAAAGGATGACATTTAAGATGAATTTCGATACATGAAGAGATAAGTCTGCCCCTTCCAGGATTAGGACACAGGGAATAAATTGCTTGATCATAGCTCCTTTTTAAACTGGCTTAACCTTGAGGTAGTAAGGCTCTCCAATTGGTGAACAACCAGTTCAGGTACCCAAGAGCTGCAACATTATCTACAGTCACACCTATTAAAGTCTCACTGCTCTACCACTGCTTCTCATCTGAAGAGAGAGAAATACCTAACTTTCAAGGTTCCAGAGGATTTGTCGAATTTGCCCCATAATAGAAAACTCAGGCAACATTCTGTTTGGGACCAGGTCAACAGCTATTCAGTTAAACAACAGAAGATAGTTGTAAAGGTATTTATTCTGTGGTAATTTCTAGTTGACAAAAATATTAACTGAAGTACTGGTATGTGTTGGATGGGGTGATAAGTTGAGAATCTGCAGCAATTTTTTCCCAAGTAGGTTGGAGTGCTGGCATCTAATATTTAAGGTGTAATTTGAAGAAAGCAGGAAAGTAGAAGCAAAGGGCAAACTGTAAAGTAGAGTGAAATAGAAACAAATAGAGTAGTGAAAATGAGAAGCTTGTGTGGAATATGGGGTTGTATTTGTTAGGGTTATATTTGTTAAAGTGGTTGAGGCTTACGCTCACCAGAAGGTCCTGTGGGCAAGGCACAGCTGCAGGCTGGATGGTGGGAAGTTGGGTGAGGGCTGAGAGGCAGTTGCAAGTGGGGAGAGAGTCAGGTGAGTGACAGTTGGCAGTGAGATTGTGATTGGCTGGAGGAACGCGTGGGCAGCATATGAGTGGGAAGCTGATTGGGTGATAGGATGCGTGGACAGCAGCACTGCAGCTGTGTCAGCCAATGGCTGCCCTTCTGTTAAATTCGGTTTGGTTTCAGTTGTGGTCAGTTGAGATTAAGGGTATAAAGAGGGGGTGATTTTTGGCAATAAACGGATCTTCTTTGGACATACAAGGGGGTCTGTTGTCTTTGTTCCCCACTGCTACAACCTTGATAATGTTTTCCTGCAATATAACAACTGCAATTCCTAAATCACTTAACTCTAGGGGAGGATGTTTGTTCCACAATTGATGAGTGAGATACAAAGGGAAGTATTTTTACTGGAGAGCCAGAGTTGTCCCACCACAAAAGGCATCCTAGTTTGAAATGTGATATGGCACAGTGATGTTACAAAAACCAGACAAAGTCCATGTCTGGAGAAACAGCCATGTTAAACAAACTGATTTCTGCAAGGGTAATACAAATTTCACATTATTAGAGTTTCATATCCCCATGACATCATATGTGTGTCTTAAGGGGCTTGATGTCTAGTGTGCAGCTCTAGTTCTTTCCTTTTTTTTTTTTTTTATTAATTTGTTTGACAATTTATGTTATACAGATTTTGTGACCTGCTGTACTAAATCCTTTGGAGCCTGGTGAAAAAGAGAATGTTTGTCCCTGTTTCATGAATACAGCTGATTTCTTCAGATTCTCCAGGGAGTCAATGGAGACAAGTTTTAACTTTCAGCATCTGTGTGTTATTGCTGGCATCTGGCAGCCAGTGTGCCCATTGTTGGTAATAAACAAGATGCAAATATACCGCTTCATTTGTAGACTACTCTCCCTAGTTTGCTTCAAGTTTCTTCTACCAGATGTCATTGAGTTTAGGAGTAATGATTTGGCCTAAATGGACTGGTGATTGCTACCTGCCAGGGAAGCAGCTGAAGAAGTATAAATATTTTCCTTTCATTTTAATCCATGCTCATCTTTCACTAATGTATTTTCTCTGGTTAAAGATGTGACTGATTCATTCCAGGTGTATGGTCACAACTGGGGACTTTTTCAGTCCTCAGCTGATGTTTACTGTAGCTTTACCATGTCAAGATTATTGGGTACCATTTGCTCCAACGGCTGCTACTCTCTTCTTGTATAAATGCTCATTAGCAGTGCTTTCATGAGCATTACTCTAGGTCTAAAGCAGTTATTTAAAATTAAGTTAATTTCCCTTTTGGTAATATTTTCTGTGCTTCTATTCCATTTCCTTCTCTGTACTTAAGACAGCAGTCTGGCATGGCATACCTAGACATGATTAGCAGTTTCTCTTAGGGAATTCTGACTGGCTAGGAAAGAAGGTAAATCCAGCCTTTCTCATCAGATACTATCTTCTTACTAAATCAGTTGCCATTCATTATTTCTGAACAAGTCTTGCACCCACTGAGTGGGTTTTGCAGGCACTCCATGTTTCAAGAATCTGAAGAATATCTATTGTGTGTGGGGCTTAGTTCATTTATAAAATTAGGTACAAAACATAAAAGACTCATAGTAACAGCTTCAAACTCACGTGCGCAGGATGGAAAAAACTTTAAATATAATCCAACATATTCTTTGCAGTTTGTTCCCAGCAAAGGCTGGAGCTTGGGTTGGCTGATCCCTAGCCCCTTGTGCTTCCCAGGTGATTCGCCCCAAACCAGGCCAAGAGACACTTCTGAGACGAAGTCCAAGAAGTAGGTACTTGCTTTATTCAGTGCACTGGGTGCGTGGAGGATCACTCCTCCTAACACACACAGCAGATTACAATATATGGTTACATTTTATGCATGTTTATTGTTTTCTTTAGAAAAGGCATGGTTATGCAAACTATTTCTTAGAACTCATTATTATCATTAGCATATGCAGAGCACAGGCGCAGTGCTCTCTGGTGGTCACGCTGAGGAAGGCTCGGTCATTTTGATGCAGGCTGCATCTCTTCCTCGCTGTGCACTTTTCACCTTTCTTATCTAGGCATGCGCAGTCTCCTGTTAGTGTTTCAGCAGTTTCTTCACTGGATTTAGCAAGCTTTGTCCCTCATTTTTGCAAGCTTTGTTCTCTATCTCTTGCCAAGTTATTCAGCTAACTTCTACATTGGTTACAATGTATCTTATTCTAGCCCCAGTATAGGAAAGCATGCCCAAGTACAATGATTTTAACCCTTTCCAAGGGCAGTGTGCCCTGCCGCCATGCCCTGCTGTGCCTGCATTTGGGGAGTCTGGAGTGATGACACAGGTGGTGCTGGCTGCCTTCATAAAAATTGTAACTGTACTGTACTGTGTTAAAAAGGTCAGCACCAGATTGGAAAATGATGAATGCTTTGGTGCTGCTTCATGTCATTACACTTTGATCAGAGGTAAATTAATTTGTATTTTAGGCCTATCCTTCAAGTTTAAGGCTCTACTGATGCTACTGAATAATGTGTCACGAGATTTTTTTATAGCAGTGGTTTCTATTGTCTGATGTAAATAAATTCAGCAGACCAGGTCTCTGTTACATCTTGCTTTCTTCTTGAATTGTTTGTACCTTCCCTTACAGAATGAAGAAAGTGTTTTGTCTTCTACTACCAAGCAAATGTCACATAATAACTGAGCATTCTGAAAAATTCAATCAAAAGTGTCTGCATATTTAGGGAATAAATAGATTATAACTCTGTAAGGGGTATGTGTATAACTGAGAGAGAAGGGGGAGGTCAGAGGGGACAGGCTTTTACTCCATGCGAAAACTGACCTTTTCTCCCTTACATGAATCTCTGTGCAAGATCTCTCTCAAGCTACATGTATTGGTTGTTTTCCAAAAAGAGATATTAAACTTACAGTTGGTTATTTTGCCAATTGCTGAGAATGAGACCCTCCAGCAAAAGAGGCTTTTATCATATTTGTGTATTTTTTATGATGCATGGATGGTATGGTTTTTTTATGTTGTTTATCAATGACATCTACATTTCAGTTGTTGGGGGGGAGTTTCTTTGGTGATGCTTGGGGCAAAAGCATAGGTGTGGCAATTCTCTCCCGTGGTACTGGTGATGTTTTGTGTTTCATTTGTCTTATGGGGACTATTGACTTGAGATCAGATATGTCAAAAGGAAATCTAATTTTTTATAATTAAAAAATTATGTTCAATTTCTGTTTATTTTCTATGTTACAGTCACAGGTTCAGGGGTATATTTAACACAGGGATGTGTTTGTGAGTGGCATATTTATAAAAGCAAATGTGCAGCTCAAAGAAACTTTAAGAAATATGAGAAAAGAGACTGTGATGGATAAAATGGATCATATCCAACATTTTCAACTACTGCTGAACACAAGCTAAGAAGCTTACTATGAAACACAGGAGTGTTCTGAGCTTATGATTTTCCATATTAATAGGTGAAAATCCTATAAAATATTAGTTTTTCTTCTTCTGTCTTACAAAATTTCAGTAATTGATCCTGCTTATGTTTGTGGTCCAACAAAGTTTCTGCAATGTAGCTAAATGCTGCATCACTAATGATCCTGTATTGATTGATGTTACAACTGAGGAGGAAAAGAGAATTATCATAGGAAATTGGCTTTAAGGGCACTGATGAAGAGCAGGGGATGAGCCATGTGACACCTGGTTATAAACAGCATGTACAGAAGTAATTGGATTGAAAAATAGCAAGGGAGCAACTCAATAAATAGACATTTATAGGCAATGTATTCTTTACTGAATACTAATGGTTCCATTTGCAGTTATTGAATGAAATTAATTACTGCTATAATATATACTATTGCTATATTTATAACATAAATATTATCTGTTTAAAGCATTGCGTGAAGGAAATATATATTCTTTCCATTTAAAATGCAGTTTTACAGAAAAATTAAAATTGTAGTTATTGCTATAGCTCACTGAATATCTGAGTGCTTATAGCCATTGAACCAGGACAGAAAGTATCCTTTTGCCTTAAATTACTAGCTTGATGAAGGAGTTACATTTTGTATTTCATTTGGGGTTTTAGATCAAAAATTCTTCAAGCTCCATACCTTGTATCATACAAAAGAAGGAACTGAATGAGCTAATTTTCTGTTGATGCATGAGAGTGGTGAATCTATAAAAAAATTGGCTTTGTGTCTTGGGGTGACCTTGTGATGTGTATCCCATATCGCTGCCCATGCCCAGAAATTAATTCCCGTGCCTTTCTATGCCTCTAAACTGAGCCTGAGAGGGGGAAGGAAAAAACTGAGCAAAACTTTTTCAAAGCAGTTTGCAGCTTGTTCAAGGTCACACACAGATAGCAATTGGTTTCCCAGCTGCGGCAGGGGAGGGAGGAAGCACCTGGCTTGCTGCTCCCATGACAGTTTTTTTTGGCCAGTGGTTCAGCAGCTTTTTCTCCAGAGAGAGACTGAGAGTTGAATTTTTCCTTCCCTGGAATTTCGGATTTTCTCCCTTTTCTGCTGGACTGCTTGACTGCTGTAACATCAGAGCACATCGGGAGGACTTTCCACCGGGCACAGAGGGCCTGGCCCTGGGCCAAGCCCCAGCTCCGAGGAGACCAAAGGGAGGACTCTAACATTTTCCCAGGTTTTTCCTCCACAGCGAAAGATTTTATTATTTAGCATTATTTTCCTTTCCCGTGTGTTTGTTAAATAAATAGTTTTATCTCCTTCACTTTCCTTCGAGGAAAATTTATTTTTCCCAAACCTGGTGGGGGAGGGGTGGTTGTGCCTTCTCTCAGAGGATGTATTCCTAAATTTGGCCAAACCTCACTTTGTGAGGGAGTGTACAGGAGAACAGTTTATAGACAAAGTAGATTTGATCTCTGTCAGTACTCCAGAAGTTGTGGGATTCTGGCAAATTCCTAGCTCTGTTTCTATAATAAAGTTAACTACCTTTTTCTAGTCTGATTTCTTTGCAAAAATGATCTGCTTTATGACACATAGCATAGTAGGGATTTTCTATCAGTTAGGGCCTTTAAGCAGGATTTTTAGTAATGATCTGTATTCTCATGTGCCACTGAAGTAACGTAAGGGTAAAGTAAGAATTGGAGTTAAGAGCTGTATAAAAAGTCATAAAATGAAACTTAGACTTCACTGGAGCATTTGGAATAGGGGCTCTTAATAGTTTGTGGCATTCTCCTTCAGCCTTGAACTTTCTGCAGACATTTTTCTAATGTCTTTGCATGACATCTGGAAGGTCATTATTTTCCATTCAGTTCACAACCCCCAGCAGGAGCCCCTGGCATGGCATGAACTCTTAAAGTGAGTCAGTCATTCTGCAAAGTTCAGTGGCTGCTTGACAGCCCACCCTTCCCACGGCTTTGATTACCACAGTAATGCATATTCACTATTTGGTGATTACTGTAACAGAAGCTGTAAAGTTTCAACTTTTACTTATAATCATATTATAACAAAGGGGATATTTCAGCCCTAGGCTGGACATCTGTGCTTATTATTTCATCTCAACCACCGCGTGGACATCTGCACGTTGTTCCTTCATCTTCGGCAAAGACACTCATTTATCCTTATGGAGGTAGAATTTAAAGCAGAATGCAGCTAGAGAGGACCTCATTCACCTTTTCCAATGATGTGTTGTCTTCTCATTTTATTAGACTTGTTCCCCATATGTCCACTTATAACAGCTAAGATGTGCCTTTTACTGGCAGTCTTGATTTGACTCACTTTTTGGTTTAATGTAAAAGTTGCAGCAAACCTATTAATGACACAGAGAACTCTTATTGATTTATCTTTTCTCTCCTGCTAACTGCTGAATGCAAAGTGAAAAGGAGTAATTCCTTGGATTTAAGGGGATTCTGTATGCAAATTTCCTGGAGGAAAAGGGAAGGGACTTCTATGCAACATTTTAATTAAGGGCACCTTATCCTGTAAGGTGCCTGGTTTTTAGTTATCCTCAGACAAGGTTTTCCTTGTTCAGATTATATGGCCTGATATAGTCCCCTTGTATACCATTTCCATTCTTCTGCAGCCTAAAGCAACATTACTGTGACTGCATCACAGAATCCAAAACAAGAGGCACAGAGGAATTGCTCTTATACTTCCAGATCACTTTTGTCTCTGTTCTTTCCTTCTGCCACTTCACTCTCAGATGTATTTATACTGTTTTTCCAAGGATCCTCCTATGGTTTCACACAAGGAGAAGGAGCTTACATTGCCTCCCAATGTGGGGAAATAATGCTGAAAAAACTTTCACAAAGGTTGGTGTCTTGGCTATATTAAATTATTGTTTTCCTATTAATTGAATTCCATGCAAAATAGTAGCAAATATATGGTTGATTTCTTGTAATGCCACTGAAATGCCCAGAAAGAGAAGTGAGTTAAATGTTTGGTAGTTTTGGGAACAATTTTCACCATCTTTACATGTGCACTTAGGCTCAGCATTCGCAGAGAATCAGGATGCTCTCTGAAGCCATACAAAAGATGTACAGCTGAACAAGACAAGGCAGATGTTCTGGTTACAAATCATTAGAGAGTCCTCACAGAGACATAGTTATGAAGGCTGGCTGGATACAGGCTTCTTAGAAGTCCAGCTGCTTCATATTGCAGTGATGCTGCTGGAAGCTGCAGGCACGAAGGGTAGTGGCTGTCCCTTAGGGCAAAATTCTCAACTTGAACTCTTCTCTGCATAACAAATCCTAAGCATGCCATGCCTGTTTCCATGCATAGGGCTTGCATTAATTTTAGAGTCCCTTTTTTGTTTGGTTGTTTGGTTCGTGAGTTTTTTAAAGAAAAGTCTTGCTCCCTGAACCAGTTAGAAGGCATATTAGTTTGCTACTGTGCTAAATGCTACAATCTACAACATCAGGTTTTGAACTTTGACATCCATGCTAGGGAAAAGATGTGGGACACACTAAGTCTTTGAAATCCATAGAGTTAGTCCATGGATAATTTGATGTTGTCCAGAGTAGAATCTCTCTCAACATGTTTGAAAGAAACAAAAGATGAAACATTCCCGTCTTCCATTAACCTTGGAGGAACCAGCCAGCGTGACCGCAGAAGCAACACTGCAGGAACAGTGTGGCTCCAGCTGAGCCAAGTTTTCTCTCTGCTTCTTTTGAAGACATAGCACTGGCCTTCACAGTGCACTGTATATAGTTTAATTTATGAATTTGGGGAAAAGTCTTTGCAAAAATTCCACTTCACAGACTTCTGCTTAAACTGAAAGCTGCAGCTAGTCAAGGGAGGACATAAGAGTGGATACAGAGGAAAAAGACAGCTAAAAAAAAATGGAGCAAGCAACTGTTTGTCAGAAAGGCTCTTCTAAATTGGAGAAAAGTATTAAGCAGGGCTCCCAAAGGGGTAGTCCTTGAACATAGTCAGTATGTAATGTATATACATGACTGACTAGGAGAGGGAACTAGTTCGTTGCTTACTAAACTAAATTTGGAGCAGCAGAGGATGTGGAACAAATAATAAAGGAGACTTGAAAGGATTCCAGACTTAAGTATGAGCCCTATTGTATTAAATGAGCTCTAATACAGACAGATGTATACCACAATAGAGCAAACAGGAAAAGTGCTCTAAAGAAAAAAAATAATAATTTAAACTGTAAGAAAACTAAGCTCAAGGGCTGTAACTTCTACAGCCTGAGTAGAAAGGTGCAAAGAACAACAGCATGTCTTTACGTCTATTTTTTCTCATTTAATTAATTGATTCACTCAAGTAGCACCAGATTTTTGCTATGTTTACATACCTGACTACTTGGCCCACAGATTATTCCCAGTCTTTTTCCTGAAAATATTTCAAAGTATTAGAGAATTTATTTATGAGGCAATTCTAACTACTGATTTTTCAAAACAGTAAGAGCAATTAGGGCAATTCTGTGGTAAAAACTATCTCGTATTCCATTTATCCACCTGTAGGAATGAAGCTACATGGAAAAAAAAGTGAAATTTTGGACTATCAGACCCGAACTAAAAGAACAATCTGAATTTATTTTGCAGGTACATGTGTTTTCCAGCGAAGTTAATATTATACCTATGCTCTCTGCCTTGTGCTGATACACATCCAGAGTGTTCTGGAAATCACATATGTTATGCTATTGCTGGCAGGAGTCCCCTTATTCTCTCTTATTTCCCTGATGTGATCTCCACTTCTCCTGTCCATGGATATAATGTAAAGGTATTACAAAATGCTGCCCATCTAGTTGTAGATTGTGTGTCCAAAGAACTTTAGGGTAGATTACTTATAGAGGGCCCTTGGCACCAATATTGCAGGAAGTATAGTGATGCCTTAGGTTTTAACTTTTATATTTTTCAAATCCTCTACTGCCTAGTGTGTAACTCTGAAGTTTCTTGTAGCCTGTTAACTACTGTTCTCTCATGTTAGTTAGACATAACAAGCCTCTCCAAGCTTGCTCTCTAAGGACACCCAGATTGTCCTAGGCCCAAAATGTGTAAACTAGCATCTTAAGAAGGGGGGTAAACTTGGGCAAATTACATAATTAACTAAAGTTTTAAGTGGAGAATTAACCCTGATGTGCAAATGAACCAAACTTAGAAAAGTGTGAAGAACTCGTGACTTGGGGTCCATCTTGGGTGTAGCCTTTGGCCTGCCCAGGGTGTACCTTTGAAGGCCCTTCAAATAAATACCTACCTTTATTCCCTTAATCTTTTCTTGTGTCTGTTTTTAATGGCCATCTCAGGCATTAATAGGAGATACATGCCTGGTCTGTCCACACTCTACCGCCATAGCAGGGGCACGTGGACTGTCTCCATGGGCTGTGGCAGCATTTACCTGCTCTCTCTTCGCCATGTTCACATTCACATTCGCCACCATTCACATGCAGCTGCATCCCTCCCTCTCCTGTAGGTGTATGGATAGTGTTCAGACCATTCTCGGGGCCAGCAGAAACCAGCCAGGCTTTGGGGCAGTGAGTGCACATCATCTCAAAAGCTCTTCCTCATCTCCTCTGATGAAAAGACAACAGGGCAATTATAAGCATCTTGCTGCCTCAATCTGACAGAAGCTTGCAATTCTTTATTGCTGGCATGAAAGGATCTGTAAATCCAATGTCCTTGTCCTTTCCTTACAGCTGACTTCTGTGAGTTACATGCCCCATTTTGCAGTATTTCATTTTTACGCAACCCAGAGGAGTATTGTAGAGTCATGTACTCGGAATCCTGCACAGAACTGTAGCGCTACAGTGCTGCTGGCCAGCTCCAAAGAAATCAGTGCAGCCAGGCAAAGCATTTTATTGCTGTTGGTAGTATAGTTATATTTATTGTCTTGGCTGTCACCTTGGACAGCTTTTCTGGCACTGGCTGATGTGGGTTAATCACAGTTACTGGGCAAGACATAGGATTGTATATAAATTACCGTCGTCGTCTTGGAGAAGGAAAAAAATCAATAGCAACTTCTGATAATTTTATTTTTGGTTTGGAAATGGACTGGCAAGAGATTTTAGTAATGATTTAAATTGCATCTTAGAAATGCTTTTAATTATGATTAAGATAGCTGCTAAATTTAACAAGATACAATTAAATGCCAGTTTATTAAGTTTGAATTTGGTGCTGATTAGCAGTTACGCATCATGTACTTTTTTAATATTCCTTGATACTGAATAAATGGTTTGGATAATCAGTTTGTATTTAATGTATTAATTTCTATCTCAACATGAAAACAAAAACATGCAGTTCTGAGCTGTGCATTATATCTGCCCTGCCTATTCCAGACTTGAGCCCTTGCATTGGGCCATTTAAAGAAACTACAGCAATTTTAGGACAAGGCTTCAGAAGCTCATTGAAGCAGGGATTTCTGGTTTTTCTTTTTTTAGAAGGTTGCTGTATGACTTGGACATGACTGTGTTGCAAAGAGAGCAGTGGTCACTCAGAGATATGGTAGCTTTAACCTCTGCCCCACCTTTGGCTCTGCTGAACAGTATCCAGCTTAGCCTTAGCTCTGGCACCTTCACTGCTGCCACTTAATAACACATTTAAAAATATCTGTCATTCAAAGTACTGTCAATAAGAACACATGTGGTGCCTTCAGGTAATCCAGTTTTAATTTACAAGCTAGAAGATTTACCAAATGCATTTTTTTTTTCTGTACTTTTAGAATTTACTTTTTTTTAATGGAATGTTTTGGAATACTCTTGCTTAGAGCACACAAGCTAATGTTTTCAATAATTAGTGCTTAACATACTGCTTCTTCACAAGCTGTTGTTAGCTGTGTTACTTTCATGGTGGTTCAGAGCTTTTTGGAAATGTACCTTGTCTGTGCACAGGATTTTCTGGGAGCATTTGGTGTGACACAGGACAGATCCCTTAAATTCTGACTACTGATGCAATTTAACTTTGCAGTACATTTAATTAAGTGTATTCGGATACCTTACTCTGAAGTCTCAGTGCCTACAAAGCTCCTGTTTGGGTTAGGTGGGTGTTTCAGATTGATGCTGTGCCTTATACCATAACAACGATGCAATATACATTACTATAAAGACAGGTAGTTTCAGATTTGTATTTGCAGAGCAACAGATGTCACAAAACAGCATAAAAAAAGATCGTTACATACACAGAAATATCCTGCATACTTAGCTTTTCAATATCTTCCCCACCTCTCTTGCCATGAAAAGCATCCCATCACCCCAGGCCTTCTTACTGAACTATCTTAATACTCAGGAGAAAAAACTTAAGCTCTTCTCACAAGTCTGTTGAATGGCTGGTTAGACCTTGAACTTATAGGGTTTCATCAAATTGTTGTGTTACTTATAAGCCCTTTAGGAACTCTGGCCTACCAGATGCTTTGAATGCACATACTTCAGCTATCAGCTTTGGGATGCCCTGCAGAGCAGAGCAGGGGGAGCCTCAGGAGCTCTCTCCAACGTCTGCTGCAATCATGGTCAAAAGTGCCCATGCCTGTGACCCCAATCATCTTCACAGGATTTTTTGTTCCTTCTTACTTTTAACTTCTCATTATTAAAGTCTCGTTAGAAGCTTTTTATAGTCCATAAAATAGAACTGAGTATTCGAGTGTCCAGATTTAATCCTCTGAGTAATAAAACAATAAAAAACAAGAACACATATAAAAAAATCTAATAATATGTTACCTTGTACTATTTTGACCATTGGAATTATCATATTCTTGTGGCGGTGCAAGTGGCTGCAGCCACCCTGACCCCTGAAGATCCAACAGACACCAAGCTGTGGTGATCAGGCACCAAAGCTTAATGTCTCACTTCTTGGTTAGGGTGAGAGCCCATAATCCCCCAGTTCCGCAGCTTACATATTTTTATGTGATAGGTTCATGTTTTCCCCTCCCTGTTTTATGTATGTTTGTTAATATTCATGTCCCCTAAGTTAACATGCATTAATTCTAGAAAGTTCTGTTGTACTCGACACCCATTCCGTAAGTCCCTCCTTGGTGTTATTTCCATTGGTTCCCTCAGCCTCAACCCCACCTCCTGTCAAGTATCCAATCGGCTGTATCCCTTATCCCTGCCTTTCCTATCCCCACTATAAAATTCCTGGACACCCTCAGATCTTTGGCTCTCCATCTCCTCCCCACATCATTTCACCTAAATAAACCTTCTGCGTGGAACTTATATGGAGAGTCTTCTCTCTCTCAACTTCTTCACCTCCGCCTGCATGCCTTCACATCAGCTCAGGGACGGCTCCCTCGAGTGAGGAGCGTACCCCTGTCTGCCTGCGCTTTTGTATGTGTGTGTGCCGCCATAGTGCAGTCAGGTTGCAGCTAGACCTCCAGGCTCTCTTTGAGCTAGCACACAAAACCAGCATATTGCATTCTTGACTAAGGGGCTTTGCTTTGATTAACAAGTGCTTGAAAGCTTATCTAATTTTTTTCCCTGGATCCATCAGACAATCCAATAAAAGGTCCATAAGTCCCTATAAATGTGGCCTCATTTACATTCTTAATTTATTAAAGCTACATGAGAACTGGAACTATAGTTTCATTGTGAGTAGTAGATCTTTTAGGGAAGTGTAAGTCATAGGAGTAGTGTAGTCTTTATCAAGGAGATATCCAAATTTGTTTGGGTTTTGGATTGTGTGATGGGTTTTGGTGTTTTGTTTGCTTTTTTAAAACCTTCATTAAAAAATAAATAAGTAAAAAAACCGACAACAATAACAACAACAACAAAAAAGCCACCTTAAGATTTATGCCTTGATGTCGTGGCGGAGTTGGATGGTAAAGCGCCGCAACCTTCCGAAAAGGCGCCTCCAGGAGGAAGCCGCTTGATGCAGCCACGTTTGCACACACATGTACACACACACACCAGATAGCTGGCAAAACAGTCTGACAATGAAGGAGCAGGAAGGGTCTTCGCATGGGGTACTACAGGAGAGATTTACTGCAGCCACACTCGTGCAAGGTTCCAGAGAAGTAGCCCCTCAACAATGGGGAGTCCAGGGTTACATAGTGGAGTGGAGAGAGCATCAGAAACCAATGATCTGAGGGCAAGGGGCGGTATAAAGGTGGGGCCAGGGTAAGGGAACCAGTAGGGAAACTCTGAGGATGTATAAGGTAACAAGGGGTGGAGCGGCCAGTGGAGCCAACTAGGGAAGCAGAACTGGGGTACATTAACAGAACAGAACAGAACAGAGCATTCTGGGGGAAGCTTTTTCAGTCACCCTAACCTGGAAAGGAACCTAGGACTTGTCCCATCATAGGACTCCTTTTGTTCCTTGTCCAGCAGGCCACCCAGCCCCCACACTTTGATTTTGAATTGAAAGGACAACTTTAATCTTTGGCCCTTGCTCTCTTACTTGGGTTTTTTTTCACTGAGCTGCTTTTTAAATCAGTGGTATGTAATATTATTGATGTCTGCTTTGGAGAGAAGCTTAACATGGACTTTTTTGGCACGTCATTTAATGAAAAATCCAAGATTTGATTGTGTTAGGAACTGAGGGACTTTACTTCCACAAATGAAACCAAAATGCCCTTTGATGTACAGCTGCCAGTGCATGGTGTGGGGCTGTCCTTGAACTGCAGTGAAAGGAGTCAAAAACAAGCCTTGGAGGCAAAACTCCTGGTTTAAGCAGGAAGATTCTATAGTTGCTTTGTAATGTAATCTATATTTGGACATCTTTTGCTCTGTCTTGGGCAGACTGCCCAGAGCAGAGATATCTCTCCAAAACAACAGCAGGTGGTATTTGGGGTATTGCCTTTCTCTTTTCCTATTGATCTTCTATATGCAGTATGTCATTCTCAAGAACACAAATCCAAAACTTTCATATAAAGGTTCAAACTTCCTTTGAGTCTTTATAAGCTCTTCAATGACTGGTACTGAAAATCTGTATATTTAAGGTTTGGAAAATGTTTGATCTTTTCTTTTAAGCTATACAAATAACTAAAATTTAATATTTTCATGAGAACTTCAGCTCACAGAAGTATGCTCTACAGTCTTTATTTTAGGGAGAAGATCTAAACTAATTCAGGCTTTGAGAGGCATGGATTTTGCGAATTTCACTTTAGGGAATCCTGAAACCGGGAAAATTATTGGAACTCTTTAGGGAGTTACGGAAAAAGAGGCCTCAAAGCACTGCAGCACAAGGAATAAGTAACAGATAATCAGAAGGGAGAGTTACGTCTCATAACTGCTAATAGAAATGTACTTCTCAGCTTTATTTATCTCCTTTAAGCAGTATATAGGGACTCTTGCAGTCTACAAACTTTGTGACTTAGTTGCATTTCCAAGGCCAAGTTGCTCTGAATGCAAAGTGTCCATCTGCCATTTTTTTGAATCTCAGACAAATGCAATTTTATTATGAAATTATATAATTTTTTGTTTCCTTCTTATTCTGTTGTGTTTCTTTTATAGTTGTAGTTAGGGAAATTAGTCAAAATCTGAACCATCGCAGAGCTGTGGAAGGAGGGATGACCGATTAATTTGGCCTAGACAGGTAGAAAACATCTGTGAACAGTGGTGCAATTGTATTGCATGTCCTGCTATGTTTTCCTCTTTTTAACCACACTGCCTAAGGTGTTCCCACCAGATAATTAGATTAACATCCCAAAATATTTTTCCCCATGGCTTTTGAAAAGGCAGCAGCATAGCATCCCACCAGACAGATTGGATTTAATTGCTATTTTTAGGTTAGAGAGCAGCAAACCATGAGACAATAAAGCTGGGAAGTTTGTTGTAAAATTTAAATCAGGACTCCTGTCCTCCTTCTGAAATTATTTAACCTTGATCTTATTTTTCTCTGAGAAAATTATCTCTGATGTCAGAATCATTCAAATAATCATTGATGTCACTTAGTCACAAGACTGAATTTGCTGGTTCATTTAATATGTCTTGCATATGTGGTTTTATCTAAGCCTGTGAAGAGAAAAATGACTGCAGCTGAAGGGAAACAGCTTTTTATTGGGTTTGGTTTAGATGTTCTTTAAATAGTGGGATTCTCCCTAAATCTGATGATAAGAAAAAGCAATTACTGAATTAGTGGGAACATTTTTTAAGTCTGTTTCCCTACAAGATCAGTGCATGTTTCCCAAAGAGAGCATGAGCATGTTTAACACTCCCTGTGCAGCATAGAGTTAGGAGTGTTTGACTGTGAGGCAGCACAATTAGATCAGCTGATTTTATTTATAAAATATTATTCATTTGCCTGTTCATTACTGTAGGTAAGGATTTCTAATGTAGAGAGACATATATACATAATTTTAAGAAGCTTTTAAACATTCAACAGGAAAGAGGTTTGAAGAAAAGGCTGCAGATTAAAAAAACAGGCAATGGAACTGATCTCTGTCTTTTTGCCTGACTCTTGCTTTTATTTGAAAGAGAGACAAAGAAAAAATGGTTGTTGCTGCTGTTAGACTGGCAAGCTAAAAGAAATTACCTTTTATTTCACACATTTTCTGTTGTGTAGGGAGACAGGCTCATGCCTAAAGTCTCTGTGAAATAGATTTGAAAAGACAGTCTTGGTAAAAATCTAGGCTTTCTGCATATCATAAAACTGTATTATCTCTCCTTCAACTCTCTCCTAACATCATTTCTCCCAGGAATAGCCCTAAAAACATTTCTTCTTTGCAGTTGTATGTGTTAGGTGCAAATACTGCTCTTCCTTTCTAAAACAGAGCTGGCTGCTCCAGACTGTAGTGAAATTTAAGCTGAGATTCATGATGTCTGGGGAAACTTGGTGTCCTCAGATGTCTCAATACCTGAAATAGAGAGAAGGGAAGAGTTTGGTAAAAGACTGTTAAATTTGCTTTTGTTGTTGTTGTTGTTGTTTCTGACTGTGAAGTAATGAAACTGTAACATGAAATGTTTTTTTAAGGAACAGTCATAAATTCTTATGGTTTTACTGCACATTGTGCAAGAGCACAATATATTCTTTTCTATTTGTCTGCTTAGTGATCACATCCACATCACCTGTATTTTGTATCTCATGGAAAAGTATTCTGCTGATTTTGCCATGATTATAGATGGATTAGTTGTGAAGATTCAGATCTTGATTCTTAGCCAGATCAAAGTCTCCTCTCTTCCTTTATAACTCAAGAAAGGGTTTTCCTCTCTTAGAAGATCCCACTCGATCATTGCTGCAATCACATGACTAAATAAAATCTAACATTGCCATCTAGTGTCCAAGTACTGAGATATTACACGTTTTTAGCTTAGTGGTATCAGAGAGCCTTTGAGTATATCACTTGTAACTGTGGGGTTCTCAAGTGAGAGAAACATTGGGTTTTTTGCAAAACTTTCCCTTTAGTCTTTTTTTTTCCTCAAAGAAATAACTTCGTATCTAACATCATAATAAAAAACTGTGGGGTTCTCAAGTGAGAGAAACATTGTTTTTTTTGCAAAACTTTCCCTTTAGTCTTTTTTTTTCCTCAAAGAAATAATTTCATATCTAACATCATAATAAAATTGTTTTATAATTATGTTAAGAATCTCTGCTTTTGCACAATTTCTAAAGGACTGTGTTCAGTATTGGAGTCAACTGGGGTAGGAAGTGCAGAGTAAACTTCTCTCTGTGCTCTTCCTCTCACTGTTCTGCTGGAAGCTGTTTGAAGAGTTGACACAAATGAGCTTCTTACCACAGAGTCCGATTCACCTGGGAAAAAAAAATTCCCTTTGGAGAAGGTGTCCGTGCAGTTCTGTGACACAAATGGTAAAAATGACCTTAATGAAATAAGGAGAAAGGAAAACTATTCAAGAAAGCATTTTCTGTCTATAGGGATTTTTTTAGAAATAATGTGTACAGAACATCTTTTAATACAAAGAAATATCATGCCTTACAGGGGAAGGCCCATTTCTTGGTAGTGCCCCCAACAGCTTGCAGAAGAACTCGCTGTCCATGGCTTTGAGCACCCAGGGTGGCAGCATGAGCAGGCTGAATGTGCTCCTCTTCCTGCTTTAGGTGCTTGTAACACAACTTAAACATATATAGTGAATGGTAGAAGTACATCTTTGAGAGATGCATTGATTTTAGGTCTATTCACTTCTAAAGTAAAATGAACTGCTACCCTGAAAGCTTCTTTCAGAATTGCAGCCTCGTAGCTCCAAGCAGACTGTCAGGCTGCATGTTTATTTACTGCTCCATTGCACCCCCGTGATTTATTCTTTCTCACATTCCACTATTGATTTTTCTGTTCTGTCTTTCTTCAAACACAAATATGAAGAAGTTCCTTGTAAGCCAAGTTGCCTTAACCACTGTTTGAAGAGCCCTTTCTTTAGGGTCTCTCTCCCCAGCCTGTGGCAGCCAGACAAGAGCCTTTAGCTCAGCCTTCATCCAGCTGGGAACACCAGCACAGCTCCAGCCATGGAAACTGTGGAGATCAGGCCCCAGCTGCCAGAGAGTTCCAGAGGAACTGCAGAACACTCCACAGCCAAATTCTGTGATGTGATCACAGGTGATTGTCATAACTTTATTCCTGGAGCTTTATAGGGAAACATATTTTGCCCATATTTTAGAAGATTTCTTATTACTGCCCTTTTCACTAACACAGAAGATCAACAGATGTCTACAAAACCTTCTGGGATCCCCTTTTCTGTAGTCAAGTGGCTGTTCTTTGTGTTCAATACAGTCTCATCTTTGAAATTCAGTGTAAAAATGTAAAGGTTTGACTGGGAGATGAGGAATTAGGTAGGGTTGTTAACATGCCTTTACAGCTGTGCATTTCTTTGGTTAGGAGAAACTTTGCTTCTCTACAATTTTGTGAACACTTATACATTTCTCCCAATAATCTTTTATGTTTACTGTCTTGATTAGTTATTGCTCATGTGTTTTTGTTTCTAGTTTATACTCCAGTCTAATGAGATTACACAAGATCTAAAAAGATACTCAAATTTGCTAAACCATACTGAAAGTTTTGCTCACATGTGTGATTCTGGTTGGTTTTGATTTATTGGTTGGTTTTTTGTTCTTTTTTTCCTCCACTGTGTGTTTCTCTTTTTCCTGTTCAATGAAAACAAATGAAACTTCTTTTAATCAAGTACCATTTTGTAGGCTTTCATTGCTGCAATATTTAGTATTTAGTTGGCATATGAGTATTGTTTAATTGCAGTGTGTACATAATGCAGGAATATAGACAAATGAGTTTTGCAAATCTTCTATCCAAGGAAAATTATGTCTACTTAATATAAAAGGTAAATGTTGCATCTAACTTAATTGGAAGCAACTTATTTCTGTTGATAAAGAATATTCTGTCATTGGCTTCATTCTATACACTAGCAATATCCTTTCATTCCTCTGGACTAGAAGGTACTTCATATGCCCATGCCTTAAGGAGGGCTATTTTCTTCTCATTCCATCAACAGGTATTAGCACTAGGAGGGTGAATTTATTCCTCCAGAAGTAAAGATTTTCCATTCTCAATGTCAGACAAGTTGATAAATCACTGTAAGCCAGGGGCTTGTGCTGGGACTCAAGTACAGTTGGTCGTCCATACATAGACATGACTGCCATAGTTTTTACAGGACAGAAAGACACTCTGGGACACACAGGTTCAGATTTTAGGTGGAAAAAGGGCACATGTAAAATGGTGAAATCAGCCACTGAGAATTTTCTATGAGCAGTCAGAGAAACATGACAGGAAGGGAGTTTACATGTGGAAATGGGAGAGCTTCCCATGGTTTCTCATCTACTCCACATGGAGCTGCCTGGCTCCAACCTTGCCCCACCCCACCACAACTGAAACGGCGTTTGATTCCAGAGGAGCACATTTCCACGGAGACTAAAGAAACAGCTGACCAACCCTGCACATGTTCTGCCAGGCTCTTATCAATACAAAATTACTAAAATAGTGCTCTAAAGCCAGTGAGATAATTTCTGTGATGGGTATCCCTACAATAAACTACAAGTGATGCTTTCAGGAGCTCTTTTGGTTATGTGCTGTATCTGGAGCAAGATTAGTCTTTCATATTTTGGTGTGCTCAAAGTCACAATAAATAGCATGTGAGTTAACCCTTCACCCCTTGAAACAGTAACAGATTCTTCTCCCCAAAAAAATATTAGAACTGCAAATCATAAATACCATAAAGCAATCAAAGCTTGCAGAGATAAAGCCAATATTGTGTTCTGCAGGTTTAATGAAAAATCTCTGTTGATTTTGTAGTCATGCTTTCATTTGATCTATTTCTCAGGCTTTTTTGTGATGAAAAATCTGAGCAGATTGGTTAATAAAAAATTACTATTCTCTGGCCATTTTCTTTTATAAATATCTATTAACAGTTAGAGTCCATTTTTATTTAAATCTGTTTCCAGAAAAAAAAATTATTTTGGAGTTACTTTTTGTAGCGGGGGGGTCCCGGGAGCAGGGGAATCCAGCCAGAGTCACGATACGAACACCGATACGATTTGAGCATCGTGCTCCAGTTTTATTATTCGGTTACACCAAGTTATACTTTTTCCAAAGTTCACGCCCCTTTCCCATGAGAAAGCCTCTAAGCAGCGGGGGAGCTGACCAGTGTATACCTTTTCCCAAGGCTGTTCAAGGCTGCCGGCTGGCAGGTGCCTAGCAAGCCTATCTTCAGCCTAAGGCCCCTTCAGGGGTACTTCTGCAACAGCCCTGGGATGCCCAAGCCCTCCTGGGGTATCCTACATTCCACAAGGAATCCCTCTACACATCCCCCATTTTCTTTTTGGGCAACCCAGGTCTGGTCGATGATTTTTCGCAGCCCTGCTTTAAGGTAAAAAAAAATACACCCAAGTGTTATTAAGCCTAATATAACTACAAATAGCAATCGGCAGCCTTCTACTACCAAGGTACACAGCCATCTGGTGATACCCAGACCCTTAAGCCAATCTCCAATAGGGTCGTCTGTCTCCTGAAAGATGTGTAGGCCCCTCTGGAGGTCAGAGAGGTGCTTGTGAATTGGGACAGAGTGGTCAGAAAGATTCATACAGCACATACTCTGGAACTCTTCGCAGCCGTGGCTGTGAGCTAGTAGTAGAAAATCAATGGCTGCTCGATTTTGTAATATAGTATGTCCAACACTAGTAACATCTGCGCTTAGCTCATCAAGCATCTGCGAAGTTATGTTTAACTTATCCCTCTCCCAGCAAGCAAGTTTATGCAAAATAGCGTGAGCCCTGGCTGCCGAAACACCAGGTAACAACATAGATACTAGCCAAATTAACTGCCTTCACTTGATCTAAATGGACGGACAGCTGATTGAAAATGTCCGCTAATGCTCCTGTCTCAAGACAGTCAAAAAACAATTTCTCACTCTACCTCTGTGTCTGGTGCTATACCCAAAAATTTATGCAACTCTCCTTCTTGGTTTTGCCTTTGGGGAGGGTTCCCTGACACCTACCACATGTCACTAGCAACCACCTAGGGCAGCTGTTACATTCGCCCCAGAGTCTCACTATTTCTCCTGCTACGGAGAGTGGTGGATTTGGCAAGTCCTCAGCCCCCTCACTCAGCCACGTCTGCAGCCTCTCCCAAGGCTCCTCAGGACAGGTTTCAGAGTTCCAGCTGTTGAAGTAGTGGCGTCACTTTCTTCAGGAGCTGATGCTGACTGTGCTTTCTTGTTTCGGGGTCCTGTAGCATGGCACCATTTTGCTGGGCACAGCTCTGGTCAGTGATGCAGCGATGACTTGTCCCTGTTGTTGCAGGACATTCTGTAGCATTGCAGTCCACGTTCGTTCCCAGAGCAGGAACTGTGAAGGGGTTAACAACAACTGTACGATGCTGATGTAGTAATTTGAACACAGGACATCCGCTGTAAAGATAGACTGCAAAATGCTTTGTGTAGATAAGTCAGCAAGCTTTTTGATTACTTTTTGCGTTATTTGTTGGTACTTCTCCTTCTTTTGGGGCTGCTTCCGGGCCGCCCCGGCCGGCTTTGGCTTTGCAGGAGATGAAACCGCAGAAGCCGCGCTGCTGCCGGACGTCCCGCTGTTCGGCGGGGGGGGTGAACTCTCTGCTGCTTTTGGCTGGGTTTTAGGACCTCTCTGTTGCTCTGCCGCTTTCGGCAGGACAGCAGGACTGCCTGTGTCTCCTTGGCCCGCCTGCGCCCCGCCCCCTGGGTCTGGCGGCTCAGCTTCCACATTCGCAGCCATTCCTCCCTCGGTCGTCGGAAGGGTAACATCCGGCTCTGCCGAGTTTAGCAGTTCCTGCACTGAGCGGACGCGCGCCGCCGCGTTTTTAACCGTTTTTCTCGTGGCCAGCCCGAAGGACCATGCTACCCTGGACTCTGCTCTGGTCTCTGGCCGCCGCTCCATAAGACCCCCGTCTGTTCCTTTCCCAGAGCTGCTATTCTCTAAAACCTCTATGGCAGCTATAGCAACTGTCTTTTCTGTTTTTATTTCTGTGAGAGTGCTAGTTACTGCCCTCCAGGTTAAGCCGAGGGCTTTAGCTTCTTTAGCTGCCTTTCCTCCCTCAGTCGTGGACAGGCACAATTTTTATCCAACTTCCCCCCACGCTTCGGTTGAGAACAAACGCGAAGTGTAACTCAATAATCCATGTTCCCGGGCCCACATAACGAGGGCATTCAGATCTCGGTCTTTTAGGATCTCGCCTCTCATAGAGAGAATATTAGCTAGGAGTCAAGGTCCTGCCCCGTAGTCCATAGCTTCTGTGTTGCGGGTATTCGCTCGGCCGCGCGAAAATACGGTCTCCGGCCACTCAGCTTTGAGGTTTAGCCCCCGGCTTTACTCGGCTTCGGGACTTATCTTCCGGCCTTCTATTCTGCTTCGAGACCGGGCCCCCGGCTTTACTCGGCTTCGGGGCCACCCGCTCTGGTTCCCCTGGCTCCGCCGCACCGATACGATGAAATTCGGAGACTTACCGCATTGAAGCGAACCTGCCTGAAGCAAAACTCACTCGGGTCCCTGCCGTTCGGGCGCCACGTGTAGCAGGGGGGGGTCCCGGGAGCAGGGGAATCCAGCCAGAGTCACGATAACGATACGATTTGAGCATCGTGCTCCAGTTTTATTATTCGGTTACACCAAGTTATACTTTTTCCAAAGTTCACGCCCCTTTCCCATGAGAAAGCCTCTAAGCAGCGGGGGAGCTGACCAGTGTATACCTTTTCCCAAGGCTGTTCAAGGCTGCCGGCTGGCAGGTGCCTAGCAAGCCTATCTTCAGCCTGAGGCCCCTTCAGGGGTACTTCTGCAACAGCCCTGGGATGCCCAAGCCCTCCTGGGGTATCCTACATTCCACAAGGAATCCCTCTACAACTTTTGTACTGCTTGTCTTAGAAAATTTGGGATTACCTATTATACAACTCAGAGTATTTTATTTTCTTTTTACTTTATCTTTGAGAGATATTTCCTGTCTCTCAAACAAGCTTTCGATATGACAGTGAAATGAAGAGAATATTTTTTTCCCTTTTCTGAAATGGAAAAGAACTACCCTAAAACTATTTCAACACAGGTACAGGCATTTAAAATTAGTAAGTATCTAAGAAGCAAATATTAGTGCCATTTGAGGAATAAGCAGTTGCTGTGCAGTTGGCGATCTCGTAAAGAGGAGTCAGCTAAATATTTGTTATTTATTGAGCCTCATCAATGTGTACAGTCATGTAAAAATTATTACAACTCTTTTAGGAACTGTTTTACCCTTTCACCATAGGAAAAAAAAAATAGGTCAACACTGTATGCTATTAACACTGAATAACATTCCAGCACAGTAAAATTTTAGCAGCTACCTGTTTCTGGAGGTGAGAAAAAGGACTGCAGATACGTAAAATCTCAACCTTTTAACTAAGGTCTCAAGCACACTATTTTCATTAGATAATCTGTTCAATTGACATGTGTCTTTATAAATGATTTTCACTAATTAGGTTCTTAACAATAACTTCTAAACTTTTTTCTGATAGCTGTACTTGCAGAAGTTAGTCACAGTATTTATTTAGTAATAACTACTCTCTCTTTTCACTGATCTTCAATAAGGACATTTGCAGCTATAACAGCTTAATTGCAAATGTTTCCATATAGCACATTACACACATGATCAAGTTAGTGCTTCTTTTAAGAAAATCCTGCTTTCCTTACAGTAATCTGAGTATTTTTATTTTGAAGGTGGTAGTAGTTTTGCCTCCTTTTTGGATTACTTTTATTTCTCTGTTAAGTAAAAAGTAGAACACCTAGTTAGGCCACTCACAAACCCTTCTGATTTTTATTTGTGGACTTGTGTTAGAAATAACACTACAGCCTTTATACAAACATTATTTATAACAGCTGTAATGTTCAACTGTGTTAGTACAGTCACCACAGCCCTGGGGCACTGGGAGAGCTTGCAAATTCTCAACAATAGCAACTGATCATTTGGGGGAATTTATTTTCTGCTTGAAAATTCAGAGGTTGTGGTACTTGGCTTAAATAAATTTCAAGATAAGCTGCTTTCATCTTCATTTGTTTTCATGTGACTATCCCTATCTGAGGTCCTTGATATGATCTCCATCTGGCTGCCTGCTAAGCATTTGCTTTCCTGGGAAGGTTTCATCTCTTCCCTTCTGGAGGTCAGGGCTAAGCCACTTGTTTTGCTTGACCAGACTGGTTCATGCGTTTGTTTCTGTTGGGGATTAGGATTCTTCCTTTTGTTTCTTTCTCTCAAAGAACTGTCTCACATACGTGTTGATAGGAGACAATAAAGACCGGGTACTTAAGAGAGACAAAAGAAGTGATCACAGCTCAGGGAAGGGGTCCAGCTGGCTACTGTCTCTTTTTACCTGCGGGTTTCTCTGGGAAGGGCAGAGATACCGTGAGAATTGGGCTGGGGAAAAGGGGTTGGGTGCAGTTCCTATCTCTCTCTCTTTCGGCTTTAGAGGAGAACGGTCGACCTGCTGCCTGCGGGGGGGCATGTTCCACTGCTGCTGCTGGAGCCCAACCCAGTCCTGCTTCTTCTGCCATGGGGTGAGCTTTTGCTCATGAGAGCAACCACTGAACTGGGGCATTATTAACACCCTACTTCACTAAAAAAGGACTTCCACCATCTGCTGGCTTACCTCAGGGATCCCCACACCCCCTCCCCCTCCAAGGGAGTCTCTCTCTCTCAGTGGCATTCAGGAGCCCAAGGGCCACTGCCCCTGCCCCGCCCTTCCTCTGTCACTGCTCGGAGGATTCTTTGCTACTGTAACTCGCATCCCCTGCCTGCCCAGCTGCCCCACGGTTTCAGCTACAGCTGCTGAGTTTCTGATACATCTCATCTACCACTCCGGGACTTGCTCATCCCTGCCTTCCCAGCTGTTACTCCGAGGTCCCTGCTACAGCTCTTTTGGCTATCCAGAGGGGGCACCGGGATCGCCTACCCCTGGGGGTTCTCAAAGGAAGCCCCGTTTCCATCCCTTCCTGTCAGCTGCACCCACAATTGTCCGAATGGAGAAAAGATGGCCAGACTCACGCCACAGCGCCCTCTGCAGGAGCGGGGGCATCATTGCACCCGCCCTGCCCAGGCAGGAGCCACCAGCGCCCCTGCTGGCTGTGACCGGAACTGCACCAACGGGGAAATGGCTTAAGGAGCAGAAAGACTGTTTATTGGGTTTTCTGGTTTATTCTTTCTTTTCTTTGTTGTTGCTGCCATTGTTGTTGTTTGTTTGCCTTGTTATACACATACATATTAGTAAAGAACGGTTATTTCTTTTCCCATATCTTTGCCTGAAAGCCCCCTTAATTTCAAAGTTACAATAATTTGGAGGGAGGGGGGTCGTTTTCTTCATTCCAAGGGAGGTTCCCACCTTCCTTGGCAGACACCTGTCTTTCAAACCAAGACAGTTTCTTCAGGATTCTTTTAAAACTTGACACCATGGGTCAGAAACTAATAGGCATCAATACAGTAGATACGAGATATTTGTATTTAACTTGATCACTTCAACTGCACATTGCTCCTGAGCTGGCAGACAGTAGTTAGTCTGAATCACTTCCATGGGGGGGGGGGGGGGGGGGGAAATGTATTAAAGTTGTGTTGAAAATTGTGAAGGTATTATCTTACAGTAGTTTTGATCTTTGTAATGCTGTATTAGATACTTAAGTTATAGAGGAACTTGACTTTTCAGGGAAGGAAAGGTTGAGACCAAAGAGCTCAGACAGGAGTAAATTCTGGTCAAGACACCAGACTGTGTCTTGGCTCACTGAGGCAGGAAGTCCTGCTCCCCTTTCAGAGCAGCTGAGCCACTTAAGGAGGTGACCAAGCTGATGGAGGATGAAAGACTTGGATGGGGTATGACACTTGTATGTGAAAATAGAAGGAAAAGAGATACAAAGTATTAACTTTAGTAAGATCAAACTGTAAGGCAAGACAATAAATAAAAAAGCATCAGGGAAATAACTTGCATTAAAATTAATGTATTTCAATTATGGTTCTTTTCCATCTGCTTCAGGTCATAGTTTTTTCTTCTCCTTCCATCCAGCCAGCCAGCCAGCCAGCCACTGGATTTCATCATCTCGGCCTTTCAGAGCTATTCTTTGGTTGTATTTCTCAGGCTAGATCACAATATTGTCATTTATTCTAGTTCAAAGTCTTTGAAGCTTTCCTGCTGCCTAGACCCACTGATACAACCCATTAAGTACTGTTTGCTTAGCCATTGACTGGGCCACAATTATCCAAATGCCATTTTAAAGGATATGACCAATTCGAGCATTTTTCTTGAACAGAAAGCAATGGTGGAAGGATGGTTAATGCACAAATAACATTATTAATTAAATTAGCTGGTTTAGTTACTGTGAGAAGTGAAGGCAGAATGTTTATAAACTCTATATGAGCTCTATGTTATTGTAACACCCAGCATATAGTCTGAGAAATGATTCATCTGTTTAGGTGAAAATTATCATCTTCCAGGAAGAGGAATAAAGGTGATCTGTTACTAAGGGTCTGGATTTGAGACTCTTGAGAAATCTGGAGTACTTCTTAAAATGTTGGGCAAATACTTTTCTCACTGTAGCTCCATAGCCATCTTTCCTTATGCCCTTGGTTTTTTGTTCAGTGAAATTGTATATTCCTTCAAGAAGGAACTTTTGCATATTTTGATAAGTTATGCATCTTGGCACAAGAAAGATCTGATTGTTTTAAAGCAGTTTTTTGAGGTCTTACATAGAAACAGCAGGTGTTGTAATAACAACAGTAGTCACTGTGTTATTATATCTTGCACATGCATGGTCATGATT
This sequence comes from Corvus hawaiiensis, assembly GCF_020740725.1. Taxonomy (NCBI): domain Eukaryota; kingdom Metazoa; phylum Chordata; class Aves; order Passeriformes; family Corvidae; genus Corvus; species Corvus hawaiiensis. Next base: position 13,253,702 of record NC_063227.1, on the reverse strand, counting down.
AGACTTGACAAATCTGTAGCAGAAGTGTCATCTGATCATACAGATAAAGTTTTCCAGGTAGCAGATGTTGAAGATTGCTTGTTTTGACCAATTCAAATGTTGTTTCATTTATTAAACATAAACTCAGTGGGTAAGTTAAGAATAATCTCAATTAAAACATTAAAGAAAACAAAAAATGGAAAAAGGAGGCATTGCTGATAATGGCAGGCTGGGTTGGTTTCTGACATTTTTATCAGAGCTTTTGTCCTCCCCACTCCTGTCCTGTCAGAACACAATGATGGTGATGTTATTTGAGGCCAGTGAGTCAGGCTGGTTAAATATATTTTCCCCCATAATAGCTGGAAGCCACCAGAAATCCTGTAGTGGCTAATTATTAAATTATCTGTCTCTAAGGAAAATTTCCTCTTAACTATGTGAGCTGGCTTATTCCCTGGAGGAAGAATGTTTTATATTTCTCCTATAATTATACAAGGGAGCTTAGAAAGTGTTGAAATAAATTCCTTTTTTAAAATAAGTGGATATTAGAAAATTATTAAATCCATTTTCAGCTTTAGACACAAAATAACTAACGTGGAAAGCAGACAAAAGATGGAAAAAAAACCTTCCAGAATATTTTCTTTTCTTTTGAAGGGTGGATGTTAGTTGAATATTTTGTCTCTCAGAAATGGTTAATAAAAGTGGATTTCATACTGACTGCTGGGTAGAATGGGAAAATCAAGCCTGGCATTGCACAGCCTCTCCCATGCCTAGTCCCAGGCTTGCTGGGTCTAGCCCACTACATGCCTGCACCAGCAGAACAAAAGCCATTTTCAGCTGATCTCAGACATGAGAGCGTGAAAAAAATGTCACAAATTTGTCTGGCTGTATGTCTCGGTTTTGAAAGACAGGTGTCTGCTAAGGAAGGCAGAGGCCCCCCTTGAAGTGGCAGATATAACCCCTTTTCCCTCCAAGTTATTATATTTTGAAATCAAGGGCCTTTAGGCAAAGATGTGGGAAATAGGAATAACAGTTTTTTACTCTATATATATATGTATATAACCAGTCAAACAAAACAACAACAACTATGGCAGTAACAGCAATCACAAACCCAGTGCCAGCCTTCTCGGCTGTCAGGCCCTTCCCCCTCGGGTGCAGTTCCGCTCGCAGCCGGCAGGGGCGCTGGCGGCTCCCGATGAGCAGGGCAGGTGCGATGGTTCCCCCGCGGCTGCAGGGGGCGCTCCGGAGCGAGCTCGGGGAGCACGCGGCTCTGGTGCCCTGGGATCCCGGGAAGGGATGGAACAAAGGCTTCACAAACCGCTGGGCAGTTGATCTCGGGCTCTCAGGAACAGGAGGCTGGAACGGCAGGGATGAACGCAAATCCCGGGTGGCAGACGAGATGTATCCAGATGGGAAAAACCCACGGAGGCCCAGGCAGGCAGGGTGAGCAGGGCTACAGTGTAGCGAAAGCTCGAAGCAGCAGCGGAGCAGGGCAGCCACAGCTCGGTCTCCAGCAGGGCAGGGAAAGCGGCTTTTGGGGTCCCGGCATTGTTTCCAGCAGGAAGAAAGAACGGCCAAAAAGAAAGAAGCAGCAGCTCCTTTCTCTGCAGCTTCTCTCTCCGGACGCTCAGAGCGAACTGCCCCCACACCCAGGTGTAGACAAAAGAGTAGCCAGGCCTGCCCCACTCCCCTTTTTGTCTTTCTTAAGTACAGCTATTTGTCCCCTAGCAACATGCATATGGGAGAAAATTCCTTTAACAGGAAAACCTAAGACTAAACTAAAACCCCAACACTGTAAAACTCTATTTAAAAGTTTGTAGACAGTGTTATAAGTTAATTGAGCATCACTGTCCCAGGGAGACCATATAAAAGAATAACCAGAGCTGAGTCAAGACCTACTGTGGTTTTGAGGCTGCCAGTTTGTGTAGCATCCCACACTCTGCGGATGGGCTGAAGTTAATAATTGGTATAATTAATCACCTACTAAAATTGTGTCATTGTAGCACAAGGGAGATGTGTGCAGAAGGGGTACAAGCCAGTGTTGACTGTGATTCTGAGAGGCTGTTGTTAACATGAAGATAGAAAACACCACTCACTGGTCAGCCCTGGTGAATCCCAAGACAGGGTGAGTGCTGTCTTGCCACCACAGTGAGCAGCAGATGTTGAAGAGAGTAAAATTTTCCAACTGATTTCATGCTTAGCTTGATGATACTTTTGTAGTTTTTCTTCCCAACCCCTTCCTGTGGGATAACCTTGGGATACAGTGAGAGCAGATCAGGGCTGACCACGTCAGTGTGGGGCATTCATCCAGGCCTCGGGCAGGAGCCAGGAGATAATTTTGTCTCAAAGCCAAGGAAACCTGACTGATGACCAGCACTACAGGAAAGAGGACTCACAATGTTGGAACAGAGCCAGTCACAAAACTGCCTTGCACAAGCAGGTGAAAATGAAATATTACAGTCTTATACTACAGTCAATTAGTGACTACAGACAGGATATTTATGGTAGGAAGGAGGTATGCAATGTTTAAAGCAATGGAGCGTATATAAGAAAATTTATTTGGAAAATAAAACAACACCCACTTAAATGTCATATACACAGCTTAGGCCAGTGTTTAACTATGATGAGAACAATTAAGCTTATAATGAAAAAGGTGAAAGCAAGTACTGGGCTATCAAAATGTTGCCTTGCTTTGCAAAAATGTTAAGTTGGCACACATTAATTATTTGAGTAATTCTTGAAAGCCAAATGTCTGCAAAGGTACTGAGATTGCATGTAAATTCAGAAACACAAGGACACTGCTGGAGACAGGTACAGTGCAGTAGAGCGTAAGAAATGCAAACTGAATTGCATAGCATACAAGCAGCATTAAAGAAATGTATTTCAGCTTCCAGTCCGTGAACCCAAACATGCTGTACATTATGCAGACTGCTTAGCAATTTGCATAATTATAAACTCCCCTTGAAACTGTAAACATAACTGCAAAATTCAGTAATACAAAAAAAAAAGCAACATTAATATGAATTTCTTATTTGACTTTTAAATTTTTTCAGGGTCTTTGAAAACACAGGTTTTAGAACAGGCCAAATAGAGACTTTTACAGTAACAAGTAATCTATATTGGAAAGAAATGGAGCATAAAAATAGAAACTTTCTGTTTTAATATAAAGTAGTGGTCTTATTGACTGGTAAATTTTATTTTACAATTTAGATACATGTAGGTTTCGGGGGTTCTGGGGTCCAGTCGGGACGGCCGGACGTAGACGGTGACGGATGGAGACGAGAGATCTCTATAGGCAGGTCTTGGGACACAGTCGGTTTATTGTAAAGGGCGTGGGTATTGGGGCACTGCTCAGAGCTGGTAGACTCAGCTCTGAGCAGGCCCAAGAGAGCAAGAGAGTGAACGGGTGAGAGAGAGAGAGAGAGAGAGTAGGAGCAAGAGTAGAAGTGGAAGAGAGGAATGAATAGAAGAGAGAGAATGAATAGAAGTGAGAATGAGAATTGAGAATGAGAATGTCTGAAGTCCTGGTTACAATACAATAAATCATCTTCTGCACTGAATATTCTAATTGTCACTAACCAATCTAATACAAGATACAAATCCTATAGCATTTACATACAGCCTATAAGAGTTCTTATATTACCATAGAGTGTTACATCTTAACTTCTAAAAACTACTCTTTGGACCCCTTCTGCTGAGCTAGTAGGGTCTGCTCTGACCCTTGGACCTGTTTGCAAGCAGAGGGTATTGTTCCATCAAGAGGGGATTACTTCAGTGGCCATACCATTGTTTTCTAGTTGTTCAGTAACTAAGACCTGGTATTTCAAAAGTGGCTTTCATTTCGATGTTGCCTGTAGTTTTCATATTCCCAAAATCTTTTGTCAGGCAATCATATTTCCAAGGCTTTCCTGTTTCATCTTCCCCAACAGATACATCCTTGAATTCCTCCAAAAAGTAGTCCATTAAACCACAGACTGCCAATATATGAGGGGGTTCAGAAAAGATTATCTTTATTGCTGTGGATGGCAGACAATATGATTACGTTGGAGGACTCTGCTTTGGCTAGAGAGCAGAGGAGCTGCATTAGCAGCAGAATACTAATATTGATAGTACTTCACAGGAGAGTGCAGAAGAGTTCTTCCAGGGAGATTGAGGGAAGAAATATAGAAGTTTAAACATGAAAATGAAAGAACTCTCAAGGAGACAGGAATGAAAAAATAATCCTTTTATTAACAAAAAAGGAAGAGAATACTGCATTGGGAACTTCTGTGAGTTTTATGTCCGGTTCATATTTTAAAGAAACCCTGGTCTGGGGAGCAATTAGGGAGGAAAACTTCTGCCCCGGAGAAAACTGTTGCCCCCTGAGGGGACCTGTAGTGGGGTAATTTATGTCATAGCTTGAGGTAGACTTGTCATGTTTTGTGTACAGTAAGTGACCCCACTAATGCAAAGGCTGCAGAGTAACTTCAGCCCTAGTGTTGGCTGCTGAAAACTCATAACCACAGGAAACAGTGCTCTGGTGGTGCTCCTCACAGCAGCATTTCTGAAGTTCCCCGCTGATTCTGCTTTGTATACTGAAAGATGTATGAGGGAAAAAATAATGCAAAGATGGAGTCCTTATGGAGTCTAAAGAGTTCTAAAGGGTAAGTGGTATGTTGGTAGTGCTGGTGCATCACTACCCTGCATGTTTCAGTCCTCAGCAATTTCATTGCAGGGCTGTTTGTGTGAACTTTGAGACAAGCAAAGATGTGTTTCCGTTTACCTCTGTGAGCATTCTGAGTCATCCTTCACCATTCCCCATTCCAAAGAATAAGCTCCTTAATTCCAGGCTTTTAAAAAAGCTTTTTGAAATTCAATAATTAAAACAAGCATCAGGAAAACAAACAATTATCAAGCAAACAAAACAAAAATTATAAGCCTCTATGCAAAAGAAATAATAACCCTGGCAGAGAAAACTACTTATAATTTTTTCTAGCGAGAATGACATAACAATAAGTACTGTGTAATCTTCCTTTTTTTTGTGTTCCCAGGAAAGAGAAAAGCTGCTATCTCAGGCAGAGCAGAATCCAGTTAATATTCTGTGTCCTCAGACCAATTAGACAAGTTGAGGAATCAATCTCAGTCAGACTCATGCCTGGGTATTGGCTGTGTGGGTGGGGGATGGTTGATGGCTAATAGTCGTTTCTTTTAGAAAGAACATGAATGCTATATTTTGCCCATATGTACAATAATATTGTCATTAAGATAAGATTTCTGAAAGGTTTTCATTTTGAATACCCTTTTAACAAAATACTTGGAGACTCCACTCTCTTTATTTTTCTTACCTATTTACAATCTTCCCATTAGTGTGACCAGTAATGGGATTTACCTGCAAGTGATCACTAACTGACTAAATCCACAGAGACAATTTATTTATATGGTAATTTCAGGAGGATTAGGAAGGTGTGGACTAGGAACACATACCAATATTTGAATTCTTTTGTATTTCTGAGGCTTAATTTGGACCACCAGTTCAGCTGCTTGTTCTTCTCACCATTTGTGGATAAAGTACTCTGCAAATCTTGCATGGATTTAAGCTCCTGAGCTATTGAGCATAAGTTAATGCAGACTGTGAAGCTGTAGGGCAGAGGCTACCAAACTTCCTGACGCTGAGGGCCATTTTCTGAATTATTTAACTCTTTCTTATAGCCATATCCTTTTGCAACTCTCTCTGCGTCCCCTGTATCTTACAGACCAAGCCCTTACACCCCATTGTCTCTTTACCCATCGCTGTTCAGGAACAGAGGTAATTTTGGCAGATTGCTGTTATTACATTGTACAATAGAGACCTCTGGGTTCTCTTGAAGAGTAAAGCTCTATCTGCTTGTTAACAAGCATGCATACTTATGGTTTGGTGCTATTTTTTGTTGAACTCCTCCCTGTTTCAGAAATGCACTGACATTTAAATAACATTGTTCTGGGATTGCCTGTTCTCTTTTCCTCAGCTTGTGCCGACCTCAGGTTCAGCAGCCAGCACTCACTCTCCTGCCCTTCCACACCTCTGATTACAAACACCCTTGAGTTACGCTGCACTCGGGCAGATTTTTCTCCCATGTGGTATTGCAGGCTGAACCCTCTAAGCAAGTGTCCTAATTTGAGGTTATTGAATTCCACATGTTCTCAGTCACTCCGGCAACATGCTTTTAGTAGTTTCTCCATCAACTGTAAAACTGACAATAATCTAGCATTCTCAGTTGACAAAGGCTGGCAGAGGTAGGTGAGATTCTGCAGGTACTGTACACAGGTAAATAAAGAGTACCACCTTTACATTTGCACAGTAGCTCATTTTCTATGTTTGTTCTTTGGCTGTGCCACTTTTATTCTGCCTTGAGCTATGTGCAGTAGTAGTCTGAAAAAAAACAGTCAACACAATGTTTTCTCCCTATTCTTGCTTTTAGTAAGCTTTGTAATTATTTGAGTAGACATCTTGATAGAGTGGGCCCAGTTGTTCAGAGGAGCAGACCTGGGGCTGCCTCTCTGTGTGCAGGCTGGGCTTGTGCCTGTCTGTACCATGCTCGGAAAAATTCTTTGGAAGAGTGGAGGGTCTTTGCTAGGCACCCAGGGTTTCATTTTGAAATAAACTTTCTGTGATGAGTAAACCCAAGAAGGCTGTTTTCATTGTTTTAATAGAGTTTACATGCCTCAATCAAACCATGTAAGAAAGAACCAATTAAAGAAATCTGTGTGTTTTCTATAGCATTCTCCAGGATGCTGTCAATAAGCATATTTTGCTGCCTGCTGCCTGTCTGTTACCAATTGTTACCTTTTACCACAGATACTCTTTTCTTTCCCTGCCCATTGTTTTAGTTACTTCATGAATAAAGAGAATTTAATTTGCCTCAATCTTAGAACTACTGCATTTTTAATTGCAACTGATATGGGACTGTCAGACCTTAGCATACTATAACATGTATTAGCTGCTCCAGCTGGCTCTGGTAAACAACCTCTTTCAGTAATATTTCATTTCTATGCAGCTGGAGGTTTGCCTCACCATGCAGCATACATATTTTAGCCTAGAATAGTTAAAAGTACATTTGAAAAGCAGAAATTCAGGAAACTAGTACTCACGTATACTGGGCAGTGTTAATGTTTCTGTCACACTGAAAGAATTTTACAGTCTCTTATTTAATTTTTGGATTTGAGTCCTGCAGAGAACTTGTAAATAGTCTGTTCTGGATTGGACAGCAAACCATCAGGATTTACAGAAGGTGTTTTTAGGGAACAGGCAGGGATGTTTCTCCCAAGGCATCCCTCCCTATGCTTCATCTCTCTGCCCCTCCTCCTTCCTTTGTGTGCAGCGAAGTCCTTCTTCATTAGCATCCTCTGGAAGATAAGGCATTGAGATCCTCAGAAGTGGCCTTTCCTCACCAGATGGGGGTGGGTGTTCTCTATTATTCCTTTTTCCAACTCATTATGTTATTTTTACCAAACAGTTGTTCAGGAAGGTCTGCTAGGATTTGTTTATAAAACCAGGCAGCACAGAGAGTAGAGAGCTAATACCGTCATTTTCTACATTGTCTGGAGTTTAATTAGCCAGAGAGAGGTTTGGGCAGCTCTGAGACTTTCTGAGCAGCATGGTCAGTAGACTGTGGGCGTGTGTGTGTATGGATGCGTTCAGGCCAAACCACCCTCTGACTTCAGTCTTGTCAGATGTTCTTTTTCTGGTTATAAAGAAGAGAGTGCCAGGTTTTACAGATATTAAGGCCAAATATCCTGTTAGGTACACACACCTCTCCTCTCTTAATTATTCTATTGGCACACTGTGTAAGCTTCTGTCAAAGCACCTGAGGACATGAATCACTACTTTCAAACACGTTTGGGGAACAGCTGTAGTACTCACAGCTGGAAACTTGACCTTAAGTAGTTCTTAAAGTACATAAATAATACAGATGTTCTAGGTGTTACTGTAGTTTTGCAGGATCACAGATTTTATTGTTTGACTTTCCATTATTCATTTGTTCTTTGTGCTTGCATGGTGTCTGGTCAGAAACTCTTATTCATTTACAAACGTTAATTAAACTGCTCACCTATTGCTAGGTAGGTTCAGGTGCTGTACATGCTTCAAAATTGCTCCTCTTTGGTGTCTTTTTGAGTGGTATCTTTTCTCTGTTCCTGTGTCAGACCTGTCTGGGACAGAAGCTGGCAGGTGAAGGTCTTCCCTGCAATGATCCCTTCTTCATCCTCCCTTTGCAGTGCATCTGCTGTGGTTGACTGGCAGCTGGCACAGTCACCATTTTCTCCAAACTTCAGAAAAATTGTAGGTGATGTGACAGCTCTGTAACTCCCACCAGTGCTGTGATAGTGCCAGGAAATTAAATAAGTCAATATAGACACAAAAAGTGACAGTACAAGAAAAGTACTGATATTAAGTAGAAAGTGCTGTCAAAGTAAAACCACTTGAGAGAAGCAGCATGTTTTCTCTTTCTTATATCTTTTTATTATGATAATCTCAAGAGACACAGGATCTGTAAGAAAAAATTGCATGTTGTGACTAAATGAGGAAAAGCAGTATTGTAGCAGTGGTCTAGTCCTGAGCTTTTGTCAGTGTTTATTGCCTGCATGTTGTTGGGAGTGATCAAAGCAATAGCAAGCAAATTGGTTCATTTAATAAAGTGTTAAAGATGTCTTTGGTAGTGTAATCTGATCCAGAGGTTTATTGCAGGGCTTGACTTTGCTAGAAGACCAGCCTTTACATCTTGAACTTTGCAGGCAATACTGTTTCATGAGCTGATTAGTGGGTTTATGTACCTCCAAGACTAAAATACCAAATAGCTAAAGTTCTTGTACCATGTGGTTTATTTTCTTTGCTGGTTTAGTTAGCAGCAATTCTATTTTTTGACTCTGTCTTAAGGGAATGTGAGTCTTGAAGTTGCTGTGGTTTGTGCACAAGGGTAGCATCTGCCTTTGCTACCTGGCATGCTCTTCAAGGAGCATGTGGGTTTCTGAAGGTCCAGTTTGGATTCTCAGTGCTGTCCACAGCGACCAATTTGGACATAATTTAAGCACACAGCTTATTTATCCCTTTTCTGTACACAGTTTTGCAGTTGTTCTTGCCAGGTGAGTGCAAGTGGGTCTTGTTGCAGGAGTTTTAGAAGTTGCCCAGCTCAGCCATGGTTCGCTGCTGTGCATAGTACCCAGCAGGAAGGTTCAAGTCAGTGCCCCAGAGCAGTGTCCTGGCTGAACTGAGTGTGACCCATGCCATCAGGATCAGGAGGTGTGTGTGTGGGCACATGTGCTGTGACCAGAAGTGGTGACCTCTGGCAGAGGACTCAGGCAGAGGGCTCAGGGATGTGACCTGCTGAGCTGCCAGATTTGCCAATGGTTTTCAATCAGTCCTGAGCTGGGAAATGCGAGCAGAGTTATCAGGAATACCTGCATGCTTTGGGAATTCATTTCCCTGTGGAAACAACAGCGCAGGCTCATTGGGGGATGCAGATACGCTTTTGCTGGCAAGATTTGCTCCACCTACTCAACACAAGTACTGTATGAGGCAGAGGCAGTGAGGCCAGGCCATTAAGTCCCATGTCTCCAAGGGGCTCATTAGCTTGGGCTCAGTGCTTTTAACCACAGCTACACAGCTTTCTGCTTTGGAGCAGAGTCACATGTTCTGAGCTCAACAGACAGGCTGAGAGAGCTCCCATCTGCAGACAAAACAATAAGCAGACCAACCTCAAAGTCACACTGGCATATGTGGTGGTGATCTTTGAGACTGTGATGCTCTGCTGACTCCAATAAGTAAGAAAAAGTGAAAGCATACCTTTGAGATTATACTCTTGCACAACGAATATTTAAAACTGAAAATAAATTACCAAACGATTGGCACAGGCTGCCATAATCATCTGATAATTCACTGCTGCCACCTGTACAACCTACTAGGCAGTGACTATTTCATGTGTTTCTTTGTATCTCCCAGCATTGAAGAGTACTTAAATCACACATTCTGGTGCTTCTTGGCTTCTTATCTAGAAAAATATTAATTTTCTGAGATTATGTTCCCAAAATCTTCATTGTCTGAGACCACAGTAATAAAATCCCAACTAGGAAAGCTAAAGATTCAGTCTTTACTGATGTCTTTTTAAAACATTTTTAATCCCTTCTCCTGCAATACTGGAGAGCCTGGAATGCTGTTTAGAAGCTTAAACATTGACATTTCTTTTCTTGGAAAACCCTGCATTCAGTATCCTATTTATTTCTGTAGGCTTAACCATGAGCAATACACTCAAAAGTTTTGGGTTTTGATGTTTTTTCAAGGAAAAAGAAAGTTAACATTTTCTTTTAATTAATTTTAATACAATGTTTGTCTGGGAAATTCAGCAGGGTTTTTGTCTTTGTACCAATGACTACTGTGAATTCTTAAAAATACAGTTTGTATTTGGCATTTAGTTTCAGTAAATAGAAACATTCATTTTAAATATCTCCATTACTCTATGTGTAATTTGCACTTAGCAAAACTATATTAAGTTATAAAAAGAAACATTAATGAAAAAGAAACATTTCTGGATCAATATCCTTATGTTTAAGTAAAAAATTGCAATGGCTGTTTTTAAAAAGCTCCTTCTTATACAGCTGCAATGCTTTTTTCAAATTGTCTTATTTGCTCTTTGATGTGATAAAAACCCCTGCACTTACTTCATCTGAACAATAAGTGATTGCAAGGAAGGAAGAATACCTTGCAACAAAAGATACCAGCGATGCTCTTTACATCCCTGATTTCTTATGACAAAGATTAAGTGAGAGACCTGTACATCCCCGTAGATTATTAATTAGTCTTCATAAAATAACCTTCACATTTGAGAGTTTGTTTCAGCTGCAGCTGTGGAACTCTGCAGGTTTTAATCACTTTTTCAACCACTTGGATCAGAACAGAAATTTCCCCTCCTGTGAAAAGTTTCCCATTTTCAGTCTTACTGTACATCTTTACTATAAGCAAAGAAAGGGGGTTTTTTGAATGCTGAAAGTCCAATTTATGGAAGATGAGGCAAATTTCCTTTACAAAAATGGACTTTAATAAATCAGGGTTTATCTGTTTTATCACATTTCCTTATTTGATTGCTTTTTTATTGTAGCTGATTTTTTTTTTCTATAACACAGCATGTATTTGGGAATGATTATCTAAAAATGAAAAAAAATTACTTTCAGAATTTCTTAAACCTGTTGTCATATGATGTCCATTTTAGTAATGGCTTTTCAGCCTCAGTTTTCCTAGCATAGGGACTTCCCACAGTGTGGAGTGGACTGGGAAGGCAGAACTCCTTGACACCCAGATCTGTGGACAGCAGTCCGAGATCTGTGGACAGCAGTCCATGCTTGGCTCCTGCCTGGGGCCAGCCAGCGCGGCTTGGGAAAGACAGTGCAGAAAGATTCAGGGGTCACCAAGGGGTGTCTGATTGCTGAACATTCCTGCTGTTTGCTCCATGCCTGCCACTGTATGACCTTTCAAGAAGCTGCTTGAGAGTGGCTGATTTCTAACATGGAGAGATCTCTGTGACTGGTAATTCAAAAGAGAGAGAGGCTTTTGGTTTGGAACTGCCACCTATGATCACATCTCAAACATGTGACTGCATGCTCTTTTTTTCATGTTTCAAGGCCTAGAAGAGAAAAATGATTGAAGTGTGATTTAAAACAGTGTGAGAGATTGTGTGTATGTACCAAGATGTATCAACACACTGCTTTTTCCTTATGACAGGTCTGAGCAGAGTTCTAAGGAAGTTCAGTTTTGGTGGGCAACATGCATTTTATCATCACTGTTATTCATTTATATTGAGTATTCTCAGACAAGAGTAAGCTCTCTGTGGGTTAGGCACAGACTTCCCTGCAGTGTCACTGAGAGCACTTCTCCGTAGTCAGGATGGAGTTAGGAGTCTCTCCTGGTCTCCCATGACAGGCTGAGACTCATGAACCCCTTGGCATTACTGTAAGGTTCTCATTACCATCCTAATGGTATTTATTCAAGGTCTGATGGTTCAGTAGAATATGGCTTATTAGTCAACATAATGTGGTAACTGGGCAAATAGTAAAACTAAAAGTTCCTCTTGTATTTCTCTCCTGATATTTGGATGATCCTTCATCCACCAGACCTTTTTGTAGTCCTTTGGTAATGTTCTCTGCTATTTTAAATCATTTTCCTACTCAACCTGAGCATTTCCAACTTAGCAGCTAGTTTCTCATTTCCAATTTTCAAAACATGCTGGAGCCTTTAGAAGCATATAATGTATCTCTCAGTTCACAGTATCTGCTCTGCCAGGCTGTTTTATAACTTGGTATTCGTAAATCACGTTGGAACACCTTGTACATAAAAACACTATCTGAAAAAAAATTCTAGTCATTGTCTTGTCAGGTGAATTACCACAGTAAGGAATTTCTGCCACAACCCTCTGTCACAGGGGGGTTTTTGTGCTAATTTTTAAGAATTTTTCATGAGTTGATGAAGGATAAAGAGAATTAGATAAGCCTTGTATACTCAGTCCAGATATCCTCATTTAAATTATATGACTGGGTAGAACTTGGAGCATTATTATTGAATGTATTGAGAAAGGTATTTTTGAAAAAGGAAATCAATAATGTTAAATATTTTTAAACGATCATATTTTAAATAAAGATTAATATATTATCAGAAAAGAGGAAAATAATGATGCTGACCACTAAAAGCACAAAAATGTTGGGAAGCCCTGGGGCAAAATAAAAATCTATCATTACCCTTGTCCCTTAAAAACCACTTCCTAGTGCTCTTGTAAATTCCATTTACAGAAAGTGAGAAGAGATATGGGATTCTAGAAAATTGCAAAATGTTTTTTAAGCATCACCGGACATTAAAGTGATTTTTACCACAATATGCAATAGATGAGCTTGAGTCTTTTTGAGAGACACCAAGGGCATGTCCCTTGAGTAAGAGAATAGGAATGAGGTTGTCATGTCAAGATGAGGAAAGCAATTAAAAGGAAAAGAAACTGTTGAAAAGCTGTAAGCAGAGCTTGACTTTACAAAGGTTGCATAGAAGGGAAGTTCAGGGCAGTTGTAGGCTGTGTAAATGTGTGCTAGTTTGAGGGCAAACCAGCGGGAGGAATTAACTCCACACAAAGATCTTGCGTGAGATTCCAAGACAGAGCTACAATTTAATAGGAAAATTAAAATGAAGGCAATAGTACAGAAACACTGGTTTAAACTGACAAAGTCAGAATACAGCCTGACACCCTGTTGGTTTGGGTGGTGGTAGCAGTCCAATTAAATGGTGGCTACAGTCCTGTTGGAATGATGGATGTGGTTTTGTCAAAGCAGTGATCCTGTAGAAAGATCTGGTCCTTCCCTAGAGGCCTCATGATGCTTATCGAGCTCTTGTCCTCTGGGAATCCAGTGGCAGTGCTCTCATGGTGTTCCAGGCCTCAGATTATATAAAGGTAGGAATGTTCAGTTCCTCCCCCTGGGCGGGGCATCTCACAATGGGATAATGTAATTCTGTGAGTCATTCTGTGAGACCTTGATGGCCCATTAGTGGTGATAGCAACTAGATAGTGATGAGGGAGTTATCAGAGCTGAATCTTGCAGAAGATAAAGAATACTTCTTCAGCTATTTTAACATTTTAAGTAGATGGTAATAGAATACATACTTTTGGTTACACATTTCATTGTAACCCAAGACAAAGTGGTGTAGAAGATAATCTAACCGGGAAGAAAGACAAAGTTGCAGAAAGGTTCAGATAAGGCTATAGACTCTTTTTTCTTATCACACATTCTGTTTCCTGGAATGTTTTCCAGTCCTTCAGACAGATGCACAGTACTTCAGTAAAGCACATAAGTGCTATGAAGTAATGAGGACAAGGTAAAAACAGATGAAAAGAGGTTTGCACAGAGAATGTGGAGTTTTTCCTTTTTCAAGTAACTTCCAAGGCAACATTACCTTGAATGTCATGGGTGGATTCCATGAGTGCAGATCTATGCAGGACAAAAATCACTGCTAGCCAACAAAATTTCTTTTCAGATTTACAAACTGAAATTAGGAAAATATATAATCTCATTTGTCCTTCATGGTTCATTGCTTTGGTTGACTAGTTGGGTAGCATTATGTTTATTGCAGAAAGCTTAATGACCCATGATTCTAATTTATAAACAAGAAATTACTTTTAATAAAAGGCTGTCTGCAGAGTGCTTTCTAGATTTGCCTGCCTAGACCTTCTGCCAGTCAAATCATGGTGGCATTTTCTGATTGCACTTGTCACTATTTATTTGTTTATGCAGTAGAAATACAATGCCTAGAATTATTACCCTTATATGCAGGAGAGCAGAAATATTTATATTCATTTTTGGCTGACGTGAAATCTGTCCTTCAGTTTTGTATTTGCATGTGTGTTTTGCAAGGGGAAAAAAGGATTCTGAAATGCTCATTGACCCAATACCTGCTGTGTAAATAGGGGATGGAAAGTCCCACTCCAGTGAAAAAAAACGAAACCTGTGTAATTATTATTTCAATGAACTCCATTCTTGCTCATGGCGGCGAGTAGCCAGAATCCATTATGTGCCACTGTCTTGGATTACAATGTAAGATGTAACCAAAAGTATGTATTTTATCACCATCTTCATTAGCTGTTAAAAACAGGTCAGGCAGTGTTCTTCATCTCTTCCATGACCCATCCCTGATAACTCCCTCCAGGATATATCTTCTGTTAATGGGTTATCAAGTCACACTGTATGACTCATAAAATTATATCATCTCATTGTGAGATGCTCCGCCCAGGGGTAGAAAGCAAGCCTTCCTACCTGGATATAATCTGAGGTTTGGAACCCCACACGCAACCCTTACCTACTGGGTTCCCAGAGGACAAGAGCTACATAACCACCACTGGACCTTCAGAGGAAGACCCTTCTACAGGATCACTGCTTCAACAGAACTACATCTATCACTTCAACAGGATTGCAGCCACCATTTAATCGAACTGTGTTGCAGTGCAAGTGGCTGTGGTCACAATGACCCCAGAGGGAACAACAACATCCAAATCCTGGTGGTCAGGCACCAACGTCTAAGATCACCTCTGTGGTGATGGCGAGGCCCCAGAATCCTTGGGCTCCTTAATTTGCTTATTTTGAGTTGGTTGGTTCCTGTTCTTCCCTCCAAGTTTCATGTAAAAGCCCATAAATATTTTTCCCTTTAGTTGAATATGTATTAGTTCTGGAAAGTTCTATGTTCCTCGATGCCCCATTGGTTATTCTCTGTTACCCCTCCTACAAGCATTCCCCACTGGTTAACTCCCTATGGACTCCTCCCCTCCTGCCCTTCCTTATTGGCTATCTCCCTTCTCTCCACCCCAATTTCTCAGAGTATAAGATCCCTGGACCCTCTGTAAAATCTGCTCTTTGTCCCTGGAACTTTCACCTGCAGTAAATCTGCTTGTGGAACCCATATGGAGAGTCCCTCCTTCTTCTTTGCCTCTGCCTGCATGCCTTTACAGCTCATCTTGGGATTAGCTCCCTGGGGTGAGGAGTTCACTCATTGACTGCAGAGTCGCAATTGGTGAGGGCGCAGCCAGACCTCTGGGCTTTCCCCTGGCTCAGCATGCCTTCAGAACTGCTACCGCTGCCCTGACTGACAGGGTGTCAGGTTGTATTCTGACTCTGTCAATGTTTCTGTATTATTGCCTTTATCTTAATTTTCCTATTAAATTGTCATTCTGATTTGGGATGTCCCACTGATTTGCTTTCAAACTAGTACAGCCACCATATTGCCTTTTGATTAATTGCTTTTAATCTCACTACTGCAAACAGTATTAATGCCTCTTGGTACCATAATTGTGTTTACTGCGCATTGAAGCAGCTGCTATACAAAACTTAACACCTTAACTGCATTTTTGTTGAATGTGTCTCTTTGGTATTTTATACTGATGGAGCCAACTTTGAAACAGCCTCCTTATAACAAAAATGAGCAGGCTTTGGTGCTTGTCACTTCCCTCACCTGCAGAACAGAATTTTACATGGTAATAATGGTAATAATGATTTCTTATTGTTGTGGAATATTTTTTTTCCTGGAACTACATAGATATGGGGGATGATTTCAAAATCCCTATATTATATTCGAAGACAAACTTCTAAGATGGTAACAGCATTTCTCTTTGCCAAGTGGAACATGAAAAGGATTAAAAAAAGACACTGGTACAGGTGAAAAGGTCATGCTTTTATGTAAACCATGACCTCCCCACTCACAAACATATGAGTCTCATACTGTGACACAAGTGAGCTCTGAAATACAGGTAGTTAAATTGTTCTAAATCTAAAATAATTTTAAAATTTATCAGTCTTCTTTTTTACCTGTTTTGACTAATCTCTATAGCTAGTTAAAAATAAAGAATAAGAAGAAACTCCTGATTTGAGACTTGCAAAAGAAGGGGGCAAAGTAGAATAATCAACCCTGCAGGTTCTATTGTTTTATAAAGTAGTTCCTCATCAGGACCCTCAGTGCTGAAGGTATATTTGGAAAGTCATGCATATGTCTTTGTTGGTTATTTATGTTGTAAAGACAAGATCTTAGGTGTAGCAGTGTCTTTTATGTCCACATGGACACTTGAGACCATGGTCCCTCATAGTATCTGGATGCGACTTTCATTAATGTGTGTTATAAATGAGAGTTTCTTTCTGTAAGATGAAAAAAGAGGGATATTTCTAGAATTTTAAAGAGATTCCTACTTGTATATCCACAAGCTGTTACATATTTTGGTGTTCAACACTTGCTCAGAGACTTTTATGTTTTTAAGCTCTTTATAAAGAAGAAACTATGACTCCAATCTAAAATGTAGCCTTAGGGAGAAATGTGACTAGATTTTCTGTATTAACAATGGAGAGGAGAGCTCTTCTCCTAGGCTACTGTATTCCTTGGCTTTGCCAAACTTTGCTTATTACTTATCTAGAAAATAATGAACAGTGGCTTTCCTGCTCTTGGCTAACTGATGCTGTGTTAAAGCAGCCTCCTCCCTCTGCAAGTATTTATGTTGGTGGTGCTTCTATTTTAAACACTGGAATTGTCATAAATAATAATTGATAGGGGATTCTGTAGGACTGGTCCATCAGAAGAGGAAGATCCAGACTGATGCAGCTTCCTCTTGTCCAGCTGTCCATGATAGCAGTCATCCTCTTAATTGAGTACATGAGCTAGGTACTAATTGTTCTTGCGTTGTTCATAACAAGGTAAGATAGACAAAGAAACAACTTTTAGCTCCTTTGGGTGCTTGAGAAGATAATGGCAATCTTTGAGCATAATTTAATGCTTTCATTATTCTTCTATGTAAAGTCTGATTTACTGGTAGTAATTGAATTGTGTGTTTCACCAGTTTCTGTCAATACATCTTTTTGTTCCACACAGTGATGAGCAGCTATGTGCTGTACAAAAAAAACAACAGTAGCATAAAGAGCATACCCTTTAAAATTCTAATTTTAATCAGACACTGACATCTGCTATGGACTGTGAATGCTTATTTGCACACCTGCAGGCTATTTGCTAGGAAGAAATCCCAAGTACCTGGAGAATTTGTCTGCAGATGGAGTTTAGCATTTTAATTTAATATAGCAATTGTGAAGAATGGATTGAATGTATAAGTATTGTAAAATTTGTATGCCACATAGGTCCTATGTACTTAAAAGCTGTTAATTTCATAAATAACACTTTCCCCTTCTGTCAATTTTCATAATTGATAGAAAGGCAAAGGGATAATCTTGACAATATTTCAGTCTTTGAGAGTAGAAAAGGTTTTGTTGAAACCCACCTTGATTTTTAATAACATGTAACACTTACAAAGGACTGAAGTGGATATCCATGAAGAAAATACATTGTACAGCAAGCTCATTTGAGCTAAGTTGTGCCTGAGGAATCTCTCATCAAACAGTCAGAGGACAGCAAAGTTCACTCAACATGCATAATTACTTTAATGATCTTGTTTGTTCTGGAGTTTAGTTTTAGTCACAGACTTCATATTAAGAAACATTCCTAAACCTTTGTAAAACTACTGGTTTGTCCTACCTATAACTACTGAATCTACCACAACACTGCAGAACCTTGAAATTAAGGATCACATTAACAATTTTCTGTAGCAATTTTGAAATTTCACATTTCAGGATGTGTAACTTACTGTCATTCTCCTCTGCTCTCCTTTACCAAAAATTTCTCTCAAGAAATGAGAACTGGGGACAAGACTCATGTTTTGTGTTAGAGTCTTCTCCCATTTAAAGTTACAAGTGTTCTTATTTTTCTCATTTTTCTGCTGTTTTCAGGCAGAGGAAAGGGCTGAAATAAAAGAAAAAAGTAAGAGAGGATTTAACTATGTATTGGGGAGAAAAAAGAAAAATTTATTTTATTACCAGAAATGCTACATGCTGCTTTTTAAACTATCCCTCCCTTTTGAGGTACTGACTGTCCTTGCAGAAGATTGCTTCAGTTTTGCTTGTTCTCATCTCAAGGATTCAGCATGAAGTCACTAATGTCACCCCTTCAGCTACTTCAGCAACACATGAGGAAACAATTCATCCATGTAAGCTGCAGCGAATGCTGGAACTGCATCATTTATATTGCAAGGCCCTTTCCTTTTGGTATGCAAAATCTGACACATAGCTGCTGGGGTGGGGAAGCCTGAATCTCTGCTACATTAGAGACTTATTTAGGTCTTGATATATGGTCTGGAATGCAAATCTTTTTATTTGTTCACCTATGGGCATCTCATACAAGGACTTGAAGGGCACCAAAGCATCTGTCTGGAGATCAGATATGTAGTCTATTTTATAGGTTTGCAGCATCTGGAAGAAATTATAGCTTGTGATTTACACCTGGTTTCCAGTTCTCTTGTTTTCAGAATCTCTATCAGAAAAAATCCATTCCACTCACAGCCTCTTATTTGCTTGAAAAAACCTCAAAACTACCCATTGTAAGAGATGGTCCGAAGATCCCTCATCTGCCTCACGATCATCGCCAAGGACAGAGACTGAACACAGGAGTCCTGGCCTGGCTGAGGTGGGATGTCTGCGAAGTGTTGCCTACAGGTGTGCCCGCTGGGAACTGGTATGCATTCCTGAGGAAAATTAGTGCAGGTCGCAATGGACTGCGCTGTTCTTGCTGCCCAGGCGGGAAGGACTGTGCTGAAGCGGAAAGGAATGACCTGTCCTGTACACCTCTCCGGTACACCTGTCTTGTACGTCTGTCCTGTACCTGTTTCCCAAAGCAACGGACCCCATAACAACAGCTGTAGATTTCCCAACCTCTTGGCCAGTTGCACCTCGCTTCTGAAAAGGACTATAAAGGGACTTTCTGAAATAACCGAGTCGGAGATCTCCCCACGGAAAGAAGACGAATCTATTGGCGGAGGACCACGAGGACTTCGTCTCATCCGTTGGTAGCTATTGCCCCCTCTTTTTCCCCCTCTCTACTTTGTTTTTCTCTCTCTCTCTCTCTCTCTTACTCTCTTCTATTGCATTACTGTGTTGTGGGCACTTAATAAAGGTGCACTGTTTTGATTAAAACTGAAATCTCTTTTGTGTCCTTTTACACTCTGAGATCGATAAACGAACCATCACAACCCCCGCTTGCATTAGCAGATCGTGACACCCATACAGCACACACTGCAGCAGTGTCATGAGTTTGTCCTAAAATAAGTAAAAATTGGGCTAGGCAAATGTGGTAAATCAAAAAATGAACTTGCCATTAGCATATATAAATTTCTATGGGCTAGATAAATTTTTTTTTTAAAGATTGGAATAGGAGAAAATGCTTTACCTGAGCAGCATCACTTCCATGCAAACCATGAAGGAAAGGTTTGGAGGGACCAGAGCATGTCCCTTGCTAGAAGAATTATCATCCCACTCGCTATGATCTACTTTTACATCTGGTCAAAGCAATGACTCTAAACCTTGCTTCTTAATTGCTTATTTGGCAACAGTATCAATGGAAGATATTGTACAACCTTTCACTATAACAATAGTTAATCACAGGCATAAATGCTGCATCATTAGTGCCTGGTAATAAGGAAATCCTGCCATGCTCTTTGACCACCAGACAGGACTGAGTGACACGGCACTGATGCTGCTAATTTGCTTTGGCTACAGAATTCTAATAGCAGAAAAGAGTGGCTACACCAGGGTTTTTTTTTTTAAGCTAGGGTTTTTGTTTTGTCCTCAGTGCAGTCTCTGACATTTTGCCCAAATCCTGAATAGTAAATATTCCTTTGCAGTTTCTGGCCATTTCATCAAGAGAGTGAGACACTAAGATTGCTCTGAATGTATTAATTAATGTGTCGTGCTCAGGCCTTTTCTTGGGGGCCTGTAAATCTTGAGGAGCACAAAAGCAGTTACAGTTGCAGAGAAGTGAAACTTGGCTGATGTGATGAGAGAGGCTGTACTTTAATATGTTCTGCTAAGTCCACAATGTTCTGCTGCCTTTGTAGAGCATCTGTCAAAGAAAATCAGTATAATTAAATTTGGTCCAGTCTCTTGAACCAGGGTGTTGTTATTATTTATGTATTTTCACTGTTGTTTCTTCTGCTGTCTTCAAGTCACACCTTTATGTTCTTAAGGACAATAATGGGAAAGAGAAGGTAAATGTATTTGTTTTCCCAGTAACAAAGAAGGTGATACCGTATGGCAAATATGCTTTTAATCATATGGCTGAAAAAGTTTGTATTTTATTAGTCAGATGAATACAAAAAAAAAATCTATATGTTTTTGCTATTTTCTTTTCCAGTTAATGTGGTTTATAAAAGCATAAGAAAGAAGTGTTGTTCTTTGAGGACAGGTACAAGCTCTCTCATACACAGGGAATTAAAGCACCTTTTACTGCAGGTCTTTTCACCTGCCTTGTTAAATTACCTATAGGAAGTAGTATGAATAACAGGACTAGAAACTTGAGTTTGGTCTCATCATAATAGGGAGATCCTCCCTATTCTCAGCAAAGTACCTGACAGCTCCCTCTCTAGAATATTGCTTTTTCTCACTTTCCTCAGACTGTGTCATTCACTCAGCTAATTGGGCAGTTTTAACTAGGTCAGTCCGCTCATTCTCTGTCTTTCAAGAGCAGAGGTAGACCTATGAGTGCAAACTGAAATATGTGGGATTCTGTTGGCTTTAGTCCTTGGCTTATTGCCTGGTAATATAGAATTGGGCTCAGTGTCTGTCAAACCAAGCTCTGAACAGCCAGAGCCACACAGGCACAAGCGATGAAGTGTCTCAGAACCGTGCACTAAACTGTGCATGTTGTGTCCACCTTGCGGTTGGAACTCCTTCTTGGCATATCATATACTTATTGATTAAATAATTGATTAATGAAGAGAAACAGCTGTTCTTTGATCTAGACATGCAGAATACCTTTTCCGAAGCAAGTAAATGTGCTACTGAGAAAAAACGGAAGCCCTCAATGGTCTCTGGATATTGCAACATAATACTGCCTACACTAACAGGGTATTTTAATTGAAGAAAAATGATGGTGGAATTGTGGACAGCAACTTCTTAGTGGAAAAAATTGTCTTTTAAAGTTCTGACTAGTACTGGAAAGATTCAGACAGACTTGCTGTGCCATGAATGAAATGGCAAAAGATCTTGCACTTAAGACAGTTTAAAAAGCATCACAAACAAATGCAGGTCATACACAGTCCTCTGACAAAGTGGAAACTAGAAAGGGTCTCCCAAATACAGCAAGTGCAGGCATTACAGTGCTATACTGGCAGCAGGCATCCATGGGGACAAGACAGTATTAATGAACATGTCTTCATGGTTACACCATCACCCTGGGGACAGAAAAGATGATGGAGACATATATTCATCTCCAGAACTTAGAAACTTACTCCTTTTCTTCATATTACAGTAACTAAAGTCTTCTAATTTGAAATACATAGTTTTTCCTCCTCATTGAATTGGAACCATTTCAGGAAAAGAAAAGAGCTGGCAATGAGTGCCCAGAGTTAAAATCAATGGCTGTGTGAAGAGTAAGCAAGTCAATTCTCGCTAGTGTTTCATGTCTTGATCATTCAGATCTTTTCCTTGTTGTTGGGTTTTTTGGATGTTTTGTGTCAGGTTCTTTGGTTTGTTTGTTTCTAACCTTCTTGTTCCCAACTATCAGTTATGCCCAGCAACTTTATTAACATGTTTGGCATTTCATTTCAAAAGCTAAACTTGTACCTTCTTGTCGGAGACTGAAATGTTATAATTAATGGCTAAAACATCTTCATGAAGGACTTTTGCCTATTATAGCAAAAGCTTATAAAAGCTGCAGAGAAGACTACTGCACCCTGACTAAGGCCCTGCACTGCTCATTGATGGAGATAAGTAAAGTGACTCAGGTCTGGGCTGGGGGAAGAAGAATACATTCACAGAGGGATCAAGCTTAGCACCCTCGGGGTAGAGACCACAACCCTGGGATTATCAGCTGCCAGGCTCGAACAGACCCTCACACCAAAGGGTGGTGGGGAGAGAGGTTTTGGGTGTGTAGTGAAAAAGCCTCTGATGAGAGGCAGTGGACGCCCATCCTCCACTGTGCAGACCAGCTCAGCTGTGGGCCCCTGCACCCCAGGAAAAGCTGCATCCACATGAAGGACAGCAGAGGAGGTGACATGGCCCATCAAAGGCCCCCCAAAGGGGTCCCCAGACCCTGCACCAGAGCACTGCAACATGATGCAACAGATCCAAAGTGTTGCAAGGGACAGTGTCAAGCTGTCAAGCAAGTCAAACTTGCCCTCCCCAGGGGAGGCACATGGGCGTTCCCACCTGGCCCAAACATAATTAATCCATTGGATTCTTTCCTTTTTGGTGGCGGTGGTGGGGGACTCTCACCACCAAGAAGATGGAAGGAAGCCACAAGATGTCATTGGGACCCCTGGAAGGGTGATATGTTTCTACCTAACCCCTGTCACTCTGTCGCCCCAACCCCGCACTCCTTCCTTCCTTCTTTTCTTTCTTTTCTTTCTTTTCTTTCTCTTTGCCTCCTCTACTATTAAATAAAATATGTCACTTTCTTTGGCACCAACATCTAACCTCGTTTGGTTTTAATCAAGTTTTGGGGTATATTTCGAACTTTTGTGGCTTCAATCTGTTTTATTCACAGAGACTTAGTTTTCTTTGCTCTTCTGTGTTTAAACTGGTTCGTAACACTTGTGTGTCACTGTGGCTCTCCTGAGGGAGTCTGCCTTTCCCAGACTAAACACAGACTTGTCACTGGTGTCAGCTTCAGCATCACTGACAGCTGCATTGGTGTCTGGTTCCCTTGAGGTCCTGTAAGGCTGCACTGCTTTTACCCTCAGGGTAGTTTGGAAGGGTCATGGTTGCTATAAAACAACAGACCAGGTGGCTGAGTACTTGAGGGACAGGGATTTCTCCAGAAGAGTGTTGACCCAAGCTGTATGATCATGTGACAAGGTGCTAAACCTCTAGGTACCACTAATGGAAAATTAATTTATGTAATTGGCCAGTATAACAGGCTCTGTAAAACTATAAAACTTGATCTGGCTTGGGATCATGGTCTTTCTGATATAGAAATTCAGCTTGTCTCTTACACATCTGCATGTTAGTAGAGGTGTACCTGTGTATCTGCAAGCTTGTGCTTTGGAGAGAAGATACTTGAAAGTTAAAATGTTTAACTCTTTCTCCTCTGAAGGCTTGTTTTAAAATTCAGGTTAGATGGAAAAATGAAAACTAGCATGACCAACCCCAGAAATTTGCCATCTCATCTCATGTGTCACTCACAAAGCAGTTCTAGGTCTCAACAAATTTTGAACACCACGTTTTAACAAATTTTGGCATCTACCTGACCTATACAGTGAGTGTTTTGGTAGCTCCTGTGCAAATGTGGATGCAGCAGTGGGGGGAAGGAAGCAGGAGGCAGCAGAGCCTCTTGTGCTGTTACTTCCAATGCTGTCCACTCCAGTAAATCCACTCCAGCTTTACAGCTGGTTCACCCTTCCATGAGTTATTGTTGTGTGTCATTGAGTGATATTTCAGGAACCAAGTCAAACGTGTTAAAAATAACTATCTCCTATAGTTTACTTTTATGAATTTATATTATTTTGAGTAGCAATTACTGGCTGACTCAGTCACTCAGGCAATGGAAAAAGTGTCATTTTAAGTAACTCAGTAACTCAGGCCAAGTTTTAAATGAAATTATTTGATAAGATGTCAACAATGAAGGTTGCAGCCTTGTGAGTAATGACATTGCAAGTTCTCTTCTGTCCTGTGCAAACTCTCATAACCTTTAAACAGGGGCTTCAGCAAGACGAATTGCTTATGTCACACAAAACAATGGGTCAAATCTAGACTGGAATAAATGGAAAGTTCAGTAGGCTCTTATTTTCTGGGGTTCTAAATCAATTCAAATATTTAATAAATAAAGTTTTCATAAAGTTGTACTAGCTTCTGTGGCTAAAGAACCTGACTTTGTGACTTGGAGACATAGAAGAATGTTAATAGTACTGTGTGATATGCAGTTTTTTGACTTTGAGCATGAAAATCTTAGAGGCTGGAGTAGGTGGATATGATTAAAAAAAAAAGGTGTTTATTGCAGAATGGGTAATGCTGTATACAGTTGTAAATGCAGGGTCTGTCAGTACATTAGTTCTTGAATTGGAACAAAAATCTTTATACAACAAACCATTTCTGCCATTGGAATAATTCCTCAGATGACCCCACCAATCAATTTTTAGAGTTCTGTTTTTATTTGAGTGAAACTCTACATTTAATTTAAAAGTAAAAAAAAATATTCATTATGTCAAAGAGGTCTTCTTCTTTTGAATGGGCAGAAATCCCTCCAGTACTTGCAGAACTTAAATGTATAAACAAATGGCTTGTTTCATATGTCTGATCTAACCACAGAAAAACAGTGCACCAGAGGGCAAACACTCCTGCTTTGCAGAAAAGCAGTTGCAATTCACCCTTCATATTCCTGAGGATATTGGATTGAATAGCTAAAGCCACCTCAGAAGTGAGTGGAATTGGCCTGGGAGAAGGTGCAGTCAGCACACCGAAAGGAATGTGTATCAGCTTTTCCCAGAAGTGGGATTCTCTGAATCATGAAAGTTGCTGTCTCAGAACCAAGTGTTTACCCAGAGCTGTTCTGTGCAAATAGTCAGTGGGATTAACATCAACAGGAAAAGCATTGAGGGGCTGATGGAAAAGAGGTGACAAACATAACAGGATGTGCCATTTTTGGCCAGTGCACAGTCACTATTACAGCCATTCACTTGTAACTGTTCATGTCCATACAGGCAATAACAGGTACTTATTATCTGTCTTTGTTAACTGCTGGGGCTTTCATCTTCCTCCTGCAAAGTGAGCCATTCTTTCCTAACTCCAGATGTAAGGTTTAATAACTCCTACCTTGCTTGGACATGAGAAGGTCGTCTCATGTGTTTTCTAAAGCATCCCCTTTGTAAGGCTTTTACAACCTATTTTTATATTTGTACTTTGATGTGACTTTTTTTTACACCCAGCTCATAACACATGAAATAATAATAAAAAAAAAAATAGATATAGGTACAATAATTGCCAACAGAGAATATTTGGCAGGAAATGACAGGTTCTTTCCATTTAAAAAAAAAAACCACAAGGGTTTTCACATAGATTTGTACTAATCTCTTTAACAAATTGTTCTTATATTAAAGATTTTGCAGCTAATACATGTGTTACCTCAGAAAACAGTCAGACACTTTGAAAGGTCCTCATCAAGTTATTGTCTCTTTTTGAAAAATAATAAAAAAGAGCTTTTTTGTTTCCAAAGGTATTCTATTAAAGTGTCCAGCTTGATAAATCTTCTGTAGAGAAAATGTCTGTAGTCAAGATAATAGTGACCAGCTTCTGTGACAATCACTCCAGATGACAAACAAAAAGTGGAGAATCAGTTGGCAATGCCCTGGCTAACATTCTCCACAGCTATTATTCACTTTTTCTGTCTACTTCATCTATTCTTGTTTTCCTGCTTTACATACATTGACATTGCCACTATATCTCTTGAGGTGTCTTCTTTTTTTCCTTCCAAATGGTAAAAATCCACACTTGTCCTTAGTTTTGTGCCATCCAAAAATAATCTTTGTTAACTTTCTATGTTGCTGTCTTTCAAGCCTCATTTAAAGAATGAATTCATGCTCCTAGATCTCATTGTGCCTTAATGTTTATTACTTCTTTTTATGGTAGAGGAAATGAAATGTCTTATCAACATCTAACTTAATATATTTTCTAATTATATCCATTCTTTTCATAACAGTCACCCTCAGGTTATAGAAGTGGTCTTCAAGAGTGCATCACTACCACAATGTGGTGCAATAGTGGAGGTCTCTTGGCTGGTTTTTCACTTGCTGAGATGTATGTGGTGTTATCTGGCCAGGACAGGAGCCTGGAAGTCTCTCTGTGCTTTTCCAGAATGCTGTACTTTTTACAGAAATTCATCTGCAGTACTTGAGCAGCATGCATAATGTGGCCTTCTTTCAATCCCTGTCATTAGAAGAGAGACCAAAAAAAAAACTAAACTAAAACAAATCCAACCTTATTCTTCTCCACGTTAAGCTCCAGTCTTGCTCATGGATGGCTCAGCAGGGCTATTCACAACATCTGAGCAGTTAAACTGAGCCTGCCCCAGCTGAGGTCCTGCCTACTGCAACTCAGGTGTCTTGGGGTCCAGAAGAGCAAATATGTTTCCACTCTGGAACCAGACGTGTTTTTTTCACACACACTTCCTGGATCTGGTGCCTTACAGACACTGACTATGCAATTTTGCAGTTGTAGATTACTCCTCCTCAAAGTGTGGCTCAGATGGGGCTGTCTGGATCATTTCAATAGTTGTTTAAGCTCTGAAGATATTTGATCCCAGCTCCCATTGTGGGGATGATGATCCCTTCCCCACTGCAATACTGACAGTTTTCTGAGCTTTTGCTGAAGATTTGCAGCAGTCTGTTTGCAGACATGAAGCTCAAAGAGCCCCTTCCACCATAGCTCTTCTTGCTTACCTGCCCTCCCCATAGAGTGCATGCTTTCAGCTGCCTTTGCTCCTTGAAAAAAGGCTCAGGCAAGTGAAATCCTAGGAGACAGAGCTGCCCAGGCTGAGGAAACACTGCCTGTCTAGTTTGCCAAATTAGGCTATAGTAATTACATTCTTAAACTGGTCCATTTTCATGGTTAATTTGGCTGGCAGAAAATAAATAAGCTATTTTTGCAGCATATATGCACCATATGAATATAATCACTTGGAAGCACTGCAGTCTCCAGGATGGAATGCTTTTTAAAAATTTTTTCTAATAAGCATGAGGAGGCTCTGCTGTTTGCAGTTGTCTGGGTAACTGAGATGAGACCTTTACCTGGCTCTTCTGGTACCAGTGGAAGGATATACACTAATTCTGATGTCTGGGCTTTACCCTAAAGTATTTTATGGAAACAGGAAAGGTCAAAAAAACATCTTTAAGACTCGCCATCCTGCATGCATCTGAGACAATGATCAAGCATTTGATCCCTTTCACAGGAGAGCTGTGTGTGACTGGAATAGAAAGGAGTTGGTTCCCTTCACTTCTGCATCTAATTGCAAATTCTGTCCTGTGATGACAGGCACGAGGAGGCATCGTGGGTGTCTACTCCGAGTCTGATTGGACTTTGAGAAACAAGCATGGGGATTGCAAGGTGTTTTCCATCCACACAGTCAGGAGGTCTGCGGGAACCCCCTCCTGTGGGATCCTGGACCATGAGGCCCCCAGCCTGGGCTGCTGGGCAGGGCTGGCTCTGCAGAGCACTCAGAAACACGTTGGTGCAGACAATGTCTATCTGCCTTCACAGTGTTGCTTCCTGCAGGGAACACATCTTCTCTGTGCAATTCAATAAGCTGCTTGAAATTTCTAAATTGCTTGTGTCCGAGTAAGCTTGGAGACTACATTCCTCCTACTGCTACAACAAAATTGTTAGAACCAAAGTTTAGTGGCCTTGGTACATTCTGCAAGGCTCTTTTATCTGGATGCTTGTAAAAGGGGGCAGATTTGAAGGTGAAAATGGCACAGTATTGGTATGTCCTAGGTGTGGTAAATAGGCAAGGCAACGCAATCCTTAATGTTGAGATGTATTATACAGCAGATGGCTTGTGCAAGTACAGAGGAGAGGTAAGAGACAATGCAGAGGAGAGATTATCAAAAAATCCCACTGCTACCAGGAGGTGGAAAAGATGGATAAACATTTTAAGAAATATTAATTTAAATTTTACTTTAGCTTGTTCCTAACTTGGCATTTGTGACTGAAATAAAGGCTAGATTAGCTAAAAACTTGCTGTTTTTTCCTGTGGAATAGTCAAAGAAAATCATTATGCAATAATTATGCCAGAATAGGCTATACTGTTAGAGCTTAATGGTAAATCTCTCTGTGTTGACAAGTTCACTGGCTGCCAAATAGACACAGAGGCCCTGAGGTTATTGCTGCCTCTTTCTGCTGCAATATGTCTCACAGGGGGTTTCATAGATGAGGACTGAGAATATGAAGTGGATTTTAAAATCCTTTATTTTTTAAACTGTGGGAAAACTAAACAGGGAACCTGAGATTTTTCTCCTTATTTAAGATTTCAATTTGCTACTTAAGAATAAAATCCCTTTTCTCTAAACAGGCCAAGAGAACTGTTGTTGTGAAACATTCTTCTCTGCAGCCTCTCGCAACTGCTTGATCTGCTATTTAACCTGGCATTTTTCCTAAGTGCCATTTTCCATCTGTATCTGTAAAACTGTGATTGTGTTTTTCAAGTTATTTCAATCAGAAAGCATGAGCGAATTCATACTGGATAACATGAAAAAACATACTGTTTTTTCCTAGGAGGATGAACAGAGTCCATGTATGATATAAATCCACTGAGACACAAATCTTCACGTCAGAAAACCAAATGAGTGCCACTGTTGTCATCTTCCTTTATACACAGCCATGTGCAATGGAATTTTTGCTTAAGAGAGCCATTACTGAGCATTGTGTTAACACATCTCAGAGCAAGGGAGTTCTGTGCATCAGAGTAGCATGGATGAATGCATTGACAGATGCCCAGGAAAATGAAGTGGCAGCAGCTCCTAAGATTAGCCTGCTTGCAAGTTCACTTTCATTGCTCAAAAGCACCTTCTTCCTCTGCTCTTCTGCATCTGGAGAGCTTGAGAACTGAACGGGCTATTAGGGAGCACTGGTTTCATAGAGAAAGCAAGGAAAGCTCAGGAAAGCTGCTGTGGCCATTCTGTATCTTGCTTTCTCATATATATTCAGTTTTCTGTTCTCTTTATGGAAAACAGCAGGGGGAGTATTTTCAGTGATCCCTGACAGGGAACTAGTTTTCTGCCGCCTGTGACTTAGAAACGCTGTTGAAAACTCAACCTCTTTGCTTTAACTTTCTTCTACTCACACTTGGGCTGCGGTCAGGTGAATGATGGTGAATGACTAATGCAGGACAAATATCTTCAGAAAAATCTTCTTTAGGAAGGTGGCAGATTGTCAGGAACTTGACACTCCATCCTGGGCTCTTTTGCAAATCTGCCTCACAGTTTCCCACCAAGAGCCACACATTCGCAAGAACACTTGAAAATAAGGCTTCAGTTATAGTTTGCTGATCTCCTGAAATTTCTGGCAGTAAGCTCTGCTGAAACCACCACCTTTGCAGCAGCCAGGGACAGCCCTGCAGGTGCCTTGTTAGCTCCCATGCAGCTCGGAGCCTGAGCTATAACTGAAACACAGATTTAGAAGAAACATAAAATATTTTAGTTATAGGCTAGCTGTGTTGAAATTAGTTAGGATAGGAAGGAATTTGGGCCCAGCTAGAGTTAATTAAAATAGTTAAGAGAACTGGACCTGAAATGGTTTTAAGATGTTAGTAACTGATTACCAAATAAGTGATGATCTGTCATTTGTATGTTTGCTTAGCTGTGCTTAGAACAAGGAATAGAAACATTGCTAAGTTGGTGTAGGGAACAAGGACAATTACCGATTTCCTCCCTTAGTGGGAACCCGTTCAAAAGTCATGCAAGAGGAAACTTAGAGGTCACTAAAGTAATTAGGATTGTTAAAGTTCAGAGAGGCGAAAAGGTCAAAATGAGGAAGATGAGTTACTTCATCTTTTTTGGGACCACTGACCCAATTCAAGACCACCGACTCAATTCAGGACACACACTACGCATGCTTAATGACATTTAAGCTCATTTCCATATGAAGCAGAGAATGGGAGGTGTTAATGTTATGAATATGCATTTGTATTTTGGATATTCATAATATTTGGAAATAAAAAGTGTCATGTTTGCTTGTATCGGGGCCCTGCGTCTTAGGGAACTATCCCACGCAGTGCCTGGCGCCAAATAGAGAGTTTTTGTCTGTCTCAGTTGGATATCAATATTAGATCAATATTCATATTTTGGTAAATCATTTTGGCAACTCTGGTGGGACCCTGCTCTATCTGGCCGAGAGGCCAGGGGTCTGGGGACCCCCCTCAGGCGCCCACCCTACATTTTTGGGGAGAGGGGGCTCCTCGATCCTCTGACACCCCGGGGAGAGACCAGGACCTGCCGGAACCACAGACAAAGAGGTATGTTTTAGAAATAAAGTGGTACCTTAAAGAAGGCGGCTTGTAGGACACAGCGGGACACCCTGTGCGAAGCAGAAGCCTGGGAGAGTTTGGTTGTAAGTGTCCGCAGAAAGTATAGTAATTTTTTTTAATGGAGCGGATAGCGGCTCCAAAGGTTCATCTCCCGTAAGGGGAGTAGAGCTGCCTCTGTTTCCCAGGGAGGGGAACAAGGTACAGGGACGCTGCTTTGGTCTCTCGTGGAGGAGAGCTGAGCACACAGCATGGGTGGCGGCGTGGCACGTGTGGCTGTGGAGTTCGAGCGGCTGCAGGAACTCCAGCTTGGTTCGTTCCCGTACAGGGGAGCGAGGACCACGTGGTTGCACACCGGAGGAGTACGGGCGGTAGCGACAGGAGTGCTGTCGGCTCCGGTCCGGTCGGTGGCTTAAAAGCAGCATTGGCTTGTAGTTTGGGATAAAAGTGGTGAACAGAGAGAGAGAGAGAGACTAACTTTATTTTGAGTGCTGTGCGCATGCGTTAGAGACGCACCGGAGGTCTACAGGGGCCTCTTTAGGTCAAAAAGTACGGGCCCCCTAGGCTGCACAAGCACTGCAGGGGTATGGTGGCTGGGTTATGCCAAAAGGGTTTGTTGGAACTGTGAATTAGCAATGCGTGTTTAGTTTGTGAGAGTTTGTATTGTATGTGTTTTGATTTGTGTGTATTTAGAGCAGATTAGCCATGTATTTGTATGAAAAAGTTATAAAAGTTTGTGTTTAGTGGAGTTGGCGGAAGGATTTTTTTGTGCTCGAGAGGGCAGAGGGATTTTTTTGTGTTTAGAGAGTGGGTTGCAAGAAAAGAATTGAGTAGTGTGCATGAGCTTTAAGTTGTGTGAATGGCGGTGGTGAAATTTGGTTAAGGTATTAGTGAAAAAGTAGTAACTGTGTGATTAAAAGTTGTTAAATTTGTGTTTAAAGGAGCGAGCGGAGCTAGTTTGAAACTATGTCTGGCATCACTTTGCTGACTGGCGGAGTGATTTGAGTTTGTAGCTTTGGATTTTTGTTTTGGAAGTTTTTGGTATATTTCGAAAAGTTTGATTGTAAGTGAGTTTAAATTTGGTAGTTTGGTGCGGGGTAACATCCAGATGAAGGGCTGATAATTTTAACCTTAGCGGCAAGGCAGAGTGGCATAGCATGTAGCACAGGTCCAAGGCTAAACCCCCCCCCCCCCACTCGCTCAGCAGCACAAGCGAAGAGGCAGGGGCTAAACCCCCCCGCTCAGCAGTGAGTGAGACGGCAGCACAAGCTGTAACTCGCTAGCTCACCAGATTTTAGTGGAGCCTTGTGAAACCCCAGCAGAATATTTGCTCAGGGTTGTGAAAGGCTTGTGGTGGGTTTTATAAGTTTAACATTGTTGCTCTACATGCTTTGAGTAAATTGTTTTAAGCATTTGAATGTGTGGAGTGAGTTTTATGTGCTGTGTGAATATTTTTTAGATTTGAATAAAAAGAAGGGGGTTTTTTTGAGTGGTGGAGTGTGTGCGTGTGTTGTGAATTTTATTAACAAGTGTTTTTTGTGGACTTTAAAAATGGAGGCAAACAAAAGCAAAGAGGTTCCTAAGAGTAGCCCCCAGGATGTGTTTTGACACACTGGAAAAAGATGATGAATCATAGTGGTACAGAGACCAAGAGAGAGCTTATTAAGTTATGCCCCCAGTGGTGGCCACTTTATAAACTGGAATGGGGTGTGAAGTGGCCGCCTTTTGGTATACTGGATTATGAAACATTACTGCAACTAATGCTTTTTCTTAGACGTGAGCAAAAATGACCAGAGATTGTTTATGCTGAATTATTTTTCACTCTTTGAAATCAACCTGAGTGACAAAAAGAGTGTTGGTCAGACCACCCTCTGATCCCTTAGTATTGGCTTTTGAAAAGGATTACAAAGTTAATAATGAAAAACCTAAGCAATGTTGCAGTGCATGTTCAATAAACCAGAGATGTACCCATCCTGACAAGGTATATCAGGTGGAAGCCCAAGAAGAAGAACTGGCAGATCTACTTAAGTCTCCCCCTAAAAAGGGAGATGGGGGAGGGGTAGCAAATGATACAGAATCAGAGTTACCATCATCTCCATCCCCGAACCTCGCTCCACTTTCTATTTCATCTCCCTCTGGGAAATCGATAACAACTAACCTGTACCCACCTGTCCTGGGTTGCAGTGTATTCTATTACCATCCCCATGAGCTGTTGAAATCAGGTGGGGCAGTGTTTCCTTGCCTCCTCCCCCCAGACTATCTTTCTGTTAATGGCCCATCATTGTCCTGCCGCATGACTCAGAGATAACTCCCTCCGGACTATCTTCTGTTAATGAGCCTAATCAACACTTGGCCTCATGACTCATTACCCCATTGTGAGATGCTCCACCCAGAGGGAGGAACCAAGCATTCCATCCTGGATATAATCTGAGATTCTGAACACCAGAGATAACCCTTCCACTGGATTTCCAGAGGACAGGAGCTACACAGCCACCACTGGACCTGAGGAGGAGCAGACCCTTTTTCTACAGGATCACCACTTCAGAGGACTGCAACCACCATTCTATCGGACTGCTACCACCACCCTGATTAACAGGGAGTCAGATTGTATCTTGACTCTGTCAGTTTGAACCAGTGTTTTCTGCCTTTATTTTTGTTTTCCTATTAAATTGTTATTTTGACTTGGTGTCTCCCACTAGTTTGTTTTCAGACTAGTACACCACTTTTACCAAGCAGTGACAGCGAAGAGGGTGAACCACCCTCCCCACAGGGTCCTATAACATTAAGGACCTGGGGGCAAACTAAAAAAAATATAGTAGCACCTTTAAGGGAAGCAGTAAATCATGAAGGGATTCCTATATTAGTTAAAATCCCCTTTTCTATTATAGATACAGAAGCTGGGGAAAAGTGGCCAGAAATTACTAGAGTGACCCAATAGGGGTTGCTAAGAAATTTAAATTTATGGTGAAGCAACACAATCCTGATTGGGCTGATATTCAGTTACTGCTTGATGCTCTAACTGAATCAGAAAAGCAATTAGTTATAAAGACAGCTGTGAATATGGCTGAGGATGATTGCAGGATAACACAGGGGGATGTTAAAAAGGTACTACCTCTTCAGGATCCAGAGTGGGACCCTAATGAGCCAGATGAAATGGCACAGTAAAAAAGGTAGTGGGGATTCATAATAAAAGGGCTAGAAAGAGCAATCCCTAAAGCCATAAACTGGTCAGCCCTGTATGCTATTAAGCAGGGTCCCTCTC
Organism: Corvus hawaiiensis; assembly: GCF_020740725.1. Classification (NCBI taxonomy): domain Eukaryota; kingdom Metazoa; phylum Chordata; class Aves; order Passeriformes; family Corvidae; genus Corvus; species Corvus hawaiiensis. The sequence goes on along the minus strand of NC_063227.1, from coordinate 13,219,908 downwards.
AAACACCTTCTGAATTTTTAGACAACTTGCGAGATGCGATGCGTCGCCATACCACCTTGGATCCTGGATCGGAAGAAGGAGTGCAGCAATTGGTAAATTTATTTTTAGGACAACAGGAGACATCCGGCAGAAGCTTCAGAAGATGCAAGGTCCAACAAGCCAGAATCTAGAGACTTTGCTTAATGTGGCATGGAGAGTTTATAGCAATCCGGAACAGGGATACAAACAGGGGATGCAAAAATTAATAAGGGTGGTAAAAGAAGAAGAAAAAGGAAGACATGGGCAAGGTCCACCAAGACAAGGACCACCCTGACTGGGAAGGGACCAGTGCGCCTTATGCAAAACCTGGGCATTGGAAAAACCAGCGCCCAAAAAGGAGAAAGGGTGACAAAAAAAGGAAATATGACCAGAGAGGTGTGGTGGTGGTTACTCATGTAAAAGAAGACTGGGCCCTACCCTAGGGGACCCTCTGGTTATAGTTAAACTAGGGAACAAAGAAAAGAAAGTGGAATTTTCAGTAGATACAGGAGCAACATATTCAGTGTTGAATAAAGCTTTGATACCTATATCAAGGGATTATGTTGTAGTGACAGGGGCAACTGGCCAATTTGAAAAGGCATACTTTTGTAAACCACTGAAATATAAATTGGGAAAACAGTGGGGAATTCACTGATTTTTATATATGCCTAATGCTCCATCTGCACTTTTGGGCAGAGATCTGCTAGAGCAGCTGGAGGCAAAAATAGTATTTAAAAATGGGGAAATCAGTTTGGAAGTAAAAGACCAACAATATCTAGAGTTGCTGAGCCTAATGCTAATAACCAAAGGAACTGAAATAGTGAATGAAGAAGAAATTATTAAGAAGATAATGGATCAAGTATTCCCTGGAGTGTGGGCCTCTGGTACCCCAGGGAGGGCAAAGAATGCCCTGCCAATTCAAATCAAGCTTAAAGAAGGGAAACGGCCTGTAAGGGCCAAGCAATATCCCTTGAAAAGGGAAGACAGAGAAGGGATCAGGCCAATTATTGAGAGCTTTTTGCAAATTGGATTGTTAAGGGAGTGGCAATCTGATTTTAATACTCCTATTTTACCCATTAAGAAACCTGATGGGTCATACAGGTTATTACAAGATTTGAGGGCAGTCAATAAAGTGACTGAGGGTTTATACCCAGTGGTTGCTAACCTTATACCTTGTTAACTTGTTTAACACCTGAACTAACCTGGTTTGATTTGAAGGATGCTTTCTTTTGCCTCCCTCTTCATGAAGCCAGCCAGAAAATTTTTTGCATTTGAGTGGGAGAACCCCAAGAGTGGACATAAAACTCAACTCACATGGTGTGTATTACCCTAAGGGTACAAGAACTCTCCAACTATATTTGGAGAACAGCTTGCAGAGGATCTAGAATCCTGGGAACCCCCACCGGGAGAAGGACAGCTGCTTCAGTATGTGGACGACCTTTTGATAGCAACCCAGACCCAAGAGGCATGTATGAACTGGACGGTAAGCCTCTTAAACTTTTTAAGCTTGCAAGGGTATCGGGTGTCCCAAAAGAAGGCCCAGATGGTAAAGCAAACAGTTATTTCCCTGGGCTATGAAATAAGTGCTGGACAAAGAACCTTGGGATGAGAGCGCAAAGAAGCAATATGCCAGACCCCAAAACCCCAGAAAGCAAAAGAGCTGAGAACTTTTCTAGGTATGACAGGGTGGTGCAGACTGTGGATTAATGATTATGGGTTGCTTGCTAGACCTTTATATGCATTGACTATGGAAGGAAACAAGAGCCTGCAGTGGACAAAGGAAGCAACACAGGCTTTCGACCAACTGAAGGCAGCCCTCATGTCAGCTCCAGCCCTGGGACTTCCAGACGTGACTAAACCATTCTTTTTGTTTTCTCACGAAAAGCAAGGGATTGCCTTGGGAATACTGGCACAAGACTTGGGCCTGTATCGGTGGGCAGTAGCCAGCCTTTGCAAACAGCTGGATGCAGCAGCCAAGGGATGACCAGGTTGCCTCAGAGCCATTGCAGCAGTGGCAATAAACATCCAAGAGGCACACAAATTCACCCTGGGCCAGAAAATGGCTGTGCTAGTGTCTCATATGGTATCTGCAGTCCTGGAGGTGAAAGGGGGCCATTGGCTCTCCCCTCAGAGATTCCTGAAGTACCAGGCCGTACTGGTAGACCAAGATGATGTTGAAATTGTGGTGACTAACATTGTGAACCCAGCTTCATTCCTCAGTGGGAATCTGGGAGAACCGGTGATCCATGACTGCCTGGATACCATCGAGGCCACTTACTCCAGTCACCCAGATCTGAAGGACACTCCTCTTGAGGGTGCTGAGACCTGGTTCACTGATGGAAGCAGTTATGTTATCAGTGGAAAAGACATGCTGGGTATGTCATTACCACCAGTCGAGAGGTAATAGAGTCTTGACCATTGCCAATGAACACCTCTGCACAAAAAGCTGAAGTAATTGCTCTAACCCGAGCCTTAGAATTGGCAAAAAGAAAGAAGATTAGTATTTATACTGATTCAAGCATTTGGGGTACATTTGGGGTGGTTCATGCACATGGAGCCATTTGGAAGGAGAGAGGACTGTTAAACTCACAAGGGAAGAGTATCAAGCATACACCAGAAACACTGAAGTTATTGGATGCGGTTCAGTTACCTGAGAAGGTAGCTATCATGCACATCAAAGCACACCAAAAAGTGAGTTCTGAATTGGAAGAGAGAAATATGCTGGTGGACAGAGAAGCAAAAGACGCAGCCAAAGGTGAAGTACCCAATGAAAAGGTAAAGGCAACATTAATACCAGAAGGAAAGATTTGCCTTGAAGGTAGGCCAGAATACAACAGGAAAGATAAGAAACTTATAAAAAAAGGAAAATGCAAGTTATAATCAAGAGGGATGGGCTGTAACTAAGGATAACAAGCTTATAGTACCTTCTTATTTGTTGTGGCCACTGGTGCAGAAAGAACATGAGAAGACACATTGGGGAATGGATGCTTTGTACAATTATCTGAAAGATAGGATTATGGCTAGGAGATTGCAAGGTGCAGTGATACAAGTAACTCGCCAGTGTGGTCTTTGCGTCTGAACTAATCCTAAGAGTATTCCAAAACCTAAAGTTGGACAAATTGGGAAAGGCTGCGGACCTGGGCAACAGTAGCAAATTGATTTTACAGAATTACCCAGAAAAGGGGGGTATCGATACCTATTGGTATTAACAGATACCTTTTCAGGATGGCCAGAGGCCTTTCCCACTAGGATGGCTAAAGCACAAGAGGTGACCAAAGCGTTGTTGCAAGAAATAATACCCAGCTTTGGAGTTCCAGCCATTATGTCTTCAGATAGAGGACCACATTTTATTTCAAAAATTGTGCAACAAATCAGTCACCACCTGGGAATAGATTGGGAGTTACATTCCCCATATAACCCTCGGTCTAGTGGCCAAGTAGACAAGATGAACCTTTTGATTAAGCAACAAATTATAAGATTGGGACAAGAAGCAAATTTGCCTTGGCCCCAGGCTCTCCCGTTGGCATTGGTGCGAATTCAAACAAAACCCAGAACAAAGGAAAAGTTAAGTCCATTTGAAATTTTATATGGGAGGCCGTATGTGGTTCAGGAGGGAACTTCACCCATTCAGGTGGGAGAAGAAACTCTGCACAGATATATGGTGACCTCGAATAAACAACTCAGAGAAATTGAAAAATATGTGGCTGGGGCCCAAAGCAGAGAATTAGATGGGCCAGTACATGATGTACAACCTGGAGATTATGTGTATGTGAAGTCTTTTGCAGAGAAGACTTTGGAACCGCAGTGGGAAGGACTGTTCCAGGTGCTCCTCACCACCTTCACTGCAATCCAGATCAAAGAGCAGAAGGCCTGGATTCATCATTCCTGGGTGAGGAAAGCCCCTGAGGGAGTTTGGGAGGTAACGCCAGGCAACGATGAACTGAAGCTGAAGCTGACCTGAAAAGGCGATTGATGAATTCAGTTATGATGGACATTATGTGGAAAGTTGGGACTTTACTAATTATTCTTATAATTGTAACAAGAGTTAAAGCAGTACCACGCCAGTCTAAAGCAACTGAAATATACCAATGCCAGGGGAAGGCATAGGATCCTCACTTTCGGAAGGCTTTGAACAAAATGCTCAGAGTCACAAATGCAAACCTGTGGGAAGGAAGGGATATTTGAAGATGTAAATATGCATTTATGCAGGATGGGTTTCATGAGGCTTACCATCCGCCCATGAAGCTTATCCGATTTGGCCCTGAATGCTGTGACAAATGCTTGAGCATTTAAGTTTAGACTTAAAATAGAGGGGTGTGCAACAAAAGCATATGATGAACAAATTGACCACAGTAAGGAGTGACTTAATTAAATTGCAGCAACCGTTGCAATCCTCCTTGCTGGCCCTGGGTGATAACCATTGGAAACTGTCCAAAATATTACCAGATTGGGAAGATACAGAAGAACAAGACCATGAATTGAACTGTATTATACCCTTCTGAACATAGAATGTGGGCACAAGAAATTAAAAGCCAGTGGCAAACAATTAACCTAGAGCCCTGCTCTTTGAGGGAGCAGTTAGGCTACATATGTGAAAGGATTTTAGGTAAAGGCATTTGTTTGGACACAGACCAAAGCATTTGCCACTTTGAGGTGCATTCAATTAACCAAACAACGCAGCTATTGTATACCGGAAAAGGTTGTGTCTGCCTCAGGATGGCATGTCCCACCATAACGATAGACATTTGTCTCATCATTGGTGGGACGTGCTTTTCGGATGGTCACCGACAGCAACTGGTATACTCAATGCCTTGATTCATCCTATTATTTTATTGCTCATTTTAGTAAGTGCAAGTTGGATTTTATCCGTGGTGATGCCTGTTTGGTATTGGAAGATGCTGTGGAGAATAGCAGCCTCGACATCACTATCCAAGGCATATGGTTTAGTCTTGAATGAGAAAAAGGCTGACCACGCAGCTTGGATAAATGAAGAAGAATTTGTGTACTGAGTAAAAGAACTTACTCACTGTTAAAAGAGAAGTGGGGAATGAAACATAGATTTAGAAGAAACATAAAGATTTTAGTTATAGGCTAGCTGTGTTGAAATTAGTTAGAATAGGAAGGAATTTGGGCCCAGCTAGAGTTAAAATAGTTAAAAGAGCTGGACCTGAAATGGTTTTAAGATGTTAGTAACTGATTACCAAATAAGTGATGATCTGTCATTTGTATGTTTGCTTAGCTGTGCTTAGAACAAGGAATAGAAACATTGCTAAGTTGGTGCAGGGAGCAAGGACAATTACCGATTTCCTCCCTTAGTGGGAACCCGTTCAAAAGTCATGCAAGAGGAAACTTAGAGGTCACTAAAGTAATTAGGATTGTTAAAGTTCAGAGAGGCGAAAAGGTCAAAATGAGGAAGATGAGTTACTTCATCTTTTTTGGGACCACTGACCCAATTCAAGACCACCGACTCAATTCAGGACACACACTACACATGCTTAATGACATTTAAGCTCATTTCCATATGAAGCAGAGAATGGGAGGTGTTAATGTTATGAATATGCATTTGTATTTTGGATATTCATAATATTTGGAAATAAAAAGTGTCATGTTTGCTTGTATCGGGGCCCTGCATCTTCGGGAACTATCCCACACAGTGCCTGGCGCCAAATAAAACATACACTTTCTAACTCTAAACTGTTAGAGAGTTTTTGTCCGTCTCAGTTGGATATCGATATTAGATCGATATTCATGTTTTGGTAAATCATAACATCTGGAGCTCATCCCCAACACAGATTGAAAACTGTGCCAAATGCTGCTGCCACTCTGACGGACACTCCTGTTCCTGGGTACTAAAACACCAGCTCCTGTCCAGCTACATTCACAGAGTGACCTAAGCAAGCTTGAACCTCTAGGGCTCTAGATGGCAAGTGCTATTGGAGTGCTTTGGGAGTTTCCTCTTGCAGTGCCACCAGCATTTTTTTGTTCAAATGTGTTGTTTGGCTGCAAGTCTTTCTTTGCATTTGAAAGCTCACATAAAAACCTAAATCAACTTCTCTAGCAGTGTTGGCTGCTGAAAGATTATATTGCTTTACAACCAGGAGTCTGAAAATGAAAATGTTTTGCTTCTTTGCCACTTAGCCTGTTCAAACACTTGTGCCATCCTTTAAATAAAATCTGCTTATAAATGGCATCTGGAATAACTGGCGCAGAAAATCACAGAGCACAGCATTCTGTATTTATTGTTGGTTTTTCAGTGACATGAAGACTGTTTAGTGGACTTGATAGCAGTTCTTCCAAGTAAAGTATGTAACATAACTGCATTATGGCTTCTTGCTCTCCTTAGCCTAACTTTGCCATCATAGTTTTTCAACATGAGGTCTCTTAAAAAAAATTAGCTCATTTCTATCAGTGATATGGTGGGCAGTGAGGAGGCAAAGTACAGAACACACCAAGGTGGCCGTGTCTGGTTTCTACTTGACTAACTGGGGTTGGTGTATTGGGTTGACCCTGAGTTGATGGACAGTCTTTGAGACCAATGACGCTTCTCACAATTTACATATTTAAACCGCACGGAAAGGCGGGACTTCCCTTTTTTGTCGGAGCTCGCCAGGCCGGGCCGGGCCGGGCCGGGGCCACTGCCCCTTCCCCCTTTCCCAGCACTGCAGCACGGACCCTGGATCACTGGGGGGGACTGTCCCAGAGCCGCAGGCAGCTAAAACCAGCCATGGACTGCTCACAGCTAAACCCATCCAGCGCGGCTTCTGGGGACAGGCGGGTCCTTCTCCTCTCCTGACTCCTCCGCGGAGCTGGCGGAGTCAACGGGAGCCGGCAGAGCCTCCTGCCTGCAGCCAGCACACTTCGTGCTGAACTGAAGAAGACACCATGGAGCCAGCAGCACAGAGGGAGCAAGGCTTTCCCCACCGTAAAGCCTGAACAAGAACACTCTTCAACATGGCAGCTTCAGAGTCAGAAGAAAAAGAAGTGAGTCACGTGAGACGGAGCTGAGCATGGCGATGGGAGAAAAGAGGGCGGTGCCACGATTCTCGCGCGTAGCTTAAAAAACCTTCTTGCATGCCGTGGTAAGAAACTGTAATACCACAAACTGTTTGTCTCTTTAATCCATTTGAAGAACATGGGGGGATGGAGAATCCTCATGTGGCCTGTGAAGATTGTGAAGAGTGCCTATGCCAGGCTATGTAGAAGTAGTAAGAGGCTGTTAGAGACTTGTGGTGAAGAAAAGCCTTTGTGTGCAGGCCAAAATAACTTATCCTTAAAAAGATGAATAACCCCATGTGATGGCCCATGTTTTGCAGTGTGAAGGAACTGTGAGATTTTTCATGGGAGAGATGTTCTGCACACAGCAGATTGTTTGTTTCCGGGCAGATCTGCTGTTAGTAGCAGTTTGGGAACCACGTGCAACTGAAGAAAAACCCTTTTTTCCTTAAGAGAGAGACTTTTCAAGAACTGGAACACTGACTAACATCCCATGTTCTGTTATCCTTGTGCGAGCTGGGTAAAAGGAGAGAAGTGCTGGAAAGGGGGGGGGGGGGATTTGCTTTAATTTTTTTTTTGTTATTTTCTCTTTACTTTTAACTCTATTAGTAATAAAACTCTTTCATTGTACTGCAACTGTTTAAGGTTTGTGCCTGCTTTGCTTTTCTCCTAATTCTTATCTCACAGAAGGAAAATAAGTAAGTAATGAATATTTTGAACCAAAACCACTACTTTAATTGGTGTTTCTGCCCGGTTTCGAACTCAACCCGCTACAGCTGGTCAAGGAGTAGGGGAAAAGGTTTCTGCCAGGCAATTATGAGGGTTGTACTGCTGTAGTTTGAATAATTTATCCAGTATGCCTGAGTGTAGCTGTAGCTCTTGTTTGCTGACAGTCAAATAACAGCCTATAACCCCTGAACTATTTATTTGGCACTTACTGGGGTGTGGGAAGTTAGTTTCACCTCTAATCCTTATCCTTACTACCAGTCCTGTGGGAACAGCTCAACCCCTCTGATGCAGTTCGGAAACGCTGTGGTCTAAGCTCCCTTTGGAGCTTCACAACTCTATTGCAACGCACATTCTGCTCTCTGCCAGAGGTGGCCAGGGTTGGTCTGGCTGGATCTCTCACAGCCTTCTCTCATCAGGTTGGGGTCACTGATCCTTATTACAGTGCCACAGAAATGTGTTGCAATAGAAGATGGATCCACCTCAAAGCTGTCAGAGTTTTCACATATCTCCTTTGGTTTTGATGAAAACTTCGTAGTTTTGATTTTGCTGACTATTTTTTTGTCATATTCTGATCTGAATATATGATTCCAGATTAGTTGTATCCATTAACTGAGCTTCCAATTAAACTCACATTTAAAAATTTAGCAGTCAATTTCAAAAAGGCTGGGTTTAGTTAAATGAAAATGTTGTCAAAGGAGTTGCATTAAAGGCATTGCAGCTAAATTCTGAATGAAAATGTATCATACTTCCTGAATATTAATTTTGATTAAATCTTTGACTCCAACAAAATTTCTCTGAATCATTCTACTATAGCTTCACTACTTTGTGTTGGAAATAATGTAGGTGTCCCACTTCTGATGAGGTAGCTAATTAGGTTAACAGCCCTAAACATGTATTAGACTGTAATTAAAAACTAGGCCACACTACCCATAACAAACTAGAGACATATCTGGCTGCAGAAATGTTTGCCCTTTATTCTGTACCTCTCTGGAGCATGAGTGGATTTTACAATGCAGAGAGAAGAAAGAGTACATTGTTCCTTCCCCTATCCTTTTTTTACTATCTAGTACAATTTCAAGTGGCTCTAAAAAAAAAAAAAGTTACTTGAATAAAAGGCTGTAGCTTTCAGGTCATGCCCACCTCTTCTAAAACACCTGCATTTTATATTGTGTCTGACTGGCTCAGTTGTGTGAAACAAGGAGGACACTCTGAAATTGGGGAGATTTCTAAATATGTTCATCAGTTTAAACTCTGGACATCCATAGTGCTACAGTAATAGTGGATGGTGCTATTTTTCCAAGGTTTTCTGGATATTTAATAAATTGTTATTTATCCTTTATTGGATATTTGCATCTCCTAAGTGTAGATACTTAATTTAAAGCATTGACTTTGTACACTTATTTCCCTAAACAGTTTACATAATTACAAGAGACAGGTTCCTTGTATTATCTCAGATTCTCCCAAATCATCCTTTTCAAGTCTCTCACCTTTCCTTTTGCCTAAATGAAGATTAGGATATGAATATGGGTATTTTGGCAGTGAGTATCTCCCTAGAACTATTACCATCACACAGCAGAATTGGTACTCTTATGACGTCTGTGGTCTGGTCTCTGAATTTCTTAAGAAGTATCTGTGGTGCCTCTGTCCTTGGAGATATGGAGAACTTGAGTAGACAAGGCCCAGAGCAACCTGATCTACCTCTGAAGTTTGCCCTGCTCTTGTGTGGGACATTGGATCTTTAGGGGTCCTGGCTAGTGTAAATTATTCTGTGCCACTAAATTCAACAGCTCAGGGCATAACCTCACAAGAGTTTCCTTTCAAGCTCTCAATTCAGAACAGGTTCATCCCCTAGTTCCCAAGAAGCAGGAAATGAAGGAGAATACATAAATCTTATATGTTTATAAATGATACAACTATAATTCGAATTTGGATAGCAAGAAACATGCTCCTAGTGTATCATATATTTTGCCTTATATTTTCTCTGTGGTTTACTACGGTTCTTCAAGCTCTAATCATTCCTTGAAAGACAAAGTGCTCAGAAACCAGCAAAAATAATTTCTACTCTGTCTAGTAAGTCAGGAAGGAAAACAGTTCAGGATCTGGGGAGGGTTTTCCTTGCTCTAAGTCTACAATGTTGCTCTCTGAAATGGTGCTTAAATATGCTGGATGAAAAGAGCATCCTGGATACAGCACTAAGTAGGTACAGTGGTCTGGATGGGCTCTGAGGGCTGCTTTCCAGCCCATGTGGCTAACATGGATAATACGCCTGTCTCTTCCAATGAATAGTACAGTGTGGAGAATCCAGTAGTTGCAGGAAAACAGACTGAGAGCATGTGCCAAGAGGATTGTGAGATGGCCTGTTAAGTGCTGAGAACATAGTTTAGAGTGCGTCTTGCTGAAAAGGTCTGATTCAGTTGGTACTTGTTTCCAGCTTCAGCAGCACGTCTGGAAACAGAAAGGTACTGTCAATCAAAGCAGGGATATAGGCAGATAGAACAGGGAGGGGAAAGCACCTGTCTTCTGGAGCTGTCAGCAACGCGTGAGGTTCCCCAGGGGCTGTCCACATAAAGGAGCTGTCTGGGCAGGAGGTTTAAGGAAAGCCAGATGGCTGCAGTTGCTTGCAAGAAGGCTGATATGCCAAATAACTTTTTACATCTCTAATGTGTGAAAAAGGATCAGCCCTTGACTTCAAAGTAACAAAGTATTTGTCACGGTGCCTGATACTTTTCTGGCTTTTTTTCTGGCTTTTTCCTTCCCACACAACAGGGTTTGCTATAGCCATCCTGCAAATAGCTCATGAGGTACCTAGTGCTTGATCTGTGAGCTGCCTAGCAGTCCTGCCACTGCAAATGGTGGGGATGTGGTGTTATTTAGTTTGGCAGCAAATGCAGAGTTCAGAGTTATGTGTATCTGGCTGAGTTCCAAATAGATAATTACATTCTGCCTACCTAAAATTCCCCCTTACAGCTTTTCAAAATCCATTGCTCAAAGTTGTTTTTATAATGTTGCTATCTGTTCTTAATTGGTAACTACCTTCCACTCTACAGGCAACTGCATGTCAATGACAAGTGAGGTGACCTAGTATGCATTGTAGTGTCCCCATCATCAACTGCAAATCCATGTAAAAAAATTATGTTTTTCCTGGATGCTTCACCCCATCTGCCATCTCCCCAGTGATATGTTTCTTGTACTATGTACTTGTGTCTTGGGTTACAATGTAAGATGTAACCAAAAGTATGTATTCTATCACCATCTGTTAAAACCTGGTGGGGCAATGTTCTTTATCTCTTCCATGACACGTCCCTGATAACTCCCCCTGGGGCATATCTTCTGGTAATGGGCTATCAAGCCTCACTGCATGACTCATAAAATTACATCATCCCATTGTGAGATGCTCCACGCAGGGGTAGGAGCCAAGCATTCCTATCTGGATATAACCTGAACCCCACACTCAGCCCTTACCTACTGGATCCCCAGAGGACAAGCGCTACCACTGGACCTTCAGGTGAAGACCAGACTCTTCTACAGGATCACCGCTTCAACAGGACCACTTCATCTGGACTGCTACCACCACCCTGACTAACAGGGTATCAGGTTGTATCCTACTCTGTCAGTATTCCTGTACTATTGCATTTATTCTAATTTTCCTATTAAATTATAATTCTTACTTGCGATGTCCCACTGGTTTGTTTTCAAACTAGTACAACTTGTAAAGTAGTTGCCTCTAGTTTACCTAAAAATTAATTTTTCAAAGTTTTTCTGTCACACAGTTACTTTCTGCTGTTTTAGCAACAGGTCTTTTTTACCTCTTCTTGTTTTTTATCATTTTTTCACTATGTGCAGAGCATCACTGGCCTGTATACCTGTATTTAAAGCGACCTGAAATTCAGTGATGAGAAAGAGATTATTCCAGACGTGGACACCCCCTGCAGAAGATTCCACACGTCCAGAAACTGGCCATAGTGTTGAGTCATAACATTTATGCAACACAATGAACTAGTACAAAAGTAGGTAGTTCAACATCAGCACCCTCACTATTGTAGGAGATATTGTCATCCCAGTGCCTGGTCCATCCACATGGTTCATAAATTCAATTTTCCCATTTCAGGGCCATCTGAAAGCTGATGCCTTGGAGTGCTTATCACACAAAACTCTGAAGTGGGTAGTGCAGGGTGCGGGTATTGAAGGCTGAAATTATACATGTTCTCCTATATTTAACTAATTAAGCAGATATTTGGGTATCCATTCATCCGGTTTGTGCTTTTTTAGGTTTGCCACCATTCAGTAAACACATAATTTTAGCTCTATTCCTCACATAAGGTATGTGCTTGGGAATGATTAAAAATGTTAAGCTGTGCAAGGTGGACTTCACATTATTCTTGCAGAAAATGTGTTTTGATGCCATTTCCATACTGTCTCACTCAGCCTCCTCTAAAAAGGGGGGAAAAAAAATGAAGACTTATTTTAGGAGAGTGTGTTCCTTACTGGGAAAGAGAAGAAATCAGAAAAAAAACATGTGCTGCATATTGGAGAGTTTCAAACTTGTTCTCAGCTTTTGCAAAAAACGTCATAATGAACCTCCCACTTAGAGATCTGTAGTAAAAAAATGAATCTGTGACATTCTTGCTTATAACACCACGTTCCATGTTTCAGTAACCTGTTTATGCTCTGAGGCTTTGGAAAAACAACAAAACAAACAAATGGCTGAGCAGTTCAAGTTCTAAAGCCTGCTTTAGGACAGGAGTATGTCTGCTGCCTGTATCAGCCACTGCAGAACATCACAGCTACACTTGCACTGTAGCCCTTCTTTCAGGGAAGACTGCTGGTGCTCAAACTCCCACATTACTTACTTGTTCTCTGAGAGTGTATTTCTGCAGGCAGTCCTGTGAATCAGATTATATGATTTAATATTTTGTAGGACTTGTAATAACGAGGCAAGTAGAACTGTCCAACATGGAGCATCTTCCATTTCAACCAGTAGGGGAAGCTGGAGGAGATTTATTGGAAAGAAATACTGCCTTCCTGCCATTAATAAAACTAAAGGGTTTAAGTAGTGCTGCACAGTTATTTCCCCATGTGAATTTATGAGGGCATTCAGGGAGACCTGTTTTTCTTCACCAGGTTCCCTTTCCCTTGCAGTGAGTGATGGTTGTGCCATGCTGCCTGCAAGGCGAGCAAACAGTTCATATATGTAACTACCTTCAGGAGAGCTCCTGGAGCACAGCAAAGTGCTCTAACGGAGGAAGCAGTTAAGGTGGGCATGCTGTAAAATAAATGCATTGCTACTTAAAGAGTTGTCTTTGCTCTGTTTATACCTCACTTGCTGCCTGGTACAGACTGAGTGGAAATATTTTCAGTAGAGGTATCTCTGAATCTTAGGCAATTCTGCTCATCTTCAATGTGCTGTGTCAGTTGCCTACTGCCTCTGTTCCTGTCCTGATAATCTCTGTTGTGCTGCACAGGGAAAATAACCCTGAATCTGGGCTGGGAACAACTCGTGAACTTATAATAGTCATGTATCGAATTCTACGTGTACCTTGCACACTATATAAAAGGAAAGATTCTTACTATTTTTAGTTTGTTTCTTAACACCATATAGCTCAGAGAGGAAGTTTGTTTAGTTTCTATGGTTCGAGAAGGGCACCTTCTAGGTTCATTAGGGGAAAAAAAGGAAAATTTTTAATAAATTTGTGTTCAAAATCTAATCTAGTAGAAAAGTGGTTTTTTTCCATAAAATCTGTAGATACTTTTCCCCTAAGGGCAACAAGATAAATATATTGTTTGGACTAAAACACTCATATCTAGTAAATGGCACTGACCTACTTTAGTGCTGTTACATGTGTAACTGGGGCAAAATAATGTGTTAACCTTTCTTTAAATATGGGAGTAGCCTGCAAAGCTCAAGCATGTAAACATAGGGGAAAAAAATAGGAAATAGAGCCCTGAATCCATATTGTCTACCTGCTGTTTGCCTTTAAATATTGTGCTGTTAAAATAATACCTTGAATTTGCCAAGCTCTGTTACTTGTAAAATGCTCAGCTGATGTGGGTTAACGCAACATATTTTTCACAGTTCTACATTTTTACAAGAAATACTTTTATGTGAAATGCTGTTGGGATGAGTGTAAAACTGGGACAGTTGTTCTGAATTTTTTCCTTGCTGTGACACTAACAGTCATTTTTCTATTTGCAAAATGGGTGGTTCATTTACATCATCAGCTCTTTACAATGACTACCAGGTTAATGATTGCAAAACAGACAGAGGGCTTTAAAATAAGTGGTAAACTCTTTCTTATCCTGCTCTTATATCAAGTAGAGCCAGAATCATTTGATATGGCATCATTTAATATTTGAGCACTGTGACTGTTTTCTCATGCTGCCACTAGTTACCTGTTCAGTTGTGTCCTGGGTGATTAGTTGGGGTTGTTCAACCCTCCTGGCTTGCCTCTGCACTGAAAAATCTCTAGAAGACATTCTTTTTGTAACCTTAGCATCTGTGTTGCTATTCTTTGGGTAACCACCTATTTGAAGCATACTGTGTGACACCTTGAGGACAACTGCCTCATGTAGTACCACTAATCCCAAGAACCATCATCACGTTTTGGGAATGGTCTTTGCTTGTCAGCAAAAAGTGGAACTTGCTATACAATAGTCTTGAAAGTGCTTTTGTTCCTTTCAAATTTCTGTAGGAAATCCCCCTGCTGTGTCTATATATATACCTGTATTTTATGTGATTAAGAAAAGTTTGTTTTAGGAGAGATCCCTGCTTTATTTCTTAGTGTTATCAAATCAAGAATTCCATCAACCACATATTTAACATAGGAACAATTTGATAAAACTACTGGCAAGTGTGGCAATAGGGAAGTATTGATGAGTGCTAACAGGAAATCACGCTATCCACTCTCATGCCTCAGACAGCTACAAAACTAGGAACATTGACAGTCCATTTTTTAAAATAGCTCACTTTTCTCTTACTAGTGGAAGCACAGCTCCTTGGTAAGGATGCCACAATTAGCCCTTGTGAACAAGGTTCCTAAAGTGTATGTATTGCCTTTCATGCCAGTTCCATGAAAAATTTGCTTAGATATTACAGATGTACTAGACTGTTGTAATGGCAAGGCTGACCAATGTGACCTGTGGGTTTTGTCCAAGGGCAACTTCTGAAAATAATTTCTTTTTGTAGAATTTACATGGTACAGTAACAAACCATATCTTGAGGCACTGTAGTGCACTGATGAATGAAAAGGTGGTGTACTGGGTACAGAAATAGATGATTTTGCCGAGAGACTTTGTCTTCTAACTGCTAAGAAAAGCAGTAAAACCATTATGCAGTAGCTTCTAGTTTAGACTGATGTAATAGTAACTACAGATTGCTGTGGTTATTTTACAGCCTTCACCCACTCAAGCAGTGATGGCGGTTAATATTATTAGAAGGAGCTTGCAAGTGTCACACCTCTATTCCAGGCAATGTAACTCCCAGCATCCTGTGGTATTTATAACTTCATTATATGCTCATGTAATGAGAAAAGACAAAGAGATAAACACCCACAACACTCACATTAGAAAATATAATTAAGGAATAGAAAAGAATGAAAAATACAATTAAAGTTGTTGAATCTGTCTCTGAATTTAGAGGAAAAGAAGTTCCACTGTTTACAGCAGGTCAGCTGGGCTTACATAAGATACCTAACAAATGAGTAAAATTCCATGAAGTTAGACTGACAGCTTTCCAAGCTCATAGTACTCCCTGTTCAAAGCAAAGCTGTAAAAAAGATGGTTTCCATCACCCACTTCAGGGTTATAGCTATAACCCATCTCAGTTAATAGCTGGAGAAGATGACTGAGTCAAGTTCCACGTGTAGCAGCAGATTGTAATCAACTTCAGTGTGAAGATATAGCTTACAATCTGGTGCTTTTAAAAGCAAGCTTGAAATCACTGTAGCAACGCACAAGTAGACTGCTCTGACAAAAACACAACCTTTGGCAGTGATACAGAAGCTCTCTCACACATTCTGGGACCAGTTGTAACACTTCAGAATTCGTGAGGAAAACTTGGGTGCAAGTCTTTCTTGTGTCAGCAGTACAAGCAAGAAGAGGATGATAAGAACTTTTTTCCATTGACTCAAGAACAGACTCATGACCTAATGCGATTTCAGTGGAAACTACTGTATGTAAAAGGTCATCCTGGAAGTGAAGTCATTTATACACCAAAGAGCATTAATGCTTTTTGTTGTGTTTGACTGAATGTCATCTGGTTTTGATTATAATTGAATTAATGGAGTATTTTGAATAACCAGTCCTAGTTTGCAACAGAAGTTAGCCACCCTCAAACTTTAAAGGCAAGCAAAAAATATTTGCTATTTTTGTTCAAACAAATCTTGGCTACAAATCATCAGAGTGACTTTATGCTTCATGTTTTGCTCTTTAAATACATACTAATTAAAACCTGAAATTTGTGCCAGTGTTTATGATAGTATAAAGTTCTACAACCAAACAAATAGCTTGCAGAAGAGAAGAACAAAACAGGTTTTCATGAGTTAGAATTTAAAGTCTCAGATTTTAGAAATTAAGATAATAATAGCAGAAAAGGTATTTGGGTTGGTTGTTTGGTAGGGTTTTTTTTCATTTAGTGCAAATCTTCAGAATGTTTTTGCAGTCTGATACTTATCATTCTGCTTTAAGGACACATTTCACACTTGAGCAATCTTAAGCAGAATTAAAATTTCTTCATTTCCATTGGTTAAGTAGTAATTAACAACACAGATTATGATAATATTGTCTCAGATGTTGCAACCAGATGGAAATGAAGATCAGGCTTGGAATTAGATTTATTAAATTCATTTTGGATTCAGCCTTAACATTTTCTGTTCTGGTATCACTTGGATTCCATTCTGCCTCTCATTTCTGGGATCAGTCAACTGATTGCTCATTGACATGATTATTTTGCATTCACAAAAATGACTCCACAAGTAATTTGTTGCAAAGCAACAAAAAAGTAAACCTAGGGAATCTTCAGAAGGACAGAGGCATGTATTTGCTTTTTACCTTAAGGCTTCATATGAGATTTCAGACCAGAAATAAAAATTTGCCAATGTTTGCTTTTCATTTCCTTATCAGAGATTTTGTGATAAACTTTACTCAAAACACAGAGCTTGAACATAGATTGGGAGAGGAAGTTTGAATTTGCCAAAGATTCTGACAAGGAAGTATTTGTATGCAGCCTGAGGAGATGCTCAGTTGGGATAACAGTCTGTTAGCCCGAAATAGTCACAGCATGGAGCATTTGCTTCCCATCAGCCCATTTTTCTTGGCCTTGCCTCATTGTATAAAATAAATGCACTGCTGAATAACAAAGTGGTGCCTCATCATGCTTCCTGGTTCTGGTATTTACATATCACTGTCTCTAAATGCAGCCTGCTTATGCTGCCTCACTGCAGTACATCTGATACTCTGCAAAGATGTAGTTTCTGACGTGACTGAGTTAATTTCTCTTACTTCAGTTACGTATTTTTCTATGGGGATAAAATGTGATGTTTCCCAGTTACCTAATAATTCCTGTTTCCTTGCAAAAGGTCTGGCTTGGGTCACCTTGCAGTACAAACATAAGCTCTTTTTGTCTCCATGGAACATTGCCTGTAGGCCACTTCTCCCTGATTTCTTGCTTTAGAAAGAGCCACAATAGTTGACTAGTTTTAGGCACCTGCAGTAATTTGCAGTGCAAGCGGATCAGTGTTTACCCCCTACCCCTGTCCTCTCCCACCTCCCTCTGTCACTGCTGCCTGAGCTGGCTGCCTGTCAAGTGACTCATTTTCTCTGGAACAAGGTGACATTTCCTAAGATTATGTTATACCTCTATGACTTGACAGATGGAGGAACAAGAAAGATCACAGAAGAAACGAGATATGAATAGGATTAGGTGGTTAGAAACCTTTCTAGGAAAACTAGCCTTGACTGGGCATACTGTAAATTTTGGTCTTTTAGATTTTATTAACATGGGTGTGGGGAGAAACACCCTGTCAACAAGTGAATTTTTGTATTATACTCTTTTGTGGTCTTATAAAATAGTTCCTCTCATATTATCCCATTTTATCTATCTAGTTTATTTAAATGCAAAAATGCATATCCTAGTTAACCTAGCCTGTGAGAGGATGGCCATATAGGAGGAGAGAGAGGATTGAAAGGAATTTTACTAAGGTTTTTAGAAGGGAATTAATGCTTCCAAGGAGCATTTCACAAGTACATATTATTATGCATTTTATTCTCAGATTCTTAAATAGAAATTTGTGGTGGTCTCCAAGGCCAAGGAAACCTGTGAGCAGGAAGGGGAGACCAGTTTCCTGTGTCCAGTTTAGCCTGTGTCCATCCTCCAATAGCTGACATGGTCCTCTCAGGTCTCCAGGTGTTCTCCATGTGGTGCATGACTGCCAGGAATGTGTTTCTGGACTGAAGTGATTTTCATGTCATTCTTTCAAAAATGCCTGAAAAGAATTGCTCCAGGTAGAACCAGAACAAGTTTATCCTGTGTACACATTGTACACACCTGTGCCACCAGCCCAGGTGTCACTAGACATTCCTTCAACAATGCTGTGGGATTAGGTCCTGATCAAGCTTTCCCTTAATCTTTGATTGACATGGAACTGTGCCCTAGTGAATTGGCAGTCTTTTTAGCCTCTCTGTTTTTTGTTTCCATTTCATACAAATAAGTAACTATTCTCTTTGAGGCACTTTAATATTCAGATTTGGAGAACTGAAATTAGAGTCAGCACATTCTGACAAAAATATGGTTGCATAAAAGGTTTTTACATAAAGGATATTCTGGTCAGTTTCCAGTTTATTTTCATTTTTTTTCTGCTTCCTTTTGGAATTTTTCAGCATAGCTGAGTTCCCACATGAACATCTGCAACATAATTTTCAGCCTAAGTGCTTTATAATCATACATACTATAAATATTAGATTGTCTTTTAGAGGCCACTTCACTTTGATTTTGAATATTAAGTGGAACAAACAAAAAAAATTATTATTCCGACAATTGCTCTAATTTTGGTGTCCTCATTTCTGGGCTAAAATGCTACTAAATTCTGCTATTGCTGGCGTTTGAAATACATGGTCTTCTAATTAAGTAGTGTGCAGGACCACTGAGAGAGCTGGAGACAGAGGTATACATTGGATAACAGGTATTGGTTTCTTTTCCAATAGCAAACTCAAAGGACTTCTGAATAGGCAGATGAGAGCACAAGGGAACATTTCCCCATCCTACAGCAGAGAATGCTTCTCATGTGATTTATTCAGAAAAACAAGAGACAGCTGTGCAAAAAGCCCCAGCCAGACATAGATATTGGGCTGGAAGGGTGTATTTGCAGTTTACTAAGTAAACCTTTTCTGATTAAATGGGTTTCCAGTACAGTGGGTCTACAAGTTGCCTCACTTTGCCTTACCATAATCTTGACTTGCCTCTCTATGCTTCTTTTTCCCCAGGATCTGGGTGGAGATTGCTTCTTACAGTGTTATGCTGGTGGCCAGGGTTGTGTCTACCCTGGAGGTTACTTTGCTCAAGCTGAGTTACTGTAGTCATGCTTAATTGATGTTGAGGAGGGCTTATTGCAGTCTGTTACTCCACTACTTCTTTTAGAATGGACTGGGCCCAAAATTCTTTAATACTTTTAAAATCCTTAAAGATGGACTTTTCCCAGCCATGGGGAGATGGTAAGAATTGTAGAATCCTGATGATGCTGGTTGCTGATGTTTTCTCAGATTATTGGTGTCTTCAGTGTTTTTATAGATGAGGCAGGTTCCCCAGATGCAGAATGCTGTCAAGAAGCAGAGGTGAGCTAGAGATTTATGTCATGTCAGCTGAATCAGTGAGGGACACTGTAGCATACCCATCTTTTCATTTCCGTATCTAGGTTTCTTTTTCTGATAACCAGGTTATGGAAAGAATAGAGATGAAGTTTTCTAGAGCTCAGGAAGGAGTTAGGTCTGAAATATTTTTACTTTTTCTCTATTAATTACCCTTTCTTCTATAAGCAAAGAAAGAATTGAATGTTTGCCAGTATTTTAGACCTTACATGGAGGCTGTTTCCAAAGGTCAGTGGTATGGGCTGTATATACAGTTTTGTTTAGGCCAATGTATGTTCATGTGGCATAGAAAATTTTTTAGTATTATTTGAAGTGAACTATAAGAGATTCTGTATTACGTCTCTTATGTGTCTTGGATAAGAGTGATAAAGACCTGTTTTCAGAAAACGTCTGTATTTAGGACAGTACCTTCAAGTGCATCCTCAAAACAATATCCATGCCAAGACGTGTAGTTCTGACTATTTCTTAAAATGGCAACTCTCACTTCTGCACTGGTGTGAGCCTGCAGTCTTCTGTCTGCAACTATGTTTACTTATTTGCAAATACATATGCACAGAAAATATTTTTAGGAATTCACTGCCAATGTCTGGCAGTAAGAAAAGCCACAAGAAGAGTCATGAAAACCACAGCCCTGGCTGCCATTTCCATCTCATGTCTCTAAGTAACACCTTGCCATTTTGAACTTTGTCAGGGCTCTGTGCAAGTGTCATTTCCCAATGTGTCCTCAGCTGAAGATGTGAGTGGGGCAAATGTAATCCTTGTGTTGACAAGTGGCAGAAGCTGCCTCTGCCTACACTTGTGAAAAATACAGTGAGCCCAAATGTAATAATAGCCCACTATAGTACTTGGGCGTGCTGGCAGCAGTGATATTCCTTGCAGCAAGCCAGATAACTTTAGTCTAACCATTTAAATAAGTACCTAATGTGGGAGACCAGAGCAAGCTCATTATACACAGAATGAAGTTAACACAGCACCCAGCATTACTGTTTGCAAGCTGGAAACTTCCTTCTTGAATAATATCCGATAATCATACTTGTCTGCATGACCTGTATGTCAGCATATGCTGAGAGCACATCTATTTTGAAACCAGTCTTAATAACACAGCTGCAGCCCTGCAGAAAGGAGAGCTGCCTGAACATGCCTCTGCACTGCTCGGCTACAGCAAAGTTCTGCATCAAGCACTGAAATTCTGCCCTGGGCTCAGGAAAGAGCCTTATAATTAACCTATTATTGCAAGATTTTGGGGTTTATTCCCTGAGGAAAGACCATCTAGGTAAGACATGAAAAATGTGTCAATCTAGTACGGTAATAGAATAGAGAAACCCTGTGGTCTCATGACGTATTAGATTTACGCAAAGCTCCTTTTTGTTTATGCCCCACAAGCACAAACTTGCACTCAAAACCATTATATAATTGTTAATCCATAATACATTTCTCTTGTCAGCTGAATGACAACAGTCTGCACTGACCAAGTTTTTTTGAATGAAGTCATTTTTTGGAGCTCTTTTTTCATTCTAGCGACTTTCTTTCATGCTGCAAGTGTTATAGCTCTACTATAAAATGCTACAGGATAATTTTAGGCTGTGGTCTGTGTCCTGCTAATCAATACAACTGCATTCCTCATTCTCCCCCGTCTCCTTTCCTTTTTCAATTAGTCTTAACTACATTATATTTTCTCTGAAATGTGACTGAGGAAGAATTTCTGTATAGTATCACCAAAAAGTGAAAGAGCTTTCTAGCAGATAATTGCAAAGCAGATAAAGAAGCTTGTGGCCAAAATTTCTATAATACTCAATTCACTTGGTAACGTTTATCTCTCAGGTCAAACCTTCCCCAGAGTGGCTCTTTTGAATGGATGCTGCATCATCCATATGGGGACACAAGAAGAAAAATTGTTGCTGCTTTCAATTAGGAAATAAAATAAAACTTTTGGAATAATAGAATTAAGTCTTAGAGGGGACTTGCGTTATTTGAGACCTTCTTGATTTACAGGTAATGTAGAAGTGAAAATATCAGGTCAAAACTTGGAATCATTTACTTAGTTATAATTCTTGATAAGGCACACTCCTGCAAGCATTACCACTGCATTTTCTCACAGTACTGATTTTCAAAACTAAGCTCCACCGTGTCTAAAATTTTGCCCTGAAGTTCCAAAAAACTAGCTTTTGAAAACAAGGTGCAGATCTTGTCTTTCTTTGATAGCTCTGAAAGTGACTGTTAAGAATCTCTACCTTCTGAATTTGTTTATACATATGCCTATGAGCAGGGTTTTTTTTCATTTAATGTGGAGTCCTTTATAAACAGCACGAGGCATGATAGTGTAAAATTTTTGTGCATATGCAGGAGAGACAGGACTCCTTTCTCCAGCCTTTTAAGTCTGGGATGCAGAGATCTGCACCTGAGCCTGTTTGGCAGGAATGAGGCAACCTCAAAAGAGGGAAAATTGTTTTCTTATTGCTGGCTTTCTGGTGAGTTTTCTCCTACAGCTAGCAATACCTTTTTTCTACACAAGAGTCTTCAAAAAAGAGATAGCATTTGAAAACATACTTGTGTATGTCACAACCTCTCCTTCCTTGCTAGTAACATCAGCATAGCTCTCTAATGCAGTCTGTTTCTATCATATAAGGGGGAAGTTTTCTCTAGTATTGGATGAGATGAAGCAATCACAAGGAGAATGCTAATTATATAGGCTAGCTATGAAAAATTGAGAAGGGCTCTTTTAACACAGGATGCAAAAGGAAAACACCATCAGTACTCTGTTGTAGCATCCCTTTTCCAATAAAGGGAAGTATTTCCCAAATATGTTTTGCTGGCTTACAACTGCAGTAGTCACAAATAGAAGACAAAGTATTTGAAGATGTAAAAGCCAAATTGTGTCTACTGCATGCTAGGGTATTTAGTACTATCTTCCTTCTGGTTTCTTTCTTGTTAAGTTCTTAAAAAGAAAGTTCACAAGTTGCATAAAAATGCCTACAACTTCCCATTATAGTATGACATACATAAAATAATTTTAAAATAAGCATAGGCCTGCCTGAGAAGGCTTGAGATGGGTAAGTATAAGGTATTTCATCTGTGATCTGCAGATCCATCTGTACATGTTGTAATCCACACTTGGAAAGAACTTGCCACTGTGATTCCCTTTGTCTCTGCCAACCCAGTGTGCCTTTCAGCTCTTCTAACAGAAGGAATAAATAATTATCCTGTTTCTCTCTTTTTTTCAAATGTGTTCATGTACCCTGGATACTTTATGTTATGGATACAGGCAAGGGCTATTTGTCAAATTTTATCACAGTGCAGGCTAAATCATGAGCACAGTGGCTTCACAGATGTTTAGGACAGAAATGTAACACAATCTTACCAATGATGAAAGTTTCATTCATTGATTAAATACAAGAAGAAGAAAATAAAAGAGGATTTCAAAACATGAATGGTGGCCTTGGTTTTTATAAGATAGAGTTAACAGCTGCTTATTGCAGTGAATACATTGCTGTTGTGTTTATTCCACATGCAAAATCCCCCTTAGGAGACAGGGTTGTCGATAGCTTTTCACAAACAGGAGCTTTTTCAGAGTACCATTACAAAACTGTTAGGCAAAAAGTGTCTCTTCCAGGAATAGCACAATGCACGCTTTTTAGTTAAAAGAAGGTGGATGTTTTAATCACATGCAAATGACAAAGAAAAATTGTTTCCTTATGTTGTTCCTCTGAACTGCCTGATGACACAAGTTACCAAATCGAACCCCAGACTCTACAGAAAGAGTATGCCAGTACTCCGTTTTTTTGCAAAGAAATTCTCATTTTTCAATAGCTGCCTGATGACATTGTGAATGATACCATTTTAATTTACAGCATATTGTTTGCTACCTTCTTCCATTAAATATCAGAAATCTTGAAAACTTTCTAGGACATACTTTCCTCCATAGCTTTTTGGGAGAGGTGCAAAGGTTTTCACACCTTTGTTATTGCTTCATATTTCAGACATTTTGTTGCAGCTTGTGAAATAATGTGAGTACTGCATCTACCCTCCTGCACTAACACCATCTTATACATTTATCATCTCACATCTTAGTGTAATTGAGTGCCTAGCTGACATATTTCTGTATGGTAAGTCACCTTCACTATAGATAGTAGTTTAATCACTTCTATGTTGATTGTCTGGTTTGTTCCAAATGCAGAAGTTCAAGAATTGAGAATACCTAGACATGTTTTAGATTTTTGCCCATCTCTTGAGACTGTAGTATCTCCACTGGAAGCACAGAGAAGAGTGAAAAAAAATTGGACTGTGGGAAGGAGTGCTTTTTTGAAAAGGAAGAATAAAAGAGGTAATGGTCCGTTATAATTTTATAGAATTGTAGTGGTTTGGTCCAAAACACTCATTACCATTTACCTTCTGTGAGATAAGAATTAGGAGAAAGCAAAGCAGGCACAAAACTTGAAAGAATATAAAGAAGTTTTTTAACAGACCTAAAAGAAGGGGCGGAAAAAAAAAAATCATACCACACCTTCAGAACACTTCTCCTCCCCCCACCTTTCCCCTTTCTTCCACGGTAAAAAGACAACCCTTGAAATGTTCAGTCTGTTTACCACTTCCATAATAACCTTGTTCAGTTCACTTAGGGAGAGGAGTCTCTCTTGCTCATGCTATGGAGACATCTCCACGAGAGGTTCTCTCATGGCTTCAGTATCACGAGACAGCCGCCGTGGTTGGTTCTCTGCTCGCATGTGAGAGTCCCTTCCCCCGACTTGCAGCTTTTCCCACAACTGCTTTTGAGGGTCCAATCTTGAGCTACTGGGGTACCATTTTAAGGTTGAGCTGTTCAAAAACAAAAGTTCTCTTCACCCATCTCTGGAAGTATCTTCATCTCTAAGAATAGAGGCCCTCCTCCTTCCCTGGGAGAAAAAAAGCATCTTCATCTCTGAGACTATCTCTGGGAATATCTCTAAGAACAGAGGTCTTCTCCTTCCTCATCGCTTCCATCTCTCCCTGTTCAAATTTCTCCTCAAATTACAGCTGCTTCAGCATTTGCTTATTCCAGCACAGGTGCTTTTGCTCACAAGTACAAGTTCCACCCCTCATGCTTTCATGAAATTACAACGGGTACTCGGATATATCATAGTCCATCACCACCATAGCCTTACAACAGAATTTCAGCTTTAAGCATCTCCTCTTTCTTTTTAAGCATCTCCCTCAGGTTTTCAGCTCTTCACAGCACTAAAAGGGTTAATCTCACCTGGGCCTTGCAGCTGGAATTTTGCTTATCGCTGTTGGTCACATGATCTTTGCCGGGCAGTGGGCAGCTTCAGCTGAATCTTCGGCCACACTGGAGGGGGGGGGCCACACTGTCTGCACAGAGCAGGGCTTGGGGGGGGGGGGGGGGGAGGGGGGGCGCGAGTGGAATAGGGCCGCATGGCTCCAGGATGGCTGTGGCCTGGCCTGGGCCCAGCCCAAGCAAGTCCTGGCCCAGACCCAGCAGGGCCTAGCAGGGTCCACTGGGCCCTGTACGGGCCCAGCCCAGTTACCTGTCCCCCAGCCAGAAGCAAGAGAGAGCTGGCTTCCCAGGGTTTGTCCATTCTTAAATGTGGACCACAGAGGTGGTCAAAATTCTAAGTGGCTTAAAAATTTGTCAATATTCAAACTAACCTGTTACAGTGGGGATTACTGTAACACGCATATCAAACAAGGCGGCCCGTGGAAAATAAATATATATATAGGCTGATTCTTGACAGATGTTTCAGAGATGTTTATTTCTCCAGCCGCATGGCCGGGATCTGCCGAGGAACTGCCCCCAGTCACGGGACCTGAGGGTCCTTGCCCGCGCAGGGGAACACAAAACAACCAATGGGGAACGAGGCTGACCAGGGGCAGGGAAACCCTGTGTCTCCCCCCCAGGGCCCCTCTCCCAGGATTAGGACTACATGGTGGGGGGGAGGGACCCCGACATTTCACCCATTTATTTTTTAAAACAACTGGATAAAAAAAACCAACAGTTTTAAAACAAAACAAGCCACCCTTCTGAGTCTTTAAATGTCCAAACAGATTCTCTGGAACATCCTAAGGCTGACAGAAGGGAGACAGGACTCTCCGGGCATGCTTTGTGGGGAAACTGAGGCAGGAGAGGATTTAATTTTTTTCCTCCCCCTTTTCATCCCCCCCTTGGCATTGGAGAAGAGTTGTAGGGAAAGGGAATTGTATAGGGAAGCCATGGGGTGAAAAACGGATTAGGAATAAACTGGGGATGGGGTAAACTTAGGAAGGGGTTCATACTGGTAAAATATAGGGTAAAAGGGGAAAGTAGGTTGTGGGTAGGGAAGTTGCTGGGATGGATATTGTTTATAATTTTGTGCATAACGGCTGCCTTTGACTGGAATACCTCCAGGCCCAGTAACATTCACTGCTTATAAACCCTTCTTTCCTTGTACTATATCAAATTGTACAACTTCCCCATCTCCATTACTTTGCAGGTAATTTTTAGGGTTATTCCCTTTAATGGCAGTTCTATGGATGAATAAATCTTCGCCTGTATCATCTCGTGTTATAAATCCATCATTGTTTTTGACATTGTACCATTTCACAGTTCCTGTGATTTTTGTTGCTATAACTTCTCCTATCACGTGCTTGCGTGTTTGTCATGGCTGCTGGCCCCGCGTGACTGCCGCCTTGCCAACTCTGACGTCTTGGCCGGGCCCCTGCGTTGCAGCTGCTCCTCGCTCTCCGAGCGGCGCTGCTCCGGCGCATGTCTGGGCTCTGCATGGCCCTGTGTTGCCATCGCCACCGGCCCCGCACCCCATGAGCGGTTCTGCTCCGCCAACTCCACGCTGCTTTGAGAGCAGCCCTGTTTCAGCTCGGCGCTGCACTGCGTGGCTTCTCGTGTCGCTATGGAAACCGCCGCTTCTTGCTCTACAGGGCTCTCTGAGCCATGTGCTCAGAGCAGGCTTCCACGCCGACCCCCGGTTCCTGGCTGCTCCTGGGGGCCGCCTCTCTGCTGCACGTGGCCCACAGCATCTGTGGCACCTGCAGCATCAATCCCTCACTCGCGGTTGCGTGGCAGGGGACCCCAAGACAGGGATGGGGTCTGCGATAAGATGCGGGCTCCCGAGAGGGCTGGGCACATCCAGTGCAGGCACCTCCGCCGGCACAGCTGCAGTCACGCACTCCTGGGATGGCTGCCGCATGGTGTCGGCTACGAGATTATGGCCATCCTCTGCTCTAGGGGTAATGGGACCATACAAATGCTCCTCAAGAGCTTCACTGATTACAATTGATCCACGGAGAGCTTCTGTCGCAGTCCATGTTTTGTTTGATCCCTTATCTTATCCCAGATCTCATACCAAAACCACTTGAGGTTAGTTCCAGGAGGATCAATATCAAAAAGTAAGTCTCGAGAAATATAGAAGAAATTTTTGAAAATCCAGTTAAAAAAATGTTCTAGATCTCCCAGAACAAATATTTTCTTGTTTTGTTTTCCAAGGATTTCTTTAACTTCTAGATACATTTCTTTCTGTGGTTCAGAGAGATGCATTTCCCACGATTCTTCCATAGTCCAGAGAGAATATCCAAACCAAGGTCAGAAGAGAGAGATCTAGAGTGGTTTTTACTCACGAATTTTCTGTCCTTAGGGATTGGTGTCTTGCCAGCAATTCTCCACCATTTGTTACGGTGGGGATTACTGTAACACGCATATCAAACAAGGCGGCCCGTGGAAAATAAATATATATATAGGCTGATTCTTGATAGATGTTTCAGAGATGTTTATTTCTCCAGCCGCATGGCTGGGATCTGCCGAAGAACTGCCCCCAGTCACGGGACCTGAGGGTCCTTGCCCGCGCAGGGGAACACAAAACAACCAATGGGGAACGAGGCTGACCAGGGGCAGGGAAACCCTGTGTCTCCCCTCAGGGCCCCTCTCCCAGGGCTACATGGTGGGGGGAGGGACCCTGACACTAGCCAGTTGGTAGGTTCTGTCAGGTCATAGAGGAGGCTGTAAGCACCTCTTTGCAAAAGACTCACTTCCGGGGTTATGCTTGCTAACCCATGACAATGATGAATATATCTCTGTGGGTCTAGAAATTTTGAGGGGCATCTACACAAGGACTTGTCCTAGGCTAGA
Source organism: Corvus hawaiiensis (assembly GCF_020740725.1). NCBI lineage: Eukaryota > Metazoa > Chordata > Aves > Passeriformes > Corvidae > Corvus > Corvus hawaiiensis. Next base: position 13,192,205 of record NC_063227.1, on the reverse strand, counting down.
TTGCACTGTTTTCTCCTAGAAAACCATGTGGGAGTTACAGATGGGAAAACTGTCTGCCCTGTTGAAAACTGCCCACAGTGCATCCGTAAGTAATAGAATAGAAAGAGGGTAAATAGTTCCTTGAAACTGAAACGTTTTAGGTTTTCAATTAGGGAATTACGATAACAGCATTAATTGACTGAAACTTCACAGAAGACTGGACAATGAGACACTAAAAGCTTATGCTGTCATGATTATATAGGAATAGAGGGGAAAGTGTCATGGATGTTCCTCTGCATAGCTACATGAAGTGGCTGCCTCCTACATACTAGCTTTTAGTGAATTTAAGGACATAGATGAGTTCTTTTTGTCCCCTCCTTTCCAAGCCTGACAGGTGCTGAGCTGCAGCTCAGCAATGGGTTGTCCATATATTTCTCATCCTGTTGCACAGGGACAGGGTGACTAAGCACAATGCAACTTTCTGCAGCCCTGGCTGCTCTTTCTGACCTTGTCCCATGCAAAGCCTCAAAATCCCAGTAAGAAATCAAGCAGGAGCTTACTGATTCATTTCGAAGGCAGGATTTCAGAAGTGGCTGACAAAGCGGAGCTCAGGCAAGGCTGCAATAGCTCTAAATGTGCCAGCACTGGAAAAAGCACTTGTTGTAATCACTATGCTGAAGTGGAATAGATGGCAAATCCCAAACATAATGGTGTTGGAAAAGTCTGCATCACCTTAATCTTTCTCTTTCAGGATATGAATTGTGGTGCTGAAGCTTCACTAACCAGATGAAAGAAAGTCAGCTACTTTAGTAAAAGTATGTTGAAAAAATCCACACTTCATGGGTTCTTTCAATGGTATCTCTGTGAAAACATAAATCAGATAAGTGTGTAAAACATTCTAGAATTGCAGAAAATGGATTTTAAGAAGGTCTTTCAGAGTCGGGACAGACACATTAAATATATTGCCAAAAAGAATGCAATATTTTTTGTAGATTTCCTGCCATACGAAAGATGACATAACACATCAAAGTTCCAAAGAGTTGGAATATTCTTGTAAGAAGTTGTCTGAATTATAGATAATTGTCATTTTACAGAAGGACATATCTTTGAGTGCTTTCTTCTTTCCTGTTAGGTGATCTGCTAATATTGATGGCACATTTAGGATCCTTTATGGTTTTAGTGATCTGAAACAACAAGTTCTGTTTGCTTCTGCTACTTTTTCACTCCCAGCACTGAAGTTCACAGGTCAAGAATGCCATTATCTTGCTGCTTTGATTATGCATCCAGTTATGTAATTCCCTCCACAGAACACTTGCTTGGTTCTGTGTGGTTTGTGAGGACATCTCTACATTTCCTGCAACACATTCAGTTTCCTGATGGCAGCAACTGGCCTCTCTCTTCATGGATATGACACTGTTTGACCACTGCCTTTCAAAGACAATCAGGAGGAGGGAATAAAGTGAATAAAAGTGAATAAAACAAAATCATTTCATTAATTCATTTATACACTAAGAAATTTTTTAAGATGGAGTGCAGAGACGCCCTCTTGAATGTCAAGCAGGCTTGCCTAATTGTGACTTGTGAAGATTTAGAAAGTTTCCCAGGGGAAGTTGTGGAAGACATGGTTCTATTATGTGTAAAGCTGCCTTAATTAATCTTGTCTGCTTTTATTTTTAGCAATATGCCTGAAACTATAGCTTTTTTTATTTAGAAATTCTAAGGAATTTCAAGCTACCTTGATGTATCTCAGATACCGAATGAGGTGCTCTGATAGGTAGTGTGTAATTCTGTCACCTACAACTTATATGAAGATATATATATATGTATAATGTGGTGAAAGATGTATGTAGTACAATAGGTGTCTGGGTCACTTTTCCATCCCCTGTTCAGATCTTAATTTAAACTGAAATCAACTGGGGAGTTAATTGCTCAGAACAACAACAAGGTGAAAAAATTTTCCAGGTGTCTAGCCTTTAGCCTAGAAAATATGAGCTGCATCATTTGGCTACAATGTTTTCACTGAGTGCTCACTGTGTGTCTTTTGGTAACCACCAACAATGGAATTTCTGCCTTTTCATTATAAAATCCTTCAGCACCACTGATTGCACTTTAGGTCTTTCAGCACCTTAAAGGTTACGCTGTAAGGACATGCTGGCTCTAAGACAGTATATGTTGAATGTAATTTTGATTTCAGTCAAATACTCATTCATTTGCACACTGGCAGAGTAATTCTCTCTTCTTCCAAGACTCAAACATGTACATATTATTAAATATTATTAAGGGGGTTTTTTTCCAAAGAGGGTGACATACTCTGTATTTCCCCCAGTCTAAATGAGGTGGATTCAGTCACATGTTTTGTTCAGTGGAACCTTGAAGCTGTATAAGGCCAGTGCCTTTCATTTCTGGTTTGCTTTTGCACATTTAGTGCCTTGTCATTGTACAGCAGCTTCTAGTTCTCAAACTCACGCTGTTGGAGCAAGATTTTGTTATGTTTAGATTGAGCATAACAGCACCTATGCTTGCACGGCTGGAGCTCAAGCATCTGGCACGCTGGATCACACCTGCAGTTGTGGATGTGTGTACGAATCAGGAGACAAGTTTTCAATGGTAATAGGATTAGTATTGGGAGATTTAATTCCTTTATCTCTCCAACCCATAAAACATCCATTGTTTTAGTGCCGGCTGGCATTTTCCTTTCAAATCAGGTTTCTCTGAAGATTTTGGAAAACTGTTACCTGAGTGTAAATGTGATTAAGCTGATACTGCAGTTCTTTATTATCTGAGCTATTAAGATTCAACACCTGAACCAGTCCCTTTATAAGTAAGAATGAACAGGAAAAGTATCGTAAGAAAGTCAGACATTTTAAGATGTTGTGGTTTGACGCTGGCTAAACACCAGGCACCCATGAAAGCCATTTGCTCACCTTTTTCTGTTATAGTTGGGCAGAGGAAAGGGAAAAAAAGAATTAATGAAGGCTTATGACTGAAGGACTGGGAGGAAAACACTCTAAGTGCAAAACAGGTTCAAATTTAAAGGTACAACATAAATTTATTAGTAATAGAGTCAGAGGAGGATAATGAGAAGTAAAATAAGCCTTTAAAACCTTTTCCCCCTGCAGCCCCTCCCTCTTTCCCACTGACAGCACAGGGAGACAGGGCATGGGGGTTTTGGTCAGTTCATCACTGAGCTCTTTTTCAGTTTGCTCAGGGAGAGGAGTCTTTCTTTTATTATGCTGTGGGTGCCTCCCACGGGATAAACGGTCTTCCCAAAATTGTTGTGGTGTGGGTCACTCCTCCACAGGTTGCAGTCCTTTAAGGATAGGCTGCTCTAGTTTGGAAGCAAGGGGTCTCCTTCTCTATTTCTGGAAGCAGTGGCCCTCTCTCTTTATTCTGGTCTCCCACTGGATCACAGTTTCTTCTGGCATCCACCCACTCTGGCGTGAGCACTTTTCCCACAGGCTGTGAGTGGATCTCTGCATCTCCTGTGGACTTCATGGATTACAGAGGGACAGTTTTTTTCACCATGGTCTTCACCACAGCCTGCAGAGGAACTTTGGTTTCAACTCTTGGAGCACCTCCTCCCTGTCCTTCTCCACTGACCTTGATGCTGCCATGTTGTTCTCTCTTACATGTCCTCACTTCCTCCTCTTCTCTATCTAGAAGAAAAATTGCTGCCCATAGGTACTATTGTTAACAAGTTCCACTAATTCAAAGATTCTTGCAGCATCCCGTAGTGCCAAGAGGTTGATTTTGTTTAGGTTCTTCATTGGGGAATCACTTGCCATGTTTCCACTGCTGGCCACGTGGCCCCTCCACTACCACACGGGTGGTGGTGGCTGCCACAGCATTGGCAGTATTTAACACCTCTCTTCATGCAGTGCACCGGGAAGGAGAAGATGCTGCTAACCCTGCCCTTCTGCCCACAGCACGGCTGGCTACAGGCAGCCAGGCAGGCAAGGCTCACTGTGGGCCACACTGAAATGGCAGCGGCTGCAGATCGCCATACGCTGGCCCAGGATAGCGGCAGTTGCAGTGCCTTGCCACCCCTTGGGAGAAAACTGTGCATGTGCTGGTTTTGATTTCCTTCTTAAGTATGTCATCACAGATGTGTTAACAACCTCTCTCTAATTGGGCCAACAGCATGTCCATCTTCAGAGCCATCAGAGAAGGTTCTAGCAGCTTCTCACAGAAACTACTTCTGTGCCCCTCCCCCCTCCCCCCCACTACCAAAAAACCGGGCTGTGCCAAATCAACACATAAGAAAAATGTCTGAATAGATTTGGTGGCACTTTATAATTTGAAAAATAGGATACAGGATTCATGATGGAAAAGCCATTGCTCACCTCTGTTAAATTGACTTTATAAGACACAGAAAATGGATTTTAGATATTTTCTGGTCCCCAGAGATAGAAATAGATTTTGTCATATTGAAGATTTGTTGTGTCTTTTATTGTGTAAATTCTCTGCAGAAGTTCTGAGATGAAAGAACATACAGTGCACTGAGCAGGAGACTTGTCTTTGTGTTAAACCTCTGCTTGCAAAACATAAAGGGAATTTTCTGCCAGAATGGAATTAGTTTTCAGCACTTGTCATGCATTGTCTTTCAGCCTGCCATCCCTGCTGCAAATGTCTTTGTCTGTGGACTCAGCTTTGTACCGTTGGCAGTGACTGGGAGCTCAAAGTCCCTCCCAGGCTCTATCAGAATCAACACTACTGCTACTTTCTGTCAGAGACAAACCAAAACTCATTCTAAACAAATGAAGGATTGTATTACCTGACAATGGGAGACAGTGGAAAGACTGGAAACAAGCTTCTGCATTTTATTCTGGAAACAGGAATATTCTGGAAACAAAATACACATGGTTCACTTTTCTGCCCCAAAACCTTTTTGGACAGTTTCACAGGTAAAAAAATTCATTCAGTATCTGTGAGATTCAAAAACTCTCTCTGAAATGGTGATATTTGAGTGTGATGGAGAAGGGCTGCTTTTGTAGTTGCAACAGGACTAAAATTTAGGTGATGATAATTTGTAACAAAATTCATTTGACTCTGAAATTGTGGATTAAAGCAAGTAAGCACTGGGAGTCCTTAACCACTGCTGTGACCAGCTTTCGTAATAGAATGCTGCAACAGTTCTCTTTGCAAAAAAATAAAGTTTTTATTTAAAAATCCTTCTGGTTTTGTGTTGCATAAACCTCTGATTTTTAAGAGCACAAAAAAATTAATTGGATGTGTTGAGACACCTATGAAATTCTGTGGATTTCAGCAGCTCAATTTTGATCCATTTTTAATGTCAGAAAGTGACTGTCTACCGATGTAGAAATAGTATATATGTATGTGCAAGTGCTAGGTCAGGTTTCTTTCCAAGTGCTGGTTTGAAATTGTGTAAATCCCCCAGCATAAATAATCAAGTGTAAATAAAAAGATGCCCAGGGAACCATCATCACAATAAAGATAAATGGAAGTTGTATATCCATCTCTAGCTTTGAAATTTTTATTCTGTATACTAGATCGGCCCTCTCATAATTTGACCTTCCATTTGCAGAATCCTCCGTGGATTCCTGATGGGAACATTTCCACAGTTCATTGGTTTGTTTTTTAAGGTTTGGTTGGCTTTTGTTTGACTTTGTGCTTATTTTCAAGACTGAAGCGATGAGGGGTCATTAAAGACCTTGGAGATCCCAGAGATAAATAGTGTTTTTAACATGTGACAAAACTGGAGTTAGCTATAATAGTATGAAAATGTATCTCACAGACTCTAAAGAAAAGCAGCTGATAATTCATTCTGGAGAAAGGAAAAGGAGGGTAGAGGAGTGAAATTATTAAAGTTCCTTTGACACAGAATGGGGGTTGTTCATTAAAGAAAGGATACATTCTAATTTCTGACTACTTTTAATATTTTTTATACCTTTTCAGGCTGGGTAAGCTTTACTTCTTCTTTCTGGTGGTTCTGAACTGGTTCCCACAAGTGGAAGTCTTCCATAGGGAGATTACAATGCTGCCTCTGGTTGTGGTGCTGCTTGCCAACATGATTAAGGATGTTATTGAACACTACAGAAAATACCAGTATGATAAGACAATAGACTTAACTAAAACCAGGGTATACAACAAGTAAGTAAACTAAATCATTTTTTTTTACTTGCTTCTGTTATGGTAGAAACTGCTCATCTGATTTTACAGTAATTCTCTCACGGACCTTTCAAAGTACTATAAGTTTGGGAAAACTGTTACAAAAGATTTTTTTCTACCTTTAAAAATGCCTTATTTAGCTCACTTAAATCATCTCAGTATCACTTAGGCTTTGTTTCATATCACAGCAGTGTGTGCTGATATATACAGGTTTTCATTCTAAGTTTTCAAAGCATCTTGCCAACACATACAACATCCTTTCCTGATAGCAGAAGGATCTGGAGCATAAATGAAACTTACCCAAGTCTGGAACAGAAAACTGGGGCTGTTAAGAAAATTGGAGCCATGTCTTTCAGATGTTTCACACTAAAACCAGTAATACAGAAATTAATGATCAACTACATTCAAGGTGAATCATAATCAAGAGATGGAAAAAGTTCTAGGACTTCCAGTAAACAGAGAGATCAATACAGCCTAGCTTGGCTTTGGAGCTGGTACAACATCTGCAGGCAGCTGTTTGCTCAATACTGACTCAGAAGGGAGAAATATTTTCACTGCAATTCTTGTTGCAACATTTCGATTTCATCAGTTTCTTGTCCAAGTACTAACTTGACTTGAGACTGCCTAACTCGTCACTACGTTATGAAGCAAATAGGAGTTTTTGTTTAAAAGTTTAAATATTTGTGTGCTTTCCTTTTTTCATCTGCCCTTAAGCCCAGGCCATAGAGAAAAAAAATTGCTGTGGTTTGCATACATGTGATTAACTCTTCTGGAAATTAGCTCTCATCTGTGCTGACATACTTATGTGTCAGAGGAAGAAGGATCAAAGGGGAAGGGGTATCTGGGTGAGAGAGGAAGGTTTGGGGTATATCGGGGAGAAGGATCAGTCTGAAGGGCAATCCAGGCACATTGCCCTTCACTTGCTTATGGCTATTCCTCTGACTACAAAATCATAGGTTTACTTGGCTTGGGGGAATGGGGGTTGTTTGTTTGTTTAGTAATAATCCATGTTATGGTCATGAAAACAAACAATAGATAGATGAAATAAAAGAGAAATACTGTCTGTACTGAGGCTTGTAGCAATCTTCTGTTGACATCTGGGACGTGGAGCTCTGCCCATTACCTTTGAGCTTCCTGGCAACTCCCAGGGTTATAAAGTCATTCTGAAACTCGGGGAGTGACCTGTGAAAATTGTGTGTATGTTCTCAGCTGTGCCTATGCTCTGTGTTAAAGCAGAGACACTTCATGATAGCAGAGAGTTACTGCCAGGGAAATGGTCTGAACGGGGCCTCCAGGCATCTGCTGATAGGAAGAACAAAACATTCAGGATGCTTTTGGCATACGTGAGGTGCAGCTGCCCCAGCAGGCTCTAGGACCTGGTGCAGCTGAGTCAGGATGATCCCTGTCCCTGGGTAGGTGGAGGTTGGAGTGAAAGACGAAGCCCTGGGCTTTGGACATATCAACTCTTCTCTCCACCGCTTGGGAGTTCATTTGGATTATTGAACTCTTCTAACTTTGTTGGTTTTCATCTTGAAGATACTTTTTGAAAGGAAAACAACATGTCAAGGAAAATTGTTCCAGGCTGCTTCTCTACAATGATATGGAAAAAACATTTTTTCAAGGAAGCCTGCTGCCGATGTGGTGCTCCAGACATGGAAATCCAAAATGAGGAGCTGGAGAAGAGAGGAAAAATAAGGAAAAGAAAGAAGAAAAATGAAAATAAACGAGTGATCATCTCCAATTTTCCCTTTGGAAGTAAGAAGGGGAAGGAAAATCTGAATAGATACTATGAGTCCAATGAAATTAAGACCACGAAATATACCATCTTAACTTTCCTCCCTAAAAATATCTATGAGCAGTTTCACCGCTTTGCCAATATTTATTTTGTCTTCATTGCACTGCTGAATTTTGTGCCAGTGGTAAATGCTTTCCAACCAGAGGTGTCTGTGATCCCAATTTGTGTTATAATGACCATTACAGCCATTAAAGATGCTTGGGAGGACTTTCGGCGGTATAAATTAGACAAAGAAATCAATAATATGGGATGCTGCATTTACAGCAGGTGAGCTTCGTATAGCTTTTATTACCAAAAACATTGGCTCGAGATCTTTTATCAATGGTGAGGCTTTTTGTTTAAAAAAATTAATAAATAACTGCTGAAAAATCAGTCATTAGATGAAATAGGGGAAAGTCATGGCTACTATATATCACCTGGTATTTGTTCTCATGGAGGGAAAGATTTTTTTTTTTTAAAGCATTTTTGTACTGCGAAGTTAAGTGTGAGTTTCATTATATTGGTGTGTCTATCAGCCTCTTAGACATGCAGTGTGCTGAAAATAGGTGCTTAAAGAGCTACAAGCAGCTGAATTTCTAAGACATTTTCAAGAGGCTTTAATTCTATCAATATAAGGTAGCACAGAACAAGATCTGTCATGGGACTTATTTGCATTCTTAGATGCCAAGAAATCTCTTATAAACCTGGCCCTTTGAAATACATTCTATTTTCTACTCTACATTGTTGAGTAGCTTTCAGTTATTTTTTAGTTCTTAGGCAGTATGTAAAATGAACATGTAAAAACACAGTATAAAAATGAAAGATAGTAATATATGCCTCTGTTTAGTCATCTCGAATTAACTACATGTGTGTGTGCTCACTTCTTCAAAGTGTTTCATGACTTCTTGCTTTTAGGACATTCAGAAGATTGAAAATTATGTTTTGTTGTATCAAAACTGTTCTGTTAGCAAAGTAGCAAATTATTTCTCCCTGACAAAATATCACATCTGGGAGTCAGAAGTGCAAAACTTTCCATCTCCGTGAATGTGCCTGTCATCCCTCAAATTAATCAGCAATGCTTTATATAACATGTGCTTTCACGAGCAAGATCTTGCAGAACTCTGGCTTTTATCACATGGAGCTGTCATTTCTGTTTGTTTCTTCTGCATGTGTTTGTCAGGTTTTTATTTTATGTCCTGCTAGTTAAGCAGGAAAGCAATAGGTTTGCTTGTTTAGGGGCTAAACTTAGGCCCACATATAGAAAATTACTTGTAAGAAAAAAAAACTGCACTGCTCTCCTTTGCAACTTTTCCAAAAGAGCTGGCATTTTATAAGTTTCTAAATAATGTGGATTTAAGATTTCTTCTCTTCCATGGTGAAGACTGTCAGTAATGGTAGCTCTTTGGGTAGGGTGGCAAACTGCCTCTTCTGCCTATCTTTGCGATTTCAATCTGGTTGAATGTTCTAGCTTTTCCAGTGTTGCATTAGCCCATGAGGCAATGGATTAATTGTTAATACTTGTTAAAACCAGTATGGGACAGAATAGGTGGGGCAGTAGGTGCTAATGAATAAATCCCCAGAGGGATCTTATTTATTTCCTCTTTACACACAGAAACTATGTCAGTTTAGATCTGAAAGCCTTTTACCATGGGAACATGAGAAGAAGGGAATACAGTAAAACTTGTTTTGTATAAGGGAAAAATGTCCACGATGGAATTGCAACATATCTTCAAATCCAGATCCAAGTTATAGTTGTGAGTGCTCTGTGATGCAGCAGCACGAGATGGGCCTGCCTTAAAATTGGTTATTCCATCCAATAAAAAAGATTTTGATCTATCAATCAGTCTTGTCTAGGATCTTGTCTTGCACCAAAGTTTTGTGGTCCAAAAAGGTGCTGTAAGGGAAAGGAAAATGAGAAGGGCTTCAGACTACAGCATTCATCCTGTCTGGAAAAAATGTGAGTAATGACAATTGCCATTAGATCAGTCACTACAGCTTATTATATAATGAATAATTTAATCAGGCTTCTCTGGTGCTTTCAGAGGCTGATATTTCTTGTTCTTGCTAGTTGCAAAGTCCTGGAAGGGCATGATGTCTTCTAGTTTTTATTCCTTATTAATCATCTGCTGAAAATAGGTAATTGTTTTAACATAGGTGAAAGTCTTTTTGAGACACTGCACATTTTGTTAATATGGTGGCAACCAACAGTTATTTTTAATAGAACAACTGATCTTCCATCCTAAGATGAAATATTACTTAGATTTTAAGAGGTAATCTTGGAGTGTATGTTGTCTTTATTTCAGATTTTAATAAAGACTCTGGCACCTGTTCCAAAAGAAATACAAAGGCAAACCAAACTTTTCCAAATGCTGAATGTTCTCTAAAACTTTCTTGAAGACAAGGGGAAATGCAGTAACTTGCCTTCTTTCAACACAGAGCAAGGGAAATTAAATAGGCTGGCCTGTAAACATATTTATTCTAGTTTTCTTTTCACACAGATCAGCTGGAATGGGAAATCTAGTCTTCTGGTCAAATGAAAGAAAAGACACTTCCAGTAGTGTATTTAAACAATGTTTAGTTGAAAAAATGAGAAAAATGAATAGGTAATAAAGTGTCTTGGGGAGGTGCAATAACCTAGATTTTTGATTGAAGAGTTTGTACTTTTGGAACCAAAACTTTTGGAATCATACTCTGTAGACAAACTGCTGTGCTGTTGGAACAAATCACACAACACCAAAAGGAGAGAACAAAAAATTGAATTGCAGATGATATAGACCTGTGTTTAAATGCCTGCTGTCTCATGGCATTCTTTAAAATATACTTTGTCTGCTTTAAAATTTTCCAAGCAAGGTGGACTTCCGTTACTACAAAATGCCAAAGCATTTTCTATGATACTATGCTTTATTATCCCTCTTTAATTGCATTTCAATTTTTCAAGTCACCTGATTTCATGCAACCCTAATTAGTTAGTCTACATCCATAACAGTTAATTATAATCTTCAAATATGTGTGATTTTTATTACATTAATTTTGTTGCACCCTGACACCTTTTAGTCAAGACTGGTTCAGATTGATCTTTTCATCTTTCTTGTCAGTCAGTCCCTCCAAATCTACCATGGTTATTTTTCTCAAAACTCTCTTCAGTTTGTCATTAACTTACTAACAGGCCAGCATTGAATGTGGTATACAAACCTGAAAGTGAATGTCAATACAATAGTTGCTAAAAGCTAGTATTTCATTTTCTTGAAGTTCTATAATGTTCAAGGAACTAATTGATATGTAATTATTATATAGCTTGGCTGTACTATACCCCGAGGGTTATTTCAAATTCTGTAAATACTCCATAGCATCTAGACAGTTTTTTGCATCAATTTCACTTTTTTGGGAGATTTAACCTATTTTTTCCTCAGTGTTTTGGTAGACACTAAAATACAAATGCAAGGGCTATGCACAGTTCAGTATGGCACAGCAGCCACAAAAACATTAACATTATTTAAGCTATTCATATTGCTTAATCTTAAGAACCTAAATTCAGATATCTGAGACAGTGACTCAGAGAAGCCTTGTTTATATGCCTTGAATCATCCTGTGGAGCATTTGGAGATGTAGGTATCCTAAATGACAGGCATCCTAAGTAGCCTGATTACTCTTTCCATAGAAAGTTCCTCTGTAATGCTTTCAGGCCCTGTGGTTTTCAGGTAGTTCCTACAAGCATCAATCTCCTCCTCTTCTCTTAAGTCCACTGATGTCTGTGGTACAAAAAATTTAGGCTGGCCTTCACTCTGACTCTTTGTCTGCTTAGTGTAAGATTTTAGAACATTTTAAGATTTTTGCATCAGCACTTACTCTGGGTTAGCCCTAGAGTACAGGTATAGAAAGAAGGAAAAAACAAAGAACTCATAAATGTGTTTCAGCTGAAAAGCTGAAAGTGGCTTAAGCCGGACTCAGTGGTTTGAAAGAGAATTAAAATATTTCAGTCAATTAAAGTATTGTAATTCTGTGCTGCAATTTTCTCTCTGACAGAAATGGAGATTTGCTTGCCTACAAGTGAATTTATACAGGGTACTTTATGTTTTCTTAGGGAATCTGGGCAGCAAAGGCAAAGGCTGCCCTTCTGTTTGAACCTCTTTCATATGCTCTGTTCTGCTGGATTTCTGAAAGGAGGAGAGATTGCACCTCCCATGCATGCTCTCCATGTCTGGGATAGTGCCTGGGACTGGCCAGGGATGCAGTGACCAGGGGCAGTGTGGGGCATCTGGAAGAAAGCAGATAAAAGGGTAGGGAACATGCTTGAAAACAGGAATTGACCTACTGTCAAGTCTCAGAGTTCAAAGAAAACCATTTTTCTCTGGACTCAGAAATATCATATGCAAGTCATTCAACCCAAGGTGAACCTGAAATTTTGTCAAGTAGAAAGCAGGATGAGAGGAAAATCCCATCCTGCCAAGGGCACAGTGAGCAGAAAGATTTCTTGCCAACACTTAATTTAAAGTGTTGGTCAGCAGCAGTGAGTTTTCACTTGTTAAAGACCCTTTTCTTTCTGCTTTATTATTTTTGTTTTCTGACAAAGCATAACTTTAAAGATTAGGAGCCTGCTGGAGGCTTTAGTAGGTTCATTTTATACACAAAAAAAGAAAGGTCTGAAGCCTGTGTCCCACTCAAAACCTCACCACAGGCAAAATTTCAATCCATTTTCTCGGGCATAGCAATATCAAGGCGTCTACACCTCAGTGGTACCTTCCTTGAACAGTGCAGAAATCTCATCAGCTGGAGACTGAACACCTTCTGAATAGGTGCAGTCCTATGACAGCCACAAAGCATGAACTTGGATTAGTTGCAAGCTACTACCCCCCTAATGTCAAGCATGATTGTGTAGTTCTCTGGCAATGGACATCCTCTGCTCTGTCATCCCTACAACTTTTGTCTGTACTTCATGCACTGTGGAAATTTTGTATCTAGTTTAGCTGTGGATACCTGAATTAGCAGCGAGTTTGACTGAAGGTACAAACAGTACCTTCTGCTTGAGGCATTCTTCAACCTCCCAGTGAGCTGAGAAAATGTCCCTATCCAACAGTATACTCAGGTTTGTTACGTCACCTTGACACTGCTTGAAACCAGTGGTACCAAAATTGTGAACAAATTAAAAAACCTTGTGTGGGGTATAATGATTGCATTGTGAAGAATTATGGGACATGCTGAACTGACTAAATGCAAACCTTCTCTCAGCTGGTCCAGGCACCACCATTTGAAAGTGGAAGAGTGGTGAGCTAGTAATTGTTGTCAGTCACGGTGTATTGCTACAGAGAAGATCCTTGGTCTCTGTGGAAGAAAATCCATAAAATACATTACTAAATCTACCACTGGTTTGTGTATTGCTTTGTCAGAGCTTTCTTCAAGATCTATTACCTGCCAAGGCATTTAAAGCTGCTTCACAGAAAAGGTGCAATGGCTTAGCAGACAGCAGACAGCAGGAGCTAATGACTAAACATTAGAAACAATTAAATGAGAATCTGTGGGGTTTGGCTCAGAGACCTGCAGAATCATGGCCTCATGGCATTAAGATTCATCTACCTGTCTGAACTTTTAAAATACCTTTAAAACCTGGAGAGTGGCAGGTTTCTACCATGTGACCTCAAGAGCTACATGGTCATATAAGGATATGACTACCAAAAAAGCTGATGTAGGCTATGCTTTCCAGAAACTTCACAAGTTAATGAGAGTCCCTAGAAACTAATGCTAACAATTAAGAGACATTAAGTGAGTGACCTTGGAATTATCTGTTCATTCCAGCTGGTGTCAAGAAGAATTGTAACAGTATTTTGCTCAAGGCAGTAAAAAACCCCCAGATTTTCCTAAATACAATAATGTACAATTTACAAAATGAACCTAGTAAAATCTAAGCAACACATTGTTTACATCTATTTTATTTTATTTCTTCAAAGGTGAGTTAAAAGAAATCCAAAACCATTTATATGAACAAATAATACTTTTATAAAGTTCTGGTACTTAAAGTTTATGTAAACTTCAGTTGGTTACAGAAGTTGAGCATAGGCTTGTATCAATGAGAAGCTACTTGTTATGATGCTATAGGCAGTTTAAGCACATAAAAAGATAGGATCTGTATTTCCACAGTCAATATTACCATGTCCCGCAGCCATAGGGAGGAGGAGAGAAGATCCAGCAGGCAGGAATTGTGCAGCAAGATTGATTTATTTAATTATTTTACAAACTCTTTTAGAGACTTTTTCTTCATAGTCTAATTGGACAAAGGATCAGCCACTCCTTGGGGGGATTGGCTAAAATCCTAAAACATCCATTGTCAAAATATTTTTCTACTGTACCATAAACATAATTCTACAAGGTTGCAGGTGTTCTTAGTTTACAGAATTTCTGCTATTATCTTTCATGAGAGAGAAAATTATCCCACAGTTTAGAAGAAGCAGGAAAATTCCTTGCTAACAGCATTTTTGTATCCACAGATCTGTTATTAGCATTGAGGAATTTGGAATGCCAGTATGATATAAGTGTATGTACTTTATTAGACTTTAGAAAAATTTCATTCCTATTATTTTAAAAAGGGCTTTTGCTGTCTTAACATAGTGTTCAAATACTGAGAGTTTGGCGTTCTGGGGAAAGGCTGGGGCTGGATACAGGACTGGCCACTGCTAAATGACATCATTGGTGCTGCTGGGCTGATGTGCTGACATGAAAAACCCCTCCCACTCTGGGATGAGATCGTGGCAGGAGCCAGTGACAAACCCACACGTATACTATGGCATTTTCCTATGCTCAAACAGTATCTGCAGCTCGAGAACATTATCAGCCAATTGTGCTGTACTCTGACCTATGGACAGGTTTCAGAATCAGTTCCTGTTTGATCTTGAGCCTTCCTTGAGTCCTAAATCTGCTCCTTTGTTGTCAGTTTTTTTGTTTTGTGGCAGTAGCTCCTAATGGTGAAGTCATGGCCATAAAGTGATCTTTGAAAATGTTTTGTGAGGAGTTTGCGTATAAAAGCTGATAATCTTTGATAGCATAAAAGTGTGCGAAATTTCTATTTGCAAAAATAGACTGTGAAGGGTAAGCAGCTGTGTGATTTGAGATCCCGGAATATTGGCATTTTTTATAAAATATGTGATTCTTGGAAGAGGCCATTTTCAAATATAGCATTCTAGCAAATTTACATACAGAAAAATATTTATATGTCGGTTTCTCTATTGATGACACTGACACTGATACATTTTTCTAGTTGTCATGACCTGGTGACAATTTGGGTCGGGGTTGGGGGGGGTATAGTGCAGAGCAAACAATATCTTTATTTCAAACTGCAAAGGATCCCAAGATGGAGCTTGCAGTAATTCTAGGGAATAAGATTCACTGGACTAATTATCCGATAAAATGCTTCTAGGTAACAAAGATTTCTGAAGATCTTTCTTTAAGGCAGTCTAGGACACACACATGCTGTGGAGTGCACAAAAAAAATTACTTTTATTCAATTTTTTCTGTATAGCAGAACAATAATTTTTATTTCCTTCCATTCACCGTCCATTTTGATCCAGTTTTTGTTTGAAATTTATCTTTATTGAATCCAAGAAAGCAAAATCAAATTGTTGACACAAAGTCAATAATTTATTTAAGTTCCCCCGTGGTCTCCAACTGCAGCAGGATCTTTTTATGGTCCTTTTTTTCCCAGAAATGACTTAATAAAATCTGTTTAGTTCATGCCTTCTGGTCAGATTTGATAAGTTCAATAACAGCACTGGCAGACGTCATTTTGAATGTTCAAGGCCTCTTTTCATTGGCACTATCATACTCTGATGGGCATCATCATGATATCTATTAACAAGGGAACACTTTTTGAATGTGCTTTTGATAAATTGCCTGGTAAAAGAGAGAAGGGACTGAGGAATTTTTATCTTACATCCTGTCTTCAGTGTGCCACAGCCCTGATGCCGCATGCTATATGAATCAGATATCCAGATTCCCACCTATTGAAAATCACCACACCTTGTTTATTTTATAAGTTCAATACATTTGCCCTTTTCATATATTTCTCGTCAGACCATCTTGGATTTATTAAGCTCCTCTGTTTATTTAGCAACCAGAGCTTGTGCTATGAACTTTAATCACTGAACGGAAAATGGGCAGTGTTCCCAGTTACAGGAATTGCTGAAAGGAAACTGCTTCATCTGAAAAATCTTGTTAGACAACTAGGCCAGTGCTGCCATGGGGTGCACCAGTTTCATCATGAAGTACTTTTCTTCCTTTCATCTGCTGGAAATTCCCTACAATGTTCTAGAAAAGCTTTGTGCTATAGAAAATTTTTCATCTTACAAGTCCAGATGAAGAGTTTTCTTCAGGAGCAGAAAATGTGTGTTTTTTGAATATTCGCTGGGATAGAGGGACAGTCAGTTCACCTGAATGCAGGTTTGAGATTTTAGCAATTCCTGAACTGTAGTCCCTGTGCTAAGTAAGGCTTTTCCTCTGATCTGAAAGACATCATTTGGCTTTTCTGACTCACTCTCTCCTCTGTAATTAGTGACTGGGTAGAACCCTGAAGCTTTACATGTATGTAGGTTTCATGGGGAGTTATTGAAAAAATATTACAAGTCCGTGATTTCCATGGATTAGTTGTGCTAGTCTGGTTTCTTTCAGCTGATGCAGAACACAGCCAGCTGGACAAGGCCCTTCTATAGCATTTTATGAGAGGACAAAATCAGAAATATATTCTGTAAACTTCTGAATTGCACAAGAGTTGACGTACAGAGAGGTGGATTGCTCTGCAGAAGTGACAGTAAACATAATATGCAAACTATAAATGGCATCCAGATGTCTAGGATGGTAAGACAAGACATCTACTTCCCCTAAACTGACCTTGTACTCCTTCTTTCATGTTTTAAACAAAAACATTAAGAAGTCCTATTCAGAGGGTGTTTGGCATGGAAAGGATTAGTACTTACATAGTTGATTTGGTATATTAACTTAGTATCTGCTTTGTAGAGGATTAAATACTCGGTATATACTTGCTAAAATACTTTTCAAATAGAAATTTAGTTAGATTTTTTAAAAAACATCTAATTAACTTAGAACAAACTTCTGTTCTTCTGTGTGGTCTTTTATGTCTGTTTTTGAGCAAAAGAAAAAGGACATGCAGGTAAGTAGAGTCAGAAAAAAAAAGAAGAATGAAAAATACAGGAAAAAAATTAATGTAACATGAAAAAAATATTGCTACAACCCCATAGTTTAGTAAATGCCTCAAAAGAAGCAGTAAAGGGATTCAAATAATTAGGTTGAGGGGTTCTTTTCTTGAGTAAAAAGTGTGTGCCACTGGGAAATGTGCAGAATTTAACTTCTTGCATAACCTATACAGATAACTGTTAGTTGATGTTGTTTTGCAGATAAGGGCATAAGCCAAGTGTGAGGGTTTGCCTGGCAGCATTGTGGCTGGCTTTGTTTTGCAGAAAGCCAGGAAAGTAGGTTAGCAGGAAGCATCCCTTGGCCTGGCTGTGAAGCAGTGCTTGGATGTGTGCTTTGAACTGTAGCAAAACACTTTATCTGTTCTATCACTGCTCCCCTTCTCATGATATAAACACTTCAGTGAAAGATGGTATTCTCCAGGCAATAGATGAGGATGATTAAAAACTTAACCAGAAATGAGAATGAGTCATTACAAAAGGACTTTTATTGTCTGTCTGGTGAAGTATCATGAGCATTTCCCTCTCACAGAGCAAGGCATAAGGTGATTCAATGATTTATGTTGAAAAAATAATTTCCTCTCAAGGAGTTAGAGGAACCAAGCAATTGCTGCCAGTGCAGTTTTCCCATTAACTAATGTTAAAGTTTATTGTGCAGTTTTTGGTCTGCTTAGATGGTTAAGAGCAGTTGAAGGATTAATTATTGAAAATGTAAAGTCAAAAAAACTCTGCTGAACTTAGTTTGTTGATGAAATAGTATTTTATTTTCCTTGAATCCCATAGGGTCTTTTTCTTTTACTTTTTCTTTTTTTTTAGAAGCTCTTTGTTTCTCACTTTACCTTTTCCATTAAACTTGTGCTCTGGTTGTATTTTTTTTGCTTAATACTAAGGGATCATTTGTCAGCTCTTTTACCTTTTGAAGTTGTTTCTGTATATTAAGCTCAAGATCTGTAATTACCTATTGAGAGTTACAAACTGGAAAGACATGAGGCAAGCGTGGCTGAGGTACCAGTTTTCTTCTTTCAGGATCTATATACTGATCTTGGAAAGTACCTGGGAAAGAGTCGTGTGGTCAAAAACAATAGGTTTTGGTGAAGTATTTAAATTTCTTCAATAAGAGACTCGAACGTATTGCTGTTAGTCTGAACTGCTTTCTATATTTTGCTGTGCAGATTATAGGACTAGTGCTAGAATGAAAGAGAACTTTTGCTGTATATTTTTTATTCCATGTAAAGATTTGGTTTGAATATGACATATGGTGAAGTGGTGCTATGGAAGTGTCTGAATCATTAATTTCTAGCTTCTGTGCTGTGTCCCTTAAAAAAAAAATCACTGTGCCCCTATCTTCTATTTTCTCTTTTTGAAGCCCCACAAGTCAGCAGTCCTGCCTTCCTAATGTCACTTATCACCCATGATATGTTTTTAATACACAGGGAGGAACACGCTTATGTGGAGAAGTGCTGGAAAGATGTCAAAGTGGGGGACTTTGTGCAGCTGCAGTGTAACGAGATCATCCCAGCAGATATCCTGCTGCTCTACTCCTCTGATCAGAATGGGATCTGCCACCTGGAAACTGCCAACCTCGATGGGGAGACAAACCTCAAACAGCGCCAGGTTGTGATGGGCTTCAGCAGCCAGGTGAGTCTGAAAATGCAGCCCACGGGCATATTGTCTCCAGCTATGGCCATTGTGCCACAGCAAAGCCACTACACTGAGGGATTTATTTTTGCATGGGAATTGGAGGAAAGCTCATGGTTCCCTGCCAAAGCATCCGTGCGTTTCCTTATGGATTCTGTCTCCTTTGTGGCTGACACACCACACACACTTCATAGGCAGGTGGAAATGTGGTAGCTCAACTGGGAGCTGCTTAAGGCACATTGGGTTGGAAAATTTTAAGAATGGAATCCTGTGTAGGAGTAGATTGAGCAGTTTAATAGGACCTCAAGGTAAATTTTTTTTTTTTAAGTTATATGTTTGACATCAGCTTGTGATTCAGTTTGAATGCTTAAGATCACCATTTTTTTTCATGGACAGTATCATTTCCTTTTTACACTTTAGTGCTATATTCACGTGGCCCATGTTGGATAAACCTGAAGTAAACTAGAAAATATGACTTAGGGAGAGTTTTTACATTTTCAAGTATCTTTAAAAACACAGCAGGGCAGTTTTTCAAATAACCCAGAACAAGTTTAAGGAGTGGTAGCATGTGAGAAGGAAGAATTTCTTCCATTGGAATCAGTCCAGCAGACAGGAAATAAAATCTCACAGATAATTCTAGGAATTAAATTAATTTATTTAGCAATTAGTACCACTGCCATTAGGAAGACTTTTGGGGTTACTGGTGTGTGGGACACAGCTGCCAGGGAGCAACCAGACTTATTAAATAAAAGCACACCATTTCCATGGCCAGTTGGGATCAGGTGCTGTACTCCAGTGTTATTTGCTCATTGTTCAAATGGAAATCACTTTGCAAAGACAGTTAAGGGCTTTCTCATATTGTGGATGCTATGGCACATAGCACAGGCCTTTTCCAGTGCCTTCCAGTGATGATTAGGGAGAGGGTTTGTTCCTGAGAAACACTGGAAATTTTTAATATATAGCTATTTAGCAGAAAAACAGTAAACTGGCTACTTAACATTTTTTTAAATGCTGCATTTTTGTCATGTAGTCCTACTTTACATGTTAGGTTTTCTATTTTTGCTTTTAGAGGAGAACAGGGTGCTCTACCATTACACAAAATGCAAACTTTTGCCTCAGTTGTTCGTAATATGAGGAAGTCTTCCTTCACATCAGAAAATAGCCACGTGCTAAATTATGCCCCAGACTGCCTATTCATGGTAATTTTCTTTAGACTTTGAGCTGTTATTGAGATAAACTGTATGCCTGGGAGTGTCCATACTTAAGAACTCCTGTTACATTAGCAGAGTGGAATGCAGTTCTGGCCATGGTGACAGTCACTGCTCGGGAAGGTCAGAGCTGATACAGCCACCTGTATCACCCTGTTATTGTAGTGTGTTTGTGTAAACAGTGCATTGGATAAAAAAACCCAGCTTATGAAATATCACACATGCAGATTTTAGTGTGCCAAATTCTTCCTTGTTCTTTGAGCTTTGCTTAGTCCTGTGATTTATGAACTGCATAAAACCCCCTCAGATATGTCTGTCTATAAAGTGACTCTTTAAACAGGGAGGAAATACATATGAACTGAGGCTAGTTCTTCAGTTTAGGATGCAGGAAAGGTGGAGAGAGACTATTTACAAGAGCATGGAGGGACAGGACAAGGGGGAATGGTTTCAAACTGACAGAGAGTAAGTTTAAATGAGATATTAGGAAGAAGATCTTCCCTTTGAGGGGGGTGAAGCCCTGATGCAGGTTGCCCAGAGAAGTTTTGGGGGCCCCATTCCTGGAAGTGTCTAAGGCCTAGTTAAATGGAGCTTGGAACAACCTGGTCTAGTGGAAGGTGTCCCTGCCCATGGGAGGGGTTGTAACAAGATGATCTTTAAGGTCCCTTCCAACCCAAACCATTCTCTGATTCTGTGATATGCTTAGGAATATTGAATACAACTATCTGTAAAAGACAGAGAAAGGATTATTATTTTTTTCCTTTTATGACATTTTTAATTTGGATTTTAAAACACAAAATTCTTGTCACCAAAAGAGAAAAAATTAGAGAGAAGAATCATTCTTCCATACCCCTGTCTATCTAGAAGCCTACTACTTTTCTTTCTTAGCAATGAACATTCCAGGTGACTTTTGTGACTTTTGTATCTTCCTGTTCTCCTGTTGTACAAATACTTCTGGCAAAACCAAGTATGAACTGATTTTCCTGTTAAGTTCACTGAGTTGAACAAGATTCAGCAGAGGTGAAAATTCTCTCTTAACAGGCATTCTAAAAATACTCAACCACAAGGATCAGAAGGTATACAAAATGCCCTTATATTCCTGAAGCTTGTATATTTCCTCCAACAATTTTTTATCCATGCTCTACTTTTTTGTACTTATGTATATATATATAGTATAAAAAAAAAGAATATATGTTTCATTTACGAAAAAAAGAACAAGAGAGAGAAAATAATGTAAACATTAAAGCACAGTGCTTGCTGTAGAAAAATGTAGGGAGGCCCAGCAGCAGACTTTATTTCCAGCTTTCCTAACAGAGGATTTTATATTAAGTGAGCTTCAGTTCTTTTAAAAATTCTGTGGCACAGCAATAATTATCATCTTTCACATTTCTCACATCCCATTTTTATTACATTTTCTTAATCAAAGATCAAAGTTCTGTGTATTTTTCAGTTAAGACTAAATCACCACTTATGGCAGTCAGGTACCTCTCGTGCTGACTGCTTTCTGGACTGCTTCATGTAGTCCAAACCCCAAGCCATTTCCCTGAACACTGGGGAACTCAAATAAAATCATGCTCAACTCCAAACTCTGTATGAGTGAGCCCTTAGCCTGAAAAGCTTTGTCTCATTTTGTCTCTCCCAGCAGTGTGAGCTTATTCTTCTGCCTTCCCCCTTCTGGATTTGTTTGTTCATTTTAGTGTTGGGTGGTGGGGTTTTATGCTTAGTCTTGCTTTTCATTTTATTTGATTATGATACATTCATTCAAATGTGTGGTCTCTTTATGATTATACCATCCTGGCCAGTAACATAAGTCTTCTAGCATAATCAAAAATCCTGTTAAATCTTGAAATTCTTTACATTTGAGCTTGCTCTTGGTTGACTACTCTTTTTCTAAGTAATCTGAATATTTCATAGAATCATAGAATCCCAGAATGGTTTGGATTGGAAGGAGCCTTAAAATTCAACTCGTTCTAACCCCCGGTCGTGGGCAGAAACACCTTCCACTAGATCAGGTTGCCCAGAGCCCTGCCCAGCCTGGCCTTGAACACTTCCAGCCAGTTGTTATTCCAAGAGGGGGAAATACTCAGCCCTTCTGAAGCTTTGCTTCAGGCTGAATGAGCAAAAATGACTTTGTCTCTCCTTCTAGGGCAAGTGCTCCAAGCCCTGGTGGTCTAAATTAAGCTTCTCTTAGTGTTTAGCATTTCAAGTACTCATTGGATTTGTCTCTCTCACTGTGTTTTCTCTTGCAGGAGACTGTGTTTGAACCCAAATTTTTCCAAAACACCATTGTCTTTGAAATGCCAAACAATGATCTCAGTAAATTCAAAGGTTACATGTAAGTACTTGTTATCCATAAATACCTTTTGGATCTGTACTTTGATATTACTCTTGGAGGAATTGGATGGAAGGAACATATTTTGAGGAAATTGATGGTCGCTATTATCTATTCCCAGATTCAGAAGTCAACATAAGATGTAGACTTGGACTCCGTTTCATGGCAAGGTAGAACCAAGGCTTGGCATTGTATTAGCAGTTGTTTCATACAAATTATTTTCACAAAACTCCAGCTCTCTTCAAAACTTAGACATAAGCTCATTTACATTTGACCTGATAGTTAGACTAAGCTAGATTTTAGATAAATCCTTCTAATTGTTTAAAGGTATCCAGCTGCATGGCTCTAGTTTCTTCACATTTACAGACAAAATTCGGAGGAATGTCCAAAATGAACGTCCTCTGATAGAAGGCAGGTTACAGCCATCCCTCCCCCACCAGGTTCGGGAAGAAATTCCTCCTAGGAAAAGTGAAAAAACCTATTTATTTAACAAGTAAAGTGCACGCAGGCATGGGGAAAAAAATTGCTAAATAATAAAACCTCTCTCTGTGGAGAGAACATGGGTAGATCTCAGAGTCATTTGTGGGTGTGGCTTTCTCCTCTCCGGAGCTGGGGTTCAGCGTGGGCCCCTCCAGGCTGGTGTGTAGGGTCTCCCAGATGATGTTCTGGTGTTGCTGAACAGTCCAGAAGAGAAGAAGAAGAAACTAAAGTCCCAGGCTCCATGCTTTAGCTAACAAACTAGTTAAAACCTAGCTAAAAAACAAGAGAATGCCACTCTCTTCCCTGCTGCAGAGAGCTGTGAGCTGGGAAAAGCAGGAAGGTGCTTTCCTCCGCTCTGCAGCAGCCAGGAATGCAGGGGCATGTATATCTGTGTCCTTGAACACAAAGCCGCTCACTTTTTTTTCCTCCCTTTCTCTAGGACCCAGCTTAAAGACACAGAAATGCATAGGATTCATGTCTGGCAAAGGGCAGATGATAGGGAATACAGTATCATACAGTAACCCCAGGACAGGTATCCAAGACCTAATAAACAATCCAGATTTTCTTCTTATTAGGAA
Organism: Corvus hawaiiensis; assembly: GCF_020740725.1. Taxonomy (NCBI): domain Eukaryota; kingdom Metazoa; phylum Chordata; class Aves; order Passeriformes; family Corvidae; genus Corvus; species Corvus hawaiiensis. The sequence continues at coordinate 13,168,899 of NC_063227.1, read as the reverse complement.
TGTAGAAAAAGCAAATATGCATCCAAAATACTTTTGAACCAATGCATTAGACTAGTATAAAAAAGTAGGGTGGGTTTCTTTTTTGTCTTTCTTCATTAAATAATTCTGGCACAGGCATAACAGCAAATTCATCAGATTTAACCCTATTCATGAATTATAAGGTAAATTTCTATGTCATGGCTCATGTCCTAAAATTCTCTTACCCTCCAATACAGAGCAGCCTGTATTCCCAAGGCCCTCTTCAGAGTGGTCATCAGTCCATGCTGATTCCCACACAACAGTAGAGAATTGTCCAAAATACCTACTGCCCCAGACCAAATGCATGTCCCATTATTATGCAAATAATTTAACTGCATGAATGTGCCAGAATACTCATCCATGCCCCAGCTTTGCTAAGTTTACCAACAGATAAACTAGGAGTTAATGACTCTGCAAGAAACTGTGAGTGTTGTATCTGGAAGAGCTGCAAAATGGCTGGATCTCTGATGGAGTAAACCAAAGAGTTCTCTCCCATTAGCACGGGACTGTGTCTAATCTGGTTTTGAGGTTGTGCCCTGTAAGAATGGTGCCTCTAATAGCAATGCCATTTCTCCTTTGCTGCAACATCTTACAAGGGGAAAAGAGGTCAAGTTTGTATTGATTGCTGGCTGTGGTTGTTGGCTTCAGGGTATAATCTAAATTGAAGCTATTCTTCCAATTAGCCTGCTGTAATACAGCAAAGAGCACTGAGATTATAGAAATGTAGGAGATACGTCACAAGAAAACACACACAAATACACACCCTTAGGACCCAGGACTGACTTCAAAATATTCAACTTTCAACTGAAAGTCTGTAACAGAAATCTCTTTGGTGAATGCCTATGATCTCACCTGCTTGATGGAACACTTAGAATTAGCTGCCCTTCTCTTCCCACTTCAGGGATAGAAGAACTAATTTTCTGGGGAAAATTACTTGCTAAGAGTTAGTGGAGTTTCTGTCTTTGGTCTGCTGAGATTTGAGTTATTTTGTAAACACAAATTACTTGGAGCAGGCTACCTTTTTCTCCAAGAACCCTTAATAACTTATTAAGGCTCTATTGCCTTGCTATAAAATGTCAGGATTACTCTCTGCTAAAAATGATAGGAGATAACTTAGTGACATCCATCTCACATGTCGAATCACAGAAAATTCTGTTCAAGGGGATGCAAGAAGGCTTCTATTAAATGAGTTCCCCATGGCTGAATTTAGATTCCAAGAAAAACAGATTTCTGGCATTATGTTTTTACAATTCCACCATCTGTAGATTGTTGGCACCTGCACCTTTTCCCTTGTCCAGTTCAAGTCATGTAATCACGTGCAGCTGCACTTAGACATAGGACTGTACTTAGCCCTGATATAACACCTAGCCTTGCCCTTCGTTTGAGAGTTGTGACTGTTTACTGGTAAATGAAATGCAAAATATCAAATAGAAAGTAGAGAGAGATGATTATACTAGGAAAAAACCTCTTTTCCCACCCTGACATTTACAAAAAAACAAGACAAAGTATCTGAAATGGAAGCTCTCAGCTTTGGTAAGATCTCAGGAGGAACCTACCAGTGTAAAATAAAAGCTGGGGTAGGGGTAGGCGTGTGCCATTAGTTTTCAGAGCCAAGTAACAAATTACCTGCCTGATGGAGCACTGACTTTATGGTTTTCATCAGTATGTTCTGCTAGCAGAAGGATCTGGTGAGTGATGGGGCACCCTTAGCCAGGATGAAAAGTCTTCTATCCAGGATGAGAATGAGGATGAGCTCCTCAGCCTAAAGACTGCTTGAGTGAACTGAAATTCACAAAGACCTTTGGTGGCTGACAGAGTGACAGAGGCTCTTGCAGGGTATAGATGTATTCATCTGAACCTCTGCTCATCTTTCTAAAAAAAATGTCTCTGTAAGAAGTTGCAGAATTACCCTTGTTTTCTTTCATAAGATACTGAATCTGCCAGGTAAGTTTCCAAGTGAAAGCCAAACTTGCTTTGTATTTGCATCATGACACACACTGCGCACGTGGTCTTTAAAAGAAAGACTTAGACTTCTCTGTAACTTTTTGCTGGAGTCTTCCTTGAAACTGAAGGAATTAAAAGCAAAATAGGGCCTTCAAAGTTGCTTGATTTCAGCTTGAAACAGACATGCACAAAAAAATTTTGTTTAACGCCCCATTAGAACAGAAAAATTAATTGCTCTATTTGATTTTATTTCTTCTAGGGAGAAACCAAACCATGAACGGGTAGGTTTTAACATTGAAAACCTCTTGCTTCGTGGATGTACCATCAGAAATACTGAGGCTGCAGTAGGAATTGTTATATATGCAGGTAAGACATACTTTTTATTTAGGTTAACTGAGAATTTCCCTGTAAATATCCCTAAAGAAATAAGTATAGTCTAATATTGTAACATAATTTCACGTTTTGTTTTAAAAACTAGTAGTGCACAGAAAAAGTATATAACTTTTTTTTAAGTAACTCATTCATCTCCAAAGCCAGCAAGTCTTGCACTGGGTCTTTGGCAAGTGACCGTATCCTTGTGCATGTCAAATATCTTGTAAAAATATCCAGAGAAGTAAAAAATTGCTAAGGTGTATTTAACCCTCAGCTCTGGCTATACTAGTAATTCCATCTGTCATAAAATCTACACAGCTCCCCTAAGGGAGGTCTCATTGGCTCCTCAGGGTAGAAACAGGAGCTGCTGAAGAACTAATTAGAAAAAAAACCCAGTCATCTGTGGATTTAATTCATCCATTCAATCTGTGCCAGTGTCAGCAGGCAGGAGGCAGTGAGGCAGCAGCTGGAGGTGACAGAAAAGGCAAGCAGCAGCACAGGTTTGTACTGACATAGACAAAGTGTGTCTGTGCAACCATGAATTTCATGCAGGACACACATGGACAAAAAAAGATGGTGTTGATGCCCAGATCAAATGCAGCAGTGCCAGGTCCAGCAGTGGGTCAGTTCATCTGTTTCTCAGCATCTTTTACCTTTGGAGTGTTACCACTGCTTTTACTTAGTGAGCATGATTTATCATTGCCTTTGCAGCTGTGACCTCTTCTGCATTGGATAGAGTGTATCAGCTACCTTCTTATTTGTAGATTAAATAAAAGTCAATTCAAACACAACAATTAATCCCATTAGCTATTATTATCTTTCCAAAAGAGTTATATTAACTGTTTTATGTCTGATCAGCAGCAAGGGGTTCAGGGTTGAGCCACCTAAGAGAAAAGAGAAGTCAAATCTTTACAAGAGTCATTTAGCTGAGATTAATCTCCACAGCCCAGAACAATTTACCTGAAAACAGACTTGTTTATTTTACTACTACACTGCACTCTAAATGTCTGTAGCTCCCATATCTTACCAAGGTAGCTTTGCTTTTGTAGGTCTTTCATTGTGTGTCTCTCTTAACACCACATGCAAGGGTGGTGCCCACCAGGCAGAGGAGGAGAGCCAGAGCCAAACTCAGCAACCTTTTTTTTTCCAAAGTAGCTACTATATAAAAATCTCAGTAGGGATCATTCCCAATATAATAGGAGTAATTTATCTTCCCTTCTCCTGTTGCTGTTCCTAATTTTCTTCTGTTTAGCTCAGATTTCTCAGTATGTTCCCTTGACCACCAGCAGAGATCATAAAGTGGATCTCCATTTATGTTGCTTAAGCTGCCAGTAGCAAAGGTTGGAGTTTTAAAGTTATTCCCAAGATGTGGTGGTTTTCATATGAGTAAGTCTTCAAATCAATTTCCACCTGAGTTCTTATTGTTAATGTCAGCATGAAAGTCTATTCTTTTTTTCCTAAAATTAGACTGGCTTCAGTCAGTATCACCTTCATTTCTAGGGTTCTTTGACATTGATTATACTCTGGCTTTTAATGATGGTCTGTGACCATTTCTGAACAATCAAGATCAGTCACATAATAAGATGGCACACTTTCCATTTTTGTAACTCTGTTACTCCTCAAACTTTCTTTCTAATGGAAGCCTTTGTGAGGAGTACAGGCATCACTTAGTGAGATTGCTTGGTCTGTGCAGTTCTCATCTGACCCAAGGATTGTTATACTTTTCATGGCTACCCAAATTGTTCTACACAAAGCGACAGCATTAAAGCACAAAAATCTCATTACAGAGTGACAGCCAATGTAGTTTTCTCATTGTGGTTGGGACAGCAGTAAGAATTATATGCTTTTCAAATACTGAAGTACCAGAAAGAAGTTTTAGATGAGCCCATCAGCATCCAGAAATAGAGAGATAAGGTACCATTGGGGTGGTAGGTGAGGTGCTGTGTTTCATGGCATAGGGAATTGTGAGGATTAGAGGAGAACAAAGCAGTTTATTCCTCATATTTCTGATTTTCTGTTCCTTACAAGATGATAACTGTGTTACAGAAGTATTCTTTTCCTAATGGTAACCTAAAGTGGAAAGGAATGGTAGAACTGATATTTGGAAAGAAGCTCTTAACGATTTCTTCCTGAAATAAATTCATCAGCACTTCCTTGAGCATTTTCTGGGAGGGATTAGAGGGGTTTGGCTTGGTTTTTTTTCAACACAAAGCATTCCATTCTGCCTGACACAAAAGAAAAGTGAGGAACAAGATTCACACAGCTGCTGGAGGAACAGAAATGCAAGCAGCAGTCCCATCCCCTTCAGTGCACTTCAGTGGTTAGAGAATTTGTTCACCAAAGGGAAGGCTTAGGGTTTGTTCTCAGTTCTGCCTATATGGGAGTGAACATACATCTCCTGCTTCACAAGCTGTACACTGAATACCTGCCTAAGTGGAACGAGTGGGTTTGTACTTACATGCTGAGTTGGAAAGGCAGGGGCACTGGTAGTATAAACTGGTCCCACTGACACAGCTCCAGGTTGTGTAAATAATTACATATTCATTGGAATAGTAAACAAGGAGCCCCAGCTCTTGAGTGAATGTCCTGAACATCAGGATGGAGAGTAATTTTCTCTGTAGTTCTCTTCTTAATTAACAATCTTTGATGTAAACCTGGAATGAATCCAGCAGGTGTGATTGAACTGCACCTAACTTACAGATTTTGGGTTAAATCACTTCCCTAGAGAAAGCTAAACGGTGGTTTGGAAAACAGTCCTTGTCACACACATCATGCACATGCACAAAAAAACTAAATACAAGTCTGCAGGGTCTGTATTTTCAGGGAAAAGGGCTGTAGAAATAAACGTGAAAGATACCATTTAATACAGCAACAGATGGTGTCCCAATATCCCAGTTGTGGAGCCACAGTTTAGATAATATTAATAGAATTGAAAAAGTAATTTCTGCTTCTTGACTTTTTACAGCACATCTCTTTTTCCATTAGAGGTATAGCAGTTCAATTCTAATTCTCTAAGTTTAAGGACTGGGGATTCTTTTATTTCTCGTCAGTTTTGTCAGTACTTTGCAACCAAATATTGAAAAGCTTAATATTAACGTTTTTCCACTGACTTGTTGAATTTTATTTCATATACAAAATGTATCTAGTGGTTTTTAAATACTTTTAAAAAACCAAACCAAAATACAAAATATTACATAAACGTGATGATATTCATTTGTGTTTTCAAGGTCATGAAACAAAGGCCATGCTAAATAACAGCGGTCCTCGTTACAAGCGCAGCAGATTAGAGCGACGGATGAATATGGATATTTTCTTATGTGTGGGACTCCTATTTGTGATGTGCCTTGTTGGAGCTATAGGTATGAAGCACTGACAAAAATCTTTCTCCTAAATGGAGATTGTTATGAATGAATGTCTTGGTTTGAAAGACAGGTGTCTGCTAAGGAAGGCAGGAGCCTCCCTTGGAATGGCAGATGCAACCCCCTTCCCTCTAGTTATTATAATTTTGAAATCAAGGGGCTTTTAGGCAAAGATGTGGAAAATAGGAATAACAGTTCTTTACTATTATATATCTATATGTGTTTAACCAGTCAAACAAACAACAATAACTATGGCAGTAACAGCAAACAACCACAAACCCAGTGCCAGCCTTCTCGGCTGTCAGGCCCTTTCCCCTCGGGTGCAGTTCCGCTCGCAGCCGGCAGGGGCGCTGGCGGCTCCCGGTGAGCAGGGCAGGTGCGATGGATCCCCCGCGGCTGCAGGGGGCGCTCCGGAGCGAGCTCGGGGAGCACGCGGCTCTGGTGCCCTGGGATCCCGGGAAGGATGGAACAAAGGCTTCACAAACCTCTGGGCAGCTGGCCCCGGTGTGCGGCTGGACCCTTGGGAACAGCAGGCTGGAATGGCAGGCTGGAACGGCAGGCACGAGCACAAATCCCGGGTGGCAGACGAGATGTATCCAAACAGGGAACCCCCCTGGAGGTCTGGGCAGGCAGGGTGAGCACGGCTACAACGTAGCGAAGGCTCAAAGCAACGGCGGGTCAGGGCGGCCACAGCCCAGCTCCCAGCGGGGTAGGGAAGGCGGGCTTTGGGATCCCGGGGCTTCTCCAGCAGAAGGAAAAGCAGCCGAAGAAAGCAGCCTCCCTCTCTGTCCAAACACCGAGACCAACTGCCCACACACCCAGGTGAAACAAAAGAGTAGCCAGCTCCTTTGTTTTGAAGTATCCAGCCATTTGTTCCCCTAGCAACATGTATGGGGAAAACTCCTTTAACAGAAAAAAAAAACCCAGGAGAGCTCCTAAAACCCCAACAATCAATTATGTGGGTTTAAATAAGTTACTGCCTTTTGTCCAGGCCTCTGGCAGCAGGCAGTCGCATTATTGAGGTGGCCAGCACTCCAAGACCCACTCTCATTTGCAAGTTCTTTAATAATGGCTGATTCAGTCTATTATAGAATGAATTATTTATTAATAGGCACAAAACTAACAAATGTCAGACTTAAAACAGACTATTACTACACAGGAATAAGACAAATGGGAATACTAGTATTATACACGTGGGGTTAAAGGTACCATGAAATTTACAGCTAGCTAAGAAATAGTATAAGTTAGGATCCATTGTTTCTTACCACCAAATTGTTGAAGGGGCACACATCGAAATCCTTTCCCTCAATTTCCGGAAAAGTAACCACGGAACCTATGTCCAGACTTCTGGAAGAAATCTTCTCACATGTTCCCAAGGGGTGTGTAAGAGACTTCTGCCTCTGTGATAATTCATGAGGACTTTTATAGACATAAGAACCATGTTTTTTGGTAACTGATATTTATTTTCTTTCATCTCTTTCCACATCCACTCTCATACAAAGATGTATACTCAGGGCTAGGGCTCAGACTCTCAGTTGCCTGGAGATGCCTGGAGCCCTTGCTGGGCTCTCTGACCCCTTGCTGGGCTATTAATCTGGCCTGAGTTATCTCTTCCAAATGCCCCAGCCATGAGAGAGAGGGAGCCACAGTGATTAAAATCAATCTTGTAGACATGAGTGAAATCTAAAGCAGAATGCTCTTGGTGTCCTTAGACCGTCCTTGTTGTTTCCAATGGATGAGTTAAAATGGCAGATCTGAGCAATTCAGATGAAGAAAACCCACTCATGGCTATAAATGTTTCAGATAAGATTCATCCCCACCATGGTATAATACATGTAAAGCAAGAGAAAGCCGTTCTGTGACTTCATTGTAGGAATTGGTATTTGCCAGCTGAGATCTTCCTTCCTTCCTGAGCACTTCCTGAGGGGGTGTTTGTTCCTTGTGCATAAGAGAAAAAGTAAAATTATTTTGCTTTACTTTCATTTCAGTAGCGTCTTCCTCTAATATGTTTGGGAGTGATATTAGACAGAGACACACAATTTAGAACCTAGCTGCTCATAACTAATTCATTCAGTTTACATCCTCCATGGCTTCCTTCCTTCTCACAGCCCTTTTACATCAGGCTGTGAGATGGAATAATTGCTTATGTTCGAATAGCCTGCTTTTTTCTGGGGTCCTTGCAGGTGAACACATGAATTTAGTAACTGGTGTTAACTGACTGGAGTTTACTGGATTGCTAATCACAAAAAGATCATCTTTGCTGTGTGTGCTGCTTGCTTTCTAGCTCTTATTATAATCTGTCCCAGGCAGGCCAGAATTAATAGAATCTCATAATTCTGAGCAAAGGACCAAATTTTAACTCCACTGACTTTTACATGGGGCAATGCTTTAAAGAGAAAACAGGAGCTCCCATGAGCCCATTTTTCTTTTAATTTGTTTTGTTTTAGTGACAACTTGCTTAGTGCTACTGCTCTGATTTAATGACAGTCAAATCAAGTTTTCCTGTGCCTGCCCTGGAGGTATGGTATGTGGCATACCAGTCAGTCATCCGTGTAATACCATGAGAAGTAAGGGCCATCCAAAACAAATAAACAATTGAACTGACTTAATCACTTCTTTCATTTTACTGCTTCATGTTGCAGTGGGCCTTTTTGGCACCAAAAGGGGATTTCAGTTTGACAACTGAGCTCTGTGTGAGGGAGAGATTTTATTTTCCTTGTTCCCTGTCTGCTGTCATGGGGATTTAGAGACTTGTCTTTGTCTGGTGTGTAGGAGCCCTTGAGAAATAAAATCCTTCAATTTAAGGTTTAAAGAATTCTCAGATGAAAAAATCTGCATTTAAAAAATAATTTATCTGCTCAGCTTAAAAGAAATCAAGTGAAACATGTAGAACAGTAAAAAGTCCATTAGCTTTCATCCAACCAAAACGTCCAGAGGCTTTACCATGACTTTGTGCTTTGCAGCCTTGTCTGAATGTAGGGTTCGAGGAAGAAGTATCACTGGTGGATCAGTTATCAGGATTGTTTTTGCACACTGTGATAAATTGGGGTAAGAAGTGGCTTGTAGAGCAGATTTGTCCTTATTCAGATGTGACTGTGGTCTGAAGCAGCCAGAGACCATTGCCAAAATAATTTCAATATTTTTGGCAGCATTTTAATAGGCAGATGCTGCAGAACAACTGCTAGGTTCACTGGTGCTAATGAAAGTTTTATTGGAGCTGGATATGCAATGTGGACTGATAGAGGTTTTTGGCATCTGGACAAATGATGCAACGAGGGGAACCAAGTTGTTGCCTTAGCTCCGTGGGAAGTTTCTGATGCTGTAAATTTAATAATGTCCTTGAGAAAAGTTTATTTCAATAAGGACAGTATGGAAAGTGGTAAAACAATTGTGATGGGATGTTGTTAAGTCCTGGAACAGAGGCTTTGTTGTAACAGTGCAATAATATCTACTGGTGTTTAAAACACAGAGGAAGAAACAGTTTGGGATATGATTTAATTGAAGGAATGTAAAGATGAGTTGCCCAGACTGAATTTAGGGGGTTTGTCAACTCTTAACAAAGACAGATTGAAATCAAGAATGGCCAGGGAGAATAAGAGTTTGCCTATATACAAAGGTTCTAAGTTTTATTTCTGTAACAGGAAAGAGAGTCTTCAGCACTGAGGATTTTTATGGGTAGGTGATAGAGATGGAGTCTTCCAGCAGGGAAGCGTAGAATGAGAAAAGATCTGTGCAGAGTTAAGAGCCATAGAGAACACCTGCTGAAGCAGAGATGAATTAAAACATCCCTGAATATTTATTTCTCACTAGCATATCAATTATGTGCATGTGCTACACAGATCTGCAGGTGCTTTGCATTCTCCAAAATATTTGCAGCATTGCTTGGGGAGCATTGTTTTGGAAATGCTCTCTCTGTTTTATTACCAGAGTAGTCCATATCTGCACATTTCAGAAGCTTTGTCACTTGCTTCACTGCTCAGCCGATTTCAATCTCGTATCTCATTCCTACAGCGCATGGCATTTGGACAGGAAACTTTTGGGAGCACCCACCTTATGATGTCCCAGATGGGAATGGCAATTTTGTGTCTCCAGTTCTTGCTGGTTTCTACATGTTCCTGACAATGATAATCCTGTTGCAGGTAAAAGACAAAAACCTCTCTGTTACGTCCAAGGAAGAAGCTACTCAAATTTGAATATAATCACTAATGAACAATCAATATCAACTAATAGCTGTGCAGTGCCTTCTTAATTCTATTTGAAAATATTGCTAGGAGTGTTTCAAATCATCCAGGTGTGAAATAGTTTATTTTTTTTTTCTTTCTAACTGCAGATTTTTTTTCTTGCTATTGAAACTGCACAAGGCTATAAATAGGAAGCACACGTATAATATCTTTAACTCAGAATATCTAGCAGATGCAATAAAGAGGATGTTTACATCCAAATGTCAGCTTTTTTTTTCTGCCTATATCCAGAATTCCAAACTAAGGATGCCACTTAACATCTCAGAAAAACAGTGAAACAAAAATTTCCAGTTTGTCAGTGGGGAATAATAACTAGGTATGGTTCATCTAGTCTAGGAAAGAAGCTAAATTGGAAGTAGGATACTTGTATATCTGAGTGTGATTAAGTCTAATTGGGAAAGAATATTTTATTGGGTGAGGAAAAGAATTACATTTACTTTTCAGATTTCTTGATGTCACTGCTGACATTTACATGGACAGAATTTCTTTAATATGAACAAAATCTGAATATAACTTTCAGAGCTGCTCAGGGATTCCTTGGGGGATTATACTTCATTACTGAAACAGAATATCTGTGCATCTAAAGAAATCATTATTATTTCAGGGCAAGGAAGATCGTGGGTGGGAGATCTTGTGTGCAAAGTAGTGGTTTGTGAAACTTTTCTACACTAAGAGTTAGTCTGTTTTAGTCCATGCTTTCAGAGTTTCAGAAGGGTAAGAACAAGCATGATCCTATGTCCAGAAAATGTGCTTTGTAAGGGCATCCTCTGAAAGACCCATCTTTGAATTTGGTACTCTAGGAGTTTTGTCTTAAGTTTGCCACTTATTATCCCTGTTTCTCCATTGCTATTGTGTGCAGGATTTTTTTTTTTTCTTCCCTGAGTTATTATTCATCAGTCCTATAATATGTCTCTAGGAAGAACTGTTTCTTTGGAAATCATTAGTATGCCTATGCCAGGACACTGCTGGTAGAAAGCAGCAAAATTTTTATCACTGCTCACTGAGAATTTAAACTCTCTTTCAGATTTTAATCCCCATTTCTCTTTATGTGTCAATTGAGTTGGTCAAATTGGTCCAAGTCTTCTTAATTCACAATGACATTGACCTATATGATGAAGAAGCAGATTTGCCCATCCAGTGCCGTGCCCTCACTATTACTGAAGACCTCGGACAAATCCAGTATATCTTCTCAGACAAAACTGGGACACTAACAGAAAACAAAATGGTATTCCGACGCTGTACTGTTGATGGAATTGAGTTTTCCCATCAGGAAAATGGTGAGAGACACTTTTATATAATTGCTGTTTTTGTCTGAGCAATTAAATGTTATTAATTTAAATATTAAACCTACTGAGCCCTCTGATTGAATGTAGACCTTTGTGGATTAGTCACTATTTTGTGAGTGATTGCTGATACAGAGATTCACAAAAGTGAAGGCATTTTAAATGATTCAGAAGTCATATGGGAAAGGTTTTCCAGATCCTTCTGCAGGCACCTCCAGGATTTACCCTGCATTCAGTATCCACTAGAGCACATCAAAAGAACATTTTCTCTTTCATTTCTAAGTGAACACTGGACAACCTTTTATAAGCTCACAAACTGATATTAGTTAGTATTTAAACTCAGTGGGTCCAAAAGTAATTACCATACACTTCCGTGTGGTATGAAAAATACAGGCACCCTTTCCTGAAAGTGGATTCTGGCTGCAGTCCAGATCTGAAGGATCTTGGCAATTGGTGTTCTGAATTCAGGAGGTTGACTCAGGCCCCTCCTTCATCATTACTTTCATGCTCTATGTAGTGGAAAGGATCCTGTTAAGATGGCAAGCAGCTGCCAGAGAGATGTTTGTGTTCTGTGACAGAAAATATTAGCAAATTTGTGAATTACCGTATTTCACTCTCCTATTCCAAATGCAAAAAGCAGCTGAAGAGACAAAACATTTAGAGAAGCCCATAAAACTGACTGATCACTTTGAAAACACATTTTCTTGCAATAATAACAGTAGCAGTTGCCAGAAACTGCAGTGGACAGTGAAATTTTTCTGGTGCTAAAACGTTTTGGCTTTAGTTTAGTTTGTTTCAGGTTTTTTAACTGATCAAGGAATTCCTCCTAAACAATGGAAATGAGGTAAGGTTGCATTTTTCTTTCACAGCCAGGCGCCTGAAAACACACAAAGAGTTGGATTTAGACAATGAGGACTTTGCAAAACTTCAACATTTCACTCTTCCTCCCATGAATCTTGAGAAACCAGCCACTTATAAGCACAACAGCATGAGAACTTTGAGGAGGTGCCAGAGCGCCCGGGCACGTTTTCAGGGGCACACAAGGAACAGGTCAGTCGGTCGACGTGACAGCAACCAGTCTCAAGTGGCTTTCAGCAGCACCATTGTGAGTACCAACAGACTGAGCTAACACCTTTTAAGTTATGCCTTCTATTGCATTTTGTGTTGGAGAAATCCAAGCCTTTTCAGAGCTAAGAGAGGGAAGGGGGAGACAAAAAATCACAGTCCTCGATTGGAGCATGCAGGCCGCAGTCAAGGGGGTTCAGAATCTGTTGCAATTTAGGTCTGAAACTTCCCAAATTCACACACAGCCTAATTAAAGTCAGACTGTTCTGCTCTTCTTGAAAGTGTTTTAACAGACATTTTAGACAATGCTTTTGTGAACACTAAGAGAAGGTCATACACTTTCAACATTAGAATTCCAATTAAAATTAAAGGTCTTGAATATACGTACAAATCTTCATTAAAAGAAGTCTAACAAATGCAGCATTCTCAGAACTTTTTTGCCGCAATTGTTATAAGATACTATATTACCTCATTCGATTCCACTGTCATGTAGTAGATTCTACTCAACACTCCTACTTTTCTTGGAATGTGGGTGTTCTGTCAGTTGCTATCCTAGCATTTTCCAACCCAAACCTCATGAGTTGCTGAGAACATCTCAGTGGATTCTTGAAAACACATGAGTCATGACTTCTCAGAACTTCTTGTAGGTAATGACTATTGAAAGGTGATAAAGAAATTTCTTGCCAGTGTATTTTCCAATTATATTTTTCACTGACAGGTCTTTTCTTTTTCTTCTAGAAATAACCTTTTTTTTTTAATTCACTGTAAAGCAGTATCTGAGGAGCTAGTATCAAATACCTCTTTTGTAGAAGATTCAGCTGCTTTCATGGAAATAACCAGCCTTAGTTGATCATAGGTGTCATTCTATCTGGATAAACTGTTTAACCCCCATGACACTTGTGAAGATGTAGTAAAAATGGAGCCATTTAGATATTGCACAGAACCTGCCCTGTATGATGTCCTTTACATGACATAGTACTAACCCTTTTTGCCAGCTGAGCCAATTCCCTATTAATAAAACAGAGATAATAAATTTTTTCATGTCTCTATGGTTCCTGCCCTTTGGAACTTACATCACCTTGTCTGATGCATTTTTACTCTGCTACAAATCTGCAGCATCCTGAGTACCCCTGGAATACAGTGTGTTGTAAGCCTGTGTGTATGTCAGCAGACAGAGGTTTGAAAGAAAAATCCATCTTTCAACAATAGAACATGATAGAGAATTAACATTTACTCTCTCTACCTTTAGGTGTTCTTATGAATTAAGAGAGTGACAGTACATTTCCTTCTATATGTAATAGTTCAAATAAGTAGTGCCTTGCTATTAGAAGCATTTAATAAAGATTTCCATTGTCCTATGGTCATCAGGTTTTCATGCCATCAAGTAGAAGAAATGCTATAAAGTTAATGAGGAAACCTTTAAACTGAATGGCACTAGACATTTTATATCAACAGTTTCACTAACAAAATTGTTAACATTTTAAATGTAAATTTAAGTGATCACCATCGTTAGTGCTGTTTTATTCAGTTTTCTTTTTTGCTTGGTTAGGGTTTTTAATATATGTTCAGGCTGAAAATTCGGGTCAGCGCTGTTTTCACTTAATGTGAAGAAGAAGATGAAAAAAAAAGTTCTGATAAATTCTGATTTGTTTTGTTTAGTTTTGTTTTTAAAACCTGTCTTGGAGGCTTCAATTAGACTGATAATTTTCAATTTCCAGAGGAAACTTTTGAGTTCAGAAAGTTGCTGCTGAAGTGAAATGCCACTGTCCTTTTTGACAAGAACTTTCAGCAGACATTGAGGATATAGGTCAAAAAGAAATTGAGTGGGACGATGACAGATAGGAGAGACTGAGATCCACATGTAATAATTTGGTGTTTGTGGTGTTCATTCTAATTGCAGCAATGCATGAAGAAATTGGATGAAAAATTGTGCAAGGTGTTGGTGAAATTCTAATCCTTCATGTTCCAAATTTATTAGAATTCCCAACATAACTGTTTGGATAGTTTTATCTGCACATATGTATTCTTCATTGGAATTGTCCTGTTAAGCTATTTGGGATTGTTCTATGTACAAAGCATAGTACTGGCACAGTCCCATTACCCACAGAACTGCTGCAGTGCAATATTGTGAAATAGTTTCTTAAAATAGGCAGCTTTAACTTTCCAGCCTCTGATTCTTTTTAGGAGACCAGAGAAGATAACAAAAAAATCAGGCTTATCCTCAGCATGTAATAGTTTGTTAGAGAAAAGACTCCATCAATACTGCAAACATGTCTTTGTATGTGAAGTAAAGAAGCATTAAAACACTAAGCCAGAAGAACCAGAGCTTTCCGCAGCAGGGAAAGTGCAAAGCCTTGTTCCAGCTTTGGATTTCAGTTGAAATCCTGCAAATGAAATACTGCAAAATGAGCAGTAGATTTATTTGCAATTATTAGGAAGAATCGCTTGTCACTTTAGCAAGCAAGAGATAGAATGTAACATACTCAGCTCAGCACAGTACAGCCAAAAAGGTGCTTGGGTGACTTCTGTTCCATGATTACGGAACTTGGGAAAACTGTGCCAGATTGAATGTGGTGAGGGTAATAGCTGAGATGAACTAGAAAGCAGCTAAATAACTTCGGCAGTTCCTTAAAGAAGGTGTGCAAAACTGTTGGCTCATGGGAAGAAGTCTTTTAAATTTGGAAGTTGTTGTTAAATATGGCCCCAAATTTATTCCAAACCAGATTTCACTAACATGAAATTTCCATTATAAGTAATATTCCCATAGCTCTACATCAAATTTAATTGTAGGGAAGTGACACTGTTAAGTAGTTTGGCTTGCAGATTTAGGTTTGATTAGAAAGAGTGTGCTACTAAAATTACAGAAACATTTCAGGAACAAGTAAATATGTATTTATTGCAGAAACTGGAGAAGAAAAGTTTGAGAGCACGTCTTTTTCTGGGAGCAAAATGAAACTACTCTGGAAACTAAAAGTGATACTGCTGTAACTAAACCATAAACACAAAATATTCTCTGTTGAAATAACTATCAGCTTCCACACTGAACTGGGAGATCCCAAGTATACATTCGTCTCCTTTAATTCAGGAGTCAGCAGTTTCAAAGTTAAGGGATGCAGCATAGATTATAAGGATTTTTAGTAGATCTCAAAAGAAATAAAATTCTGAGATCATCTTCCTTTGGAAGATGTATTTCCTTCTAATTATCTTGTTATGCAGCTTTTTGAAAGATACCTTTTTTCCATAGATGTTAAGTACAAAAGACATTTTCTAGAAGTCTGTGAGGTCACTAGTTGTTCCTTGAGGACAAGGGTAAATTAAAATAATTCTCACTAAGTAATTACTCTTCCAGGAAAAGGACGTTACTCCCGATTGCAGGCTGCTGAGGCGAGTGAGAGAAGCTGCCCTCGAGACTGAAAGTCTTTCTCCTTTTATACATACGAGGACTTCCACATCCTTTACTGACTTTTTTCTTGCCCTTGCCATTTGCAATACAGTCCTGGTCTCCACAGCTACTGAGCCAAGACAAAGGGTAATCTAAATACATGAGGAAAATGGATCATGCTTCCATTTAACAACATAGAGCAGTGTCCATCGAAAACTGAAATGGTGAAACATGGCTTGTTTGGGAGTTCTCCTCTAGTTCCTTTACCTTTTCTGTAATATCTACTACTTCCCTGCCTGTGTATCACTTTCTAGCTTGTCTTTTTATGTTTGATGAATAGCTGTGGTGACCACAGGATGGGCACTTTTTCTTTTAGCTTTTGTATTATATATGATGTAAGAAGTTTTTTGAATACACTGGGTTTTCTCTGATCTGCCAGGCAATTGACAGAACTGCAAGGGTTTGATTACATCTTTGCTTCAGGGGTAGAGATACAAATCAACATCAAATTTGGATGCTAACTCACATATGACTCCTCTATTGAGTCCTTGCACCACAGTTAAATGGCAGGAGAGGGGAAAAGGGGAAGTTGCAGTTATTATTATCATCATTTGGATGCAGAAAAGTAGAGAGAGGTTTTGAGAAGCTCTTGTAGTTCACATCTAATTATTTTTAACCTTTGTTTTTCTCATATTTCTAGGTCACAATCCCACCACCAATAAAACCTTCAGGAATCACCCTGGAGAAGATTCATCAGATATTTCAAAGGCTAAAATTAGCAAGCCTTAGTCAATCATTTTCGTCATCTCAGTCTAGTTCAGACCTTGGTGCCAGCTCCAGTGCAAAAAACACTGAGGAGCCTCTTGCTGTGCTGGAGAGTTGTGACAATGAAAATGATTGCTGTGCCAGCAGGAGAGGCCAGGAGCTCCAGGACAAGGGCAGCAAAGATATTGGTAGTGTTTCCTTGGATGAGGTTTTTAGGTCTGTGACTAAGAGTTCTCTGCCAACAGACTTTTGTTACGAGGCTGAGAGCCCAGATGAGGCAGCTCTTGTCTATGCTGCTCAGGCCTACAGCTTCACTCTCGTGTCCCGGACACCAGAACAGGTCACCGTGCAGCTGCCACAGGGCACACTCCTGACTTTCGATATCCTCTACACTTTGAGATTTGACTCAGTCAGGAAAAGGATGTCTGTAGTGGTGAGACACCCTCTAACCAAGGAGATTATTGTCTATACAAAAGGTGCTGATTCTGTTATAATGGACCTCCTGGATGACTCCGCCAAAGGTAATTAGCCAGGGAGATATTTCTGTTGTGTCTCCTAACAAAGAAGTTTGCAGTAGTCTTTTCTGCATGAAATATTGTATCTAGGTATTTGAAAAAAAAAAGAATAAACTTTCTCTCATAGTATCCTTGCAGATCAGAACCAAGGTATTTATTTAACCCCAGAAGTACTTAGAATATGGAATGGGCTAATTAAAACTCACTGACAGCACTAACTCATGTGGACTCTGTACTCTGCAATAGTACTGTAATAAGGGCCGGACCATTGTTTTTCAGGTTTTCAGCAAGGGTGCTATAATACTAACAAAGAAAAACACAAGTAATGTTGTCTTAAAAGAAACAAGGATCTTTAGCAAGATTTCAGCTTCTACACAGCCAACACTTTTGAGCTATTAAAGAACTTGGTATTATATTGGAATCCACCTGTCTCTAATGCCCACTCTTTTTTAATCTTAGGCCATTAGATCGAAAATTATCTGTGCTTAAAATATGGAATCTTTTCGTTGTGTTTCACAGGTGATATTAGTGTAGAGAAGAGACTGAAAAGAATAAAAGAAAAAACACAGAAGCATCTGGACTACTATGCCCGTGATGGACTGCGAACTATGTGCATAGCTAAGAAGGTGAGAGAGCACCGGGCTCTGTACATGTCAATAGAATTACTAGAAAAATACAGTGGTTATAATTCTGCTTCAGACAACTAGCCAGATAGAGCCCATCTTTTTCTCCTTCTATTTGCCTTGTCTGGACTCTTTTTTTTGTCTTTTTTCCTCAATATGAACAAATGATGGATTTTAGTCAGTCTCAAAGCATTTATTTCTGTTTCTCTTATGGTAACTCTAGCTAACCTAGTCTACAGTGCTTCCGAGCAAGAAACAAAGAGTCTGCAGAGCAGCCAACCTTTCTTTCCTTTGCTTGGCATTCAGCTTTCAAAAATCTTGATCTCAGCCTGAGTTAGTGTATCTTGGTGTATCTTACTTTCATACAGAAGTTGTCAATATGCAACAAATAGGTCATATTCAAGCTCTGGAGAAATATAAATCAACCCTCAGAAACTGTGCTCTCAGCTAAGCAAGAATTGTGTGAGCAAGAGTTTTTCTAGGTCATATTTTTGATCTCTGCTGTAGGTCATTTGTACAAACTACTTGTTCTTGCAGTTTTCTTTTGGAAAATTAGTGTTAAAGATGACACAGTACTTTTTTACCAGTAAGTAAAGTTACTTAAGTTTACCAGTTTGGATAGGAGTTAAGGCTCTGTGATCCAGAATGTTGGCATTCCTCTCTTATTTAAATTTCAAATAAGAGCTGTTTAAATTGTGTTATGCAGGTCTTGAATGAAGATGACTTTCAAAAATGGGCCAATTTTCGTCGGGAGGCAGAAGCGGCAGTTGATAACAGAGAGGAGTTGTTAATAGAGACAGCAGAGCATCTGGAGACCAAACTCAACCTGCTGGGTAGCTAAAAATGAGAGTTGTCATTGTGTGAAGTATCACTTCCTCTCCATGTTGGCAATAAGACAGACAACAGTGTTGTAGTCTATATCTAAAACACTTCCTCTGCAGTTTGGAAATCTCCAGGCTAGGGACGTAAAATCCAATTACAGTGTCTACACAAGTTCTCATACATTTTGGGCAGCAGTAACTTTGAAAAAGTGTACTGAAACTATTTTGTGCCCCGAGCAAAGAACATATACATCAGTTGTTACTGTGGCTCAGCTAACACAGTAGATAATGAAGGTGCTACAATTTAATTGTGCATCCATGTTCTTGGATAAACCTATAAAATACTATAAATTAGCTTCAGTTTTGAGCACAAATTCCAAGGGAATTTTTGTAATTGAACTGTATTATAAAACCCAGTAACTTAAACATGTAGACATTTTGCTACTGAGTTCCTGCTGTTGTTGCATTGTTGTGCTTGCTTTGTGCACTTCGTAAAAGGATGTTTAGTATTAAAACTTACATTGATTGACATTTTTGCATCATTCATCACCATCATATCTAACATCATTCTGTTAAATTATGGAGCATTCAGTGCTTTCTGTTCTATTCTGTTTCCAAACATTTGTTAAGACTTTGATTTCTGGAGTTGTCTCAGTCTCATTTTTCCCTGAATTCAGTTTGTGCCTATACTTCATTATCCTGAGTTTCTGTGATTGCAGGATATCAGCATTGTGGCTTCTCATGATCTCGGCAGTGATTTTAAAAATTAGAGCAATAATAGTAAATGCCATATGGAGAACACATAAGTGGTAACATAGATCTTGTCAGAATCTGTTACCTTTGCCAATTATTAAGGCTCTATGTGTCCTCACAATTTAATTTCCAAAAAGTGTTCCCTTAAATCGATCTCTATCTTTAATGTACAACAGTTACAGCATCGTCAAACTGACCTCTAGTGGAAGGGGTAAGTATTGTAATGTTCAGATGGTGACTTACCAACATCATCAGGATGAGTGTTGGCATCTAAGTCTGTGCATTTTCAAAAAGAAAATGTACTCTCCTTTTTCTTCTGCATTTGACAACTGAAGCATCTGAATTTACAATAGGGACAGCATGCATTTAAACAGTCAAAGTTCATCTTTTCTGGTTGCTTTGATGGGACTTAATGCAGTATTTCTAAAACACATATGGTGTGAGTCTTCTGCCAGCACATTGTCATTTTGGATTATTAGGAAGAAATGAAACGCATTGCAAAGAGCAAAATTAAGATTGTTAGACTTGATTGTTGACACATTCAGACCTTAATCTAAATGCAGATCATGTGCCTGTGTTTATTTGCTGGTCAACCTTGGCTCAATTCTCGGTAAGTTCAAGAGCATGATCATCAAGCAAAGAGCTTTTTTTTAAGCAAGAAAATAGCAACTTGATTTTCAAGAAAAATAAAATTATTTCTCTTCTTTTCCTGTTTGCCCAGGAGCAACAGGGATAGAAGATCGCCTGCAAGATGGTGTACCTGACACTATTGTGGCTCTCCGAGAAGCTGGGATAAAAATTTGGGTGTTGACAGGAGACAAACAGGAGACAGCAGTGAATATTGCATACTCCTGTAAACTTCTGAACCAAAGGGACACTGTCTTCACCATTAACACTGAAAATAAAGTGAGTAAAGAAAGACAAAATGCAGAGAATTTGCTATCTTGCCCTTTCTTTGTGTCTTGCAGTTTGGCATTCCTTTGCTTTAGATCTCACTCAACAATGAACAGTCAAAAAACTCCACATAGCATTAGGCCAGAAACTCTGCAGACCACACATAATATGGTGAATTGAAATATAAGGCACTTATGTAGTGTTTCATTCAATTAGAATACTCTGATTTTTCCTAATGAAAATATTCTTCTTAAAAATTACCTGAATTGCTAGGTATTACCTGAATTAGTAGCTTTAGGAAGAAAATAATATGCAATTTAAGTGCCTAATTCCTTAATAACATGGATATCTGGATTTCCACCTTACAATGGAAATTTCAGTTTAACCCTAGGTGATATCTTTTACAAGACATTTGGAAAATGCTGTATGAGTCAGCCGAGAAAAAGTATGAAGTTACAGATTTAAGTAAATTCAGAACTTTCTAATTGCATTTTCCCTAACAGGATTAGACTTAATCAGAAATTTATTAGCAAAAAATTTAATCCAGTATCTTTGTTTAAGCAGGGGCCAGTTAAAAACGCAGTCACTTTCTTGATATTCTATGGTGGCAAACATATTTGCTGATGTGCACAAATATTTTGTCAATTTCCATGGGCAACAAGAAGGGCAGGCTGTAGGTGAAGCAAACATAGTCCAAAATGAGGATAATCACCTCAAGGGCAGGTCTTACAGCTCCTGTGAGTCACTAAAACACAGTGAGCAAACTGTGGTGCAATCTATGGCTATTTCTGACAACATCTGTACAGAAGAGAGAAAATAGAGTCCTAACTTCCAAAGAGGGTAAATGCCATTATGGATGGTGAAAGTAAAAGGCTTTAAACAAACCAATTTGGCTTTTGCTGGATGTGGAGCAATATAAGCAAGGTACCAGGAAAATTATGCCTTAATGCCAGAAAGTGAAATGGCCATCACTATGCACAGCCTCACACCGCATCCCATCAGACATCCGGCCGGGACAGATTGCCTTGTGGATGGATTATGGGGACACCATGTACAGACATGGTGAAACCAAACCCATTTGCTAAGGAAGGTCAGCCCTGACCAATTCTAAACACAAAATGATCTAAAATTCCAGCTTTGATGCCCTTTTTGCATTTTCTTGCTGGTGACCTCCTACTTCCTATAGAGACCTGAAAGCCCCCTGAGGTGCCCCCAGAGCAGCTGCTGCCTTTTCCCTGCTCTTTTTTTGGCAGCATCATTCATGGCCCTCACTCAGCAGGAATAGGAGGCACAGTGAGTTCAGCTCTTCCAACAGTTGGCACAAGGCTGTGGAGGGCAGGCAGGGCTTCCTTGTGTGACCAGACAAGTCACCCATCTGGATTGTCTCAGCTTTTCCCCCCAGAGAACCAGGGTTTCCAATACAAGCTTGCTTTTCTCAATAAAGCTATTGTGAAGATTAATTAAATATTGTTAAAATACTGACTGTTTGCTTTATGGTAGACAATTGCATAGAACAGTGAGATGGCCTACTTTCTAACTGCTTTTCTTGCAGCAAGTAGCTCTCCAAATGAGAATATTTTATTCTATGCAAATAGCTGTCTCTTTTAATGTCACGGAAATAGAGAAACACGCAATGATGATACGGAATCTGGCATGGAAAACATTCCTTGCTTCAATGTATAATTTCATTTGAAATGCATATCTGCTTTAATCAGAAGCAGAATGAATACATTTAGGATGGAAATTAGAAGGTGGTTTCTGCCAGAGCATAGATGCTACAGGCAGGACCACCCTGGCTCCTGGAAGTGCTGGCACAACTGCTTACCTACAGCAGCCTCTGTGACCCTAGATCCAGTCTCAGGAGCAACCTGCATACACACAGGGACTCGTGGGAAACCCCATGGTTCAAGGAATACTGGAGTTTCTCCACAATAAGGTTTAGTTCCCTCCCTTTCAAAACGAAAACAAAGACAAACTTCTGAAACAAGCTCCCAATAGCAGCAGTGTGGAACACAAGTAATATATACAAAGTACTTAACCTGTTAATTTTGCCAGTTAGGTCTTGAAGTGACTTCAGTGTGAAGGGCCTCTGTTTACCCCCTGAGACCAGCAGGCTATTCAAACACTGAGAATGAAATATCTTCCAGGAAGATGCAACGTAAATAGGTAGCTTGGCTGATTTGTTTCAAAAGGCAAGTCAAGGCAAACCAAGAACTTCCACTACTGTTTTTAGTTTATTTGCAGAAGGATGATGTTTCTTCAATATTTTTAGGGGATTTAAATGTGCGGGCTAGATGCAGGTTTTTATTAGATGTCAGAGGCACATTTGATTCCAGAACCTCCCACTTAAGTGTAATTTAAATCTTGCAAACATCCTACACATGTACCTTATGCTACATAAAGTGAAAATAGCATTGTAAAGCTGAATCATCACTCAATAAAGCTGACAGAAAAGGTAGAAAAAGGAGTGATTAGCTCCTCAGATATTCATGGCCATGCCACAGAAGGAGGATTTTGAGTATTAAGAGGGAGCAAAATATCTTTGATATAATTTTGGGTTTTCTCTGATAGTGATGTGCCAATTTAGGAGATCTGAATGGGAGAGGTAAGAGTGTTCCCCTTAAGTCTGTTTCTATCTACTACCAAGTCAATTCCAGTTGTTGGCATATAAAAGGGAACTTGATCCAAAATTAAGCAGATTTGCTATGACAGAAGGACTTTCTCTTTGAGGCACAGTCCTGGAAAACATGAAGTTTAACTTCTATTCCTAATTGTGACGCATGCCTGATATGTGACTTAGGGAAGGCCACATTCTGAAAGTTACTGGATAATTTTGAACTTCTTGTTTCTCTTACCACAGTTTATTTCTCAAGGAAGCCAATGCTGCAATATCTCACATCATTCATATCAGAACTAGATTTTTCAATAGCCTTAAAAGAAAAATTCTCTTTTTAATTTCTGAATGCCCAGCATAAATGCAGATATGCCCTCCTGATATAAAGATTATTATATTTTCTCTTAAAATAATTCCTTACTTCAGTTAACTGGCTGATAAAATGTGCAGTGTTTGAAGGATTGGAGGGTGTTGTATTTATTTCAATATGTCAAATCAGATGAATCAGTGCATTTCTCAGTAAGCTTTCCCTAACGTTTTAGGCTTAAACCCACTGGCATGATTATACAAACATGCACTTGGCAAGGTGCTGTGCTGTAAAGGGAGATGGAGATAACTATTTCTCAAACCACGTCTGTTTTCTCACAGGAAACTTGTGAATCTCTCTTGAATTTAACCCTGGAAGAGGTGAGGAAGAATTATGAATATGACAAACCACGGAGTAAATTTTTTGGCATCACCCCAACATCCTTCTCAGCCTCTGAGGCCCCCAGCCCTGAGTTTGGGCTGGTGATTGATGGACAGACACTGAACATCATCTTCCAAGGAGGGTTGGAGGAGAAGTTCCTAGAGCTGACACAGTACTGCCGGTCCGTGCTCTGCTGCCGCTCCACTCCTCTGCAGAAGAGCATGGTAGTCAAGCTCATCCGGAGGCAGTTGAAAGTGATGACCTTGTCCATAGGTACCTCCACTCTGAATCTCGCAGGAGAAAGGGGAAGGAGGTTCTTTCTTTAAGAGAAATGTGTAGAAATTTATTGTACGGGGCAGATTTTTGTGCCGTAAACAGACGCAGTGAGGAAACAGCATTGATTAATTTTTCCTGATCAAAACCCAAATAAAAGTCCTTTTTCAGATTTCACAAAGCATATCTGCCCCCCTTTAAACAAGATGAAGACACTCTAAATTCAGAATCTCCCAGCAGTCCCTTTCATGCACAACAGTACAAACACACATACATATTCCCTCCGAAATGTCCTTGTTTTGGGCCTGGAAAGCACTCAAAATTAGTCAATATTTTATCTTTTCATAAAGCCCTTTTCCTGTCAGATTTTCCCAACTGGTAAAAACAGTTATCTTCAGAGTGGTATTAAGCACTGACTCATTTGCCTTTTACCTCCAAATAATGTGAAATGCTTTGAGGTTTTCTTCCACACTTTTGGTAAGTGATGCCACTAAAATCCTTGCAGAATTGATTTAGATGACTCCAAACTAAAAAAATACACCTCTGTGGACAAAACAGAAAAGGCAGAGTGCTGACTTTCAGCGGGGGAAGACAGGCAGACAATCAATGTGATTGATAATGCAAGCTTCGTTTATTAGCAATACAGAGGCACTTATATAGTGTGAAAGTACATGCTTACCAGTTCTTTAATTAGTTTAAACTTACGAAAGCGCATCCTTACTTCTACATAATTGGGTTAGATAAAAGACTACATTTGGCAAGCTTCTATTATTTATGTTTTGACTTGAGAGATCAAAGATCTTCCTCCCTTCTCATGGTCAGTACATCTTATCAGCACAGGACTGTACCTCCTTAAAACTCCCTTTTGGTTCTCAGGCCTGTTTCTCACACAGGCATTTTCTCATGGAGGCATTTTCTTGTGCAGGCTTTTGCTTGTACAGTTCTTTTATTGATTTGTACCCTTTATCAATGATCCATGTCCCTGATCCTCTAACCATTCTCCAACAGCAGAGTCTGTTGCATTTTTAAAATTTTGCTTTGCCTTACAGTTCAAAACATTAGCTTTCAGCCCTCTGCATCATTTACTTTACCAGCTAACTTAATTTACAATCTCTACATTGAAAGCAGCAATCGGCTGTTCTGTCCCTGGAAATTTGGTTATATATTTAACATATTGTTCTGAGTTGAAATGAGCAAGATAATTCTTGAAACTGGCTTGTTACATTGTCATCTGAATAAAATTTTTCATAGATTCAGAGAAAGTAGGGTGTTGCAAAATTGTTCCTGAGTACATGGATTTGGCCAAGCAAAACCACAAAATTATGCTGATGTAAATGATCTTGGGGTGGCTGTG
Organism: Corvus hawaiiensis; assembly: GCF_020740725.1. NCBI lineage: Eukaryota > Metazoa > Chordata > Aves > Passeriformes > Corvidae > Corvus > Corvus hawaiiensis. The sequence continues at coordinate 13,143,935 of NC_063227.1, read as the reverse complement.
TCACCACCCAGCCGGTCCTAATGCTGGGTTTTGCCCTGGTGGAGCCAAGTCTCCTGGGAAAGAGGGAGGATGTTCCTACCAAGACCAGAGCCTTGATGTCAAGCTTGATGCCACGTATCAGTTCTCCTGATCAAGATGCATGGTAGTCTGGAATAGTTGAAATAATCAGCATAGCTGAGATTATGTCCTTCTTTTGATGGAGGTAACTTTTCTTGCACTGTTATTGTTCCCTCCTGTCTTCCAACTCTAGGGGATGGTGCAAATGACGTAAGCATGATTCAAGCAGCTGATGTTGGAATTGGAATATCTGGCCAAGAAGGCATGCAGGTATCATCTCAGTTTCTTTCCTTTCCTCTTTTGTCAGGTAGTCCATTGCAGCTTAATAAGTTTCATAGCACCCAACACTCTAAAGTGTCATCTTAAAAATGCAAGGTGGCTTCATAAATTAATATACACTTCATAATTATGGGTCCAGCCAAATAAAAGAACATTTTGAGCCAAAATTAGCATGCAGGGACAAACCTGTGTTTACTCATGAGCCTGGAAAATTAGCAGATGTCTGTCCAGTATTAGGTGAGCAGCTGTATTCTGAATGCTCTCAGCTGCTGCATTTACAGGTTTTGTGGATTGTCTTCCACTGTCTTCTGCCCTGAATCATTTCCCAAACATCCCCCTTCCTTTTCTTCCTGAAATTGAGAGTTCTGCAGAGATTGAAAGTTCCAAATGTGTTCTTGAGGGTTAGTTTGATGGTTTCTTTCTTCCACAATATTAAATAGGAGAGAAGTATTTCACTGTCTATGATGAAATTTCATTGTACAGACTGTGAAAAAGATATACTGTAAATGATGTTCTATTCCTTTTCCCAAAGGCTGTGATGGCCAGTGACTTTGCAATATCCCGATTTAAACACCTCAAAAAGCTCCTTCTTGTCCACGGACATTGGTGCTATGCTCGCCTGGCGAAGATGGTGATTTACTTTTTCTACAAAAATGTGGTAAGATGATTAAAATTATGAAGTTTTCATCCTAGCAAATCTTAATTCCAGATCTGGGGGGTTTTTTTGTCGGTTGTATTTGGTTTTTGCAGGTTATACTCTTACTTTCTATGAAGCTGTAGTTTGTGTTTCTTCATTTTGCAAGGTTATAGTACGCCCCTTCCTTCTTAGCAAGGTGCTGCATAGAGCATTGAGGATAACACAGGCTCTAAATATATTTTGAAATAACATTATTCCAGAGGGAAAAAGGACTCAAGGCTTAGTAAATTTATATGGTAGCACAAGAAATTTTATTAATAATATCTATGAGCCTCAAAATAAAATTTGCATAAGGAATATCAGATTAATAGCACTTGAATGTAGAAGATGAGTGTGCACTAAGAATTGCCTGCCTGTGAAACCTCTGAATTTTTACAGGAATAACTTGAAAGAAAAGATGCAGTCATATCTGTCATTTTTATTAAAAATTTAATGTATACACAAATGAGCTCTGCATTGAAGTATAACATAAAATGGAAAAAATGAAGTAATTCAGTTTCTACAAGACTGGGCAAACAAGTCAATTTGACATGAAATACACTCTGAGCATTAAAGGCTTTTTATTTAGAATTCCAGGTATCTTTTGTGGAGTTTTTAATGATTTTCAATAAGGATTACTTCTTATCACTGTTAAAATTTGTAGTGGAAATTAACACTTTTCTTTCTTTGATTGAACATCCTTTTAGAGTTCAAAGGATATTTATTTGCAATGTGAAATAGTTCTCCAGACTGGGATGCTGCTGTTCTTTCATCTCCCCAGTAGCAATAGGGAGCAGCACGCCTTTAATTCCATATGGACAACGAGACTGTAAAAGGATTTTAAAATCTGGTGCTCACAGCTGTGAACAGTTTACTTAATTATTCTCTGATATGTTCTTAAAGAAACATAATGGCTTTTAAAAAGCTGTATCACAGTGGATCACTGTGAAACAGACACTTAAGATATACTGCGTTATGGAATGAAGTGCAGTGCCTTTAACCAAAAACCTGTCTCTTAGGATACTCTGTTACAAACCAATGTCCCACATAAACGTCACAGGTGGAACTACGTGTTTGTATTTGCTTCTCCACAGTGCTACGCCAACCTGCTCTTCTGGTACCAGTTCTTCTGTGGGTTCTCAGGCAGCACCATGATAGATTACTGGCAGATGATTTTTTTCAACCTCTTCTTCACCTCAGTGCCCCCTCTTCTCTTTGGAGCCCTTGATAAAGATGTTTCTGCAGAAACACTCCTATGTCTGCCCGAGCTGTACAAGAATGGACAAAATTCAGAGGTATGTCATGATTGCTAAAATAACTGCTTGATAATACCAAGGTAAACAGGTTTTTTGGTTTAGGAATGAGGGAAGGAAGAGTTTAGGCTTACTTGGAACGTTGAAACAACAGGAGCCCAGCCTTCTGTCTCTCCAGTATTGAATTCCACTCCATGGGAGCTGTCACCCCTGCCACTAGATAAGTTTACTATGACAAATAGTCAAATTAAAATGGCAAAAAATAAATGCTTCACTAGAAGAAAGGATTTTTTACCAAATTTATAACTCTAGAAAGAGTTTTGATAAAGAATTTGAGCCATAATATCCCTTCTGAAGGGATGCGACAGTGAAATACAGCTTTTAAGACTCCTTATAGAATTGTTAATATTCCTAAGGTCTAGTTTTACTTAACACAGAGATAAGCCTTTGGCTTAATCAGTGGCACAGGAGGCATTTACTCATGGAGGAGACCAGTTAGCAATAATCAGTAGTCTGAATGGAAGAAAAACAGACAGCAATTATGTTTGCAGGACAGACCAGAGACGTATATATCCCATCATAACTACTGTCATTAACTCTTGCAGATATACAACAGATCAACTTTTATTATTACAATGTTGGATGCCTTCTATCAGAGCCTCATTTGCTTCTTTGTCCCCTATTTCGTAAGTAACAGGCTCATTAATATTCTCAGGGTCCTGTCCTCCTTAGAAGTAGGAAATTCAGTTCTGAATAGTCAGGGCTCACCACAGTCTCTCTACCTGTTTTGTAGGCGTACGAGGACTCTGACATAGATGTGTTTTCCTTTGGAAACCCCATCAACACCATTTCCCTCCTGACCATTCTCTTGCACCAGGCTCTAGAAATGAAAACATGGGTACGTGTTTGACCTTTCCTATTCACAGCACTCTTGGTTTTTTGTGAAAGTTGCATCTCGTGTAAGCATGGAATATCATTTACCTGAATTCTGGGTCACAGAGTAAGTAAAAGTTGAGCTGAGATTTCACATAGTGCCAGAATTTTTTATTGGCCCCAGCTTAATATTGTCATGTGCACAGTGACAGAATTTTTTTCTATCATGCCTTTGGACAGGATAGTACACAATATCTGCATACTTCAATATATGAGGAAGTGTTACTTAGAGAACTGGATTCACTGTTGTTTTCTAAATTCATTTCTGGCTAATTCTCCTACTGCAGATTTCAGTCAAACACACTGTTAGATGCATTCTTTCCAACTGTCTCCGTCTCCTCCTGTCTTACACCCAGTCAGGGTCTCACAGGCATCACTTAATTTTCTGCACTTGTGCTTGCAGACTCTGCTCCAGCTAGGAACAATGATCTGCAGCGTGGCCTTTTACCTCATATTCTCGCTGATCTACAACATTGCCTGCCTGGTCTGCAACCCGCCCACCAACCCTTATTGGATTATGGAGAGACAGCTCAAAGACCCCATCTTCTACTTACTGTGCCTTATTACCCCTGTCATCGCACTCTTACCAAGGTTTGAATGTTTTCCTCTCATTTTTCCTTTTGTGGGTTTGTAGACATGTGAGTGAAGAAACAATAACGATGTGTACAGATATGTGATTGTCTTGGTTTGAAAGACAGGTGTCTGCTAAGGAAGGCAGAAGCCTCCCTTGGAATGGCAGATGCAGCCCTCTTCCCTCCGAGATATTATAATTTTGAAATCAAGGGCTTTTAGGCAAAAATGTGGGAAATAGAAATAACAGTTCTTTACTATTATATATACAACCAGTCAAACAAACAACAATAACTATGGCAGTAACAGCAAACAATCACAAACCCAGTCCCAGCCTTCTTGGCTGTCAGTCCCTTTTCCCCTTGGGTGCAGTTCTGCTTGCAGCCGACAGGGGCGCTGGCGGCTCCCGGTGAGCAGGGCAGGTGCAATGGATCCCCCGCGGCTGCAGGGGGCGCTCCGGAGCGAGCTCGGGGAGCACGCGGCTCTGGTGGCCTGGGATCCCGGGGAGGGATGGAACAAAGGCTTCACAAACCGCTGGGCAGCCGATCCCAGTGTCCAGCCGGACCCTCGGGAACAGCAGGCTGGAGCGGCAGGCGGGAGCGGCAGGCACGAGCACAAATCCCAGGTGGCAGACGAGATGTATCCAAGTGGGGAACCCCCTGGGGGTTTGGGCAGGCAGGGTGAGCACGGCTACAACGTAGCGAAGGCTCAAAGCAGCGGCAGCGCAGGGCGGCCACAGCCTGGCCTCCAGCGGGGCAGGGAAGGAGGCTTTGGGATCCCAGGCCAGGGCTTTCCAGCACAAGGAAAAGCAGCTGAAGCAAGCTGACTCCTCTCTGTCCGAAGCTGGAGACCCAACTGCCCACACACCCAGGTGAAACAAAAGGAGCAGCCAGGTCTTTTGTCTCTCTTAAGCACCCAGGGATTTGTTGTCTTAGTAACAGTTTGGGGGGAAAATTCCTTTAACAGAAAAAAACTAGACCTCTTAAAACCCCAACAGTGATGTGTCAGACACATGTGCTGCACAGGGATAATTGATCAGTGTGGAAGTCAGGTGCCTGCGTTCAACCTTCCAGATCATAAACCATTAATTTATTCAGTTATGCAACCCTAGATAAGTCACTATATACCTTCTACTTTTCCCATAAGGAAAACCTTTCTTACTGGGTTGCATCAAAGTTTATCAGTACAGATCTGCTATGCTATTGTTCACTGTCTTATCCACAATGTTGTTAAGCAGATCAAGAATATAAGCAAGTCTTTCAAATATTCCTTTATGTTTGAGAATTACGAAATATATCCTCAGTTTTAAGTACATTAGTGTGCATTACTAACTGAATTTAAGAGCGTTTCTATATGAGAAAAATATACTGCATCTAGAATTTTAGTTTTACTCTGTGTCGCTGTTGTACCAAGACAGCGCAAAGAACAACACGGATTCAGGACTGGGTTCAAAGTCCGGAGAATGGCTCTCTTTAATTATATAATTCAGCCTTTATAGCTTTATTCGCAAGGGTGGCATAAAACCATTGGATGCTTGGCCATCCGCTTCCCAGAGGGATTGGCTGAACGGCATATCACCCATTTTCAAAATATTTTTCCCAGTGTGGAAACAAAGGCACAAACAGCTTGTGCACCTGTGAGATAGTTTACAAAACACAGACCTCTTTCCCAGCTGGTTAGCGTGAGAAAGGAGACTTTCACAGGCAGCTGTAAAAATCCAAAAATTTCTCTGCCACCTCTCTTAGTATCTACAATTCCCCCTTTTTGTTTTAAAGACCAAAAAGGTAGTGTTTGTAATCCTCTGCGGGATCCCTTGCAGCGAGGAGAACAAACACAGCAAAAAGGATCTGTTTGGTAATGGCTGTTACCAAGCTAAATCCAAATCAGATACTAACTTAGTGTAGGCAGAGAGATTCTCCGGCAATGCCATGGGAAATATATCTAGCAAATCCAGCTATATGTCCAGTCATTAATCCTAAATAGCCTTAAGGGCTCTACATCATTTACTAATTCTGAATAGCCTTAAGGGCTCTAACATTCTACATAACATTCTGACTCCATAGCCTGAGAAATTTGAAGTTCAATCTCTAAAATTCAGTCTCTGCTTGTAGAAGGACCTGGCTGATGGTCGACATCTTGGTCATCATCAGAGGGATCATTCGCTGAATGATCTACATTCTGGTCATCATTTGAAGGTTGCCTTGGAGGTTGCCTGTTCTGCTGCTGGTGCCGCAGGTCAGGCCGAATGCATCTTGCAGGTAGCCATCGTACCCCAGTATCTGTGGAAACGCAAGCATAACCATGACCCCAAGCAATGAGCTCATGAGGGCCTTCCCACTTCTTAGTGAGGAGGTCCTGTACCCAGACTTTTGCTCGAGGCAGGTGCGTCTCGCCTGAAGACTGCCATGAGAGTAAATGGTTCAAAATAACAGGATTGTTTGAATTTTGTGGTACTGTAAGGTGATTAATTGTATATAATGCTTTTTCTAGTCGGCTCTGTGGGGTTTCTCCATGCATTCCCCCTTTTTGTTTCTCCAGAACATGCTTCAAAGTGCTGTGAGTGCATTCAACAATGGCTTGGCCAGTAGAAGAATGCGTAATACCCAAAGTATGATCTACACCCCATAGGTGCAGAAACTGCCACGTCTTCTGAGAGACATAGGCAGGGCCATTATCAGCTTTCACAGAAGGCACACGCAAGATTGAGAAAGCGAGTTTCCAATGGGAAATGACATCACGGCCTTTCTCCCCAGTATGAGCAGACGCCCACATAGCTGAGGAGAACGTGTCAATAGACACGTACACATACTTAAGTCTGCCAAATTCAGGAATGTGTGTTACATCCGTCTGCCAAAGCTGCAAGGCTTTTAGGCCTCTGGCGTTTACCCCCAATGGCAGAGGTGCAGCGAGTCCGTGACAGTCAGCACAAACACTGACAATGTTCCGAGCCTCAGTTGGCATTAGGTGGAGCTGCTTCTGCAGGGTATGTGCACTTTGATGGAAAAAACTGTGCGATGCTTTAGCTTGTGCAATTTTGTCAGGCTGAGGCGCCACCCAGGCAGGATTAGCTAGCCTGTCAGGGCTAGCATTGCCTTCTGTTACGAAACCTGGCAAATTGGTATGGCTTCGAATATGCAAAATGTAATATGGATGCACTCGAGCTTGAATTGCACTCCACAAGGCTCTCAATAGTGAAAACAGAGCCGCATTATTCACTTCCTTCACAAGTGAACAATCTAAGTGTTGGGTTGTATCTGCTACATAGGCAGAATCAGTGACCAAATTCAAAAGAACCTGAGAGAACTGCTGAAAAACCATGGTGACAGCCCTCAGTTCAACCAGCTGAGCTGAGCCTGACTCATGGCCTTCCAGCACCTGCCACTCAGATCCTTCCTTCCAGGTAACAATAGCTTTACCAGTTTTCCCGGACCCATCGGTGAAGACGGTGGGCCCTTTCACTGCCACCCGACTATTTTTGGTCATAAAGTGAAGCTTGTTGATTTTGCCATTTGCAGTAATTTGTGGCTGGGCAGATGATAAGCAATCTGTCCCGAAAAGTTTTGCAGCACACTTTGCAAAGGAGCACTGTTCATAAGGCTCCACTCAAAGTATTCCTGCCAAATCGGAATAACAATTGTTACAGGATCTGCTGCCATTAATTGCAAACACTGATGACAGCATTTGATTATCAGACAAGCAATCAATTCAAACAAAGTAGATGCTGTCTTTTTTGGCTGATGTGGCAAAAAAACCCATTCCAGGATATGCAAAGGCTTGGGCTAACGCTGTCCCGGGCTCATTTCCACGAGCTCTGAAATGTCCTCAGTCAGAAGAAAACGCAGTGTTACTTCTGTGATGTCCTATAGGACCAGCTTCAGCAGCAGAAAGGCGCTGGCTGGGCGCACGTGCTGACTCCTCTACAGAGGAGGCGCTTCAGGGAACCAATGGTCTGGGCCCACATTAACCCAGAGGCAAAGGAAAAGAGAGGAGCTTCTGGTCTGGCTTCTAACAGGTTTATTGTCAGAAGTTCAGCAACCAGAACATGGCAATAATCATAATGTTGCCGAGAGGCTTTTCCCTCAGTTTTATAGGGGGTTTGAAAACCGCGGGGAGAGGGAAGGCAACCAATGAGTTACAAGCCAGGGGGAGGATACAATTCAACAAGAACCAATGGGGGAAACCGGGAGGCAGGAGTTACAACAAAGAACCAGTGAACAACTGAGTAACAGAGAATTTTCCCAAATAGGGGGAGGAGGTTTGGACCCAGGTGCCGCCCAGGGGGACGTGGCTTAGGTCTCTGTGCCACCTATCGACTCTCCCTCATTTTCACTGTCCTGGGTGGGGAATTCTACCCAAGGGAGTGCCCTGAATTGATTGACATTCCCCTGTCCCAGCCCAGCAGTGGGCTGGGTCACAGCAACATGAGGCCACTGTTGATTCCATTGGCCAATGATACCTGTAGGATGTAGATCTGGAATGGTAATGAAAACAGTGATATCAGTGGAGGGATCCACTCAATAAACCTGACAAGCAGAAACAGCCTACTGTACCTCCTCCAGCACTTGTCGCACTTCAGGAGTCAATTTTCGAGGTGAATTCAACTCAGGGTCCCCCTTAAAAATATTAAAAAGCATGGAAAGTTGTGCCGTGGTTAGCCCTAGATAAGGACGTAACCAATTAATGATACCCAGCAATTTCTGAGCATCATTCAAGGTCTTAATAGAATCCGAGAATTGCACCTCTTAGTTTTGTATGGTCAGATCCAGAATTTTGACTCCTAAATACCTCCAAGGAGGATGCTGTTAAACTTTCTCCAGAGCCACTTGCAAGCCGTAAGAGTGCAGAGCAGCGAGCAGCTGAGGCTGTATCCTCAGCAGCTCATCTTGAGTGGATGCTGCCACCAGGGTATCATCCATGTAATGGTAGCAGCATGCATCAGGAAATTGCTCATGGACTCCAGACAAAGCCTGAGCAACATACCATTGGCAGACAGTCGGGCTGTTCTTCATGCCTTGAGGTAGAACCTTCCATTGATACCTCTGCGCAGGTTCGTCATTGTTAACTGCAGGCACAGAAAAAGCAAATTTTGGCTTGTCATCAGGATGCAAAGGAATAGTGAAAAAGCAATCCTTCAAATCAATGATCAGGATTTCCCACCCTGTTGGGATCATGGTGGGTGAGGGCATACCAGGTTGTAATGTCCCCATAATTTCCATCACTGCATTGACTTGTCGGAGATCCTGTAACAATCTCCATTTCCCTGATTTTTTCTTAATTACAAAAACAGGAGTGTTCCAGGGACTAGTAGAAGGCTCAAGATGTCCCTGTTGTAATTGTTCCTGGACTAACTGGCGAAGGGCAACTAATTTCTCCTCTGGTAGAGGCCACTGGTGAATCCAAATAGATTTGTGTACTAGCTACTTCAAAGGCAGAGTAGGATATACTGCACCCTTCGGCACAGTGGCCCTCACCAAAAATTTGTCCCAATCCGCACCCCACAAGCTGCCAACACATCCCGTCCCCAGAGGTTAAGCAGAGCTCTAGTGATATAGGGCCGAACTGTAGCTGTTTGCCCCTCTGCATTTTTCACCACCACAGGTCGTTTGCCTAAATAGCTCTATGCGGTTCCTCTCAACCCTGCGATGGCCGACCCCGCAGGGGCCAGAGGCCAATTGGAAGGCCACGCAGAGGAGGAGATAATTGTCACATCAGCGCCAGTGTCGATCAAACCTCGGAGCTGGATCTTAGGCAACTGGGCATCTGGCAGGATTGCGGTACACATCATCTGCAGCTTTTTGCTGGAGATGTCTGCAGTCCAGAAGACCCGAGGAGGTCCCATAGATCCAAAGCCACCATCTCCACGACTGCCTTGTTCTGCCCTGGGAATACATGACTTAAAAGGCACAAGTTGACCAATTCTAGTCTCTTCAGGAATAGTAACGGGGGGGTGGGTGTGGAAACCATAGCACAAATCTGACCTGTAAAGTCAGCATCAATAACTCCTAGGTGTACAAAGATCCCTTGAAGAGTGGCACTAGATCTGCCCACAAGCAATGCACTGAATCCCTGTCCCAGGGGCCCAAATGCATCCAAGGGAACCTTATGAACACAACAGGAGTCTAAGATGACTGTTGCTGCAGTGTGCACATCCACCCCAGCTGATGCCCGGGTGCTGGCTGCAAGCTGGCTGAGTAGGCCTGTGTTGGAGGAGCTTGGGGAAACATTTGTATCTGGGCGCAATTCCCCCATGCGCCCCCCAGCCCATTTTTTCCTGGGCGTAACAGGGCTCGACCATCGACATGATATGCAGATTGACAGTAGTCTGAGGAATGACCCGGCCTACCACACCTCTTGCATAGAACAATTCCCCTGTTTTCCTTATTTCTATTCTTTTGCCTAATCTGTTTCTGCTTGTCCCCAGTCTTAGGCTGTCCTTTTTGTCCACCAGAATTTACTTGAAGAGGCCGTAGAACTGCAGCCAGAGCAGACCTATGCTCCACAGATCCCACCTTAGCACAGGCTTCAACATTCTGTGTAAGCGTGGGTTCCCCTGGCAAGGCATCAATAATCCTTCTGCACTCATCATTAGCATTATCTCTTGCTAGCTGTCTGCACAACAGCTGCCTCACGGCCTCATCCTCAACTTGCTTCTCAAGGGCCACAGCAATCTTTTCCACAAAAGACAAAAAGTGCTCTTTTGGCCCCTGAGATATTTTCACATACCGTGTTTTAGGAGCAGCCATGTCTATGCCCTTTAATAAGGCTCCCATACCAATCCTCTGAGCCTGTTCAAGGATCTGAGGATGCCAGGCAGCTTGGGCATCAGGGTCTCCATAGTTACTGAGTCCCATGAGAGCATCTGCAGGAACTCTACATCTGGGATCAGTTTGACGCAACTGCATATTCCCAGCTGCAGCCTTCTCAGCCATCCTTCTCCAGTCAGCTTCAAAAACTTGATATTGTACAGGTTGAAATAACACCTGACCTAAATGCTTAATATCAAATGGAGAAAGCAGATCAGTATTCAGTACTCTAATAATCTGCATGACCTCAGGAGAACCCAATCCATACTGAGCAACCTTAGTTTGCAGATCCTGTACCACTTTCCAGGCAAAGATTCCATGCTTGTCAGGCTGGCCTGAATTAGGAAGAGCCTTTTGTACAGAAAAGCTTGGAGTTTACCCTCTGTATCACTATCAACTTGGTCCCTCGTTAGATCACTTTGACCTGCCTGATTCTGAGGTAAGGTAGCAACCTGTTCAGGTCCCCTTTCCTCTTCAGGCATCCCAACTCTTTCTAGTAAATCCCCATCCCCAGCTTCCAATGCCCACCTTTTAAGCTCCTCTCAGGACTGTTTTGAATATTTTGGGCGAACAATCACCGTGCATTCTGGAAGGCTCCGAGGGCGGTTGCGAGCTGGCCGAGTTCCGGATTGCTGGCGCCTGAGTGCCTTCACAGCCTCCCGTAGCGAAGTAAGCGTTTCCGTAGCAACGCTGCTCGCATCGTCAGACGGAGGTGTGTCCGATCTCCCGGGAGGCTGACAGGACGCAGGCGCCGGGAGAGCGGGCGGTGCGGCGGCGGCGGGGGCTGGAGCGGCGGGGGCCGCAGGCAGCGGCATGGAGGGCAGCGATGTACACTCGCGGTGGTACAGCTTGGAACGCTGCCACTTGGGGCGGCATGGCTGTCCCTGCAGGCGCTGTCATCTGCGCAGGCGCTACGCTCGGTGCCTCGGCCGGGGTTGGCTGCGCCGATGTCGGCGCGCGTCCACCAACGGCAGCCTGTCGCACCAGCTCTGGCAGCGCTGCGAACTGCTGCATCGCTTCACGTAAAACAACCACAAGTTGTTGCATTAAAGCGTCCTTCCCCAATGCCTGTGGGGTCTGTGGCTACACCAGAAGCTGCCCGGCTGTCGAAGCATGCGCCTGATACACGAGCGCTACGGGTCCCGGAGAAGGACCGGGAGGCACCGGAAGCGTGGCCACAGGAGACGATGGTGCCACACCCGCGCTCCGTAACGGCACAGCCGGACACTGCGGCGCCAGTACAGCTGGTTGCTGCACGGCAGGCACCGGTACCGGGTTCGGCTGCCGAGCCTCCGGCACCGGGGCCGCCCGCGGAGCAGCGGCCGGCATCGGACCCGGCCATGGAGCAACAGCCGGCGCCGTGGCCGTCTGCAAAGCGGCAGGCTGTAGCTCGGCGGGCAGCGCCGCGCTTGTCCACAGAACAGCAGCCGCCGACACCGCAGTCTGCGGAGCAGCGGGCTGTGATGCGGCCGGCAGCGCCAGACCCGGCTGTAAAGCGGCATGCGCCGGGGCAGCGGGAGGCGTCGCACTTGTCCACGGAGGAACAGCTGGCACAGCGGCTGCCTGCAAAACGGCAGGCGCCGGGGCAGCGGCCGCCACGACACCCCCGACCTCTCCCAGTTGTAGCCAAGGCGGGGCCGTGGGGAGATCCCGGGACAGCAGTCGAGATGGGTGGCTGGACGGGCGGCTGTAACACGGAGGGGGGAGGGGAAGTCGGTGGGGCGAAAGGTGGCGGGCGGTCCAGCTCTTGAACTGGCTCAGAGCATCTTGCAGGGACATAATTCCACGGGGAGGGGTGAGATCCCCGCTGCGTCTCCCGGCCTCGTCTCGGAGAGAGGGTGAGCGTACTGTTCATGGTCTCTTGAGTTAGACCTCCCTCAGTTAACTCATCATCTGCTGCAGATCCCGCAGAATCTCCTCCCCCAGATTCATCAGAGCTTGGGTGCTCCTTTTTATCTCTTCCTGTCGCCCATTTCGCAATCACCTCGTACAAGGTCCCCCATGTACGAAATAAATCGACTACATTCTTATCGCCAAATGCGACCTCTTGTATTAATTAATTCCCCAGCCTTTTCCAGGTTTCTGGGCTCAGAGCATTGTCAGATTCTGCGGTAAACCCATGGGCGGCAGCCCAGTCAAGTATCGCACAGAGAGCTTCATCACTTATAGCAGCTCCTGAGATCGTTATCACAGATTTAAAAGCAGAATTACCGTGTTTTCTTTTGAAACTCTATGTCCCATCTTCGCAGCTTAGGGTCCTGTCCCCGCAGCTCGGGGCGGCGGGGTGGGGGGAGGGGGGGTGGGGGGGGGAAGAGACGCGTACCTTCTTGAATCCGGTTACGGTTGCAGTACACATCGGCCGGTCACCAGATGTCGCTGTTGTACCAAGACGGCGCAAAGAACGACACGGATTCAATATCGGGTTCAAAGTCCAGAGAATGGCTCTCTTTAATTATATAATTCAGCTTTTATAGCTTTATTCGCAAGGGTGGCATAAAACCATTGGATGCTTGACCATCCGCTTCCCAGAGGGATTGGCTGAACGGCATATCACCCATTTTCAAAATATTTTTCCCAGTGTGGAAACAAAGGCACAAACAGCTTGTGTGCCTGTGAGATAGTTTACAAAACACAGCCCTCTTTCCCAGCTGGTTAGTGTGAGAAAGGAGACTTTCACAGGCAGCTGTAAAAATCCAAAAATTTCTCTGCCACCTCTCTTAGCATCTACAACGCTGTATTGCAAAAATCAGATATGTTAAAGATAACCTTAATTGAGATTGGATCATACTTGGAAATGAATAATTATTGTGATGTGTTGCTGAAAAAAAAACGGTTTAAAAACATAATGATTCTGTTCCCATATATTTGCATATTCATTATGCAAAACTTACTGCTTTTGGTGTTCAATACCTTACTATACATATATGTTTTGAGTTGCAGCGCTTGTTTCAAACATTTATTTATTATATTTGCTTGGACATTGGAAGAAATGGGTTAGTTTGACTAGCTTGCTAGTTTCATTCTCATCCTAATTCCCATGAAGTAGTGCAGCACACTGGTATTACAAAATTCAGGGCAATATTTTTAGTATCTGATTTTGTAAATATTTTAAGGCATCTGAGCCTTAACATTGACTGCAAAGGAACCTTTCAAGACTAGATGGTATTTTTCTTCAAATCTTTATTATTATTGTCCCATTTGAGATGCTCTTGTGATTTCACGTTATATGGTATAAGTTCAGATCAGAATAAATAGCACAGTTCAGTACAATCTCATGTCTTCTAGGCAGGGCATCCTTTTCCAGTATGTTTGCTCCTGTGAGATTTTACCTATCAGCCCACATTCACAGTGTCAATTTTGACCCTGAGCATTCTACTGAGAGCTCCATCAAGCGCATGGTTAGAGAACTCGTATCTCCATCTTGGGATTTTAGCACAGTTAAGCTCTTAGCAGGTTACTGAGGGTAAGGGCTATATCTTCATATCTTCAAATCTGGAGAACTGCTGTTTCTTCGTATACGTACCCTAGACTATTTTCTGCACAGTCCTTCATCTGCAGAATATCCAGGCCCCGTTTCTGCTGCAACGGAGCTGTGCCAGTAGAATACAGCACTGGTGAAACCACATTTTGCTAAAATGTACTGAGTTGTAAGTTCCATTCCATGGTCCATCTCACTGTGCTGCTTGCTCCGTATCTCCTCACTTGGAGTCTTGATGTTCTGGTTTCTTTCTAAGAGGTTTTTTAAAAATCATTGCTCTCCTGTGTTCTTCCCCTCAGTATCGCCTTTTGTTCAAGCTGCAGCACTCAGGGGGAGGCTTGGCCTGTGCCCTGCCTGCTCCAGTCTTTCTGTGGAGCACTGTCTGGCATTGCTTTGCACATCTGCATCTCAATACTGCCTCTGCACTTCGTTTCTCGACACAAACCACACAGGATTATGTACAAAAGCCCACAAGTCTGAGAAGAAAGGGGTCTAAATTTCATGTTTATATATTGGCAAGCAAAGGCACTGTGTCTCTTGGAGTTTTTCCACATGTGAACCTGATTATTTCCTCAGTTGTGGAAGGCAGACTATGCTCTGCCAGGACACCTGCAGAGACCCAACAGGTAATCAGGCCTCACACTCTGCAAGGCTGTGGGAAGGTCAGGATAAAGTGAGAGAAGTTCACAGGAGGAGAGACACAGTTTCCCATCCCTACTCTGTCCTCCTCTCTAGTTTACCTGGAACTTGCAAAAAGAGAAAGAAATCGAGCTGAAGGGAAAGACACAAGACAATGTGATCCACAGCAGATTTATATACAGATAATCTTGGGCTCTCCCATGCTCTTAACTTCCAGACCAGAATTGAGATTCTGTTGATATTGACCAGCCTGAACACAGGCACAAGCAAATAGACATTATCCACTGCTGCTTAAGCAAGGCTGAGAAAGTCATTGCCTTAAAATCCCCTTCTGTATTGAGTGTCGCTTGTTAGCTTTTTAATGTTGTTATTTCTGTTTATGCACACATTTAGGACCAGGATGTGAAGATGGCAGCTTTTTCAATGGAATTCACAGAGTACCTATGTTTGTTTTAAAATACATGTTGAAGCCACCTATGTAAAGGTCAAATCCTAATAAAAAGGTGCTTTGAAAGAGACTTTGGTTTTCACACAAAGCTGACATGACAGGGAGAGAGGATATATGCTTTCTCACAGCACACAATATTTAGTTACATAAATTCTCTATTCTGCAAAGGGCAGGTAGGACACTTTTGTTGCTGCTTTCTGAAAGAATCCAAAAGGTAAGGTTTTTAATTTCTTCTTTTATCTAACAAATTAAGATCCCTTCTTTAGCTGTTTTAGCAATATAAATTCAACTTCCATCTTTTCCAATATTGCATCTCTTGATGAGATTTTTTCTATTTTTCTTCACTGTTCAGGAAAAAAGTAGTAATAAATACTGAAAAAATGATCATATATACATATAGTTGACTCTATACTGTGGATACAAAATGCTGCTAGCAAGAATTTTTCTTGCTTCTTTCCAGTCCCGTGAGGTACTTTTCTCTCTCACGGAAGATATTAGTGGAGTTCTATAAACTATGAACACCTGCGACCTTGCAAAACTTTGTTTATAGTACAGTAGGAAAATATTTTGACAATGGATGTTTTAGGATGTTAGCCAATCACCCCAAGGGGGTGGCTGATCCTTTGACCAATTAGACTATGAAGAAAAAAGTCTGTAAAAGAGTTTGCAAAATAATTAAATAGAGGAATCTTGCTGCACAATGCCTGCCTGTTGGATCTCTCTTCTCCTCCCTACCACTGCGGGACAGCATGATACTGTACAAGTCAAAGTAAATATACAGTAACATGTTGTGTTAAGATCCAAGAGACAACTTTAATCTGCCAGGTATTAGGTGTCTACCAGATGTCTGTGGAGAATGGAAAATTAGTTTCTGTATTTTTGATGTAGCAGACGTAACAAGCCCACTGGTAAAAAAAATCCATTCTCTTCCTCTTTCATCAGGTTCTTTATTTTTGCTCTACGAGAAACCCTTGGAGCATCTCTTATTCTAAAAGCACGGCGAATAGATGCACTTCCTGAGGGGCAACAGGTTCTTGAAATCCAGAAATTAAGATCAAGAAAAGAAGCCACTTCGTGTGCACCTGTGGCATCACCTGCATCTACTGATGGCCTTGACCAAAGCATCAGCCACTTATTTGTGTCACCGTTTCTACATCCAGCAGCAGCTCTGTCTCACGGGGACAAAGAAAATCAGGGATTTTCTGCCTCTGAAGTAAATCCTCTCGAGAGGCGGACACCTGAGGAACGCTACTACTTCTTCAATAGGTGGGCAGAGGAAGAATCTGCTGCTACAGATCCTTCAGCAGGGCCTTTCTCTGGACATCGTCCCTTTGTACCCAGCAGGGTAACACCTCCTGGGCAGGAGGTTGGCAAATTGACTAAAGAGTATCCTAACAACTTTAACAATGGAAGCCACCGGCGGTCAGTGAGTTCAGTGACACTCTGAAAAAAAATTCAGAAATGCAACCCACAGCCCATGTGGAGAAGGACACCAAAGGGAAAATAAAAATATTTATGCTTAGCAATTATGCTCACTAGAAATGGAAAGAGAGGCGACTGGATTAGTGCAATAGCAACTCTAATATGCAACTTTAGCTGAATACATCATTGTCTGGGTTTCTCATTACATGACTTTGTTCTTCCTGGTTTGGTCTTGTTAGAGGAACATGACCATCACGCAGTTGCTGAGAATTGCACAATTACTTTTTTCAGCAAATAGTGTATCTTATTAATAGGGAATACTTGTGAGGTTTCAATGGTTATTATTATGCTATTGAGGTAATAGAAAGAGAATCCATTCTTTTTTATACCAAGTCTTAAAGCAGCGTATCCCACTTCAGGTTTTATTATCAAAATCTTAAAAATTGCTTACTAATTTAAAAATTATAATTCTGCATGAAAAATTGTTGCCTGCAAATAGTAAAGGTACTTGCACAATAACATCAATGGAAAGACATTAGAATATGTTCCAGATTTTTATATATGTACTTTAGGCATACAATAATATCTGCCCTATAGCCTGTTTTCACTGAAGAGTCAGCTTACGATTTTTATGCAGATAGCGATTTGACTTGATACTGTTAAGAAAAGGAAAAATGAGCTTACAAAGATGAAGAATACAAATACTGAACTATGTGAACTGCCAGGACAACTCAGTGATAAGTGGAGTCTGCTTCTTCATACTTACAAAAGTAGATAAATATAGCAAGTCACATTCAAGCATTTATGCCCTAGAATTCTAAAGCTGTCCCCTGATTTTTCCTCTAGAAATTCAGTTTCTTATTTCAATTCCCTATATTGTTATGTGGTGCTGCTGCAGCCAATCAAGTATGGATCATGCTCCTCCTCACAGTTCATCACATATATTAGTTGATGCATCACAATAATGGAGATTTTGACAAGTCATATATGAAAGTCACTAATCACATTGTACACAGTACATGGTGTAAAATGACTAAAATATGCATAATATATTCACCCTTTTTGGTATCTCAGGGCAATAAGATTCAGGAAAAACCATAAGATATCACCATCATAACTACTTATTGCAATGCAATGAAAAGTGACTTTGGTATTTCTTATAGAAATGTTGACTAGTAAGACCATTTCCCAAGTTACTCTTCACAGTGTGGGATGAAATCTTACCTAGTTTTAAATTCAAGCCATCTGTACTTTTGTGAATCTACCACTGGTTTTGATTTAATACGTTTTAAGCCTTTTTAATACATGCTGTATTTAGCTCTTTGCTACCTATCACAACATGTGATCAGTCTACTAACATATTTAGCAATTTCTAATTTAACTTCTGTATGTTATAATAATTACTGTAGCTAGAGTCTTCAAGTTCTTACTTTAATACAACTCGGGCAAAATTGAGTAGCATATCTCCCACTGTGATTTCTGGTAGCCAGAGCAAAATTATATGTAAGAACTCCTTTTGTTAGACTATTCATTGTCAGTTGTTCAACAATCCAGTAAATTTTTTTGCATGATAAAAAAATTGAGGAAATTAAGTGTAGCTGAGGTTATTGTTAATGGAGTGTGAGATTGTTCAAATGTTTGCTTACTAGCTGGGAATGGACCTGGTGTGACAAGAGGACAAACATCAATCCTTTACCATTCACAGACTTTTTCTAAATTAAATGGTCCATTTCCTTTGAATTTAAAGATGTCAATTCTTTACACACTGTACTACAAAATGTAAAGTGTTTCATAGAAATAAATGTGATAAAGTCACGCCTTTGCTGTGTTGTTGAGAGGACAAAAACAGAGGCGAAGGAGTGCTTTTCCTACTGTCATCCATGAGCAGCAAACTGATATTTACGCAGATTGCACCTCTGTATAGTAGGAATGTTTGTCTGAAGAAATACTGAAGGTCTGAAATGTCTGAAGGTGACAAACTTATCTGAATGTGCAAGGGGCTAGACATGTTACAGTTACCCAAATCTGGAAGAGTTCCTGAATTGAATGCAAATTGCATGCTTTCCTGAATTGAAAGTGTAGCGGGTTTGGTTCTGTAACCAGGCAGAAACACCAATTTAGTGTAGTGGTTTGGCCCAAAATACTCATTACTGTTTATCTTCTGTGAGATAAGAATGAGGAGAAACGCAAAGCAGGCACCGACTTTGAAAGAATATAAAGAAGTTTATTAACAGACCTAAAAGAAGGGAAAAAAAATTATACCACACCTTCAGAACTCATTCTCCTCCCCCCACTTTCCTCCCGTCTCCCACTGACAATGTAAAAAGACAACCCTTAAGATGTTCAGTCTGTTTACCCCTTCCATAATAACCTTGTTCAGTCCATTTAGAAAGAGAAGTCTCTTCTTGCTTGTGCTATGAAAACATTATCACAACGAGACAGCCGCCCACTTCCAAATAACTCTGTTCAGTCCATTTAGGAAGAGGTCTCTCTGCTTGCATGTGAGTCCCTTCCCGCGACTTGCAGCTTTTCCCACAACTGCTTTTGAGGGTCCAGTCTTGAAGTTTTTTGGGGTACAATTTTAAGGTTGAGCCGTTCAGAAACAAAAGTTCTCTTCACCCATCTCTGGGAGCATTTCATCTCTAAGAACAGAGGCCCTTCTCCTTCACTGGGAGCAAAGGGTCTTCCTCATCTTCATCTTTAGGACTATCTCTGGGAGCATCTCCAGGAACTGAGGTTTTCTCCTTTCCCATTTGGAGCAAAAGTCCTCATCTGGTCCATCTCTCCCTGTCTAAACTTCTCATGAAATTACAGCTGCGTCAGCATCTGCCTATCTCAGCGCAGGTGCTTTTGCTTACGAGTTGAACACTCCACCCCCCATATCTTCATGAAATTACAATGATACTCTGATATATCATAGCTTCACAACAGACTTTCAGCTTTAAGCATCTCCTCTTTCTCTTCCCTCAGTTTTTCAGCTCTTCACAGCAATAAACGGTTAATCTCACCTCGGCCTTGCAGCTGGAATGTGGCTTATCGCAGTGGAGAAGGGGGAGAGCCAAGCCGCTCCGGCTGCCCACAGCAAGGCTGTGGGGGGTTCCGCGGGTGGAACAGGGCCCATCGGCTCCAGGATGGCCCACAGCCACCTGTCTCAGCACTGGAAACGAGAGAGAGCTGGGGGGGGGGAGTTTGTCTATTCTTAAGTGTGTATCACAGAGGCGGTCACAATTTTAAGTGGTTTAAAGGATTGTCCATATTCAAACTGGCCAGCTGATATGTTCTGTCAGGTCATAGAGAAAGCTGTAAGAAGAACATCACGTCCGAGACTCAGCTTGCTAACCTATGACAGAAAGGCAAGAATTAATTTCATGTTTTCTCATGAGTCTCTGCAAAATAGTTCTACTGTGCATTTTGCACTGGCTTAGGGTCAGAAATAGAATAGAGGGGAGGGTCCTTTTAAGAAAGGAAGGGAAAACAGGATTGATTAAGAACGCCAACAAAATGACCCCTAAAAGTTTTTTAGTGATGGAGTTCCTGCTATGTCTGGGAATAAAAGAAGTGGAAGAGTCCTTTTCTAAGTAGTTTCTAAGCTTTAACCAAAAATACTTAGGTCTCTTAAAAGAAAGAAAGAAATAATCCAATTTTGCATGGATGCATTAAATAATTCTGTAGCTAAACATATAAATCGATAATTCTATTATGTGGTAGATGACCACAAATGGTCCAATGGATGAATTTACCTGGACAGTTTACAGCATAGAGGAAAATAACCCTTTTGTTTTCCTTGATCTTTGAGGAGAGAGAAAACTGAAATAAACAGAAACAAAAGGAAGCATCATGCAAGGCTTGGTCTCTGCATTCCAGCTGGCACCAGAACTTTCTATATCTTCCCTCCTGGGTGACAGTGCTGCCAGCCCTCTGCCAAAGCTGATGCTGCCTCAGTTCTGGGCTCATATTCACTGCTAAAGAGATTCATCTTCCCTATGCTCTTGGCTATGCACTTACCATGAACTATCGCATGTTAAAAAGATGGTGAACAGGCATTTACTTCCCTTTGATAATGAGGTAAATTTGGGATGTAAGATCAAGAAAAAAACCTTTTTTTTTTCAGTGAAAACAAGCCTACAGCAAGACACACAGCCCCCTAAGGAATTTCTTTGGAAGAGGGGAAGTTTATTTACTAAATGGGTTATTTAGACCTAACTGGATTTCCAAGGTAGCTGTATTTCAAGACATATTTAATAATACTGTCAAGGTCCATGTTTCATTAATTCTAATGTGAATGCTTCATAATAGAAAAGGTGTCTCACTTTTTAAAATATCCTCCGGTGATCTTCAATATTTCATTTGCTTGAACAGTAAAGCGTAAAATTAATGAGGGGGATGTGTAAAATTACTGCATTCTTTTTATTCTTGTCTCTGATGTTATTTTAATAATGATACTGCATATTCAGCAGTGCTTTGAGGTATACGGAGCGGTACCTACCTGAAAAACAGGAGGTGAGCAGGAACTGACCTGCTAAGTCTCTTGGCTAACAGATACGGTCCCCTGCTGCTTGCAAAACTCAGTGAAGAGCCATCCCTCATGTTCTCAAAACAGGCAAATTCTAGGCTCTTTTAACACAAGATTCAGGAAATAAGAACACATCTACAATTTGTTCATGTCTCTATCAATATGGCCCGCTGGAGATGTCTCTGATAGTTATAGATCTGCTGCATGTTAGCAATAACTGTGCAGTTTAAAACCCAGAACTCTTCAGGTGTGAGAGAGGAAGGACTCCAGTTTCTTCTCTTTTCTAATACACATAAATTTTAAAACTCTGTGGAGATGGGTTCTGTGCTGAAGCACGGTGAACTGCTCCTTTTCCCAAGGATGAATTGCATATATTTTGCCACTTCCGTTGACTGATATTGCAATGTTTATTCATCTGTTTGATTGTAGTTTGAGGTGGTGTATGGGTGCAGGTCTATTAGCTTTAAG
Organism: Corvus hawaiiensis; assembly: GCF_020740725.1. Lineage (NCBI taxonomy): Eukaryota > Metazoa > Chordata > Aves > Passeriformes > Corvidae > Corvus > Corvus hawaiiensis. Next base: position 13,122,396 of record NC_063227.1, on the reverse strand, counting down.
GGTAAGGTGCCTGCAGGCAGGATGTGGCATGATTAGGTACTTGTAAGCAGCACTGACGAGTAAAAATATAAACATGGAGACAAGAGACTCTTGAAGATAATGATCACGGAGGGTGGGATTTAGAGAGACAACCAAATAATGCTGAAGAGCTTATAAAGTACTTTTGACATTGCCAGTGACTGGAACTTGCTCCAATTATCAGTATGTGAGACAACTGCAAACAGAACTTGCTGTCTGGCTGTTTAATACAACACCCGCTTATTCTCATTTACATAAACAAGGTTGAGAAAGAATACAGTCTGAATCATTATTTTTCAAAAAATATATGGGGATCTGCTTTCTGAAGGCATACAAGGCAAGGGTTATTCACTCACATTCCCGGTGGAGCTACTGAAGTATGCTCCCAGCTCCAGCCATACTTTCTGGGTTAGTGCTCAGAGACCTGGTGTGGTTATTGAGTTCTTCAGCAGGAGAGCAGAGATCTAAAAGTTATCAACTTAAATGAAAAAAAGGGTCCAGTTTTGGGTCACAGAGACTAAATGTTGACCTTCACTTTCAGAAGCCAGGTCATGATGCTACAGTTTCTTGTACCCATTACTGTTCAACACTATAAAGCTGAGACAAAGTTTTAATGTGATGGGACAGGAAACATTAAAAATATTTCCAAAAAGTAGCCAATAAAATGGAAGACGAGTCTAAACAGAGATGGTTCCTTGCCTTTTTTATGCTTGTATTCCTCTATTTTATAAACATTTTTCTATTTAACCTCAAACAGATCATTTAAGGAACTTCTGGATATTTATTTTTCTATTCAAAAAAGGACAAACATAAATCAATAGACTGCAGGCAGATCAGGAGAGCTCCTTTGAAATCAGCTGGATTCCATTGGAGTTTTATTAGTGCCTATCTCATTTTGTTTCTACTTTAATTCTAAAGACTTTGCCAGGAAGAACAAATATGTACACATGCTCAATCAGAATGGATCCTCTTTCACAAGGTTTAGGCAGCTTGTGGCCAGAAATTTCATGGTCTAAATCAAGATCTGAAGAGCACAGCAGACTCTTAATTCTCTTCCTGTGTACAAGGGGTGGAGTGGGGGTGAATGATCAGTTTCAAGACAAGAAGTACACTGTAATGATAAAGGAAGAATACGAACTCTTACAAGAACTTCTGGAGCATTCTAAACAAAATCTTGAACTGCTTTCAAGCATTGTTCAGAGGTCATTAAGGGCTTTAAGTGTCCATCTAACATGTATCACGTAGAACAAGTAAAGTGTGCATCCATGCATGTAAGTTCAGAGGACTCTGAAGAATTGTCACTCTCTTGCAATACCTAAAGTGAACTTGGTTTTAATCATGTTTTGAGAGGAGGTAATGCTGTAAATATTCAAATGCGCTTTCTCAAAACTTTTAAACATGTAATTAATGGGAATCTTTTCTTAAGATCCTTTGCTCCATTTCATAATCTTAAATTTCACAGCAGGGAAGGAATATAGTCCAGAGACATCAAAGAGCCGAAATTGTGTTTGCAGCTATTAGTTCTTAGATGAAAAAAACCCAAAGCTGTAATTTAGACCCAAAAGGATTCTAACTCTCCAGCACTCTTCAATAATGCACCAAGCACCACACCAAATAAATATTTTAATTCCTAATACTAATTTTGAAGACAGCGTATTTAAAAGGAATGTTCTGGCACAATGTGTGTATTTGACTTGTGTTCTTTAAAATTCAAAATAAGTTGCAGTGTCTTGAGATTACTTCACATAACTGGTTATCCATTATATATTTTCGCAGAATCAGTCGAGTATCGGAGGAGAAAGACAATCCATGTCACATATTTTTCTACCCAAGTTTTATTAACAAAAAAACAAACTCAAATCCTGTGAGAAATGAGACTAGCCCTACAGTGGGGCATGCTTGAAGAGAATATGCTTATTGGAGTTTTGAAATTCATTCACTTTTTTTTATCAAAATAAAGTTTTTCTTTACTTCTAATGTATAGGAATATATCACAATAATGGTAAGGATGAGGAACAAGCTCATATGCTGTGATAGATGACAAGACTTCCATAGTGTTCAAGGCATTATCAGAATCCATTTCATACCTGATTTGTTATTGTAAGCATAAAATGGGCAAATGTCCTTCACTGTTATAAATGTCTGCGTACTGGGGGAAAATGCTTTTATTTTCTATCAGCAAATAATGTTAAGTTATAGAGTGTTTAATCATGCTTGGTGAAGGTGATGAACTTTAGAGTACAAGTTTCCTTCCAATCCCTCCATCTTCAGTTCCCCTGAAAATGTATAGCTTCATTTACAAAACCCTGAAAATTACTTTCACAGCTTGGAGGCTTCCTGGTGGTTCAAGGCTGAAGGTAGAGCACTAAAATGCAAACCATTTAGACATAAACATTACTTTGATTGAGGAAATCAGGTATTTGAGCTTATAGTTTGCAAATAAACTTTGAAAATCAGAACTCTGATTTTCTGGCACCTCTAGGCAGTGAAATTGCCTGCATTTATAGAAGAGTCTACATTATCTGGTATGACACAACCTAAAAACAGTTGATTTCTAAATAAAGCAATTGTATTCACGAGGCCAGAATGTAAGTTGTTGGAAGGTAGGAGAGCTCCACTGGAGTTAGTGAAGATCTCAGGTTTTATATGCGTGGAGACTCTCACCTAGACTCCCCACCTGCTCTTTCCAAAACGAAAGGCGCAGGTAAAGGCATAGAGGGGACTTGTCTGGGAGTGTGTTTTGCTTTGGTTCAGTCCGGGTCTCCCCTCGAGTTTTGTACCTTTGTATCTACCCAGTTTGTATCCTCCCAATTTTCTGCCAATTACCCCATTTCCCACCTTTGTCTCCTCCCTGGCCCTTGCCAATCATGCTGGCACCTCTCCCAGGCTTCTAGAAAGTTCTGGCAGGGGCATCGTGTGATTGGCTAGGGGAAAAAGATCCCTCCCTTCCTCTCCCATGGTTGGTTCCCTGACACGCCTTTCACCCTGTTCACCACACCCTTCCCTTCTCCGATTGGTTCCCTCCCGTGTTACCACCCACCCATAAATCCTCCTACAGAGGCTTTCGGAGCTCGCTCCGAACTGGGCACCACTGGGAGGTGGAATCCCGCGTCCGAGGCTCAATAAACTTCCCAGATTTAACCCAGTTCTGAGTCTGCCTCCTCCCTCCACCGCTCGCCTCCATCCCGGCGGTCCTGTGGAAGGACCCACGAGCCAGACCTCTGGTCTCCCGGAGTCCGGAGGCTGGCCCCCGCAGCCTGCTGCGTCCGGAGCTGACCGGGCTGAGTGGGATCCACCCCAAGGGGACGCAGAGGCAGCTTGGCGCCCAGTGTGGGGCTCGAAGCCACGACCCTGAGATTAAGAGTCTCATGCTCTACCGACTGAGCCCGCATCGTGTGATTGGCCAGGGGAAAAAGATCCCTCCCCTCCTCTCCCATGGTTGGTTCCCTGATACGCCTTTTACCCTGTTCACCACACCCTTCCCTTCTCCGATTGGTTCCCTCCCATGTTACCACCCACCCATAAATCCTCCTACAGAGGCTTTCGGAGCTCGCTCCGAACTGGGCACCACTGGGAGGTGGAGCCTCGCGTCCGAGGCTCAATAAACTTCCCAGATTTAACCCAGTTCTGAGTCTGCCTCCTCCCTCCACCGCTCGCCTCCATCCCGGCGGTCCTGTGGAAGGACCCATGAGCCAGACCTCTGGTCTCCCGGAGTCCGGAGGCTGGCCCCCGCAGCCGACTGCGTCCGGAGCTGACCGGGCTGAGTGGGATCCACCCCAAGGGGACGCAGAGGCAGACTTGTACAGGGGTTAAAGAATATAAAATTTCAAACACCAATAACATAGCGGAAGGTAATTCTGGTAGTATCTTAGCAACTAGAGACACTTCAGGAAAAGCTGTATAGGGAAATAAGCTATAGCATTTTTAAAGCCTCTCTCTGGTTTACATTTCTTATGTTTCTGAAACTGGATTTCTCATCACAGTATTTGAAAACATAAATTTTTTTATTGGAGGACTTCATCATCTTCGGTTGCTGCAGAGGAAGATATATTTTTATATTTGGATCAGTAGTCACAAATTTATTAGACCATTTTCATTAGCGTGTGTCAGACTGGAAGGCAGATTAGGAGAGACAGTAGTGAAAGGAGGAGTTGGTGCTGTGCTGGAGGACCTTGCTTCTGTGAGGTCAGTGGCAAAGCCTCTGGTTCTTCAACTGCACAGAGACAGGGTCTGCATGTTCTGAGAAACAGGAAAGTTTTTTATGCCATATCTTCACTTTTTTTTTCTGTATAAAGTGGTTTCATCACTGTAACTACAGTCTAGATTTTCAGGATTTCTGTGTCATCCCAATATATAGAAAGCAAAAGGGGTTTTTTAAAATCATCTGAAGAAAAGAAATATGTTCCATAGCAGTCAAGGGTCATATGGAAAAAGTTTTATCACAATGCAGAATTAATAGGCATCAGTGTATTTTCAAAATACCAGCTTTCCAATCAGTGCTTTTGCTATAAAAATGTAGAAATCTTGAAGGAAAATGGAATTTGCAGTTAGTCAAATATTAGAATAATTGAGGTACATAAATACCAGTACATTAAACTGTCATATTCACTTTGTTGCTCTTTGACTGTAGGAGTTTCAGCTCCTATTGATTGCTATTATTCCTATAATAATTAACCTCCATGATAACGACCACAAACATCAGACGTTTGAAAACTATTTCATTGAAAGTATGTTGTTAAAGATGTTCTATTGGTTACATATAATAATGGTTTACTCGCATACTGGAAGGTTACAATTACCTAAGAAAAAGGAAAAAAAGTTAAAGAGCAAACTAGTTCTGTTTGGTAAAAAGCAGATAGCTGAAGTTTTTCTGTGGGCAAACCTCTGTTTTGCAATTTATTTAGAGCTGCTTGCTGTTCAGTGATAAATGAAAATCTTTCTAAAGATAGACAAGAAATAGGCAATTATGCAGAATCCTCTAAATGCTCACAGTCAAGACATATATTCTCTGCTTACTTCTCTTTATGAACACTAGTGAGTTATCTGTGATGGACAGAAAAGACGGTTTCAGCTTACAAAAGGCAGACAGATAATTTATTGTAAAAACACTGTGGTTAATTTGTGTATAGTTCTTTCTTTGTTAAGCCACTAATCACTCAACTCTGCTAAAAATCAGACATTTGGGGAAAGGAAAGTAATTAATTTTACTGTATTTCTGAAAAAGAAACTGTACATAAGTAGTTTTAATCATTTGGCACTAAGACTTAGGCTCTATGTATTGAAACCATCTGTCTGTCACCAACAGTAAGATCTTATAAGTCTTGTTATTTACTAAAAATTCATCCCTCTCCAGGGCCTTTATGTTTTGTTACCTGATTTGAAGCTGTCTCAACGGCAATTTTTAATTAGAATTTTGATGTTAAGATGTCGCTTGTTTGTACCCCGGGCCGTTTTGAGCCAGCCCCTTAAGGACGGTCTGCCCTCAGCACAGCCATCCTGTGAGAATAAGCAGGCTTTAAGTTATAGTGACTGGGATACTTAGAGAAGTGGGGGATGCTGGGCAGAAAATATTTGTGCCAAATGTGGAGAGAATCCAGATCAGATTTATAGGGAGATATCCCTACCAATATTTTTAATCTTATGAGAACTAAAAGCTATTTTTTCAAAGGGAAATATGAATACATTCACAAAGTGGAAATTTTAAATGACTATGAATGCTAGTAGTTAATATCTTGAACAATAAACTGGAATTAGCTTCTTGTGCAAGTAGAAATATTCACCAACACTGTTTCATGTCCTGCCACTCTAGCAGCAGCCATCCATGGCATTAAAATTTCTGTCTTTCCAGTCAATATTAATGAGACTCTGAATGCTCAGACTGCACCTGCCAATTAGACTAAATTGACTAGTTTACTGTCTTTATAGCTTTTTGAAGTGTGATAAGCACCTGCTTTGGTTAACGGAGAAGATTTCTTGATTATAGCCTTTGAATTCTTTCTGGGAGGCTGCTGATGGCTCTCCTCTCTAGTTTGGAAAAAATTTAATTAGACTGAATGCTAAGAGATGATGCTAGATGAGAAAGCTTATGTGATGGGATATGAGATAATGCCTCAATCTCTTTATCTGAACAGTAAGGGAAAGACAGGCTGGAGAATTTAGTGGGAGAGATAAGCACAGGGTTAATACATGGAAACCAGCTAACAGGAGAGTGTTGAGCTGCTCTGTATTACTGAGATGGTCTTAATATAGAAGAGGAAAGTTTTCAATTTACGTAATTCTGAAATTCCACTCAGGGCAACAGGCAGGTAAGCAAGGGGTGGCATTCAAAGTAGCATACTGATCCAGCACTCTCTCTTCCTGGAAAAATGTGAAGAGTCTTGTTTTTCAGGTATTAAGTACTGAGCCCTAAAGGTGAGAATCTCAACCCTGTCATGAAAGGTACCTTTTTGTGCTGAGGATGTCTATGAAAGGTGATACCCAATAGTGGGAAGTTTGAATTGCTAAAATAACTAGAAATATTCCCTACCGGTTTTTGCACTGTACAGGTAGCCCTTTCTGTTTTACTTTTTTTGTTCAGCAGCAATGACTTTGTGCAGACTTCTGCTGCACCTGTAAACACACATTTTTCCTGCTTGTTTATTCTCTGAATGATTCCAAGATTCCCAGGAAGGCAATCCTCACCAGGCAGTCAAGTGGGCAACAGTGTTACAAATAGTTTCTTCTTGGCCAAAATCTAAGTGCTTATATTTATGTATATATGTATATGTATAATGTATACATTTTATATATGAAGAATGCATAGAAAGAAAATGGCTGCACATGGCGGTTTGCTATCGCCAAATAAATGTGAGATGAGGCCTGCTGACCCCACATCGTGTTTTGTCTCGACTCACACTCAGCCAAAACCCTCCCAGCGGGTACTGAGAATGCCTGTGGCTTCCCAAGCCCAACCTACTGCAGAGGAGGGAAGATGAAGTAGGGTCTTCAGAGGTGAACATGCAGTGGCCATTAACAAGGAAAGAGGCTACCAAGTTTTGCACCTTGATCCAGATACTGACAGGTTTGTCTTTCTAAGTCATTGTTCCTTGCACAGATGCAGCCCAGATTTATGTAATGTTTTATGAAATGAGTTCTCTCCTCATTAATTTTCCATTTGCAATTCCCATCCACTTCTTTTCCTTTGCTTTCTTGCTTCTTCTTGGATGTTTTCCTCTGCTTCTTACTTCCCAAGGAGGTATATAAGTATGAAAACCAAGAACAGAACAGAGATGAACTAATTAGCAGCTGCTTTAACTTATTGTTTACCCTGCACAGGAAGGCATCTTAAATTAATACTAGTTGGTATCACAAAAATGGTGCTAGATAGACCAAAGCCTTGAAAGCCCATCGACACTCTCTTTTCAAATGCACCATTTTGCTTCAGAGGACTCCCACTAAGAGACATTTCCTGGCTCCATAGGTTCCTGCCTGGAGGAAAATTGTTACAAACACATTCCTCACCAGTTCAGGGTAAGTGAAATCACCTTGTGAACACTCTGAGTTAGTGCAGCATCATTGCTAGTTGAAAAGAGGGAAGAAAGAAATCAAGAAATACTCGTTTTGAGGAAGAGAAAAAAAAGGAAAATGAAGAGAAAAATTAAAAGGAACTTTGCTCTTTTCCTCCTTTTCACTATCATAAAGCTCTTATATTACCTATTATGGTTCCAGTTACTGGGAAAGAGCCAGAAAAACTATGTTTGTTCTAGATAAAGATCCATATTTTCAGAATAGACTCATCAGTCCCTGGTGCACAAGCACATAATGCACATACATATGTTTGTGTTACACGGACTGGGATCGTGTGGGTTTGCAAATTCTCTGACTGGGTGTGGAGGAGGTTGCAAAGATGCAGTTCAGCTCAGCAGTTCTGCATTTCAGTGCAGGCAGGAAAACAAGAATTAGCTACATCTATAGTAAATGCAGTTCAGTTTCGAAGCTGTGAAATTTGTTCTATTTTCTGTATCACTCTATATGGTTTCTCATGCAAATATATGAATTTGCTCTGATTTCCTTGGAAACAATGTGGAAAGACTTGTACTGGCTTTATGAACTAAATCACAACAGGCAGAAAGTATAATTTGAACTTGCTTGCAGTTCACAAAAAAATCTACAGTGATGTGCAGAAAAGAAAAAAGCCTCTGTCAAGATGAAAGCAGGCTGTTTAGTTGAATACACTGCATCAACTCTATGAGCTCTGATTTGTTTACCAGGCTGAGGTATGACAATGTCACTTAGCAAATTTTGAAGGTCATTCAGACTTGACCGTGCTGAACTCCATGGAAAAGCCTATAAATACATTAATACCAATTAACACTTTTTATAAATATGTTACAATCATCACATTTGGCACTAAAAAATTAGCACTGTACAAGAGGAGATGAATTAAAAAGTAACTCTCATGCTGGCAGTTATGCAGTGAGAGAATTTAAAGTAGTAATCATGAAATGGTGTAACACTGGGAAGAAAAGGTGTTCATTTCCAAAATCTCTCCTCTGAAAGGTATACATGCACAACAGAAGATTTATATACATCTATGTATACTGTATCTATGTACATTATTTTAGATAAGTTACATGTTTTTCCAGGCACTTATATTAACAAAGAGGAAAGAGTATATTCGTTTTGTCCAAAGAATTTACTTCCTTGTATGTACAATTCCATATTCTTCAGTAAGTCCATACTGAACTTCTCTGAGCCCACATGAAGATCAAGGCATGGAGAACTATGGTGGGATGTACTGTTAAAATCAAGTAACTTCCCATGGCACCGGTGCTGCCAAAACTGATGGAGAAAATAAATCTCTGTGTGGAAGAGTACAGCCAAAATGAACAAGCATGGTGTTCAGTAAGACTTGGGCTGCTTTTGGCTGGTGTATAGTGTATGAACTTAAACTATGAAAAACTAGAATGAGTAAAAGCTAATTTAGGCTTATAATAATTTGTAATAGGGTATTTTGAGTAGTTAGTTCCTCATGAGGCCAGTGTAGGCCTTCCTTTGCATATAAAAAAAGTGTTCCTTGCAGTGATTTTCTAGATTATATTTTTATAATTAAAAGCATTCAAAGAAAAAAAGGGAACATTCCTAAGAATTTTCAGACTTGTAATGTATTAAAAAATGCCCTAGGGTATATTACCGTGTCCCGCAGCCGTAGGGAGGAGGAAAGATCCAGCAGGCAGGAATTGTGCAGCAAGATTGATTTATTTAATTATTTTACAAACTCTTTTAGAGACTTTTTTCTTCATAGTCTAATTGGACAAAGGATCAGCCACCCCTTGGGGTGATTGGCTAAAATCCTAAAACATCCATTGTCAAAATATTTTTCTACAATAGTATAAACAAGACTTTTCAAGGTTGCAGGTGTTCCATTGTTTACAGAACTCTGCCACTATCTCTGTGAGAGAGAAAAAGTCTCTCACGGACTTAGAAAATAGCGAGAAAATCCTTGCTAGCAGCATTTTTGTATCCACAGTAATGCACCAGGGCATTTACTAAAAGTAAGGGAATTAAAAATTCCAGAAAAAGAGAGGATTGCGTGCACACTGCATGGCATTGTCTGGCTACTTGTGATTTCCATTTACCTACACAGAGTCTGCAGGTGAATTAGCTGATGCCTGCAGCTCATCCCTGCAGTCTGCTTTTTTCTGAGTTTGCACTTGTAGCCGTTCATCACCCTCCAAGTCACCCAGAGGGACTGCTCCAAGGTGGGGGAAAGAGCAAGTGCTAATGGGATCTGCCAGCAGGCTGGTCTGAAAAAGCTATTCCAAAATACATCTAGGAAATCTACAGTGCTTTAAATCAAATCTGAGCCTGAAAAAGAGGAGTAAGTTTGAGTGTGAGTTAAAAAAAAAAAAAAAACAACAAAACTTTAATGGCAGCAATAGTGGAAAAATATTTTACAGTAATTCTTGAATGGCTCTACCTCAAAATTTTTCCTCTGTTGCTCTCCTCCCTTCTCCTGTAAATCTTGGACTTAACTTCCATTCAAACTGGGAATCAGCAGTTGGATACCTGGCTGCTCAAAACCACTGTAGCTCCTCCAGACTTTGGGGACATCATCATTTCTCCACTGTGTGGGCAGGAGTGAAAATTTTGCTGCTTTTCTTTATTTTTCTGCATATCTCCAGTTGATATAGGAGAAAACATCTTACATACTGTCACTTGCCTGCCATGGTGCTGGTTTGTCATGGGGAAAAAAGAGATGAGCCAGGCAGGGCAGCCTGCTCACACCTACACACCAAAAGCCAGACAAGTGCCAGAGCTTTATTTCTGTTACATTTGATTTCTTGATTCTCATGCTTCTCTCATTTGTTCATCTAAGGGCCAAGGCAAGTGTCACTTACTACTTTGGCACCAAAGAGCTTCTCTTCTATACATTGATAAGCACAGGTGCCACACACTTTTTCCATTCCCAACTGACTGTCAGAGGAAAAGGCTCTCCATTTCCTTGACAAATTTGTCAGTGGAGGCAGCCAAAAACTCTGGCCATGAAAGGGACAAGGCAAACAAAAAAGAAATCAATAACATGATGATGCTTTCTGGTGCATCTGTTTTCTTCTTCGAGGAAATGATTGCAGCTGGATGACCTTAAAGCACGGCTGGCAGTCAGGTCCAGGGTGCTTAGATTGATGGGTAGAAATGGATGGCTGTCTTTGGTGCCTACTGACCCAGGGCAAACAGAGGTTTTGCTAAATGTCATTGACACCTAGTCTTCTTTAAGCAGCCTGAAATTAATCTCAAATTTCATCATTTCTGCTCCAGCAGTCCTGGTGTGGGACCCATCCTTCTTATGCAAGGCATATGCGTATGTCACTCTGTTGGGAAAAAAAAAGGTCTGTGGACTCTGGCGGGGAGAGAAATTGCAGTCCAAAACCAGTGTGGTTGATAAAAGCAAGCTCCGTTTATTAGCAATCCAGAGGCACTTACATAGTATACCAGCTTGTTAACTCTTAAGTGGCTTAAAACTTATCAAAGCGCATTTCTACTTCTACCTAATTGGACTTACATTGGCAAGCTTCTACAGTTATGTTATGATTAAAAGAATTCAGAGTTCACCCTCCTCCCTCCGGGTCTTATCTCCACAGCTATACCTTCTCAAACTCCCTTCTTGTTCCCAGCCCTGTTTTTCACACAGGGATTTTCTCATGGAGAGTTTTTCTCACACAGGCCTTTTGCTTGCAGGCTCTTGCTTGTACAGTTCTTTTATTGATCCCATAATTCTATCAATGATCCATGCCCCTGATCCTCTAACCATCTCCCAACATTACTCGTGCTCTGCACGGCCCCAGGGAACCCTTGAGTCAAGGTTCTAAAAAGTTAAAATTTTAGCCAAGAGTTAGAAGAAATTTGTATTGATTAAGATAAAAAGTAGAAAAACAAAAGATAAGTTAATGATTAGTAGATGCCTAAGCTAGAGCTAAGTGATGCATTATTTGCCATTATATTTTGTTTTAAGTTTTGTTTATAGAAGGAAACAGAATAAATGAACTGTCATCAAAACAAATTGAAACTAATAGAATCAAGAACAGCACCTGGCTTTCATAATAATCAAGAGATCTTGGGCTGCACCAAGAGGTCATGAAGGCCTGCCAACAGTAAGAAGGTAGAAAGGTCACTGTGAGGAAGACATTCCTGATTTCGTCTTTCAGGACCACTGACCCAATTTGAGACCACCAACCCAATTCAAGAGAGAAACTGCACATGTGTGAAAGACTAATGATCTCATTTTAATACAAAGTGAAGGATGGGAGGTGCTGGGGTCATACATATGTAGAAGTTGTAAAACTTTGAGTAATAAATAGGGAACGAAAAACCTTGTACCTTGCTGGCATGTCTTTAGGAGGCTACTCCCATGCTGCCTGCTGGTGCCTGAGTAAACATACCACTTTCTAACTTTAATTAGTTAGAGGGTCTTTTGTCCGTGGATATTGGGACTTAATGAATCATTCTGGCTAGCCAGGCAGAAGAAAATTCTGTTTGGCTGTGAGACCAGCCCAGGCTGGTGGACCCCTCGGGGCTCCCCCAGGATATTCCTGGAGAGAGGGCCTCTGCTGCCCGGATTGTTCATCCAGCAACAGACAAGGACTCCTGACTACTAAAACTCCGGTATGTTTAAAGAAAATACTGGAGCAGTGGAACCAGTGACCTGTAAGGTGTACGTGTGGTCATGAAAGGCCGTCGGTAAGTCAGAGGGAGACATCCCACGCACAACTGGTGCCTGTGTGCTTGCAAGCTGCAGTGGTGTCTAGTGGCCAGCAAAAGGCTGTGGAGCTGCGATGCCAGGCCAGGGAGGCTCAGGCATTGCCTGTTGGCAGAGGAGATTTTGCCGTTTGTTGTGCCATAGAGGGCTTGGTTTTGGTTTGCTACCAATTCAGGGCTAGCAGTGTTAAAGGCAAAATCCTTGTTTGTTGTGCCATAGAGGGCACAGTTGTTTATGTTGTTGTGAGTGCCATAGAGGGCACGGGTTGTCAACAAGAGCTAGCAGTTGTTGTGCCATAGAGGGCACGGTTGTTTATGTTGTTGTGAGTGTGTTTTAACTGTGTGAGCAGCTGTGTGAGGGTTTGTTGAGACGTGCTTAGCACGGAGCAAGACAGGAGTTTGGATCCGCAACGAGGCGACTAGAGAGAGACAAAGCGTGTATGGTGAATGTTCGAAAGGGAACGCTGTGTGCTGTAGTTTTTTTATTGTAATTGTGGTGCGTATACTTGGTTATGAGGGAACAGTATTGGCTGTAACACCTGGTGTTCACGCTAAAAGGGCCTGGACCCTAGGAAGCGATAGAGATAGCATTTTAAAGGTAATACCGCCATCCTGTGTCAAAAGTTATAATTGCAGCCTAAGCGAAAAACTAAGTTTAGGTAAGAGTTGTGTTGGAAAATTGCCCAAGTTATAACAGAAGTGAGTTTAGTATAAAATTATTAGGGATATAGAAATTGAAAAAGTGAGTAGAATAGCTTGCATTTGGAGACATTTTTGTAATTTTTAGTGAAATTAGAAGCCAGCATTGTGTAGACATTATTGCAGTGTGGGTTTTGTACCAGATGTTATCAGTGTTTTGTAACCCAGTGCAGAAAGTGTAGTCAGTAATGACAGCCCCTTTAAGTTGATTTTAACCAGAGCTGAGGACCGTGCAGAAAGGACTGTAAGAGAAAGTAATGGGAACCAACCAGAGTAAAGAGATTCCTCAAACTAATCCCTTAGGATGTATTTTGACACACTGGAAAAAATTAGTGGGTTGTAGTGGTACAGAAAACAAAAAGCCTCTTATTAAATTTTGCACACAATGGTGGCCACTTTATAAGCTCGAAGAGGGTGTTAGATGGCCACCAGCTGGAACTGTAGACTATGAGACCCTATAAAAGCTTATGCTTTCTTGAGACAGGAGCAGGGATGGGAAGAAGTAACCTATGCTGATCTATTTTTCTCCCTCCAAAACCACCCCAAGTGGCAGAGGGACTGTGGAATTAAGCCCCCTTCTGATCGCTTAGTATTGGCCCTAGAAAAGGATAATAAAATTAATAAGGGAAAGCCTAAACGATGTTGCAATACCTGTTCAATAAATCAACGCTGCAGACACCCTGATGGTGTATCCAGCTGACTCACTGGAGCAAGAGCTGGGGGATTTCTTTAAATCACCTCCTAAAAGATGAGGGGAATTGACTCCTACATTAGCCCCCACCTCATTTCCCTGGGGACCAACTCCTATCCCAGCTCCTATTTCACCCCCCACTCCAGTTAAAGCTATTACCATCTCAAAGCTATTTCAATCTCAATTCCATCTTATGTTCCATCCCCCACTCCAATTAAAGCTATTACCATCTCAACTGCAGCTCCAGCTTGAAGTACAGCTGAATCAACGGCAGTCCCAGCTTCAGCTTTCGCTTCAATTTCCGTTTCACCCATACCCTCTGGGAAAAAGACCCTTAAAGCTTTACTATTGCCCAGCAGTGACAGTGAAGGGGAAGAGCTGCTTTCCCCAGAGGGCCCTGTAGCATCCCAGACCTGGAAACAAACTAAAGAAATCATACAAGAGAGGCAGTAAATCCTGAAGGAAAAACGATAGTTAAAATTCCTTTTCCTACAGTGGATTTAGAAGCTTGGGAAAAGATTGCTAAACGATACCGAAGCGATCCAATAGGTGTTGCAAAGAAATTTAGATTCATGGTTAAGCAACATAGACCTGACTAGTTAGACTGTCAGCTGTTGTTAGATGCCCTCACAGAGACAGAAAAACGACTAGTTTTGAAAGCAGCAGGGAGTTTAGCAAAGGACGCTTGCAAAATAACACAAATGAGAGTTAAGGATGTTTTTCCTCTCCAAGATCCACAGTGGGATCCTAATGATGACTGGCATGTGGAAAGATTAGAGGATTACCAAGATTTCATAGCAAAGGGACTGGAGAGGGCAATTCCTAAAACCATAAACTGGTCAGCCCTATATGCAATTAAGCAAGGTCCCTCTGAAACACCGTCAGAATTTTTAGAACATTTGCAAGATGCAATGTGTCATCATATGACATTAGACCCCGAATCGGAGGAAGGGATGCAACAGCTAGTGAGCTTATTTTTAAGACAATCTACAGGGAATGTTAGACACAAACTTAAGAAAATACGGGGCCCTACAGCACGAGATTTAGAGACTTTGCTAGAAGAAGCATGGAGAGGTTTTAGCAATAGAGAAGAAGGATGTAAACAAAGGATGAGAAAATTAATAGCAATAGTAAAAGAAAAAGAAGGGGGGGACATGGGCAAGGACCACCCTGGTTGGGAAGAAATCAGTGCGCTCAGTTTTGCAGGAAAATCAAACATTGGAAGAACCAATGCCCAGAACGAAGAAAAGGCAATCATCAAAGAAGAGAAGACCAAAAGAGGGAGGGGGTGGCTGCTTGCGTTAAAGAAGACTGAAGGGGACCAGAGGTTCCCACCCTAGGGGACCCTCTGGTTATAATTAAACTAGGGAACCAAGAAAAAGAAATGGAGTTTTTAATAGACACAGGGGCAACATATTCCGTGCTAAATAAAGCTTTAATGCCAATAACAAAAGATTATGTTGAAGTGAGGGGAGCAACTGGTCAATCTGAAAGAGCATACTTTTGCAAACCATTAAAATATAAACTTGGGAGACAATGAGGAATTCCTAAGTTTTTATACATGCCTAATGCTCCATCAGCACTTTGTGGAAGTGCTGGAGCAACTGGAGCAACTAGAGGCAAAAATAATATTTTAAAATGGAAAAGTTACTTTGGAGGTTAAAGATCAACAAGACATAGAATTGTTAAGTCTGATGTTGATAGCAAATAAAACCAAAGTTGAAAATGAAGAAGAGACTAGCAAGAAAATAGTAGATCAAGTATTCCCTGGGGTATGGGCCTCTAACATACCAGGGAGAGCAAAGAACGCACTCCCTGTACAAGTTAAGCTTAAGGAAGGAAAACAACCAGTTAGAGTAAAACAATATCCTTTGAAGAAGGAAGACAAGGAAGGAATTAGCCCCATAATTGAAAACTTTTTTCAGATAGGACATTTAAAAGAGTGCCAATCTGAATTCAATACTCCCATTTTACCTGTCAAAAAGCCTGATGGATCATACTGAATAGTACAAGATGTAAGAGCTGTTAATAAAATAACCGAGGACTTAACACCCAGTGGTTGCCAACCCTTATACTTTATTAACCTGTTTAACACCCGAACTAACTTAGTTTGCCGTTTTAGATTTGAAGGATGCTTTCTCTTGCCTTCCTCTCCATGAAGCTAGCCAGAAATTTTTTGCATTTGAATGGGAGAATCCCATGACTGGACACAAAGCTCAGTTCACATGGTCTGTACTACCCCAAGGATTTAAAGACTCCCCCACAATATTTGGAAAACAGCTCACAAGAGATCTGGTATCCTGGGAAGCCCCATCAGAAGAAGGACAGCTGTTACAATATGTAGAAAACCTCCTGATTGCTACTAAAACACAAGAGACGTGCGTGGAGTGGACAGTAAGCCTTCTAAACTTTTTGGGTTTACAGGGGTATTGAGTATCCCCGAAGAAAGCCCAAATGGTGAGGCAAACAGTTATTTATCTGGGCTACGAGGTCAGTGCCAGACAAAGAACCTTAGAGCAAGATCGCAAAGAAGCAGTATGCCAAACTCCAAAACCCCAGACAGTAAAAGAACTGAAAACCTTTCTGGGCATGACGGGGTAGTGTAGACTGTGGATTTACAATTACAGGCTGTTGGTTAAACCCTTATATGCCTTGGTTGCGGAAGGAAACAGAGACCTTCAATGGACAAAAGAAGCAACACAAGCCTTTAACCAACTAAAGAGGGCCCTCATTTCAGCCCAGCCCCAGCCCTGAGACTTCCAGATGTGAGTAAACCATTCCTTTTGTTTTCTCACGAGAAGCAGGGGATTGCATTGGGAATACTAGCACAAGACTTCGGCCCATATCGCAGAGCAGTCGCCTGCCTCTCTAAGCAGCTGGATGCAATGGCTAAAGGATGGCCAGGGTGTCTCAGAGCTATTGCAGCAGTGGCAGTGAACATCCAGGAAGCATGCAAATTCACCTCGGGCCAGAAAATGACTGTGCTAGTGTCCTACACAGTGTCAACAGTCCTGGAGGTAAAGGGCGGACACTGGCTTTCCTCACAAGGGTTCTTGAAATACCGAGCTATAATGGCAGAACAAGATGGTGTAGAAATTGTGGTAACTAATATTGTGAACCCAGCTTCCTTCCTCAGTGGCAGTACAAGAGAACCATTGATCCATGATTGCCTGGAGACCATTGAAGCCACCTACTCCAGTCGCCCGGATCTAAAAGACACTCCTCTCAGGGACGCCGAAACACTGGTGGAAGCAGTTATGTCATCAGTGGACAAAGACATGCTGGGTATGCAGTCACCACAAGCAAAGAAGTCATAGAATCTGGACCATTACCAACTGTTGGAGAGGATGAAAGTTTAGTAAGAAAGTTTCACAGATACATAGGTGTTGAGGAATGGTTAGAGGATTAGGGGCATGGATCATTGATAGAATTATGGGATCAATAAAAGAACTGCAGCAATAGGCCTGTAAGCAAAAGGCTCGTGTGTGAGAAAAACTCTCCATGAGAAAATTCTCGTGTGGAAAAAAACCAGGGCTGGAACAAAGAGGGAGTTTGAAGATTTGCAGCTGTTCAGATAAGACCCGGAGAAGGGGAGGGTGAACTCTGAATTCTTTTAATCATAACGTAACTGTAGAAGCTTGCCAATGTAAGTCCAATTAGGTAGAAGTAGAAATGCGCTTTGATAAGTTTTAAGCCACTTAAGAGTTAACAAGCTGGTATACTATATAAGTGCCTCTGGATTGCTAATAAACGGAGTTTTGCTCTTATCAACCACATTGGTTTTGGACTGCAATTTTCTCCCCCTCTGGAGTCCCGGGCCTCTCTTCTTTTTTCAATTCTAACACGTAGGCTTGGCAGAAAGATCTCTGAATGTAGAAACTGAGGATGAGACAGAAATGAAAGCAAGTTTTGATATAGAGTTGTTGGAGAATGGTTAGAGGATCAGGGACATAGATTATTGATAAAGACAAATCAATAAAAGAACTGCACAAAGCAAAAGCCTGCAAGCAAAGGCCTGCATGAGAAAAAGCCTACATGAGAAAATGCCTGCGTGAGAAACAAGTCTGAGAACCAAAAGGGAGTTTTAAGGAGGTACAGTGCTGTTCTGATAAAGATGTTCTGACCATGAGAAGGGAGGAAAATCTTTGATCTCTCAAGACAAAACATAAATAATAGAAGCTTGCCAAATGTAGTCTTTTATCTAACCCAATTATGTAGAAGTAAGAATGTGCTTTTGTAAGTTTAAACTAATTAAAGAACTGATAAGCTTGTATTTTCACACTATATAAGTGCCTCTGTATTGCTAATAAATGAAGCTTGCATTATCGATCACATTGATTGTCTGCATGTCTTCCCCCGACGGAAAGTCAGCATAGAGTAAAAGATGTTTTGCTGAAACACTGATCGCTGAATAACTGAGAAGGCAAAGGTTGGAGATGAGTTGGAAGGAGATTTTTATGATTAGGACAAAGGTATGTGATTACAAACAAAGACATGTTTTTCACCAAGTAAACAAGTCTCAAGAAGAGCATAAGTAAATAGAAAACATGTTTTTACCAAAAAGAGCTATCGCAGGCAAACAAGAAATGTCGATGTAGCAAGAAGAAGAGAGGTCTGAGAATTTTCCATTGTAAGCTTAAATTGTAACTTACTCTTGTGATTGGATAATAATGACTATAATATGGTAATGGTAGTAGTTATGATAGGCTATAGGCAAATGTAAAGGTATTGTGTGTGGTGCTTATTGGTTGTTATGTGTAGGTACAAAAATGCTGTTAGCATATTTTCTAAGTCCATGAGAGACTTTTCTCTCTCACAGAAGAGGTAGCAGAGTTATGTAAACAACCACGCCACCTGCAACCTTGAAAAGTCTTGTTTATGGTATAGTAGAAAAATATTTTGACAATGGATGTTTTAGGATTTTAGCCAATCACCCCAAGGGGTGGCTGATCCTTTGTCCAATTAGACTATGAAGAAAAAAGTCTCTAAAAGAGTTTGTAAAATAATTAAATAAATCAATCTTGCTGCACAATTCCTGCCTGCTGGATCTTCTCTCCTCCTCCTCCCTATGGCTGTGGGACACGGTGATATACAGTAGGAACCAGGCCTGCGGTAATAGTTATGTATTAAGATACTCTGCAAAGAAAAGTATAAAATGCTTTGTAACTTGAATAGAAAGGGGCTTCAGGTATACTGACTGCTGTAGGGCTGGATCTGGATACCCACTCCCTGAAATGCTGTAACTTCACCTATGCAATAAACAGCTTTCAAGAGAGCCGCCTGAAGTCCAGACATCCTTTGTGAAACTTTCTCCTATAACCAGCTAACACCTCTGCACAAAAGGCCTTAACCTGAGCTTTAGAACTGGCAAAAAGAAAGAAAATCAACATTTATACAGACTCAAAGTATGCATTTGGGGTGGTTCATGCACACAGAGCCATCTGGAAAGAAAGAGGACTGTTGAACTCTCAAGGGAAGAGTATCAAACATGCACAAGAGATAATAAAACTATTAGAAGCTGTCCAATTACTTGAGGAAGTAGCCATCATGCACATCAAAGCACACCAAAAAGTGAGCTCTGAATTGGAAGAATGGAATGAGCACTAGGCACTAGCCAATGGAAATTGTTCAAAATACTGCCAGAGTGGGAAGACATAGAAGAGCGTGACCATGACTTAATCATTAACGCCCTAGGCACAGCTAGTGAAAACATTTCCTTAGCCCTTAGACGTATACAAGCACAGCTGTAGGTGCAATCAGTGGCTGCTTCAGTCATTAGAGAACGAGGAGAAGGCACATTCCCTGCCGAAATTGGTAAAATTGTTTGGGACAACGCCTCACATTTAAAAAAATACCTCCAATCCTGGTGAGTTGTCGTTAATTTTACCTATGACCCTGTGACAAAGCATGGTAACAGCTTTTGTTTTCACTATAGACAATGCATCAGTAAGATTGATAGTCCAATTGTCACTTTAGGACTAAATTATAAGGGGACCATATCATATCCTTCGGAACAAAGGATGTGGGCACAAAAAGTAGAAGGAAAGTGAAAAACAATTATCTTAGAATCCTGCTCAATAAAAGAAGGGAAGCGTAATTCCTTCCATAGACAGCTGCAAGAGGACTAGGCAGCAGCAAGCACAAGTAACTGCCGTGGAATTTCCTCCTTCCCAAGGCTAGAAGGTGAATTCAGCAGGCAGGAGAGTGGCAGCCACTCTCGTCTTGCAGCCCGTACGCTGCGCAGCCGAGCCCTTTTCGAACACACCGCACCTTAGTTCTCCCGGAGGCGGACGGTTGTCTGCTTGTTGCCCAGAACACTGTGCCCGGCAGCGAAGCACTCCGGAGCACTGCTTCTGCCGAAACACGCCTGAGCTGTGCTCCTTTCCTTCTGAGCTCTTTGTACCGCCACTTTCTGCCTCTCTGGTCGTCTGAATGGAAAGAGAAAGCTTCTCGCCCACCTCTTGCACAGGGAACAGTGACAGGACGACAAGCTCACCCAGCGTTAGCCCCTGACACTTGCGGGAACTTGTAGCTGCAAGCACCTTCCAGGGGCAGTCCGCTTTCCCTCACAACCTGCAAAGCGCCTGTCAGATGGTGGTGCTGTCTGCCAGCTCCTTCTCGCCTCGAGCATACCCTGGTGCAAAACTGCAGTCTCGCAATGAGCAAAGGTCTTCAGTAGCCATCTCGCGCAGCAGAAAGGTGCCAGGACAAAACCACTTTCTTCATCAGCTCTTCTCGTGGCCCAAATTGTGGTGCTGCTTTAGACATCTTGCACACCGAAAGACTCCTCCGGCAAGTGCTTCTCCCCTGGCACACTTTGCTGAGCGAGAGCTACATGGGCAGCGTGGACTCAGCGAAACCAAAAGGGTGCCCTTGTAGCTGGAGCCGAGGAAAGAAACCGTGCACGGTACACCGTGGCTGCATGCAGCATGCCCACGGAAAAGCAGCAAAGTTCAATGCCTCCGCTCGCCTTCTCTTCCGTCCGGACAACGTAAGGCGAAGAACAAAGCCGCAGAGCACCGAGCTTGCATGTGCAGTGCACCGAATTGCAGAAGTCCGGCAAGGGCTCGTTCACAATCCCGGTCGGCTGAGAGCGTTCTCGCTTCTCCCAAAAGGACCGCACAGCCATAGCGCTTCATCCTGCAGCGTGCACATAGGCACTTTCCCAGTCGTTCAGTGTTGCAGAGTCCCTGCCGCTAGGGCTCAGCCACGAGCACGCGTGAAAGCAGAAGGCTTTCCTAAAGCACCCTTTCTCCAAGCAGCCTTCGGAAGGCACGCATCACATTGTGACTATGCGCCTTTCTTCTAGGAAGAAGAGGCTTTTCCCATGCTGTCTCTCAAATTTTATGCTAAGTTCCGGGCCATAGCACCCTCTTGCTTTTCCCCTTTGGCTGAGGTACTCAGGAGGTATGGACTTCCTGAACTGCCTACTCTATGCCCCCATCTAATATGCACCCGGCTTTTGGTATGAAAGAGGAAGAAGAAGAAACTATTCCTAATTCTATTAAGTCTTTGTTGCCTTGCTCTAGGTTCCGGAATTTAACACTGCTTGGCTGAGTAACAGTCTCTGTTGATTAGTAACAGTTTCTAGAACTAATACTTTCTTCTGTTACTTCCCTATCTGTAAATTCCTAGCCTTGTCTAAGGGCAGATTCACACGGTCCGTTTGTAAAGAAACATCTATCTTACTCCTTTCACTCCCACACCTTCTTGGCGGTGGGACGGCTCCCCCCGGCACAGCACCTGGCACATAACCCCCGTATACACACACACACATCTGCACTCCCCCTACACTCCGCTGCACACACGCACACACACACCCCCCGCACAATAACACCCCCCTCCATATCCCTACCATGCTGCTGTCAGCCGCCCCTCCCCCACCGTCCCAGCCGGCTGGCAGCCCCCTCTCCTCACATGCTTCCCCATGCCTTGCATTTCCTTGCTGCCCCCTCTGTAGCCTTCCCTCAACCTGACTTTTCTCCATTGCCTTGCATTGACTTGCTCACCAATCCCCCACCTGAATTCCTTTCATATTCGTCTAGGTCTGGCCTTACCTTTCCTTTTCCTTCTAGGACCCTCATTGCCTTGCCTCACAAAGCCACCACTTGCCTTGCCTTGTGATTGAACCCCTCCCTTGCCTTGCATTACCTTGCTCACCCCACCCCCACCTGGAATTCAAGACCCCTTTTCAATAACATATTCTGGCCTTGCTCTGCCCTTTCTGCTCCTCCTAGGAATCTCAAGGCTCTCAAGCATCTCCGGTGTTTCAGGATCACATGAGGGGAAGACCAGGGGAGGACACATGTTGCCACACTCATCTGTATGGGCAGCCTTTGTCCGAGACCAATCCTTGCATGTCTTGAACCTTGGAAGGGCAATTCACATTTTGCCCTTGAGCTCCGGGACCAGAATGAGAGTTCTTTTGCATACAAAGGAAAGCAGGTAACTCAAGTCTTTTAGGTGCAGATTAGAGATGACTCACACGTGATCAAGGCCACACAGAGCAGTTGGGCCTGGCCACTTTTATGTACCAGAAGACCATGAATGTACTTCTCACCTGCCTTACCTTGCCTTGCCTTGCCTTGGCAACGCAACAGTTTCCTTGCCTTGCCCTGCTAGCCCTCCGTAGCCTTGCATTCCTTTGCATGGCCATGCCGCACAGTTGACCTGCCTGCTGCTTTCCTCCAGGGCCTTGGCTTGCCGAGCCCTTCCTGTTTCTGCCTGGCCTACCCATCGTTGGACTTTCCTTCCACCTAGAGGCAAGTCTTGCCTCTAACTTCTCGGCCTTCTCTTGCCTACCACTCCATTTGCTTGTCCCTCACTGCTCTGGCCTTGTCTACCTCTTGCTTGACTTGCCCACAATTGCCTGCACTTGGTTTGCAGTGCCTTGCCTGCATGGAAGGCAAGGTAAAGAGTGGTAGGCAGGGCAAAGCAAAGCCAGCAAGTTGTAGGTAGTGCGAGGCAAGGCAGACGTAGGCAAAGGAAGCAGAGCAAGGGTAGCTTAGGAGAATATAGTCAAGGTACTGAAGGCAAGGCAAGGCCACGTGACTCGGAGTGCCTTTCCTTGGGAAGGCAAGGACAGAGTGCCAGTGTTGCTAGAGCAGACGTTAAGGTACTATGGGGAGGAATAGTCCAGCAAGACATTTCTCTCCTGGCCCCTTCCGTGTAGGGGCAATTGTTGGACATATTCAATACTGGAGGTGGATCAGTCCCTGGATGTGTTGTATTTTGGAGGAGGGGATGCCGTTTCTTTGGAGATGGGCTTGTAGTTGCTCTCTTTGGCAAGGAAAGCAGGTTTGGATGTGCACATGAGGTGCTCTTAGAGATTTTAAAGGTTTTTCCCAACAGGCAGTTCTCTGGCTTAGAGCTGTTGAGCTTCAGCGGGAATGCAAAGGCCAAGCTCATGACCCTTTTTTCCTGGTACCTTTAGTGTGTGAGCAGTCCCTGGTGCCATTGTCTTTGGATCCTGACTCTGGGAGAGGGATGGTACCTAGAGCTGAGAAGGAAAGTGCCGAGAGCAGCGTGTGTGCTGCTAGTTTGAGGGGTGCAGTTGAAGTTGTAGGCAGCAAGAGCTTCCTCAGCTGGCACTGTTGTGAGCTGTGTTTTTGCCAGATGGTTTCAAGCTGGTGGGCGGACTCTGTGAGAGGGAAAAGATTTGTTTGGGCAAAGAGGTTTGTCTGGCTCTTGGAGTGTGGTGCAAAGAAGAGTCTGTTCTTGGAAGGGGAAGATTAGGGAAATCTTTTTGTCCTGACGCCGTTGATTTGAGTGCAGGGACGTTTCCAACTTGCCTCTGCCCTTGGGGTGGTTTTGAGCTGCGCAAGGTGCGTGTCCTTCTTTGGCAAGTCGTCAGCACCATCGTGTGGTTGTTTCGATGAGCGCTGACAGTGCCGGGGAAAAAGCCAAGCGCTTCGCTGGCACGGCCCCAGTCGTGTGGGAGCAGTTGGTGGAAGAGCTCCGCTGTGCATCCTGCCTCTAGGAGACATAAAAGAATGTGTTCCTGCACGTAGCGGGGAAGCAAGAGGAATCCTTTCATTGTTGGCTGTGCAGTTTCTAAGCGGCAAAAGTAAAGGCAGTTCCAGCACGGCCTCTTTCTTTCAGAACCTTTTCTGTGCCATAATGAACATGCTCAACATGTAACTCGCATCCACTGAACTTCATCAAAGGCCCTGGAGCTATGCACTTTCCTTCAAGCTCTATGTACCATCCTACCCTCCACCTCTTGCGGATCCCAAACCCCTTCCAAACATCCAGCAGCTGCACGCAGAGAACAAGTCCTAGAACAAAGCATTGGCCTTCATAGTCCCTCTAAAGTCTGTAAGCTAAGCAAAACATACCAGTGACCAGCACTTTCCTTCGCAACTATATATAGAGCGTCATCACATTCTCTCAAAGTGGGTAAGTCCACCCTTGCAGCGCTGCGTTTCCAGCCGCTGTTCGGACTGAGAGATGTGCCAAGAGAGAAGGCATTTGCTGACTTTCCTTCTTCTCTGGAACACTTGATAGTTGCAGCACAATCACTTTCAGACACCTTCAGTGTGCCCAAGTTCAAGCAGCTAGAGCTCACAGAGATGGGAGAGTCAGGACAGAAGACGTTCCAAAAGTACCGTGTAGTTACGGCAGCATTAAAACTGTGCACAGCGGTCTGCAGCACTGCAGCCTACTTCTCCGACAGACATGCCATCCCATTGTTGGCTCTTGCAGCTCGGTTGCAAGCTGCTCTTCGGAAGAAAAGAACTAGAAGAAAAAGCCAATGATGGACTGCGCCTTCCCCTTGCCTCGCGTAAAGCCACTCCCTGCTGCACTCTGCACTTCCCTTCTCCGCCGCATCGACCACTGTGTTTTCTGCATTTCGAAGCCTAAAGTTAAGCGATATTGTTTCCAGGGAGGGCTGGAAGAGGAATAGGTAGCAGGATAGCTAAAAGTAGCTGTCGCTGAGCTTCCTCCTTCCCAATGATAACGTGAATTCAGCAGGCAGGCAAGTGGCAGCCACGCTCCTCTCTCAGCTTGTACGCTGCATGCAGGAGCCCAGTGCTCTGCACCATCGTTCATCCTCTTAAGTACCCATGTCCCGCTTTCATTCTGCCGGAGTTGAACCGTTGTCTACTTCTCGCACAGAGAGCACGGTGCCGGCAGCGAAACCCTCCAGGCTGCTGCTTCTGCCAAAACAAGCCTGGGCTATGCACTTTCCCTCGCAGCAGTAGGTAGCAGCACATTCTGTCTGCATTGTGTTCTGAATCTTAATGGAAAGATTCTCGCCTACATCTCGCACACAGAACAGGTTTAGGTCAACAAGCTTATGCAGAGCTTGACCCTGGCGCGTGAAAACCTGTATTTGCATCACATTCCAGTGGTACTCCTCTTTCCGTTACAGCCTGCACAGCGCTGTCAGATTGCGGTGCTCTCTGCACCTTCCTTCTCGCTTCCATGTACCACCGCGCACCTTCCAGCCTTGCAGGGAGCAAAGAGGTGGATAGACATCTCGCCACAGAACACTGTGGATGCGTGCAGTGTTCACGCTGAAGAGCGGCAAAGCTCCAAGCCATGGCTGGGCTTCAGTTCTGTCCAGAGCACAGAAGGCGAAGAACCAAGCAGCTGGGCACCGGGCTCATGTACTCAGTGGAGTGAGTTCCAAAGTCCAGCCAAGAGCTGCTTCACAAACAGATTCAGCTGAGAATGCTCTGGCTGCTTCAGAAAGTAAGGCGCAGTCGTTGCACTCCATCACACAACCTGGCCAGAAACAGTTTCTTACACCTCCAGTGTTGCAGAGTCTATGCAGCTTGAGCGCACGCAGAAGGACGCGTCCAGAAAGAAGGCGTTCTTCAAGTACCCCTTCTCTAAGCAGCCTTGAAACTGAGCACAACACACTGCGGCTCGGCAGCTTCCTTCTCAGAGAGACATGCTGTCACATTATGCACTCTCGCAGCTCCCTTGCCCACTTGCAGCAGCTGCTACCAAAGAAAAAGGCTCCAGGAGTAAAAGCTATTACAGCTGGTGATGGGGGCAGTGGCTCTGACCCAGGAAGAGGTGACGGGTCCGGAGAGATGGTCCCGAAAGGAATCGCCTTCCTGAGGCCCGGTGTCTTCCCTCAGCTGCTGGCAGGAGGGTCCTTGCAGAGACAGTCAGCTCTTTAGTGATTATCAGCTAGTGATTCCAGCTCAGCTCTGCAGGGCAGCGTCCAGGCCAAGCCAGACCAGAGAGAGAGACGAGAGGCTCGTGTGGCTGGTTCCGCACGGAAGGTAGCTTTATTGTCAGTTTGTACTCTGGCGAAGGGGAAAGCCAGGGACGAGAGCTCTCTCTGAGTCCCACAGGGGCAGAGGGCTTAGCTTTTATAGGGATACAGGGGATGGGAGAAGGCCAATGGGTTACAAAGGATCTGCATAGGGTCTCCTAAAAAATTGTGGGTCTGTCTTTTCTCGCCGTGACCAAAGAAGTGGTTGCCTTTCCAGGGAGTCCTGCTGGGCAATTGCGAAATCTCTTATCTCAGCAGAGATCCCTCCGGGGCAGGGGCTGGGCATATCCCACAAAAAGCCACTGCTGGGCTGAACGTTCCCCTTGCCTCACGTAAAGCACCAGAAACTGTCCGCTGCACTCTGTACTTCCCTTCTCCGCCACAACTACCACTTTCATCTCTGCATCTCAAAGCATAAACCTAGTGCATAATTGGTTCCAGGGAAAGCTGGAAGAGAAATAGGTAGCAGCACAAGTAGCTGCAAGCTGAACTTTCTGTTTCCAACTGCTAATGTGAATCCGCAAAGAAGCGAGTGGCAGGCATGCTTCCTCTTGCAGCTTGTGCAATCCACACACTATCCCGGTGCTCTGCGCCTTCATTCTTATGCTCTTCGTACCATGGTGCGCTTTCGTTTTGCTGGAGACGAACAGTCATCTACTTCTGGCACAGAGAGCACGGTGCTGGCAGCGAAACCCTCCAGGCTGCTGCTTCTGCCAAAAGATGCCTGGGCTATGCACTTTCCCTCGCAGCGCTAGGTAGTACTACATTGTGTCTGCATTATGCTCTGAATCTCATTGAAAAGATTCTCGGCTAAGTCTCATACACAGAACAGGTTTAGGTCAACGAGCTTAACAAGAGCTTGCCCCCATTGCGTGCAAACTTATATTTGCACCACATTCCAGTGGTACTCCTCTTTTCTTTACAGCCTGCACAGCGCCATCAGATCGCGGTGCTCTCTGCACCTGCCTTCTCACTTGCAAGTACCACCGCCAAGCTTACAGCCTTGTAGGGAGCAAAGAGGTGGATAGACATCGCGCCCAGAAGAACGTGCCAGGACGAAAAGATGGTCTTCCGTTCTCCTCGTTGTCGCGCAGATTGTGGTGCTGTGCTGAAAGTCTTGCCCAGCAAAAAGCTACTCCAGCAAGTGTTTCTCTCCTGACGCAGTTCGCTGAGCGAGAGCTACACGGACAGTTTGGACTCTGTGGAACAGCAAGAAAATGCTTGTCCGTCGAGCTGAGGAAAATCCCTGCACAGCACACTGTGGCTGCGTGCAGTGTTCACGCTGAAGAGCGGGACAGCTCAAAGTCATCGCTGGCTTCAGTTCTGTCCAGAGCACAGAAGGCGAAGAACGAAGCAGCTGGGCACCGGGCTCATGTACTCAGGGGAGCCAATTTCAAATGTGCAGCCAAGAGCTGTTTCACAAGCACATTCAGCTGAGAATGTTCTGGCTGCTTCAGAAAGTAAGGCGCAGCCATTGCACTTCTGGATACAACCTGGCCAGAAACAGGTTCTTATACCTTCAGTGCTGCAGAGTCCATGCACCTTGAGTGGGCCAGAAGGACGCGCCCAGAAAGAAGGTGTTCCTTAAGTAACCTCCTTCTGCAAGTAGCCTTGAACCTGAGCACAACACACTGCGGCTCGGCAGCTTCTTTCTCAGAGAGACGTGCAGTCACATTATGCACTCTCATAGCTCCGTTGCCCACTTGCAGCAGCTGCTGCCAAAGAAATAGGCTCCAGGAGGAAAAGCCACTGCTGGGCTGAACGTTCCCCTTGCCTCCCGTAAAGCAACAGAAACTGTCTGCTGCACTCTGTACTTCCCTTCTCTGCCGCATCTGCCACTGTCATCTCTGCATCTCCAAGCATAAACCTAGCGCAATTCTTTCCAGGGAAAGCTGCAAGAGAAATAGGTAGCAGCACAAGTAGATGCAAGTTGAACTTTCTGTTTTCAAGTGCTAACATGCATCCGCAAACAAGCGGATCAGCAAACACCCACGCTTCCTCTTGCAGCCTGTGCGATGCGCACAGCAGCCCGGTGCTCTGCGCCTTCATTCTTATGCTCTTAAGTACACATGTCCCGCTTTCATTCTGCTGGAGTCAACCAGTCATCTACTTCTCGAACAGAGAACACGGTGCCGGCAGCGAAATGCTCCAGGCTGCTGCTTCTGCCAAAAAACACCTGGGCGACGCACTTTCCCTCGCAGCGCTGGGTAGCAGCACATTCTGTCTGTGTTGTAACCTGAATCTTAACGAAAATATTCTTGGCTACATCTTGTGCATAGAACTGTGTGGGGACAATACATGTGTTTTATTACCCCTTTTCGTACCAAGACTATGGTTCTGCATTGAAACTGTTGGCCAGGGAAAGGCTAATGCAGCAAGTGCTTCTCTCCTGACACATTTCTCTGAGCAAGAGCTATGCAGACAATTTGGACTCTGCGAAGCAGAAAGGCTATGCTTGCACATAGTGCTAAGGAAAATCCGTGCACAGCGTGCTGTGGATGCGTGCAGTACACACACTGCAGAGAGCCAAAGCTGAATGCTTCAGTTCTGTTCAGCGCAGGTAAAGAGAAGAACACAGCCCCAGGGATCCAGGCTTGTGTGCGCATCGCACAGGCTGCAAGAAAAAGCGTGGCTGCCTCTCGCTTTTTTGCGGATTCACGTTAGCACTTGAAAACAGAAAGTTCAACTTGCAGCTACTTGTGCTGCTACCTATTTCTCTTCCAGCTTTCCCTGGAAACAATTATGCTAGGTTTATGCTTCAAGATGCAGTGATGACAGTGGTAGATGTGGCGGAGAATGGAAGTACAGAGTGCAGCGGAGAGTTTCTGGTGCTTGACGTGAGGCAAGGGGAAGGATCAGCCCAGCAGAGGCTTTGACTTCTGGAGCCTTTTTCTTTGGCAGCAGCTGCTGCAAGTCGACAACGGAGCTGCGAGAGTGCATAATGTGACAGCACGTCTCTCTGAGAAGGGAGGTCCTGAGCCGCAGTGTGTTGTACTCAGCTTCAAGGCTGCTTGCAGAAGGAGGTTACTTAAGGAACGCCTTCTTTCTGGACGCGTCCTTCTGCGTGTGCTCAAGCTTCATGGACTCTGCAACACTGGAGGTGTAAGAACCTGCTTCTGCCCAGCTTGTGTGCAAGAGTGCAATGGCTGCGCCTTACTTTCTGAAGCAGCCAGAGCATTCTCAGCTGAATGTGCTTGTGAAGCAGCTCTTGGCTGCACATTTGAAATTCAGGACACTGAGCACACTAGCTCGGTGTCCAGCTGTTTCATTCTTCGTCTTCTGTGGTCTGGACAGAACTGAAGCCCAGTGATGGCTTGGAGTTTTCCCCATCTTCAGCATGGATGCTGCACGCATCCACAGTGTGCTGTGCGCGGATTTTCCTCAGCTCGAGGTACAATAATTTTCTTGCTGTTTAACACATTCCAAACTGTCCATGTAGCTCTCGCTCAACAAAATTTGTTAGGAGAGAAGCTCTTGCTAGATTAGCTTTTCGCTTGCCAAGACTTTCAATGCAGCACCACAATCTGGGCGACGATGAGGTGAAAAGAAGAACATCTTTTCGTCCTGGCATGTTCTTCTGTGCGAGACATCTATCCACCTCTTTGCTCCCTGAAAACCTATAAGGTGCGCGGTGGTATTTGGAACCGAGAAGGAAGGTGCAGAGAGCACCGCAATCTGACGGCGCTGTGCAGGCTGTAACGGAAAGAGGAGTACCACTGGAATGTGATGCAAATACAGGTTTTCACGCGCCAGGGTCAAGCTCTGCATAAGCTTGTTGACCTAAACCTGTTCTGTGTGCGAGATGTAGGCGAGAATCTTTCCATTAAGATTCAGAACACAATGCAGACAGAATGTGCTGCTACCTACTGCTGCGAGGGAAAGTGCATAGCCCAGGCTTGTTTTGGCAGAAGCAGCAGCCTGGAGGGTTTCGCTGCCGGCACCGTGCTCTCTGTGCGAGAAGTAGACAACGGTTCAACTCCGGCAGAATGAAAGCGGGACATGGGTACTTAAGAGGATGAACGATGGTGCAGAGCACTGGGCTCCTGCATGCAGCGTACAAGCTGAGAGAGGAGCGTGGCTGCCACTTGCCTGCCTGCTGAATTCACGTTATCATTGGGAAGGAGGAAGCTCAGCGACAGCTACTTTTAGCTATCCTGCTACCTATTCCTCTTCCAGCCCTCCCTGGAAACAATATCGCTTAACTTTAGGCTTCGAAATGCAGAAAACACAGTGGTCGATGCGGCGGAGAAGGGAAGTGCAGAGTGCAGCAGGGAGTGGCTTTACGCGAGGCAAGGGGAAGGCGCAGTCCATCATTGGCTTTTTCTTCTAGTTCTTTTCTTCCGAAGAGCAGCTTGCAACCGAGCTGCAAGAGCCAACAATGGGATGGCATGTCTGTCGGAGAAGTAGGCTGCAGTGCTGCAGACCGCTGTGCACAGTTTTAATGCTGCCGTAACTACACGGTACTTTTGGAACGTCTTCTGTCCTGACTCTCCCATCTCTGTGAGCTCTAGCTGCTTGAACTTGGGCACACTGAAGGTGTCTGAAAGTGATTGTGCTGCAACTATCAAGTGTTCCAGAGAAGAAGGAAAGTCAGCAAATGCCTTCTCTCTTGGCACATCTCTCAGTCCGAACAGCGGCTGGAAACGCAGCGCTGCAAGGGTGGACTTACCCACTTTGAGAGAATGTGATGACGCTCTATATATAGTTGCGAAGGAAAGTGCTGGTCACTGGTATGTTTTGCTTAGCTTACAGACTTTAGAGGGACTATGAAGGCCAATGCTTTGTTCTAGGACTTGTTCTCTGCGTGCAGCTGCTGGATGTTTGGAAGGGGTTTGGGATCCGCAAGAGGTGGAGGGTAGGATGGTACATAGAGCTTGAAGGAAAGTGCATAGCTCCAGGGCCTTTGATGAAGTTCAGTGGATGCGAGTTACATGTTGAGCATGTTCATTATGGCACAGAAAAGGTTCTGAAAGAAAGAGGCCGTGCTGGAACTGCCTTTACTTTTGCCGCTTAGAAACTGCACAGCCAACAATGAAAGGATTCCTCTTGCTTCCCCGCTACGTGCAGGAACACATTCTTTTATGTCTCCTAGAGGCAGGATGCACAGCGGAGCTCTTCCACCAACTGCTCCCACACGACTGGGGCCGTGCCAGCGAAGCGCTTGGCTTTTTCCCCGGCACTGTCAGCGCTCATCGAAACAACCACACGATGGTGCTGACGACTTGCCAAAGAAGGACACGCACCTTGCGCAGCTCAAAACCACCCCAAGGGCAGAGGCAAGTTGGAAACGTCCCTGCACTCAAATCAACGGCGTCAGGACAAAAAGATTTCCCTAATCTTCCCCTTCCAAGAACAGACTCTTCTTTGCACCACACTCCAAGAGCCAGACAAACCTCTTTGCCCAAACAAATCTTTTCCCTCTCACAGAGTCCGCCCACCAGCTTGAAACCATCTGGCAAAAACACAGCTCACAACAGTGCCAGCTGAGGAAGCTCTTGCTGCCTACAACTTCAACTGCACCCCTCAAACTAGCAGCACACACGCTGCTCTCGGCACTTTCCTTCTCAGCTCTAGGTACCATCCCTCTCCCAGAGTCAGGATCCAAAGACAATGGCACCAGGGACTGCTCACACACTAAAGGTACCAGGAAAAAAGGGTCATGAGCTTGGCCTTTGCATTCCCGCTGAAGCTCAACAGCTCTAAGCCAGAGAACTGCCTGTTGGGAAAAACCTTTAAAATCTCTAAGAGCACCTCATGTGCACATCCAAACCTGCTTTCCTTGCCAAAGAGAGCAACTACAAGCCCATCTCCAAAGAAACGGCATCCCCTCCTCCAAAATACAACACATCCAGGGACTGATCCACCTCCAGTATTGAATATGTCCAACAATTGCCCCTACACGGAAGGGGCCAGGAGAGAAATGTCTTGCTGGACTATTCCTCCCCATAGTACCTTAACGTCTGCTCTAGCAACACTGGCACTCTGTCCTTGCCTTCCCAAGGAAAGGCACTCCGAGTCACGTGGCCTTGCCTTGCCTTCAGTACCTTGACTATATTCTCCTAAGCTACCCTTGCTCTGCTTCCTTTGCCTACGTCTGCCTTGCCTCGCACTACCTACAACTTGCTGGCTTTGCTTTGCCCTGCCTACCACTCTTTACCTTGCCTTCCATGCAGGCAAGGCACTGCAAACCAAGTGCAGGCAATTGTGGGCAAGTCAAGCAAGAGGTAGACAAGGCCAGAGCAGTGAGGGACAAGCAAATGGAGTGGTAGGCAAGAGAAGGCCGAGAAGTTAGAGGCAAGACTTGCCTCTAGGTGGAAGGAAAGTCCAACGATGGGTAGGCCAGGCAGAAACAGGAAGGGCTCGGCAAGCCAAGGCCCTGGAGGAAAGCAGCAGGCAGGTCAACTGTGCGGCATGGCCATGCAAAGGAATGCAAGGCTACGGAGGGCTAGCAGGGCAAGGCAAGGAAACTGTTGCGTTGCCAAGGCAAGGCAAGGCAAGGTAAGGCAGGTGAGAAGTACATTCATGGTCTTCTGGTACATAAAAGTGGCCAGGCCCAACTGCTCTGTGTGGCCTTGATCACGTGTGAGTCATCTCTAATCTGCACCTAAAAGACTTGAGTTACCTGCTTTCCTTTGTATGCAAAAGAACTCTCATTCTGGTCCCGGAGCTCAAGGGCAAAATGTGAATTGCCCTTCCAAGGTTCAAGACATGCAAGGATTGGTCTCGGACAAAGGCTGCCCATACAGATGAGTGTGGCAACATGTGTCCTCCCCTGGTCTTCCCCTCATGTGATCCTGAAACACCGGAGATGCTTGAGAGCCTTGAGATTCCTAGGAGGAGCAGAAAGGGCAGAGCAAGGCCAGAATATGTTATTGAAAAGGGGTCTTGAATTCCAGGTGGGGGTGGGGTGAGCAAGGTAATGCAAGGCAAGGGAGGGGTTCAATCACAAGGCAAGGCAAGTGGTGGCTTTGTGAGGCAAGGCAATGAGGGTCCTAGAAGGAAAAGGAAAGGTAAGGCCAGACCTAGACGAATATGAAAGGAATTCAGGTGGGGGATTGGTGAGCAAGTCAATGCAAGGCAATGGAGAAAAGTCAGGTTGAGGGAAGGCTACAGAGGGGGCAGCAAGGAAATGCAAGGCATGGGGAAGCATGTGAGGAGAGGGGGCTGCCAGCCGGCTGGGACGGTGGGGGAGGGGCGGCTGACAGCAGCATGGTAGGGATATGGAGGGGGGTGTTATTGTGCGGGGGGTGTGTGTGTGCGTGTGTGCAGCGGAGTGTAGGGGGAGTGCAGATGTGTGTGTGTGTATACGGGGGTTATGTGCCAGGTGCTGTGCCGGGGGGAGCCGTCCCACCGCCAAGAAGGTGTGGGAGTGAAAGGAGTAAGATAGATGTTTCTTTACAAACGGACCGTGTGAATCTGCCCTTAGACAAGGCTAGGAATTTACAGATAGGGAAGTAACAGAAGAAAGTATTAGTTCTAGAAACTGTTACTAATCAACAGAGACTGTTACTCAGCCAAGCAGTGTTAAATTCCGGAACCTAGAGCAAGGCAACAAAGACTTAATAGAATTAGGAATAGTTTCTTCTTCTTCCTCTTTCATACCAAAAGCCGGGTGCATATTAGATGGGGGCATAGAGTAGGCAGTTCAGGAAGTCCATACCTCCTGAGTACCTCAGCCAAAGGGGAAAAGCAAGAGGGTGCTATGGCCCGGAACTTAGCATAAAATTTGAGAGACAGCATGGGAAAAGCCTCTTCTTCCTAGAAGAAAGGCGCATAGTCACAATGTGATGCGTGCCTTCCGAAGGCTGCTTGGAGAAAGGGTGCTTTAGGAAAGCCTTCTGCTTTCACGCGTGCTCGTGGCTGAGCCCTAGCGGCAGGGACTCTGCAACACTGAACGACTGGGAAAGTGCCTATGTGCACGCTGCAGGATGAAGCGCTATGGCTGTGCGGTCCTTTTGGGAGAAGCGAGAACGCTCTCAGCCGACCGGGATTGTGAACGAGCCCTTGCCGGACTTCTGCAATTCGGTGCACTGCACATGCAAGCTCGGTGCTCTGCGGCTTTGTTCTTCGCCTTACGTTGTCCGGACGGAAGAGAAGGCGAGCGGAGGCATTGAACTTTGCTGCTTTTCCGTGGGCATGCTGCATGCAGCCACGGTGTACCGTGCACGGTTTCTTTCCTCGGCTCCAGCTACAAGGGCACCCTTTTGGTTTCGCTGAGTCCACGCTGCCCATGTAGCTCTCGCTCAGCAAAGTGTGCCAGGGGAGAAGCACTTGCCGGAGGAGTCTTTCGGTGTGCAAGATGTCTAAAGCAGCACCACAATTTGGGCCACGAGAAGAGCTGATGAAGAAAGTGGTTTTGTCCTGGCACCTTTCTGCTGCGCGAGATGGCTACTGAAGACCTTTGCTCATTGCGAGACTGCAGTTTTGCACCAGGGTATGCTCGAGGCGAGAAGGAGCTGGCAGACAGCACCACCATCTGACAGGCGCTTTGCAGGTTGTGAGGGAAAGCGGACTGCCCCTGGAAGGTGCTTGCAGCTACAAGTTCCCGCAAGTGTCAGGGGCTAACGCTGGGTGAGCTTGTCGTCCTGTCACTGTTCCCTGTGCAAGAGGTGGGCGAGAAGCTTTCTCTTTCCATTCAGACGACCAGAGAGGCAGAAAGTGGCGGTACAAAGAGCTCAGAAGGAAAGGAGCACAGCTCAGGCGTGTTTCGGCAGAAGCAGTGCTCTGGAGTGCTTCGCTGCCGGGCACAGTGTTCTGGGCAACAAGCAGACAACCGTCCGCCTCCGGGAGAACTAAGGTGCGGTGTGTTCGAAAAGGCGAAGAACGAAGCTGCAGAACGTCGGTCTCAGGTGCGCAGCGTACGGGCTGCAAGACGAGCATGGCTGCCACTCTCCTGCCTGCTGAATTCACCTTATAGCCTTGGGAAGGAGGAAGTTCCACGGCAGTTACTTGTGCTGCTGCTGCCTAGTCCTATTGCAGCTGTCTGTGGAAGCAATTGTGCTTCCCTTCCGTCTCCGAGCTGCGGAGAACACGATGGAAGGACGCAGCGGAGGATGGTATTACAGAGTGCACCGGTGAGTTTGGTCATCCTTACATGAGGAAGGCAGAGGTGCAGCCCAGCACTGGCTTTTACTTCTATGGCCATTCTCCATGAGAGCAGCTGCTGGAGGCTGCCAAGGGAGCCGCGAGAGTGAAAGCAAGGCGGACGTCTGTCCTAGAAGAAAGGCACATAGGCACAATGTGGTGTGTGCCTTCCGAAGGCTGCTTGGAGAAAGGGTGCTTTAGGAAAGCCTTCTGCTTTCACACGTGCTCCTGGCTGAGCTCTAGCTGCAGGGACTCTACAACACTGAATGACTGGGAAAGTGCCTATGTGCACGCTGCAGGATGAAGCGCTACGGCTGTGCGGTCCTTTTGGGAGAAGCGAGAATGCTCTCAGCCGACCGGGATTGTGAACGAGCCCTTGCTGGACTTCTGCAATTCGGTGCACTGCACATGCAAGCTCGGTGCTCTGCGGCTTCGTTCTCTTCCTTACGTTGTCCAGACGGAAGAGAAGGCGAGCGACTGCATTGAACTTTGCCGCTTTTCCGTGGGAGTGCTGCACGCACCCATGGTGTACTGTGCACGGCTTCTTTCCTCGGCTCCAGCTACAAGGGCACCTATTGGAATTGCAAAAAGAAGAGAAGTCCGGGGACTCCGGCGGCAGGAGGAATGCAGTCCAAACCAATATGTTGATAAGAGCAAAACTCCGTTTATTAGCAATCCAATGGCACTTATATAGTATACCAGCTTGTTAACTCTTAAGTGGCTTAAAGCTTATCAAAGCACATTTCTACTTCTACATAATTGGACTTACCTTGGCAAGCTTCTACAGTTACGTTATGATTAAAAGAATTCAAAATTTACCTCCCTTTTCTCTGTTTCAACAGAGACTGTTGATTAATCAAGGCCATGTTAAATTCCTGAACCTAAAGCAAGGCAACAAAGACTTAATAGAATTAGGAATAGTTTCTTTTTCTTTCTTTTCAATACCAAAAGGGGGGTGCATATTTGAGGGGGGCATAGAGTAGGCACTTCGGGAAGTCTGTACCTCCTGAGTACCTCAGCCAGTGGGGAAAAGGAAGAGGGTGCCGTGGCTGGCAACTTGGCATAAAAAGGGGGCTGCGTCCCGCAATCGTTTGAGAGACCCCATGGGAAAAGCCCCATGGCCTCTCCCTGTAGTCGAAGAATGTTACAGGACTCCTCTGTCTCCTTTTCGGACATTAACCCCTGGCATCGTGGATTAGTTTTCCCTAATGTCAGACACCTGCCGCGGGGTCCCCGTGCGCCTCCCCAGGACTCTGGGGGGTGTAAAATAATTCCCGGCAGCTCCCACCATGCGTTACAGATGGCTGCGCGGCCCCGGGGTTGCCCGCAGCCCTCCCCTGCCCTGCCAGGGCGGTGCCCGCGGGCTGTGGAGCCACCTCGCTACCGCCGCGGCCAGGGCCGGGGCCCCTCTCAACAGCAGCCAAGGGGCTGCGGAGCGGGCATCTGCGGCACGATTAGCTATTTTACGCCGCGTGGTGCTGCCGCCTCCATCTAGCTCTCCGTCACGCCGCCGGCCGCCCCCCGCCTGGCGCGCTCACGCTCGGCCATGCTCGCCGCCCGCTCAGCCTCGCCGGGGGCTCTCCCGCCCGGGCTGTGCCCCGGCTCTTCCCGCGGCTCGGCAGGGCCCGGCCGCACGCGTGCCTCGTGGCACGGAGCACACGCGTTGCGCCGCAGGCGACGGGGAAGGCAGGGTGGGCCGGGGTCACCGTGGTAGCGCGAGGAGAGGAGTCCCCGAGCGGGGCGGCGAGTGACGCGGCGGTGAGCGCTTCTGCTTTCTGTCGCTCAGCGGCTGCCCACAGCAGGTGCCGTGTGACCCCGCGGAGCGGCGGGGCCGGCCGGGCGGTGCGCGGCCAGGCTTTCGGCCAGCGGCGGCTGCAGCGAGCGGCTGCTGGCACTGCAGTGGAGAGAGCGGGGAGCCAAGGCCAGCTTTCCCAGGGCGACGAGGGGCGGCCGCCTTTGCCGTGCTGCCCTCCGTGCAGCATGTGGCCGATTCTGGCGAACCCGGGGTCCCCTCAGCTGTGCGGGTGGGAGGGAGTGGGGAGCGCGCTCGGTTCCGTGTCGGCCGCTCCCGCCCAGCGCCGCGCTCCGCCGAGGTGTTCGCCTGCCCGTCCTGGGAAGGACGCAAGGGACGCTGAAGTTGGAGCTTAGCTGTCAGTGGGAGCAACTTCCCTCCACTGGCGACCTCGTTTTCCCTCCCTCCGATTCAGTTACCTTGTGGTAGGTGTGGTGGTGCTGAAGAGGGGCAGCAGCTTGGCTGGCACAGGTGCTGGCATATGTGGTGCGAGAGCTCCACGCAAGGAGCTTTGAGTGGCATGTGTGAGGGTAGGAGGGTATGGCATCCATAGCTAAAGGCAAAAAAGGTCAGGGCACGTAATCGGCTGCAATCATGCTAAGTTGTTCATCTTTGCAAACTGCTTGCCAAGTTGTTCCTTTCTTAGGTAATGGGGGTTTGTATCAACCAGAACTGCATGTGGTCAGTATTTGCAGAGAAGGTTACTTGGACTGTTGGAGAAGTAGTTTCTGTGGCATTCTGCAAAAAAGTGACAGGTCTCTCTGTGTTCCCCAATTCTTAACAAAAGTTAACAAACCCCTGAAAAGAGGTTTTGCAAAACTTCAGGGTTTTTTTCCTACTAGTACTGTAGAGACAACCATAGCCACCTTGTCTTTCCAAAAGTGAAGGTTACCTATTTTTGTCCAAGAGCATCGAGTGCTTTTGATCAGCGTTTGTGTGCATGCATTAGCCTTGTTCTTGTTCTTCCTTGGAGAACTTTTACAATACTCAGATGATCTGTGTAGGCTGTAGACTGCAGTGGTGGACTTCAAGGCTTCCAGCAGAAGGGAGATGCTGTCCATGTTTTGGATTTTCCTTAGTCTGAACCTTCAATGTCCAAGGCTTCACTTTTCAAGCAGCTGGAAGAGCTCCAAATTAAGACATGAACAGGTCTTAATCAACCTTGTCACCGCCTCAGTTAGTCAAGTTATCGTGTGCATTGGATTTAATTGACTAGTGCAGTGTGTGCTAAAAATATGTAGAGTATTACCTCGATTACCCTGCCAGAAGGGTTTGAGTGGAGAACAAGGAGTTCCAAAGACAAATATTTGGTGTACAAGAAGTAGAATTTAGGAGTTGATTGCAGAGCACTGCATGCACAAATGTCTAAGGAGGATCCATCTTTTTATGTCCCATCTATGCTTGTTCTCATTTGAAATACTGCAGGTTGGTTTTGTTAGGGTTGTGGCTGGGGAAGAAGTGGTGGTGGGGGAGGGTTGGATGTTGTTTTTCGTTTTTTTTTTTTCCCAGAATAGTGTACAAAGAACCTGTGCCCAAAACCCGCAGTATGAAACAATGCAGGTATAAAAGAAAGTCACAGAAATGTAGGATAATATGAATCTGAAAACGCTTCAGTATTTTACCCAGGAGTTTCACTCCAACAAGGTGATTTTCCTTCACAGAAATGTAGTGGCAGGCTTATGCCATGCTAGAAGTGATGACCTTTATCTGCCCCAAATTGACCAGCAAAATATTTTGGCTCTTGATTTAAACCCCTGAGCCAGCTGTGTTTCAGGCTGCAGAAGCTGCAGCTGTTGCGGCAGATGCGGGGTGCAGCCCTGCCCGCTGGTTGCGACCTGGCCTGCGCTGGTGGCAGCCGTCAGCGCCCGGAGTCCCCTGTGCCGCCCATGCCGGGGCTCAGCCTGCCTGCTTCGCACCCCTGGTAGCCTCAGGGAAACAGCATACAACTCCATCTGCTTTAAAAACAAACAAGCAAACAAAAAGCTCACTGTAAAAATATGTAAAATTCTTGAAACTAATTTTCAGCACTTGCTCGGAGTTTGTTGATGGAGCAAATGGATTTTGGATAAACTGGTATTGCTAGTGCTACTTTTAAATTAGGTTCCTAAACGTCAGAAAGGAGGAGATGGTGGTAACATACCCTGAGGAATGCTTGAAAAATTAAGACTGCTCAGTCATTTAAAGGTGGCCAGAAAATGGGTGTGGCAGTGGACACTCTGTGAGTAGGTAGCCTTAAGTCATGTACCGACTGGCACTTCAGTGGGAATTTTTGCATCAACACCTAGAGATCGTGTCATGATGTGCTGCATGACAGCAAATTGGGGCAAAATTCTACTGACTTTGACCAAGGTGGACGGGCCACCTTCACTTAACCTGGCAAAGGGACGTAAGTCAATGATGTTTGAAAAGCAGCCCCTTTAGTTTGTTGGACTGTTGCAAGTCTGCAAAGCTCTGTTGACAGGTCGTTGGAAGTAGCTGTTGGAATCTAACTGCAGTTGGACGCTTTGTCAGTCAGCATCACCAGGAGGCTTAATGGTTTAGGTTGAGAGGTGGTGCACGTTTTTTTCAGAGGAATGGCCCAGTGAAGAGCAGTGTTCACTGCCATGACTGCCGTTGTAGCCTTCAAGAGAAATGGGCTAGGCTTAGCACTGTGTGGGAATCCTTGGTTCATTCTAAAAGAACTTCCTTGGTTCTGTTGGTTTGCTTTCACAGCTGGAGCAAAAGTACAGCACTGGAAGCAATTCCTAGGGCAGAAGCGGGAGATATCCAAAGCTCTGGACTTCGTTGTCCTCAGCACAGTCTAAGTGAGTGTAGTCTAACTGGAGGAGTGGTGAGCATCAGTGATACCAGATTTTTTAAAAGTTCCTAATTCTGTCAAAATTTTCAAAAGAAAGAAGGAAAGTGATGAAGATGAAATCCTTTCCTCTTAAATCTGCCTACGCAACAACTTCAGGGGTAGTTGTAATGTGTATTCACCTATTTTGAATCGCCCAAAACCAGGCCTAGAGATGCTTCAGAGACAGAGTCAGAGAAGCAGGTATTTGTTTTATTCGGCGCTGGGTGTGTGAGGGATTGCTCCTCCTAACACACACACACACACACACACACAGAGAGCAGTCCATACAGTCCAGCATTATGTGTAAAATTTATGAATATTCATCACATTCCTTGGGATAGGAGTGGTTATACAAATTACTTCTGGGAAGTCATTAATATCATTAGCATACGTGCCACACATGCGCTCTGTACTCTGGTGGTCGCACTGAGGAAGGCTCCTCTTCTTCCTCGGGGGTCTTTCTGATGAAGATCACTAGTCTTTGTCACAATGCACTTTTTACCTTTCTTTCTGGAGCATGCGCCGTTCTTCGCTGGATGATTCAGCGGTCTCTGTGCTGGTTTTCAAAAGATCCTGTTCCTCTTATCTTGACAAGATTAAGGCCAATCCTGCTACTTAGGTTTTGTGATTAACATTTGCTGTTTCTTAATAGTTCACTCGTGCTTACATGAGTTAACTATGGATCAACCCCCTTCTCAATTTTAGCACTGAAAGGATATCGGAGCCATTTAAAGAGATGTCTCCTACAAAGTCCTACAAAATTGCCATAACCGTAACATGTTTTCATACAGTAGTTTTAGCACTGAAGTAATATATGTACAACCTTGGATGTTTCAAGAGCCAATGTTGAGCTTTTCTCTTTTAAATCCAGTCTTAGAGCTCTGCCGGGATCACTGCAGCATGACCTTGTGACAAGGGGATGCTGATACACGCATAAACCTTAGATGCTTTCCTTATATCTTCAACCAGCTTTGAAAACCAATGATTATCTGGCATGTTGCAACTTGAGAGTCATGGCAAAGGTTTCACCAAACACTTTGTAATATCATGCTACAGCTTTCATTCTTAAGGAAACAGCATTGAGCATATCGCTGGCAAAATGCTGAAAGAATGAGCCAAAATCAATATCCTTTAACGGGAAAGATGGAAAAAATTTAGATGTGTTTCTTTGAACTAAAATTACTGTAGACCAAGCCTAAATGTATTTCACACTAAATTCTTAGAATTTTAAGGAAAGAATTGAGAAAGATGAATTCACAAGAGGAATTTTCAGCAGCATAATATTGAACATTTATTAGTAGAACAAAGGCATATCACAGCGCGGAGGCACTTAGCAATATTGCTAGAGGCGTGACTACATTCATTTTACTGTGAACATAAGTACTTCTTTAAACATATTAATTAAGCCCAGAAAGTAATTTACACTTCACTCAACTTTCCCCCCCTCCTGTCTCTGCCTGCTTCCGCCAGCGTGCCGCTGCCTCGGTCCTCTGGATAGCTTCAGAATTGAAGGCAGGCACCCCCCTCCAGTGCCTCTTCAGTCTCCAACCAAATTTGTAGTTGATAGTTTCTTTGGGAGGTGTGAGTTTTGATGAGATAACAGACTTCCTGGGATGCATGCGGTTTATCTTCTTTGTTTCTTTAAGATGTCTTGGTTTCTACCTCTGTGATTTCTCAACTTAAGGGACATTTATTACCGTGTGTTTATTACTACGTTTCCCAATATGTTACAACTATTTTGAAGTTACAATTTACTCTAGTCTTGTTTTTACTTCACTATATTTTACCTTAACACTATTTCTACATAGTACATTATCACTTCTAAATGTTAAAATCATGTATGCGAAAGACAATATTTATCGTTCACTCATTTATCACAGGAGGAATGTATTAGCTGCTTGTGTTTTAGTTCACTTGTAATCCTGGTCCTTCTCATTTCCTTTTCACTAGAAAACATTTCTCAGGCTCAGTGAGCAGATGTGTGTGCAAGCGGTTCAGTGTGTCTTTGTAATTCAAAAAGTCAGGATCAGATGGGTTTCTGCAGTAAAAGGATACAGTGGGAACTCCCGTGATTTTGCTCCTCTCAAAACATTTCTCCTCTCAAAATGGATCTCTGTAGCAAACTTGAGACATTCTTCTACTCCTGAGAGTCATTAATAAAGAAACCTGGGGTGTTTATTAGGTGACAGTGCTGTTCCTGCTGTGCACCTTTGCACCTGGCTCACAGACCATTTTCACACAGCCACGGTCCAGAACGCGGGCAGATACAAACCCAGCCTACTTGACTTTTCAAATTCTTATTATGCGATTATCGCGTCACTTTTGTTCATAATATCTGAAATAATTTGCCATGCAGTTTTGAATACAGTGGAAATACATATTTACTCTTAGAAATTTGAAAGTGAGTTACATTTAATAGTAGTTTGTGAGTAGTATGGCAATCAAGCCTTAAATATGCCAATGAGGCTTGTAAATAAACCCATATTATCAGTCAATCTCTTCAGTAAATTGATGTTTTTATATGTGATTTTATTCCAATAGAATAGAAAACTCGGAGCAGTGGCAAAGAAGGGGTGGGGGCAGGGCAGCGGCGGCCCAGCTCCGAGCAGGGCACGGAAAGGCAGGCTCAAAATCCCGGGGTTTCTCACCTGAGGCACCCGAGCAGATGGTGAAGAGTCCCTCTTTTAGTGAAGGTAGACTGTTGATAAGGTTCCAATGCAACTGCCGCTCTTACGAGCAGAGCTGCACTCATGGTAGAAGAAAGGCAGCAGG
Organism: Corvus hawaiiensis; assembly: GCF_020740725.1. NCBI lineage: Eukaryota > Metazoa > Chordata > Aves > Passeriformes > Corvidae > Corvus > Corvus hawaiiensis. Next base: position 13,080,038 of record NC_063227.1, on the reverse strand, counting down.
AGACGGAATCCCGCCGTGGTGACAAGTTCTCCCCACAGCCACCGCAGCCTCTCTCCCCTCCGAATGCTGAGAGCACAAGAGCTGGGGGCTGCACCCCACCCCGTTTTCCTAGTCAAAAGCTCGCTGTATCTCTGCCCTCCACGAGAAACCTCAGGTAAAGAGAGAGTAGCCAGCTGCACCTCTCCCCTGAGCTGTGACAACTTCTTTTGTCTCTCTTAAGTAGCCAGGTTATTGTCTCCTAGCAACACGTATGGGGGAAAGCTCCTTAAGAGAAAAAAACCCAAAAAAACAAGAGGAGAACTCCTAAAACCCCAACATACGGGTGATTCTCCCTTTCCTTCTCTGTCGCGTGATGGTCGGCAATGGAAGAGACGGGGCAGATTGCTTGGATGCAAGAAGCCGATTTTATTGATACAGAGCTGAGTATTTATACCTTTTCAGCAGTAACTAAAAATAGATTCTTATATAAGCAGCAATCACTATAACAACCATATCTATGTTTCTTAATAACATTGCAAAACTACAAGCTAGCACTAACAGACACAGGTACATACCAAGCATGCCGTTCCCTTATACTAGCTATTTCCTGGTAGGCCGTACTGCCTGCCATGGTTTGCGGCCTAGCAGCATTAGTGCGTCCACTTCTGACATGAGTTTAGCAGTGCTCTCACTTTTGCTTTCTAGCTGTATCTCCACACTTCTCAGCTACATGTAAAAGCACATGCTCTCAGTGTCGCAGAGTCCTTAGGGAAAGCAAACAGCAGTTCTGCTTCACACCGCTAAATGTGCCAGGACAGAAAGCTTTCACTGACCTTTCCTTGCCTTTTCCTTGCAGTCTTTCCTCTTCAGAGCACGCACTGAAGCTATGCACTTTGCTTCTCAGCTGAGTGTATTGTCACATTGCAGAGTCCCATACGTCCATCTCCCTCTCGCCCAGACAAACTGCTTCTGTTGAAACATGGCAATGCTACGTGCTTTCCTTCTCAGCTATTCACACCGTCACATTCTGTGTCCCTCTTGCAGTCTGAATCTAAACCCAGAAGTTTCTGCCTACATCTCACATGCACAGATGTGCGAGGAGGAAAAAGTTGCTCGGACCTTGCCGCTTACGCTCGAAAATGTCCATTGACTCCACAATGAAATGACACCTTTCTTTGCTTTACATCCTGCAAACTTCACACAAACACATATGTGCATGCACACACACACACTGGAGCTATGCGCTTCCTTTCTTTCTCAGCTGAACTCACCCATCCCCCACCTTGACTTTCTCTACCACTTTGCTCTTGGTCTTGCCACGCATGGACAACGGATGTCTTTCCTCTTAAGACACCCATGGTGTTGCCTACCCCTCCCTTACATTGCCTTGCCTTTTCTGCCCAACATGGCGTTTCCTTGTCCATTCCTTTCCTTTGCATTCCTGACCTAACCTGCCCTTCCCTTGCCCTTCCCACCAAACCAGTTCCTTTCATTGACTTGCTCAGCCACCCTGCACCTGACTTCCCATTTGTCCAGGTCCAACCTTTCATTTCCTTCTAGGACTCTCATTGCCCATCTCTCCTTTGTCTTGCCTTACAAAGCTACCGCTTGCCTTGCCTTGCCCTTGAAGGCATTCCTTGCCTTGCATTACATTGCTCACCACTCCTCCACCTGCAATTCAAGACCCCTCTTCTTGTGGAATTTCTTCAGCTTGCCTTGCCCTGCCTGCTCCTCCTAGGACTCTCAAGGCCTTCACATAGCTCCAGTGTTTCAGGAGCATGTGAGGAGAAGCCCAGAGGATGTCACGTACAAGCACACCTGTCTGTCCTGCCAGCTTTTTTCTGGCGCCTGTCCTTGCATGTCTTGAAGTTTGGACGAGCATCCACTTTTTGCCCTTGGGCTCCAGGACTAGAATGACAGTTCTTTTGCATATGAAGGAAAGCAGGGAGCCCAAGTCTTTTAGGTGCAGATTGGAGATAGCCCATGCGCAATCAAGGCCAGACAGAGCAGTTGGTCCTGGCCGCTTTTGTGTATCAGCAGTCCTTGAACGTACCTGTCACTCTCCTTGCCTTGGCAACCCACCTGTTTCCTTGCCTTGCCCTGCCAACCCTCCCTGGCCATGCCCTGCCCTTGACCTGCCTACTTCTTTTCTTCAGGGCCTTGTCTTGCCAGACCTACATCTCGTTGGCATTTCCTTGCCTTTCCTGCCCCTTCCTTTACTTTGCCTTGCTTCCCCACACCTTGCATTGCCTTGCTGTCTGGTCTGTAGTCTCCCCTGGGCCTTCCTTCCCTCCACTGCCTTACATGGACTTGCTCATGCATCCCCCCCTCGACGTCCCATTGCATTTTTCCAGGTCCGGCCTTTCATTTCCTTCTCCTGCTAGAACTCTCATTGCCTTGCCTACCTCTCCCTTGTCTTTTCTTGCAGAGCCACCGCTTGCCTTGCCCCTGAACCCCTCCCTTGCCTTACATTACGTTGCTCATCCCTCCCCCACCTGGAATTCAAGATCCCTTTTCTCCTGGCATTTCCCAGCCTTGCCTTGCCCTGCCTGCTCCCCCGAGGACTCTCAAGGCTCTCATATATTCCCAGTGTTTCAGGAGCACTTGAGAGGAAGACCAGGGGAGGTCACATTCATCCTTCTGGGCAGATGGATCAATCTTTGCATGTCTTGAATTTTGAAAGGGCAATTCACATTTTGCCCTTGGGCTCCAGGACCAGAACAACAGTGCTTTTGCATACGAAGGAAAGCTGGTAGCTCAAGTCTTTTAGGTGCAGATTAGAGATGACTCACACGTGATCAAGGCCACACAGAGCAGTTGGGCCTGGCCACTTTTGTGTACCAGCAGTCCTTCAATGTACTTCTCACCTGCCCTGCCTTACCTTGCCTTGGCAACGCAACAGTTTCCTTGCCTTGCCCTGCTAGCCCTCCGTAGCCTTACATTCCTTTGCATGGCCATGCCGCACAGTTGACCTGCCTACTGCTTTCCTCCAGGGCCTTGGCTTGCCGAGCCCTTCCTGTTTCTGCCTGGCCTACCCATCGTTGGACTTTCCTTCCACCTAGAGGCAAGTCTTGCCTCTAACTTCTCGGCCTTCTCTTGCCTACCACTCCATTTGTTTTCCCCTCACTGCTCTGGCCTTGCCTACTTCTCACTTGACTTGCCCGCAATTGCCTGCACTTCATTTGCAGTGCCTTGCCTGCGTGGAAGGCAAGGTAAAGAGTGGTAGGCAGGGCAAAGCAAAGCCAGCAAGTTGTAGGTAGGCAAGACAGACGTAGGCAAAGGAAGCAGAGCAAGGGTAGCTTAGGAAGAACTAGGCAAGGCACTGAAGGCAAGGCAAGGTGACACCGTCCCTTAACTGAGAAATGCTATGGCAGGCAAAACAGCAAAGGCAGCTGCTAGTAAAGTTCAAGTTCAAGCCCTAGCTTTAATCCCTTCTAGCATCCTTAGGAATAAAAAAATCCCCACCCTACAACACTGATGATTTAAATTGGATACAGGAAGAAAAGGGACAAGTAAGAACAGATGGGTGGGCTAAAATAAAAGATCTCATAGTCATACCCAAAAAACTGTGGATGCTAGGAAGGGCTGGCAGAGGAATTTTCCTGTGAAACTTTTCTTTCTCATGAGAGGGCAGTTATAGAGAAATCCAGCTTCTCACAGCTTCTCTGTGAAAGCTTTCATTCTCATGCAAACTGCATGGACAACAGTTTGAGAGAATGTAAATCATTTTTACACCTGCAGGTTTTTATGAGAACTGTGAAAATTATTTTCCTTCTTTAAGAATAATATTTGGAAATGGGTGTCTTACTGCTCAACTTATTGTCTTGAGAGGTGGTGGGTGAATAAGCCAATCATGCAATTTCTCTTTTGCGAACCATGCTATAAAAGGTACGGGTGATTAAACAAGGTCGCTTCAGTCATATGCATCTGACCTGGACTTATGTCGTGATTTTTGCCGTCTCTCTGGGGATAACAGTGACAGAAAACTGTTAAAATTATTTATCCAAAGCAAACGTTCTAAAACACATCAGGGAGTTGACACCTTACACAACCACTTAGAAGACAAAGTAATAGCACTGAAATTAAAGGAGACAAAGGAGGAAAAACAACCCTAATACCACTGTTAGGCTAAGCACAGAGACTATCCCTAAAAGAGTTTTACCAAGAGACGTGTGGCAAATTGACTTCTCTGAATTCCCTAGAAAAGGGACATACAAGTATCTCTTAGTCCTCACAAATACTTTTTCAGGTTGGCCAGAAGCTTTCCCTTGTAGAACAAACAAGGATAGAGAAATTGTTAAAGCTTTAGTACAAGAAATTCTTCCACGATTTGGGGTACCGAGGGAAATGAATTCTGATAGGAGATCCCACTTTGTAGCCCAGGTAGTGCAAGGAGTGAGTCATCTAAGAAGTATACAGTGGCAACTACATACACCATATAGGCCACAAGCAAGTAGACAAGCAAAAAGGATGAATCACTTAATAAAGCAACAATTAGCCAAAATTGGTCAAAAAATGAATTTCTATTGGTATCAGGCTCTGCCCATGGCTTTGTTAAGCATTTAGGTCCAGAATTACAATCACTACACACTACAGTGGTTCATTGTCAACCACCACCACCTGATAAACCCGTTCATAATATGAATCCAAAAGACTGGGTTTATATTAAGTCTCTTTCCGGAAATCCACTCCAGAAAAAATGGGAAGGACCTTACAATATGGGACAAAACACAAACCTAGCATCAGATTACCTTAGATAACTCTTCTTGCAAGTTTAAAGAGATAGAAGAGAAACTTACAGCAACGTTACCCAACTTACCCTGGCTTAAGCAATTGTTTGTAATAGTTATTTGTGTTGTTACGTTCTTATTTACTGGTTGTATTAGTAGTTATTGTTATATGATATTAGGTGCTTAGTATCGCAATGCTTATGCTCAATGGCAAAAGCACAAACTTAGAAACAAGATTGAGAAGGGTACTTACTTTCAAGACATGCAAGGTTTGTAAAGAATTACAATCAAGGAAAAGGGGGGATTGAGAAGGGGGATGATCCATAGTTAACTCATGTAAGCATGAGTAAGAACTATTAAGAGACAGCAAATGTTAATCACAAAACCTAAGTAGCAGGATTGGCCTTAATCTTGTCAAGATAAGAGGAACAGGATCTTTTGAAAACCAGCACAGAGACCGCTGAATCATCCAGCGAAGAACGGCGCATGCTCCAGAAAGAAAGGTAAAAAGTGCATTGTGACAAAGACTAGTGATCTTCATCAGAAAGACCCCTGAGGAAGAAGAGGAGCCTTCCTCAGTGCGACCACCAGAGTACAGAGCGCATGTGTGGCACGTATGCTAATGATATTAATGACTTCCCAGAAGTAATTTGTATAACCACTCCTATCCCAAGGAATGTGATGCATATTCATAAATTTTACACATAATGCTGGACTGTATGGACTGCTCTGCGTGTGTGTGTGTTAGGAGGAGCGATCCCCTACGCATCTTGTGCCGAATAAAGCAAATACCTGCTTCTCTGACTCTGTCTCTGAAGCGTCTCTTGGCCCAGTTTGGGGCAATTTGACTGGCACCCCAGATGGGATCCTAACTCTGCCCAGCTGCCGGATCCAGGGGGAAGCAGACCTCCCAGTCGCAGCCCTGAATTTTCGGGGGGGGCTCAGCTGTCCTTTGTCTCATGGCAGGGGTAGACAAGGACCATCTGCAGCAAAATAAGGTATTTTTGATTTTTTTTTAAAAAGCAGAAATACCCGTGGGTCCAGGATTCAAGTCCCCAAAGGTGGGTTGAAAGTCCCAAGGAGACTGCGTCTCCCAGAATTAGTCCTGGGCAAAAGGAAAGATACCTTTAAGGGTTGGGGTTAGAGGCCCCCAGGGGAAAGAATCCCCGCTGTTTTATTAGGGGTTAGAGGCCCCAGGACTTGGACCCCACTGTCGTGCTGTGTTGCTATTTTTTTTTACTGTGTTATTATGGGTTTTTATTGTGGAATGAGTGGGAGAATGAGAAGGAATGAATGAGTATAAATCATACAAACTGTTGGTTTGGAATTCAGCCTTGTTATCCGGAGGGAGTCGAATTTTAGGTATTGGACTGAAACCATCCAGACCCAGAACGCCTTTCTAATATAGCTCCATCTGATTTCCCTTTTTAAAATCCCATGTTTAGTGTGTGAAAACAGTTGTGAAGCTTGGACTTTGTAGGCACGTATTAATTGTGAGAGAAAGTGGTATTGTACTTCTCTTAGAAGGAGTGGGTGGTGTCCAAGCTGCCGGAGGAGAGAGCTTGGTATCAGAGTAGAAAGAGCACGAATAAAGAACTTCGCAGAAAATAAAAGTGTAGATAATGTTAAAGTAAGGGGAGAGTGGCAGAGAATAGTGAGAGATTTGTGAAAAACTGGGGCAATTGGTTTACTAAGACATGATTGGTTACTAAAAAGGTGCGGGAAGAGATGGAATAAAGTTGAGTTACAAGCTGTGAAACCTGCCTGCAGAGGCACATGGCAGCACAAAGGAGAACATGGCGGCAGAGAGAAGCTTGTCTCCACCAGACCCTGGGGGGAGGAGGTGTCACACGGCAGACCCCTATGGAGAGGAGCCTGCCAGGAGCTGACGGACGGGTGAACAGCGAGTGATCATCCCATAGAAAGAAGTGTGCTGCTGATGTGGCAACACGGGATAGGTCACGGGGTAGTGAGGTTTACTGTATAAGGAAATACCGTGCCTTAGAAAAGTGTGTAAACCCAGCTCATTTCTTTGAATAAATGATTCCGATTCCCTGCTGGTCTGGGTCCGTGCCTCAGTCGCTGACAAATGGTGTCCCTGTGTGAGGAATTTATTATACGCCCAACTGTGCGTCCGTCGGTGAGCCCCGTGGGACTTGAAGTGCTGCTGAAAGAAGCAGGAAAGCTGGCCAGTGATTAATCCCTGCAAGTTGTAGGTGAGCCAGGGGGAACGATGGGGGATGGTATATCCCAAAAACAGAACGTCGCAGAGATGTTGGAACGGATTTTAAAGAAACGCACCAGGAAAGTTGAGTCTACAGATTTGGACAGACTCTTGTTCTGTGCAAAAGACTGGGGTTCAACTTTAGATAGTACCAATATTTTTGATCCTTGCTCATAGGACGCTTTAGAGGACGCATTGTGGGAGTGAGTTGCGCAAGGCGATGCAGCGCTGACAAAGTTTTGTGTCCGTGGACGAGAGTGTGTAAGATGCCCACAGCGCATGCGATACCCAGAGATCGGACAAAGGAAGACACTTGTGCCACCATGGCAGCTGTGCTGAGCTCCTCTGCTCCACCAGCAAACTGTAAGTCTGTTGGGGCTGTGGGAGAAGAACCAGAAGATGGCCCCTCATCCCATGACCCGTTTGACCCTGGAGGAGAACTGGACGGTATTGTAGAAGAGCTCATGCCGCCCCACGCCATGCAGCATCAGCTGGAGCCAAGTCGTGGCAAGTGGCTGGAGCCGGGGGGGGGCCTTTCCTGGTAGCTTGTTCCCTCTCCGTTTGCCCTCTGCAAGAGTGCAGTCGCAGCGGCAGACAGGGTGGCGGGAGAGCGTGCTGGGCCACGGAAGCGCGATGCTGACAAGCACGCGGCGCCAGTGAGCACATGGCGGCGAGCACATGGCAGAGCCATGCTGCGGATGTGCCCGGCAGCCAGCTCTATGCTACGGACGGGTGGGATCCCTGGTGCTTGGAGCTGGCGGGGCCGCGGCTCTGCTCAGTGCATGACAGAGGCTGCAAGTGGCTCTCTGCATGTGAGAAGTGAGGAGATGGGCTGGCAGACCTCTGCCAGCTGCCGGACCCACACAGCTGCCCAACCCGCGCGGCCGCCTGAGCCTCGCCACTGCAGCCAGGTTTCTGTTCCCTGTGGACCCTCAGGAGCTGATACTGTGCTGGAGAAAAAGACTGAGGTAGCCCCTTCCTCGGGGGTGGCGGGGCTACAGCATTTGCACCAGCTTGTGCGAGAGCAGCTGCAGGCTAGGCATGTCATTCCTGCAGCTGGTCCATTGAACTCTTCTGTTTTTGTTATTCAAAATGTTGCCACAATCCTGGACCCTAGCTCAAAGACTGCTTTTTCACCGCACCACCTTGTGATACCCCGCATTGTTCTAATTGTTTTTTGTTAAGGATGCTCCTGTAATAATCATAATTTGTAAGCTCTCTTTTTAAGCAGGAATGAGACTTGTTACCTTTTGAAACCACTTAGAGAGTTAATGTTATTATAATTGCAATGTTCCAAGCCCTGGATTTATATACATTTTGTGAAATTGTACAGTATTTAAGCAATTGAAGATAACTACCTTGCTTATTTTTACTCAGTGCACAGTTGTTGTTCTATTAGATGTACTGTTTTACTGTTCATAGTAAGAAAACTGCATGTTACATTACACATTTTCTTGAATTTAGTAAGCTGAAAGATGTTCATGTTACATATTGTTAGAACCAAAAAGGGGGGGTGCAGGGATGGGATGTACCCCCCACGAAAGACTGCAAAGAGGTTTGTATGTTCTTAATTTTTCAATCGCATTCAGAATGATCAGAGGCTCACTTAGAAAAAGCTGAGGTACTCACTAAGAATCTTGAAAGTAGAAAATGGGAAAGCCCCTTTCCATTGATAACCTGGGGGTGAGGATATGCTTGTGTTTCACAGATTCCAGTCCAAGATGGGTACCTGCAAGAGTGGTCCAACCAGTCTTGAATACTCCAGCTTGATAATCAGCTTGTGGAGAAGATAAACTCTTCTGAAGTCATGTTCCTAACTGATATTAATAAAGTTTTTAAGCAATTGTCTAAGTATTTTAGGGAAACCCTCTCAGTCACGGCTTAAGGCTCTGGCCAAGCCCTAGCCCTGGCTGACTGGAGATGATACCGTCAGAGCCAGGTGTCTCTGCCTTACAAGTGTAATCAAGTCACTTTGACTTGTTGATATGATCTTATAAAAGCTGGACCCTCTTTCGAGGTAAACTTGGAAGTCCTGCCTAGGAAAGACTCTCCAAGTCTTATCTTTGAAACAGGACCTCCCAGCAGTTGCAGACTCTGAGTGGTGGTAAAGGTTTTAGACAACTTTACGTTGTTTCTCAAAGTTCAATCTGTTTAATCACTGTCTTCATGCATAGGACTAGTTATTGGGTGTTTTCATCTATCCCCCTGTTCATGAGAAAGATACTACTTTTGTGAAGAACTGAGCTTATTTGGTTCAAACAGTGGGCCAAACATGTTCTAATATTAGAAGCGTTTTGTTTCATAATTCTTATTTGTATAGAACAAAAAAGGAGGAATTGTGGGAAGAGATGGAATAAAGTTGAGTTCCAAGCTGTGAAACCTGCCTGCAGAGGCACATGGCAGCACAAAGGAGCACATGGCGGCAGAGAGAAGCTTGTCTCTACCAGACCCTGGGGGGAGGAGGTGTCACACAGCAGACACCTATGGAGAGGAGCCTGCCCTGGGAGCTGGCAGACGGGTGAACAGCGAGTGATCATCCCATAGAAAGAAGCGTGCTGCTGATGTGGCAACACAGGATGGGTCACGGGGTAGTGAGGTTTACTGTATAAGGAAATACTGTGCCTTAGAAAAGTGTATAAACCCAGCTCATTTCTTTGAATAAATGATTCCGATTCCCTGCTGGTCTGGGTCCGTGCCTCAATCGCCGACAAAGATGTGATTGGTTATTTAAAAAATAAAAAAGGCTTTAGTCTGATGCCTTTTCCTGGTCTTAAAATCAAGAGTCATACACGGTTAGAAAAGGGATTTTACCTTGGTATTTATTTTAAGGATCCTTAGGGTCACACATCCAGTCATATGCACCGAAATGCACCCCGCAAAATGCCCACCCCAAAAGATTGGGTATAATATTATAGGTCTTACTAATTAGCATATCTATCAAAGATTCCCCAATGAAAGGCTCAAGTGAGCCCCCCTCCCCAAGGAGCCTTCTCCTGGATGGTTCTATCTTAGTTTACAGAATGTGTTCTGGAGAGGACCTTGGGGTGTGGGACGCACTGATCCCTAGCAACAAAGCTTCTAAAATGTTTAATCTCTCAGCTTGACAAACAAGTCCAAGAGTGTCGGCAAAAAGCCCTAAGGAGACAGAAGTTGCAAAAAAGGTATAACGGGTATAAAAAAAAGGCAAAAAATCTTCATGGCATCAAGGCAATGGCATTACTTGCTGCCTAATTACTTGCTGCCAAATTCGATTATGTTGTAAGAGACGGTCCGAATTACAGCTATTGTTATTACTACAATTACAGCCCTGGCATTCTCTGTCCACATGATTGTCCCTTTTTCAGCTGCTTTAAGGACCTCATATTCATGCCAAGAAGATTTTTTGCCTTTTCTTTTATACTCCTGTTATACCTTTTTTGCAACTTCTGTATTCTTAGTGCTTTTTGCCTGCATTCTTGGACTTGTTTGTCAAGCTGAGAGACTAAACATTTTTGAAGCTTTGTTGCTAGGGATCAGTGCGTCCCACACCCCAAGGTCCTCTCCAGAACACATTCTGTAAACTAAGATAGAACCATCCAGGAGAAGGCTCCTTGGGGAGGGGGGCTCACTTGAGCCTTTCATTGGGGAATCTTTGATAGATATGCTAATTAGTAAGACCTATAATATTATACCCAATCTTTTGGGGTGGGCATTTTGCGGGGTGCATTTCGGTGCATATGACTGGACGTGTGACCCTAAGGATCCTTAAAATAAATACCAAGGTAAAATCCCTTTTCCTCTTCTAACCTTGTATGACTCTTGATTTTAAGACCAGGAAAAGGCATCACTTGCTGGCAGCTACGCAGGGACACTAAAGACCTTGAAACTCGCAGTCTTGGGTTAGAACACATCTTGTTTTGCCCCTCTCTTTGTCGGCAAATTACAGAGGGGCTGGAGCGGCGATCTAAGACTGACCAGGACTTCAGGACCCAGCACGGAAAGGCAGAAGCGCAGAAAGGGATGTGAGTGAAAAGGGGAACGATATTACCGATATTGTGCTAGCACTAGGGAAGGAGATCTTAGTTTACAGAATGTGTTCTGGAGAGGACCTTGGGGTCTGGGGCGCACTGATCCCTAGCTACAAAGCTTCTAAAATGTTTAGTCTCTCAGCTTGACAAACAAGTCCAAGAATGTAGGCAAAAAGCACTAAGAATACAGAAGTTGCAAAAAAGGTATAACAGGAGTATAAAAGAAAAGGCAAAATAATCTTCATGGTGTCATAGGTTAGCAAGCATAGTCCCGGAAGGGATGTCCTTGCTAAGGGGTGCTTACAGCTTCCTCTGGGACCTGATAGAACCTATCAGCTGGCCAGTTTGAATATGGACAATTCTTTAAGCCACTTAAAGTTGTGACCGCCTCTGTGATCCAAACTTAAGAATAGACAAACTCGCCCCCAAGCTCTCTCTCGTTTCCAGTGCTGGGACAGGCAGCTGTGGGGCCCGAGCAGGGCCCAGTGGGCCTGGCCCAGGCCCTGCTCGGGCCAGGTCGGGCCAGGCTACGGCTCCAGGATGACTCCCCTGCCCCCAGCAGGGCTGTGGGCAGCCAGAGTGGCTCGGACACGCCCCCCCCCCCCCCCCCCCCCCCCCCCCCAGCAGCCAAGATTTCAGCAAAGTGGCACCTCTGTCTGGCAGAGGTCAGGTGACCAACAGCAATAAGACACACAACTGCAAGGCCGAGGTGAGATTAACCCTTTTATTGCTGTGAAGAGCTGAAAACCTGAGGGAAGAGAAAGAGGAGATGCTTAAAGCTGAAAGTCTGTTGTGAAGCTATGATATATCAGAGTATCCCATTGTAATTTCATGAAGATATGGGGGGTGGAGTGTTCAGCTCATAAGCAAAAGCACCTGCGCTGAGATAGGCAGATGCTGACGCAGCTGTAATTTCATGAGAAGTTTGGACAGGGAGAGATGGACCAGATGAGGACTTTTGCTCCAAATGGGAAAGGAGAAAACCTCAGTTCCTGGAGATGCTCCCAGAGATAGTCCTAAAGATGAAGATGAGGAAGACTCTTTGCTCCCAGCGAAGGAGAAGGGCCTCTGTTTTTGTTTCTGAATGGCTCAACCTTAAAATTGTACCCCAAAAACCTTCAAGAGTGGACCCTTGAAAGCAGTTGTGGGAAAAGCTGTAAGTCGCGGGAAGGGACTCACATGCGAGCAGAGAACCAACCCGGGCGGCTGTCTCGTTGTGATAATGTTTTCATAGCACGAGCAAGAAGAGACTTCTCTTTCTAAATGGACTGAACAAGGTTATTATGGAAGGGGTAAACAGACTGAACATCTTAAGGGTTGTCTTTTTACATTGTCAATGGGAGACAGGAGGAAGGTGGGGGGAGGAGGAGAGTTCTGAAGGTGGTATAATTTTTTTCCCTTCTTTTAGGTCTGTTAATAAACTTCTTTACATTCTTTCAAGTTTGGTGCCTGCTTTGCATTTCTCCTAATTCTTATCTCACAGAAGATAAACAGTAATGAGTATTCTGGACCAAACCACTACACATGGCATCAAGGCAATGGCATTACTTGCTGCCGAATTCAATTATTTTGTAAGAGATGGTCTGAAGATCCCTCATCTGCCTCATGATCATCGCCGAGGACAGAGGTTGAACACAGGAGTTCCGACCTGCCTAAGGCGGGATGTCTGCCAAGTGTTGCCTGCAGGTGTGCCCGCTGGGAACTGGTACGCATTCCTGAGGAAATTTGTGCAGGTCACGGTGGACTGTGCCGTTCTTGCTGCCCAGGTAGGAAGGACTGTGCTGAAGTGGAAAGGAATGACCTGTCTTGTACACCTGTCCTATACCTGTTTCCCAAAGCAACGGGCCTCATAACAACAGCTGTAGATTTGCCCCACCTCTTGGGGAAAAGGGGGAGATGTGGGGATACAGCTAGAAAGCAGAAGCGAGAGCACTGCTAAACTCATGCCAGAAGTAGATGCACTAACACTGCTAGGCCGCGAACCATGGCAGGCAGTATAGTTAGCATAGGAGAAAGGCATGCTTGGTATGTACCTGTGATAGTTAGTGCTAGCTTGTAGTTTTGCAATGTTATTACAAAACATAGATATGGTCTTGGCCAGTGTCCCCTTGTTTCTAAAAAGGGCTATAAAGGACTTTCTGAAATAACTGAGATGAGATCTCCCCACGGAAAGAAGACAAATCTATTGGCAGCAGACCACGAGGACTTCGTCTCATTTGTTGGTAGCTATTATCCCCCTTTCTTCGTCTCTACTCTTTTACTTTGTTTTTCTTTCTCTCTCTCTCTTTCTTTCTCTCCTCTATCACATTACCGTGTTGTGGGTACTTAAAAAGGTGCACTGTTTTAATTAAAACTGAAATCCCTTGTGTCCTTTTGCACTCTGAGATCTATAAATGAACCATCATGACCCTCGCTTGTATTAGCAGATCGTGACACATGTCCAAAAGTAAAATCACTGGAACAAAAAGAGCAAACTGATAAGTCTGACACTTTATTGTGCCATTAATCGAGTCTCTCCTGATGGGAGAGAATTTGCTGAAAGTCCTTTCAAGGAGTTTAAAAGATAAAGTGAGACATCTTCTGTAGTTTCAATGCTTGCAGATAGTTGTTTATTAAGTCTTATCAGAGGAACTGAGCCACTAGCGTGACCCAGGTACAGCATGGAAGGAGGAAAAGTAGGAGTGAGACCGAGAGAGACTAATTATCAAGATTTACACAGCCTTTTAAAGACATTTTAACCAATAGTTACTAAAAACGTACATTATTTTTACTTTCTTACCAATTATTCAGTTACATGACTAGGAACTGTGGAATTTTCTATCCAATCAATCCAAACTACTTTTACTGCATAATATGGAGTGGTAGAAGAAGGAGAAGAAGGTCTAGAGAACAACAACAATCCTCCATTTTGATATTTTTTACTCTTATCTATTTACTATAAAGAGAAGCCTAAAACCTCTAAATTTTTCACCCTGTGACAATCTTACATAGTAGTCTATCACCTAATTCACACCACTGTATTTTCTAGTTGTTGTCTGACTGTTGATAATTTTTTCCAAGGTTTGAAGCTAAAAGAGTGTTGTTCAGGGGGGTAAGAACCCTTAAAAACAGGCAGAGAAATATTCTTGGCACTCTGGGTTCCTACAAAGGTGAACTGATCCAGTGTGAAAAACAGAAGCCTACGAAAACCCGGGGGAAAAAAAAAAGCAACTCAAATGCCCGATTCACAGACTGCCACTCTTGCAAAACTTTTTAAGGCACTCTCACTCCCTCCGCTGAACAATCAACTGGAGGAAATCCCACTGAAAATCTGTGGGAAACAACAAAAGTGGTGCAACAAGCACTTCATAGAATAAAAACTAAAACTCCACCTGAATAAATTAATGCAATTAACAACTTGTTTCACGCAGACCTTTTTTTGTTTTGTTTTGTTTTGTTTTGAGGAAATTTATTTCTTTTCTCTTTTCTAAGAATGTCAAACATCCCTGCATCGAAGATAAAGAAAGCAGTTTGAGGGCAGAGTAAGTGCAAGCAGCAAAATCACACCTAACTTTGATAACCATTTATTCCCATGGATGCTGTCACTTTGTGTTAGTCCCAAGAAGTTTTACTTCTTTTTAATAATGGGTCTAGTGGGCCAAATTTTCACTTTATAAGAGCCTACCAACACATGGGATGGAGCTGCATGAAAACCAATGAAATGTAAAGTGTCACCATAATTGCTTGCATTGTCAGTTTGTTAATGTTTGTAATTTGTTTGTGTTTTCATTGCAAGTGACTTGGTGAAAGATCAAATAGTAGTTAAAGCATTCTACGTATTCTTGAGCTTAATTTTTCTCTAACTTGTTTTGTCTTTTTACTGAAAAATGGTGTGGTTAAGGTCTTATGGACATATAATTTGTCTCAACCAATTTTATCCTGAGAGTTGGTATAAGAATTTATACATATTTGAAATCATACAAATATGTTCTAATCTTCCCAGTTCTGCCTCAGAAGACCTCAAAATTATTATAATTTAGCTAATTTTTTAAAATTTACTATTTAGTGAATTAAAGAATCTTGACAAAACACAAGCAAATGCTACATAAGAAATGATTGAATCCCCCTTCCTAAACCAGGAGGGTTTTTTGCAGCCATAGACTGCAAACAGGACATGAATAAAATACAGAAAAGCCTTCTACCAGCTCTTAAACTAAAGTGCTGTTCAATCTCATGCCATATGTCTTAAGAATGTACTTTATCTTTGCTTCACCTATTTATAGCACATTCTGCAATCTCAGATGGGGGTGCAGAATGTGATGAAGGCAATTTAGTCACTAAAATTCAAAGGAAAAAAAAAGGCTCCTTGGATTAATGAAACTAATTTTGAAAGAGAATTCATTTATTTTTTAATCCCATCAACAGTAAAGCCCCAGTTTCTAGTTTGTGTCAAGATTACATTACAACAGTGCTATAATCTGTCTCCCAGAAAACAGAGCACAGCCCTGATGTAAAGATATGTTTGCATGAGAACATTTTGTATGGAGATGCTTTGTGTGTTAATTTGTATCATAAAAACTAATCCTTCATAATGTATAAAATTATCCAGCAGAGTAAAAATGTTAATATAACAAAAACCGGATAAAGAAGCTACAACCAAAGAAGCCTCCCTGAAGATAACTGGCTAAGACTTTAAAGTGTAAGTTAAACCACTAAGATTAGATAAAGGGAAAACCCATTCTTTAATCATCTCAGGCCTAGGAAAACAAACAAACAAACAAACAAGGCTGAAAGAGGAGAAATACCCATAGATAATGAAATAACAGATCAAATGATCCCGTTAGTAGGAGATGTTGACATTCCAAAGAAATCAAAACGGGCTTCCCCAGTGATTATTGAACCCCTGGAAGGGGCACAACCAGTGTCAGTTAAGCAATATCCTCTAAAGCATGGAGCACTAGTAGAAATAAAAACAATAATTGCTAAATTTATTAATCAAGAGTTGTTGAGTATAGGTCTCCCTACAATACCCCAATTCTACCAATACAAAAGCCAAATGGAAATTATCTATTAGTTCAAGACCTGAGAGCAATAAATACAATATCAAGAACACTGCATCCTGTAGTAGCCAGTCCTTGCACTTTACTTACAAAATTACAAAATGACTGGGTGTGGTTTTCAGTTTTAGATTTAGAAGATACTTTCTTTTGTCTGCCGTTAGTTGAAAGCAGTCAGGAAATTTATGCCTTTGAATGGGAAAACCCCGAAACAGGGAAAAAAGCCAGCTTACATGGGCTGTATTGCAGCAAGGATTCCAAGAATAGCCCCACAAGAATTGGAGATCATTAGCTAAAGAACTGGAAGCCTGGACACTGCCACTTGGGGAAGGTACACTTCTGCAGTACATTGATGACCTACTAATAACAACAAGAACCCATGAAGACTGCAAGGAATGGGCTGTAAGTCTTTTAAATATTCTGGGACTAAGTGGATATAGGGTCTCCCCTGAAAAGGCTCAGCTAGTCCTCCAAAAAGTGAAATATGAACTGGCAGGAGGAGAGACAGCCTTGGAAAATAACAAGAAAGAGACAATTTGTCAAATGCCCCAGCCAACTACAATCAAAAACCAAAAAGCTAAGAACTTTTCTGGGAATGACAAAGTGTAAGTTATGGATCTACAGCTACAGACTAATTGTGAAACTCTTATACCAACTCCTAAAAGAAATGGAGGGGACCCACCTATGCTGGACACCAGAGACTAATAATGCATTTGTAACTCTGAAACGTGAGTTAATGCAAGCTCCATCATTGGGCATACTGGATATTAAACCTTTTCTGTTGTTTCCATATGAAAGGCAAGGACTGGCATTGGGACTTTTGGCACAGAAGCTAGGACTGTACAAAAGGCCAGTGGCTTATTTCTCCAAGCAGCTGGACGTGGTCAGCCAAGGATAGCCCGCCTGCCTGTGTGCAGTGGCAGCTGGGACCCTGAACACAGAGGAAGCCCTCAAGTTCACAATGGGGCAGCAGATAACCATTTTTGTCTCACATACAGCATCAGCAGTGATCACACAGAAAGGAAATCACTGGTTTACCCCATCTCGCTTCCTCAAACACCAAGCTGTCCTAACAGAATTGGAGGACGTGACTATCCAAGTAACTAACATCTTCAATCCAGCAGCTTACCTCCAGGGCAAGGCTGCTGAGGAGCCTGTACAGCATGACTGCATTGAAACCATGGAGGCAGTTTACTCTAGCCACCCAGACTTGAAGGACTCTCCACTAGAAAACGCAGACAACTGGTTCACTGATGAAAGCAGCTATGTCAAGAATGGTAAGTGGTTTGCTGGCTATGCAATTACAAGCACAGACGCTGTCATTGAAGCAAATCTGTTACCTGTGCGGGCATCAGCTCAAAAGGATGAAATAACAGCCCTAACTGGAGCCTTAGTATCAGCTGAAGGAAAACCTATCAACATTTGGACTGATTCCAAGTATGCTTTTGGAGCAGTACACACTCCCAGGGCTATTTGGAAAAAAAGAAGTTTATTGACCTGACAGAAGAAAGAAATCAAGCATGCTACTGAAATTCTACACTTGCTGGAAGCAGTGTTAAAACCTTCAAAGGTGGCTATAATGCACTGTAAAAGACACTCCCAAGGTAAAACCATCCCTTAACTGAGAAATGCTATGGCAGGCAAAACAGCAAAGGCAGTGGCTAGTAAGGTTAAAGTTCAAGCCCTAGCTTGAATCCCTTCTAGCATCCTTAGGAATAAAAAACCCCCACCATACGACACTGATGATTTAAATTGGATACAGGAAGAAAAGGGACAAGTAAGAACAGATGGGTGGGCTAAAATAAAAGATCTCATAGTCATACCCAGAAAACTGTTAAAATTATTTATCCAAAGCAAACGTTCTAAAACACATCAGGGAGTTGACACCTTACACAACCACTTAGAAGACAAAGTAATAGCACTGAAATTAAAGGAGACAAAGGAGGAAAAACAACCCTAATACCACTGTTAGGCTAAGCACAGAGACTATCCCTAAAAGAGTTTTACCAAGAGACGTGTGGCAAATTGACTTCTCTGAATTCCCTAGAAAAGGGACATACAAGTATCTCTTAGTCCTCACAAATACTTTTTCAGGTTGGCCAGAAGCTTTCCCTTGTAGAACAAACAAGGATAGAGAAATTGTTAAAGCTTTAGTACAAGAAATTCTTCCACGATTTGGGGGTACCGAGGGAAATGAATTCTGATAGGAGATCCCACTTTGTAGCCCAGGTAGTGCAAGGAGTGAGTCATCTAAGAAGTATACAGTGGCAACTACATACACCATATAGGCCACAAGCAAGTAGACAAGCAAAAAGGATGAATCACTTAATAAAGCAACAATTAGCCAAAATTGGTCAAAAAATGAATTTCTATTGGTATCAGGCTCTGCCCATGGCTTTGTTAAGCATTTAGGTCCAGAATTACAATCACTACACACTACAGTGGTTCATTGTCAACCACCACCACCTGATAAACCCGTTCATAATATGAATCCAAAAGACTGGGTTTATATTAAGTCTCTTTCCGGAAATCCACTCCAGAAAAAATGGGAAGGACCTTACAATATGGGACAAAACACAAACCTAGCATCAGATTACCTTAGATAACTCTTCTTGCAAGTTTAAAGAGATAGAAGAGAAACTTACAGCAACGTTACCCAACTTACCCTGGCTTAAGCAATTGTTTGTAATAGTTATTTGTGTTGTTACGTTCTTATTTACTGGTTGTATTAGTAGTTATTGTTATATGATATTAGGTGCTTAGTATCGCAATGCTTATGCTCAATGGCAAAAGCACAAACTTAGAAACAAGATTGAGAAGGGTACTTACTTTCAAGACATGCAAGGTTTGTAAAGAATTACAATCAATCAAGGAAAAGGGGGGATTGAGAAGGGGGATGATCCATAGTTAACTCATGTAAGCATGAGTAAGAACTATTAAGAGACAGCAAATGTTAATCACAAAACCTAAGTAGCAGGATTGGCCTTAATCTTGTCAAGATAAGAGGAACAGGATCTTTTGAAAACCAGCACAGAGACCGCTGAATCATCCAGCGAAGAACGGCGCATGCTCCAGAAAGAAAGGTAAAAAGTGCATTGTGACAAAGACTAGTGATCTTCATCAGAAAGACCCCCGAGGAAGAAGAGGAGCCTTCCTCAGTGCGACCACCAGAGTACAGAGCGCATGTGTGGCACGTATGCTAATGATATTAATGACTTCCCAGAAGTAATTTGTATAACCACTCCTATCCCAAGGAATGTGATGAATATTCATAAATTTTACACATAATGCTGGACTGTATGGACTGCTCTCTGTGTGTGTGTGTGTGTGTGTGTGTTAGGAGGAGCAATCCCTCACACACCCAGCGCCGAATAAAACAAATACCTGCTTCTCTGACTCTGTCTCTGAAGCATCTCTAGGCCTGGTTTTGGGCGATTCAAAATAGGTGAATACACATTACAACTACCCCTGAAGTTGTTGCGTAGGCAGATTTAAGAGGAAAGGATTTCATCTTCATCACTTTCCTTCTTTCTTTTGAAAATTTTGACAGAATTAGGAACTTTTAAAAAATCTGGTATCACTGATGCTCACCACTCCTCCAGTTAGACTACACTCACTTAGACTGTGCTGAGGACAACGAAGTCCAGAGCTTTGGATATCTCCCGCTTCTGCCCTAGGAATTGCTTCCAGTGCTGTACTTTTGCTCCAGCTGTGAAAGCAAACCAACAGAACCAAGGAAGTTCTTTTAGAATGAACCAAGGATTCCCACACAGTGCTAAGCCTAGCCCATTTCTCTTGAAGGCTACAACGGCAGTCATGGCAGTGAACACTGCTCTTCACTGGGCCATTCCTCTGAAAAAAACGTGCACCACCTCTCAACCTAAACCATTAAGCCTCCTGGTGATGCTGACTGACAAAGCGTCCAACTGCAGTTAGATTCCAACAGCTACTTCCAACGACCTGTCAACAGAGCTTTGCAGACTTGCAACAGTCCAACAAACTAAAGGGGCTGCTTTTCAAACATCATTGACTTACGTCCCTTTGCCAGGTTAAGTGAAGGTGGCCCGTCCACCTTGGTCAAAGTCAGTAGAATTTTGCCCCAATTTGCTGTCATGCAGCACATCATGACACGATCTCTAGGTGTTGATGCAAAAATTCCCACTGAAGTGCCAGTCGGTACATGACTTAAGGCTACCTACTCACAGAGTGTCCACTGCCACACCCATTTTCTGGCCACCTTTAAATGACTGAGCAGTCTTAATTTTTCAAGCATTCCTCAGGGTATGTTACCACCATCTCCTCCTTTCTGACGTTTAGGAACCTAATTTAAAAGTAGCACTAGCAATACCAGTTTATCCAAAATCCATTTGCTCCATCAACAAACTCCGAGCAAGTGCTGAAAATTAGTTTCAAGAATTTTACATATTTTTACAGTGAGCTTTTTGTTTGCTTGTTTGTTTTTAAAGCAGATGGAGTTGTATGCTGTTTCCCTGAGGCTACCAGGGGTGCGAAGCAGGCAGGCTGAGCCCCGGCATGGGCGGCACAGGGGACTCCGGGCGCTGACGGCTGCCACCAGCGCAGGCCAGGTCGCAACCAGCGGGCAGGGCTGCACCCCGCATCTGCCGCAACAGCTGCAGCTTCTGCAGCCTGAAACACAGCTGGCTCAGGGGTTTAAATCAAGAGCCAAAATATTTTGCTGGTCAATTTGGGGCAGATAAAGGTCATCACTTCTAGCATGGCATAAGCCTGCCACTACATTTCTGTGAAGGAAAATCACCTTGTTGGAGTGAAACTCCTGGGTAAAATACTGAAGCGTTTTCAGATTCATATTATCCTACATTTCTGTGACTTTCTTTTATACCTGCATTGTTTCATACTGCGGGTTTTGGGCACAGGTTCTTTGTACACTATTCTGGGAAAAAAAAAAAACGAAAAACAACATCCAACCCTCCCCCACCACCACTTCTTCCCCAGCCACAACCCTAACAAAACCAACCTGCAGTATTTCAAATGAGAACAAGCATAGATGGGACATAAAAAGATGGATCCTCCTTAGACATTTGTGCATGCAGTGCTCTGCAATCAACTCCTAAATTCTACTTCTTGTACACCAAATATTTGTCTTTGGAACTCCTTGTTCTCCACTCAAACCCTTCTGGCAGGGTAATCGAGGTAATACTCTACATATTTTTAGCACACACTGCACTAGTCAATTAAATCCAATGCACACGATAACTTGACTAACTGAGGCGGTGACAAGGTTGATTAAGACCTGTTCATGTCTTAATTTGGAGCTCTTCCAGCTGCTTGAAAAGTGAAGCCTTGGACATTGAAGGTTCAGACTAAGGAAAATCCAAAACATGGACAGCATCTC
The DNA here is from genome assembly GCF_020740725.1 of Corvus hawaiiensis. Classification (NCBI taxonomy): domain Eukaryota; kingdom Metazoa; phylum Chordata; class Aves; order Passeriformes; family Corvidae; genus Corvus; species Corvus hawaiiensis. The sequence continues at coordinate 13,058,688 of NC_063227.1, read as the reverse complement.
CCTTCTGCTGGAAGCCTTGAAGTCCACCACTGCAGTCTACAGCCTACACAGATCATCTGAGTATTGTAAAAGTTCTCCAAGGAAGAACAAGAACAAGGCTAATGCATGCACACAAACGCTGATCAAAAGCACTCGATGCTCTTGGACAAAAATAGGTAACCTTCACTTTTGGAAAGACAAGGTGGCTATGGTTGTCTCTACAGTACTAGTAGGAAAAAAACCCTGAAGTTTTGCAAAACCTCTTTTCAGGGGTTTGTTAACTTTTGTTAAGAATTGGGGAACACAGAGAGACCTGTCACTTTTTTGCAGAATGCCACAGAAACTACTTCTCCAACAGTCCAAGTAACCTTCTCTGCAAATACTGACCACATGCAGTTCTGGTTGATACAAACCCCCATTACCTAAGAAAGGAACAACTTGGCAAGCAGTTTGCAAAGATGAACAACTTAGCATGATTGCAGCCGATTACGTGCCCTGACCTTTTTTGCCTTTAGCTATGGATGCCATACCCTCCTACCCTCACACATGCCACTCAAAGCTCCTTGCGTGGAGCTCTCGCACCACATATGCCAGCACCTGTGCCAGCCAAGCTGCTGCCCCTCTTCAGCACCACCACACCTACCACAAGGTAACTGAATCGGAGGGAGGGAAAACGAGGTCGCCAGTGGAGGGAAGTTGCTCCCACTGACAGCTAAGCTCCAACTTCAGCGTCCCTTGCGTCCTTCCCAGGACGGGCAGGCGAACACCTCGGCGGAGCGCGGCGCTGGGCGGGAGCGGCCGACACGGAACCGAGCGCGCTCCCCACTCCCTCCCACCCGCACAGCTGAGGGGACCCCGGGTTCGCCAGAATCGGCCACATGCTGCACGGAGGGCAGCACGGCAAAGGCGGCCGCCCCTCGTCGCCCTGGGAAAGCTGGCCTTGGCTCCCCGCTCTCTCCACTGCAGTGCCAGCAGCCGCTCGCTGCAGCCGCCGCTGGCCGAAAGCCTGGCCGCGCACCGCCCGGCCGGCCCCGCCGCTCCGCGGGGTCACACGGCACCTGCTGTGGGCAGCCGCTGAGCGACAGAAAGCAGAAGCGCTCACCGCCGCGTCACTCGCCGCCCCGCTCGGGGACTCCTCTCCTCGCGCTACCACGGTGACCCCGGCCCACCCTGCCTTCCCCGTCGCCTGCGGCGCAACGCGTGTGCTCCGTGCCACGAGGCACGCGTGCGGCCGGGCCCTGCCGAGCCGCGGGAAGAGCCGGGGCACAGCCCGGGCGGGAGAGCCCCCGGCGAGGCTGAGCGGGCGGCGAGCATGGCCGAGCGTGAGCGCGCCAGGCGGGGGGCGGCCGGCGGCGTGACGGAGAGCTAGATGGAGGCGGCAGCACCACGCGGCGTAAAATAGCTAATCGTGCCGCAGATGCCCGCTCCGCAGCCCCTTGGCTGCTGTTGAGAGGGGCCCCGGCCCTGGCCGCGGCGGTAGCGAGGTGGCTCCACAGCCCGCGGGCACCGCCCTGGCAGGGCAGGGGAGGGCTGCGGGCAACCCCGGGGCCGCGCAGCCATCTGTAACGCATGGTGGGAGCTGCCGGGAATTATTTTACACCCCCCAGAGTCCTGAGGAGGCGCACGGGGACCCCGCGGCAGGTGTCTGACATTAGGGAAAACTAATCCACGATGCCAGGGGTTAATGTCCGAAAAGGAGACAGAGGAGTCCTGTAACATTCTTCGACTACAGGGAGAGGCCATGGGGCTTTTCCCATGGGGTCTCTCAAACGATTGCGGGACGCAGCCCCCTTTTTATGCCAAGTTGCCAGCCACGGCACCCTCTTCCTTTTCCCCACTGGCTGAGGTACTCAGGAGGTACAGACTTCCCGAAGTGCCTACTCTATGCCCCCCTCAAATATGCACCCCCCTTTTGGTATTGAAAAGAAAGAAAAAGAAACTATTCCTAATTCTATTAAGTCTTTGTTGCCTTGCTTTAGGTTCAGGAATTTAACATGGCCTTGATTAATCAACAGTCTCTGTTGATTAATAACAGTTCTAGAGAACTAATCGTTTCTTCTGTTACTTCACTACCCATAAGTTCCTAGCCTTGTCTACAGGCAGATTCACACGGTCTGTTTGTAAAGACTCATTCATCTCATTCCTTTTAATCCCTCCTCTTTTTATTTTATCTCTATTTGTCTTTACAAACCTTAATTACCATTGATTAAAATTTTTCTTCTTGAGTCTTCTTGGGTTTTGCTATTATTCGCAGTGACATCCTTTTTCTGTCCTTTTGTAGTCATTTCTGGATCAGGTAGGCATGGCTGCTAGCAGCATCCCCTTGACCACCTGCTGAAAGAGCTGCACTCAGCAAGGTGTCACACATGGTCAAAAGATTAGAGTTGCTATAGCATATAAGAGGAGAAATCGTATTCGTTTAGCCCATAGCTGGCCAGTTAACCACGAAAACATGTCCCATTCCCAACCTTTCCATGTTTGGACAGGTCCATGAGCTGACTTTATTTCCTTTGTTATTTGTTTGACCACTTTTCTGCTGTCATCTGTTTGCAAACAGCAGCTCGAGTCATTTGACTTCCCACAAACTCCTCCTTCTTCTGCTAACAGATAATTTAATACCATCCAATGTTGAAATACCACTTTCCTCATTTAAGTGGGTTGGTCAGCAAGAAAGTCAAGAGCTGTGGCTGTCTGGTTGGTTATTATTTCTGAGACAGCTTGTAACCTAATTATCCCATTCAAATGATAAATGGGTCCCCAGGCATCTGGGATTAATTCCTTAGGATTCCAAGTGGCTCGTCCATGGTGTTGTGTAACTCGTTCTGGTGGCCATTCATCTTTTCCCCATTTGGGGGTGCTCCCTCCAGCCAGGGCTGCATCAGTTGACTGCTTTTCTCTAATTAAATCATCACAGATTTTGATTCCTAAGCGATTTCCTGAACTTGTGGCAGCAAAAAGAGCAATGGTCTAATATACCCCATATACCATATTGCTGACCAGTTTGGAGGTAACCTGAGCTAAGCATGTTGGCCACAAATGCAATAATGTCCTTTCAAAGGCCGTGTTCCATTAGCAAAGGGGCCTTCCTACCCTTGGTCATCAATTGGTGGGTCAAAATACAGCAGCGGGTTTCCCAGGCCTAACAGTCCTCCGACAATAGTTGCCCCACCATAAGGGTCACAGTATTTGCATTTCCAAGCTCCCACACGGGGTTCCCATCTACATTGACACCTGCAAGCTGTTTGGTTGGATTTGGAGCAGAACTCACTAAGAGGGTTTGAGTTCCAGTCCGGTGTTGCCATTCCCACTGATAATCATGAACAACACGTCTTCTACTTGTGGAATTTTCGTGGGGACAGCTTAAAAATAGGTGGTCAAAAAAACCCCTTGTCCCTCCCCATTGCTTTACAGGCTTCCAAATATTTTTGGTAAGTGGGGTAAGAACACCTAACCCAGCTACAATTAGAGAGCTTAACAGGTATTTGATTGCATTTGCCTTGATATTTGGAACAATTGTAAGGAGGGCAATTGGGAGTCCAAACCCAATTGTTTAAACCCAGAGGGAAAGTCAATTCACAAACGCCTTTTCCTACATAGACACTCTCTGTCCTATTTAGGCAATAAGTGCCTGTTTGAGAAGAATGAAGTGGCCGTGAACTTCCTTCTTTGGCCCAAAATCCTATCCCATTATGGCCCTCACGTTGACCCACCATTTAGGTTCAGCTGGGCTAGCCAACCATGGCCACTCTTCAGATCCTCCTGGCCCTCCACAGAGCCAGAAATTGCTAAGGTTAAAAACTTTTGCTACTTCTTCTCCTAAGGCTGCAAATTGATTCTCCCACTCCTGGCCTAAACTTAGCTGACCATATAAAAGTAGAATTATTAAGGAAAATATTTTAATAGTGTGATCTAATTAGCTAGTCTAATTTTCATGTTGTCTTCTGCACTACCTGTGGCAATTGAAGACACAAGAAACCACTTAATGTAAAACAATGGCCACAAGTATTAGCCCCCCAGTGAGTGGAGATTCTAGAGGAGGGATGCCCATACAGACTATTTCAGCAGATGGTTGGAGGATAGGACCGCAGGGCTTCCTCCAATGTCGAAGCACTGGCTACTGCTCCGGCCCACTCCTGCAGAGTGTCAGTCACGGCCTCCCGGCCTTCTCCTCCAGCTGAGATGTGCAAATCTCCAAGGCTTCAGAGACCTTGACCTGAGTGTGAAGGGTCCACCTGTGTTCAAGCTGTCTTGATGGCTGTTTCTGTCGTCACTGACACTTGGAATGGGCCGTGCCACTTCACCACCACTGGTGCTTCTTTCTACTCCTTAACTAGGACTCAATCTCCTGGCTGGATGTTATAAGCAGCAAAGTCCAAAGGTGGGGTCTGTGCCAGCTGAGCTTCCTGTTGAAGGGGTTTCACAAGAAGCAGTATCCTGGCCATGTATGGTTTTAAATATACATCACTTGCCTCTACCCCCCCATTAGGTTGAGAATTAGCAGGGTAATTCCAAACAACAATTGAAAGGGGGATAACTGAATCTCTCTTCTGGGTTAGGCCCTCATTCTCGCCAAAGCCAATGTCCAAAGGCCTACCCATGGCACCTTGGTTTCTATTATCAGCTTCAAAAGGTGTTTATTTCTCGATTCATTGTTTTCTACCCGAGCCAAGCTCTGGGAGTTCCAGGGCCTATGGAGGTTCCATTGTATTCCTAAAGAAGCCATAACCCCTTGAAGGATCTTTCCTGTAAAATGAGTACCCCTATCTATTGCTTCTACAATCCTGTCTCTTGGAATTATTTGTTCCAAAAATGCCTTAATAACTGATCCTGTCGTTGCTGAAGCAGTTGGAAATGCTTCTGGCCATCTTGCTAGCTGACATACAAGTACCAGAAGATATTAAGCCTTCCCACTTGGGGCATCTCAGGAAAATCCGCCTGGCATCTTTGGAAGGGACATACAGCCCAAGGCCTCCCTCCCCTGGCAAGTTGCTTTGTAACTTGGCTGTTTGCTTTAGCACAGATCAAGCAACCTTCAACAGCTCGTTTTGCCAATCTAAAAAGACCCACAGCAGCATACATCTTGAGGAAGGCTTCTGCCAATCCTTAGGAAGTGCAAGGACTGTCTTCACGGAGTTGTTTTAATATTGGTAGGGGCAAAGCTTCTGGTATCTATTGTTTGCCATCCCTTGGAAACTAATTATCGACTTTTTTCTCTGCCACACTGCTTTGAACTATATCTCGAACTACTCTGGTAGAAAAGACAGCTTCCTGGGCAGTGATTGAGTCACTGGGAGCAAATGGGGATCTTGGAGAGTTCTGGCAAAAGTGTTGCTTTCTGAGTTTCTTCATCTACCAAAAAGGAGACAGTGGCGTCCTGTAACATTCTTCAACTACAGGGAGAGGCCATGGGGCTTTTCCCATGCAGTCTCTCAAATGACTGTGGGACACAGCTCCCAGTTTATGCTAAGTTCCTGGCCATAACACCCTCTTGCTTTTCCCCTTTGGCTGAGGTACTCAGGAGATACAGACTTCCTGAACTGCCTACACTACTGCAAGAGCTTCTCCCCTGGCACACTTCGCTGAGAGAGAGCTACGTGGGCAGTGTGGACTCAGCAAAACCGAAAGGGTGCCTGTTGGGAATTGTTAAAGGATCAGGGACATGGATCATTCATAGAATTATGGGATCAATAAAAGAACTGTAGCAAGAGCCTGCAAGCAAAAGGCCTATGTGAGAAAGACTCTCCATGAGAAAATTCTTGTGTGAGTACCAAGCCTGAGAAACAAAGAGGGAGTTTTGAAACGATGCAGCTGTCCTGATAAGATGTGTTAACCGGGAGAAAAGGGAGGTAAACTTTGAATTCTTTTAATCATAACATAACTGTAGAAGCTTGCCAATGTAAGTCCAATTATGTAGAAGTAGAAATGTGCTTTGATAAGCTTTAAGCCACTTAAGAGTTAACAAGCTGGTATACTATATAAGTGCCATTGGATTGCTAATAAACGGAGTTTTGCTCTTATCAACCATATTGGTTTGGACTGCATTCCTCCCGCCGCCGGAGTCCCGGGACTTCTCTTCTTTTTACAATTCCAATAGGTGCCCTTGTAGCTGGAGCCGAGGAAAGAAGCCGTGCACGGTACACCATGGCTGCGTGCAGCACTCCCACGGAAAAGCGGCAAAGTTCAATGCAGTCACTCGCCTTCTCTTCCATCTGGACAACATAAGGCAAAGAACGAAGCCGCAGAGCACCGAGCTTGCATGTGCAGTGCACCGAATTGCAGAAGTCCAGCAAGGGCTCGTTCACAATCCCGGTCGGCTGAGAGCGTTCTCGCTTCTCCCAAAAGGACCGCACAGCCGTAGCGCTTCATCCTGCAGCGTGCACATAGGCACTTTCCCAGTCATTCAGTGTTGTAGAGTCCCTGCAGCTAGAGCTCAGCCAGGAGCACGTGTGAAAGCAGAAGGCGTTCCTAAAGCACCCTTTCTCCAAGCAGCCTTCGGAAGGCACACACCACATTGTGCCTATGTGCCTTTCTTCTAGGACAGACGTCCGCCTTGCTTTCACTCTCGCGGCTCCCTTGGCAGCCTCCAGCAGCTGCTCTCATGGAGAATGGCCGTAGAAGTAAAAGCCAGTGCTGGGCTGCACCTCTGCCTTCCTCATGTAAGGATGACCAAACTTACCGGTGCACTCTGTAATACCATCCTCCACTGCGTCCTTCCATCGTGTTCTCCGAAACTCGGAGACGGAAGGGAAGTGCAAAGGCTTCCACAGACAGCTGCAAGAGGACTAGGCACCAGCAGCAGCACAAGTACCTGCTGTGGAACTTCCTCTTTCCCAAGGCTATAAGGTGAATTCAGCAGGCAGGAGAGTGGCAGCCACACTTGTCTTGCAGCTCGTACGCCGCAAACCCGAGCCCGGAGTTCCACGGCTTCGTTCTTCGCTTTTTCAAAGTCAGAATTTCTTCTCAGATAGACGTGCCATCCCATTATGCACTCTCGCAGCTCCATTGCCCACTTGCAGCAGCTGCTACCAAAGAAAAAGGCTCCAGTAGAAAAAGCCACTGCTGGGCTGCACTTTCCCTTTGCCTCATGTCAAGCACCAGAAACTGTCCGCGGCACTCTGTATTTCCATTCTCGACCGTATCTGCCACTGTCATCTCTGCATCTCCAAGCATCAAGCTGGGCACAATTCTTTCCAGGGAAAGCTGGAAGAGAAATAGGTAGCAGCACAAGTAGCCGCAGGTTGAACTTTCTGTTTTCAAGTGCTAACGCGAATCCGCAAAGAAGCGAGTGACGGCCACGCTTGCCCTTGCAGCCCGTGCGATGCGCACAGCAGCTCCGTGCTCTGCCTTCATTCTTATGCTCTTCGGACCAGGTCGTGCTTTCATTCTGCCGGAGTTGAACCATCGTCTACTTGGCGCACAGAGCACTCTGCCGGCAGCGAAATGCTCCAGCCGACTGCTTCCGCTGAACCACACCTGGGCTATGCACTTTCCCTCGCAGCAACATACACCAGCACATTTGGTCGTTCTTCTCATAGAAATGTAAAGGGAAAGATTCTCAGCTATGTCTGTCACAGAGACCAGTTTTAGGTCAACAAGCTCACGCAGAGCTTACCCGCGATGCGTGGAAACCTGTATTTGCACCACAGTCCAGTGACAGCCCTCTTTCCTTTCCAGCCTGCACAGCGCCGGCAGATCGCGGTGCTTTCTGCACCTGCCTTCTCACTTCCCAGTACCACCGCCAAGCTTACAGCCTTGCAGGGAGCGAAGAGGCAGATAGGCGTCTCGCCCAGAAGAACGTGCCAGGACGAAAAGATGGTCTTCCGTTCTCCTGCTCCTTGCCCGAATTGTGGTGCTGTGTTGAAAGTCTTGCCCAGCGAAAGGCTACTCCAGCAAGTGTTTCTCTCCTGATGCAATTGGCTGAGCGAGAGCTACACGGACAGTTTAGACTCTGAGAAACAGCAAGAAAATGCTTGTAGTACATCGAGCTGAGGAAAATCCCTGCACAGCACACTGTGGCTGCGTGCAGTGTTCACGCTGAAGAGCGGCAAAGCTCCAAGCCATGGCTGGGCTTCACTTCTGTCCAGAGCACAGGAGGCGAAGAACGAAGCAGCTGGGCACCGGGCTCATGTACTCAGGGGAGCCAATTTCAAATGTGCAGCCAAGAGCTGCTTCACAAGCACATTCAGCTGAGAATGCTCTGGCTGCTTCAGAAAGGAAGGCGCAGCCCTTGCACTCCTGGACACAAGCTGGGCAGAAGCAGGTTCCTAAACCTTCAGTGCTGCAGAGTGCATGCACCTTGAGCACACGCAGAAGGACGCGTCCTGAAAGAAGGCGTTCTTCAAGTACCCCCCTCCTCCAGGCAGCCTTGAAACTGAGCACAACACACTGCGCCTCGGCAGCTTCCTTCTCACATAGACGGACCGTCCCCTTCTTCACTCTCGCAGCTCCCTTGCCCACTTGCAGCAGCTGCTGCCAAAGAAAAAGGCTCCGGAAGTCAAAGCCTCTGCTGGGCTGCACTTTCCCCTTGCCTCACGTCAAAGCACCAGAAACTCTCGGCTGCACTCTGTATTTCCAGTCTCCGCTGCATCTACCACTGTCATCTCTGCATCTCCAAGCATCAAGCTGGGCACAATTCTTTCCAGGGAAAGCTGGAAGAGAAATAGGTAGCAGCACAAGTAGCCGCAGGTTGAACTTTCTGTTTTCAAGTGCTAACGTGAATCCGCACACAAGCGAGGGACAGCCACGCTTCCTCTTGCAGCCCGTGCGATGTGCACAGCAGCTCCGTGCTCTGCCTTCATTCTTATGCTCTTCGGACCATGTCGTGCCTTCATTCTGCCGGAGTTGAACCATCGTCTACTTGGCGCACAGAGCACTCTGCCGGCAGCGAAGTGCTCCAGCCGACTGCTTCTGCTGAACCACGCCTGGAATATGCACTTTCCCTCGCAGCGACATACACCAGCATACTCGGTCTTTCTTCTCGTCCAAATGTAAAGGGAAAGAGCCTCAGCTATGTCTGGCACAGAGAACAGTTTTAGGTCAACAAGCTTACCCGGAGCTTACCCTCGACTCGTGGAAACCTGTATTTGCAGCACATCCTAGTGGTAGCCCTCTTTCCTCTCCAGCCTGCACAGCGCCGGCAGATCGCGGTGCTCTCTGCACCTGCCTTCTCACTTGCAAGTACCACCGCCAAGCTTACAGCCTGCAGGGAGCGAAGATGCGGATAGGCGTGTCGCACACAAGAACATGCCAGGACGAAAAGATGGTCTTCCTTTCTCCTGCTCCTTGCCCGAATTGTGGTGCTGTGCGGAAAGTCTTGCCCAGCGAAAAGCTACTCCAGCAAGTGTTTCTCTCCTGACGCATTTCGCTGAGCGAGAGCTACACGGACAGTTTGGACTCGGTGAAACAGCAAGAAAATGCTTGTCCGTCGAGCTGAAGGAAAATCCCTGCACAGCACACTGTGGCTGCGTGCAGTGTTCACGCTGAAGAGCGGCAAAGCTCCAAGCCATGGCTGGGCTTCAGTTCTGTCCAGAGCACAGAAGGCGAAGAACGAAGCAGCTGGGCACCGGGCTCATGTACTCAGGGGAGCCAATTTCAAATGTGCAGCCAAGAGCTGCTTCACAAGCACATTCAGCTGAGAATGCTCTGGCTGCTTCAGAAAGGAAGGCGCAGCCCTTGCACTCCTGGACACAAGCTGGGCAGAAGCAGGTTCCTAAACCTTCCGTGCTGCAGAGTGCATGCACCTTGAGCACACGCAGAAGGACGCGTCCTGAAAGAAGGCGTTCTTCAAGTACCCCCCTCCTCCAGGCAGCCTTGAAACTGAGCACAACACACTGCGGCTCGGCAGCTTCCTTCTCACATAGACAGACCGTCCCCTTGTTCACTCTCGCAGCTCCCTTGCCCACTTGCAGCAGCTGCTGCCAAAGAAAAAGGCTCCAGAAGTCAAAGCCTCTGCTGGGCTGCACTTTCCCCTTGCCTCACGTCAAAGCACCAGAAACTCTCGGCTGCACTCTGTATTTCCAGTCTCCGCTGCATCTACCACTGTCATCTCTGCATCTCCAAGCATCAAGCTGGGCACAATTCTTTCCAGGCAAAGCTGGAAGAGAAATAGGTAGCAGCACAAGTAGCCGCAGGTTGAACTTTCTGTTTTCAAGTGCTAACGTGAATCCGCACACAAGCGAGAGGCAGCCACACTTCCTCTTGCAGCCTGTGCCATGCGCATACCAGCTCCATGCTCTGCGCCTTCATTGTGCCTGAGTGGAACCCGTGTCTACTTCTGGCACAGAGAGCACGGTGCCGGCAGAGAAATGCTCCAGGCTGCTGCCTCTGCCCAAACACGCCTGGGCTCTGCACTTTCTCTCTCAGCGCTAGGTAGCAGCACATTCGGTCTGCCTTGTAGCCTGAATCTGAACGGAAAGATTCTCAGCTAAGTCTCGGCACAGAGAACAGTTTTAGGTCAACGAGCTTACCCGGAGCTTACCCTCGACGCGTGGAAACCTGTATTTGCAGCACATCCGAGTGGTAGTCCTCTTTCCTTTCCAGCCTGCACAGCGCCGGCAGATCGCGGTGCTCTCTGCACCTGCCTTCCCACTTCCCAGTACCACCGCCAAGCTTACAGCCTTGCAGGGAGCCAAGACGCGGATAAGCGTCTCGCCCAGAAGAAGGTGCCAGGACGAAAAGATGGTCCTCCTTTCTCCTGCTCCTTGCCCGAATTGTGGTGCTGTGCGGAAAGTCTTGCCCAGCGAAAAGCTACTCCAGCAAGTGTTTCTCTCCAAACGCAGTTCGCTGAGCGAGAGCTACACGGACAGTTTGGACTCGGTGAAACAGCAAGAAAATGCTTGTCCGTCGAGCTGAAGGAAAATCCCTGCACAGCACACTGTGGCTGCGTGCAGTGTTCACGCTGAAGAGCGGCAAAGCTCCAAGCCATGGCTGGGCTTCACTTCTGTCCAGAGCACAGGAGGCGAAGAACGAAGCAGCTGGGCACCGGGCTCATGTACTCAGGGGAGCCAATTTCAAATGTGCAGCCAAGAGCTGCTTCACAAGCACATTCAGCTGAGAATGCTCTGGCTGCTTCAGAAAGGAAGGCGCAGCCCTTGCACTCCTGGACACAACCACGCCAGAAGCAGGTTCCTAAACCTTCCGTGCTACAGAGTGCATGCACCTTGAGCACACGCAGAAGGACGCGTCCAGAAAGAAGGCGTTCTTCAAGTACCCCCCTCCTCCAGGCAGCCTTGAAACTGAGCACAACACACTGCCGCTCGGCAGCTTCCTTCTCACATAGACGGACCGTCCCCTTCTTCACTCTCGCAGCTCCCTTGCCCACTTGCAGCAGCTGCTGCCAAAGAAAAAGGCTCCAGAAGTCAAAGCCTCTGCTGGGCTGCACTTTCCCCTTGCCTCACGTCAAAGCACCAGAAACTCTCGGCTGCACTCTGTATTTCCAGTCTCCGCTGCATCTACCACTGTCATCGCTGCATCTCCAAGCATCAAGCTGGGCACAATTCTTTCCAGGGAAAGCTGGAAGAGAAATAGGTAGCAGCACAAGTAGCCGCAGGTTGAACTTTCTGTTTTCAAGTGCTAACGTGAATCCGCATACAAGCGAGAGGCAGCCACGCTTCCTCTTGCAGCCTGTGCCATGCGCATACCAGCTCCGTGCTCTGCGCCTTCATTGTGCCTGAGTGGAACCCGTGTCTACTTCTGGCACAGAGAGCACGGTGCCAGCAGAGAAATGCTCCAGGCTGCTGCCTCTGCCCAAACACGCCTGGGCTCTGCACTTTCTCTCTCAGCGCTAGGGAGCAGCACATTCGGTCTGCCTTGTAGCCTGAATCTGAACGGAAAGATTCTCAGCTAAGTCTCGGCACAGAGAACAGTTTTAGGTCAACGAGCTTACCCGGAGCTTACCCTCGACGCGTGGAAACCTGTATTTGCAGCACATCCTAGTGGTAGCCTTCTTTCCTTTCCAGCCTGCACAGCGCGCAGTGCACATATCGCGGTGCTCTCTGCACCTGCCTTCCCACTTCCCAGTACCACCGCCAAGCTTACAGCCTTGCAGGGAGCGAAGTGGCGGATAGGCGTCTCGCCCAGAAGAAGGTGCCAGGACGAAAAGATGGTCCTCCTTTCTCCTGCTCCTTGCCCGAATTGTGGTGCTGTGTTGAAAGTCTTGCCCAGCGAAAAGCTACTCCAGCAAGTGTTTCTCTCCTGACGCATTTCACTGAGCGAGAGCTACATGGACAGTTTGGACTCGGTGAAACAGCAAGAAAATGCTTGTCCGTCGAGCTGAAGGAAAATCCCTGCACAGCACACTGTGGCTGCGTGCAGTGTTCACGCTGAAGAGCGGCAAAGCTCCAAGCCATGGCTGGGCTTCACTTCTGTCCAGAGCACAGGAGGCGAAGAACGAAGCAGCTGGGCACCGGGCTCATGTACTCAGGGGAGCCAATTTCAAATGTGCAGCCAAGAGCTGCTTCACAAGCACATTCAGCTGAGAATGCTCTGGCTGCTTCAGAAAGGAAGGCGCAGCCCTTGCACTCCTGGACACAAGCTGGGCAGAAGCAGGTTCCTAAACCTTCCGTGCTGCAGAGTGCATGCACCTTGAGCACACGCAGAAGGACGCGTCCAGAAAGAAGGCGTTCTTCAAGTACCCCCCTCCTCCAGGCAGCCTTGAAACTGAGCACAACACACTGCGCCTCGGCAGCTTCCTTCTCACATAGACGGACCGTCCCCTTCTTCACTCTCGCACCTCCCTTGCCCACTTGCAGCAGCTGCTGCCAAAGAAAAAGGCTCCGGAAGTCAAAGCCTCTGCTGGGCTGCACTTTCCCCTTGCCTCACGTCAAAGCACCAGAAACTCTCGGCTGCACTCTGTATTTCCAGTCTCCGCTGCATCTACCACTGTCATCTCTGCATCTCCAAGCATCAAGCTGGGCACAATTCTTTCCAGGGAAAGCTGGAAGAGAAATAGGTAGCAGCACAAGTAGCCGCAGGTTGAACTTTCTGTTTTCAAGTGCTAACGTGAATCCGCACACAAGCGAGGGACAGCCACGCTTCCTCTTGCAGCCCGTGCGCTGTGCACAGCAGCTCCGTGCTCTGCCTTCATTCTTATGCTCTTCGGACCATGTCGTGCCTTCATTCTGCCGGAGTTGAACCATCGTCTACTTGGCGCACAGAGCACTCTGCCGGCAGCGAAGTGCTCCAGCCGACTGCTTCTGCCGAACCACGCCTGGAATATGCACTTTCCCTCGCAGCGACATACACCAGCATACTCGGTCTTTCTTCTCGTCCAAATGTAAAGGGAAAGAGCCTCAGCTAAGTCTCGGCACAGAGAACAGTTTTAGGTCAACGAGCTTACCCGGAGCTTACCCTCGACGCGTGGAAACCTGTATTTGCAGCACATCCTAGTGGTAGCCCTCTTTCCTCTCCAGCCTGCACAGCGCCGGCAGATCGCGGTGCTCTCTGCACCTGCCTTCTCACTTGCAAGTACCACCGCCAAGCTTACAGCCTGCAGGGAGCGAAGATGCGGATAGGCGTGTCGCACACAAGAACATGCCAGGACGAAAAGATGGTCTTCCTTTCTCCTGCTCCTTGCCCGAATTGTGGTGCTGTGCGGAAAGTCTTGCCCAGCGAAAAGCTACTCCAGCAAGTGTTTCTCTCCAAACGCAGTTCGCTGAGCGAGAGCTACACGGACAGTTTGGACTCGGTGAAACAGCAAGAAAATGCTTGTCCGTCGAGCTGAAGGAAAATCCCTGCACAGCACACTGTGGCTGCGTGCAGTGTTCACGCTGAAGAGCGGCAAAGCTCCAAGCCATGGCTGGGCTTCACTTCTGTCCAGAGCACAGGAGGCGAAGAACGAAGCAGCTGGGCACCGGGCTCATGTACTCAGGGGAGCCAATTTCAAATGTGCAGCCAAGAGCTGCTTCACAAGCACATTCAGCTGAGAATGCTCTGGCTGCTTCAGAAAGGAAGGCGCAGCCCTTGCACTCCTGGACACAAGCTGGGCAGAAGCAGGTTCCTAAACCTTCAGTGCTGCAGAGTGCATGCACCTTGAGCACACGCAGAAGGACGCGTCCTGAAAGAAGGCGTTCTTCAAGTACCCCCCTCCTCCAGGCAGCCTTGAAACTGAGCACAACACACTGCGGCTCGGCAGCTTCCTTCTCACATAGACAGACCGTCCCCTTGTTCACTCTCGCAGCTCCCTTGCCCACTTGCAGCAGCTGCTGCCAAAGAAAAAGGCTCCAGAAGTCAAAGCCTCTGCTGGGCTGCACTTTCCCCTTGCCTCACGTCAAAGCACCAGAAACTCTCGGCTGCACTCTGTATTTCCAGTCTCCGCTGCATCTACCACTGTCATCTCTGCATCTCCAAGCATCAAGCTGGGCACAATTCTTTCCAGGCAAAGCTGGAAGAGAAATAGGTAGCAGCACAAGTAGCCGCAGGTTGAACTTTCTGTTTTCAAGTGCTAACGTGAATCCGCACACAAGCGAGAGGCAGCCACACTTCCTCTTGCAGCCTGTGCCATGCGCATACCAGCTCCATGCTCTGCGCCTTCATTGTGCCTGAGTGGAACCCGTGTCTACTTCTGGCACAGAGAGCACGGTGCCGGCAGAGAAATGCTCCAGGCTGCTGCCTCGGCCCAAACACGCCTGGGCTCTGCACTTTCTCTCTCAGCGCTAGGGAGCAGCACATTCGGTCTGCCTTGTAGCCTGAATCTGAACGGAAAGATTCTCAGCTAAGTCTCGGCACAGAGAACAGTTTTAGGTCAACGAGCTTACCCGGAGCTTACCCTCGACGCGTGGAAACCTGTATTTGCAGCACATCCGAGTGGTAGCCCTCTTTCCTTTCCAGCCTGCACAGCGCCGGCAGATCGCGGTGCTCTCTGCACCTGCCTTCCCACTTCCCAGTACCACCGCCAAGCTTACAGCCTTGCAGGGAGCCAAGACGCGGATAAGCGTCTCGCCCAGAAGAAGGTGCCAGGACGAAAAGATGGTCCTCCTTTCTCCTGCTCCTTGCCCGAATTGTGGTGCTGTGCGGAAAGTCTTGCCCAGCGAAAAGCTACTCCAGCAAGTGTTTCTCTCCAAACGCAGTTCGCTGAGCGAGAGCTACACGGACAGTTTGGACTCGGTGAAACAGCAAGAAAATGCTTGTCCGTCGAGCTGAAGGAAAATCCCTGCACAGCACACTGTGGCTGCGTGCAGTGTTCACGCTGAAGAGCGGCAAAGCTCCAAGCCATGGCTGGGCTTCACTTCTGTCCAGAGCACAGGAGGCGAAGAACGAAGCAGCTGGGCACCGGGCTCATGTACTCAGGGGAGCCAATTTCAAATGTGCAGCCAACAGCTGCTTCACAAGCACATTCAGCTGAGAATGCTCTGGCTGCTTCAGAAAGGAAGGCGCAGCCCTTGCACTCCTGGACACAAGCTGGGCAGAAGCAGGTTCCTAAACCTTCCGTGCTGCAGAGTGCATGCACCTTGAGCACACGCAGAAGGACGCGTCCAGAAAGAAGGCGTTCTTCAAGTACCCCCCTCCTCCAGGCAGCCTTGAAACTGAGCACAACACACTGCGCCTCGGCAGCTTCCTTCTCACATAGACGGACCGTCCCCTTCTTCACTCTCGCAGCTCCCTTGCCCACTTGCAGCAGCTGCTGCCAAAGAAAAAGGCTCCGGAAGTCAAAGCCTCTGCTGGGCTGCACTTTCCCCTTGCCTCACGTCAAAGCACCAGAAACTCTCGGCTGCACTCTGTATTTCCAGTCTCCGCTGCATCTACCACTGTCATCTCTGCATCTCCAAGCATCAAGCTGGGCACAATTCTTTCCAGGGAAAGCTGGAAGAGAAATAGGTAGCAGCACAAGTAGCCGCAGGTTGAACTTTCTGTTTTCAAGTGCTAACGTGAATCCGCACACAAGCGAGGGACAGCCACGCTTCCTCTTGCAGCCCGTGCGCTGTGCACAGCAGCTCCGTGCTCTGCCTTCATTCTTATGCTCTTCGGACCATGTCGTGCCTTCATTCTGCCGGAGTTGAACCATCGTCTACTTGGCGCACAGAGCACTCTGCCGGCAGCGAAGTGCTCCAGCCGACTGCTTCTGCCGAACCACGCCTGGAATATGCACTTTCCCTCGCAGCGACATACACCAGCATACTCGGTCTTTCTTCTCGTCCAAATGTAAAGGGAAAGAGCCTCAGCTAAGTCTCGGCACAGAGAACAGTTTTAGGTCAACGAGCTTACCCGGAGCTTACCCTCGACGCGTGGAAACCTGTATTTGCAGCACATCCTAGTGGTAGCCCTCTTTCCTCTCCAGCCTGCACAGCGCCGGCAGATCGCGGTGCTCTCTGCACCTGCCTTCTCACTTGCAAGTACCACCGCCAAGCTTACAGCCTGCAGGGAGCGAAGATGCGGATAGGCGTGTCGCACACAAGAACATGCCAGGACGAAAAGATGGTCTTCCTTTCTCCTGCTCCTTGCCCGAATTGTGGTGCTGTGCGGAAAGTCTTGCCCAGCGAAAAGCTACTCCAGCAAGTGTTTCTCTCCAAACGCAGTTCGCTGAGCGAGAGCTACACGGACAGTTTGGACTCGGTGAAACAGCAAGAAAATGCTTGTCCGTCGAGCTGAAGGAAAATCCCTGCACAGCACACTGTGGCTGCGTGCAGTGTTCACGCTGAAGAGCGGCAAAGCTCCAAGCCATGGCTGGGCTTCACTTCTGTCCAGAGCACAGGAGGCGAAGAACGAAGCAGCTGGGCACCGGGCTCATGTACTCAGGGGAGCCAATTTCAAATGTGCAGCCAAGAGCTGCTTCACAAGCACATTCAGCTGAGAATGCTCTGGCTGCTTCAGAAAGGAAGGCGCAGCCCTTGCACTCCTGGACACAAGCTGGGCAGAAGCAGGTTCCTAAACCTTCAGTGCTGCAGAGTGCATGCACCTTGAGCACACGCAGAAGGACGCGTCCTGAAAGAAGGCGTTCTTCAAGTACCCCCCTCCTCCAGGCAGCCTTGAAACTGAGCACAACACACTGCGGCTCGGCAGCTTCCTTCTCACATAGACAGACCGTCCCCTTGTTCACTCTCGCAGCTCCCTTGCCCACTTGCAGCAGCTGCTGCCAAAGAAAAAGGCTCCAGAAGTCAAAGCCTCTGCTGGGCTGCACTTTCCCCTTGCCTCACGTCAAAGCACCAGAAACTCTCGGCTGCACTCTGTATTTCCAGTCTCCGCTGCATCTACCACTGTCATCTCTGCATCTCCAAGCATCAAGCTGGGCACAATTCTTTCCAGGCAAAGCTGGAAGAGAAATAGGTAGCAGCACAAGTAGCCGCAGGTTGAACTTTCTGTTTTCAAGTGCTAACGTGAATCCGCACACAAGCGAGAGGCAGCCACACTTCCTCTTGCAGCCTGTGCCATGCGCATACCAGCTCCATGCTCTGCGCCTTCATTGTGCCTGAGTGGAACCCGTGTCTACTTCTGGCACAGAGAGCACGGTGCCGGCAGAGAAATGCTCCAGGCTGCTGCCTCGGCCCAAACACGCCTGGGCTCTGCACTTTCTCTCTCAGCGCTAGGGAGCAGCACATTCGGTCTGCCTTGTAGCCTGAATCTGAACGGAAAGATTCTCAGCTAAGTCTCGGCACAGAGAACAGTTTTAGGTCAACGAGCTTACCCGGAGCTTACCCTCGACGCGTGGAAACCTGTATTTGCAGCACATCCGAGTGGTAGCCCTCTTTCCTCTCCAGCCTGCACAGCGCCGGCAGATCGCGGTGCTCTCTGCACCTGCCTTCTCACTTGCAAGTACCACCGCCAAGCTTACAGCCTGCAGGGAGCGAAGATGCGGATAGGCGTGTCGCACACAAGAACATGCCAGGACGAAAAGATGGTCTTCCTTTCTCCTGCTCCTTGCCCGAATTGTGGTGCTGTGCGGAAAGTCTTGCCCAGCGAAAAGCTACTCCAGCAAGTGTTTCTCTCCTGACGCATTTCGCTGAGCGAGAGCTACACGGACAGTTTGGACTCGGTGAAACAGCAAGAAAATGCTTGTCCGTCGAGCTGAAGGAAAATCCCTGCACAGCACACTGTGGCTGCGTGCAGTGTTCACGCTGAAGAGCGGCAAAGCTCCAAGCCATGGCTGGGCTTCAGTTCTGTCCAGAGCACAGAAGGCGAAGAACGAAGCAGCTGGGCACCGGGCTCATGTACTCAGGGGAGCCAATTTCAAATGTGCAGCCAAGAGCTGCTTCACAAGCACATTCAGCTGAGAATGCTCTGGCTGCTTCAGAAAGGAAGGCGCAGCCCTTGCACTCCTGGACACAAGCTGGGCAGAAGCAGGTTCCTAAACCTTCCGTGCTGCAGAGTGCATGCACCTTGAGCACACGCAGAAGGACGCGTCCTGAAAGAAGGCGTTCTTCAAGTACCCCCCTCCTCCAGGCAGCCTTGAAACTGAGCACAACACACTGCGGCTCGGCAGCTTCCTTCTCACATAGACAGACCGTCCCCTTCTTCACTCTCGCAGCTCCCTTGCCCACTTGCAGCAGCTGCTGCCAAAGAAAAAGGCTCCAGAAGTCAAAGCCTCTGCTGGGCTGCACTTTCCCCTTGCCTCACGTCAAAGCACCAGAAACTCTCGGCTGCACTCTGTATTTCCAGTCTCCGCTGCATCTACCACTGTCATCTCTGCATCTCCAAGCATCAAGCTGGGCACAATTCTTTCCAGGGAAAGCTGGAAGAGAAATAGGTAGCAGCACAAGTAGCCGCAGGTTGAACTTTCTGTTTTCAAGTGCTAACGTGAATCCGCACACAAGCGAGGGACAGCCACGCTTCCTCTTGCAGCCCGTGCGATGTGCACAGCAGCTCCGTGCTCTGCCTTCATTCTTATGCTCTTCGGACCATGTCGTGCCTTCATTCTGCCGGAGTTGAACCATCGTCTACTTGGCGCACAGAGCACTCTGCCGGCAGCGAAGTGCTCCAGCCGACTGCTTCTGCCGAACCACGCCTGGAATATGCACTTTCCCTCGCAGCGACATACACCAGCATACTCGGTCTTTCTTCTCGTCCAAATGTAAAGGGAAAGAGCCTCAGCTATGTCTGGCACAGAGAACAGTTTTAGGTCAACAAGCTTACCCGGAGCTTACCCTCGACGCGTGGAAACCTGTATTTGCAGCACATCCTAGTGGTAGCCCTCTTTCCTCTCCAGCCTGCACAGCGCCGGCAGATCGCGGTGCTCTCTGCACCTGCCTTCTCACTTGCAAGTACCACCGCCAAGCTTACAGCCTGCAGGGAGCGAAGATGCGGATAGGCGTGTCGCACACAAGAACATGCCAGGACGAAAAGATGGTCTTCCTTTCTCCTGCTCCTTGCCCGAATTGTGGTGCTGTGCGGAAAGTCTTGCCCAGCGAAAAGCTACTCCAGCAAGTGTTTCTCTCCTGACGCATTTCGCTGAGCGAGAGCTACACGGACAGTTTGGACTCGGTGAAACAGCAAGAAAATGCTTGTCCGTCGAGCTGAAGGAAAATCCCTGCACAGCACACTGTGGCTGCGTGCAGTGTTCACGCTGAAGAGCGGCAAAGCTCCAAGCCATGGCTGGGCTTCAGTTCTGTCCAGAGCACAGAAGGCGAAGAACGAAGCAGCTGGGCACCGGGCTCATGTACTCAGGGGAGCCAATTTCAAATGTGCAGCCAACAGCTGCTTCACAAGCACATTCAGCTGAGAATGCTCTGGCTGCTTCAGAAAGGAAGGCGCAGCCCTTGCACTCCTGGACACAAGCTGGGCAGAAGCAGGTTCCTAAACCTTCCGTGCTGCAGAGTGCATGCACCTTGAGCACACGCAGAAGGACGCGTCCAGAAAGAAGGCGTTCTTCAAGTACCCCCCTCCTCCAGGCAGCCTTGAAACTGAGCACAACACACTGCGCCTCGGCAGCTTCCTTCTCACATAGACGGACCGTCCCCTTCTTCACTCTCGCAGCTCCCTTGCCCACTTGCAGCAGCTGCTGCCAAAGAAAAAGGCTCCGGAAGTCAAAGCCTCTGCTGGGCTGCACTTTCCCCTTGCCTCACGTCAAAGCACCAGAAACTCTCGGCTGCACTCTGTATTTCCAGTCTCCGCTGCATCTACCACTGTCATCTCTGCATCTCCAAGCATCAAGCTGGGCACAATTCTTTCCAGGGAAAGCTGGAAGAGAAATAGGTAGCAGCACAAGTAGCCGCAGGTTGAACTTTCTGTTTTCAAGTGCTAACGTGAATCCGCACACAAGCGAGGGACAGCCACGCTTCCTCTTGCAGCCCGTGCGCTGTGCACAGCAGCTCCGTGCTCTGCCTTCATTCTTATGCTCTTCGGACCATGTCGTGCCTTCATTCTGCCGGAGTTGAACCATCGTCTACTTGGCGCACAGAGCACTCTGCCGGCAGCGAAGTGCTCCAGCCGACTGCTTCTGCCGAACCACGCCTGGAATATGCACTTTCCCTCGCAGCGACATACACCAGCATACTCGGTCTTTCTTCTCGTCCAAATGTAAAGGGAAAGAGCCTCAGCTAAGTCTCGGCACAGAGAACAGTTTTAGGTCAACGAGCTTACCCGGAGCTTACCCTCGACGCGTGGAAACCTGTATTTGCAGCACATCCTAGTGGTAGCCCTCTTTCCTCTCCAGCCTGCACAGCGCCGGCAGATCGCGGTGCTCTCTGCACCTGCCTTCTCACTTGCAAGTACCACCGCCAAGCTTACAGCCTGCAGGGAGCGAAGATGCGGATAGGCGTGTCGCACACAAGAACATGCCAGGACGAAAAGATGGTCTTCCTTTCTCCTGCTCCTTGCCCGAATTGTGGTGCTGTGCGGAAAGTCTTGCCCAGCGAAAAGCTACTCCAGCAAGTGTTTCTCTCCAAACGCAGTTCGCTGAGCGAGAGCTACACGGACAGTTTGGACTCGGTGAAACAGCAAGAAAATGCTTGTCCGTCGAGCTGAAGGAAAATCCCTGCACAGCACACTGTGGCTGCGTGCAGTGTTCACGCTGAAGAGCGGCAAAGCTCCAAGCCATGGCTGGGCTTCACTTCTGTCCAGAGCACAGGAGGCGAAGAACGAAGCAGCTGGGCACCGGGCTCATGTACTCAGGGGAGCCAATTTCAAATGTGCAGCCAACAGCTGCTTCACAAGCACATTCAGCTGAGAATGCTCTGGCTGCTTCAGAAAGGAAGGCGCAGCCCTTGCACTCCTGGACACAAGCTGGGCAGAAGCAGGTTCCTAAACCTTCAGTGCTGCAGAGTGCATGCACCTTGAGCACACGCAGAAGGACGCGTCCTGAAAGAAGGCGTTCTTCAAGTACCCCCCTCCTCCAGGCAGCCTTGAAACTGAGCACAACACACTGCGGCTCGGCAGCTTCCTTCTCACATAGACAGACCGTCCCCTTGTTCACTCTCGCAGCTCCCTTGCCCACTTGCAGCAGCTGCTGCCAAAGAAAAAGGCTCCAGAAGTCAAAGCCTCTGCTGGGCTGCACTTTCCCCTTGCCTCACGTCAAAGCACCAGAAACTCTCGGCTGCACTCTGTATTTCCAGTCTCCGCTGCATCTACCACTGTCATCTCTGCATCTCCAAGCATCAAGCTGGGCACAATTCTTTCCAGGCAAAGCTGGAAGAGAAATAGGTAGCAGCACAAGTAGCCGCAGGTTGAACTTTCTGTTTTCAAGTGCTAACGTGAATCCGCACACAAGCGAGAGGCAGCCACACTTCCTCTTGCAGCCTGTGCCATGCGCATACCAGCTCCATGCTCTGCGCCTTCATTGTGCCTGAGTGGAACCCGTGTCTACTTCTGGCACAGAGAGCACGGTGCCGGCAGAGAAATGCTCCAGGCTGCTGCCTCGGCCCAAACACGCCTGGGCTCTGCACTTTCTCTCTCAGCGCTAGGGAGCAGCACATTCGGTCTGCCTTGTAGCCTGAATCTGAACGGAAAGATTCTCAGCTAAGTCTCGGCACAGAGAACAGTTTTAGGTCAACGAGCTTACCCGGAGCTTACCCTCGACGCGTGGAAACCTGTATTTGCAGCACATCCGAGTGGTAGCCCTCTTTCCTTTCCAGCCTGCACAGCGCCGGCAGATCGCGGTGCTCTCTGCACCTGCCTTCCCACTTCCCAGTACCACCGCCAAGCTTACAGCCTTGCAGGGAGCCAAGACGCGGATAAGCGTCTCGCCCAGAAGAAGGTGCCAGGACGAAAAGATGGTCCTCCTTTCTCCTGCTCCTTGCCCGAATTGTGGTGCTGTGCGGAAAGTCTTGCCCAGCGAAAAGCTACTCCAGCAAGTGTTTCTCTCCAAACGCAGTTCGCTGAGCGAGAGCTACACGGACAGTTTGGACTCGGTGAAACAGCAAGAAAATGCCTGTCCGTCGAGCTGAAGGAAAATCCCTGCACAGCACACTGTGGCTGCGTGCAGTGTTCACGCTGAAGAGCGGCAAAGCTCCAAGCCATGGCTGGGCTTCACTTCTGTCCAGAGCACAGGAGGCGAAGAACGAAGCAGCTGGGCACCGGGCTCATGTACTCAGGGGAGCCAATTTCAAATGTGCAGCCAAGAGCTGCTTCACAAGCACATTCAGCTGAGAATGCTCTGGCTGCTTCAGAAAGGAAGGCGCAGCCCTTGCACTCCTGGACACAACCACGCCAGAAGCAGGTTCCTAAACCTTCCGTGCTACAGAGTGCATGCACCTTGAGCACACGCAGAAGGACGCGTCCAGAAAGAAGGCGTTCTTCAAGTACCCCCCTCCTCCAGGCAGCCTTGAAACTGAGCACAACACACTGCGGCTCGGCAGCTTCCTTCTCACATAGACGGACCGTCCCCTTCTTCACTCTCGCAGCTCCCTTGCCCACTTGCAGCAGCTGCTGCCAAAGAAAAAGGCTCCAGAAGTCAAAGCCTCTGCTGGGCTGCACTTTCCCCTTGCCTCACGTCAAAGCACCAGAAACTCTCGGCTGCACTCTGTATTTCCAGTCTCCGCTGCATCTACCACTGTCATCGCTGCATCTCCAAGCATCAAGCTGGGCACAATTCTTTCCAGGGAAAGCTGGAAGAGAAATAGGTAGCAGCACAAGTAGCCACAGGTTGAACTTTCTGTTTTCAAGTGCTAACGTGAATCCGCACACAAGCGAGAGGCAGCCACGCTTCCTCTTGCAGCCTGTGCCATGCGCATACCAGCTCCGTGCTCTGCGCCTTCATTGTGCCTGAGTGGAACCCGTGTCTACTTCTGGCACAGAGAGCACGGTGCCAGCAGAGAAATGCTCCAGGCTGCTGCCTCTGCCCAAACACGCCTGGGCTCTGCACTTTCTCTCTCAGCGCTAGGGAGCAGCACATTCGGTCTGCCTTGTAGCCTGAATCTGAACGGAAAGATTCTCAGCTATGTCTCGGCACAGAGAACAGTTTTAGGTCAACGAGCTTACCCGGAGCTTACCCTCGACGCGTGGAAACCTGTATTTGCAGCACATCCTAGTGGTAGCCTTCTTTCCTTTCCAGCCTGCACAGCGCGCAGTGCACATATCGCGGTGCTCTCTGCACCTGCCTTCCCACTTCCCAGTACCACCGCCAAGCTTACAGCCTTGCAGGGAGCCAAGACGCGGATAGGCGTCTCGCCCAGAAGAAGGTGCCAGGACCAAAAGATGGTCCTCCTTTCTCCTGCTCCTTGCCCGAATTGTGGTGCTGTGTTGAAAGTCTTGCCCAGCGAAAAGCTACTCCAGCAAGTGTTTCTCTCCTGACGCATTTCACTGAGCGAGAGCTACATGGACAGTTTGGACTCGGTGAAACAGCAAGAAAATGCTTGTCCGTCGAGCTGAGGAAAATCCCTGCACAGCACACTGTGGCTGCGTGCAGTGTTCACGCTGAAGAGCGGCAAAGCTCCAAGCCATGGCTGGGCTTCACTTCTGTCCAGAGCACAGGAGGCGAAGAACGAAGCAGCTGGGCACCGGGCTCATGTACTCAGGGGAGCCAATTTCAAATGTGCAGCCAACAGCTGCTTCACAAGCACATTCAGCTGAGAATGCTCTGGCTGCTTCAGAAAGGAAGGCGCAGCCCTTGCACTCCTGGACACAAGCTGGGCAGAAGCAGGTTCCTAAACCTTCAGTGCTGCAGAGTGCATGCACCTTGAGCACACGCAGAAGGACGCGTCCAGGAAGAAGGCGTTCTTCAAGTACCCCCCTCCTCCAGGCAGCCTTGAAACTGAGCACAACACACTGCGGCTCGGCAGCTTCCTTCTCACATAGACGGACCGTCCCCTTCTTCACTCTCGCAGCTCCCTTGCCCACTTGCAGCAGCTGCTGCCAAAGAAAAAGGCTCCGGAAGTCAAAGCCTCTGCTGGGCTGCACTTTCCCCTTGCCTCACGTCAAAGCACCAGAAACTCTCGGCTGCACTCTGTATTTCCAGTCTCCGCTGCATCTACCACTGTCATCTCTGCATCTCCAAGCATCAAGCTGGGCACAATTCTTTCCAGGGAAAGCTGGAAGAGAAATAGGTAGCAGCACAAGTAGCCGCAGGTTGAACTTTCTGTTTTCAAGTGCTAACGTGAATCCGCACACAAGCGAGGGACAGCCACGCTTCCTCCTGCAGCCCGTGCGATGTGCACAGCAGCTCCGTGCTCTGCCTTCATTCTTATGCTCTTCGGACCATGTCGTGCCTTCATTCTGCCGGAGTTGAACCATCGTCTACTTGGCGCACAGAGCACTCTGCCGGCAGCGAAGTGCTCCAGCCGACTGCTTCTGCTGAACCACGCCTGGAATATGCACTTTCCCTCGCAGCGACATACACCAGCATACTCGGTCTTTCTTCTCGTCCAAATGTAAAGGGAAAGAGCCTCAGCTATGTCTGGCACAGAGAACAGTTTTAGGTCAACAAGCTTACCCGGAGCTTACCCTCGACGCGTGGAAACCTGTATTTGCAGCACATCCTA
The DNA here is from genome assembly GCF_020740725.1 of Corvus hawaiiensis. NCBI lineage: Eukaryota > Metazoa > Chordata > Aves > Passeriformes > Corvidae > Corvus > Corvus hawaiiensis. The sequence goes on along the minus strand of NC_063227.1, from coordinate 13,033,867 downwards.
GTGGTAGCCCTCTTTCCTCTCCAGCCTGCACAGCGCCGGCAGATCGCGGTGCTCTCTGCACCTGCCTTCTCACTTGCAAGTACCACCGCCAAGCTTACAGCCTGCAGGGAGCGAAGATGCGGATAGGCGTGTCGCACACAAGAACATGCCAGGACGAAAAGATGGTCTTCCTTTCTCCTGCTCCTTGCCCGAATTGTGGTGCTGTGCGGAAAGTCTTGCCCAGCGAAAAGCTACTCCAGCAAGTGTTTCTCTCCAAACGCAGTTCGCTGAGCGAGAGCTACACGGACAGTTTGGACTCGGTGAAACAGCAAGAAAATGCTTGTCCGTCGAGCTGAAGGAAAATCCCTGCACAGCACACTGTGGCTGCGTGCAGTGTTCACGCTGAAGAGCGGCAAAGCTCCAAGCCATGGCTGGGCTTCACTTCTGTCCAGAGCACAGGAGGCGAAGAACGAAGCAGCTGGGCACCGGGCTCATGTACTCAGGGGAGCCAATTTCAAATGTGCAGCCAAGAGCTGCTTCACAAGCACATTCAGCTGAGAATGCTCTGGCTGCTTCAGAAAGGAAGGCGCAGCCCTTGCACTCCTGGACACAAGCTGGGCAGAAGCAGGTTCCTAAACCTTCAGTGCTGCAGAGTGCATGCACCTTGAGCACACGCAGAAGGACGCGTCCTGAAAGAAGGCGTTCTTCAAGTACCCCCCTCCTCCAGGCAGCCTTGAAACTGAGCACAACACACTGCGGCTCGGCAGCTTCCTTCTCACATAGACAGACCGTCCCCTTGTTCACTCTCGCAGCTCCCTTGCCCACTTGCAGCAGCTGCTGCCAAAGAAAAAGGCTCCAGAAGTCAAAGCCTCTGCTGGGCTGCACTTTCCCCTTGCCTCACGTCAAAGCACCAGAAACTCTCGGCTGCACTCTGTATTTCCAGTCTCCGCTGCATCTACCACTGTCATCTCTGCATCTCCAAGCATCAAGCTGGGCACAATTCTTTCCAGGCAAAGCTGGAAGAGAAATAGGTAGCAGCACAAGTAGCCGCAGGTTGAACTTTCTGTTTTCAAGTGCTAACGTGAATCCGCACACAAGCGAGAGGCAGCCACACTTCCTCTTGCAGCCTGTGCCATGCGCATACCAGCTCCATGCTCTGCGCCTTCATTGTGCCTGAGTGGAACCCGTGTCTACTTCTGGCACAGAGAGCACGGTGCCGGCAGAGAAATGCTCCAGGCTGCTGCCTCGGCCCAAACACGCCTGGGCTCTGCACTTTCTCTCTCAGCGCTAGGGAGCAGCACATTCGGTCTGCCTTGTAGCCTGAATCTGAACGGAAAGATTCTCAGCTAAGTCTCGGCACAGAGAACAGTTTTAGGTCAACGAGCTTACCCGGAGCTTACCCTCGACGCGTGGAAACCTGTATTTGCAGCACATCCGAGTGGTAGCCCTCTTTCCTTTCCAGCCTGCACAGCGCCGGCAGATCGCGGTGCTCTCTGCACCTGCCTTCCCACTTGCCAGTACCACCGCCAAGCTTACAGCCTTGCAGGGAGCCAAGACGCGGATAAGCGTCTCGCCCAGAAGAAGGTGCCAGGACGAAAAGATGGTCCTCCTTTCTCCTGCTCCTTGCCCGAATTGTGGTGCTGTGCGGAAAGTCTTGCCCAGCGAAAAGCTACTCCAGCAAGTGTTTCTCTCCAAACGCAGTTCGCTGAGCGAGAGCTACACGGACAGTTTGGACTCGGTGAAACAGCAAGAAAATGCTTGTCCGTCGAGCTGAAGGAAAATCCCTGCACAGCACACTGTGGCTGCGTGCAGTGTTCACGCTGAAGAGCGGCAAAGCTCCAAGCCATGGCTGGGCTTCACTTCTGTCCAGAGCACAGGAGGCGAAGAACGAAGCAGCTGGGCACCGGGCTCATGTACTCAGGGGAGCCAATTTCAAATGTGCAGCCAAGAGCTGCTTCACAAGCACATTCAGCTGAGAATGCTCTGGCTGCTTCAGAAAGGAAGGCGCAGCCCTTGCACTCCTGGACACAACCACGCCAGAAGCAGGTTCCTAAACCTTCCGTGCTACAGAGTGCATGCACCTTGAGCACACGCAGAAGGACGCGTCCAGAAAGAAGGCGTTCTTCAAGTACCCCCCTCCTCCAGGCAGCCTTGAAACTGAGCACAACACACTGCCGCTCGGCAGCTTCCTTCTCACATAGACGGACCGTCCCCTTCTTCACTCTCGCAGCTCCCTTGCCCACTTGCAGCAGCTGCTGCCAAAGAAAAAGGCTCCAGAAGTCAAAGCCTCTGCTGGGCTGCACTTTCCCCTTGCCTCACGTCAAAGCACCAGAAACTCTCGGCTGCACTCTGTATTTCCAGTCTCCGCTGCATCTACCACTGTCATCTCTGCATCTCCAAGCATCAAGCTGGGCACAATTCTTTCCAGGGAAAGCTGGAAGAGAAATAGGTAGCAGCACAAGTAGCCGCAGGTTGAACTTTCTGTTTTCAAGTGCTAACGTGAATCCGCACACAAGCGAGAGGCAGCCACACTTCCTCTTGCAGCCTGTGCCATGCGCATACCAGCTCCATGCTCTGCGCCTTCATTGTGCCTGAGTGGAACCCGTGTCTACTTCTGGCACAGAGAGCACGGTGCCGGCAGAGAAATGCTCCAGGCTGCTGCCTCTGCCCAAACACGCCTGGGCTCTGCACTTTCTCTCTCAGCGCTAGGTAGCAGCACATTCGGTCTGCCTTGTAGCCTGAATCTGAACGGAAAGATTCTCAGCTAAGTCTCGGCACAGAGAACAGTTTTAGGTCAACGAGCTTACCCGGAGCGTACCCTCGACGCGTGGAAACCTGTATTTGCAGCACATCCGAGTGGTAGCCCTCTTTCCTTTCCAGCCTGCACAGCGCGCAGTGCACATATCGCGGTGCTCTCTGCACCTGCCTTCCCACTTCCCAGTACCACCGCCAAGCTTACAGCCTTGCAGGGAGCGAAGTGGCGGATAGGCGTGTCGCACACAAGAACGTGCCAGGACGAAAAGATGGTCTTCCTTTCTCCTGCTCCTTGCCCGAATTGTGGTGCTGTGTTGAAAGTCTTGCCCAGCGAAAAGCTACTCCAGCAAGTGTTTCTCTCCTGACGCATTTCACTGAGCGAGAGCTACATGGACAGTTTGGACTCGGTGAAACAGCAAGAAAATGCTTGTCCGTCGAGCTGAGGAAAATCCCTGCACAGCACACTGTGGCTGCGTGCAGTGTTCACGCTGAAGAGCGGCAAAGCTCCAAGCCATGGCTGGGCTTCACTTCTGTCCAGAGCACAGGAGGCGAAGAACGAAGCAGCTGGGCACCGGGCTCATGTACTCAGGGGAGCCAATTTCAAATGTGCAGCCAAGAGCTGCTTCACAAGCACATTCAGCTGAGAATGCTCTGGCTGCTTCAGAAAGGAAGGCGCAGCCCTTGCACTCCTGGACACAAGCTGGGCAGAAGCAGGTTCCTAAACCTTCCGTGCTGCAGAGTGCATGCACCTTGAGCACACGCAGAAGGACGCGTCCAGAAAGAAGGCGTTCTTCAAGTACCCCCCTCCTCCAGGCAGCCTTGAAACTGAGCACAACACACTGCGGCTCGGCAGCTTCCTTCTCACATAGACGGACCGTCCCCTTCTTCACTCTCGCACCTCCCTTGCCCACTTGCAGCAGCTGCTGCCAAAGAAAAAGGCTCCGGAAGTCAAAGCCTCTGCTGGGCTGCACTTTCCCCTTGCCTCACGTCAAAGCACCAGAAACTCTCGGCTGCACTCTGTATTTCCAGTCTCCGCTGCATCTACCACTGTCATCTCTGCATCTCCAAGCATCAAGCTGGGCACAATTCTTTCCAGGGAAAGCTGGAAGAGAAATAGGTAGCAGCACAAGTAGCCGCAGGTTGAACTTTCTGTTTTCAAGTGCTAACGTGAATCCGCACACAAGCGAGGGACAGCCACGCTTCCTCTTGCAGCCCGTGCGCTGTGCACAGCAGCTCCGTGCTCTGCCTTCATTCTTATGCTCTTCGGACCATGTCGTGCCTTCATTCTGCCGGAGTTGAACCATCGTCTACTTGGCGCACAGAGCACTCTGCCGGCAGCGAAGTGCTCCAGCCGACTGCTTCTGCCGAACCACGCCTGGAATATGCACTTTCCCTCGCAGCGACATACACCAGCATACTCGGTCTTTCTTCTCGTCCAAATGTAAAGGGAAAGAGCCTCAGCTAAGTCTCGGCACAGAGAACAGTTTTAGGTCAACGAGCTTACCCGGAGCTTACCCTCGACGCGTGGAAACCTGTATTTGCAGCACATCCGAGTGGTAGCCCTCTTTCCTTTCCAGCCTGCACAGCGCCGGCAGATCGCGGTGCTCTCTGCACCTGCCTTCCCACTTCCCAGTACCACCGCCAAGCTTACAGCCTTGCAGGGAGCCAAGACGCGGATAAGCGTCTCGCCCAGAAGAAGGTGCCAGGACGAAAAGATGGTCCTCCTTTCTCCTGCTCCTTGCCCGAATTGTGGTGCTGTGCGGAAAGTCTTGCCCAGCGAAAAGCTACTCCAGCAAGTGTTTCTCTCCAAACGCAGTTCGCTGAGCGAGAGCTACACGGACAGTTTGGACTCGGTGAAACAGCAAGAAAATGCTTGTCCGTCGAGCTGAAGGAAAATCCCTGCACAGCACACTGTGGCTGCGTGCAGTGTTCACGCTGAAGAGCGGCAAAGCTCCAAGCCATGGCTGGGCTTCAGTTCTGTCCAGAGCACAGGAGGCGAAGAACGAAGCAGCTGGGCACCGGGCTCATGTACTCAGGGGAGCCAATTTCAAATGTGCAGCCAAGAGCTGCTTCACAAGCACATTCAGCTGAGAATGCTCTGGCTGCTTCAGAAAGGAAGGCGCAGCCCTTGCACTCCTGGACACAAGCTGGGCAGAAGCAGGTTCCTAAACCTTCAGTGCTGCAGAGTGCATGCACCTTGAGCACACGCAGAAGGACGCGTCCTGAAAGAAGGCGTTCTTCAAGTACCCCCCTCCTCCAGGCAGCCTTGAAACTGAGCACAACACACTGCGCCTCGGCAGCTTCCTTCTCACATACACGGACCGTCCCCTTCTTCACTCTCGCAGCTCCCTTGCCCACTTGCAGCAGCTGCTGCCAAAGAAAAAGGCTCCGGAAGTCAAAGCCTCTGCTGGGCTGCACTTTCCCCTTGCCTCACGTCAAAGCACCAGAAACTCTCGGCTGCACTCTGTATTTCCAGTCTCCGCTGCATCTACCACTGTCATCTCTGCATCTCCAAGCATCAAGCTGGGCACAATTCTTTCCAGGGAAAGCTGGAAGAGAAATAGGTAGCAGCACAAGTAGCCGCAGGTTGAACTTTCTGTTTTCAAGTGCTAACGTGAATCCGCACACAAGCGAGGGACAGCCACGCTTCCTCTTGCAGCCCGTGCGATGTGCACAGCAGCTCCGTGCTCTGCCTTCATTCTTATGCTCTTCGGACCATGTCGTGCCTTCATTCTGCCGGAGTTGAACCATCGTCTACTTGGCGCACAGAGCACTCTGCCGGCAGCGAAGTGCTCCAGCCGACTGCTTCTGCTGAACCACGCCTGGAATATGCACTTTCCCTCGCAGCGACATACACCAGCATACTCGGTCTTTCTTCTCGTCCAAATGTAAAGGGAAAGAGCCTCAGCTATGTCTGGCACAGAGAACAGTTTTAGGTCAACAAGCTTACCCGGAGCTTACCCTCGACGCGTGGAAACCTGTATTTGCAGCACATCCTAGTGGTAGCCCTCTTTCCTCTCCAGCCTGCACAGCGCCGGCAGATCTGCACCTGCCTTCTCACTTGCAAGTACCACCGCCAAGCTTACAGCCTTGCAGGGAGCGAAGTGGCGGATAGGCGTCTCGCCCAGAAGAACGTGCCAGGACGAAAAGATGGTCCTGCGTTCTCCTGCTCCTTGCCCGAATTGTGGTCCTGTGCGGAAAGTCTTGCCCAGCGAAAAGCTACTCCAGCAAGTGTTTCTCTCCTGACGCATTTCGCTGAGCGAGAGCTACACGGACAGTTTGGACTCTGTGAAACAGCAAGAAAATGCTTGTCCGTCGAGCTGAAGGAAAATCCCTGCACAGCACACTGTGGCTGCATGCAGTGTTCACGCTGAAGAGCGGCAAAGCTCCAAGCCATGGCTGGGCTTCAGTTCTGTCCAGAGCACAGAAGGCGAAGAAAGAAGCAGCTGGGCACCGGGCTCATGTACTCAGGGGAGCCAATTTCAAATGTGCAGCCAAGAGCTGCTTCACAAGCACATTCAGCTGAGAATGCTCTGGCTGCTTCAGAAAGGAAGGCGCAGCCATTGCACTCCTGGACACAAGCTGGGCAGAAGCAGGTTCCTAAACCTTCCGTGCTGCAGAGTGCATGCACCTTGAGCACACGCAGAAGGACGCGTCCAGAAAGAAGGCGTTCTTCAAGTACCCCCCTCCTCCAGGCAGCCTTGAAACTGAGCACAACACACTGCCGCTCGGCAGCTTCCTTCTCACATAGACGGACCGTCCCCTTCTTCACTCTCGCAGCTCCCTTGCCCACTTGCAGCAGCTGCTGCCAAAGAAAAAGGCTCCAGAAGTCAAAGCCTCTGCTGGGCTGCACTTTCCCCTTGCCTCACGTCAAAGCACCAGAAACTCTCGGCTGCACTCTGTATTTCCAGTCTCCGCTGCATCTACCACTGTCATCTCTGCATCTCCAAGCATCAAGCTGGGCACAATTCTTTCCAGGCAAAGCTGGAAGAGAAATAGGTAGCAGCACAAGTAGCCGCAGGTTGAACTTTCTGTTTTCAAGTGCTAACGTGAATCCGCACACAAGCGAGGGACAGCCACGCTTCCTCTTGCAGCCCGTGCGATGTGCACAGCAGCTCCGTGCTCTGCCTTCATTCTTATGCTCTTCGGACCATGTCGTGCCTTCATTCTGCCGGAGTTGAACCATCGTCTACTTGGCGCACAGAGCACTCTGCCGGCAGCGAAGTGCTCCAGCCGACTGCTTCTGCCGAACCACGCCTGGAATATGCACTTTCCCTCGCAGCGACATACACCAGCATACTCGGTCTTTCTTCTCGTCCAAATGTAAAGGGAAAGAGCCTCAGCTAAGTCTCGGCACAGAGAACAGTTTTAGGTCAACGAGCTTACCCGGAGCTTACCCTCGACGCGTGGAAACCTGTATTTGCAGCACATCCTAGTGGTAGTCCTCTTTCCTTTCCAGCCTGCACAGCGCCGGCAGATCGCGGTGCTCTCTGCACCTGCCTTCCCACTTCCCAGTACCACCGCCAAGCTTACAGCCTTGCAGGGAGCGAAGTGGCGGATAGGCGTGTCGCACACAAGAACGTGCCAGGACGAAAAGATGGTCCTCCTTTCTCCTGCTCCTTGCCCGAATTGTGGTGCTGTGTTGAAAGTCTTGCCCAGCGAAAAGCTACTCCAGCAAGTGTTTCTCTCCTGACGCATTTCGCTGAGCGAGAGCTACACGGACAGTTTGGACTCTGTGAAACAGCAAGAAAATGCTTGTCCGTCGAGCTGAAGGAAAATCCCTGCACAGCACACTGTGGCTGCGTGCAGTGTTCACGCTGAAGAGCGGCAAAGCTCCAAGCCATGGCTGGGCTTCACTTCTGTCCAGAGCACAGGAGGCGAAGAACGAAGCAGCTGGGCACCGGGCTCATGTACTCAGGGGAGCCAATTTCAAATGTGCAGCCAAGAGCTGCTTCACAAGCACATTCAGCTGAGAATGCTCTGGCTGCTTCAGAAAGGAAGGCGCAGCCCTTGCACTCCTGGACACAAGCTGGGCAGAAGCAGGTTCCTAAACCTTCCGTGCTGCAGAGTGCATGCACCTTGAGCACACGCAGAAGGACGCGTCCTGAAAGAAGGCGTTCTTCAAGTACCCCCCTCCTCCAGGCAGCCTTGAAACTGAGCACAACACACTGCGCCTCGGCAGCTTCCTTCTCACATAGACGGACCGTCTCCTTCTTCACTCTCGCAGCTCCCTTGCCCACTTGCAGCAGCTGCTGCCAAAGAAAAAGGCTCCAGAAGTCAAAGCCTCTGCTGGGCTGCACTTTCCCCTTGCCTCACGTCAAAGCACCAGAAACTCTCGGCTGCACTCTGTATTTCCAGTCTCCGCTGCATCTACCACTGTCATCGCTGCATCTCCAAGCATCAAGCTGGGCACAATTCTTTCCAGGGAAAGCTGGAAGAGAATTAGGTAGCAGCACAAGTAGCCGCAGGTTGAACTTTCTGTTTTCAAGTGCTAACGTGAATCCGCACACAAGCGAGAGGCAGCCACGCTTCCTCTTGCAGCCTGTGCCATGCGCATACCAGCTCCGTGCTCTGCGCCTTCATTCTTATGCTCTTCGGACCAGGTGGCGCTTCCAATCTGCCGGAGTCGAACCGTTGTCTACTTCTGGCACAGAGAGCACGGTGCCGGCAGACAAACGCTCCAGGCTGCTGCCTCTGCCCAAACACGCCTGCGCTCTGCACTTTCTCTCTCAGCGCTAGGGAGCAGCACATTCGGTCTGCCTTGTAGCCTGAATCTGAACGGAAAGATTCTCAGCTAAGTCTCGGCACAGAGAACAGTTTTAGGTCAACGAGCTTACCCGGAGCTTACCCTCGACGCGTGGAAACCTGTATTTGCAGCACATCCGAGTGGTAGCCCTCTTTCCTTTCCAGCCTGCACAGCGCCGGCAGATCGCGGTGCTCTCTGCACCTGCCTTCCCACTTCCCAGTACCACCGCCAAGCTTACAGCCTTGCAGGGAGCCAAGACGCGGATAAGCGTCTCGCCCAGAAGAAGGTGCCAGGACGAAAAGATGGTCCTCCTTTCTCCTGCTCCTTGCCCGAATTGTGGTGCTGTGCGGAAAGTCTTGCCCAGCGAAAAGCTACTCCAGCAAGTGTTTCTCTCCAAACGCAGTTCGCTGAGCGAGAGCTACACGGACAGTTTGGACTCGGTGAAACAGCAAGAAAATGCTTGTCCGTCGAGCTGAAGGAAAATCCCTGCACAGCACACTGTGGCTGCGTGCAGTGTTCACGCTGAAGAGCGGCAAAGCTCCAAGCCATGGCTGGGCTTCACTTCTGTCCAGAGCACAGGAGGCGAAGAACGAAGCAGCTGGGCACCGGGCTCATGTACTCAGGGGAGCCAATTTCAAATGTGCAGCCAACAGCTGCTTCACAAGCACATTCAGCTGAGAATGCTCTGGCTGCTTCAGAAAGGAAGGCGCAGCCCTTGCACTCCTGGACACAACCACGCCAGAAGCAGGTTCCTAAACCTTCAGTGCTGCAGAGTGCATGCACCTTGAGCACACGCAGAAGGACGCGTCCAGAAAGAAGGCGTTCTTCAAGTACCCCCCTCCTCCAGGCAGCCTTGAAACTGAGCACAACACACTGCCGCTCGGCAGCTTCCTTCTCACATAGACGGACCGTCCCCTTCTTCACTCTCGCAGCTCCCTTGCCCACTTGCAGCAGCTGCTGCCAAAGAAAAAGGCTCCAGAAGTCAAAGCCTCTGCTGGGCTGCACTTTCCCCTTGCCTCACGTCAAAGCACCAGAAACTCTCGGCTGCACTCTGTATTTCCAGTCTCCCTGCATCTACCACTGTCATCTCTGCATCTCCAAGCATCAAGCTGGGCACAATTCTTTCCAGGGAAAGCTGGAAGAGAAATAGGTAGCAGCACAAGTAGCCGCAGGTTGAACTTTCTGTTTTCAAGTGCTAACGTGAATCCGCACACAAGCGAGGGACAGCCACGCTTCCTCTTGCAGCCCGTGCGATGTGCACAGCAGCTCCGTGCTCTGCCTTCATTCTTATGCTCTTCGGAGCAGGTCGTGCTTTCATTCTGCCGGAGTCGAACCATCGTCTACTTGGCGCACAGAGCACTCTGCCGGCAGCGAAGTGCTCCAGCCGACTGCTTCTGCCGAACCACGCCTGGAATATGCACTTTCCCTCGCAGCGACATACACCACCATACTCGGTCTTTCTTCTCGTCCAAATGTAAAGGGAAAGAGCCTCAGCTATGTCTGGCACAGAGAACAGTTTTAGGCCAACGAGCTTACCCGGAGCTTACCCTCGACGTGTGGAAACCTGTATTTGCAGCACATCCTAGTGGTAGTCCTCTTTCCTTTCCAGCCTGCACAGCGCTCAGTGCACAGATCGCGGTGCTCTCTGCACCTGCTTTCCCTCTTCCCAGTACCACCGCCAAGCTTACAGCCTTGCAGGGAGCGAAGTGGCGGATAGGCGTCTCGCCCAGAAGAAGGTGCCAGGACGAAAAGATGGTCCTGCGTTCTCCTGCTCCTTGCCCGAACTGTGTTGAAAGTCTTGCCCAGCGAAAAGCTACTCCAGCAAGTGTTTCTCTCCAAACGCAGTTCGCTGAGCGAGAGCTACACGGACAGTTTGGACTCGGTGAAACAGCAAGAAAATGCTTGTCCGTCGAGCTGAAGGAAAATCCCTGCACAGCACACTGTGGCTGCGTGCAGTGTTCACGCTGAAGAGCGGCAAAGCTCCAAGCCATGGCTGGGCTTCACTTCTGTCCAGAGCACAGGAGGCGAAGAACGAAGCAGCTGGGCACCGGGCTCATGTACTCAGGGGAGCCAATTTCAAATGTGCAGCCAAGAGCTGCTTCACAAGCACATTCAGCTGAGAATGCTCTGGCTGCTTCAGAAAGGAAGGCGCAGCCCTTGCACTCCTGGACACAACCACGCCAGAAGCAGGTTCCTAAACCTTCCGTGCTACAGAGTGCATGCACCTTGAGCACACGCAGAAGGACGCGTCCAGAAAGAAGGCGTTCTTCAAGTACCCCCCTCCTCCAGGCAGCCTTGAAACTGAGCACAACACACTGCGGCTCGGCAGCTTCCTTCTCACATAGACGGACCGTCCCCTTCTTCACTCTCGCAGCTCCCTTGCCCACTTGCAGCAGCTGCTGCCAAAGAAAAAGGCTCCAGAAGTCAAAGCCTCTGCTGGGCTGCACTTTCCCCTTGCCTCACGTCAAAGCACCAGAAACTCTCGGCTGCACTCTGTATTTCCAGTCTCCGCTGCATCTACCACTGTCATCTCTGCATCTCCAAGCATCAAGCTGGGCACAATTCTTTCCAGGGAAAGCTGGAAGAGAAATAGGTAGCAGCACAAGTAGCCGCAGGTTGAACTTTCTGATTTCAAGTGCTAACGTGAATCCGCACACAAGCGAGAGGCAGCCACGCTTCCTCTTGCAGCCTGTGCCATGCGCATACCAGCTCCGTGCTCTGCGCCTTCATTCTTATGCTCTTCGGTCCAGGTGGCGCTTCCAATCTGTCGGAGTCGAACCGTTGTCTACTTCTGGCACAGAGAGCACGGTGCCGGCAGACAAACGCTCCAGGCTGCTGCCTCTGCCCAAACACGCCTGGGCTCTGCACTTTCTCTCTCAGCGCTAGGGAGCAGCACATTCGGTCTGCCTTGTAGCCTGAATCTGAACGGAAAGATTCTCAGCTAAGTCTCGGCACAGAGAACAGTTTTAGGTCAACGAGCTTACCCGGAGCTTACCCTCGACGCGTGGAAACCTGTATTTGCAGCACATCCGAGTGGTAGCCCTCTTTCCTTTCCAGCCTGCACAGCGCCGGCAGATCGCGGTGCTCTCTGCACCTGCCTTCCCACTTCCCAGTACCACCGCCAAGCTTACAGCCTTGCAGGGAGCCAAGACGCGGATAAGCGTCTCGCCCAGAAGAAGGTGCCAGGACGAAAAGATGGTCCTCCTTTCTCCTGCTCCTTGCCCGAATTGTGGTCCTGTGCGGAAAGTCTTGCCCAGCGAAAAGCTACTCCAGCAAGTGTTTCTCTCCAAACGCAGTTCGCTGAGCGAGAGCTACACGGACAGTTTGGACTCGGTGAAACAGCAAGAAAATGCTTGTCCGTCGAGCTGAAGGAAAATCCCTGCACAGCACACTGTGGCTGCGTGCAGTGTTCACGCTGAAGAGCGGCAAAGCTCCAAGCCATGGCTGGGCTTCACTTCTGTCCAGAGCACAGGAGGCGAAGAACGAAGCAGCTGGGCACCGGGCTCATGTACTCAGGGGAGCCAATTTCAAATGTGCAGCCAAGAGCTGCTTCACAAGCACATTCAGCTGAGAATGCTCTGGCTGCTTCAGAAAGGAAGGCGCAGCCATTGCACTCCTGGACACAAGCTGGGCAGAAGCAGGTTCCTAAACCTTCCGTGCTGCAGAGTGCATGCACCTTGAGCACACGCAGAAGGACGCGTCCTGAAAGAAGGCGTTCTTCAAGTACCCCCCTCCTCCAGGCAGCCTTGAAACTGAGCACAACACACTGCGCCTCGGCAGCTTCCTTCTCACATAGACGGACCGTCCCCTTCTTCACTCTCGCAGCTCCCTTGCCCACTTGCAGCAGCTGCTGCCAAAGAAAAAGGCTCCGGAAGTCAAAGCCTCTGCTGGGCTGCACTTTCCCCTTGCCTGACGTCAAAGCACCAGAAACTCTCGGCTGCACTCTGTATTTCCAGTCTCCGCTGCATCTACCACTGTCATCTCTGCATCTCCAAGCATCAAGCTGGGCACAATTCTTTCCAGGCAAAGCTGGAAGAGAAATAGGTAGCAGCACAAGTAGCCGCAGGTTGAACTTTCTGTTTTCAAGTGCTAACGTGAATCCGCACACAAGCGAGAGGCAGCCACACTTCCTCTTGCAGCCTGTGCCATGCGCATACCAGCTCCATGCTCTGCGCCTTCATTGTGCCTGAGTGGAACCCGTGTCTACTTCTGGCACAGAGAGCACGGTGCCGGCAGAGAAATGCTCCAGGCTGCTGCCTCGGCCCAAACACGCCTGGGCTCTGCACTTTCTCTCTCAGCGCTAGGGAGCAGCACATTCGGTCTGCCTTGTAGCCTGAATCTGAACGGAAAGATTCTCAGCTAAGTCTCGGCACAGAGAACAGTTTTAGGTCAACGAGCTTACCCGGAGCTTACCCTCGACGCGTGGAAACCTGTATTTGCAGCACATCCGAGTGGTAGCCCTCTTTCCTTTCCAGCCTGCACAGCGCCGGCAGATCGCGGTGCTCTCTGCACCTGCCTTCCCACTTGCCAGTACCACCGCCAAGCTTACAGCCTTGCAGGGAGCCAAGACGCGGATAAGCGTCTCGCCCAGAAGAAGGTGCCAGGACGAAAAGATGGTCCTCCTTTCTCCTGCTCCTTGCCCGAATTGTGGTGCTGTGCGGAAAGTCTTGCCCAGCGAAAAGCTACTCCAGCAAGTGTTTCTCTCCAAACGCAGTTCGCTGAGCGAGAGCTACACGGACAGTTTGGACTCGGTGAAACAGCAAGAAAATGCTTGTCCGTCGAGCTGAAGGAAAATCCCTGCACAGCACACTGTGGCTGCGTGCAGTGTTCACGCTGAAGAGCGGCAAAGCTCCAAGCCATGGCTGGGCTTCACTTCTGTCCAGAGCACAGGAGGCGAAGAACGAAGCAGCTGGGCACCGGGCTCATGTACTCAGGGGAGCCAATTTCAAATGTGCAGCCAAGAGCTGCTTCACAAGCACATTCAGCTGAGAATGCTCTGGCTGCTTCAGAAAGGAAGGCGCAGCCCTTGCACTCCTGGACACAAGCTGGGCAGAAGCAGGTTCCTAAACCTTCAGTGCTGCAGAGTGCATGCACCTTGAGCACACGCAGAAGGACGCGTCCAGAAAGAAGGCGTTCTTCAAGTACCCCCCTCCTCCAGGCAGCCTTGAAACTGAGCACAACACACTGCGGCTCGGCAGCTTCCTTCTCACATAGACGGACCGTCCCCTTCTTCACTCTCGCACCTCCCTTGCCCACTTGCAGCAGCTGCTGCCAAAGAAAAAGGCTCCAGAAGTCAAAGCCTCTGCTGGGCTGCACTTTCCCCTTGCCTCACGTCAAAGCACCAGAAACTCTCGGCTGCACTCTGTATTTCCAGTCTCCGCTGCATCTACCACTGTCATCTCTGCATCTCCAAGCATCAAGCTGGGCACAATTCTTTCCAGGGAAAGCTGGAAGAGAAATAGGTAGCAGCACAAGTAGCCGCAGGTTGAACTTTCTGTTTTCAAGTGCTAACATGAATCCGCACACAAGCGAGGGACAGCCACGCTTCCTCTTGCAGCCTGTGCCATGCGCATACCAGCTCCGTGCTCTGCGCCTTCATTGTGCCTGAGTGGAACCCGTGTCTACTTCTGGCACAGAGAGCACGGTGCCGGCAGAGAAATGCTCCAGGCTGCTGCCTCTGCCCAAACACGCCTGGGCTCTGCACTTTCTCTCTCAGCGCTAGGGAGCAGCACATTCGGTCTGCCTTGTAGCCTGAATCTGAACGGAAAGATTCTCAGCTAAGTCTCGGCACAGAGAACAGTTTTAGGTCAACGAGCTTACGCGGAGCTTACCCTCGACGTGTGGAAACCTGTATTTGCAGCACATCCGAGTGGTAGCCCTCTTTCCTCTCCAGCCTGCACAGCGCCGGCAGATCGCGGTGCTCTCTGCACCTGTCTTCCCACTTCCCAGTACCACCGCCAAGCTTACAGCCTTGCAGGGAGCCAAGACGCGGATAGGCGTCTCGCCCAGAAGAAGGTGCCAGGACGAAAAGATGGTCCTCCTTTCTCCTGCTCCTTGCCCGAATTGTGGTGCTGTGTTGAAAGTCTTGCCCAGCGAAAAGCTACTCCAGCAAGTGTTTCTCTCCAAACGCAGTTCGCTGAGCGAGAGCTACATGGACAGTTTGGACTCGGTGAAACAGCAAGAAAATGCTTGTCCGTCGAGCTGAAGGAAAATCCCTGCACAGCACACTGTGGCTGCGTGCAGTGTTCACGCTGAAGAGCGGCAAAGCTCCAAGCCATGGCTGGGCTTCACTTCTGTCCAGAGCACAGGAGGCGAAGAACGAAGCAGCTGGGCACCGGGCTCATGTACTCAGGGGAGCCAATTTCAAATGTGCAGCCAAGAGCTGCTTCACAAGCACATTCAGCTGAGAATGCTCTGGCTGCTTCAGAAAGGAAGGCGCAGCCCTTGCACTCCTGGACACAAGCTGGGCAGAAGCAGGTTCCTAAACCTTCAGTGCTGCAGAGTGCATGCACCTTGAGCACACGCAGAAGGACGCGTCCTGAAAGAAGGCGTTCTTCAAGTACCCCCCTCCTCCAGGCAGCCTTGAAACTGAGCACAACACACTGCGCCTCGGCAGCTTCCTTCTCACATACACGGACCGTCCCCTTCTTCACTCTCGCAGCTCCCTTGCCCACTTGCAGCAGCTGCTGCCAAAGAAAAAGGCTCCGGAAGTCAAAGCCTCTGCTGGGCTGCACTTTCCCCTTGCCTCACGTCAAAGCACCAGAAACTCTCGGCTGCACTCTGTATTTCCAGTCTCCGCTGCATCTACCACTGTCATCTCTGCATCTCCAAGCATCAAGCTGGGCACAATTCTTTCCAGGGAAAGCTGGAAGAGAAATAGGTAGCAGCACAAGTAGCCGCAGGTTGAACTTTCTGTTTTCAAGTGCTAACGTGAATCCGCACACAAGCGAGGGACAGCCACGCTTCCTCTTGCAGCCCGTGCGATGTGCACAGCAGCTCCGTGCTCTGCCTTCATTCTTATGCTCTTCGGACCATGTCGTGCCTTCATTCTGCCGGAGTTGAACCATCGTCTACTTGGCGCACAGAGCACTCTGCCGGCAGCGAAGTGCTCCAGCCGACTGCTTCTGCCGAACCACGCCTGGAATATGCACTTTCCCTCGCAGCGACATACACCAGCATACTCGGTCTTTCTTCTCGTCCAAATGTAAAGGGAAAGAGCCTCAGCTATGTCTGGCACAGAGAACAGTTTTAGGTCAACGAGCTTACGCGGAGCTTACCCTCGACGTGTGGAAACCTGTATTTGCAGCACATCCTAGTGGTAGCCCTCTTTCCTCTCCAGCCTGCACAGCGCCGGCAGATCGCGGTGCTCTCTGCACCTGCCTTCTCACTTGCAAGTACCACCGCCAAGCTTACAGCCTGCAGGGAGCGAAGATGCGGATAGGCGTGTCGCACACAAGAACATGCCGGGACGAAAAGATGGTCTTCCTTTCTCCTGCTCCTTGCCCGAATTGTGGTGCTGTGCGGAAAGTCTTGCCCAGCGAAAAGCTACTCCAGCAAGTGTTTCTCTCCTGACGCATTTCGCTGAGCGAGAGCTACACGGAGAGTTTGGACTCGGTGAAACAGCAAGAAAATGCTTGTCCGTCGAGCTGAAGGAAAATCCCTGCACAGCACACTGTGGCTGCGTGCAGTGTTCACGCTGAAGAGCGGCAAAGCTCCAAGCCATGGCTGGGCTTCAGTTCTGTCCAGAGCACAGAAGGCGAAGAACGAAGCAGCTGGGCACCGGGCTCATGTACTCAGGGGAGCCAATTTCAAATGTGCAGCCAAGAGCTGCTTCACAAGCACATTCAGCTGAGAATGCTCTGGCTGCTTCAGAAAGGAAGGCGCAGCCATTGCACTCCTGGACACAAGCTGGGCAGAAGCAGGTTCCTAAACCTTCAGTGCTGCAGAGTGCATGCACCTTGAGCACACGCAGAAGGACGCATCCAGAAAGAAGGCGTTCTTCAAGTACCCCCCTCCTCCAGGCAGCCTTGAAACTGAGCACAACACACTGCGGCTCGGCAGCTTCCTTCTCACATAGACGGACCGTCCCCTTCTTCACTCTCGCACCTCCCTTGCCCACTTGCAGCAGCTGCTGCCAAAGAAAAAGGCTCCAGAAGTCAAAGCCTCTGCTGGGCTGCACTTTCCCCTTGCCTCACGTCAAAGCACCAGAAACTCTCGGCTGCACTCTGTATTTCCAGTCTCCGCTGCATCTACCACTGTCATCGCTGCATCTCCAAGCATCAAGCTGGGCACAATTCTTTCCAGGGAAAGCTGGAAGAGAAATAGGTAGCAGCACAAGTAGCCGCAGGTTGAACTTTCTGTTTTCAAGTGCTAACGTGAATCCGCACACAAGCGAGAGGCAGCCACGCTTCCTCTTGCAGCCTGTGCCATGCGCATACCAGCTCCATGCTCTGCGCCTTCATTGTGCCTGAGTGGAACCCGTGTCTACTTCTGGCACAGAGAGCACGGTGCCAGCAGAGAAATGCTCCAGGCTGCTGCCTCTGCCCAAACACGCCTGGGCTCTGCACTTTCTCTCTCAGCGCTAGGGAGCAGCACATTCGGTCTGCCTTGTAGCCTGAATCTGAACGGAAAGATTCTCAGCTAAGTCTCGGCACAGAGAACAGTTTTAGGTCAACGAGCTTACCCGGAGCTTACCCTCGACGCGTGGAAACCTGTATTTGCAGCACATCCTAGTGGTAGCCTTCTTTCCTTTCCAGCCTGCACAGCGCGCAGTGCACATATCGCGGTGCTCTCTGCACCTGCCTTCTCACTTGCAAGTACCACCGCCAAGCTTACAGCCTTGCAGGGAGCCAAGACGCGGATAGGCGTCTCGCCCAGAAGAAGGTGCCAGGACCAAAAGATGGTCCTCCTTTCTCCTGCTCCTTGCCCGAATTGTGGTGCTGTGTTGAAAGTCTTGCCCAGCGAAAAGCTACTCCAGCAAGTGTTTCTCTCCAAACGCAGTTCGCTGAGCGAGAGCTACACGGACAGTTTGGACTCGGTGAAACAGCAAGAAAATGCTTGTCCGTCGAGCTGAAGGAAAATCCCTGCACAGCACACTGTGGCTGCGTGCAGTGTTCACGCTGAAGAGCGGCAAAGCTCCAAGCCATGGCTGGGCTTCACTTCTGTCCAGAGCACAGGAGGCGAAGAACGAAGCAGCTGGGCACCGGGCTCATGTACTCAGGGGAGCCAATTTCAAATGTGCAGCCAAGAGCTGCTTCACAAGCACATTCAGCTGAGAATGCTCTGGCTGCTTCAGAAAGGAAGGCGCAGCCATTGCACTCCTGGACACAAGCTGGGCAGAAGCAGGTTCCTAAACCTTCCGTGCTGCAGAGTGCATGCACCTTGAGCACACGCAGAAGGACGCGTCCAGAAAGAAGGCGTTCTTCAAGTACCCCCCTCCTCCAGGCAGCCTTGAAACTGAGCACAACACACTGCGGCTCGGCAGCTTCCTTCTCACATAGACGGACCGTCCCCTTCTTCACTCTCGCACCTCCCTTGCCCACTTGCAGCAGCTGCTGCCAAAGAAAAAGGCTCCGGAAGTCAAAGCCTCTGCTGGGCTGCACTTTCCCCTTGCCTCACGTCAAAGCACCAGAAACTCTCGGCTGCACTCTGTATTTCCAGTCTCCGCTGCATCTACCACTGTCATCTCTGCATCTCCAAGCATCAAGCTGGGCACAATTCTTTCCAGGGAAAGCTGGAAGAGAAATAGGTAGCAGCACAAGTAGCCGCAGGTTGAACTTTCTGTTTTCAAGTGCTAACGTGAATCCGCACACAAGCGAGGGACAGCCACGCTTCCTCTTGCAGCCCGTGCGCTGTGCACAGCAGCTCCGTGCTCTGCCTTCATTCTTATGCTCTTCGGACCATGTCGTGCCTTCATTCTGCCGGAGTTGGACCATCGTCTACTTGGCGCACAGAGCACTCTGCCGGCAGCGAAGTGCTCCAGCCGACTGCTTCTGCTGAACCACGCCTGGAATATGCACTTTCCCTCGCAGCGACATACACCAGCATACTCGGTCTTTCTTCTCGTCCAAATGTAAAGGGAAAGAGCCTCAGCTATGTCTGGCACAGAGAACAGTTTTAGGTCAACCAGCTTACCCGGAGCTTACCCTCGACGCGTGGAAACCTGTATTTGCAGCACATCCTAGTGGTAGCCCTCTTTCCTCTCCAGCCTGCACAGCGCCGGCAGATCGCGGTGCTCTCTGCACCTGCCTTCCCACTTCCCAGTACCACCGCCAAGCTTACAGCCTTGCAGGGAGCCAAGACGCGGATAAGCGTCTCGCCCAGAAGAAGGTGCCAGGACGAAAAGATGGTCCTCCTTTCTCCTGCTCCTTGCCCGAATTGTGGTGCTGTGCGGAAAGTCTTGCCCAGCGAAAAGCTACTCCAGCAAGTGTTTCTCTCCAAACGCAGTTCGCTGAGCGAGAGCTACACGGACAGTTTGGACTCGGTGAAACAGCAAGAAAATGCTTGTCCGTCGAGCTGAAGGAAAATCCCTGCACAGCACACTGTGGCTGCGTGCAGTGTTCACGCTGAAGAGCGGCAAAGCTCCAAGCCATGGCTGGGCTTCACTTCTGTCCAGAGCACAGGAGGCGAAGAACGAAGCAGCTGGGCACCGGGCTCATGTACTCAGGGGAGCCAATTTCAAATGTGCAGCCAAGAGCTGCTTCACAAGCACATTCAGCTGAGAATGCTCTGGCTGCTTCAGAAAGGAAGGCGCAGCCCTTGCACTCCTGGACACAACCACGCCAGAAGCAGGTTCCTAAACCTTCCGTGCTACAGAGTGCATGCACCTTGAGCACACGCAGAAGGACGCGTCCAGAAAGAAGGCGTTCTTCAAGTACCCCCCTCCTCCAGGCAGCCTTGAAACTGAGCACAACACACTGCGGCTCGGCAGCTTCCTTCTCACATAGACGGACCGTCCCCTTCTTCACTCTCGCACCTCCCTTGCCCACTTGCAGCAGCTGCTGCCAAAGAAAAAGGCTCCAGAAGTCAAAGCCTCTGCTGGGCTGCACTTTCCCCTTGCCTCACGTCAAAGCACCAGAAACTCTCGGCTGCACTCTGTATTTCCAGTCTCCGCTGCATCTACCACTGTCATCTCTGCATCTCCAAGCATCAAGCTGGGCACAATTCTTTCCAGGGAAAGCTGGAAGAGAAATAGGTAGCAGCACAAGTAGCCGCAGGTTGAACTTTCTGTTTTCAAGTGCTAACATGAATCCGCACACAAGCGAGGGACAGCCACGCTTCCTCTTGCAGCCTGTGCCATGCGCATACCAGCTCCGTGCTCTGCGCCTTCATTGTGCCTGAGTGGAACCCGTGTCTACTTCTGGCACAGAGAGCACGGTGCCGGCAGAGAAATGCTCCAGGCTGCTGCCTCTGCCCAAACACGCCTGGGCTCTGCACTTTCTCTCTCAGCGCTAGGGAGCAGCACATTCGGACTGCCTTGTAGCCTGAATCTGAACGGAAAGATTCTCAGCTAAGTCTCGGCACAGAGAACAGTTTTAGGTCAACGAGCTTACGCGGAGCTTACCCTCGACGTGTGGAAACCTGTATTTGCAGCACATCCGAGTGGTAGCCCTCTTTCCTCTCCAGCCTGCACAGCGCCGGCAGATCGCGGTGCTCTCTGCACCTGTCTTCCCACTTCCCAGTACCACCGCCAAGCTTACAGCCTTGCAGGGAGCCAAGACGCGGATAGGCGTCTCGCCCAGAAGAAGGTGCCAGGACGAAAAGATGGTCCTCCTTTCTCCTGCTCCTTGCCCGAATTGTGGTGCTGTGTTGAAAGTCTTGCCCAGCGAAAAGCTACTCCAGCAAGTGTTTCTCTCCAAACGCAGTTCGCTGAGCGAGAGCTACATGGACAGTTTGGACTCGGTGAAACAGCAAGAAAATGCTTGTCCGTCGAGCTGAAGGAAAATCCCTGCACAGCACACTGTGGCTGCGTGCAGTGTTCACGCTGAAGAGCGGCAAAGCTCCAAGCCATGGCTGGGCTTCACTTCTGTCCAGAGCACAGGAGGCGAAGAACGAAGCAGCTGGGCACCGGGCTCATGTACTCAGGGGAGCCAATTTCAAATGTGCAGCCAAGAGCTGCTTCACAAGCACATTCAGCTGAGAATGCTCTGGCTGCTTCAGAAAGGAAGGCGCAGCCCTTGCACTCCTGGACACAAGCTGGGCAGAAGCAGGTTCCTAAACCTTCAGTGCTGCAGAGTGCATGCACCTTGAGCACACGCAGAAGGACGCGTCCTGAAAGAAGGCGTTCTTCAAGTACCCCCCTCCTCCAGGCAGCCTTGAAACTGAGCACAACACACTGCGCCTCGGCAGCTTCCTTCTCACATAGACGGACCGTCCCCTTCTTCACTCTCGCACCTCCCTTGCCCACTTGCAGCAGCTGCTGCCAAAGAAAAAGGCTCCGGAAGTCAAAGCCTCTGCTGGGCTGCACTTTCCCCTTGCCTCACGTCAAAGCACCAGAAACTCTCGGCTGCACTCTGTATTTCCAGTCTCCGCTGCATCTACCACTGTCATCTCTGCATCTCCAAGCATCAAGCTGGGCACAATTCTTTCCAGGGAAAGCTGGAAGAGAAATAGGTAGCAGCACAAGTAGCCGCAGGTTGAACTTTCTGTTTTCAAGTGCTAACGTGAATCCGCACACAAGCGAGGGACAGCCACGCTTCCTCTTGCAGCCCGTGCGATGTGCACAGCAGCTCCGTGCTCTGCCTTCATTCTTATGCTCTTCGGACCATGTCGTGCCTTCATTCTGCCGGAGTTGAACCATCGTCTACTTGGCGCACAGAGCACTCTGCCGGCAGCGAAGTGCTCCAGCCGACTGCTTCTGCCGAACCACGCCTGGAATATGCACTTTCCCTCGCAGCGACATACACCAGCATACTCGGTCTTTCTTCTCGTCCAAATGTAAAGGGAAAGAGCCTCAGCTATGTCTGGCACAGAGAACAGTTTTAGGTCAACGAGCTTACCCGGAGCTTACCCGCGACGTGTGGAAACCTGTATTTGCAGCACATCCTAGTGGTAGCCCTCTTTCCTCTCCAGCCTGCACAGCGCCGGCAGATCGCGGTGCTCTCTGCACCTGCCTTCTCACTTGCAAGTACCACCGCCAAGCTTACAGCCTGCAGGGAGCGAAGATGCGGATAGGCGTGTCGCACACAAGAACATGCCAGGACGAAAAGATGGTCTTCCTTTCTCCTGCTCCTTGCCCGAATTGTGGTGCTGTGCGGAAAGTCTTGCCCAGCGAAAAGCTACTCCAGCAAGTGTTTCTCTCCAAACGCAGTTCGCTGAGCGAGAGCTACACGGACAGTTTGGACTCGGTGAAACAGCAAGAAAATGCTTGTCCGTCGAGCTGAAGGAAAATCCCTGCACAGCACACTGTGGCTGCGTGCAGTG
The DNA here is from genome assembly GCF_020740725.1 of Corvus hawaiiensis. Taxonomy (NCBI): domain Eukaryota; kingdom Metazoa; phylum Chordata; class Aves; order Passeriformes; family Corvidae; genus Corvus; species Corvus hawaiiensis. Next base: position 13,011,966 of record NC_063227.1, on the reverse strand, counting down.
TTCACGCTGAAGAGCGGCAAAGCTCCAAGCCATGGCTGGGCTTCAGTTCTGTCCAGAGCACAGAAGGCGAAGAACGAAGCAGCTGGGCACCGGGCTCATGTACTCAGGGGAGCCAATTTCAAATGTGCAGCCAAGAGCTGCTTCACAAGCACATTCAGCTGAGAATGCTCTGGCTGCTTCAGAAAGGAAGGCGCAGCCATTGCACTCCTGGACACAAGCTGGGCAGAAGCAGGTTCCTAAACCTTCAGTGCTGCAGAGTGCATGCACCTTGAGCACACGCAGAAGGACGCGTCCAGAAAGAAGGCGTTCTTCAAGTACCCCCCTCCTCCAGGCAGCCTTGAAACTGAGCACAACACACTGCGGCTCGGCAGCTTCCTTCTCACATAGACGGACCGTCCCCTTCTTCACTCTCGCACCTCCCTTGCCCACTTGCAGCAGCTGCTGCCAAAGAAAAAGGCTCCAGAAGTCAAAGCCTCTGCTGGGCTGCACTTTCCCCTTGCCTCACGTCAAAGCACCAGAAACTCTCGGCTGCACTCTGTATTTCCAGTCTCCGCTGCATCTACCACTGTCATCGCTGCATCTCCAAGCATCAAGCTGGGCACAATTCTTTCCAGGGAAAGCTGGAAGAGAAATAGGTAGCAGCACAAGTAGCCGCAGGTTGAACTTTCTGTTTTCAAGTGCTAACGTGAATCCGCACACAAGCGAGAGGCAGCCACGCTTCCTCTTGCAGCCTGTGCCATGCGCATACCAGCTCCATGCTCTGCGCCTTCATTGTGCCTGAGTGGAACCCGTGTCTACTTCTGGCACAGAGAGCACGGTGCCAGCAGAGAAATGCTCCAGGCTGCTGCCTCTGCCCAAACACGCCTGGGCTCTGCACTTTCTCTCTCAGCGCTAGGGAGCAGCACATTCGGACTGCCTTGTAGCCTGAATCTGAACGGAAAGATTCTCAGCTAAGTCTCGGCACAGAGAACAGTTTTAGGTCAACGAGCTTACCCGGAGCTTACCCTCGACGCGTGGAAACCTGTATTTGCAGCACATCCTAGTGGTAGCCTTCTTTCCTTTCCAGCCTGCACAGCGCGCAGTGCACATATCGCGGTGCTCTCTGCACCTGCCTTCTCACTTGCAAGTACCACCGCCAAGCTTACAGCCTTGCAGGGAGCCAAGACGCGGATAGGCGTCTCGCCCAGAAGAAGGTGCCAGGACCAAAAGATGGTCCTCCTTTCTCCTGCTCCTTGCCCGAATTGTGGTGCTGTGTTGAAAGTCTTGCCCAGCGAAAAGCTACTCCAGCAAGTGTTTCTCTCCAAACGCAGTTCGCTGAGCGAGAGCTACACGGACAGTTTGGACTCGGTGAAACAGCAAGAAAATGCTTGTCCGTCGAGCTGAAGGAAAATCCCTGCACAGCACACTGTGGCTGCGTGCAGTGTTCACGCTGAAGAGCGGCAAAGCTCCAAGCCATGGCTGGGCTTCACTTCTGTCCAGAGCACAGGAGGCGAAGAACGAAGCAGCTGGGCACCGGGCTCATGTACTCAGGGGAGCCAATTTCAAATGTGCAGCCAAGAGCTGCTTCACAAGCACATTCAGCTGAGAATGCTCTGGCTGCTTCAGAAAGGAAGGCGCAGCCCTTGCACTCCTGGACACAAGCTGGGCAGAAGCAGGTTCCTAAACCTTCAGTGCTGCAGAGTGCATGCACCTTGAGCACACGCAGAAGGACGCGTCCTGAAAGAAGGCGTTCTTCAAGTACCCCCCTCCTCCAGGCAGCCTTGAAACTGAGCACAACACACTGCGGCTCGGCAGCTTCCTTCTCACATAGACGGACCGTCCCCTTCTTCACTCTCGCAGCTCCCTTGCCCACTTGCAGCAGCTGCTGCCAAAGAAAAAGGCTCCAGAAGTCAAAGCCTCTGCTGGGCTGCACTTTCCCCTTGCCTCACGTCAAAGCACCAGAAACTCTCGGCTGCACTCTGTATTTCCAGTCTCCGCTGCATCTACCACTGTCATCTCTGCATCTCCAAGCATCAAGCTGGGCACAATTCTTTCCAGGGAAAGCTGGAAGAGAAATAGGTAGCAGCACAAGTAGCCGCAGGTTGAACTTTCTGTTTTCAAGTGCTAACGTGAATCCGCACACAAGCGAGGGACAGCCACGCTTCCTCTTGCAGCCCGTGCGATGTGCACAGCAGCTCCGTGCTCTGCCTTCATTCTTATGCTCTTCGGACCATGTCGTGCCTTCATTCTGCCGGAGTTGAACCATCGTCTACTTGGCGCACAGAGCACTCTGCCGGCAGCGAAGTGCTCCAGCCGACTGCTTCTGCTGAACCACGCCTGGAATATGCACTTTCCCTCGCAGCGACATACACCAGCATACTCGGTCTTTCTTCTCGTCCAAATGTAAAGGGAAAGAGCCTCAGCTATGTCTGGCACAGAGAACAGTTTTAGGCCAACGAGCTTACGCGGAGCTTACCCTCGACGTGTGGAAACCTGTATTTGCAGCACATCCTAGTGGTAGCCCTCTTTCCTCTCCAGCCTGCACAGCGCCGGCAGATCGCGGTGCTCTCTGCACCTGCCTTCTCACTTGCAAGTACCACCGCCAAGCTTACAGCCTGCAGGGAGCGAAGATGCGGATAGGCGTGTCGCACACAAGAACATGCCAGGACGAAAAGATGGTCTTCCTTTCTCCTGCTCCTTGCCCGAATTGTGGTGCTGTGCGGAAAGTCTTGCCCAGCGAAAAGCTACTCCAGCAAGTGTTTCTCTCCTGACGCATTTCGCTGAGCGAGAGCTACACGGACAGTTTGGACTCGGTGAAACAGCAAGAAAATGCTTGTCCGTCGAGCTGAAGGAAAATCCCTGCACAGCACACTGTGGCTGCGTGCAGTGTTCACGCTGAAGAGCGGCAAAGCTCCAAGCCATGGCTGGGCTTCAGTTCTGTCCAGAGCACAGAAGGCGAAGAACGAAGCAGCTGGGCACCGGGCTCATGTACTCAGGGGAGCCAATTTCAAATGTGCAGCCAAGAGCTGCTTCACAAGCACATTCAGCTGAGAATGCTCTGGCTGCTTCAGAAAGGAAGGCGCAGCCCTTGCACTCCTGGACACAAGCTGGGCAGAAGCAGGTTCCTAAACCTTCAGTGCTGCAGAGTGCATGCACCTTGAGCACACGCAGAAGGACGCGTCCAGAAAGAAGGCGTTCTTCAAGTACCCCCCTCCTCCAGGCAGCCTTGAAACTGAGCACAACACACTGCGGCTCGGCAGCTTCCTTCTCACATAGACGGACCGTCCCCTTCTTCACTCTCGCACCTCCCTTGCCCACTTGCAGCAGCTGCTGCCAAAGAAAAAGGCTCCAGAAGTCAAAGCCTCTGCTGGGCTGCACTTTCCCCTTGCCTCACGTCAAAGCACCAGAAACTCTCGGCTGCACTCTGTATTTCCAGTCTCCGCTGCATCTACCACTGTCATCTCTGCATCTCCAAGCATCAAGCTGGGCACAATTCTTTCCAGGGAAAGCTGGAAGAGAAATAGGTAGCAGCACAAGTAGCCGCAGGTTGAACTTTCTGATTTCAAGTGCTAACGTGAATCCGCACACAAGCGAGAGGCAGCCACGCTTCCTCTTGCAGCCTGTGCCATGCGCATACCAGCTCCGTGCTCTGCGCCTTCATTCTTATGCTCTTCGGTCCAGGTGGCGCTTCCAATCTGTCGGAGTCGAACCGTTGTCTACTTCTGGCACAGAGAGCACGGTGCCGGCAGACAAACGCTCCAGGCTGCTGCCTCTGCCCAAACACGCCTGGGCTCTGCACTTTCTCTCTCAGCGCTAGGGAGCAGCACATTCGGTCTGCCTTGTAGCCTGAATCTGAACGGAAAGATTCTCAGCTAAGTCTCGGCACAGAGAACAGTTTTAGGTCAACGAGCTTACCCGGAGCTTACCCTCGACGCGTGGAAACCTGTATTTGCAGCACATCCGAGTGGTAGCCCTCTTTCCTTTCCAGCCTGCACAGCGCCGGCAGATCGCGGTGCTCTCTGCACCTGCCTTCCCACTTCCCAGTACCACCGCCAAGCTTACAGCCTTGCAGGGAGCCAAGACGCGGATAAGCGTCTCGCCCAGAAGAAGGTGCCAGGACGAAAAGATGGTCCTCCTTTCTCCTGCTCCTTGCCCGAATTGTGGTCCTGTGCGGAAAGTCTTGCCCAGCGAAAAGCTACTCCAGCAAGTGTTTCTCTCCAAACGCAGTTCGCTGAGCGAGAGCTACACGGACAGTTTGGACTCGGTGAAACAGCAAGAAAATGCTTGTCCGTCGAGCTGAAGGAAAATCCCTGCACAGCACACTGTGGCTGCGTGCAGTGTTCACGCTGAAGAGCGGCAAAGCTCCAAGCCATGGCTGGGCTTCACTTCTGTCCAGAGCACAGGAGGCGAAGAACGAAGCAGCTGGGCACCGGGCTCATGTACTCAGGGGAGCCAATTTCAAATGTGCAGCCAAGAGCTGCTTCACAAGCACATTCAGCTGAGAATGCTCTGGCTGCTTCAGAAAGGAAGGCGCAGCCATTGCACTCCTGGACACAAGCTGGGCAGAAGCAGGTTCCTAAACCTTCCGTGCTGCAGAGTGCATGCACCTTGAGCACACGCAGAAGGACGCGTCCTGAAAGAAGGCGTTCTTCAAGTACCCCCCTCCTCCAGGCAGCCTTGAAACTGAGCACAACACACTGCGCCTCGGCAGCTTCCTTCTCACATAGACGGACCGTCCCCTTCTTCACTCTCGCAGCTCCCTTGCCCACTTGCAGCAGCTGCTGCCAAAGAAAAAGGCTCCGGAAGTCAAAGCCTCTGCTGGGCTGCACTTTCCCCTTGCCTGACGTCAAAGCACCAGAAACTCTCGGCTGCACTCTGTATTTCCAGTCTCCGCTGCATCTACCACTGTCATCTCTGCATCTCCAAGCATCAAGCTGGGCACAATTCTTTCCAGGGAAAGCTGGAAGAGAAATAGGTAGCAGCACAAGTAGCCGCAGGTTGAACTTTCTGTTTTCAAGTGCTAACGTGAATCCGCACACAAGCGAGGGACAGCCACGCTTCCTCTTGCAGCCCGTGCGATGTGCACAGCAGCTCCGTGCTCTGCCTTCATTCTTATGCTCTTCGGAGCAGGTCGTGCTTTCATTCTGCCGGAGTCGAACCATCGTCTACTTGGCGCACAGAGCACTCTGCCGGCAGCGAAGTGCTCCAGCCGACTGCTTCTGCCGAACCACGCCTGGAATATGCACTTTCCCTCGCAGCGACATACACCAGCATACTCGGTCTTTCTTCTCGTCCAAATGTAAAGGGAAAGAGCCTCAGCTATGTCTGGCACAGAGAACAGTTTTAGGCCAACGAGCTTACCCGGAGCTTACCCTCGACGTGTGGAAACCTGTATTTGCAGCACATCCTAGTGGTAGTCCTCTTTCCTTTCCAGCCTGCACAGCGCTCAGTGCACAGATCGCGGTGCTCTCTGCACCTGCTTTCCCTCTTCCCAGTACCACCGCCAAGCTTACAGCCTTGCAGGGAGCGAAGTGGCGGATAGGCGTCTCGCCCAGAAGAAGGTGCCAGGACGAAAAGATGGTCCTGCGTTCTCCTGCTCCTTGCCCGAACTGTGTTGAAAGTCTTGCCCAGCGAAAAGCTACTCCAGCAAGTGTTTCTCTCCAAACGCAGTTCGCTGAGCGAGAGCTACACGGACAGTTTGGACTCGGTGAAACAGCAAGAAAATGCTTGTCCGTCGAGCTGAAGGAAAATCCCTGCACAGCACACTGTGGCTGCGTGCAGTGTTCACGCTGAAGAGCGGCAAAGCTCCAAGCCATGGCTGGGCTTCACTTCTGTCCAGAGCACAGGAGGCGAAGAACGAAGCAGCTGGGCACCGGGCTCATGTACTCAGGGGAGCCAATTTCAAATGTGCAGCCAAGAGCTGCTTCACAAGCACATTCAGCTGAGAATGCTCTGGCTGCTTCAGAAAGGAAGGCGCAGCCCTTGCACTCCTGGACACAACCACGCCAGAAGCAGGTTCCTAAACCTTCCGTGCTACAGAGTGCATGCACCTTGAGCACACGCAGAAGGACGCGTCCAGAAAGAAGGCGTTCTTCAAGTACCCCCCTCCTCCAGGCAGCCTTGAAACTGAGCACAACACACTGCGGCTCGGCAGCTTCCTTCTCACATAGACGGACCGTCCCCTTCTTCACTCTCGCAGCTCCCTTGCCCACTTGCAGCAGCTGCTGCCAAAGAAAAAGGCTCCAGAAGTCAAAGCCTCTGCTGGGCTGCACTTTCCCCTTGCCTCACGTCAAAGCACCAGAAACTCTCGGCTGCACTCTGTATTTCCAGTCTCCGCTGCATCTACCACTGTCATCTCTGCATCTCCAAGCATCAAGCTGGGCACAATTCTTTCCAGGGAAAGCTGGAAGAGAAATAGGTAGCAGCACAAGTAGCCGCAGGTTGAACTTTCTGATTTCAAGTGCTAACGTGAATCCGCACACAAGCGAGAGGCAGCCACGCTTCCTCTTGCAGCCTGTGCCATGCGCATACCAGCTCCGTGCTCTGCGCCTTCATTCTTATGCTCTTCGGTCCAGGTGGCGCTTCCAATCTGTCGGAGTCGAACCGTTGTCTACTTCTGGCACAGAGAGCACGGTGCCGGCAGACAAACGCTCCAGGCTGCTGCCTCTGCCCAAACACGCCTGGGCTCTGCACTTTCTCTCTCAGCGCTAGGGAGCAGCACATTCGGTCTGCCTTGTAGCCTGAATCTGAACGGAAAGATTCTCAGCTAAGTCTCGGCACAGAGAACAGTTTTAGGTCAACGAGCTTACCCGGAGCTTACCCTCGACGCGTGGAAACCTGTATTTGCAGCACATCCGAGTGGTAGCCCTCTTTCCTTTCCAGCCTGCACAGCGCCGGCAGATCGCGGTGCTCTCTGCACCTGCCTTCCCACTTCCCAGTACCACCGCCAAGCTTACAGCCTTGCAGGGAGCCAAGACGCGGATAAGCGTCTCGCCCAGAAGAAGGTGCCAGGACGAAAAGATGGTCCTCCTTTCTCCTGCTCCTTGCCCGAATTGTGGTCCTGTGCGGAAAGTCTTGCCCAGCGAAAAGCTACTCCAGCAAGTGTTTCTCTCCAAACGCAGTTCGCTGAGCGAGAGCTACACGGACAGTTTGGACTCGGTGAAACAGCAAGAAAATGCTTGTCCGTCGAGCTGAAGGAAAATCCCTGCACAGCACACTGTGGCTGCGTGCAGTGTTCACGCTGAAGAGCGGCAAAGCTCCAAGCCATGGCTGGGCTTCACTTCTGTCCAGAGCACAGGAGGCGAAGAACGAAGCAGCTGGGCACCGGGCTCATGTACTCAGGGGAGCCAATTTCAAATGTGCAGCCAAGAGCTGCTTCACAAGCACATTCAGCTGAGAATGCTCTGGCTGCTTCAGAAAGGAAGGCGCAGCCATTGCACTCCTGGACACAAGCTGGGCAGAAGCAGGTTCCTAAACCTTCCGTGCTGCAGAGTGCATGCACCTTGAGCACACGCAGAAGGACGCGTCCTGAAAGAAGGCGTTCTTCAAGTACCCCCCTCCTCCAGGCAGCCTTGAAACTGAGCACAACACACTGCGCCTCGGCAGCTTCCTTCTCACATAGACGGACCGTCCCCTTCTTCACTCTCGCAGCTCCCTTGCCCACTTGCAGCAGCTGCTGCCAAAGAAAAAGGCTCCGGAAGTCAAAGCCTCTGCTGGGCTGCACTTTCCCCTTGCCTGACGTCAAAGCACCAGAAACTCTCGGCTGCACTCTGTATTTCCAGTCTCCGCTGCATCTACCACTGTCATCTCTGCATCTCCAAGCATCAAGCTGGGCACAATTCTTTCCAGGGAAAGCTGGAAGAGAAATAGGTAGCAGCACAAGTAGCCGCAGGTTGAACTTTCTGTTTTCAAGTGCTAACGTGAATCCGCACACAAGCGAGGGACAGCCACGCTTCCTCTTGCAGCCCGTGCGATGTGCACAGCAGCTCCGTGCTCTGCCTTCATTCTTATGCTCTTCGGAGCAGGTCGTGCTTTCATTCTGCCGGAGTCGAACCATCGTCTACTTGGCGCACAGAGCACTCTGCCGGCAGCGAAGTGCTCCAGCCGACTGCTTCTGCCGAACCACGCCTGGAATATGCACTTTCCCTCGCAGCGACATACACCAGCATACTCGGTCTTTCTTCTCGTCCAAATGTAAAGGGAAAGAGCCTCAGCTATGTCTGGCACAGAGAACAGTTTTAGGCCAACGAGCTTACCCGGAGCTTACCCTCGACGTGTGGAAACCTGTATTTGCAGCACATCCTAGTGGTAGTCCTCTTTCCTTTCCAGCCTGCACAGCGCTCAGTGCACAGATCGCGGTGCTCTCTGCACCTGCTTTCCCTCTTCCCAGTACCACCGCCAAGCTTACAGCCTTGCAGGGAGCGAAGTGGCGGATAGGCGTCTCGCCCAGAAGAAGGTGCCAGGACGAAAAGATGGTCCTGCGTTCTCCTGCTCCTTGCCCGAACTGTGTTGAAAGTCTTGCCCAGCGAAAAGCTACTCCAGCAAGTGTTTCTCTCCAAACGCAGTTCGCTGAGCGAGAGCTACACGGACAGTTTGGACTCGGTGAAACAGCAAGAAAATGCTTGTCCGTCGAGCTGAAGGAAAATCCCTGCACAGCACACTGTGGCTGCGTGCAGTGTTCACGCTGAAGAGCGGCAAAGCTCCAAGCCATGGCTGGGCTTCACTTCTGTCCAGAGCACAGGAGGCGAAGAACGAAGCAGCTGGGCACCGAGCTCATGTACTCAGGGGAGCCAATTTCAAATGTGCAGCCAAGAGCTGCTTCACAAGCACATTCAGCTGAGAATGCTCTGGCTGCTTCAGAAAGGAAGGCGCAGCCCTTGCACTCCTGGACACAACCACGCCAGAAGCAGGTTCCTAAACCTTCCGTGCTACAGAGTGCATGCACCTTGAGCACACGCAGAAGGACGCGTCCAGAAAGAAGGCGTTCTTCAAGTACCCCCCTCCTCCAGGCAGCCTTGAAACTGAGCACAACACACTGCGGCTCGGCAGCTTCCTTCTCACATAGACGGACCGTCCCCTTCTTCACTCTCGCAGCTCCCTTGCCCACTTGCAGCAGCTGCTGCCAAAGAAAAAGGCTCCAGAAGTCAAAGCCTCTGCTGGGCTGCACTTTCCCCTTGCCTCACGTCAAAGCACCAGAAACTCTCGGCTGCACTCTGTATTTCCAGTCTCCGCTGCATCTACCACTGTCATCTCTGCATCTCCAAGCATCAAGCTGGGCACAATTCTTTCCAGGGAAAGCTGGAAGAGAAATAGGTAGCAGCACAAGTAGCCGCAGGTTGAACTTTCTGATTTCAAGTGCTAACGTGAATCCGCACACAAGCGAGAGGCAGCCACGCTTCCTCTTGCAGCCTGTGCCATGCGCATACCAGCTCCGTGCTCTGCGCCTTCATTCTTATGCTCTTCGGTCCAGGTGGCGCTTCCAATCTGTCGGAGTCGAACCGTTGTCTACTTCTGGCACAGAGAGCACGGTGCCGGCAGACAAACGCTCCAGGCTGCTGCCTCTGCCCAAACACGCCTGGGCTCTGCACTTTCTCTCTCAGCGCTAGGGAGCAGCACATTCGGTCTGCCTTGTAGCCTGAATCTGAACGGAAAGATTCTCAGCTAAGTCTCGGCACAGAGAACAGTTTTAGGTCAACGAGCTTACCCGGAGCTTACCCTCGACGTGTGGAAACCTGTATTTGCAGCACATCCGAGTGGTAGCCCTCTTTCCTTTCCAGCCTGCACAGCGCCGGCAGATCGCGGTGCTCTCTGCACCTGCCTTCCCACTTCCCAGTACCACCGCCAAGCTTACAGCCTTGCAGGGAGCCAAGACGCGGATAAGCGTCTCGCCCAGAAGAAGGTGCCAGGACGAAAAGATGGTCCTCCTTTCTCCTGCTCCTTGCCCGAATTGTGGTCCTGTGCGGAAAGTCTTGCCCAGCGAAAAGCTACTCCAGCAAGTGTTTCTCTCCAAACGCAGTTCGCTGAGCGAGAGCTACACGGACAGTTTGGACTCGGTGAAACAGCAAGAAAATGCTTGTCCGTCGAGCTGAAGGAAAATCCCTGCACAGCACACTGTGGCTGCGTGCAGTGTTCACGCTGAAGAGCGGCAAAGCTCCAAGCCATGGCTGGGCTTCACTTCTGTCCAGAGCACAGGAGGCGAAGAACGAAGCAGCTGGGCACCGGGCTCATGTACTCAGGGGAGCCAATTTCAAATGTGCAGCCAAGAGCTGCTTCACAAGCACATTCAGCTGAGAATGCTCTGGCTGCTTCAGAAAGGAAGGCGCAGCCATTGCACTCCTGGACACAAGCTGGGCAGAAGCAGGTTCCTAAACCTTCCGTGCTGCAGAGTGCATGCACCTTGAGCACACGCAGAAGGACGCGTCCTGAAAGAAGGCGTTCTTCAAGTACCCCCCTCCTCCAGGCAGCCTTGAAACTGAGCACAACACACTGCGCCTCGGCAGCTTCCTTCTCACATAGACGGACCGTCCCCTTCTTCACTCTCGCAGCTCCCTTGCCCACTTGCAGCAGCTGCTGCCAAAGAAAAAGGCTCCGGAAGTCAAAGCCTCTGCTGGGCTGCACTTTCCCCTTGCCTGACGTCAAAGCACCAGAAACTCTCGGCTGCACTCTGTATTTCCAGTCTCCGCTGCATCTACCACTGTCATCTCTGCATCTCCAAGCATCAAGCTGGGCACAATTCTTTCCAGGGAAAGCTGGAAGAGAAATAGGTAGCAGCACAAGTAGCCGCAGGTTGAACTTTCTGTTTTCAAGTGCTAACGTGAATCCGCACACAAGCGAGGGACAGCCACGCTTCCTCTTGCAGCCCGTGCGATGTGCACAGCAGCTCCGTGCTCTGCCTTCATTCTTATGCTCTTCGGAGCAGGTCGTGCTTTCATTCTGCCGGAGTCGAACCATCGTCTACTTGGCGCACAGAGCACTCTGCTGGCAGCGAAGTCCTCCAGCCGACTGCTTCTGCCGAACCACGCCTGGAATATGCACTTTCCCTCGCAGCGACATACACCAGCATACTCGGTCTTTCTTCTCGTCCAAATGTAAAGGGAAAGAGCCTCAGCTATGTCTGGCACAGAGAACAGTTTTAGGCCAACGAGCTTACCCGGAGCTTACCCTCGACGTGTGGAAACCTGTATTTGCAGCACATCCTAGTGGTAGTCCTCTTTCCTTTCCAGCCTGCACAGCGCTCAGTGCACAGATCGCGGTGCTCTCTGCACCTGCTTTCCCTCTTCCCAGTACCACCGCCAAGCTTACAGCCTTGCAGGGAGCGAAGTGGCGGATAGGCGTCTCGCCCAGAAGAAGGTGCCAGGACGAAAAGATGGTCCTGCGTTCTCCTGCTCCTTGCCCGAACTGTGTTGAAAGTCTTGCCCAGCGAAAAGCTACTCCAGCAAGTGTTTCTCTCCAAACGCAGTTCGCTGAGCGAGAGCTACACGGACAGTTTGGACTCGGTGAAACAGCAAGAAAATGCTTGTCCGTCGAGCTGAAGGAAAATCCCTGCACAGCACACTGTGGCTGCGTGCAGTGTTCACGCTGAAGAGCGGCAAAGCTCCAAGCCATGGCTGGGCTTCACTTCTGTCCAGAGCACAGGAGGCGAAGAACGAAGCAGCTGGGCACCGGGCTCATGTACTCAGGGGAGCCAATTTCAAATGTGCAGCCAAGAGCTGCTTCACAAGCACATTCAGCTGAGAATGCTCTGGCTGCTTCAGAAAGGAAGGCGCAGCCCTTGCACTCCTGGACACAACCACGCCAGAAGCAGGTTCCTAAACCTTCCGTGCTACAGAGTGCATGCACCTTGAGCACACGCAGAAGGACGCGTCCAGAAAGAAGGCGTTCTTCAAGTACCCCCCTCCTCCAGGCAGCCTTGAAACTGAGCACAACACACTGCGGCTCGGCAGCTTCCTTCTCACATAGACGGACCGTCCCCTTCTTCACTCTCGCAGCTCCCTTGCCCACTTGCAGCAGCTGCTGCCAAAGAAAAAGGCTCCAGAAGTCAAAGCCTCTGCTGGGCTGCACTTTCCCCTTGCCTCACGTCAAAGCACCAGAAACTCTCGGCTGCACTCTGTATTTCCAGTCTCCGCTGCATCTACCACTGTCATCTCTGCATCTCCAAGCATCAAGCTGGGCACAATTCTTTCCAGGCAAAGCTGGAAGAGAAATAGGTAGCAGCACAAGTAGCCGCAGGTTGAACTTTCTGTTTTCAAGTGCTAACGTGAATCCGCACACAAGCGAGGGACAGCCACGCTTCCTCTTGCAGCCCGTGCGATGTGCACAGCAGCTCCGTGCTCTGCCTTCATTCTTATGCTCTTCGGACCATGTCGTGCCTTCATTCTGCCGGAGTTGAACCATCGTCTACTTGGCGCACAGAGCACTCTGCCGGCAGCGAAGTGCTCCAGCCGACTGCTTCTGCCGAACCACGCCTGGAATATGCACTTTCCCTCGCAGCGACATACACCAGCATACTCGGTCTTTCTTCTCGTCCAAATGTAAAGGGAAAGAGCCTCAGCTAAGTCTCGGCACAGAGAACAGTTTTAGGTCAACGAGCTTACCCGGAGCTTACCCTCGACGCGTGGAAACCTGTATTTGCAGCACATCCTAGTGGTAGTCCTCTTTCCTTTCCAGCCTGCACAGCGCCGGCAGATCGCGGTGCTCTCTGCACCTGCCTTCCCACTTCCCAGTACCACCGCCAAGCTTACAGCCTTGCAGGGAGCGAAGTGGCGGATAGGCGTGTCGCACACAAGAACGTGCCAGGACGAAAAGATGGTCTTCCTTTCTCCTGCTCCTTGCCCGAATTGTGGTGCTGTGTTGAAAGTCTTGCCCAGCGAAAAGCTACTCCAGCAAGTGTTTCTCTCCAAACGCAGTTCGCTGAGCGAGAGCTACACGGACAGTTTGGACTCGGTGAAACAGCAAGAAAATGCTTGTCCGTCGAGCTGAAGGAAAATCCCTGCACAGCACACTGTGGCTGCGTGCAGTGTTCACGCTGAAGAGCGGCAAAGCTCCAAGCCATGGCTGGGCTTCACTTCTGTCCAGAGCACAGGAGGCGAAGAACGAAGCAGCTGGGCACCGGGCTCATGTACTCAGGGGAGCCAATTTCAAATGTGCAGCCAAGAGCTGCTTCACAAGCACATTCAGCTGAGAATGCTCTGGCTGCTTCAGAAAGGAAGGCGCAGCCCTTGCACTCCTGGACACAAGCTGGGCAGAAGCAGGTTCCTAAACCTTCAGTGCTGCAGAGTGCATGCACCTTGAGCACACGCAGAAGGACGCGTCCTGAAAGAAGGCGTTCTTCAAGTACCCCCCTCCTCCAGGCAGCCTTGAAACTGAGCACAACACACTGCGGCTCGGCAGCTTCCTTCTCACATAGACGGACCGTCTCCTTCTTCACTCTCGCAGCTCCCTTGCCCACTTGCAGCAGCTGCTGCCAAAGAAAAAGGCTCCAGAAGTCAAAGCCTCTGCTGGGCTGCACTTTCCCCTTGCCTCACGTCAAAGCACCAGAAACTCTCGGCTGCACTCTGTATTTCCAGTCTCCGCTGCATCTACCACTGTCATCGCTGCATCTCCAAGCATCAAGCTGGGCACAATTCTTTCCAGGGAAAGCTGGAAGAGAAATAGGTAGCAGCACAAGTAGCCGCAGGTTGAACTTTCTGTTTTCAAGTGCTAACGTGAATCCGCACACAAGCGAGAGGCAGCCACGCTTCCTCTTGCAGCCTGTGCCATGCGCATACCAGCTCCGTGCTCTGCGCCTTCATTCTTATGCTCTTCGGACCAGGTGGCGCTTCCAATCTGCCGGAGTCGAACCGTTGTCTACTTCTGGCACAGAGAGCACGGTGCCGGCAGACAAACGCTCCAGGCTGCTGCCTCTGCCCAAACACGCCTGGGCTCTGCACTTTCTCTCTCAGCGCTAGGGAGCAGCACATTCGGTCTGCCTTGTAGCCTGAATCTGAACGGAAAGATTCTCAGCTAAGTCTCGGCACAGAGAACAGTTTTAGGTCAACGAGCTTACCCGGAGCTTACCCTCGACGCGTGGAAACCTGTATTTGCAGCACATCCGAGTGGTAGCCCTCTTTCCTTTCCAGCCTGCACAGCGCCGGCAGATCGCGGTGCTCTCTGCACCTGCCTTCCCACTTCCCAGTACCACCGCCAAGCTTACAGCCTTGCAGGGAGCGAAGACGCGGATAAGCGTCTCGCCCAGAAGAAGGTGCCAGGACGAAAAGATGGTCCTCCTTTCTCCTGCTCCTTGCCCGAATTGTGGTCCTGTGCGGAAAGTCTTGCCCAGCGAAAAGCTACTCCAGCAAGTGTTTCTCTCCAAACGCAGTTCGCTGAGCGAGAGCTACACGGACAGTTTGGACTCGGTGAAACAGCAAGAAAATGCTTGTCCGTCGAGCTGAAGGAAAATCCCTGCACAGCACACTGTGGCTGCGTGCAGTGTTCACGCTGAAGAGCGGCAAAGCTCCAAGCCATGGCTGGGCTTCACTTCTGTCCAGAGCACAGGAGGCGAAGAACGAAGCAGCTGGGCACCGGGCTCATGTACTCAGGGGAGCCAATTTCAAATGTGCAGCCAAGAGCTGCTTCACAAGCACATTCAGCTGAGAATGCTCTGGCTGCTTCAGAAAGGAAGGCGCAGCCCTTGCACTCCTGGACACAACCACGCCAGAAGCAGGTTCCTAAACCTTCAGTGCTGCAGAGTGCATGCACCTTGAGCACACGCAGAAGGACGCGTCCAGAAAGAAGGCGTTCTTCAAGTACCCCCCTCCTCCAGGCAGCCTTGAAACTGAGCACAACACACTGCCGCTCGGCAGCTTCCTTCTCACATAGACGGACCGTCCCCTTCTTCACTCTCGCAGCTCCCTTGCCCACTTGCAGCAGCTGCTGCCAAAGAAAAAGGCTCCGGAAGTCAAAGCCTCTGCTGGGCTGCACTTTCCCCTTGCCTCACGTCAAAGCACCAGAAACTCTCGGCTGCACTCTGTATTTCCAGTCTCCCTGCATCTACCACTGTCATCTCTGCATCTCCAAGCATCAAGCTGGGCACAATTCTTTCCCGGGAAAGCTGGAAGAGAAATAGGTAGCAGCACAAGTAGCCGCAGGTTGAACTTTCTGTTTTCAAGTGCTAACGTGAATCCGCACACAAGCGAGGGACAGCCACGCTTCCTCTTGCAGCCCGTGCGCTGTGCACAGCAGCTCCGTGCTCTGCCTTCATTCTTATGCTCTTCGGACCATGTCGTGCCTTCATTCTGCCGGAGTTGGACCATCGTCTACTTGGCGCACAGAGCACTCTGCCGGCAGCGAAGTGCTCCAGCCGACTGCTTCTGCTGAACCACGCCTGGAATATGCACTTTCCCTCGCAGCGACATACACCAGCATACTCGGTCTTTCTTCTCGTCCAAATGTAAAGGGAAAGAGCCTCAGCTATGTCTGGCACAGAGAACAGTTTTAGGTCAACAAGCTTACCCGGAGCTTACCCTCGACGCGTGGAAACCTGTATTTGCAGCACATCCTAGTGGTAGCCCTCTTTCCTCTCCAGCCTGCACAGCGCCGGCAGATCTGCACCTGCCTTCTCACTTGCAAGTACCACCGCCAAGCTTACAGCCTGCAGGCAGCGAAGATGCGGATAGGCGTGTCGCACACAAGAACATGCCAGGACGAAAAGATGGTCTTCCTTTCTCCTGCTCCTTGCCCGAATTGTGGTGCTGTGCGGAAAGTCTTGCCCAGCGAAAAGCTACTCCAGCAAGTGTTTCTCTCCAAACGCAGTTCGCTGAGCGAGAGCTACACGGACAGTTTGGACTCTGTGAAACAGCAAGAAAATGCTTGTCCGCCGAGCTGAAGGAAAATCCCTGCACAGCACACTGTGGCTGCGTGCAGTGTTCACGCTGAAGAGCGGCAAAGCTCCAAGCCATGGCTGGGCTTCAGTTCTGTCCAGAGCACAGAAGGCGAAGAACGAAGCAGCTGGGCACCGGGCTCATGTACTCAGGGGAGCCAATTTCAAATGTGCAGCCAAGAGCTGCTTCACAAGCACATTCAGCTGAGAATGCTCTGGCTGCTTCAGAAAGGAAGGCGCAGCCATTGCACTCCTGGACACAAGCTGGGCAGAAGCAGGTTCCTAAACCTTCCGTGCTGCAGAGTGCATGCACCTTGAGCACACGCAGAAGGACGCGTCCAGAAAGAAGGCGTTCTTCAAGTACCCCCCTCCTCCAGGCAGCCTTGAAACTGAGCACAACACACTGCGGCTCGGCAGCTTCCTTCTCACATAGACGGACCGTCCCCTTCTTCACTCTCGCACCTCCCTTGCCCACTTGCAGCAGCTGCTGCCAAAGAAAAAGGCTCCAGAAGTCAAAGCCTCTGCTGGGCTGCACTTTCCCCTTGCCTCACGTCAAAGCACCAGAAACTCTCGGCTGCACTCTGTATTTCCAGTCTCCGCTGCATCTACCACTGTCATCTCTGCATCTCCAAGCATCAAGCTGGGCACAATTCTTTCCAGGGAAAGCTGGAAGAGAAATAGGTAGCAGCACAAGTAGCCGCAGGTTGAACTTTCTGTTTTCAAGTGCTAACGTGAATCCGCACACAAGCGAGGGACAGCCACGCTTCCTCTTGCAGCCCGTGCGATGTGCACAGCAGCTCCGTGCTCTGCCTTCATTCTTATGCTCTTCGGACCATGTCGTGCCTTCATTCTGCCGGAGTTGAACCATCGTCTATTTGGCGCACAGAGCACTCTGCCGGCAGCGAAGTGCTCCAGCCGACTGCTTCTGCCGAACCACGCCTGGAATATGCACTTTCCCTCGCAGCGACATACACCACCATACTCGGTCTTTCTTCTCGTCCAAATGTAAAGGGAAAGAGCCTCAGCTAAGTCTCGGCACAGAGAACAGTTTTAGGTCAACGAGCTTACCCGGAGCTTACCCTCGACGCGTGGAAACCTGTATTTGCAGCACATCCTAGTGGTAGTCCTCTTTCCTTTCCAGCCTGCACAGCGCCGGCAGATCGCGGTGCTCTCTGCACCTGCCTTCCCACTTCCCAGTACCACCGCCAAGCTTACAGCCTTGCAGGGAGCGAAGTGGCGGATAGGCGTGTCGCCCAGAAGAAGGTGCCAGGACGAAAAGATGGTCCTCCTTTCTCCTGCTCCTTGCCCGAACTGTGGTGCTGTGTTGAAAGTCTTGCCCAGCGAAAAGCTACTCCAGCAAGTGTTTCTCTCCAAACGCAGTTCGCTGAGCGAGAGCTACACGGACAGTTTGGACTCGGTGAAACAGCAAGAAAATGCTTGTCCGTCGAGCTGAAGGAAAATCCCTGCACAGCACACTGTGGCTGCGTGCAGTGTTCACGCTGAAGAGCGGCAAAGCTCCAAGCCATGGCTGGGCTTCACTTCTGTCCAGAGCACAGGAGGCGAAGAACGAAGCAGCTGGGCACCGGGCTCATGTACTCAGGGGAGCCAATTTCAAATGTGCAGCCAAGAGCTGCTTCACAAGCACATTCAGCTGAGAATGCTCTGGCTGCTTCAGAAAGGAAGGCGCAGCCCTTGCACTCCTGGACACAAGCTGGGCAGAAGCAGGTTCCTAAACCTTCAGTGCTGCAGAGTGCATGCACCTTGAGCACACGCAGAAGGACGCGTCCTGAAAGAAGGCGTTCTTCAAGTACCCCCCTCCTCCAGGCAGCCTTGAAACTGAGCACAACACACTGCCGCTCGGCAGCTTCCTTCTCACATAGACGGACCGTCCCCTTCTTCACTCTCGCAGCTCCCTTGCCCACTTGCAGCAGCTGCTGCCAAAGAAAAAGGCTCCAGAAGTCAAAGCCTCTGCTGGGCTGCACTTTCCCCTTGCCTCACGTCAAAGCACCAGAAACTCTCGGCTGCACTCTGTATTTCCAGTCTCCCTGCATCTACCACTGTCATCTCTGCATCTCCAAGCATCAAGCTGGGCACAATTCTTTCCAGGGAAAGCTGGAAGAGAAATAGGTAGCAGCACAAGTAGCCGCAGGTTGAACTTTCTGTTTTCAAGTGCTAACATGAATCCGCACACAAGCGAGGGACAGCCACGCTTCCTCTTGCAGCCTGTGCCATGCGCATACCAGCTCCGTGCTCTGCGCCTTCATTGTGCCTGAGTGGAACCCGTGTCTACTTCTGGCACAGAGAGCACGGTGCCGGCAGAGAAATGCTCCAGGCTGCTGCCTCTGCCCAAACACGCCTGGGCTCTGCACTTTCTCTCTCAGCGCTAGGGAGCAGCACATTCGGTCTGCCTTGTAGCCTGAATCTGAACGGAAAGATTCTCAGCTAAGTCTCGGCACAGAGAACAGTTTTAGGTCAACGAGCTTACGCGGAGCTTACCCTCGACGTGTGGAAACCTGTATTTGCAGCACATCCGAGTGGTAGCCCTCTTTCCTCTCCAGCCTGCACAGCGCGCAGTGCACATATCGCGGTGCTCTCTGCACCTGCCTTCTCACTTGCAAGTACCACCGCCAAGCTTACAGCCTTGCAGGGAGCCAAGACGCGGATAGGCGTCTCGCCCAGAAGAAGGTGCCAGGACGAAAAGATGGTCCTGCGTTCTCCTGCTCCTTGCCCGAATTGTGGTGCTGTGTTGAAAGTCTTGCCCAGCGAAAAGCTACTCCAGCAAGTGTTTCTCTCCAAACGCAGTTCGCTGAGCGAGAGCTACACGGACAGTTTGGACTCGGTGAAACAGCAAGAAAATGCTTGTCCGTCGAGCTGAAGGAAAATCCCTGCACAGCACACTGTGGCTGCGTGCAGTGTTCACGCTGAAGAGCGGCAAAGCTCCAAGCCATGGCTGGGCTTCACTTCTGTCCAGAGCACAGGAGGCGAAGAACGAAGCAGCTGGGCACCGGGCTCATGTACTCAGGGGAGCCAATTTCAAATGTGCAGCCAAGAGCTGCTTCACAAGCACATTCAGCTGAGAATGCTCTGGCTGCTTCAGAAAGGAAGGCGCAGCCCTTGCACTCCTGGACACAAGCTGGGCAGAAGCAGGTTCCTAAACCTTCAGTGCTGCAGAGTGCATGCACCTTGAGCACACGCAGAAGGACGCGTCCTGAAAGAAGGCGTTCTTCAAGTACCCCCCTCCTCCAGGCAGCCTTGAAACTGAGCACAACACACTGCGCCTCGGCAGCTTCCTTCTCACATAGACGGACCGTCCCCTTCTTCACTCCCGCAGCTCCCTTGCCCACTTGCAGCAGCTGCTGCCAAAGAAGAAGGCTCCAGAAGTCAAAGCCTCTGCTGGGCTGCACTTTCCCCTTGCCTCACGTCAAAGCACCAGAAACTCTCGGCTGCACTCTGTATTTCCAGTCTCCGCTGCATCTACCACTGTCATCTCTGCATCTCCAAGCATCAAGCTGGGCACAATTCTTTCCAGGGAAAGCTGGAAGAGAAATAGGTAGCAGCACAAGTAGCCGCAGGTTGAACTTTCTGTTTTCAAGTGCTAACGTGAATCCGCACACAAGCGAGGGACAGCCACGCTTCCTCTTGCAGCCCGTGCGATGTGCACAGCAGCTCCGTGCTCTGCCTTCATTCTTATGCTCTTCGGAGCAGGTCGTGCTTTCATTCTGCCGGAGTCGAACCATCGTCTACTTGGCGCACAGAGCACTCTGCCGGCAGCGAAGTGCTCCAGCCGACTGCTTCTGCCGAACCACGCCTGGAATATGCACTTTCCCTCGCAGCGACATACACCAGCATACTCGGTCTTTCTTCTCGTCCAAATGTAAAGGGAAAGAGCCTCAGCTATGTCTGGCACAGAGAACAGTTTTAGGCCAACGAGCTTACCCGGAGCTTACCCTCGACGTGTGGAAACCTGTATTTGCAGCACATCCTAGTGGTAGTCCTCTTTCCTTTCCAGCCTGCACAGCGCTCAGTGCACAGATCGCGGTGCTCTCTGCACCTGCTTTCCCTCTTCCCAGTACCACCGCCAAGCTTACAGCCTTGCAGGGAGCGAAGTGGCGGATAGGCGTCTCGCCCAGAAGAAGGTGCCAGGACGAAAAGATGGTCCTGCGTTCTCCTGCTCCTTGCCCGAACTGTGTTGAAAGTCTTGCCCAGCGAAAAGCTACTCCAGCAAGTGTTTCTCTCCAAACGCAGTTCGCTGAGCGAGAGCTACACGGACAGTTTGGACTCGGTGAAACAGCAAGAAAATGCTTGTCCGTCGAGCTGAAGGAAAATCCCTGCACAGCACACTGTGGCTGCGTGCAGTGTTCACGCTGAAGAGCGGCAAAGCTCCAAGCCATGGCTGGGCTTCACTTCTGTCCAGAGCACAGGAGGCGAAGAACGAAGCAGCTGGGCACCGGGCTCATGTACTCAGGGGAGCCAATTTCAAATGTGCAGCCAAGAGCTGCTTCACAAGCACATTCAGCTGAGAATGCTCTGGCTGCTTCAGAAAGGAAGGCGCAGCCCTTGCACTCCTGGACACAACCACGCCAGAAGCAGGTTCCTAAACCTTCCGTGCTACAGAGTGCATGCACCTTGAGCACACGCAGAAGGACGCGTCCAGAAAGAAGGCGTTCTTCAAGTACCCCCCTCCTCCAGGCAGCCTTGAAACTGAGCACAACACACTGCGGCTCGGCAGCTTCCTTCTCACATAGACGGACCGTCCCCTTCTTCACTCTCGCAGCTCCCTTGCCCACTTGCAGCAGCTGCTGCCAAAGAAAAAGGCTCCGGAAGTCAAAGCCTCTGCTGGGCTGCACTTTCCCCTTGCCTCACGTCAAAGCACCAGAAACTCTCGGCTGCACTCTGTATTTCCAGTCTCCCTGCATCTACCACTGTCATCTCTGCATCTCCAAGCATCAAGCTGGGCACAATTCTTTCCAGGGAAAGCTGGAAGAGAAATAGGTAGCAGCACAAGTAGCCGCAGGTTGAACTTTCTGTTTTCAAGTGCTAACGTGAATCCGCACACAAGCGAGGGACAGCCACGCTTCCTCTTGCAGCCCGTGCGATGTGCACAGCAGCTCCGTGCTCTGCCTTCATTCTTATGCTCTTCGGAGCAGGTCGTGCTTTCATTCTGCCGGAGTCGAACCATCGTCTACTTGGCGCACAGAGCACTCTGCCGGCAGCGAAGTGCTCCAGCCGACTGCTTCTGCCGAACCACGCCTGGAATATGCACTTTCCCTCGCAGCGACATACACCACCATACTCGGTCTTTCTTCTCGTCCAAATGTAAAGGGAAAGAGCCTCAGCTATGTCTGGCACAGAGAACAGTTTTAGGCCAACGAGCTTACCCGGAGCTTACCCTCGACGTGTGGAAACCTGTATTTGCAGCACATCCTAGTGGTAGTCCTCTTTCCTTTCCAGCCTGCACAGCGCTCAGTGCACAGATCGCGGTGCTCTCTGCACCTGCTTTCCCTCTTCCCAGTACCACCGCCAAGCTTACAGCCTTGCAGGGAGCGAAGTGGCGGATAGGCGTCTCGCCCAGAAGAAGGTGCCAGGACGAAAAGATGGTCCTGCGTTCTCCTGCTCCTTGCCCGAACTGTGTTGAAAGTCTTGCCCAGCGAAAAGCTACTCCAGCAAGTGTTTCTCTCCAAACGCAGTTCGCTGAGCGAGAGCTACACGGACAGTTTGGACTCGGTGAAACAGCAAGAAAATGCTTGTCCGTCGAGCTGAAGGAAAATCCCTGCACAGCACACTGTGGCTGCGTGCAGTGTTCACGCTGAAGAGCGGCAAAGCTCCAAGCCATGGCTGGGCTTCACTTCTGTCCAGAGCATAGGAGGCGAAGAACGAAGCAGCTGGGCACCGGGCTCATGTACTCAGGGGAGCCAATTTCAAATGTGCAGCCAAGAGCTGCTTCACAAGCACATTCAGCTGAGAATGCTCTGGCTGCTTCAGAAAGGAAGGCGCAGCCCTTGCACTCCTGGACACAACCACGCCAGAAGCAGGTTCCTAAACCTTCAGTGCTACAGAGTGCATGCACCTTGAGCACACGCAGAAGGACGCGTCCAGAAAGAAGGCGTTCTTC
Source organism: Corvus hawaiiensis (assembly GCF_020740725.1). Classification (NCBI taxonomy): domain Eukaryota; kingdom Metazoa; phylum Chordata; class Aves; order Passeriformes; family Corvidae; genus Corvus; species Corvus hawaiiensis. The sequence continues at coordinate 12,990,019 of NC_063227.1, read as the reverse complement.
AAGTACCCCCCTCCTCCAGGCAGCCTTGAAACTGAGCACAACACACTGCGCCTCGGCAGCTTCCTTCTCACATAGACGGACCGTCCCCTTCTTCACTCTCGCACCTCCCTTGCCCACTTGCAGCAGCTGCTGCCAAAGAAAAAGGCTCCAGAAGTCAAAGCCTCTGCTGGGCTGCACTTTCCCCTTGCCTCACGTCAAAGCACCAGAAACTCTCGGCTGCACTCTGTATTTCCAGTCTCCGCTGCATCTACCACTGTCATCTCTGCATCTCCAAGCATCAAGCTGGGAACAATTCTTTCCAGGGAAAGCTGGAAGAGAAATAGGTAGCAGCACAAGTAGCCGCAGGTTGAACTTTCTGTTTTCAAGTGCTAACATGAATCCGCACACAAGCGAGGGACAGCCACGCTTCCTCTTGCAGCCTGTGCCATGCGCATACCAGCTCCATGCTCTGCGCCTTCATTGTGCCTGAGTGGAACCCGTGTCTACTTCTGGCACAGAGAACAGTTTTAGGCCAACGAGCTTACCCGGAGCTTACCCTCGACGTGTGGAAACCTGTATTTGCAGCACATCCGAGTGGTAGCCCTCTTTCCTCTCCAGCCTGCACAGCGCGCAGTGCACATATCGCGGTGCTCTCTGCACCTGCCTTCTCACTTGCAAGTACCACCGCCAAGCTTACAGCCTTGCAGGGAGCCAAGACGCGGATAGGCGTCTCGCCCAGAAGAAGGTGCCAGGACGAAAAGATGGTCCTGCGTTCTCCTGCTCCTTGCCCGAATTGTGGTGCTGTGTTGAAAGTCTTGCCCAGCGAAAAGCTACTCCAGCAAGTGTTTCTCTCCAAACGCAGTTCGCTGAGCGAGAGCTACACGGACAGTTTGGACTCGGTGAAACAGCAAGAAAATGCTTGTCCGTCGAGCTGAAGGAAAATCCCTGCACAGCACACTGTGGCTGCGTGCAGTGTTCACGCTGAAGAGCGGCAAAGCTCCAAGCCATGGCTGGGCTTCACTTCTGTCCAGAGCACAGGAGGCGAAGAACGAAGCAGCTGGGCACCGGGCTCATGTACTCAGGGGAGCCAATTTCAAATGTGCAGCCAAGAGCTGCTTCACAAGCACATTCAGCTGAGAATGCTCTGGCTGCTTCAGAAAGGAAGGCGCAGCCCTTGCACTCCTGGACACAAGCTGGGCAGAAGCAGGTTCCTAAACCTTCAGTGCTGCAGAGTGCATGCACCTTGAGCACACGCAGAAGGACGCGTCCTGAAAGAAGGCGTTCTTCAAGTACCCCCCTCCTCCAGGCAGCCTTGAAACTGAGCACAACACACTGCGCCTCGGCAGCTTCCTTCTCACATAGACGGACCGTCCCCTTCTTCACTCCCGCAGCTCCCTTGCCCACTTGCAGCAGCTGCTGCCAAAGAAGAAGGCTCCAGAAGTCAAAGCCTCTGCTGGGCTGCACTTTCCCCTTGCCTCACGTCAAAGCACCAGAAACTCTCGGCTGCACTCTGTATTTCCAGTCTCCGCTGCATCTACCACTGTCATCTCTGCATCTCCAAGCATCAAGCTGGGCACAATTCTTTCCAGGGAAAGCTGGAAGAGAAATAGGTAGCAGCACAAGTAGCCGCAGGTTGAACTTTCTGTTTTCAAGTGCTAACGTGAATCCGCACACAAGCGAGGGACAGCCACGCTTCCTCTTGCAGCCCGTGCGATGTGCACAGCAGCTCCGTGCTCTGCCTTCATTCTTATGCTCTTCGGAGCAGGTCGTGCTTTCATTCTGCCGGAGTCGAACCATCGTCTACTTGGCGCACAGAGCACTCTGCCGGCAGCGAAGTGCTCCAGCCGACTGCTTCTGCCGAACCACGCCTGGAATATGCACTTTCCCTCGCAGCGACATACACCAGCATACTCGGTCTTTCTTCTCGTCCAAATGTAAAGGGAAAGAGCCTCAGCTATGTCTGGCACAGAGAACAGTTTTAGGCCAACGAGCTTACCCGGAGCTTACCCTCGACGTGTGGAAACCTGTATTTGCAGCACATCCTAGTGGTAGTCCTCTTTCCTTTCCAGCCTGCACAGCGCTCAGTGCACAGATCGCGGTGCTCTCTGCACCTGCTTTCCCTCTTCCCAGTACCACCGCCAAGCTTACAGCCTTGCAGGGAGCGAAGTGGCGGATAGGCGTCTCGCCCAGAAGAAGGTGCCAGGACGAAAAGATGGTCCTGCGTTCTCCTGCTCCTTGCCCGAACTGTGTTGAAAGTCTTGCCCAGCGAAAAGCTACTCCAGCAAGTGTTTCTCTCCAAACGCAGTTCGCTGAGCGAGAGCTACACGGACAGTTTGGACTCGGTGAAACAGCAAGAAAATGCTTGTCCGTCGAGCTGAAGGAAAATCCCTGCACAGCACACTGTGGCTGCGTGCAGTGTTCACGCTGAAGAGCGGCAAAGCTCCAAGCCATGGCTGGGCTTCACTTCTGTCCAGAGCACAGGAGGCGAAGAACGAAGCAGCTGGGCACCGGGCTCATGTACTCAGGGGAGCCAATTTCAAATGTGCAGCCAAGAGCTGCTTCACAAGCACATTCAGCTGAGAATGCTCTGGCTGCTTCAGAAAGGAAGGCGCAGCCCTTGCACTCCTGGACACAACCACGCCAGAAGCAGGTTCCTAAACCTTCCGTGCTACAGAGTGCATGCACCTTGAGCACACGCAGAAGGACGCGTCCAGAAAGAAGGCGTTCTTCAAGTACCCCCCTCCTCCAGGCAGCCTTGAAACTGAGCACAACACACTGCGGCTCGGCAGCTTCCTTCTCACATAGACGGACCGTCCCCTTCTTCACTCTCGCACCTCCCTTGCCCACTTGCAGCAGCTGCTGCCAAAGAAAAAGGCTCCGGAAGTCAAAGCCTCTGCTGGGCTGCACTTTCCCCTTGCCTCACGTCAAAGCACCAGAAACTCTCGGCTGCACTCTGTATTTCCAGTCTCCCTGCATCTACCACTGTCATCTCTGCATCTCCAAGCATCAAGCTGGGCACAATTCTTTCCAGGGAAAGCTGGAAGAGAAATAGGTAGCAGCACAAGTAGCCGCAGGTTGAACTTTCTGTTTTCAAGTGCTAACGTGAATCCGCACACAAGCGAGGGACAGCCACGCTTCCTCTTGCAGCCCGTGCGATGTGCACAGCAGCTCCGTGCTCTGCCTTCATTCTTATGCTCTTCGGAGCAGGTCGTGCTTTCATTCTGCCGGAGTCGAACCATCGTCTACTTGGCGCACAGAGCACTCTGCCGGCAGCGAAGTGCTCCAGCCGACTGCTTCTGCCGAACCACGCCTGGAATATGCACTTTCCCTCGCAGCGACATACACCACCATACTCGGTCTTTCTTCTCGTCCAAATGTAAAGGGAAAGAGCCTCAGCTATGTCTGGCACAGAGAACAGTTTTAGGCCAACGAGCTTACCCGGAGCTTACCCTCGACGTGTGGAAACCTGTATTTGCAGCACATCCTAGTGGTAGTCCTCTTTCCTTTCCAGCCTGCACAGCGCTCAGTGCACAGATCGCGGTGCTCTCTGCACCTGCTTTCCCTCTTCCCAGTACCACCGCCAAGCTTACAGCCTTGCAGGGAGCGAAGTGGCGGATAGGCGTCTCGCCCAGAAGAAGGTGCCAGGACGAAAAGATGGTCCTGCGTTCTCCTGCTCCTTGCCCGAACTGTGTTGAAAGTCTTGCCCAGCGAAAAGCTACTCCAGCAAGTGTTTCTCTCCAAACGCAGTTCGCTGAGCGAGAGCTACACGGACAGTTTGGACTCGGTGAAACAGCAAGAAAATGCTTGTCCGTCGAGCTGAAGGAAAATCCCTGCACAGCACACTGTGGCTGCGTGCAGTGTTCACGCTGAAGAGCGGCAAAGCTCCAAGCCATGGCTGGGCTTCACTTCTGTCCAGAGCATAGGAGGCGAAGAACGAAGCAGCTGGGCACCGGGCTCATGTACTCAGGGGAGCCAATTTCAAATGTGCAGCCAAGAGCTGCTTCACAAGCACATTCAGCTGAGAATGCTCTGGCTGCTTCAGAAAGGAAGGCGCAGCCCTTGCACTCCTGGACACAACCACGCCAGAAGCAGGTTCCTAAACCTTCAGTGCTACAGAGTGCATGCACCTTGAGCACACGCAGAAGGACGCGTCCAGAAAGAAGGCGTTCTTCAAGTACCCCCCTCCTCCAGGCAGCCTTGAAACTGAGCACAACACACTGCGCCTCGGCAGCTTCCTTCTCACATAGACGGACCGTCCCCTTCTTCACTCTCGCACCTCCCTTGCCCACTTGCAGCAGCTGCTGCCAAAGAAAAAGGCTCCAGAAGTCAAAGCCTCTGCTGGGCTGCACTTTCCCCTTGCCTCACGTCAAAGCACCAGAAACTCTCGGCTGCACTCTGTATTTCCAGTCTCCGCTGCATCTACCACTGTCATCTCTGCATCTCCAAGCATCAAGCTGGGAACAATTCTTTCCAGGGAAAGCTGGAAGAGAAATAGGTAGCAGCACAAGTAGCCGCAGGTTGAACTTTCTGTTTTCAAGTGCTAACATGAATCCGCACACAAGCGAGGGACAGCCACGCTTCCTCTTGCAGCCTGTGCCATGCGCATACCAGCTCCGTGCTCTGCGCCTTCATTGTGCCTGAGTGGAACCCGTGTCTACTTCTGGCACAGAGAGCACGGTGCCGGCAGAGAAATGCTCCAGGCTGCTGCCTCTGCCCAAACACGCCTGGGCTCTGCACTTTCTCTCTCAGCGCTAGGGAGCAGCACATTCGGTCTGCCTTGTAGCCTGAATCTGAACGGAAAGATTCTCAGCTAAGTCTCGGCACAGAGAACAGTTTTAGGTCAACGAGCTTACGCGGAGCTTACCCTCGACGTGTGGAAACCTGTATTTGCAGCACATCCGAGTGGTAGCCCTCTTTCCTCTCCAGCCTGCACAGCGCCGGCAGATCGCGGTGCTCTCTGCACCTGTCTTCCCACTTCCCAGTACCACCGCCAAGCTTACAGCCTTGCAGGGAGCCAAGACGCGGATAGGCGTCTCGCCCAGAAGAAGGTGCCAGGACGAAAAGATGGTCCTCCTTTCTCCTGCTCCTTGCCCGAATTGTGGTGCTGTGTTGAAAGTCTTGCCCAGCGAAAAGCTACTCCAGCAAGTGTTTCTCTCCAAACGCAGTTCGCTGAGCGAGAGCTACACGGACAGTTTGGACTCGGTGAAACAGCAAGAAAATGCTTGTCCGTCGAGCTGAAGGAAAATCCCTGCACAGCACACTGTGGCTGCGTGCAGTGTTCACGCTGAAGAGCGGCAAAGCTCCAAGCCATGGCTGGGCTTCACTTCTGTCCAGAGCACAGGAGGCGAAGAACGAAGCAGCTGGGCACCGGGCTCATGTACTCAGGGGAGCCAATTTCAAATGTGCAGCCAAGAGCTGCTTCACAAGCACATTCAGCTGAGAATGCTCTGGCTGCTTCAGAAAGGAAGGCGCAGCCCTTGCACTCCTGGACACAAGCTGGGCAGAAGCAGGTTCCTAAACCTTCAGTGCTGCAGAGTGCATGCACCTTGAGCACACGCAGAAGGACGCGTCCTGAAAGAAGGCGTTCTTCAAGTACCCCCCTCCTCCAGGCAGCCTTGAAACTGAGCACAACACACTGCGGCTCGGCAGCTTCCTTCTCACATAGACGGACCGTCCCCTTCTTCACTCTCGCAGCTCCCTTGCCCACTTGCAGCAGCTGCTGCCAAAGAAAAAGGCTCCGGAAGTCAAAGCCTCTGCTGGGCTGCACTTTCCCCTTGCCTCACGTCAAAGCACCAGAAACTCTCGGCTGCACTCTGTATTTCCAGTCTCCGCTGCATCTACCACTGTCATCTCTGCATCTCCAAGCATCAAGCTGGGCACAATTCTTTCCAGGGAAAGCTGGAAGAGAAATAGGTAGCAGCACAAGTAGCCGCAGGTTGAACTTTCTGTTTTCAAGTGCTAACGTGAATCCGCACACAAGCGAGGGACAGCCACGCTTCCTCTTGCAGCCCGTGCGATGTGCACAGCAGCTCCGTGCTCTGCCTTCATTCTTATGCTCTTCGGACCATGTCGTGCCTTCATTCTGCCGGAGTTGAACCATCGTCTACTTGGCGCACAGAGCACTCTGCCGGCAGCGAAGTGCTCCAGCCGACTGCTTCTGCTGAACCACGCCTGGAATATGCACTTTCCCTCGCAGCGACATACACCAGCATACTCGGTCTTTCTTCTCGTCCAAATGTAAAGGGAAAGAGCCTCAGCTATGTCTGGCACAGAGAACAGTTTTAGGCCAACGAGCTTACGCGGAGCTTACCCTCGACGTGTGGAAACCTGTATTTGCAGCACATCCTAGTGGTAGCCCTCTTTCCTCTCCAGCCTGCACAGCGCCGGCAGATCGCGGTGCTCTCTGCACCTGCCTTCTCACTTGCAAGTACCACCGCCAAGCTTACAGCCTGCAGGGAGCGAAGATGCGGATAGGCGTGTCGCACACAAGAACATGCCAGGACGAAAAGATGGTCTTCCTTTCTCCTGCTCCTTGCCCGAATTGTGGTGCTGTGCGGAAAGTCTTGCCCAGCGAAAAGCTACTCCAGCAAGTGTTTCTCTCCTGACGCATTTCGCTGAGCGAGAGCTACACGGACAGTTTGGACTCGGTGAAACAGCAAGAAAATGCTTGTCCGTCGAGCTGAAGGAAAATCCCTGCACAGCACACTGTGGCTGCGTGCAGTGTTCACGCTGAAGAGCGGCAAAGCTCCAAGCCATGGCGGGGCTTCAGTTCTGTCCAGAGCACAGAAGGCGAAGAACGAAGCAGCTGGGCACCGGGCTCATGTACTCAGGGGAGCCAATTTCAAATGTGCAGCCAAGAGCTGCTTCACAAGCACATTCAGCTGAGAATGCTCTGGCTGCTTCAGAAAGGAAGGCGCAGCCATTGCACTCCTGGACACAAGCTGGGCAGAAGCAGGTTCCTAAACCTTCAGTGCTGCAGAGTGCATGCACCTTGAGCACACGCAGAAGGACGCGTCCAGAAAGAAGGCGTTCTTCAAGTACCCCCCTCCTCCAGGCAGCCTTGAAACTGAGCACAACACACTGCGGCTCGGCAGCTTCCTTCTCACATAGACGGACCGTCCCCTTCTTCACTCTCGCACCTCCCTTGCCCACTTGCAGCAGCTGCTGCCAAAGAAAAAGGCTCCAGAAGTCAAAGCCTCTGCTGGGCTGCACTTTCCCCTTGCCTCACGTCAAAGCACCAGAAACTCTCGGCTGCACTCTGTATTTCCAGTCTCCGCTGCATCTACCACTGTCATCGCTGCATCTCCAAGCATCAAGCTGGGCACAATTCTTTCCAGGGAAAGCTGGAAGAGAAATAGGTAGCAGCACAAGTAGCCGCAGGTTGAACTTTCTGTTTTCAAGTGCTAACGTGAATCCGCACACAAGCGAGAGGCAGCCACGCTTCCTCTTGCAGCCTGTGCCATGCGCATACCAGCTCCATGCTCTGCGCCTTCATTGTGCCTGAGTGGAACCCGTGTCTACTTCTGGCACAGAGAGCACGGTGCCAGCAGAGAAATGCTCCAGGCTGCTGCCTCTGCCCAAACACGCCTGGGCTCTGCACTTTCTCTCTCAGCGCTAGGGAGCAGCACATTCGGACTGCCTTGTAGCCTGAATCTGAACGGAAAGATTCTCAGCTAAGTCTCGGCACAGAGAACAGTTTTAGGTCAACGAGCTTACCCGGAGCTTACCCTCGACGCGTGGAAACCTGTATTTGCAGCACATCCTAGTGGTAGCCTTCTTTCCTTTCCAGCCTGCACAGCGCGCAGTGCACATATCGCGGTGCTCTCTGCACCTGCCTTCTCACTTGCAAGTACCACCGCCAAGCTTACAGCCTTGCAGGGAGCCAAGACGCGGATAGGCGTCTCGCCCAGAAGAAGGTGCCAGGACGAAAAGATGGTCCTCCTTTCTCCTGCTCCTTGCCCGAATTGTGGTGCTGTGTTGAAAGTCTTGCCCAGCGAAAAGCTACTCCAGCAAGTGTTTCTCTCCAAACGCAGTTCGCTGAGCGAGAGCTACACGGACAGTTTGGACTCGGTGAAACAGCAAGAAAATGCTTGTCCGTCGAGCTGAAGGAAAATCCCTGCACAGCACACTGTGGCTGCGTGCAGTGTTCACGCTGAAGAGCGGCAAAGCTCCAAGCCATGGCTGGGCTTCACTTCTGTCCAGAGCACAGGAGGCGAAGAACGAAGCAGCTGGGCACCGGGCTCATGTACTCAGGGGAGCCAATTTCAAATGTGCAGCCAAGAGCTGCTTCACAAGCACATTCAGCTGAGAATGCTCTGGCTGCTTCAGAAAGGAAGGCGCAGCCCTTGCACTCCTGGACACAAGCTGGGCAGAAGCAGGTTCCTAAACCTTCAGTGCTGCAGAGTGCATGCACCTTGAGCACACGCAGAAGGACGCGTCCTGAAAGAAGGCGTTCTTCAAGTACCCCCCTCCTCCAGGCAGCCTTGAAACTGAGCACAACACACTGCGCCTCGGCAGCTTCCTTCTCACATAGACGGACCGTCCCCTTCTTCACTCTCGCACCTCCCTTGCCCACTTGCAGCAGCTGCTGCCAAAGAAAAAGGCTCCGGAAGTCAAAGCCTCTGCTGGGCTGCACTTTCCCCTTGCCTCACGTCAAAGCACCAGAAACTCTCGGCTGCACTCTGTATTTCCAGTCTCCGCTGCATCTACCACTGTCATCTCTGCATCTCCAAGCATCAAGCTGGGCACAATTCTTTCCAGGGAAAGCTGGAAGAGAAATAGGTAGCAGCACAAGTAGCCGCAGGTTGAACTTTCTGTTTTCAAGTGCTAACGTGAATCCGCACACAAGCGAGGGACAGCCACGCTTCCTCTTGCAGCCCGTGCGATGTGCACAGCAGCTCCGTGCTCTGCCTTCATTCTTATGCTCTTCGGACCATGTCGTGCCTTCATTCTGCCGGAGTTGAACCATCGTCTACTTGGCGCACAGAGCACTCTGCCGGCAGCGAAGTGCTCCAGCCGACTGCTTCTGCTGAACCACGCCTGGAATATGCACTTTCCCTCGCAGCGACATACACCAGCATACTCGGTCTTTCTTCTCGTCCAAATGTAAAGGGAAAGAGCCTCAGCTATGTCTGGCACAGAGAACAGTTTTAGGCCAACGAGCTTACGCGGAGCTTACCCTCGACGTGTGGAAACCTGTATTTGCAGCACATCCTAGTGGTAGCCCTCTTTCCTCTCCAGCCTGCACAGCGCCGGCAGATCGCGGTGCTCTCTGCACCTGCCTTCTCACTTGCAAGTACCACCGCCAAGCTTACAGCCTGCAGGGAGCGAAGATGCGGATAGGCGTGTCGCACACAAGAACATGCCAGGACGAAAAGATGGTCTTCCTTTCTCCTGCTCCTTGCCCGAATTGTGGTGCTGTGCGGAAAGTCTTGCCCAGCGAAAAGCTACTCCAGCAAGTGTTTCTCTCCTGACGCATTTCGCTGAGCGAGAGCTACACGGACAGTTTGGACTCGGTGAAACAGCAAGAAAATGCTTGTCCGTCGAGCTGAAGGAAAATCCCTGCACAGCACACTGTGGCTGCGTGCAGTGTTCACGCTGAAGAGCGGCAAAGCTCCAAGCCATGGCTGGGCTTCAGTTCTGTCCAGAGCACAGAAGGCGAAGAACGAAGCAGCTGGGCACCGGGCTCATGTACTCAGGGGAGCCAATTTCAAATGTGCAGCCAAGAGCTGCTTCACAAGCACATTCAGCTGAGAATGCTCTGGCTGCTTCAGAAAGGAAGGCGCAGCCATTGCACTCCTGGACACAAGCTGGGCAGAAGCAGGTTCCTAAACCTTCAGTGCTGCAGAGTGCATGCACCTTGAGCACACGCAGAAGGACGCGTCCAGAAAGAAGGCGTTCTTCAAGTACCCCCCTCCTCCAGGCAGCCTTGAAACTGAGCACAACACACTGCGGCTCGGCAGCTTCCTTCTCACATAGACGGACCGTCCCCTTCTTCACTCTCGCACCTCCCTTGCCCACTTGCAGCAGCTGCTGCCAAAGAAAAAGGCTCCAGAAGTCAAAGCCTCTGCTGGGCTGCACTTTCCCCTTGCCTCACGTCAAAGCACCAGAAACTCTCGGCTGCACTCTGTATTTCCAGTCTCCGCTGCATCTACCACTGTCATCGCTGCATCTCCAAGCATCAAGCTGGGCACAATTCTTTCCAGGGAAAGCTGGAAGAGAAATAGGTAGCAGCACAAGTAGCCGCAGGTTGAACTTTCTGTTTTCAAGTGCTAACGTGAATCCGCACACAAGCGAGAGGCAGCCACGCTTCCTCTTGCAGCCTGTGCCATGCGCATACCAGCTCCATGCTCTGCGCCTTCATTGTGCCTGAGTGGAACCCGTGTCTACTTCTGGCACAGAGAGCACGGTGCCAGCAGAGAAATGCTCCAGGCTGCTGCCTCTGCCCAAACACGCCTGGGCTCTGCACTTTCTCTCTCAGCGCTAGGGAGCAGCACATTCGGACTGCCTTGTAGCCTGAATCTGAACGGAAAGATTCTCAGCTAAGTCTCGGCACAGAGAACAGTTTTAGGTCAACGAGCTTACCCGGAGCTTACCCTCGACGCGTGGAAACCTGTATTTGCAGCACATCCTAGTGGTAGCCTTCTTTCCTTTCCAGCCTGCACAGCGCGCAGTGCACATATCGCGGTGCTCTCTGCACCTGCCTTCTCACTTGCAAGTACCACCGCCAAGCTTACAGCCTTGCAGGGAGCCAAGACGCGGATAGGCGTCTCGCCCAGAAGAAGGTGCCAGGACGAAAAGATGGTCCTCCTTTCTCCTGCTCCTTGCCCGAATTGTGGTGCTGTGTTGAAAGTCTTGCCCAGCGAAAAGCTACTCCAGCAAGTGTTTCTCTCCAAACGCAGTTCGCTGAGCGAGAGCTACACGGACAGTTTGGACTCGGTGAAACAGCAAGAAAATGCTTGTCCGTCGAGCTGAAGGAAAATCCCTGCACAGCACACTGTGGCTGCGTGCAGTGTTCACGCTGAAGAGCGGCAAAGCTCCAAGCCATGGCTGGGCTTCACTTCTGTCCAGAGCACAGGAGGCGAAGAACGAAGCAGCTGGGCACCGGGCTCATGTACTCAGGGGAGCCAATTTCAAATGTGCAGCCAAGAGCTGCTTCACAAGCACATTCAGCTGAGAATGCTCTGGCTGCTTCAGAAAGGAAGGCGCAGCCCTTGCACTCCTGGACACAAGCTGGGCAGAAGCAGGTTCCTAAACCTTCCGTGCTGCAGAGTGCATGCACCTTGAGCACACGCAGAAGGACGCGTCCTGAAAGAAGGCGTTCTTCAAGTACCCCCCTCCTCCAGGCAGCCTTGAAACTGAGCACAACACACTGCGGCTCGGCAGCTTCCTTCTCATAGACGGACCGTCCCCTTCTTCACTCTCGCACCTCCCTTGCCCACTTGCAGCAGCTGCTGCCAAAGAAAAAGGCTCCGGAAGTCAAAGCCTCTGCTGGGCTGCACTTTCCCCTTGCCTCACGTCAAAGCACCAGAAACTCTCGGCTGCACTCTGTATTTCCAGTCTCCGCTGCATCTACCACTGTCATCGCTGCATCTCCAAGCATCAAGCTGGGCACAATTCTTTCCAGGGAAAGCTGGAAGAGAAATAGGTAGCAGCACAAGTAGCCGCAGGTTGAACTTTCTGTTTTCAAGTGCTAACGTGAATCCGCACACAAGCGAGGGACAGCCACGCTTCCTCTTGCAGCCCGTGCGATGTGCACAGCAGCTCCGTGCTCTGCCTTCATTCTTATGCTCTTCGGAGCAGGTCGTGCTTTCATTCTGCCGGAGTCGAACCATCGTCTACTTGGCGCACAGAGCACTCTGCCGGCAGCGAAGTGCTCCAGCCGACTGCTTCTGCCGAACCACGCCTGGAATATGCACTTTCCCTCGCAGCGACATACACCAGCATACTCGGTCTTTCTTCTCGTCCAAATGTAAAGGGAAAGAGCCTCAGCTATGTCTGGCACAGAGAACAGTTTTAGGCCAACGAGCTTACCCGGAGCTTACCCTCGACGTGTGGAAACCTGTATTTGCAGCACATCCTAGTGGTAGTCCTCTTTCCTTTCCAGCCTGCACAGCGCTCAGTGCACAGATCGCGGTGCTCTCTGCACCTGCTTTCCCTCTTCCCAGTACCACCGCCAAGCTTACAGCCTTGCAGGGAGCGAAGTGGCGGATAGGCGTCTCGCCCAGAAGAAGGTGCCAGGACGAAAAGATGGTCCTGCGTTCTCCTGCTCCTTGCCCGAACTGTGTTGAAAGTCTTGCCCAGCGAAAAGCTACTCCAGCAAGTGTTTCTCTCCAAACGCAGTTCGCTGAGCGAGAGCTACACGGACAGTTTGGACTCGGTGAAACAGCAAGAAAATGCTTGTCCGTCGAGCTGAAGGAAAATCCCTGCACAGCACACTGTGGCTGCGTGCAGTGTTCACGCTGAAGAGCGGCAAAGCTCCAAGCCATGGCTGGGCTTCACTTCTGTCCAGAGCACAGGAGGCGAAGAACGAAGCAGCTGGGCACCGGGCTCATGTACTCAGGGGAGCCAATTTCAAATGTGCAGCCAAGAGCTGCTTCACAAGCACATTCAGCTGAGAATGCTCTGGCTGCTTCAGAAAGGAAGGCGCAGCCCTTGCACTCCTGGACACAAGCTGGGCAGAAGCAGGTTCCTAAACCTTCAGTGCTGCAGAGTGCATGCACCTTGAGCACACGCAGAAGGACGCGTCCTGAAAGAAGGCGTTCTTCAAGTACCCCCCTCCTCCAGGCAGCCTTGAAACTGAGCACAACACACTGCGGCTCGGCAGCTTCCTTCTCACATAGACGGACCGTCCCCTTCTTCACTCTCGCAGCTCCCTTGCCCACTTGCAGCAGCTGCTGCCAAAGAAAAAGGCTCCGGAAGTCAAAGCCTCTGCTGGGCTGCACTTTCCCCTTGCCTCACGTCAAAGCACCAGAAACTCTCGGCTGCACTCTGTATTTCCAGTCTCCGCTGCATCTACCACTGTCATCTCTGCATCTCCAAGCATCAAGCTGGGCACAATTCTTTCCAGGGAAAGCTGGAAGAGAAATAGGTAGCAGCACAAGTAGCCGCAGGTTGAACTTTCTGTTTTCAAGTGCTAACGTGAATCCGCACACAAGCGAGGGACAGCCACGCTTCCTCTTGCAGCCCGTGCGATGTGCACAGCAGCTCCGTGCTCTGCCTTCATTCTTATGCTCTTCGGACCATGTCGTGCCTTCATTCTGCCGGAGTTGAACCATCGTCTACTTGGCGCACAGAGCACTCTGCCGGCAGCGAAGTGCTCCAGCCGACTGCTTCTGCTGAACCACGCCTGGAATATGCACTTTCCCTCGCAGCGACATACACCAGCATACTCGGTCTTTCTTCTCGTCCAAATGTAAAGGGAAAGAGCCTCAGCTATGTCTGGCACAGAGAACAGTTTTAGGCCAACGAGCTTACGCGGAGCTTACCCTCGACGTGTGGAAACCTGTATTTGCAGCACATCCTAGTGGTAGCCCTCTTTCCTCTCCAGCCTGCACAGCGCCGGCAGATCGCGGTGCTCTCTGCACCTGCCTTCTCACTTGCAAGTACCACCGCCAAGCTTACAGCCTGCAGGGAGCGAAGATGCGGATAGGCGTGTCGCACACAAGAACATGCCAGGACGAAAAGATGGTCTTCCTTTCTCCTGCTCCTTGCCCGAATTGTGGTGCTGTGCGGAAAGTCTTGCCCAGCGAAAAGCTACTCCAGCAAGTGTTTCTCTCCTGACGCATTTCGCTGAGCGAGAGCTACACGGACAGTTTGGACTCGGTGAAACAGCAAGAAAATGCTTGTCCGTCGAGCTGAAGGAAAATCCCTGCACAGCACACTGTGGCTGCGTGCAGTGTTCACGCTGAAGAGCGGCAAAGCTCCAAGCCATGGCGGGGCTTCAGTTCTGTCCAGAGCACAGAAGGCGAAGAACGAAGCAGCTGGGCACCGGGCTCATGTACTCAGGGGAGCCAATTTCAAATGTGCAGCCAAGAGCTGCTTCACAAGCACATTCAGCTGAGAATGCTCTGGCTGCTTCAGAAAGGAAGGCGCAGCCATTGCACTCCTGGACACAAGCTGGGCAGAAGCAGGTTCCTAAACCTTCAGTGCTGCAGAGTGCATGCACCTTGAGCACACGCAGAAGGACGCGTCCAGAAAGAAGGCGTTCTTCAAGTACCCCCCTCCTCCAGGCAGCCTTGAAACTGAGCACAACACACTGCGGCTCGGCAGCTTCCTTCTCACATAGACGGACCGTCCCCTTCTTCACTCTCGCACCTCCCTTGCCCACTTGCAGCAGCTGCTGCCAAAGAAAAAGGCTCCAGAAGTCAAAGCCTCTGCTGGGCTGCACTTTCCCCTTGCCTCACGTCAAAGCACCAGAAACTCTCGGCTGCACTCTGTATTTCCAGTCTCCGCTGCATCTACCACTGTCATCGCTGCATCTCCAAGCATCAAGCTGGGCACAATTCTTTCCAGGGAAAGCTGGAAGAGAAATAGGTAGCAGCACAAGTAGCCGCAGGTTGAACTTTCTGTTTTCAAGTGCTAACGTGAATCCGCACACAAGCGAGAGGCAGCCACGCTTCCTCTTGCAGCCTGTGCCATGCGCATACCAGCTCCATGCTCTGCGCCTTCATTGTGCCTGAGTGGAACCCGTGTCTACTTCTGGCACAGAGAGCACGGTGCCAGCAGAGAAATGCTCCAGGCTGCTGCCTCTGCCCAAACACGCCTGGGCTCTGCACTTTCTCTCTCAGCGCTAGGGAGCAGCACATTCGGACTGCCTTGTAGCCTGAATCTGAACGGAAAGATTCTCAGCTAAGTCTCGGCACAGAGAACAGTTTTAGGTCAACGAGCTTACCCGGAGCTTACCCTCGACGCGTGGAAACCTGTATTTGCAGCACATCCTAGTGGTAGCCTTCTTTCCTTTCCAGCCTGCACAGCGCGCAGTGCACATATCGCGGTGCTCTCTGCACCTGCCTTCTCACTTGCAAGTACCACCGCCAAGCTTACAGCCTTGCAGGGAGCCAAGACGCGGATAGGCGTCTCGCCCAGAAGAAGGTGCCAGGACGAAAAGATGGTCCTCCTTTCTCCTGCTCCTTGCCCGAATTGTGGTGCTGTGTTGAAAGTCTTGCCCAGCGAAAAGCTACTCCAGCAAGTGTTTCTCTCCAAACGCAGTTCGCTGAGCGAGAGCTACACGGACAGTTTGGACTCGGTGAAACAGCAAGAAAATGCTTGTCCGTCGAGCTGAAGGAAAATCCCTGCACAGCACACTGTGGCTGCGTGCAGTGTTCACGCTGAAGAGCGGCAAAGCTCCAAGCCATGGCTGGGCTTCACTTCTGTCCAGAGCACAGGAGGCGAAGAACGAAGCAGCTGGGCACCGGGCTCATGTACTCAGGGGAGCCAATTTCAAATGTGCAGCCAAGAGCTGCTTCACAAGCACATTCAGCTGAGAATGCTCTGGCTGCTTCAGAAAGGAAGGCGCAGCCCTTGCACTCCTGGACACAAGCTGGGCAGAAGCAGGTTCCTAAACCTTCAGTGCTGCAGAGTGCATGCACCTTGAGCACACGCAGAAGGACGCGTCCTGAAAGAAGGCGTTCTTCAAGTACCCCCCTCCTCCAGGCAGCCTTGAAACTGAGCACAACACACTGCGCCTCGGCAGCTTCCTTCTCACATAGACGGACCGTCCCCTTCTTCACTCTCGCAGCTCCCTTGCCCACTTGCAGCAGCTGCTGCCAAAGAAAAAGGCTCCGGAAGTCAAAGCCTCTGCTGGGCTGCACTTTCCCCTTGCCTCACGTCAAAGCACCAGAAACTCTCGGCTGCACTCTGTATTTCCAGTCTCCGCTGCATCTACCACTGTCATCTCTGCATCTCCAAGCATCAAGCTGGGCACAATTCTTTCCAGGGAAAGCTGGAAGAGAAATAGGTAGCAGCACAAGTAGCCGCAGGTTGAACTTTCTGTTTTCAAGTGCTAACGTGAATCCGCACACAAGCGAGGGACAGCCACGCTTCCTCTTGCAGCCCGTGCGATGTGCACAGCAGCTCCGTGCTCTGCCTTCATTCTTATGCTCTTCGGACCATGTCGTGCCTTCATTCTGCCGGAGTTGAACCATCGTCTACTTGGCGCACAGAGCACTCTGCCGGCAGCGAAGTGCTCCAGCCGACTGCTTCTGCTGAACCACGCCTGGAATATGCACTTTCCCTCGCAGCGACATACACCAGCATACTCGGTCTTTCTTCTCGTCCAAATGTAAAGGGAAAGAGCCTCAGCTATGTCTGGCACAGAGAACAGTTTTAGGCCAACGAGCTTACGCGGAGCTTACCCTCGACGTGTGGAAACCTGTATTTGCAGCACATCCTAGTGGTAGCCCTCTTTCCTCTCCAGCCTGCACAGCGCCGGCAGATCGCGGTGCTCTCTGCACCTGCCTTCTCACTTGCAAGTACCACCGCCAAGCTTACAGCCTGCAGGGAGCGAAGATGCGGATAGGCGTGTCGCACACAAGAACATGCCAGGACGAAAAGATGGTCTTCCTTTCTCCTGCTCCTTGCCCGAATTGTGGTGCTGTGCGGAAAGTCTTGCCCAGCGAAAAGCTACTCCAGCAAGTGTTTCTCTCCTGACGCATTTCGCTGAGCGAGAGCTACACGGACAGTTTGGACTCGGTGAAACAGCAAGAAAATGCTTGTCCGTCGAGCTGAAGGAAAATCCCTGCACAGCACACTGTGGCTGCGTGCAGTGTTCACGCTGAAGAGCGGCAAAGCTCCAAGCCATGGCTGGGCTTCAGTTCTGTCCAGAGCACAGAAGGCGAAGAACGAAGCAGCTGGGCACCGGGCTCATGTACTCAGGGGAGCCAATTTCAAATGTGCAGCCAAGAGCTGCTTCACAAGCACATTCAGCTGAGAATGCTCTGGCTGCTTCAGAAAGGAAGGCGCAGCCATTGCACTCCTGGACACAAGCTGGGCAGAAGCAGGTTCCTAAACCTTCAGTGCTGCAGAGTGCATGCACCTTGAGCACACGCAGAAGGACGCGTCCAGAAAGAAGGCGTTCTTCAAGTACCCCCCTCCTCCAGGCAGCCTTGAAACTGAGCACAACACACTGCGGCTCGGCAGCTTCCTTCTCACATAGACGGACCGTCCCCTTCTTCACTCTCGCACCTCCCTTGCCCACTTGCAGCAGCTGCTGCCAAAGAAAAAGGCTCCAGAAGTCAAAGCCTCTGCTGGGCTGCACTTTCCCCTTGCCTCACGTCAAAGCACCAGAAACTCTCGGCTGCACTCTGTATTTCCAGTCTCCGCTGCATCTACCACTGTCATCGCTGCATCTCCAAGCATCAAGCTGGGCACAATTCTTTCCAGGGAAAGCTGGAAGAGAAATAGGTAGCAGCACAAGTAGCCGCAGGTTGAACTTTCTGTTTTCAAGTGCTAACGTGAATCCGCACACAAGCGAGAGGCAGCCACGCTTCCTCTTGCAGCCTGTGCCATGCGCATACCAGCTCCATGCTCTGCGCCTTCATTGTGCCTGAGTGGAACCCGTGTCTACTTCTGGCACAGAGAGCACGGTGCCAGCAGAGAAATGCTCCAGGCTGCTGCCTCTGCCCAAACACGCCTGGGCTCTGCACTTTCTCTCTCAGCGCTAGGGAGCAGCACATTCGGACTGCCTTGTAGCCTGAATCTGAACGGAAAGATTCTCAGCTAAGTCTCGGCACAGAGAACAGTTTTAGGTCAACGAGCTTACCCGGAGCTTACCCTCGACGCGTGGAAACCTGTATTTGCAGCACATCCTAGTGGTAGCCTTCTTTCCTTTCCAGCCTGCACAGCGCGCAGTGCACATATCGCGGTGCTCTCTGCACCTGCCTTCTCACTTGCAAGTACCACCGCCAAGCTTACAGCCTTGCAGGGAGCCAAGACGCGGATAGGCGTCTCGCCCAGAAGAAGGTGCCAGGACGAAAAGATGGTCCTCCTTTCTCCTGCTCCTTGCCCGAATTGTGGTGCTGTGTTGAAAGTCTTGCCCAGCGAAAAGCTACTCCAGCAAGTGTTTCTCTCCAAACGCAGTTCGCTGAGCGAGAGCTACACGGACAGTTTGGACTCGGTGAAACAGCAAGAAAATGCTTGTCCGTCGAGCTGAAGGAAAATCCCTGCACAGCACACTGTGGCTGCGTGCAGTGTTCACGCTGAAGAGCGGCAAAGCTCCAAGCCATGGCTGGGCTTCACTTCTGTCCAGAGCACAGGAGGCGAAGAACGAAGCAGCTGGGCACCGGGCTCATGTACTCAGGGGAGCCAATTTCAAATGTGCAGCCAAGAGCTGCTTCACAAGCACATTCAGCTGAGAATGCTCTGGCTGCTTCAGAAAGGAAGGCGCAGCCCTTGCACTCCTGGACACAAGCTGGGCAGAAGCAGGTTCCTAAACCTTCCGTGCTGCAGAGTGCATGCACCTTGAGCACACGCAGAAGGACGCGTCCTGAAAGAAGGCGTTCTTCAAGTACCCCCCTCCTCCAGGCAGCCTTGAAACTGAGCACAACACACTGCGGCTCGGCAGCTTCCTTCTCATAGACGGACCGTCCCCTTCTTCACTCTCGCACCTCCCTTGCCCACTTGCAGCAGCTGCTGCCAAAGAAAAAGGCTCCGGAAGTCAAAGCCTCTGCTGGGCTGCACTTTCCCCTTGCCTCACGTCAAAGCACCAGAAACTCTCGGCTGCACTCTGTATTTCCAGTCTCCGCTGCATCTACCACTGTCATCGCTGCATCTCCAAGCATCAAGCTGGGCACAATTCTTTCCAGGGAAAGCTGGAAGAGAAATAGGTAGCAGCACAAGTAGCCGCAGGTTGAACTTTCTGTTTTCAAGTGCTAACGTGAATCCGCACACAAGCGAGGGACAGCCACGCTTCCTCTTGCAGCCCGTGCGATGTGCACAGCAGCTCCGTGCTCTGCCTTCATTCTTATGCTCTTCGGAGCAGGTCGTGCTTTCATTCTGCCGGAGTCGAACCATCGTCTACTTGGCGCACAGAGCACTCTGCCGGCAGCGAAGTGCTCCAGCCGACTGCTTCTGCCGAACCACGCCTGGAATATGCACTTTCCCTCGCAGCGACATACACCACCATACTCGGTCTTTCTTCTCGTCCAAATGTAAAGGGAAAGAGCCTCAGCTATGTCTGGCACAGAGAACAGTTTTAGGCCAACGAGCTTACCCGGAGCTTACCCTCGACGTGTGGAAACCTGTATTTGCAGCACATCCTAGTGGTAGTCCTCTTTCCTTTCCAGCCTGCACAGCGCTCAGTGCACAGATCGCGGTGCTCTCTGCACCTGCTTTCCCTCTTCCCAGTACCACCGCCAAGCTTACAGCCTTGCAGGGAGCGAAGTGGCGGATAGGCGTCTCGCCCAGAAGAAGGTGCCAGGACGAAAAGATGGTCCTGCGTTCTCCTGCTCCTTGCCCGAACTGTGTTGAAAGTCTTGCCCAGCGAAAAGCTACTCCAGCAAGTGTTTCTCTCCAAACGCAGTTCGCTGAGCGAGAGCTACACGGACAGTTTGGACTCGGTGAAACAGCAAGAAAATGCTTGTCCGTCGAGCTGAAGGAAAATCCCTGCACAGCACACTGTGGCTGCGTGCAGTGTTCACGCTGAAGAGCGGCAAAGCTCCAAGCCATGGCTGGGCTTCACTTCTGTCCAGAGCACAGGAGGCGAAGAACGAAGCAGCTGGGCACCGGGCTCATGTACTCAGGGGAGCCAATTTCAAATGTGCAGCCAAGAGCTGCTTCACAAGCACATTCAGCTGAGAATGCTCTGGCTGCTTCAGAAAGGAAGGCGCAGCCCTTGCACTCCTGGACACAAGCTGGGCAGAAGCAGGTTCCTAAACCTTCAGTGCTGCAGAGTGCATGCACCTTGAGCACACGCAGAAGGACGCGTCCTGAAAGAAGGCGTTCTTCAAGTACCCCCCTCCTCCAGGCAGCCTTGAAACTGAGCACAACACACTGCGCCTCGGCAGCTTCCTTCTCACATAGACGGACCGTCCCCTTCTTCACTCCCGCAGCTCCCTTGCCCACTTGCAGCAGCTGCTGCCAAAGAAGAAGGCTCCAGAAGTCAAAGCCTCTGCTGGGCTGCACTTTCCCCTTGCCTCACGTCAAAGCACCAGAAACTCTCGGCTGCACTCTGTATTTCCAGTCTCCCTGCATCTACCACTGTCATCTCTGCATCTCCAAGCATCAAGCTGGGCACAATTCTTTCCAGGGAAAGCTGGAAGAGAAATAGGTAGCAGCACAAGTAGCCGCAGGTTGAACTTTCTGTTTTCAAGTGCTAACGTGAATCCGCACACAAGCGAGGGACAGCCACGCTTCCTCTTGCAGCCCGTGCGATGTGCACAGCAGCTCCGTGCTCTGCCTTCATTCTTATGCTCTTCGGAGCAGGTCGTGCTTTCATTCTGCCGGAGTCGAACCATCGTCTACTTGGCGCACAGAGCACTCTGCCGGCAGCGAAGTGCTCCAGCCGACTGCTTCTGCCGAACCACGCCTGGAATATGCACTTTCCCTCGCAGCGACATACACCAGCATACTCGGTCTTTCTTCTCGTCCAAATGTAAAGGGAAAGAGCCTCAGCTATGTCTGGCACAGAGAACAGTTTTAGGCCAACGAGCTTACCCGGAGCTTACCCTCGACGTGTGGAAACCTGTATTTGCAGCACATCCTAGTGGTAGTCCTCTTTCCTTTCCAGCCTGCACAGCGCTCAGTGCACAGATCGCGGTGCTCTCTGCACCTGCTTTCCCTCTTCCCAGTACCACCGCCAAGCTTACAGCCTTGCAGGGAGCGAAGTGGCGGATAGGCGTCTCGCCCAGAAGAAGGTGCCAGGACGAAAAGATGGTCCTGCGTTCTCCTGCTCCTTGCCCGAACTGTGTTGAAAGTCTTGCCCAGCGAAAAGCTACTCCAGCAAGTGTTTCTCTCCAAACGCAGTTCGCTGAGCGAGAGCTACACGGACAGTTTGGACTCGGTGAAACAGCAAGAAAATGCTTGTCCGTCGAGCTGAAGGAAAATCCCTGCACAGCACACTGTGGCTGCGTGCAGTGTTCACGCTGAAGAGCGGCAAAGCTCCAAGCCATGGCTGGGCTTCACTTCTGTCCAGAGCACAGGAGGCGAAGAACGAAGCAGCTGGGCACCGGGCTCATGTACTCAGGGGAGCCAATTTCAAATGTGCAGCCAAGAGCTGCTTCACAAGCACATTCAGCTGAGAATGCTCTGGCTGCTTCAGAAAGGAAGGCGCAGCCCTTGCACTCCTGGACACAACCACGCCAGAAGCAGGTTCCTAAACTTTCCGTGCTACAGAGTGCATGCACCTTGAGCACACGCAGAAGGACGCGTCCAGAAAGAAGGCGTTCTTCAAGTACCCCCCTCCTCCAGGCAGCCTTGAAACTGAGCACAACACACTGCGGCTCGGCAGCTTCCTTCTCACATAGACGGACCGTCCCCTTCTTCACTCTCGCACCTCCCTTGCCCACTTGCAGCAGCTGCTGCCAAAGAAAAAGGCTCCGGAAGTCAAAGCCTCTGCTGGGCTGCACTTTCCCCTTGCCTCACGTCAAAGCACCAGAAACTCTCGGCTGCACTCTGTATTTCCAGTCTCCCTGCATCTACCACTGTCATCTCTGCATCTCCAAGCATCAAGCTGGGCACAATTCTTTCCAGGGAAAGCTGGAAGAGAAATAGGTAGCAGCACAAGTAGCCGCAGGTTGAACTTTCTGTTTTCAAGTGCTAACGTGAATCCGCACACAAGCGAGGGACAGCCACGCTTCCTCTTGCAGCCCGTGCGATGTGCACAGCAGCTCCGTGCTCTGCCTTCATTCTTATGCTCTTCGGAGCAGGTCGTGCTTTCATTCTGCCGGAGTCGAACCATCGTCTACTTGGCGCACAGAGCACTCTGCCGGCAGCGAAGTGCTCCAGCCGACTGCTTCTGCCGAACCACGCCTGGAATATGCACTTTCCCTCGCAGCGACATACACCACCATACTCGGTCTTTCTTCTCGTCCAAATGTAAAGGGAAAGAGCCTCAGCTATGTCTGGCACAGAGAACAGTTTTAGGCCAACGAGCTTACCCGGAGCTTACCCTCGACGTGTGGAAACCTGTATTTGCAGCACATCCTAGTGGTAGTCCTCTTTCCTTTCCAGCCTGCACAGCGCTCAGTGCACAGATCGCGGTGCTCTCTGCACCTGCTTTCCCTCTTCCCAGTACCACCGCCAAGCTTACAGCCTTGCAGGGAGCGAAGTGGCGGATAGGCGTCTCGCCCAGAAGAAGGTGCCAGGACGAAAAGATGGTCCTGCGTTCTCCTGCTCCTTGCCCGAACTGTGTTGAAAGTCTTGCCCAGCGAAAAGCTACTCCAGCAAGTGTTTCTCTCCAAACGCAGTTCGCTGAGCGAGAGCTACACGGACAGTTTGGACTCGGTGAAACAGCAAGAAAATGCTTGTCCGTCGAGCTGAAGGAAAATCCCTGCACAGCACACTGTGGCTGCGTGCAGTGTTCACGCTGAAGAGCGGCAAAGCTCCAAGCCATGGCTGGGCTTCACTTCTGTCCAGAGCACAGGAGGCGAAGAACGAAGCAGCTGGGCACCGGGCTCATGTACTCAGGGGAGCCAATTTCAAATGTGCAGCCAAGAGCTGCTTCACAAGCACATTCAGCTGAGAATGCTCTGGCTGCTTCAGAAAGGAAGGCGCAGCCCTTGCACTCCTGGACACAACCACGCCAGAAGCAGGTTCCTAAACCTTCCGTGCTACAGAGTGCATGCACCTTGAGCACACGCAGAAGGACGCGTCCAGAAAGAAGGCGTTCTTCAAGTACCCCCCTCCTCCAGGCAGCCTTGAAACTGAGCACAACACACTGCGGCTCGGCAGCTTCCTTCTCACATAGACGGACCGTCCCCTTCTTCACTCTCGCAGCTCCCTTGCCCACTTGCAGCAGCTGCTGCCAAAGAAAAAGGCTCCAGAAGTCAAAGCCTCTGCTGGGCTGCACTTTCCCCTTGCCTCACGTCAAAGCACCAGAAACTCTCGGCTGCACTCTGTATTTCCAGTCTCCCTGCATCTACCACTGTCATCTCTGCATCTCCAAGCATCAAGCTGGGCACAATTCTTTCCAGGGAAAGCTGGAAGAGAAATAGGTAGCAGCACAAGTAGCCGCAGGTTGAACTTTCTGTTTTCAAGTGCTAACATGAATCCGCACACAAGCGAGGGACAGCCACGCTTCCTCTTGCAGCCTGTGCCATGCGCATACCAGCTCCGTGCTCTGCGCCTTCATTGTGCCTGAGTGGAACCCGTGTCTACTTCTGGCACAGAGAGCACGGTGCCGGCAGAGAAATGCTCCAGGCTGCTGCCTCTGCCCAAACACGCCTGGGCTCTGCACTTTCTCTCTCAGCGCTAGGGAGCAGCACATTCGGTCTGCCTTGTAGCCTGAATCTGAACGGAAAGATTCTCAGCTAAGTCTCGGCACAGAGAACAGTTTTAGGTCAACGAGCTTACGCGGAGCTTACCCTCGACGTGTGGAAACCTGTATTTGCAGCACATCCGAGTGGTAGCCCTCTTTCCTCTCCAGCCTGCACAGCGCCGGCAGATCGCGGTGCTCTCTGCACCTGCCTTCCCACTTCCCAGTACCACCGCCAAGCTTACAGCCTTGCAGGGAGCCAAGACGCGGATAGGCGTCTCGCCCAGAAGAAGGTGCCAGGACGAAAAGATGGTCCTCCTTTCTCCTGCTCCTTGCCCGAATTGTGGTGCTGTGTTGAAAGTCTTGCCCAGCGAAAAGCTACTCCAGCAAGTGTTTCTCTCCAAACGCAGTTCGCTGAGCGAGAGCTACATGGACAGTTTGGACTCGGTGAAACAGCAAGAAAATGCTTGTCCGTCGAGCTGAAGGAAAATCCCTGCACAGCACACTGTGGCTGCGTGCAGTGTTCACGCTGAAGAGCGGCAAAGCTCCAAGCCATGGCTGGGCTTCACTTCTGTCCAGAGCACAGGAGGCGAAGAACGAAGCAGCTGGGCACCGGGCTCATGTACTCAGGGGAGCCAATTTCAAATGTGCAGCCAAGAGCTGCTTCACAAGCACATTCAGCTGAGAATGCTCTGGCTGCTTCAGAAAGGAAGGCGCAGCCCTTGCACTCCTGGACACAAGCTGGGCAGAAGCAGGTTCCTAAACCTTCAGTGCTGCAGAGTGCATGCACCTTGAGCACACGCAGAAGGACGCGTCCTGAAAGAAGGCGTTCTTCAAGTACCCCCCTCCTCCAGGCAGCCTTGAAACTGAGCACAACACACTGCGGCTCGGCAGCTTCCTTCTCACATAGACGGACCGTCCCCTTCTTCACTCTCGCACCTCCCTTGCCCACTTGCAGCAGCTGCTGCCAAAGAAAAAGGCTCCGGAAGTCAAAGCCTCTGCTGGGCTGCACTTTCCCCTTGCCTCACGTCAAAGCACCAGAAACTCTCGGCTGCACTCTGTATTTCCAGTCTCCGCTGCATCTACCACTGTCATCTCTGCATCTCCAAGCATCAAGCTGGGCACAATTCTTTCCAGGGAAAGCTGGAAGAGAAATAGGTAGCAGCACAAGTAGCCGCAGGTTGAACTTTCTGTTTTCAAGTGCTAACGTGAATCCGCACACAAGCGAGAGGCAGCCACGCTTCCTCTTGCAGCCCGTGCGATGTGCACAGCAGCTCCGTGCTCTGCCTTCATTCTTATGCTCTTCGGACCATGTCGTGCCTTCATTCTGCCGGAGTTGAACCATCGTCTACTTGGCGCACAGAGCACTCTGCCGGCAGCGAAGTGCTCCAGCCGACTGCTTCTGCTGAACCACGCCTGGAATATGCACTTTCCCTCGCAGCGACATACACCAGCATACTCGGTCTTTCTTCTCGTCCAAATGTAAAGGGAAAGAGCCTCAGCTATGTCTGGCACAGAGAACAGTTTTAGGTCAACGAGCTTACGCGGAGCTTACCCTCGACGTGTGGAAACCTGTATTTGCAGCACATCCTAGTGGTAGCCCTCTTTCCTCTCCAGCCTGCACAGCGCCGGCAGATCGCGGTGCTCTCTGCACCTGCCTTCTCACTTGCAAGTACCACCGCCAAGCTTACAGCCTGCAGGGAGCGAAGATGCGGATAGGCGTGTGGCACACAAGAACATGCCAGGACGAAAAGATGGTCTTCCTTTCTCCTGCTCCTTGCCCGAATTGTGGTGCTGTGCGGAAAGTCTTGCCCAGCGAAAAGCTACTCCAGCAAGTGTTTCTCTCCTGACGCATTTCGCTGAGCGAGAGCTACACGGACAGTTTGGACTCGGTGAAACAGCAAGAAAATGCTTGTCCGTCGAGCTGAAGGAAAATCCCTGCACAGCACACTGTGGCTGCGTGCAGTGTTCACGCTGAAGAGCGGCAAAGCTCCAAGCCATGGCGGGGCTTCAGTTCTGTCCAGAGCACAGGAGGCGAAGAACGAAGCAGCTGGGCACCGGGCTCATGTACTCAGGGGAGCCAATTTCAAATGTGCAGCCAAGAGCTGCTTCACAAGCACATTCAGCTGAGAATGCTCTGGCTGCTTCAGAAAGGAAGGCGCAGCCATTGCACTCCTGGACACAAGCTGGGCAGAAGCAGGTTCCTAAACCTTCAGTGCTGCAGAGTGCATGCACCTTGAGCACACGCAGAAGGACGCGTCCAGAAAGAAGGCGTTCTTCAAGTACCCCCCTCCTCCAGGCAGCCTTGAAACTGAGCACAACACACTGCGGCTCGGCAGCTTCCTTCTCACATAGACGGACCGTCCCCTTCTTCACTCTCGCACCTCCCTTGCCCACTTGCAGCAGCTGCTGCCAAAGAAAAAGGCTCCAGAAGTCAAAGCCTCTGCTGGGCTGCACTTTCCCCTTGCCTCACGTCAAAGCACCAGAAACTCTCGGCTGCACTCTGTATTTCCAGTCTCCGCTGCATCTACCACTGTCATCGCTGCATCTCCAAGCATCAAGCTGGGCACAATTCTTTCCAGGGAAAGCTGGAAGAGAAATAGGTAGCAGCACAAGTAGCCGCAGGTTGAACTTTCTGTTTTCAAGTGCTAACGTGAATCCGCACACAAGCGAGAGGCAGCCACGCTTCCTCTTGCAGCCTGTGCCATGCGCATACCAGCTCCATGCTCTGCGCCTTCATTGTGCCTGAGTGGAACCCGTGTCTACTTCTGGCACAGAGAGCACGGTGCCAGCAGAGAAATGCTCCAGGCTGCTGCCTCTGCCCAAACACGCCTGGGCTCTGCACTTTCTCTCTCAGCGCTAGGGAGCAGCACATTCGGACTGCCTTGTAGCCTGAATCTGAACGGAAAGATTCTCAGCTAAGTCTCGGCACAGAGAACAGTTTTAGGTCAACGAGCTTACCCGGAGCTTACCCTCGACGCGTGGAAACCTGTATTTGCAGCACATCCTAGTGGTAGCCTTCTTTCCTTTCCAGCCTGCACAGCGCGCAGTGCACATATCGCGGTGCTCTCTGCACCTGCCTTCTCACTTGCAAGTACCACCGCCAAGCTTACAGCCTTGCAGGGAGCCAAGACGCGGATAGGCGTCTCGCCCAGAAGAAGGTGCCAGGACCAAAAGATGGTCCTCCTTTCTCCTGCTCCTTGCCCGAATTGTGGTGCTGTGTTGAAAGTCTTGCCCAGCGAAAAGCTACTCCAGCAAGTGTTTCTCTCCAAACGCAGTTCGCTGAGCGAGAGCTACACGGACAGTTTGGACTCGGTGAAACAGCAAGAAAATGCTTGTCCGTCGAGCTGAAGGAAAATCCCTGCACAGCACACTGTGGCTGCGTGCAGTGTTCACGCTGAAGAGCGGCAAAGCTCCAAGCCATGGCTGGGCTTCACTTCTGTCCAGAGCACAGGAGGCGAAGAACGAAGCAGCTGGGCACCGGGCTCATGTACTCAGGGGAGCCAATTTCAAATGTGCAGCCAAGAGCTGCTTCACAAGCACATTCAGCTGAGAATGCTCTGGCTGCTTCAGAAAGGAAGGCGCAGCCCTTGCACTCCTGGACACAAGCTGGGCAGAAGCAGGTTCCTAAACCTTCAGTGCTGCAGAGTGCATGCACCTTGAGCACACGCAGAAGGACGCGTCCTGAAAGAAGGCGTTCTTCAAGTACCCCCCTCCTCCAGGCAGCCTTGAAACTGAGCACAACACACTGCGGCTCGGCAGCTTCCTTCTCACATAGACGGACCGTCCCCTTCTTCACTCTCGCACCTCCCTTGCCCACTTGCAGCAGCTGCTGCCAAAGAAAAAGGCTCCGGAAGTCAAAGCCTCTGCTGGGCTGCACTTTCCCCTTGCCTCACGTCAAAGCACCAGAAACTCTCGGCTGCACTCTGTATTTCCAGTCTCCGCTGCATCTACCACTGTCATCGCTGCATCTCCAAGCATCAAGCTGGGCACAATTCTTTCCAGGGAAAGCTGGAAGAGAAATAGGTAGCAGCACAAGTAGCCGCAGGTTGAACTTTCTGTTTTCAAGTGCTAACGTGAATCCGCACACAAGCGAGGGACAGCCACGCTTCCTCTTGCAGCCCGTGCGATGTGCACAGCAGCTCCGTGCTCTGCCTTCATTCTTATGCTCTTCGGAGCAGGTCGTGCTTTCATTCTGCCGGAGTCGAACCATCGTCTACTTGGCGCACAGAGCACTCTGCCGGCAGCGAAGTGCTCCAGCCGACTGCTTCTGCCGAACCACGCCTGGAATATGCACTTTCCCTCGCAGCGACATACACCAGCATACTCGGTCTTTCTTCTCGTCCAAATGTAAAGGGAAAGAGCCTCAGCTATGTCTGGCACAGAGAACAGTTTTAGGCCAACGAGCTTACCCGGAGCTTACCCTCGACGTGTGGAAACCTGTATTTGCAGCACATCCTAGTGGTAGTCCTCTTTCCTTTCCAGCCTGCACAGCGCTCAGTGCACAGATCGCGGTGCTCTCTGCACCTGCTTTCCCTCTTCCCAGTACCACCGCCAAGCTTACAGCCTTGCAGGGAGCGAAGTGGCGGATAGGCGTCTCGCCCAGAAGAAGGTGCCAGGACGAAAAGATGGTCCTGCGTTCTCCTGCTCCTTGCCCGAACTGTGTTGAAAGTCTTGCCCAGCGAAAAGCTACTCCAGCAAGTGTTTCTCTCCAAACGCAGTTCGCTGAGCGAGAGCTACACGGACAGTTTGGACTCGGTGAAACAGCAAGAAAATGCTTGTCCGTCGAGCTGAAGGAAAATCCCTGCACAGCACACTGTGGCTGCGTGCAGTGTTCACGCTGAAGAGCGGCAAAGCTCCAAGCCATGGCTGGGCTTCACTTCTGTCCAGAGCACAGGAGGCGAAGAACGAAGCAGCTGGGCACCGGGCTCATGTACTCAGGGGAGCCAATTTCAAATGTGCAGCCAAGAGCTGCTTCACAAGCACATTCAGCTGAGAATGCTCTGGCTGCTTCAGAAAGGAAGGCGCAGCCCTTGCACTCCTGGACACAACCACGCCAGAAGCAGGTTCCTAAACCTTCCGTGCTACAGAGTGCATGCACCTTGAGCACACGCAGAAGGACGCGTCCAGAAAGAAGGCGTTCTTCAAGTACCCCCCTCCTCCAGGCAGCCTTGAAACTGAGCACAACACACTGCGCCTCGGCAGCTTCCTTCTCACATAGACGGACCGTCCCCTTCTTCACTCTCGCACCTCCCTTGCCCACTTGCAGCAGCTGCTGCCAAAGAAAAAGGCTCCAGAAGTCAAAGCCTCTGCTGGGCTGCACTTTCCCCTTGCCTCACGTCAAAGCACCAGAAACTCTCGGCTGCACTCTGTATTTCCAGTCTCCCTGCATCTACCACTGTCATCTCTGCATCTCCAAGCATCAAGCTGGGCACAATTCTTTCCAGGGAAAGCTGGAAGAGAAATAGGTAGCAGCACAAGTAGCCGCAGGTTGAACTTTCTGTTTTCAAGTGCTAACATGAATCCGCACACAAGCGAGGGACAGCCACGCTTCCTCTTGCAGCCTGTGCCATGCGCATACCAGCTCCGTGCTCTGCGCCTTCATTGTGCCTGAGTGGAACCCGTGTCTACTTCTGGCACAGAGAGCACGGTGCCGGCAGAGAAATGCTCCAGGCTGCTGCCTCTGCCCAAACACGCCTGGGCTCTGCACTTTCTCTCTCAGCGCTAGGGAGCAGCACATTCGGTCTGCCTTGTAGCCTGAATCTGAACGGAAAGATTCTCAGCTAAGTCTCGGCACAGAGAACAGTTTTAGGTCAACGAGCTTACCCGGAGCTTACCCTCGACGCGTGGAAACCTGTATTTGCAGCACATCCTAGTGGTAGCCTTCTTTCCTTTCCAGCCTGCACAGCGCTCAGTGCACAGATCGCGGTGCTCTCTGCACCTGCCTTCTCACTTGCAAGTACCACCGCCAAGCTTACGGCCTTGCAGGGAGCCAAGACGCGGATAGGCGTCTCGCCCAGAAGAAGGTGCCAGGACGAAAAGATGGTCTTCCTTTCTCCTGCTCCTTGCCCGAACTGTGGTGCTGTGCGGAAAGTCTTGCCCAGCGAAAAGCTACTCCAGCAAGTGTTTCTCTCTAAACGCAGTTCGCTGAGCGAGAGCTACACGGACAGTTTGGACTCGGTGAAACAGCAAGAAAATGCTTGTCCGTCGAGCTGAAGGAAAATCCCTGCACAGCACACTGTGGCTGCGTGCAGTGTTCACGCTGAAGAGCGGCAAAGCTCCAAGCCATGGCTGGGCTTCACTTCTGTCCAGAGCACAGGAGGCGAAGAACGAAGCAGCTGGGCACCGGGCTCATGTACTCAGGGGAGCCAATTTCAAATGTGCAGCCAAGAGCTGCTTCACAAGCACATTCAGCTGAGAATGCTCTGGCTGCTTCAGAAAGGAAGGCGCAGCCCTTGCACTCCTGGACACAAGCTGGGCAGAAGCAGGTTCCTAAACCTTCAGTGCTGCAGAGTGCATGCACCTTGAGCACACGCAGAAGGACGCGTCCAGAAAGAAGGCGTTCTTCAAGTACCCCCCTCCTCCAGGCAGCCTTGAAACTGAGCACAACACACTGCGCCTCGGCAGCTTCCTTCTCACATAGACAGACCGTCCCCTTCTTCACTCTCGCAGCTCCCTTGCCCACTTGCAGCAGCTGCTGCCAAAGAAAAAGGCTCCAGAAGTCAAAGCCTCTGCTGGGCTGCACTTTCCCCTTGCCTCACGTCAAAGCACCAGAAACTCTCGGCTGCACTCTGTATTTCCAGTCTCCGCTGCATCTACCACTGTCATCGCTGCATCTCCAAGCATCAAGCTGGGCACAATTCTTTCCAGGGAAAGCTGGAAGAGAAATAGGTAGCAGCACAAGTAGCCGCAGGTTGAACTTTCTGTTTTCAAGTGCTAACGTGAATCCGCACACAAGCGAGAGGCA
Organism: Corvus hawaiiensis; assembly: GCF_020740725.1. Lineage (NCBI taxonomy): Eukaryota > Metazoa > Chordata > Aves > Passeriformes > Corvidae > Corvus > Corvus hawaiiensis. The sequence continues at coordinate 12,959,663 of NC_063227.1, read as the reverse complement.
GCCACACTTCCTCTTGCAGCCTGTGCCATGCGCATACCAGCTCCATGCTCTGCGCCTTCATTGTGCCTGAGTGGAACCCGTGTCTACTTCTGGCACAGAGAGCACGGTGCCGGCAGAGAAATGCTCCAGGCTGCTGCCTCGGCCCAAACACGCCTGGGCTCTGCACTTTCTCTCTCAGCGCTAGGTAGCAGCACATTCGGTCTGCCTTGTAGCCTGAATCTGAACAGAAAGATTCTCAGCTAAGTCTCGGCACAGAGAACAGTTTTAGGTCAACGAGCTTACGCGGAGCTTACCCTCGACGCGTGGAAACCTGTATTTGCAGCACATCCGAGTGGTAGCCCTCTTTCCTTTCCAGCCTGCACAGCGCCGGCAGATCGCGGTGCTCTCTGCACCTGCCTTCCCACTTGCCAGTACCACCGCCAAGCTTACAGCCTTGCAGGGAGCCAAGACGCGGATAAGCGTCTCGCCCAGAAGAAGGTGCCAGGACGAAAAGATGGTCCTCCTTTCTCCTGCTCCTTGCCCGAATTGTGGTGCTGTGCGGAAAGTCTTGCCCAGCGAAAAGCTACTCCAGCAAGTGTTTCTCTCCAAACGCAGTTCGCTGAGCGAGAGCTACACGGACAGTTTGGACTCGGTGAAACAGCAAGAAAATGCTTGTCCGTCGAGCTGAAGGAAAATCCCTGCACAGCACACTGTGGCTGCGTGCAGTGTTCACGCTGAAGAGCGGCAAAGCTCCAAGCCATGGCTGGGCTTCACTTCTGTCCAGAGCACAGGAGGCGAAGAACGAAGCAGCTGGGCACCGGGCTCATGTACTCAGGGGAGCCAATTTCAAATGTGCAGCCAAGAGCTGCTTCACAAGCACATTCAGCTGAGAATGCTCTGGCTGCTTCAGAAAGGAAGGCGCAGCCCTTGCACTCCTGGACACAAGCTGGGCAGAAGCAGGTTCCTAAACCTTCAGTGCTGCAGAGTGCATGCACCTTGAGCACACGCAGAAGGACGCGTCCAGAAAGAAGGCGTTCTTCAAGTACCCCCCTCCTCCAGGCAGCCTTGAAACTGAGCACAACACACTGCGGCTCGGCAGCTTCCTTCTCACATACACGGACCGTCCCCTTCTTCACTCTCGCACCTCCCTTGCCCACTTGCAGCAGCTGCTGCCAAAGAAAAAGGCTCCGGAAGTCAAAGCCTCTGCTGGGCTGCACTTTCCCCTTGCCTCACGTCAAAGCACCAGAAACTCTCGGCTGCACTCTGTATTTCCAGTCTCCGCTGCATCTACCACTGTCATCTCTGCATCTCCAAGCATCAAGCTGGGCACAATTCTTTCCAGGGAAAGCTGGAAGAGAAATAGGTAGCAGCACAAGTAGCCGCAGGTTGAACTTTCTGTTTTCAAGTGCTAACATGAATCCGCACACAAGCGAGGGACAGCCACGCTTCCTCTTGCAGCCTGTGCCATGCGCATACCAGCTCCGTGCTCTGCGCCTTCATTGTGCCTGAGTGGAACCCGTGTCTACTTCTGGCACAGAGAGCACGGTGCCGGCAGAGAAATGCTCCAGGCTGCTGCCTCTGCCCAAACACGCCTGCGCTCTGCACTTTCTCTCTCAGCGCTAGGGAGCAGCACATTCGGTCTGCCTTGTAGCCTGAATCTGAACGGAAAGATTCTCAGCTAAGTCTCGGCACAGAGAACAGTTTTAGGTCAACGAGCTTACGCGGAGCTTACCCTCGACGTGTGGAAACCTGTATTTGCAGCACATCCTAGTGGTAGCCCTCTTTCCTCTCCAGCCTGCACAGCGCCGGCAGATCTGCACCTGCCTTCTCACTTGCAAGTACCACCGCCAAGCTTACAGCCTGCAGGGAGCGAAGATGCGGATAGGCGTGTCGCACACAAGAACATGCCAGGACGAAAAGATGGTCTTCCTTTCTCCTGCTCCTTGCCCGAATTGTGGTGCTGTGCGGAAAGTCTTGCCCAGCGAAAAGCTACTCCAGCAAGTGTTTCTCTCCAAACGCATTTCGCTGAGCGAGAGCTACACGGACAGTTTGGACTCTGTGAAACAGCAAGAAAATGCTTGTCCGCCGAGCTGAAGGAAAATCCCTGCACAGCACACTGTGGCTGCGTGCAGTGTTCACGCTGAAGAGCGGCAAAGCTCCAAGCCATGGCTGGGCTTCAGTTCTGTCCAGAGCACAGAAGGCGAAGAACGAAGCAGCTGGGCACCGGGCTCATGTACTCAGGGGAGCCAATTTCAAATGTGCAGCCAAGAGCTGCTTCACAAGCACATTCAGCTGAGAATGCTCTGGCTGCTTCAGAAAGGAAGGCGCAGCCATTGCACTCCTGGACACAAGCTGGGCAGAAGCAGGTTCCTAAACCTTCCGTGCTGCAGAGTGCATGCACCTTGAGCACACGCAGAAGGACGCGTCCAGAAAGAAGGCGTTCTTCAAGTACCCCCCTCCTCCAGGCAGCCTTGAAACTGAGCACAACACACTGCGGCTCGGCAGCTTCCTTCTCACATAGACGGACCGTCCCCTTCTTCACTCTCGCAGCTCCCTTGCCCACTTGCAGCAGCTGCTGCCAAAGAAAAAGGCTCCAGAAGTCAAAGCCTCTGCTGGGCTGCACTTTCCCCTTGCCTCACGTCAAAGCACCAGAAACTCTCGGCTGCACTCTGTATTTCCAGTCTCCGCTGCATCTACCACTGTCATCTCTGCATCTCCAAGCATCAAGCTGGGCACAATTCTTTCCAGGCAAAGCTGGAAGAGAAATAGGTAGCAGCACAAGTAGCCGCAGGTTGAACTTTCTGTTTTCAAGTGCTAACGTGAATCCGCACACAAGCGAGGGACAGCCACGCTTCCTCTTGCAGCCCGTGCGATGTGCACAGCAGCTCCGTGCTCTGCCTTCATTCTTATGCTCTTCGGACCATGTCGTGCCTTCATTCTGCCGGAGTTGAACCATCGTCTATTTGGCGCACAGAGCACTCTGCCGGCAGCGAAGTGCTCCAGCCGACTGCTTCTGCCGAACCACGCCTGGAATATGCACTTTCCCTCGCAGCGACATACACCAGCATACTCGGTCTTTCTTCTCGTCCAAATGTAAAGGGAAAGAGCCTCAGCTAAGTCTCGGCACAGAGAACAGTTTTAGGTCAACGAGCTTACCCGGAGCTTACCCTCGACGCGTGGAAACCTGTATTTGCAGCACATCCTAGTGGTAGTCCTCTTTCCTTTCCAGCCTGCACAGCGCCGGCAGATCGCGGTGCTCTCTGCACCTGCCTTCCCACTTCCCAGTACCACCGCCAAGCTTACAGCCTTGCAGGGAGCGAAGTGGCGGATAGGCGTGTCGCCCAGAAGAAGGTGCCAGGACGAAAAGATGGTCCTCCTTTCTCCTGCTCCTTGCCCGAACTGTGGTGCTGTGTTGAAAGTCTTGCCCAGCGAAAAGCTACTCCAGCAAGTGTTTCTCTCCAAACGCAGTTCGCTGAGCGAGAGCTACACGGACAGTTTGGACTCGGTGAAACAGCAAGAAAATGCTTGTCCGTCGAGCTGAAGGAAAATCCCTGCACAGCACACTGTGGCTGCGTGCAGTGTTCACGCTGAAGAGCGGCAAAGCTCCAAGCCATGGCTGGGCTTCACTTCTGTCCAGAGCACAGGAGGCGAAGAACGAAGCAGCTGGGCACCGGGCTCATGTACTCAGGGGAGCCAATTTCAAATGTGCAGCCAAGAGCTGCTTCACAAGCACATTCAGCTGAGAATGCTCTGGCTGCTTCAGAAAGGAAGGCGCAGCCCTTGCACTCCTGGACACAAGCTGGGCAGAAGCAGGTTCCTAAACCTTCAGTGCTGCAGAGTGCATGCACCTTGAGCACACGCAGAAGGACGCGTCCTGAAAGAAGGCGTTCTTCAAGTACCCCCCTCCTCCAGGCAGCCTTGAAACTGAGCACAACACACTGCGGCTCGGCAGCTTCCTTCTCACATAGACGGACCGTCCCCTTCTTCACTCTCGCAGCTCCCTTGCCCACTTGCAGCAGCTGCTGCCAAAGAAAAAGGCTCCAGAAGTCAAAGCCTCTGCTGGGCTGCACTTTCCCCTTGCCTCACGTCAAAGCACCAGAAACTCTCGGCTGCACTCTGTATTTCCAGTCTCCCTGCATCTACCACTGTCATCTCTGCATCTCCAAGCATCAAGCTGGGCACAATTCTTTCCAGGGAAAGCTGGAAGAGAAATAGGTAGCAGCACAAGTAGCCGCAGGTTGAACTTTCTGTTTTCAAGTGCTAACATGAATCCGCACACAAGCGAGGGACAGCCACGCTTCCTCTTGCAGCCTGTGCCATGCGCATACCAGCTCCGTGCTCTGCGCCTTCATTGTGCCTGAGTGGAACCCGTGTCTACTTCTGGCACAGAGAGCACGGTGCCGGCAGAGAAATGCTCCAGGCTGCTGCCTCTGCCCAAACACGCCTGCGCTCTGCACTTTCTCTCTCAGCGCTAGGGAGCAGCACATTCGGTCTGCCTTGTAGCCTGAATCTGAACGGAAAGATTCTCAGCTAAGTCTCGGCACAGAGAACAGTTTTAGGTCAACGAGCTTACGCGGAGCTTACCCTCGACGTGTGGAAACCTGTATTTGCAGCACATCCGAGTGGTAGCCCTCTTTCCTCTCCAGCCTGCACAGCGCGCAGTGCACATATCGCGGTGCTCTCTGCACCTGCCTTCTCACTTGCAAGTACCACCGCCAAGCTTACAGCCTTGCAGGGAGCCAAGACGCGGATAGGCGTCTCGCCCAGAAGAAGGTGCCAGGACGAAAAGATGGTCCTCCTTTCTCCTGCTCCTTGCCCGAATTGTGGTGCTGTGTTGAAAGTCTTGCCCAGCGAAAAGCTACTCCAGCAAGTGTTTCTCTCCAAACGCAGTTCGCTGAGCGAGAGCTACACGGACAGTTTGGACTCGGTGAAACAGCAAGAAAATGCTTGTCCGTCGAGCTGAAGGAAAATCCCTGCACAGCACACTGTGGCTGCGTGCAGTGTTCACGCTGAAGAGCGGCAAAGCTCCAAGCCATGGCTGGGCTTCAGTTCTGTCCAGAGCACAGGAGGCGAAGAACGAAGCAGCTGGGCACCGGGCTCATGTACTCAGGGGAGCCAATTTCAAATGTGCAGCCAAGAGCTGCTTCACAAGCACATTCAGCTGAGAATGCTCTGGCTGCTTCAGAAAGGAAGGCGCAGCCCTTGCACTCCTGGACACAAGCTGGGCAGAAGCAGGTTCCTAAACCTTCAGTGCTGCAGAGTGCATGCACCTTGAGCACACGCAGAAGGACGCGTCCTGAAAGAAGGCGTTCTTCAAGTACCCCCCTCCTCCAGGCAGCCTTGAAACTGAGCACAACACACTGCGCCTCGGCAGCTTCCTTCTCACATAGACGGACCGTCCCCTTCTTCACTCTCGCACCTCCCTTGCCCACTTGCAGCAGCTGCTGCCAAAGAAAAAGGCTCCAGAAGTCAAAGCCTCTGCTGGGCTGCACTTTCCCCTTGCCTCACGTCAAAGCACCAGAAACTCTCGGCTGCACTCTGTATTTCCAGTCTCCGCTGCATCTACCACTGTCATCTCTGCATCTCCAAGCATCAAGCTGGGCACAATTCTTTCCAGGGAAAGCTGGAAGAGAAATAGGTAGCAGCACAAGTAGCCACAGGTTGAACTTTCTGTTTTCAAGTGCTAACGTGAATCCGCACACAAGCGAGAGGCAGCCACGCTTCCTCTTGCAGCCTGTGCCATGCGCATACCAGCTCCGTGCTCTGCGCCTTCATTCTTATGCTCTTCGGTCCAGGTGGCGCTTCCAATCTGTCGGAGTCGAACCGTTGTCTACTTCTGGCACAGAGAGCACGGTGCCGGCAGACAAACGCTCCAGGCTGCTGCCTCTGCCCAAACACGCCTGGGCTCTGCACTTTCTCTCTCAGCGCTAGGGAGCAGCACATTCGGTCTGCCTTGTAGCCTGAATCTGAACGGAAAGATTCTCAGCTAAGTCTCGGCACAGAGAACAGTTTTAGGTCAACGAGCTTACCCGGAGCTTACCCTCGACGCGTGGAAACCTGTATTTGCAGCACATCCGAGTGGTAGCCCTCTTTCCTTTCCAGCCTGCACAGCGCCGGCAGATCGCGGTGCTCTCTGCACCTGCCTTCCCACTTCCCAGTACCACCGCCAAGCTTACAGCCTTGCAGGGAGCCAAGACGCGGATAAGCGTCTCGCCCAGAAGAAGGTGCCAGGACGAAAAGATGGTCCTCCTTTCTCCTGCTCCTTGCCCGAATTGTGGTCCTGTGCGGAAAGTCTTGCCCAGCGAAAAGCTACTCCAGCAAGTGTTTCTCTCCAAACGCAGTTCGCTGAGCGAGAGCTACACGGACAGTTTGGACTCGGTGAAACAGCAAGAAAATGCTTGTCCGTCGAGCTGAAGGAAAATCCCTGCACAGCACACTGTGGCTGCGTGCAGTGTTCACGCTGAAGAGCGGCAAAGCTCCAAGCCATGGCTGGGCTTCACTTCTGTCCAGAGCACAGGAGGCGAAGAACGAAGCAGCTGGGCACCGGGCTCATGTACTCAGGGGAGCCAATTTCAAATGTGCAGCCAAGAGCTGCTTCACAAGCACATTCAGCTGAGAATGCTCTGGCTGCTTCAGAAAGGAAGGCGCAGCCCTTGCACTCCTGGACACAACCACGCCAGAAGCAGGTTCCTAAACCTTCCGTGCTACAGAGTGCATGCACCTTGAGCACACGCAGAAGGACGCGTCCAGAAAGAAGGCGTTCTTCAAGTACCCCCCTCCTCCAGGCAGCCTTGAAACTGAGCACAACACACTGCGCCTCGGCAGCTTCCTTCTCACATAGACGGACCGTCCCCTTCTTCACTCTCGCACCTCCCTTGCCCACTTGCAGCAGCTGCTGCCAAAGAAAAAGGCTCCAGAAGTCAAAGCCTCTGCTGGGCTGCACTTTCCCCTTGCCTCACGTCAAAGCACCAGAGACTCTCGGCTGCACTCTGTATTTCCAGTCTCCGCTGCATCTACCACTGTCATCTCTGCATCTCCAAGCATCAAGCTGGGCACAATTCTTTCCAGGGAAAGCTGGAAGAGAAATAGGTAGCAGCACAAGTAGCCGCAGGTTGAACTTTCTGTTTTCAAGTGCTAACATGAATCCGCACACAAGCGAGGGACAGCCACGCTTCCTCTTGCAGCCTGTGCCATGCGCATACCAGCTCCGTGCTCTGCGCCTTCATTGTGCCTGAGTGGAACCCGTGTCTACTTCTGGCACAGAGAGCACGGTGCCGGCAGAGAAATGCTCCAGGCTGCTGCCTCTGCCCAAACACGCCTGCGCTCTGCACTTTCTCTCTCAGCGCTAGGGAGCAGCACATTCGGTCTGCCTTGTAGCCTGAATCTGAACGGAAAGATTCTCAGCTAAGTCTCGGCACAGAGAACAGTTTTAGGTCAACGAGCTTACGCGGAGCTTACCCTCGACGTGTGGAAACCTGTATTTGCAGCACATCCGAGTGGTAGCCCTCTTTCCTCTCCAGCCTGCACAGCGCCGGCAGATCTGCACCTGCCTTCTCACTTGCAAGTACCACCGCCAAGCTTACAGCCTGCAGGGAGCGAAGATGCGGATAGGCGTGTCGCACACAAGAACATGCCAGGACGAAAAGATGGTCTTCCTTTCTCCTGCTCCTTGCCCGAATTGTGGTGCTGTGCGGAAAGTCTTGCCCAGCGAAAAGCTACTCCAGCAAGTGTTTCTCTCCAAACGCAGTTCGCTGAGCGAGAGCTACACGGACAGTTTGGACTCTGTGAAACAGCAAGAAAATGCTTGTCCGTCGAGCTGAAGGAAAATCCCTGCACAGCACACTGTGGCTGCGTGCAGTGTTCACGCTGAAGAGCGGCAAAGCTCCAAGCCATGGCTGGGCTTCAGTTCTGTCCAGAGCACAGAAGGCGAAGAACGAAGCAGCTGGGCACCGGGCTCATGTACTCAGGGGAGCCAATTTCAAATGTGCAGCCAAGAGCTGCTTCACAAGCACATTCAGCTGAGAATGCTCTGGCTGCTTCAGAAAGGAAGGCGCAGCCCTTGCACTCCTGGACACAAGCTGGGCAGAAGCAGGTTCCTAAACCTTCCGTGCTGCAGAGTGCATGCACCTTGAGCACACGCAGAAGGACGCGTCCAGAAAGAAGGCGTTCTTCAAGTACCCCCCTCCTCCAGGCAGCCTTGAAACTGAGCACAACACACTGCGGCTCGGCAGCTTCCTTCTCACATAGACGGACCGTCCCCTTCTTCACTCTCGCAGCTCCCTTGCCCACTTGCAGCAGCTGCTGCCAAAGAAAAAGGCTCCAGAAGTCAAAGCCTCTGCTGGGCTGCACTTTCCCCTTGCCTCACGTCAAAGCACCAGAAACTCTCGGCTGCACTCTGTATTTCCAGTCTCCGCTGCATCTACCACTGTCATCTCTGCATCTCCAAGCATCAAGCTGGGCACAATTCTTTCCAGGGAAAGCTGGAAGAGAAATAGGTAGCAGCACAAGTAGCCGCAGGTTGAACTTTCTGTTTTCAAGTGCTAACGTGAATCCGCACACAAGCGAGGGACAGCCACGCTTCCTCTTGCAGCCCGTGCGCTGTGCACAGCAGCTCCGTGCTCTGCCTTCATTCTTATGCTCTTCGGACCATGTCGTGCCTTCATTCTGCCGGAGTTGAACCATCGTCTACTTGGCGCACAGAGCACTCTGCCGGCAGCGAAGTGCTCCAGCCGACTGCTTCTGCCGAACCACGCCTGGAATATGCACTTTCCCTCGCAGCGACATACACCAGCATACTCGGTCTTTCTTCTCGTCCAAATGTAAAGGGAAAGAGCCTCAGCTAAGTCTCGGCACAGAGAACAGTTTTAGGTCAACGAGCTTACCCGGAGCTTACCCTCGACGCGTGGAAACCTGTATTTGCAGCACATCCTAGTGGTAGTCCTCTTTCCTTTCCAGCCTGCACAGCGCTCAGTGCACAGATCGCGGTGCTCTCTGCACCTGCCTTCCCACTTCCCAGTACCACCGCCAAGCTTACAGCCTTGCAGGGAGCGAAGTGGCGGATAGGCGTGTCGCACACAAGAACGTGCCAGGACGAAAAGATGGTCTTCCTTTCTCCTGCTCCTTGCCCGAATTGTGGTGCTGTGTTGAAAGTCTTGCCCAGAGAAAAGCTACTCCAGCAAGTGTTTCTCTCCAAACGCAGTTCGCTGAGCGAGAGCTACACGGACAGTTTGGACTCGGTGAAACAGCAAGAAAATGCTTGTCCGTCGAGCTGAAGGAAAATCCCTGCACAGCACACTGTGGCTGCGTGCAGTGTTCACGCTGAAGAGCGGCAAAGCTCCAAGCCATGGCTGGGCTTCACTTCTGTCCAGAGCACAGGAGGCGAAGAACGAAGCAGCTGGGCACCGGGCTCATGTACTCAGGGGAGCCAATTTCAAATGTGCAGCCAAGAGCTGCTTCACAAGCACATTCAGCTGAGAATGCTCTGGCTGCTTCAGAAAGGAAGGCGCAGCCCTTGCACTCCTGGACACAAGCTGGGCAGAAGCAGGTTCCTAAACCTTCAGTGCTGCAGAGTGCATGCACCTTGAGCACACGCAGAAGGACGCGTTCTGAAAGAAGGCGTTCTTCAAGTACCCCCCTCCTCCAGGCAGCCTTGAAACTGAGCACAACACACTGCGCCTCGGCAGCTTCCTTCTCACATAGACGGACCGTCTCCTTCTTCACTCTCGCAGCTCCCTTGCCCACTTGCAGCAGCTGCTGCCAAAGAAAAAGGCTCCAGAAGTCAAAGCCTCTGCTGGGCTGCACTTTCCCCTTGCCTCACGTCAAAGCACCAGAAACTCTCGGCTGCACTCTGTATTTCCAGTCTCCGTTGCATCTACCACTGTCATCGCTGCATCTCCAAGCATCAAGCTGGGCACAATTCTTTCCAGGGAAAGCTGGAAGAGAAATAGGTAGCAGCACAAGTAGCCGCAGGTTGAACTTTCTGTTTTCAAGTGCTAACGTGAATCCGCACACAAGCGAGAGGCAGCCACGCTTCCTCTTGCAGCCTGTGCCATGCGCATACCAGCTCCGTGCTCTGCGCCTTCATTGTGCCTGAGTGGAACCCGTGTCTACTTCTGGCACAGAGAGCACGGTGCCAGCAGAGAAATGCTCCAGGCTGCTGCCTCTGCCCAAACACGCCTGGGCTCTGCACTTTCTCTCTCAGCGCTAGGGAGCAGCACATTCGGTCTGCCTTGTAGCCTGAATCTGAACGGAAAGATTCTCAGCTAAGTCTCGGCACAGAGAACAGTTTTAGGTCAACGAGCTTACCCGGAGCTTACCCTCGACGCGTGGAAACCTGTATTTGCAGCACATCCTAGTGGTAGCCCTCTTTCCTTTCCAGCCTGCACAGCGCCGGCAGATCGCGGTGCTCTCTGCACCTGCCTTCCCACTTCCCAGTACCACCGCCAAGCTTACAGCCTTGCAGGGAGCCAAGACGCGGATAAGCGTCTCGCCCAGAAGAAGGTGCCAGGACGAAAAGATGGTCCTCCTTTCTCCTGCTCCTTGCCCGAATTGTGGTCCTGTGCGGAAAGTCTTGCCCAGCGAAAAGCTACTCCAGCAAGTGTTTCTCTCCAAACGCAGTTCGCTGAGCGAGAGCTACACGGACAGTTTGGACTCGGTGAAACAGCAAGAAAATGCTTGTCCGTCGAGCTGAAGGAAAATCCCTGCACAGCACACTGTGGCTGCGTGCAGTGTTCACGCTGAAGAGCGGCAAAGCTCCAAGCCATGGCTGGGCTTCACTTCTGTCCAGAGCACAGGAGGCGAAGAACGAAGCAGCTGGGCACCGGGCTCATGTACTCAGGGGAGCCAATTTCAAATGTGCAGCCAAGAGCTGCTTCACAAGCACATTCAGCTGAGAATGCTCTGGCTGCTTCAGAAAGGAAGGCGCAGCCCTTGCACTCCTGGACACAACCACGCCAGAAGCAGGTTCCTAAACCTTCCGTGCTACAGAGTGCATGCACCTTGAGCACACGCAGAAGGACGCGTCCAGGAAGAAGGCGTTCTTCAAGTACCCCCCTCCTCCAGGCAGCCTTGAAACTGAGCACAACACACTGCGCCTCGGCAGCTTCCTTCTCACATAGACGGACCGTCCCCTTCTTCACTCTCGCACCTCCCTTGCCCACTTGCAGCAGCTGCTGCCAAAGAAAAAGGCTCCGGAAGTCAAAGCCTCTGCTGGGCTGCACTTTCCCCTTGCCTCACGTCAAAGCACCAGAAACTCTCGGCTGCACTCTGTATTTCCAGTCTCCGCTGCATCTACCACTGTCATCGCTGCATCTCCAAGCATCAAGCTGGGCACAATTCTTTCCAGGGAAAGCTGGAAGAGAAATAGGTAGCAGCACAAGTAGCCGCAGGTTGAACTTTCTGATTTCAAGTGCTAACGTGAATCCGCACACAAGCGAGAGGCAGCCACGCTTCCTCTTGCAGCCTGTGCCATGCGCATACCAGCTCCGTGCTCTGCGCCTTCATTCTTATGCTCTTCGGTCCAGGTGGCGCTTCCAATCTGTCGGAGTCGAACCGTTGTCTACTTCTGGCACAGAGAGCACGGTGCCGGCAGACAAACGCTCCAGGCTGCTGCCTCTGCCCAAACACGCCTGGGCTCTGCACTTTCTCTCTCAGCGCTAGGGAGCAGCACATTCGGTCTGCCTTGTAGCCTGAATCTGAACGGAAAGATTCTCAGCTAAGTCTCGGCACAGAGAACAGTTTTAGGTCAACGAGCTTACCCGGAGCTTACCCTCGACGCGTGGAAACCTGTATTTGCAGCACATCCGAGTGGTAGCCCTCTTTCCTCTCCAGCCTGCACAGCGCCGGCAGATCGCGGTGCTCTCTGCACCTGCCTTCCCACTTCCCAGTACCACCGCCAAGCTTACAGCCTTGCAGGGAGCCAAGACGCGGATAAGCGTCTCGCCCAGAAGAAGGTGCCAGGACGAAAAGATGGTCCTCCTTTCTCCTGCTCCTTGCCCGAATTGTGGTCCTGTGCGGAAAGTCTTGCCCAGCGAAAAGCTACTCCAGCAAGTGTTTCTCTCCAAACGCAGTTCGCTGAGCGAGAGCTACACGGACAGTTTGGACTCGGTGAAACAGCAAGAAAATGCTTGTCCGTCGAGCTGAAGGAAAATCCCTGCACAGCACACTGTGGCTGCGTGCAGTGTTCACGCTGAAGAGCGGCAAAGCTCCAAGCCATGGCTGGGCTTCACTTCTGTCCAGAGCACAGGAGGCGAAGAACGAAGCAGCTGGGCACCGGGCTCATGTACTCAGGGGAGCCAATTTCAAATGTGCAGCCAAGAGCTGCTTCACAAGCACATTCAGCTGAGAATGCTCTGGCTGCTTCAGAAAGGAAGGCGCAGCCCTTGCACTCCTGGACACAAGCTGGGCAGAAGCAGGTTCCTAAACCTTCAGTGCTGCAGAGTGCATGCACCTTGAGCACACGCAGAAGGACGCGTCCTGAAAGAAGGCGTTCTTCAAGTACCCCCCTCCTCCAGGCAGCCTTGAAACTGAGCACAACACACTGCGGCTCGGCAGCTTCCTTCTCACATAGACGGACCGTCCCCTTCTTCACTCTCGCACCTCCCTTGCCCACTTGCAGCAGCTGCTGCCAAAGAAAAAGGCTCCGGAAGTCAAAGCCTCTGCTGGGCTGCACTTTCCCCTTGCCTCACGTCAAAGCACCAGAAACTCTCGGCTGCACTCTGTATTTCCAGTCTCCGCTGCATCTACCACTGTCATCGCTGCATCTCCAAGCATCAAGCTGGGCACAATTCTTTCCAGGGAAAGCTGGAAGAGAAATAGGTAGCAGCACAAGTAGCCGCAGGTTGAACTTTCTGTTTTCAAGTGCTAACGTGAATCCGCACACAAGCGAGGGACAGCCACGCTTCCTCTTGCAGCCCGTGCGATGTGCACAGCAGCTCCGTGCTCTGCCTTCATTCTTATGCTCTTCGGAGCAGGTCGTGCTTTCATTCTGCCGGAGTCGAACCATCGTCTACTTGGCGCACAGAGCACTCTGCCGGCAGCGAAGTGCTCCAGCCGACTGCTTCTGCCGAACCACGCCTGGAATATGCACTTTCCCTCGCAGCGACATACACCAGCATACTCGGTCTTTCTTCTCGTCCAAATGTAAAGGGAAAGAGCCTCAGCTATGTCTGGCACAGAGAACAGTTTTAGGCCAACGAGCTTACCCGGAGCTTACCCTCGACGTGTGGAAACCTGTATTTGCAGCACATCCTAGTGGTAGCCCTCTTTCCTTTCCAGCCTGCACAGCGCTCAGTGCACAGATCGCGGTGCTCTCTGCACCTGCTTTCCCTCTTCCCAGTACCACCGCCAAGCTTACAGCCTTGCAGGGAGCCAAGACGCGGATAGGCGTCTCGCCCAGAAGAAGGTGCCAGGACGAAAAGATGGTCCTGCGTTCTCCTGCTCCTTGCCCGAACTGTGTTGAAAGTCTTGCCCAGCGAAAAGCTACTCCAGCAAATGTTTCTCTCCTGACGCAGTTCGCTGAGCGAGAGCTACACGGACAGTTTGGACTCGGTGAAACAGCAAGAAAATGCTTGTCCGTCGAGCTGAAGGAAAATCCCTGCACAGCACACTGTGGCTGCGTGCAGTGTTCACGCTGAAGAGCGGCAAAGCTCCAAGCCATGGCTGGGCTTCACTTCTGTCCAGAGCACAGGAGGCGAAGAACGAAGCAGCTGGGCACCGGGCTCATGTACTCAGGGGAGCCAATTTCAAATGTGCAGCCAAGAGCTGCTTCACAAGCACATTCAGCTGAGAATGCTCTGGCTGCTTCAGAAAGGAAGGCGCAGCCCTTGCACTCCTGGACACAAGCTGGGCAGAAGCAGGTTCCTAAACCTTCCGTGCTACAGAGTGCATGCACCTTGAGCACACGCAGAAGGACGCGTCCAGAAAGAAGGCGTTCTTCAAGTACCCCCCTCCTCCAGGCAGCCTTGAAACTGAGCACAACACACTGCGCCTCGGCAGCTTCCTTCTCACATAGACGGACCGTCCCCTTCTTCACTCTCGCACCTCCCTTGCCCACTTGCAGCAGCTGCTGCCAAAGAAAAAGGCTCCAGAAGTCAAAGCCTCTGCTGGGCTGCACTTTCCCCTTGCCTCACGTCAAAGCACCAGAAACTCTCGGCTGCACTCTGTATTTCCAGTCTCCCTGCATCTACCACTGTCATCTCTGCATCTCCAAGCATCAAGCTGGGCACAATTCTTTCCAGGGAAAGCTGGAAGAGAAATAGGTAGCAGCACAAGTAGCCGCAGGTTGAACTTTCTGTTTTCAAGTGCTAACATGAATCCGCACACAAGCGAGGGACAGCCACGCTTCCTCTTGCAGCCTGTGCCATGCGCATACCAGCTCCGTGCTCTGCGCCTTCATTGTGCCTGAGTGGAACCCGTGTCTACTTCTGGCACAGAGAGCACGGTGCCGGCAGAGAAATGCTCCAGGCTGCTGCCTCTGCCCAAACACGCCTGGGCTCTGCACTTTCTCTCTCAGCGCTAGGGAGCAGCACATTCGGTCTGCCTTGTAGCCTGAATCTGAACGGAAAGATTCTCAGCTAAGTCTCGGCACAGAGAACAGTTTTAGGTCAACGAGCTTACCCGGAGCTTACCCTCGACGCGTGGAAACCTGTATTTGCAGCACATCCTAGTGGTAGCCCTCTTTCCTTTCCAGCCTGCACAGCGCTCAGTGCACAGATCGCGGTGCTCTCTGCACCTGCCTTCTCACTTGCAAGTACCACCGCCAAGCTTACGGCCTTGCAGGGAGCCAAGACGCGGATAGGCGTCTCGCCCAGAAGAAGGTGCCAGGACGAAAAGATGGTCTTCCTTTCTCCTGCTCCTTGCCCGAACTGTGGTGCTGTGCGGAAAGTCTTGCCCAGCGAAAAGCTTCTCCAGCAAGTGTTTCTCTCTAAACGCAGTTCGCTGAGCGAGAGCTACACGGACAGTTTGGACTCGGTGAAACAGCAAGAAAATGCTTGTCCGTCGAGCTGAAGGAAAATCCCTGCACAGCACACTGTGGCTGCGTGCAGTGTTCACGCTGAAGAGCGGCAAAGCTCCAAGCCATGGCTGGGCTTCACTTCTGTCCAGAGCACAGGAGGCGAAGAACGAAGCAGCTGGGCACCGGGCTCATGTACTCAGGGGAGCCAATTTCAAATGTGCAGCCAAGAGCTGCTTCACAAGCACATTCAGCTGAGAATGCTCTGGCTGCTTCAGAAAGGAAGGCGCAGCCCTTGCACTCCTGGACACAAGCTGGGCAGAAGCAGGTTCCTAAACCTTCAGTGCTGCAGAGTGCATGCACCTTGAGCACACGCAGAAGGACGCGTCCAGAAAGAAGGCGTTCTTCAAGTACCCCCCTCCTCCAGGCAGCCTTGAAACTGAGCACAACACACTGCGCCTCGGCAGCTTCCTTCTCACATAGACAGACCGTCCCCTTCTTCACTCTCGCAGCTCCCTTGCCCACTTGCAGCAGCTGCTGCCAAAGAAAAAGGCTCCAGAAGTCAAAGCCTCTGCTGGGCTGCACTTTCCCCTTGCCTCACGTCAAAGCACCAGAAACTCTCGGCTGCACTCTGTATTTCCAGTCTCCGCTGCATCTACCACTGTCATCGCTGCATCTCCAAGCATCAAGCTGGGCACAATTCTTTCCAGGGAAAGCTGGAAGAGAAATAGGTAGCAGCACAAGTAGCCGCAGGTTGAACTTTCTGTTTTCAAGTGCTAACGTGAATCCGCACACAAGCGAGAGGCAGCCACACTTCCTCTTGCAGCCTGTGCCATGCGCATACCAGCTCCATGCTCTGCGCCTTCATTGTGCCTGAGTGGAACCCGTGTCTACTTCTGGCACAGAGAGCACGGTGCCGGCAGAGAAATGCTCCAGGCTGCTGCCTCGGCCCAAACACGCCTGGGCTCTGCACTTTCTCTCTCAGCGCTAGGTAGCAGCACATTCGGTCTGCCTTGTAGCCTGAATCTGAACAGAAAGATTCTCAGCTAAGTCTCGGCACAGAGAACAGTTTTAGGTCAACGAGCTTACGCGGAGCTTACCCTCGACGCGTGGAAACCTGTATTTGCAGCACATCCGAGTGGTAGCCCTCTTTCCTTTCCAGCCTGCACAGCGCCGGCAGATCGCGGTGCTCTCTGCACCTGCCTTCCCACTTGCCAGTACCACCGCCAAGCTTACAGCCTTGCAGGGAGCCAAGACGCGGATAAGCGTCTCGCCCAGAAGAAGGTGCCAGGACGAAAAGATGGTCCTCCTTTCTCCTGCTCCTTGCCCGAATTGTGGTGCTGTGCGGAAAGTCTTGCCCAGCGAAAAGCTACTCCAGCAAGTGTTTCTCTCCAAACGCAGTTCGCTGAGCGAGAGCTACACGGACAGTTTGGACTCGGTGAAACAGCAAGAAAATGCTTGTCCGTCGAGCTGAAGGAAAATCCCTGCACAGCACACTGTGGCTGCGTGCAGTGTTCACGCTGAAGAGCGGCAAAGCTCCAAGCCATGGCTGGGCTTCACTTCTGTCCAGAGCACAGGAGGCGAAGAACGAAGCAGCTGGGCACCGGGCTCATGTACTCAGGGGAGCCAATTTCAAATGTGCAGCCAAGAGCTGCTTCACAAGCACATTCAGCTGAGAATGCTCTGGCTGCTTCAGAAAGGAAGGCGCAGCCCTTGCACTCCTGGACACAAGCTGGGCAGAAGCAGGTTCCTAAACCTTCAGTGCTGCAGAGTGCATGCACCTTGAGCACACGCAGAAGGACGCGTCCAGAAAGAAGGCGTTCTTCAAGTACCCCCCTCCTCCAGGCAGCCTTGAAACTGAGCACAACACACTGCGGCTCGGCAGCTTCCTTCTCACATACACGGACCGTCCCCTTCTTCACTCTCGCACCTCCCTTGCCCACTTGCAGCAGCTGCTGCCAAAGAAAAAGGCTCCGGAAGTCAAAGCCTCTGCTGGGCTGCACTTTCCCCTTGCCTCACGTCAAAGCACCAGAAACTCTCGGCTGCACTCTGTATTTCCAGTCTCCGCTGCATCTACCACTGTCATCTCTGCATCTCCAAGCATCAAGCTGGGCACAATTCTTTCCAGGGAAAGCTGGAAGAGAAATAGGTAGCAGCACAAGTAGCCGCAGGTTGAACTTTCTGTTTTCAAGTGCTAACATGAATCCGCACACAAGCGAGGGACAGCCACGCTTCCTCTTGCAGCCTGTGCCATGCGCATACCAGCTCCGTGCTCTGCGCCTTCATTGTGCCTGAGTGGAACCCGTGTCTACTTCTGGCACAGAGAGCACGGTGCCGGCAGAGAAATGCTCCAGGCTGCTGCCTCTGCCCAAACACGCCTGCGCTCTGCACTTTCTCTCTCAGCGCTAGGGAGCAGCACATTCGGTCTGCCTTGTAGCCTGAATCTGAACGGAAAGATTCTCAGCTAAGTCTCGGCACAGAGAACAGTTTTAGGTCAACGAGCTTACGCGGAGCTTACCCTCGACGTGTGGAAACCTGTATTTGCAGCACATCCTAGTGGTAGCCCTCTTTCCTCTCCAGCCTGCACAGCGCCGGCAGATCTGCACCTGCCTTCTCACTTGCAAGTACCACCGCCAAGCTTACAGCCTGCAGGGAGCGAAGATGCGGATAGGCGTGTCGCACACAAGAACATGCCAGGACGAAAAGATGGTCTTCCTTTCTCCTGCTCCTTGCCCGAATTGTGGTGCTGTGCGGAAAGTCTTGCCCAGCGAAAAGCTACTCCAGCAAGTGTTTCTCTCCAAACGCATTTCGCTGAGCGAGAGCTACACGGACAGTTTGGACTCTGTGAAACAGCAAGAAAATGCTTGTCCGCCGAGCTGAAGGAAAATCCCTGCACAGCACACTGTGGCTGCGTGCAGTGTTCACGCTGAAGAGCGGCAAAGCTCCAAGCCATGGCTGGGCTTCAGTTCTGTCCAGAGCACAGAAGGCGAAGAACGAAGCAGCTGGGCACCGGGCTCATGTACTCAGGGGAGCCAATTTCAAATGTGCAGCCAAGAGCTGCTTCACAAGCACATTCAGCTGAGAATGCTCTGGCTGCTTCAGAAAGGAAGGCGCAGCCATTGCACTCCTGGACACAAGCTGGGCAGAAGCAGGTTCCTAAACCTTCCGTGCTGCAGAGTGCATGCACCTTGAGCACACGCAGAAGGACGCGTCCAGAAAGAAGGCGTTCTTCAAGTACCCCCCTCCTCCAGGCAGCCTTGAAACTGAGCACAACACACTGCGGCTCGGCAGCTTCCTTCTCACATAGACGGACCGTCCCCTTCTTCACTCTCGCAGCTCCCTTGCCCACTTGCAGCAGCTGCTGCCAAAGAAAAAGGCTCCAGAAGTCAAAGCCTCTGCTGGGCTGCACTTTCCCCTTGCCTCACGTCAAAGCACCAGAAACTCTCGGCTGCACTCTGTATTTCCAGTCTCCGCTGCATCTACCACTGTCATCTCTGCATCTCCAAGCATCAAGCTGGGCACAATTCTTTCCAGGCAAAGCTGGAAGAGAAATAGGTAGCAGCACAAGTAGCCGCAGGTTGAACTTTCTGTTTTCAAGTGCTAACGTGAATCCGCACACAAGCGAGGGACAGCCACGCTTCCTCTTGCAGCCCGTGCGATGTGCACAGCAGCTCCGTGCTCTGCCTTCATTCTTATGCTCTTCGGACCATGTCGTGCCTTCATTCTGCCGGAGTTGAACCATCGTCTATTTGGCGCACAGAGCACTCTGCCGGCAGCGAAGTGCTCCAGCCGACTGCTTCTGCCGAACCACGCCTGGAATATGCACTTTCCCTCGCAGCGACATACACCAGCATACTCGGTCTTTCTTCTCGTCCAAATGTAAAGGGAAAGAGCCTCAGCTAAGTCTCGGCACAGAGAACAGTTTTAGGTCAACGAGCTTACCCGGAGCTTACCCTCGACGCGTGGAAACCTGTATTTGCAGCACATCCTAGTGGTAGTCCTCTTTCCTTTCCAGCCTGCACAGCGCCGGCAGATCGCGGTGCTCTCTGCACCTGCCTTCCCACTTCCCAGTACCACCGCCAAGCTTACAGCCTTGCAGGGAGCGAAGTGGCGGATAGGCGTGTCGCCCAGAAGAAGGTGCCAGGACGAAAAGATGGTCCTCCTTTCTCCTGCTCCTTGCCCGAACTGTGGTGCTGTGTTGAAAGTCTTGCCCAGCGAAAAGCTACTCCAGCAAGTGTTTCTCTCCAAACGCAGTTCGCTGAGCGAGAGCTACACGGACAGTTTGGACTCGGTGAAACAGCAAGAAAATGCTTGTCCGTCGAGCTGAAGGAAAATCCCTGCACAGCACACTGTGGCTGCGTGCAGTGTTCACGCTGAAGAGCGGCAAAGCTCCAAGCCATGGCTGGGCTTCACTTCTGTCCAGAGCACAGGAGGCGAAGAACGAAGCAGCTGGGCACCGGGCTCATGTACTCAGGGGAGCCAATTTCAAATGTGCAGCCAAGAGCTGCTTCACAAGCACATTCAGCTGAGAATGCTCTGGCTGCTTCAGAAAGGAAGGCGCAGCCCTTGCACTCCTGGACACAAGCTGGGCAGAAGCAGGTTCCTAAACCTTCAGTGCTGCAGAGTGCATGCACCTTGAGCACACGCAGAAGGACGCGTCCTGAAAGAAGGCGTTCTTCAAGTACCCCCCTCCTCCAGGCAGCCTTGAAACTGAGCACAACACACTGCGGCTCGGCAGCTTCCTTCTCACATAGACGGACCGTCCCCTTCTTCACTCTCGCAGCTCCCTTGCCCACTTGCAGCAGCTGCTGCCAAAGAAAAAGGCTCCAGAAGTCAAAGCCTCTGCTGGGCTGCACTTTCCCCTTGCCTCACGTCAAAGCACCAGAAACTCTCGGCTGCACTCTGTATTTCCAGTCTCCCTGCATCTACCACTGTCATCTCTGCATCTCCAAGCATCAAGCTGGGCACAATTCTTTCCAGGGAAAGCTGGAAGAGAAATAGGTAGCAGCACAAGTAGCCGCAGGTTGAACTTTCTGTTTTCAAGTGCTAACATGAATCCGCACACAAGCGAGGGACAGCCACGCTTCCTCTTGCAGCCTGTGCCATGCGCATACCAGCTCCGTGCTCTGCGCCTTCATTGTGCCTGAGTGGAACCCGTGTCTACTTCTGGCACAGAGAGCACGGTGCCGGCAGAGAAATGCTCCAGGCTGCTGCCTCTGCCCAAACACGCCTGCGCTCTGCACTTTCTCTCTCAGCGCTAGGGAGCAGCACATTCGGTCTGCCTTGTAGCCTGAATCTGAACGGAAAGATTCTCAGCTAAGTCTCGGCACAGAGAACAGTTTTAGGTCAACGAGCTTACGCGGAGCTTACCCTCGACGTGTGGAAACCTGTATTTGCAGCACATCCGAGTGGTAGCCCTCTTTCCTCTCCAGCCTGCACAGCGCGCAGTGCACATATCGCGGTGCTCTCTGCACCTGCCTTCTCACTTGCAAGTACCACCGCCAAGCTTACAGCCTTGCAGGGAGCCAAGACGCGGATAGGCGTCTCGCCCAGAAGAAGGTGCCAGGACGAAAAGATGGTCCTCCTTTCTCCTGCTCCTTGCCCGAATTGTGGTGCTGTGTTGAAAGTCTTGCCCAGCGAAAAGCTACTCCAGCAAGTGTTTCTCTCCAAACGCAGTTCGCTGAGCGAGAGCTACACGGACAGTTTGGACTCGGTGAAACAGCAAGAAAATGCTTGTCCGTCGAGCTGAAGGAAAATCCCTGCACAGCACACTGTGGCTGCGTGCAGTGTTCACGCTGAAGAGCGGCAAAGCTCCAAGCCATGGCTGGGCTTCAGTTCTGTCCAGAGCACAGGAGGCGAAGAACGAAGCAGCTGGGCACCGGGCTCATGTACTCAGGGGAGCCAATTTCAAATGTGCAGCCAAGAGCTGCTTCACAAGCACATTCAGCTGAGAATGCTCTGGCTGCTTCAGAAAGGAAGGCGCAGCCCTTGCACTCCTGGACACAAGCTGGGCAGAAGCAGGTTCCTAAACCTTCAGTGCTGCAGAGTGCATGCACCTTGAGCACACGCAGAAGGACGCGTCCAGAAAGAAGGCGTTCTTCAAGTACCCCCCTCCTCCAGGCAGCCTTGAAACTGAGCACAACACACTGCGCCTCGGCAGCTTCCTTCTCACATAGACGGACCGTCCCCTTCTTCACTCTCGCACCTCCCTTGCCCACTTGCAGCAGCTGCTGCCAAAGAAAAAGGCTCCAGAAGTCAAAGCCTCTGCTGGGCTGCACTTTCCCCTTGCCTCACGTCAAAGCACCAGAAACTCTCGGCTGCACTCTGTATTTCCAGTCTCCGCTGCATCTACCACTGTCATCTCTGCATCTCCAAGCATCAAGCTGGGCACAATTCTTTCCAGGGAAAGCTGGAAGAGAAATAGGTAGCAGCACAAGTAGCCACAGGTTGAACTTTCTGTTTTCAAGTGCTAACGTGAATCCGCACACAAGCGAGAGGCAGCCACGCTTCCTCTTGCAGCCTGTGCCATGCGCATACCAGCTCCGTGCTCTGCGCCTTCATTCTTATGCTCTTCGGTCCAGGTGGCGCTTCCAATCTGTCGGAGTCGAACCGTTGTCTACTTCTGGCACAGAGAGCACGGTGCCGGCAGACAAACGCTCCAGGCTGCTGCCTCTGCCCAAACACGCCTGGGCTCTGCACTTTCTCTCTCAGCGCTAGGGAGCAGCACATTCGGTCTGCCTTGTAGCCTGAATCTGAACGGAAAGATTCTCAGCTAAGTCTCGGCACAGAGAACAGTTTTAGGTCAACGAGCTTACCCGGAGCTTACCCTCGACGCGTGGAAACCTGTATTTGCAGCACATCCGAGTGGTAGCCCTCTTTCCTTTCCAGCCTGCACAGCGCCGGCAGATCGCGGTGCTCTCTGCACCTGCCTTCCCACTTCCCAGTACCACCGCCAAGCTTACAGCCTTGCAGGGAGCCAAGACGCGGATAAGCGTCTCGCCCAGAAGAAGGTGCCAGGACGAAAAGATGGTCCTCCTTTCTCCTGCTCCTTGCCCGAATTGTGGTCCTGTGCGGAAAGTCTTGCCCAGCGAAAAGCTACTCCAGCAAGTGTTTCTCTCCAAACGCAGTTCGCTGAGCGAGAGCTACACGGACAGTTTGGACTCGGTGAAACAGCAAGAAAATGCTTGTCCGTCGAGCTGAAGGAAAATCCCTGCACAGCACACTGTGGCTGCGTGCAGTGTTCACGCTGAAGAGCGGCAAAGCTCCAAGCCATGGCTGGGCTTCACTTCTGTCCAGAGCACAGGAGGCGAAGAACGAAGCAGCTGGGCACCGGGCTCATGTACTCAGGGGAGCCAATTTCAAATGTGCAGCCAAGAGCTGCTTCACAAGCACATTCAGCTGAGAATGCTCTGGCTGCTTCAGAAAGGAAGGCGCAGCCCTTGCACTCCTGGACACAACCACGCCAGAAGCAGGTTCCTAAACCTTCCGTGCTACAGAGTGCATGCACCTTGAGCACACGCAGAAGGACGCGTCCAGAAAGAAGGCGTTCTTCAAGTACCCCCCTCCTCCAGGCAGCCTTGAAACTGAGCACAACACACTGCGCCTCGGCAGCTTCCTTCTCACATAGACGGACCGTCCCCTTCTTCACTCTCGCACCTCCCTTGCCCACTTGCAGCAGCTGCTGCCAAAGAAAAAGGCTCCAGAAGTCAAAGCCTCTGCTGGGCTGCACTTTCCCCTTGCCTCACGTCAAAGCACCAGAGACTCTCGGCTGCACTCTGTATTTCCAGTCTCCGCTGCATCTACCACTGTCATCTCTGCATCTCCAAGCATCAAGCTGGGCACAATTCTTTCCAGGGAAAGCTGGAAGAGAAATAGGTAGCAGCACAAGTAGCCGCAGGTTGAACTTTCTGTTTTCAAGTGCTAACATGAATCCGCACACAAGCGAGGGACAGCCACGCTTCCTCTTGCAGCCTGTGCCATGCGCATACCAGCTCCGTGCTCTGCGCCTTCATTGTGCCTGAGTGGAACCCGTGTCTACTTCTGGCACAGAGAGCACGGTGCCGGCAGAGAAATGCTCCAGGCTGCTGCCTCTGCCCAAACACGCCTGCGCTCTGCACTTTCTCTCTCAGCGCTAGGGAGCAGCACATTCGGTCTGCCTTGTAGCCTGAATCTGAACGGAAAGATTCTCAGCTAAGTCTCGGCACAGAGAACAGTTTTAGGTCAACGAGCTTACGCGGAGCTTACCCTCGACGTGTGGAAACCTGTATTTGCAGCACATCCGAGTGGTAGCCCTCTTTCCTCTCCAGCCTGCACAGCGCCGGCAGATCTGCACCTGCCTTCTCACTTGCAAGTACCACCGCCAAGCTTACAGCCTGCAGGGAGCGAAGATGCGGATAGGCGTGTCGCACACAAGAACATGCCAGGACGAAAAGATGGTCTTCCTTTCTCCTGCTCCTTGCCCGAATTGTGGTGCTGTGCGGAAAGTCTTGCCCAGCGAAAAGCTACTCCAGCAAGTGTTTCTCTCCAAACGCAGTTCGCTGAGCGAGAGCTACACGGACAGTTTGGACTCTGTGAAACAGCAAGAAAATGCTTGTCCGTCGAGCTGAAGGAAAATCCCTGCACAGCACACTGTGGCTGCGTGCAGTGTTCACGCTGAAGAGCGGCAAAGCTCCAAGCCATGGCTGGGCTTCAGTTCTGTCCAGAGCACAGAAGGCGAAGAACGAAGCAGCTGGGCACCGGGCTCATGTACTCAGGGGAGCCAATTTCAAATGTGCAGCCAAGAGCTGCTTCACAAGCACATTCAGCTGAGAATGCTCTGGCTGCTTCAGAAAGGAAGGCGCAGCCCTTGCACTCCTGGACACAAGCTGGGCAGAAGCAGGTTCCTAAACCTTCCGTGCTGCAGAGTGCATGCACCTTGAGCACACGCAGAAGGACGCGTCCAGAAAGAAGGCGTTCTTCAAGTACCCCCCTCCTCCAGGCAGCCTTGAAACTGAGCACAACACACTGCGGCTCGGCAGCTTCCTTCTCACATAGACGGACCGTCCCCTTCTTCACTCTCGCAGCTCCCTTGCCCACTTGCAGCAGCTGCTGCCAAAGAAAAAGGCTCCAGAAGTCAAAGCCTCTGCTGGGCTGCACTTTCCCCTTGCCTCACGTCAAAGCACCAGAAACTCTCGGCTGCACTCTGTATTTCCAGTCTCCGCTGCATCTACCACTGTCATCTCTGCATCTCCAAGCATCAAGCTGGGCACAATTCTTTCCAGGGAAAGCTGGAAGAGAAATAGGTAGCAGCACAAGTAGCCGCAGGTTGAACTTTCTGTTTTCAAGTGCTAACGTGAATCCGCACACAAGCGAGGGACAGCCACGCTTCCTCTTGCAGCCCGTGCGCTGTGCACAGCAGCTCCGTGCTCTGCCTTCATTCTTATGCTCTTCGGACCATGTCGTGCCTTCATTCTGCCGGAGTTGAACCATCGTCTACTTGGCGCACAGAGCACTCTGCCGGCAGCGAAGTGCTCCAGCCGACTGCTTCTGCCGAACCACGCCTGGAATATGCACTTTCCCTCGCAGCGACATACACCAGCATACTCGGTCTTTCTTCTCGTCCAAATGTAAAGGGAAAGAGCCTCAGCTAAGTCTCGGCACAGAGAACAGTTTTAGGTCAACGAGCTTACCCGGAGCTTACCCTCGACGCGTGGAAACCTGTATTTGCAGCACATCCTAGTGGTAGTCCTCTTTCCTTTCCAGCCTGCACAGCGCTCAGTGCACAGATCGCGGTGCTCTCTGCACCTGCCTTCCCACTTCCCAGTACCACCGCCAAGCTTACAGCCTTGCAGGGAGCGAAGTGGCGGATAGGCGTGTCGCACACAAGAACGTGCCAGGACGAAAAGATGGTCTTCCTTTCTCCTGCTCCTTGCCCGAATTGTGATGCTGTGTTGAAAGTCTTGCCCAGAGAAAAGCTACTCCAGCAAGTGTTTCTCTCCAAACGCAGTTCGCTGAGCGAGAGCTACACGGACAGTTTGGACTCGGTGAAACAGCAAGAAAATGCTTGTCCGTCGAGCTGAAGGAAAATCCCTGCACAGCACACTGTGGCTGCGTGCAGTGTTCACGCTGAAGAGCGGCAAAGCTCCAAGCCATGGCTGGGCTTCACTTCTGTCCAGAGCACAGGAGGCGAAGAACGAAGCAGCTGGGCACCGGGCTCATGTACTCAGGGGAGCCAATTTCAAATGTGCAGCCAAGAGCTGCTTCACAAGCACATTCAGCTGAGAATGCTCTGGCTGCTTCAGAAAGGAAGGCGCAGCCCTTGCACTCCTGGACACAAGCTGGGCAGAAGCAGGTTCCTAAACCTTCAGTGCTGCAGAGTGCATGCACCTTGAGCACACGCAGAAGGACGCGTTCTGAAAGAAGGCGTTCTTCAAGTACCCCCCTCCTCCAGGCAGCCTTGAAACTGAGCACAACACACTGCGCCTCGGCAGCTTCCTTCTCACATAGACGGACCGTCTCCTTCTTCACTCTCGCAGCTCCCTTGCCCACTTGCAGCAGCTGCTGCCAAAGAAAAAGGCTCCAGAAGTCAAAGCCTCTGCTGGGCTGCACTTTCCCCTTGCCTCACGTCAAAGCACCAGAAACTCTCGGCTGCACTCTGTATTTCCAGTCTCCGTTGCATCTACCACTGTCATCGCTGCATCTCCAAGCATCAAGCTGGGCACAATTCTTTCCAGGGAAAGCTGGAAGAGAAATAGGTAGCAGCACAAGTAGCCGCAGGTTGAACTTTCTGTTTTCAAGTGCTAACGTGAATCCGCACACAAGCGAGAGGCAGCCACGCTTCCTCTTGCAGCCTGTGCCATGCGCATACCAGCTCCGTGCTCTGCGCCTTCATTGTGCCTGAGTGGAACCCGTGTCTACTTCTGGCACAGAGAGCACGGTGCCAGCAGAGAAATGCTCCAGGCTGCTGCCTCTGCCCAAACACGCCTGGGCTCTGCACTTTCTCTCTCAGCGCTAGGGAGCAGCACATTCGGTCTGCCTTGTAGCCTGAATCTGAACGGAAAGATTCTCAGCTAAGTCTCGGCACAGAGAACAGTTTTAGGTCAACGAGCTTACCCGGAGCTTACCCTCGACGCGTGGAAACCTGTATTTGCAGCACATCCTAGTGGTAGCCCTCTTTCCTTTCCAGCCTGCACAGCGCCGGCAGATCGCGGTGCTCTCTGCACCTGCCTTCCCACTTCCCAGTACCACCGCCAAGCTTACAGCCTTGCAGGGAGCCAAGACGCGGATAAGCGTCTCGCCCAGAAGAAGGTGCCAGGACGAAAAGATGGTCCTCCTTTCTCCTGCTCCTTGCCCGAATTGTGGTCCTGTGCGGAAAGTCTTGCCCAGCGAAAAGCTACTCCAGCAAGTGTTTCTCTCCAAACGCAGTTCGCTGAGCGAGAGCTACACGGACAGTTTGGACTCGGTGAAACAGCAAGAAAATGCTTGTCCGTCGAGCTGAAGGAAAATCCCTGCACAGCACACTGTGGCTGCGTGCAGTGTTCACGCTGAAGAGCGGCAAAGCTCCAAGCCATGGCTGGGCTTCACTTCTGTCCAGAGCACAGGAGGCGAAGAACGAAGCAGCTGGGCACCGGGCTCATGTACTCAGGGGAGCCAATTTCAAATGTGCAGCCAAGAGCTGCTTCACAAGCACATTCAGCTGAGAATGCTCTGGCTGCTTCAGAAAGGAAGGCGCAGCCCTTGCACTCCTGGACACAACCACGCCAGAAGCAGGTTCCTAAACCTTCCGTGCTACAGAGTGCATGCACCTTGAGCACACGCAGAAGGACGCGTCCAGGAAGAAGGCGTTCTTCAAGTACCCCCCTCCTCCAGGCAGCCTTGAAACTGAGCACAACACACTGCGCCTCGGCAGCTTCCTTCTCACATAGACGGACCGTCCCCTTCTTCACTCTCGCACCTCCCTTGCCCACTTGCAGCAGCTGCTGCCAAAGAAAAAGGCTCCGGAAGTCAAAGCCTCTGCTGGGCTGCACTTTCCCCTTGCCTCACGTCAAAGCACCAGAAACTCTCGGCTGCACTCTGTATTTCCAGTCTCCGCTGCATCTACCACTGTCATCGCTGCATCTCCAAGCATCAAGCTGGGCACAATTCTTTCCAGGGAAAGCTGGAAGAGAAATAGGTAGCAGCACAAGTAGCCGCAGGTTGAACTTTCTGATTTCAAGTGCTAACGTGAATCCGCACACAAGCGAGAGGCAGCCACGCTTCCTCTTGCAGCCTGTGCCATGCGCATACCAGCTCCGTGCTCTGCGCCTTCATTCTTATGCTCTTCGGTCCAGGTGGCGCTTCCAATCTGTCGGAGTCGAACCGTTGTCTACTTCTGGCACAGAGAGCACGGTGCCGGCAGACAAACGCTCCAGGCTGCTGCCTCTGCCCAAACACGCCTGGGCTCTGCACTTTCTCTCTCAGCGCTAGGGAGCAGCACATTCGGTCTGCCTTGTAGCCTGAATCTGAACGGAAAGATTCTCAGCTAAGTCTCGGCACAGAGAACAGTTTTAGGTCAACGAGCTTACCCGGAGCTTACCCTCGACGCGTGGAAACCTGTATTTGCAGCACATCCGAGTGGTAGCCCTCTTTCCTCTCCAGCCTGCACAGCGCCGGCAGATCGCGGTGCTCTCTGCACCTGCCTTCCCACTTCCCAGTACCACCGCCAAGCTTACAGCCTTGCAGGGAGCCAAGACGCGGATAAGCGTCTCGCCCAGAAGAAGGTGCCAGGACGAAAAGATGGTCCTCCTTTCTCCTGCTCCTTGCCCGAATTGTGGTCCTGTGCGGAAAGTCTTGCCCAGCGAAAAGCTACTCCAGCAAGTGTTTCTCTCCAAACGCAGTTCGCTGAGCGAGAGCTACACGGACAGTTTGGACTCGGTGAAACAGCAAGAAAATGCTTGTCCGTCGAGCTGAAGGAAAATCCCTGCACAGCACACTGTGGCTGCGTGCAGTGTTCACGCTGAAGAGCGGCAAAGCTCCAAGCCATGGCTGGGCTTCACTTCTGTCCAGAGCACAGGAGGCGAAGAACGAAGCAGCTGGGCACCGGGCTCATGTACTCAGGGGAGCCAATTTCAAATGTGCAGCCAAGAGCTGCTTCACAAGCACATTCAGCTGAGAATGCTCTGGCTGCTTCAGAAAGGAAGGCGCAGCCCTTGCACTCCTGGACACAAGCTGGGCAGAAGCAGGTTCCTAAACCTTCAGTGCTGCAGAGTGCATGCACCTTGAGCACACGCAGAAGGACGCGTCCTGAAAGAAGGCGTTCTTCAAGTACCCCCCTCCTCCAGGCAGCCTTGAAACTGAGCACAACACACTGCGGCTCGGCAGCTTCCTTCTCACATAGACGGACCGTCCCCTTCTTCACTCCCGCAGCTCCCTTGCCCACTTGCAGCAGCTGCTGCCAAAGAAAAAGGCTCCAGAAGTCAAAGCCTCTGCTGGGCTGCACTTTCCCCTTGCCTCACGTCAAAGCACCAGAAACTCTCGGCTGCACTCTGTATTTCCAGTCTCCGCTGCATCTACCACTGTCATCTCTGCATCTCCAAGCATCAAGCTGGGCACAATTCTTTCCAGGGAAAGCTGGAAGAGAAATAGGTAGCAGCACAAGTAGCCGCAGGTTGAACTTTCTGTTTTCAAGTGCTAACGTGAATCCGCACACAAGCGAGGGACAGCCACGCTTCCTCTTGCAGCCCGTGCGCTGTGCACAGCAGCTCCGTGCTCTGCCTTCATTCTTATGCTCTTCGGACCATGTCGTGCCTTCATTCTGCCGGAGTTGAACCATCGTCTACTTGGCGCACAGAGCACTCTGCCGGCAGCGAAGTGCTCCAGCCGACTGCTTCTGCCGAACCACGCCTGGAATATGCACTTTCCCTCGCAGCGACATACACCAGCATACTCGGTCTTTCTTCTCGTCCAAATGTAAAGGGAAAGAGCCTCAGCTAAGTCTCGGCACAGAGAACAGTTTTAGGTCAACGAGCTTACCCGGAGCTTACCCTCGACGCGTGGAAACCTGTATTTGCAGCACATCCTAGTGGTAGTCCTCTTTCCTTTCCAGCCTGCACAGCGCTCAGTGCACAGATCGCGGTGCTCTCTGCACCTGCCTTCCCACTTCCCAGTACCACCGCCAAGCTTACAGCCTTGCAGGGAGCGAAGTGGCGGATAGGCGTGTCGCACACAAGAACGTGCCAGGACGAAAAGATGGTCTTCCTTTCTCCTGCTCCTTGCCCGAATTGTGGTGCTGTGTTGAAAGTCTTGCCCAGAGAAAAGCTACTCCAGCAAGTGTTTCTCTCCAAACGCAGTTCGCTGAGCGAGAGCTACACGGACAGTTTGGACTCGGTGAAACAGCAAGAAAATGCTTGTCCGTCGAGCTGAAGGAAAATCCCTGCACAGCACACTGTGGCTGCGTGCAGTGTTCACGCTGAAGAGCGGCAAAGCTCCAAGCCATGGCTGGGCTTCACTTCTGTCCAGAGCACAGGAGGCGAAGAACGAAGCAGCTGGGCACCGGGCTCATGTACTCAGGGGAGCCAATTTCAAATGTGCAGCCAAGAGCTGCTTCACAAGCACATTCAGCTGAGAATGCTCTGGCTGCTTCAGAAAGGAAGGCGCAGCCCTTGCACTCCTGGACACAACCACGCCAGAAGCAGGTTCCTAAACCTTCCGTGCTACAGAGTGCATGCACCTTGAGCACACGCAGAAGGACGCGTCCAGAAAGAAGGCGTTCTTCAAGTACCCCCCTCCTCCAGGCAGCCTTGAAACTGAGCACAACACACTGCGGCTCGGCAGCTTCCTTCTCACATAGACGGACCGTCCCCTTCTTCACTCTCGCAGCTCCCTTGCCCACTTGCAGCAGCTGCTGCCAAAGAAAAAGGCTCCAGAAGTCAAAGCCTCTGCTGGGCTGCACTTTCCCCTTGCCTCACGTCAAAGCACCAGAAACTCTCGGCTGCACTCTGTATTTCCAGTCTCCCTGCATCTACCACTGTCATCTCTGCATCTCCAAGCATCAAGCTGGGCACAATTCTTTCCAGGGAAAGCTGGAAGAGAAATAGGTAGCAGCACAAGTAGCCGCAGGTTGAACTTTCTGTTTTCAAGTGCTAACGTGAATCCGCACACAAGCGAGGGACAGCCACGCTTCCTCTTGCAGCCCGTGCGATGTGCACAGCAGCTCCGTGCTCTGCCTTCATTCTTATGCTCTTCGGAGCAGGTCGTGCTTTCATTCTGCCGGAGTCGAACCATCGTCTACTTGGCGCACAGAGCACTCTGCCCGCAGCGAAGTGCTCCAGCCGACTGCTTCTGCCGAACCACGCCTGGAATATGCACTTTCCCTCGCAGCGACATACACCACCATACTCGGTCTTTCTTCTCGTCCAAATGTAAAGGGAAAGAGCCTCAGCTATGTCTGGCACAGAGAACAGTTTTAGGCCAACGAGCTTACCCGGAGCTTACCCTCGACGTGTGGAAACCTGTATTTGCAGCACATCCTAGTGGTAGTTCTCTTTCCTTTCCAGCCTGCACAGCGCTCAGTGCACAGATCGCGGTGCTCTCTGCACCTGCTTTCCCTCTTCCCAGTACCACCGCCAAGCTTACAGCCTTGCAGGGAGCGAAGTGGCGGATAGGCG
This sequence comes from Corvus hawaiiensis, assembly GCF_020740725.1. Lineage (NCBI taxonomy): Eukaryota > Metazoa > Chordata > Aves > Passeriformes > Corvidae > Corvus > Corvus hawaiiensis. Next base: position 12,929,111 of record NC_063227.1, on the reverse strand, counting down.
TCTCGCCCAGAAGAAGGTGCCAGGACGAAAAGATGGTCCTGCGTTCTCCTGCTCCTTGCCCGAACTGTGTTGAAAGTCTTGCCTAGCGAAAAGCTACTCCAGCAAGTGTTTCTCTCCAAACGCAGTTCGCTGAGCGAGAGCTACACGGACAGTTTGGACTCGGTGAAACAGCAAGAAAATGCTTGTCCGTCGAGCTGAAGGAAAATCCCTGCACAGCACACTGTGGCTGCGTGCAGTGTTCACGCTGAAGAGCGGCAAAGCTCCAAGCCATGGCTGGGCTTCACTTCTGTCCAGAGCACAGGAGGCGAAGAACGAAGCAGCTGGGCACCGGGCTCATGTACTCAGGGGAGCCAATTTCAAATGTGCAGCCAAGAGCTGCTTCACAAGCACATTCAGCTGAGAATGCTCTGGCTGCTTCAGAAAGGAAGGCGCAGCCCTTGCACTCCTGGACACAACCACGCCAGAAGCAGGTTCCTAAACCTTCAGTGCTACAGAGTGCATGCACCTTGAGCACACGCAGAAGGACGCGTCCAGAAAGAAGGCGTTCTTCAAGTACCCCCCTCCTCCAGGCAGCCTTGAAACTGAGCACAACACACTGCGGCTCGGCAGCTTCCTTCTCACATAGACGGACCGTCCCCTTCTTCACTCTCGCAGCTCCCTTGCCCACTTGCAGCAGCTGCTGCCAAAGAAAAAGGCTCCAGAAGTCAAAGCCTCTGCTGGGCTGCACTTTCCCCTTGCCTCACGTCAAAGCACCAGAAACTCTCGGCTGCACTCTGTATTTCCAGTCTCCCTGCATCTACCACTGTCATCTCTGCATCTCCAAGCATCAAGCTGGGCACAATTCTTTCCAGGGAAAGCTGGAAGAGAAATAGGTAGCAGCACAAGTAGCCGCAGGTTGAACTTTCTGTTTTCAAGTGCTAACATGAATCCGCACACAAGCGAGGGACAGCCACGCTTCCTCTTGCAGCCTGTGCCATGCGCATACCAGCTCCGTGCTCTGCGCCTTCATTGTGCCTGAGTGGAACCCGTGTCTACTTCTGGCACAGAGAGCACGGTGCCGGCAGAGAAATGCTCCAGGCTGCTGCCTCTGCCCAAACACGCCTGGGCTCTGCACTTTCTCTCTCAGCGCTAGGGAGCAGCACATTCGGTCTGCCTTGTAGCCTGAATCTGAACGGAAAGATTCTCAGCTAAGTCTCGGCACAGAGAACAGTTTTAGGTCAACGAGCTTACGCGGAGCTTACCCTCGACGTGTGGAAACCTGTATTTGCAGCACATCCGAGTGGTAGCCCTCTTTCCTCTCCAGCCTGCACAGCGCCGGCAGATCGCGGTGCTCTCTGCACCTGTCTTCCCACTTCCCAGTACCACCGCCAAGCTTACAGCCTTGCAGGGAGCCAAGACGCGGATAGGCGTCTCGCCCAGAAGAAGGTGCCAGGACGAAAAGATGGTCCTCCTTTCTCCTGCTCCTTGCCCGAATTGTGGTGCTGTGTTGAAAGTCTTGCCCAGCGAAAAGCTACTCCAGCAAGTGTTTCTCTCCAAACGCAGTTCGCTGAGCGAGAGCTACATGGACAGTTTGGACTCGGTGAAATAGCAAGAAAATGCTTGTCCGTCGAGCTGAAGGAAAATCCCTGCACAGCACACTGTGGCTGCGTGCAGTGTTCACGCTGAAGAGCGGCAAAGCTCCAAGCCATGGCTGGGCTTCACTTCTGTCCAGAGCACAGGAGGCGAAGAACGAAGCAGCTGGGCACCGGGCTCATGTACTCAGGGGAGCCAATTTCAAATGTGCAGCCAAGAGCTGCTTCACAAGCACATTCAGCTGAGAATGCTCTGGCTGCTTCAGAAAGGAAGGCGCAGCCCTTGCACTCCTGGACACAAGCTGGGCAGAAGCAGGTTCCTAAACCTTCAGTGCTGCAGAGTGCATGCACCTTGAGCACACGCAGAAGGACGCGTCCTGAAAGAAGGCGTTCTTCAAGTACCCCCCTCCTCCAGGCAGCCTTGAAACTGAGCACAACACACTGCGCCTCGGCAGCTTCCTTCTCACATAGACGGACCGTCCCCTTCTTCACTCTCGCAGCTCCCTTGCCCACTTGCAGCAGCTGCTGCCAAAGAAAAAGGCTCCGGAAGTCAAAGCCTCTGCTGGGCTGCACTTTCCCCTTGCCTCACGTCAAAGCACCAGAAACTCTCGGCTGCACTCTGTATTTCCAGTCTCCGCTGCATCTACCACTGTCATCTCTGCATCTCCAAGCATCAAGCTGGGCACAATTCTTTCCAGGGAAAGCTGGAAGAGAAATAGGTAGCAGCACAAGTAGCCGCAGGTTGAACTTTCTGTTTTCAAGTGCTAACGTGAATCCGCACACAAGCGAGGGACAGCCACGCTTCCTCTTGCAGCCCGTGCGATGTGCACAGCAGCTCCGTGCTCTGCCTTCATTCTTATGCTCTTCGGACCATGTCGTGCCTTCATTCTGCCGGAGTTGAACCATCGTCTACTTGGCGCACAGAGCACTCTGCCGGCAGCGAAGTGCTCCAGCCGACTGCTTCTGCCGAACCACGCCTGGAATATGCACTTTCCCTCGCAGCGACATACACCAGCATACTCGGTCTTTCTTCTCGTCCAAATGTAAAGGGAAAGAGCCTCAGCTATGTCTGGCACAGAGAACAGTTTTAGGTCAACGAGCTTACCCGGAGCTTACCCGCGACGTGTGGAAACCTGTATTTGCAGCACATCCTAGTGGTAGCCCTCTTTCCTCTCCAGCCTGCACAGCGCCGGCAGATCGCGGTGCTCTCTGCACCTGCCTTCTCACTTGCAAGTACCACCGCCAAGCTTACAGCCTGCAGGGAGCGAAGATGCGGATAGGCGTGTCGCACACAAGAACATGCCAGGACGAAAAGATGGTCTTCCTTTCTCCTGCTCCTTGCCCGAATTGTGGTGCTGTGCGGAAAGTCTTGCCCAGCGAAAAGCTACTCCAGCAAGTGTTTCTCTCCAAACGCAGTTCGCTGAGCGAGAGCTACACGGACAGTTTGGACTCGGTGAAACAGCAAGAAAATGCTTGTCCGTCGAGCTGAAGGAAAATCCCTGCACAGCACACTGTGGCTGCGTGCAGTGTTCACGCTGAAGAGCGGCAAAGCTCCAAGCCATGGCTGGGCTTCACTTCTGTCCAGAGCACAGAAGGCGAAGAACGAAGCAGCTGGGCACCGGGCTCATGTACTCAGGGGAGCCAATTTCAAATGTGCAGCCAAGAGCTGCTTCACAAGCACATTCAGCTGAGAATGCTCTGGCTGCTTCAGAAAGGAAGGCGCAGCCCTTGCACTCCTGGACACAAGCTGGGCAGAAGCAGGTTCCTAAACCTTCAGTGCTGCAGAGTGCATGCACCTTGAGCACACGCAGAAGGACGCGTCCAGAAAGAAGGCGTTCTTCAAGTACCCCCCTCCTCCAGGCAGCCTTGAAACTGAGCACAACACACTGCGCCTCGGCAGCTTCCTTCTCACATAGACGGACCGTCCCCTTCTTCACTCTCGCAGCTCCCTTGCCCACTTGCAGCAGCTGCTGCCAAAGAAAAAGGCTCCAGAAGTCAAAGCCTCTGCTGGGCTGCACTTTCCCCTTGCCTCACGTCAAAGCACCAGAAACTCTCGGCTGCACTCTGTATTTCCAGTCTCCGCTGCATCTACCACTGTCATCGCTGCATCTCCAAGCATCAAGCTGGGCACAATTCTTTCCAGGGAAAGCTGGAAGAGAAATAGGTAGCAGCACAAGTAGCCGCAGGTTGAACTTTCTGTTTTCAAGTGCTAACGTGAATCCGCACACAAGCGAGAGGCAGCCACGCTTCCTCTTGCAGCCTGTGCCATGCGCATACCAGCTCCATGCTCTGCGCCTTCATTGTGCCTGAGTGGAACCCGTGTCTACTTCTGGCACAGAGAGCACGGTGCCAGCAGAGAAATGCTCCAGGCTGCTGCCTCTGCCCAAACACGCCTGGGCTCTGCACTTTCTCTCTCAGCGCTAGGGAGCAGCACATTCGGACTGCCTTGTAGCCTGAATCTGAACGGAAAGATTCTCAGCTAAGTCTCGGCACAGAGAACAGTTTTAGGTCAACGAGCTTACCCGGAGCTTACCCTCGATGCGTGGAAACCTGTATTTGCAGCACATCCTAGTGGTAGCCTTCTTTCCTTTCCAGCCTGCACAGCGCGCAGTGCACATATCGCGGTGCTCTCTGCACCTGCCTTCTCACTTGCAAGTACCACCGCCAAGCTTACAGCCTTGCAGGGAGCCAAGACGCGGATAGGCGTCTCGCCCAGAAGAAGGTGCCAGGACGAAAAGATGGTCCTCCTTTCTCCTGCTCCTTGCCCGAATTGTGGTGCTGTGTTGAAAGTCTTGCCCAGCGAAAAGCTACTCCAGCAAGTGTTTCTCTCCAAACGCAGTTCGCTGAGCGAGAGCTACACGGACAGTTTGGACTCGGTGAAACAGCAAGAAAATGCTTGTCCGTCGAGCTGAAGGAAAATCCCTGCACAGCACACTGTGGCTGCGTGCAGTGTTCACGCTGAAGAGCGGCAAAGCTCCAAGCCATGGCTGGGCTTCACTTCTGTCCAGAGCACAGGAGGCGAAGAACGAAGCAGCTGGGCACCGGGCTCATGTACTCAGGGGAGCCAATTTCAAATGTGCAGCCAAGAGCTGCTTCACAAGCACATTCAGCTGAGAATGCTCTGGCTGCTTCAGAAAGGAAGGCGCAGCCCTTGCACTCCTGGACACAAGCTGGGCAGAAGCAGGTTCCTAAACCTTCCGTGCTGCAGAGTGCATGCACCTTGAGCACACGCAGAAGGACGCGTCCAGAAAGAAGGCGTTCTTCAAGTACCCCCCTCCTCCAGGCAGCCTTGAAACTGAGCACAACACACTGCGGCTCGGCAGCTTCCTTCTCACATAGACGGACCGTCCCCTTCTTCACTCTCGCAGCTCCCTTGCCCACTTGCAGCAGCTGCTGCCAAAGAAAAAGGCTCCAGAAGTCAAAGCCTCTGCTGGGCTGCACTTTCCCCTTGCCTCACGTCAAAGCACCAGAAACTCTCGGCTGCACTCTGTATTTCCAGTCTCCGCTGCATCTACCACTGTCATCTCTGCATCTCCAAGCATCAAGCTGGGCACAATTCTTTCCAGGGAAAGCTGGAAGAGAAATAGGTAGCAGCACAAGTAGCCGCAGGTTGAACTTTCTGTTTTCAAGTGCTAACGTGAATCCGCACACAAGCGAGGGACAGCCACGCTTCCTCTTGCAGCCCGTGCGCTGTGCACAGCAGCTCCGTGCTCTGCCTTCATTCTTATGCTCTTCGGACCATGTCGTGCCTTCATTCTGCCGGAGTTGAACCATCGTCTACTTGGCGCACAGAGCACTCTGCCGGCAGCGAAGTGCTCCAGCCGACTGCTTCTGCCGAACCACGCCTGGAATATGCACTTTCCCTCGCAGCGACATACACCAGCATACTCGGTCTTTCTTCTCGTCCAAATGTAAAGGGAAAGAGCCTCAGCTAAGTCTCGGCACAGAGAACAGTTTTAGGTCAACGAGCTTACCCGGAGCTTACCCTCGACGCGTGGAAACCTGTATTTGCAGCACATCCTAGTGGTAGTCCTCTTTCCTTTCCAGCCTGCACAGCGCTCAGTGCACAGATCGCGGTGCTCTCTGCACCTGCCTTCCCACTTCCCAGTACCACCGCCAAGCTTACAGCCTTGCAGGGAGCGAAGTGGCGGATAGGCGTGTCGCACACAAGAACGTGCCAGGACGAAAAGATGGTCTTCCTTTCTCCTGCTCCTTGCCCGAATTGTGGTGCTGTGTTGAAAGTCTTGCCCAGCGAAAAGCTACTCCAGCAAGTGTTTCTCTCCAAACGCAGTTCGCTGAGCGAGAGCTACACGGACAGTTTGGACTCGGTGAAACAGCAAGAAAATGCTTGTCCGTCGAGCTGAAGGAAAATCCCTGCACAGCACACTGTGGCTGCGTGCAGTGTTCACGCTGAAGAGCGGCAAAGCTCCAAGCCATGGCTGGGCTTCACTTCTGTCCAGAGCACAGGAGGCGAAGAACGAAGCAGCTGGGCACCGGGCTCATGTACTCAGGGGAGCCAATTTCAAATGTGCAGCCAAGAGCTGCTTCACAAGCACATTCAGCTGAGAATGCTCTGGCTGCTTCAGAAAGGAAGGCGCAGCCCTTGCACTCCTGGACACAAGCTGGGCAGAAGCAGGTTCCTAAACCTTCAGTGCTGCAGAGTGCATGCACCTTGAGCACACGCAGAAGGACGCGTTCTGAAAGAAGGCGTTCTTCAAGTACCCCCCTCCTCCAGGCAGCCTTGAAACTGAGCACAACACACTGCGCCTCGGCAGCTTCCTTCTCACATAGACGGACCGTCTCCTTCTTCACTCTCGCAGCTCCCTTGCCCACTTGCAGCAGCTGCTGCCAAAGAAAAAGGCTCCAGAAGTCAAAGCCTCTGCTGGGCTGCACTTTCCCCTTGCCTCACGTCAAAGCACCAGAAACTCTCGGCTGCACTCCGTATTTCCAGTCTCCGTTGCATCTACCACTGTCATCGCTGCATCTCCAAGCATCAAGCTGGGCACAATTCTTTCCAGGGAAAGCTGGAAGAGAAATAGGTAGCAGCACAAGTAGCCGCAGGTTGAACTTTCTGTTTTCAAGTGCTAACGTGAATCCGCACACAAGCGAGAGGCAGCCACGCTTCCTCTTGCAGCCTGTGCCATGCGCATACCAGCTCCGTGCTCTGCGCCTTCATTGTGCCTGAGTGGAACCCGTGTCTACTTCTGGCACAGAGAGCACGGTGCCAGCAGAGAAATGCTCCAGGCTGCTGCCTCTGCCCAAACACGCCTGGGCTCTGCACTTTCTCTCTCAGCGCTAGGGAGCAGCACATTCGGTCTGCCTTGTAGCCTGAATCTGAACGGAAAGATTCTCAGCTAAGTCTCGGCACAGAGAACAGTTTTAGGTCAACGAGCTTACCCGGAGCTTACCCTCGACGCGTGGAAACCTGTATTTGCAGCACATCCTAGTGGTAGCCCTCTTTCCTTTCCAGCCTGCACAGCGCCGGCAGATCGCGGTGCTCTCTGCACCTGCCTTCCCACTTCCCAGTACCACCGCCAAGCTTACAGCCTTGCAGGGAGCCAAGACGCGGATAAGCGTCTCGCCCAGAAGAAGGTGCCAGGACGAAAAGATGGTCCTCCTTTCTCCTGCTCCTTGCCCGAATTGTGGTCCTGTGCGGAAAGTCTTGCCCAGCGAAAAGCTACTCCAGCAAGTGTTTCTCTCCAAACGCAGTTCGCTGAGCGAGAGCTACACGGACAGTTTGGACTCGGTGAAACAGCAAGAAAATGCTTGTCCGTCGAGCTGAAGGAAAATCCCTGCACAGCACACTGTGGCTGCGTGCAGTGTTCACGCTGAAGAGCGGCAAAGCTCCAAGCCATGGCTGGGCTTCACTTCTGTCCAGAGCACAGGAGGCGAAGAACGAAGCAGCTGGGCACCGGGCTCATGTACTCAGGGGAGCCAATTTCAAATGTGCAGCCAAGAGCTGCTTCACAAGCACATTCAGCTGAGAATGCTCTGGCTGCTTCAGAAAGGAAGGCGCAGCCCTTGCACTCCTGGACACAACCACGCCAGAAGCAGGTTCCTAAACCTTCCGTGCTACAGAGTGCATGCACCTTGAGCACACGCAGAAGGACGCGTCCAGGAAGAAGGCGTTCTTCAAGTACCCCCCTCCTCCAGGCAGCCTTGAAACTGAGCACAACACACTGCGCCTCGGCAGCTTCCTTCTCACATAGACGGACCGTCCCCTTCTTCACTCTCGCACCTCCCTTGCCCACTTGCAGCAGCTGCTGCCAAAGAAAAAGGCTCCGGAAGTCAAAGCCTCTGCTGGGCTGCACTTTCCCCTTGCCTCACGTCAAAGCACCAGAAACTCTCGGCTGCACTCTGTATTTCCAGTCTCCGCTGCATCTACCACTGTCATCGCTGCATCTCCAAGCATCAAGCTGGGCACAATTCTTTCCAGGGAAAGCTGGAAGAGAAATAGGTAGCAGCACAAGTAGCCGCAGGTTGAACTTTCTGATTTCAAGTGCTAACGTGAATCCGCACACAAGCGAGAGGCAGCCACGCTTCCTCTTGCAGCCTGTGCCATGCGCATACCAGCTCCGTGCTCTGCGCCTTCATTCTTATGCTCTTCGGTCCAGGTGGCGCTTCCAATCTGTCGGAGTCGAACCGTTGTCTACTTCTGGCACAGAGAGCACGGTGCCGGCAGACAAACGCTCCAGGCTGCTGCCTCTGCCCAAACACGCCTGGGCTCTGCACTTTCTCTCTCAGCGCTAGGGAGCAGCACATTCGGTCTGCCTTGTAGCCTGAATCTGAACGGAAAGATTCTCAGCTAAGTCTCGGCACAGAGAACAGTTTTAGGTCAACGAGCTTACCCGGAGCTTACCCTCGATGCGTGGAAACCTGTATTTGCAGCACATCCTAGTGGTAGCCTTCTTTCCTTTCCAGCCTGCACAGCGCGCAGTGCACATATCGCGGTGCTCTCTGCACCTGCCTTCTCACTTGCAAGTACCACCGCCAAGCTTACAGCCTTGCAGGGAGCCAAGACGCGGATAGGCGTCTCGCCCAGAAGAAGGTGCCAGGACGAAAAGATGGTCCTCCTTTCTCCTGCTCCTTGCCCGAATTGTGGTGCTGTGTTGAAAGTCTTGCCCAGCGAAAAGCTACTCCAGCAAGTGTTTCTCTCCAAACGCAGTTCGCTGAGCGAGAGCTACACGGACAGTTTGGACTCGGTGAAACAGCAAGAAAATGCTTGTCCGTCGAGCTGAAGGAAAATCCCTGCACAGCACACTGTGGCTGCGTGCAGTGTTCACGCTGAAGAGCGGCAAAGCTCCAAGCCATGGCTGGGCTTCACTTCTGTCCAGAGCACAGGAGGCGAAGAACGAAGCAGCTGGGCACCGGGCTCATGTACTCAGGGGAGCCAATTTCAAATGTGCAGCCAAGAGCTGCTTCACAAGCACATTCAGCTGAGAATGCTCTGGCTGCTTCAGAAAGGAAGGCGCAGCCCTTGCACTCCTGGACACAACCACGCCAGAAGCAGGTTCCTAAACCTTCCGTGCTACAGAGTGCATGCACCTTGAGCACACGCAGAAGGACGCGTCCAGAAAGAAGGCGTTCTTCAAGTACCCCCCTCCTCCAGGCAGCCTTGAAACTGAGCACAACACACTGCGGCTCGGCAGCTTCCTTCTCACATAGACGGACCGTCCCCTTCTTCACTCTCGCAGCTCCCTTGCCCACTTGCAGCAGCTGCTGCCAAAGAAAAAGGCTCCAGAAGTCAAAGCCTCTGCTGGGCTGCACTTTCCCCTTGCCTCACGTCAAAGCACCAGAAACTCTCGGCTGCACTCTGTATTTCCAGTCTCCCTGCATCTACCACTGTCATCTCTGCATCTCCAAGCATCAAGCTGGGCACAATTCTTTCCAGGGAAAGCTGGAAGAGAAATAGGTAGCAGCACAAGTAGCCGCAGGTTGAACTTTCTGTTTTCAAGTGCTAACGTGAATCCGCACACAAGCGAGGGACAGCCACGCTTCCTCTTGCAGCCCGTGCGATGTGCACAGCAGCTCCGTGCTCTGCCTTCATTCTTATGCTCTTCGGAGCAGGTCGTGCTTTCATTCTGCCGGAGTCGAACCATCGTCTACTTGGCGCACAGAGCACTCTGCCGGCAGCGAAGTGCTCCAGCCGACTGCTTCTGCCGAACCACGCCTGGAATATGCACTTTCCCTCGCAGCGACATACACCACCATACTCGGTCTTTCTTCTCGTCCAAATGTAAAGGGAAAGAGCCTCAGCTATGTCTGGCACAGAGAACAGTTTTAGGCCAACGAGCTTACCCGGAGCTTACCCTCGACGTGTGGAAACCTGTATTTGCAGCACATCCTAGTGGTAGTCCTCTTTCCTTTCCAGCCTGCACAGCGCTCAGTGCACAGATCGCGGTGCTCTCTGCACCTGCTTTCCCTCTTCCCAGTACCACCGCCAAGCTTACAGCCTTGCAGGGAGCGAAGTGGCGGATAGGCGTCTCGCCCAGAAGAAGGTGCCAGGACGAAAAGATGGTCCTGCGTTCTCCTGCTCCTTGCCCGAACTGTGTTGAAAGTCTTGCCCAGCGAAAAGCTACTCCAGCAAGTGTTTCTCTCCAAACGCAGTTCGCTGAGCGAGAGCTACACGGACAGTTTGGACTCGGTGAAACAGCAAGAAAATGCTTGTCCGTCGAGCTGAAGGAAAATCCCTGCACAGCACACTGTGGCTGCGTGCAGTGTTCACGCTGAAGAGCGGCAAAGCTCCAAGCCATGGCTGGGCTTCACTTCTGTCCAGAGCACAGGAGGCGAAGAACGAAGCAGCTGGGCACCGGGCTCATGTACTCAGGGGAGCCAATTTCAAATGTGCAGCCAAGAGCTGCTTCACAAGCACATTCAGCTGAGAATGCTCTGGCTGCTTCAGAAAGGAAGGCGCAGCCCTTGCACTCCTGGACACAACCACGCCAGAAGCAGGTTCCTAAACCTTCCGTGCTACAGAGTGCATGCACCTTGAGCACACGCAGAAGGACGCGTCCAGAAAGAAGGCGTTCTTCAAGTACCCCCCTCCTCCAGGCAGCCTTGAAACTGAGCACAACACACTGCGGCTCGGCAGCTTCCTTCTCACATAGACGGACCGTCCCCTTCTTCACTCTCGCAGCTCCCTTGCCCACTTGCAGCAGCTGCTGCCAAAGAAAAAGGCTCCAGAAGTCAAAGCCTCTGCTGGGCTGCACTTTCCCCTTGCCTCACGTCAAAGCACCAGAAACTCTCGGCTGCACTCTGTATTTCCAGTCTCCCTGCATCTACCACTGTCATCTCTGCATCTCCAAGCATCAAGCTGGGCACAATTCTTTCCAGGGAAAGCTGGAAGAGAAATAGGTAGCAGCACAAGTAGCCGCAGGTTGAACTTTCTGTTTTCAAGTGCTAACATGAATCCGCACACAAGCGAGGGACAGCCACGCTTCCTCTTGCAGCCTGTGCCATGCGCATACCAGCTCCGTGCTCTGCGCCTTCATTGTGCCTGAGTGGAACCCGTGTCTACTTCTGGCACAGAGAGCACGGTGCCGGCAGAGAAATGCTCCAGGCTGCTGCCTCTGCCCAAACACGCCTGGGCTCTGCACTTTCTCTCTCAGCGCTAGGGAGCAGCACATTCGGTCTGCCTTGTAGCCTGAATCTGAACGGAAAGATTCTCAGCTAAGTCTCGGCACAGAGAACAGTTTTAGGTCAACGAGCTTACGCGGAGCTTACCCTCGACGTGTGGAAACCTGTATTTGCAGCACATCCGAGTGGTAGCCCTCTTTCCTCTCCAGCCTGCACAGCGCCGGCAGATCTGCACCTGCCTTCTCACTTGCAAGTACCACCGCCAAGCTTACAGCCTGCAGGGAGCGAAGATGCGGATAGGCGTGTCGCACACAAGAACATGCCAGGACGAAAAGATGGTCTTCCTTTCTCCTGCTCCTTGCCCGAATTGTGGTGCTGTGCGGAAAGTCTTGCCCAGCGAAAAGCTACTCCAGCAAGTGTTTCTCTCCTGACGCATTTCGCTGAGCGAGAGCTACACGGACAGTTTGGACTCTGTGAAACAGCAAGAAAATGCTTGTCCGTCGAGCTGAAGGAAAATCCCTGCACAGCACACTGTGGCTGCGTGCAGTGTTCACGCTGAAGAGCGGCAAAGCTCCAAGCCATGGCTGGGCTTCACTTCTGTCCAGAGCACAGAAGGCGAAGAACGAAGCAGCTGGGCACCGGGCTCATGTACTCAGGGGAGCCAATTTCAAATGTGCAGCCAAGAGCTGCTTCACAAGCACATTCAGCTGAGAATGCTCTGGCTGCTTCAGAAAGGAAGGCGCAGCCATTGCACTCCTGGACACAAGCTGGGCAGAAGCAGGTTCCTAAACCTTCCGTGCTGCAGAGTGCATGCACCTTGAGCACACGCAGAAGGACGCGTCCAGAAAGAAGGCGTTCTTCAAGTACCCCCCTCCTCCAGGCAGCCTTGAAACTGAGCACAACACACTGCGGCTCGGCAGCTTCCTTCTCACATAGACGGACCGTCCCCTTCTTCACTCTCGCACCTCCCTTGCCCACTTGCAGCAGCTGCTGCCAAAGAAAAAGGCTCCAGAAGTCAAAGCCTCTGCTGGGCTGCACTTTCCCCTTGCCTCACGTCAAAGCACCAGAAACTCTCGGCTGCACTCTGTATTTCCAGTCTCCGCTGCATCTACCACTGTCATCTCTGCATCTCCAAGCATCAAGCTGGGCACAATTCTTTCCAGGGAAAGCTGGAAGAGAAATAGGTAGCAGCACAAGTAGCCGCAGGTTGAACTTTCTGTTTTCAAGTGCTAACGTGAATCCGCACACAAGCGAGGGACAGCCACGCTTCCTCTTGCAGCCCGTGCGATGTGCACAGCAGCTCCGTGCTCTGCCTTCATTCTTATGCTCTTCGGAGCAGGTCGTGCTTTCATTCTGCCGGAGTCGAACCATCGTCTACTTGGCGCACAGAGCACTCTGCCCGCAGCGAAGTGCTCCAGCCGACTGCTTCTGCCGAACCACGCCTGGAATATGCACTTTCCCTCGCAGCGACATACACCACCATACTCGGTCTTTCTTCTCGTCCAAATGTAAAGGGAAAGAGCCTCAGCTATGTCTGGCACAGAGAACAGTTTTAGGCCAACGAGCTTACCCGGAGCTTACCCTCGACGTGTGGAAACCTGTATTTGCAGCACATCCTAGTGGTAGTCCTCTTTCCTTTCCAGCCTGCACAGCGCTCAGTGCACAGATCGCGGTGCTCTCTGCACCTGCTTTCCCTCTTCCCAGTACCACCGCCAAGCTTACAGCCTTGCAGGGAGCGAAGTGGCGGATAGGCGTGTCGCACACAAGAACGTGCCAGGACGAAAAGATGGTCTTCCTTTCTCCTGCTCCTTGCCCGAATTGTGGTGCTGTGTTGAAAGTCTTGCCCAGCGAAAAGCTACTCCAGCAAGTGTTTCTCTCCAAACGCAGTTCGCTGAGCGAGAGCTACACGGACAGTTTGGACTCGGTGAAACAGCAAGAAAATGCTTGTCCGTCGAGCTGAAGGAAAATCCCTGCACAGCACACTGTGGCTGCGTGCAGTGTTCACGCTGAAGAGCGGCAAAGCTCCAAGCCATGGCTGGGCTTCACTTCTGTCCAGAGCACAGGAGGCGAAGAACGAAGCAGCTGGGCACCGGGCTCATGTACTCAGGGGAGCCAATTTCAAATGTGCAGCCAAGAGCTGCTTCACAAGCACATTCAGCTGAGAATGCTCTGGCTGCTTCAGAAAGGAAGGCGCAGCCCTTGCACTCCTGGACACAAGCTGGGCAGAAGCAGGTTCCTAAACCTTCAGTGCTGCAGAGTGCATGCACCTTGAGCACACGCAGAAGGACGCGTCCTGAAAGAAGGCGTTCTTCAAGTACCCCCCTCCTCCAGGCAGCCTTGAAACTGAGCACAACACACTGCGCCTCGGCAGCTTCCTTCTCACATAGACGGACCGTCTCCTTCTTCACTCTCGCAGCTCCCTTGCCCACTTGCAGCAGCTGCTGCCAAAGAAAAAGGCTCCAGAAGTCAAAGCCTCTGCTGGGCTGCACTTTCCCCTTGCCTCACGTCAAAGCACCAGAAACTCTCGGCTGCACTCTGTATTTCCAGTCTCCGCTGCATCTACCACTGTCATCGCTGCATCTCCAAGCATCAAGCTGGGCACAATTCTTTCCAGGGAAAGCTGGAAGAGAAATAGGTAGCAGCACAAGTAGCCGCAGGTTGAACTTTCTGTTTTCAAGTGCTAACGTGAATCCGCACACAAGCGAGAGGCAGCCACGCTTCCTCTTGCAGCCTGTGCCATGCGCATACCAGCTCCGTGCTCTGCGCCTTCATTCTTATGCTCTTCGGACCAGGTGGCGCTTCCAATCTGCCGGAGTCGAACCGTTGTCTACTTCTGGCACAGAGAGCACGGTGCCGGCAGACAAACGCTCCAGGCTGCTGCCTCTGCCCAAACACGCCTGGGCTCTGCACTTTCTCTCTCAGCGCTAGGGAGCAGCACATTCGGTCTGCCTTGTAGCCTGAATCTGAACGGAAAGATTCTCAGCTAAGTCTCGGCACAGAGAACAGTTTTAGGTCAACGAGCTTACCCGGAGCTTACCCTCGACGCGTGGAAACCTGTATTTGCAGCACATCCGAGTGGTAGCCCTCTTTCCTTTCCAGCCTGCACAGCGCCGGCAGATCGCGGTGCTCTCTGCACCTGCCTTCCCACTTCCCAGTACCACCGCCAAGCTTACAGCCTTGCAGGGAGCGAAGACGCGGATAAGCGTCTCGCCCAGAAGAAGGTGCCAGGACGAAAAGATGGTCCTCCTTTCTCCTGCTCCTTGCCCGAATTGTGGTGCTGTGCGGAAAGTCTTGCCCAGCGAAAAGCTACTCCAGCAAGTGTTTCTCTCCAAACGCAGTTCGCTGAGCGAGAGCTACACGGACAGTTTGGACTCGGTGAAACAGCAAGAAAATGCTTGTCCGTCGAGCTGAAGGAAAATCCCTGCACAGCACACTGTGGCTGCGTGCAGTGTTCACGCTGAAGAGCGGCAAAGCTCCAAGCCATGGCTGGGCTTCACTTCTGTCCAGAGCACAGGAGGCGAAGAACGAAGCAGCTGGGCACCGGGCTCATGTACTCAGGGGAGCCAATTTCAAATGTGCAGCCAAGAGCTGCTTCACAAGCACATTCAGCTGAGAATGCTCTGGCTGCTTCAGAAAGGAAGGCGCAGCCCTTGCACTCCTGGACACAACCACGCCAGAAGCAGGTTCCTAAACCTTCAGTGCTGCAGAGTGCATGCACCTTGAGCACACGCAGAAGGACGCGTCCAGAAAGAAGGCGTTCTTCAAGTACCCCCCTCCTCCAGGCAGCCTTGAAACTGAGCACAACACACTGCCGCTCGGCAGCTTCCTTCTCACATAGACGGACCGTCCCCTTCTTCACTCTCGCAGCTCCCTTGCCCACTTGCAGCAGCTGCTGCCAAAGAAAAAGGCTCCAGAAGTCAAAGCCTCTGCTGGGCTGCACTTTCCCCTTGCCTCACGTCAAAGCACCAGAAACTCTCGGCTGCACTCTGTATTTCCAGTCTCCCTGCATCTACCACTGTCATCTCTGCATCTCCAAGCATCAAGCTGGGCACAATTCTTTCCCGGGAAAGCTGGAAGAGAAATAGGTAGCAGCACAAGTAGCCGCAGGTTGAACTTTCTGTTTTCAAGTGCTAACGTGAATCCGCACACAAGCGAGAGGCAGCCACGCTTCCTCTTGCAGCCTGTGCCATGCGCATACCAGCTCCGTGCTCTGCGCCTTCATTGTGCCTGAGTGGAACCCGTGTCTACTTCTGGCACAGAGAGCACGGTGCCAGCAGAGAAATGCTCCAGGCTGCTGCCTCTGCCCAAACACGCCTGGGCTCTGCACTTTCTCTCTCAGCGCTAGGGAGCAGCACATTCGGTCTGCCTTGTAGCCTGAATCTGAACGGAAAGATTCTCAGCTAAGTCTCGGCACAGAGAACAGTTTTAGGTCAACGAGCTTACCCGGAGCTTACCCTCGACGCGTGGAAACCTGTATTTGCAGCACATCCTAGTGGTAGCCCTCTTTCCTTTCCAGCCTGCACAGCGCCGGCAGATCGCGGTGCTCTCTGCACCTGCCTTCCCACTTCCCAGTACCACCGCCAAGCTTACAGCCTTGCAGGGAGCCAAGACGCGGATAAGCGTCTCGCCCAGAAGAAGGTGCCAGGACGAAAAGATGGTCCTCCTTTCTCCTGCTCCTTGCCCGAATTGTGGTCCTGTGCGGAAAGTCTTGCCCAGCGAAAAGCTACTCCAGCAAGTGTTTCTGTCCAAACGCAGTTCGCTGAGCGAGAGCTACACGGACAGTTTGGACTCGGTGAAACAGCAAGAAAATGCTTGTCCGTCGAGCTGAAGGAAAATCCCTGCACAGCACACTGTGGCTGCGTGCAGTGTTCACGCTGAAGAGCGGCAAAGCTCCAAGCCATGGCTGGGCTTCACTTCTGTCCAGAGCACAGGAGGCGAAGAACGAAGCAGCTGGGCACCGGGCTCATGTACTCAGGGGAGCCAATTTCAAATGTGCAGCCAAGAGCTGCTTCACAAGCACATTCAGCTGAGAATGCTCTGGCTGCTTCAGAAAGGAAGGCGCAGCCCTTGCACTCCTGGACACAACCACGCCAGAAGCAGGTTCCTAAACCTTCCGTGCTACAGAGTGCATGCACCTTGAGCACACGCAGAAGGACGCGTCCAGAAAGAAGGCGTTCTTCAAGTACCCCCCTCCTCCAGGCAGCCTTGAAACTGAGCACAACACACTGCGGCTCGGCAGCTTCCTTCTCACATAGACGGACCGTCCCCTTCTTCACTCTCGCAGCTCCCTTGCCCACTTGCAGCAGCTGCTGCCAAAGAAAAAGGCTCCGGAAGTCAAAGCCTCTGCTGGGCTGCACTTTCCCCTTGCCTCACGTCAAAGCACCAGAAACTCTCGGCTGCACTCTGTATTTCCAGTCTCCGCTGCATCTACCACTGTCATCTCTGCATCTCCAAGCATCAAGCTGGGCACAATTCTTTCCAGGGAAAGCTGGAAGAGAAATAGGTAGCAGCACAAGTAGCCGCAGGTTGAACTTTCTGTTTTCAAGTGCTAACGTGAATCCGCACACAAGCGAGGGACAGCCACGCTTCCTCTTGCAGCCCGTGCGATGTGCACAGCAGCTCCGTGCTCTGCCTTCATTCTTATGCTCTTCGGACCATGTCGTGCCTTCATTCTGCCGGAGTTGAACCATCGTCTACTTGGCGCACAGAGCACTCTGCCGGCAGCGAAGTGCTCCAGCCGACTGCTTCTGCCGAACCACGCCTGGAATATGCACTTTCCCTCGCAGCGACATACACCAGCATACTCGGTCTTTCTTCTCGTCCAAATGTAAAGGGAAAGAGCCTCAGCTATGTCTGGCACAGAGAACAGTTTTAGGTCAACGAGCTTACCCGGAGCTTACCCGCGACGTGTGGAAACCTGTATTTGCAGCACATCCTAGTGGTAGCCCTCTTTCCTCTCCAGCCTGCACAGCGCCGGCAGATCGCGGTGCTCTCTGCACCTGCCTTCTCACTTGCAAGTACCACCGCCAAGCTTACAGCCTGCAGGGAGCGAAGATGCGGATAGGCGTGTCGCACACAAGAACATGCCAGGACGAAAAGATGGTCTTCCTTTCTCCTGCTCCTTGCCCGAATTGTGGTGCTGTGCGGAAAGTCTTGCCCAGCGAAAAGCTACTCCAGCAAGTGTTTCTCTCCAAACGCAGTTCGCTGAGCGAGAGCTACACGGACAGTTTGGACTCGGTGAAACAGCAAGAAAATGCTTGTCCGTCGAGCTGAAGGAAAATCCCTGCACAGCACACTGTGGCTGCGTGCAGTGTTCACGCTGAAGAGCGGCAAAGCTCCAAGCCATGGCTGGGCTTCAGTTCTGTCCAGAGCACAGAAGGCGAAGAACGAAGCAGCTGGGCACCGGGCTCATGTACTCAGGGGAGCCAATTTCAAATGTGCAGCCAAGAGCTGCTTCACAAGCACATTCAGCTGAGAATGCTCTGGCTGCTTCAGAAAGGAAGGCGCAGCCCTTGCACTCCTGGACACAAGCTGGGCAGAAGCAGGTTCCTAAACCTTCAGTGCTGCAGAGTGCATGCACCTTGAGCACACGCAGAAGGACGCGTCCAGAAAGAAGGCGTTCTTCAAGTACCCCCCTCCTCCAGGCAGCCTTGAAACTGAGCACAACACACTGCGGCTCGGCAGCTTCCTTCTCACATAGACGGACCGTCCCCTTCTTCACTCTCGCAGCTCCCTTGCCCACTTGCAGCAGCTGCTGCCAAAGAAAAAGGCTCCAGAAGTCAAAGCCTCTGCTGGGCTGCACTTTCCCCTTGCCTCACGTCAAAGCACCAGAAACTCTCGGCTGCACTCTGTATTTCCAGTCTCCCTGCATCTACCACTGTCATCTCTGCATCTCCAAGCATCAAGCTGGGCACAATTCTTTCCAGGGAAAGCTGGAAGAGAAATAGGTAGCAGCACAAGTAGCCGCAGGTTGAACTTTCTGTTTTCAAGTGCTAACATGAATCCGCACACAAGCGAGGGACAGCCACGCTTCCTCTTGCAGCCTGTGCCATGCGCATACCAGCTCCATGCTCTGCGCCTTCATTGTGCCTGAGTGGAACCCGTGTCTACTTCTGGCACAGAGAGCACGGTGCCAGCAGAGAAATGCTCCAGGCTGCTGCCTCTGCCCAAACACGCCTGGGCTCTGCACTTTCTCTCTCAGCGCTAGGGAGCAGCACATTCGGACTGCCTTGTAGCCTGAATCTGAACGGAAAGATTCTCAGCTAAGTCTCGGCACAGAGAACAGTTTTAGGTCAACGAGCTTACCCGGAGCTTACCCTCGACGCGTGGAAACCTGTATTTGCAGCACATCCTAGTGGTAGCCTTCTTTCCTTTCCAGCCTGCACAGCGCGCAGTGCACATATCGCGGTGCTCTCTGCACCTGCCTTCTCACTTGCAAGTACCACCGCCAAGCTTACAGCCTTGCAGGGAGCCAAGACGCGGATAGGCGTCTCGCCCAGAAGAAGGTGCCAGGACGAAAAGATGGTCCTCCTTTCTCCTGCTCCTTGCCCGAATTGTGGTGCTGTGTTGAAAGTCTTGCCCAGCGAAAAGCTACTCCAGCAAGTGTTTCTCTCCAAACGCAGTTCGCTGAGCGAGAGCTACACGGACAGTTTGGACTCGGTGAAACAGCAAGAAAATGCTTGTCCGTCGAGCTGAAGGAAAATCCCTGCACAGCACACTGTGGCTGCGTGCAGTGTTCACGCTGAAGAGCGGCAAAGCTCCAAGCCATGGCTGGGCTTCACTTCTGTCCAGAGCACAGGAGGCGAAGAACGAAGCAGCTGGGCACCGGGCTCATGTACTCAGGGGAGCCAATTTCAAATGTGCAGCCAAGAGCTGCTTCACAAGCACATTCAGCTGAGAATGCTCTGGCTGCTTCAGAAAGGAAGGCGCAGCCCTTGCACTCCTGGACACAAGCTGGGCAGAAGCAGGTTCCTAAACCTTCAGTGCTGCAGAGTGCATGCACCTTGAGCACACGCAGAAGGACGCGTCCTGAAAGAAGGCGTTCTTCAAGTACCCCCCTCCTCCAGGCAGCCTTGAAACTGAGCACAACACACTGCGCCTCGGCAGCTTCCTTCTCACATAGACGGACCGTCCCCTTCTTCACTCTCGCAGCTCCCTTGCCCACTTGCAGCAGCTGCTGCCAAAGAAAAAGGCTCCGGAAGTCAAAGCCTCTGCTGGGCTGCACTTTCCCCTTGCCTCACGTCAAAGCACCAGAAACTCTCGGCTGCACTCTGTATTTCCAGTCTCCGCTGCATCTACCACTGTCATCTCTGCATCTCCAAGCATCAAGCTGGGCACAATTCTTTCCAGGGAAAGCTGGAAGAGAAATAGGTAGCAGCACAAGTAGCCGCAGGTTGAACTTTCTGTTTTCAAGTGCTAACGTGAATCCGCACACAAGCGAGGGACAGCCACGCTTCCTCTTGCAGCCCGTGCGATGTGCACAGCAGCTCCGTGCTCTGCCTTCATTCTTATGCTCTTCGGACCATGTCGTGCCTTCATTCTGCCGGAGTTGAACCATCGTCTACTTGGCGCACAGAGCACTCTGCCGGCAGCGAAGTGCTCCAGCCGACTGCTTCTGCCGAACCACGCCTGGAATATGCACTTTCCCTCGCAGCGACATACACCAGCATACTCGGTCTTTCTTCTCGTCCAAATGTAAAGGGAAAGAGCCTCAGCTATGTCTGGCACAGAGAACAGTTTTAGGTCAACGAGCTTACCCGGAGCTTACCCGCGACGTGTGGAAACCTGTATTTGCAGCACATCCTAGTGGTAGCCCTCTTTCCTCTCCAGCCTGCACAGCGCCGGCAGATCGCGGTGCTCTCTGCACCTGCCTTCTCACTTGCAAGTACCACCGCCAAGCTTACAGCCTGCAGGGAGCGAAGATGCGGATAGGCGTGTCGCACACAAGAACATGCCAGGACGAAAAGATGGTCTTCCTTTCTCCTGCTCCTTGCCCGAATTGTGGTGCTGTGCGGAAAGTCTTGCCCAGCGAAAAGCTACTCCAGCAAGTGTTTCTCTCCAAACGCAGTTCGCTGAGCGAGAGCTACACGGACAGTTTGGACTCGGTGAAACAGCAAGAAAATGCTTGTCCGTCGAGCTGAAGGAAAATCCCTGCACAGCACACTGTGGCTGCGTGCAGTGTTCACGCTGAAGAGCGGCAAAGCTCCAAGCCATGGCTGGGCTTCACTTCTGTCCAGAGCACAGAAGGCGAAGAACGAAGCAGCTGGGCACCGGGCTCATGTACTCAGGGGAGCCAATTTCAAATGTGCAGCCAAGAGCTGCTTCACAAGCACATTCAGCTGAGAATGCTCTGGCTGCTTCAGAAAGGAAGGCGCAGCCCTTGCACTCCTGGACACAAGCTGGGCAGAAGCAGGTTCCTAAACCTTCAGTGCTGCAGAGTGCATGCACCTTGAGCACACGCAGAAGGACGCGTCCAGAAAGAAGGCGTTCTTCAAGTACCCCCCTCCTCCAGGCAGCCTTGAAACTGAGCACAACACACTGCGCCTCGGCAGCTTCCTTCTCACATAGACGGACCGTCCCCTTCTTCACTCTCGCAGCTCCCTTGCCCACTTGCAGCAGCTGCTGCCAAAGAAAAAGGCTCCAGAAGTCAAAGCCTCTGCTGGGCTGCACTTTCCCCTTGCCTCACGTCAAAGCACCAGAAACTCTCGGCTGCACTCTGTATTTCCAGTCTCCGCTGCATCTACCACTGTCATCGCTGCATCTCCAAGCATCAAGCTGGGCACAATTCTTTCCAGGGAAAGCTGGAAGAGAAATAGGTAGCAGCACAAGTAGCCGCAGGTTGAACTTTCTGTTTTCAAGTGCTAACGTGAATCCGCACACAAGCGAGAGGCAGCCACGCTTCCTCTTGCAGCCTGTGCCATGCGCATACCAGCTCCATGCTCTGCGCCTTCATTGTGCCTGAGTGGAACCCGTGTCTACTTCTGGCACAGAGAGCACGGTGCCAGCAGAGAAATGCTCCAGGCTGCTGCCTCTGCCCAAACACGCCTGGGCTCTGCACTTTCTCTCTCAGCGCTAGGGAGCAGCACATTCGGACTGCCTTGTAGCCTGAATCTGAACGGAAAGATTCTCAGCTAAGTCTCGGCACAGAGAACAGTTTTAGGTCAACGAGCTTACCCGGAGCTTACCCTCGATGCGTGGAAACCTGTATTTGCAGCACATCCTAGTGGTAGTCCTCTTTCCTTTCCAGCCTGCACAGCGCTCAGTGCACAGATCGCGGTGCTCTCTGCACCTGCTTTCCCTCTTCCCAGTACCACCGCCAAGCTTACAGCCTTGCAGGGAGCCAAGACGCGGATAGGCGTCTCGCCCAGAAGAAGGTGCCAGGACGAAAAGATGGTCCTCCTTTCTCCTGCTCCTTGCCCGAACTGTGTTGAAAGTCTTGCCCAGCGAAAAGCTACTCCAGCAAGTGTTTCTCTCCAAACGCAGTTCGCTGAGCGAGAGCTACACGGACAGTTTGGACTCGGTGAAACAGCAAGAAAATGCTTGTCCGTCGAGCTGAAGGAAAATCCCTGCACAGCACACTGTGGCTGCGTGCAGTGTTCACGCTGAAGAGCGGCAAAGCTCCAAGCCATGGCTGGGCTTCACTTCTGTCCAGAGCACAGGAGGCGAAGAACGAAGCAGCTGGGCACCGGGCTCATGTACTCAGGGGAGCCAATTTCAAATGTGCAGCCAAGAGCTGCTTCACAAGCACATTCAGCTGAGAATGCTCTGGCTGCTTCAGAAAGGAAGGCGCAGCCCTTGCACTCCTGGACACAACCACGCCAGAAGCAGGTTCCTAAACCTTCCGTGCTACAGAGTGCATGCACCTTGAGCACACGCAGAAGGACGCGTCCAGAAAGAAGGCGTTCTTCAAGTACCCCCCTCCTCCAGGCAGCCTTGAAACTGAGCACAACACACTGCGCCTCGGCAGCTTCCTTCTCACATAGACGGACCGTCCCCTTCTTCACTCTCGCAGCTCCCTTGCCCACTTGCAGCAGCTGCTGCCAAAGAAAAAGGCTCCAGAAGTCAAAGCCTCTGCTGGGCTGCACTTTCCCCTTGCCTCACGTCAAAGCACCAGAAACTCTCGGCTGCACTCTGTATTTCCAGTCTCCCTGCATCTACCACTGTCATCTCTGCATCTCCAAGCATCAAGCTGGGCACAATTCTTTCCAGGGAAAGCTGGAAGAGAAATAGGTAGCAGCACAAGTAGCCGCAGGTTGAACTTTCTGTTTTCAAGTGCTAACATGAATCCGCACACAAGCGAGGGACAGCCACGCTTCCTCTTGCAGCCTGTGCCATGCGCATACCAGCTCCGTGCTCTGCGCCTTCATTGTGCCTGAGTGGAACCCGTGTCTACTTCTGGCACAGAGAGCACGGTGCCGGCAGAGAAATGCTCCAGGCTGCTGCCTCTGCCCAAACACGCCTGGGCTCTGCACTTTCTCTCTCAGCGCTAGGGAGCAGCACATTCGGTCTGCCTTGTAGCCTGAATCTGAACGGAAAGATTCTCAGCTAAGTCTCGGCACAGAGAACAGTTTTAGGTCAACGAGCTTACGCGGAGCTTACCCTCGACGTGTGGAAACCTGTATTTGCAGCACATCCGAGTGGTAGCCCTCTTTCCTCTCCAGCCTGCACAGCGCCGGCAGATCTGCACCTGCCTTCTCACTTGCAAGTACCACCGCCAAGCTTACAGCCTGCAGGGAGCGAAGATGCGGATAGGCGTGTCGCACACAAGAACATGCCAGGACGAAAAGATGGTCTTCCTTTCTCCTGCTCCTTGCCCGAATTGTGGTGCTGTGCGGAAAGTCTTGCCCAGCGAAAAGCTACTCCAGCAAGTGTTTCTCTCCAAACGCAGTTCGCTGAGCGAGAGCTACACGGACAGTTTGGACTCGGTGAAACAGCAAGAAAATGCTTGTCCGTCGAGCTGAAGGAAAATCCCTGCACAGCACACTGTGGCTGCGTGCAGTGTTCACGCTGAAGAGCGGCAAAGCTCCAAGCCATGGCTGGGCTTCACTTCTGTCCAGAGCACAGGAGGCGAAGAACGAAGCAGCTGGGCACCGGGCTCATGTACTCAGGGGAGCCAATTTCAAATGTGCAGCCAAGAGCTGCTTCACAAGCACATTCAGCTGAGAATGCTCTGGCTGCTTCAGAAAGGAAGGCGCAGCCCTTGCACTCCTGGACACAAGCTGGGCAGAAGCAGGTTCCTAAACCTTCAGTGCTGCAGAGTGCATGCACCTTGAGCACACGCAGAAGGACGCGTCCTGAAAGAAGGCGTTCTTCAAGTACCCCCCTCCTCCAGGCAGCCTTGAAACTGAGCACAACACACTGCGCCTCGGCAGCTTCCTTCTCACATAGACGGACCGTCCCCTTCTTCACTCTCGCAGCTCCCTTGCCCACTTGCAGCAGCTGCTGCCAAAGAAAAAGGCTCCGGAAGTCAAAGCCTCTGCTGGGCTGCACTTTCCCCTTGCCTCACGTCAAAGCACCAGAAACTCTCGGCTGCACTCTGTATTTCCAGTCTCCGCTGCATCTACCACTGTCATCTCTGCATCTCCAAGCATCAAGCTGGGCACAATTCTTTCCAGGGAAAGCTGGAAGAGAAATAGGTAGCAGCACAAGTAGCCGCAGGTTGAACTTTCTGTTTTCAAGTGCTAACGTGAATCCGCACACAAGCGAGGGACAGCCACGCTTCCTCTTGCAGCCCGTGCGATGTGCACAGCAGCTCCGTGCTCTGCCTTCATTCTTATGCTCTTCGGACCATGTCGTGCCTTCATTCTGCCGGAGTTGAACCATCGTCTACTTGGCGCACAGAGCACTCTGCCGGCAGCGAAGTGCTCCAGCCGACTGCTTCTGCCGAACCACGCCTGGAATATGCACTTTCCCTCGCAGCGACATACACCAGCATACTCGGTCTTTCTTCTCGTCCAAATGTAAAGGGAAAGAGCCTCAGCTATGTCTGGCACAGAGAACAGTTTTAGGTCAACGAGCTTACCCGGAGCTTACCCGCGACGTGTGGAAACCTGTATTTGCAGCACATCCTAGTGGTAGCCCTCTTTCCTCTCCAGCCTGCACAGCGCCGGCAGATCGCGGTGCTCTCTGCACCTGCCTTCTCACTTGCAAGTACCACCGCCAAGCTTACAGCCTGCAGGGAGCGAAGATGCGGATAGGCGTGTCGCACACAAGAACATGCCAGGACGAAAAGATGGTCTTCCTTTCTCCTGCTCCTTGCCCGAATTGTGGTGCTGTGCGGAAAGTCTTGCCCAGCGAAAAGCTACTCCAGCAAGTGTTTCTCTCCAAACGCAGTTCGCTGAGCGAGAGCTACACGGACAGTTTGGACTCGGTGAAACAGCAAGAAAATGCTTGTCCGTCGAGCTGAAGGAAAATCCCTGCACAGCACACTGTGGCTGCGTGCAGTGTTCACGCTGAAGAGCGGCAAAGCTCCAAGCCATGGCTGGGCTTCAGTTCTGTCCAGAGCACAGAAGGCGAAGAACGAAGCAGCTGGGCACCGGGCTCATGTACTCAGGGGAGCCAATTTCAAATGTGCAGCCAAGAGCTGCTTCACAAGCACATTCAGCTGAGAATGCTCTGGCTGCTTCAGAAAGGAAGGCGCAGCCCTTGCACTCCTGGACACAAGCTGGGCAGAAGCAGGTTCCTAAACCTTCAGTGCTGCAGAGTGCATGCACCTTGAGCACACGCAGAAGGACGCGTCCAGAAAGAAGGCGTTCTTCAAGTACCCCCCTCCTCCAGGCAGCCTTGAAACTGAGCACAACACACTGCGCCTCGGCAGCTTCCTTCTCACATAGACGGACCGTCCCCTTCTTCACTCTCGCAGCTCCCTTGCCCACTTGCAGCAGCTGCTGCCAAAGAAAAAGGCTCCAGAAGTCAAAGCCTCTGCTGGGCTGCACTTTCCCCTTGCCTCACGTCAAAGCACCAGAAACTCTCGGCTGCACTCTGTATTTCCAGTCTCCGCTGCATCTACCACTGTCATCGCTGCATCTCCAAGCATCAAGCTGGGCACAATTCTTTCCAGGGAAAGCTGGAAGAGAAATAGGTAGCAGCACAAGTAGCCGCAGGTTGAACTTTCTGTTTTCAAGTGCTAACGTGAATCCGCACACAAGCGAGAGGCAGCCACGCTTCCTCTTGCAGCCTGTGCCATGCGCATACCAGCTCCATGCTCTGCGCCTTCATTGTGCCTGAGTGGAACCCGTGTCTACTTCTGGCACAGAGAGCACGGTGCCAGCAGAGAAATGCTCCAGGCTGCTGCCTCTGCCCAAACACGCCTGGGCTCTGCACTTTCTCTCTCAGCGCTAGGGAGCAGCACATTCGGACTGCCTTGTAGCCTGAATCTGAACGGAAAGATTCTCAGCTAAGTCTCGGCACAGAGAACAGTTTTAGGTCAACGAGCTTACCCGGAGCTTACCCTCGATGCGTGGAAACCTGTATTTGCAGCACATCCTAGTGGTAGCCTTCTTTCCTTTCCAGCCTGCACAGCGCGCAGTGCACATATCGCGGTGCTCTCTGCACCTGCCTTCTCACTTGCAAGTACCACCGCCAAGCTTACAGCCTTGCAGGGAGCCAAGACGCGGATAGGCGTCTCGCCCAGAAGAAGGTGCCAGGACGAAAAGATGGTCCTCCTTTCTCCTGCTCCTTGCCCGAATTGTGGTGCTGTGTTGAAAGTCTTGCCCAGCGAAAAGCTACTCCAGCAAGTGTTTCTCTCCAAACGCAGTTCGCTGAGCGAGAGCTACACGGACAGTTTGGACTCGGTGAAACAGCAAGAAAATGCTTGTCCGTCGAGCTGAAGGAAAATCCCTGCACAGCACACTGTGGCTGCGTGCAGTGTTCACGCTGAAGAGCGGCAAAGCTCCAAGCCATGGCTGGGCTTCACTTCTGTCCAGAGCACAGGAGGCGAAGAACGAAGCAGCTGGGCACCGGGCTCATGTACTCAGGGGAGCCAATTTCAAATGTGCAGCCAAGAGCTGCTTCACAAGCACATTCAGCTGAGAATGCTCTGGCTGCTTCAGAAAGGAAGGCGCAGCCCTTGCACTCCTGGACACAACCACGCCAGAAGCAGGTTCCTAAACCTTCCGTGCTACAGAGTGCATGCACCTTGAGCACACGCAGAAGGACGCGTCCAGAAAGAAGGCGTTCTTCAAGTACCCCCCTCCTCCAGGCAGCCTTGAAACTGAGCACAACACACTGCGGCTCGGCAGCTTCCTTCTCACATAGACGGACCGTCCCCTTCTTCACTCTCGCAGCTCCCTTGCCCACTTGCAGCAGCTGCTGCCAAAGAAAAAGGCTCCAGAAGTCAAAGCCTCTGCTGGGCTGCACTTTCCCCTTGCCTCACGTCAAAGCACCAGAAACTCTCGGCTGCACTCTGTATTTCCAGTCTCCCTGCATCTACCACTGTCATCTCTGCATCTCCAAGCATCAAGCTGGGCACAATTCTTTCCAGGGAAAGCTGGAAGAGAAATAGGTAGCAGCACAAGTAGCCGCAGGTTGAACTTTCTGTTTTCAAGTGCTAACGTGAATCCGCACACAAGCGAGGGACAGCCACGCTTCCTCTTGCAGCCCGTGCGATGTGCACAGCAGCTCCGTGCTCTGCCTTCATTCTTATGCTCTTCGGAGCAGGTCGTGCTTTCATTCTGCCGGAGTCGAACCATCGTCTACTTGGCGCACAGAGCACTCTGCCGGCAGCGAAGTGCTCCAGCCGACTGCTTCTGCCGAACCACGCCTGGAATATGCACTTTCCCTCGCAGCGACATACACCAGCATACTCGGTCTTTCTTCTCGTCCAAATGTAAAGGGAAAGAGCCTCAGCTATGTCTGGCACAGAGAACAGTTTTAGGCCAACGAGCTTACCCGGAGCTTACCCTCGACGTGTGGAAACCTGTATTTGCAGCACATCCTAGTGGTAGTCCTCTTTCCTTTCCAGCCTGCACAGCGCTCAGTGCACAGATCGCGGTGCTCTCTGCACCTGCTTTCCCTCTTCCCAGTACCACCGCCAAGCTTACAGCCTTGCAGGGAGCCAAGACGCGGATAGGCGTCTCGCCCAGAAGAAGGTGCCAGGACGAAAAGATGGTCCTCCTTTCTCCTGCTCCTTGCCCGAACTGTGTTGAAAGTCTTGCCCAGCGAAAAGCTACTCCAGCAAGTGTTTCTCTCCAAACGCAGTTCGCTGAGCGAGAGCTACACGGACAGTTTGGACTCGGTGAAACAGCAAGAAAATGCTTGTCCGTCGAGCTGAAGGAAAATCCCTGCACAGCACACTGTGGCTGCGTGCAGTGTTCACGCTGAAGAGCGGCAAAGCTCCAAGCCATGGCTGGGCTTCACTTCTGTCCAGAGCACAGGAGGCGAAGAACGAAGCAGCTGGGCACCGGGCTCATGTACTCAGGGGAGCCAATTTCAAATGTGCAGCCAAGAGCTGCTTCACAAGCACATTCAGCTGAGAATGCTCTGGCTGCTTCAGAAAGGAAGGCGCAGCCCTTGCACTCCTGGACACAACCACGCCAGAAGCAGGTTCCTAAACCTTCCGTGCTACAGAGTGCATGCACCTTGAGCACACGCAGAAGGACGCGTCCAGAAAGAAGGCGTTCTTCAAGTACCCCCCTCCTCCAGGCAGCCTTGAAACTGAGCACAACACACTGCGCCTCGGCAGCTTCCTTCTCACATAGACGGACCGTCCCCTTCTTCACTCTCGCAGCTCCCTTGCCCACTTGCAGCAGCTGCTGCCAAAGAAAAAGGCTCCAGAAGTCAAAGCCTCTGCTGGGCTGCACTTTCCCCTTGCCTCACGTCAAAGCACCAGAAACTCTCGGCTGCACTCTGTATTTCCAGTCTCCCTGCATCTACCACTGTCATCTCTGCATCTCCAAGCATCAAGCTGGGCACAATTCTTTCCAGGGAAAGCTGGAAGAGAAATAGGTAGCAGCACAAGTAGCCGCAGGTTGAACTTTCTGTTTTCAAGTGCTAACATGAATCCGCACACAAGCGAGGGACAGCCACGCTTCCTCTTGCAGCCTGTGCCATGCGCATACCAGCTCCGTGCTCTGCGCCTTCATTGTGCCTGAGTGGAACCCGTGTCTACTTCTGGCACAGAGAGCACGGTGCCGGCAGAGAAATGCTCCAGGCTGCTGCCTCTGCCCAAACACGCCTGGGCTCTGCACTTTCTCTCTCAGCGCTAGGGAGCAGCACATTCGGTCTGCCTTGTAGCCTGAATCTGAACGGAAAGATTCTCAGCTAAGTCTCGGCACAGAGAACAGTTTTAGGTCAACGAGCTTACGCGGAGCTTACCCTCGACGTGTGGAAACCTGTATTTGCAGCACATCCGAGTGGTAGCCCTCTTTCCTCTCCAGCCTGCACAGCGCCGGCAGATCTGCACCTGCCTTCTCACTTGCAAGTACCACCGCCAAGCTTACAGCCTGCAGGGAGCGAAGATGCGGATAGGCGTGTCGCACACAAGAACATGCCAGGACGAAAAGATGGTCTTCCTTTCTCCTGCTCCTTGCCCGAATTGTGGTGCTGTGCGGAAAGTCTTGCCCAGCGAAAAGCTACTCCAGCAAGTGTTTCTCTCCTGACGCATTTCGCTGAGCGAGAGCTACACGGACAGTTTGGACTCTGTGAAACAGCAAGAAAATGCTTGTCCGTCGAGCTGAAGGAAAATCCCTGCACAGCACACTGTGGCTGCGTGCAGTGTTCACGCTGAAGAGCGGCAAAGCTCCAAGCCATGGCTGGGCTTCACTTCTGTCCAGAGCACAGAAGGCGAAGAACGAAGCAGCTGGGCACCGGGCTCATGTACTCAGGGGAGCCAATTTCAAATGTGCAGCCAAGAGCTGCTTCACAAGCACATTCAGCTGAGAATGCTCTGGCTGCTTCAGAAAGGAAGGCGCAGCCATTGCACTCCTGGACACAAGCTGGGCAGAAGCAGGTTCCTAAACCTTCCGTGCTGCAGAGTGCATGCACCTTGAGCACACGCAGAAGGACGCGTCCAGAAAGAAGGCGTTCTTCAAGTACCCCCCTCCTCCAGGCAGCCTTGAAACTGAGCACAACACACTGCGGCTCGGCAGCTTCCTTCTCACATAGACGGACCGTCCCCTTCTTCACTCTCGCAGCTCCCTTGCCCACTTGCAGCAGCTGCTGCCAAAGAAAAAGGCTCCAGAAGTCAAAGCCTCTGCTGGGCTGCACTTTCCCCTTGCCTCACTTCAAAGCACCAGAAACTCTCGGCTGCACTCTGTATTTCCAGTCTCCGCTGCATCTACCACTGTCATCTCTGCATCTCCAAGCATCAAGCTGGGCACAATTCTTTCCAGGGAAAGCTGGAAGAGAAATAGGTAGCAGCACAAGTAGCCGCAGGTTGAACTTTCTGTTTTCAAGTGCTAACGTGAATCCGCACACAAGCGAGGGACAGCCACGCTTCCTCTTGCAGCCCGTGCGATGTGCACAGCAGCTCCGTGCTCTGCCTTCATTCTTATGCTCTTCGGACCATGTCGTGCCTTCATTCTGCCGGAGTTGAACCATCGTCTACTTGGCGCACAGAGCACTCTGCCGGCAGCGAAGTGCTCCAGCCGACTGCTTCTGCCGAACCACGCCTGGAATATGCACTTTCCCTCGCAGCGACATACACCAGCATACTCGGTCTTTCTTCTCGTCCAAATGTAAAGGGAAAGAGCCTCAGCTAAGTCTCGGCACAGAGAACAGTTTTAGGTCAACGAGCTTACCCGGAGCTTACCCTCGACGTGTGGAAACCTGTATTTGCAGCACATCCTAGTGGTAGTCCTCTTTCCTTTCCAGCCTGCACAGCGCCGGCAGATCGCGGTGCTCTCTGCACCTGCCTTCCCACTTCCCAGTACCACCGCCAAGCTTACAGCCTTGCAGGGAGCGAAGTGGCGGATAGGCGTGTCGCACACAAGAACGTGCCAGGACGAAAAGATGGTCTTCCTTTCTCCTGCTCCTTGCCCGAATTGTGGTGCTGTGTTGAAAGTCTTGCCCAGCGAAAAGCTACTCCAGCAAGTGTTTCTCTCCAAACGCAGTTCGCTGAGCGAGAGCTACACGGACAGTTTGGACTCGGTGAAACAGCAAGAAAATGCTTGTCCGTCGAGCTGAAGGAAAATCCCTGCACAGCACACTGTGGCTGCGTGCAGTGTTCACGCTGAAGAGCGGCAAAGCTCCAAGCCATGGCTGGGCTTCACTTCTGTCCAGAGCACAGGAGGCGAAGAACGAAGCAGCTGGGCACCGGGCTCATGTACTCAGGGGAGCCAATTTCAAATGTGCAGCCAAGAGCTGCTTCACAAGCACATTCAGCTGAGAATGCTCTGGCTGCTTCAGAAAGGAAGGCGCAGCCCTTGCACTCCTGGACACAAGCTGGGCAGAAGCAGGTTCCTAAACCTTCAGTGCTGCAGAGTGCATGCACCTTGAGCACACGCAGAAGGACGCGTCCTGAAAGAAGGCGTTCTTCAAGTACCCCCCTCCTCCAGGCAGCCTTGAAACTGAGCACAACACACTGCGCCTCGGCAGCTTCCTTCTCACATAGACGGACCGTCTCCTTCTTCACTCTCGCAGCTCCCTTGCCCACTTGCAGCAGCTGCTGCCAAAGAAAAAGGCTCCAGAAGTCAAAGCCTCTGCTGGGCTGCACTTTCCCCTTGCCTCACGTCAAAGCACCAGAAACTCTCGGCTGCACTCTGTATTTCCAGTCTCCGCTGCATCTACCACTGTCATCGCTGCATCTCCAAGCATCAAGCTGGGCACAATTCTTTCCAGGGAAAGCTGGAAGAGAAATAGGTAGCAGCACAAGTAGCCGCAGGTTGAACTTTCTGTTTTCAAGTGCTAACGTGAATCCGCACACAAGCGAGAGGCAGCCACGCTTCCTCTTGCAGCCTGTGCCATGCGCATACCAGCTCCGTGCTCTGCGCCTTCATTCTTATGCTCTTCGGACCAGGTGGCGCTTCCAATCTGCCGGAGTCGAACCGTTGTCTACTTCTGGCACAGAGAGCACGGTGCCGGCAGACAAACGCTCCAGGCTGCTGCCTCTGCCCAAACACGCCTGGGCTCTGCACTTTCTCTCTCAGCGCTAGGGAGCAGCACATTCGGTCTGCCTTGTAGCCTGAATCTGAACGGAAAGATTCTCAGCTAAGTCTCGGCACAGAGAACAGTTTTAGGTCAACGAGCTTACCCGGAGCTTACCCTCGACGCGTGGAAACCTGTATTTGCAGCACATCCGAGTGGTAGCCCTCTTTCCTTTCCAGCCTGCACAGCGCCGGCAGATCGCGGTGCTCTCTGCACCTGCCTTCCCACTTCCCAGTACCACCGCCAAGCTTACAGCCTTGCAGGGAGCGAAGACGCGGATAAGCGTCTCGCCCAGAAGAAGGTGCCAGGACGAAAAGATGGTCCTCCTTTCTCCTGCTCCTTGCCCGAATTGTGGTGCTGTGCGGAAAGTCTTGCCCAGCGAAAAGCTACTCCAGCAAGTGTTTCTCTCCAAACGCAGTTCGCTGAGCGAGAGCTACACGGACAGTTTGGACTCGGTGAAACAGCAAGAAAATGCTTGTCCGTCGAGCTGAAGGAAAATCCCTGCACAGCACACTGTGGCTGCGTGCAGTGTTCACGCTGAAGAGCGGCAAAGCTCCAAGCCATGGCTGGGCTTCACTTCTGTCCAGAGCACAGGAGGCGAAGAACGAAGCAGCTGGGCACCGGGCTCATGTACTCAGGGGAGCCAATTTCAAATGTGCAGCCAAGAGCTGCTTCACAAGCACATTCAGCTGAGAATGCTCTGGCTGCTTCAGAAAGGAAGGCGCAGCCCTTGCACTCCTGGACACAACCACGCCAGAAGCAGGTTCCTAAACCTTCAGTGCTGCAGAGTGCATGCACCTTGAGCACACGCAGAAGGACGCGTCCAGAAAGAAGGCGTTCTTCAAGTACCCCCCTCCTCCAGGCAGCCTTGAAACTGAGCACAACACACTGCCGCTCGGCAGCTTCCTTCTCACATAGACGGACCGTCCCCTTCTTCACTCTCGCAGCTCCCTTGCCCACTTGCAGCAGCTGCTGCCAAAGAAAAAGGCTCCAGAAGTCAAAGCCTCTGCTGGGCTGCACTTTCCCCTTGCCTCACGTCAAAGCACCAGAAACTCTCGGCTGCACTCTGTATTTCCAGTCTCCCTGCATCTACCACTGTCATCTCTGCATCTCCAAGCATCAAGCTGGGCACAATTCTTTCCCGGGAAAGCTGGAAGAGAAATAGGTAGCAGCACAAGTAGCCGCAGGTTGAACTTTCTGTTTTCAAGTGCTAACGTGAATCCGCACACAAGCGAGAGGCAGCCACGCTTCCTCTTGCAGCCTGTGCCATGCGCATACCAGCTCCGTGCTCTGCGCCTTCATTGTGCCTGAGTGGAACCCGTGTCTACTTCTGGCACAGAGAGCACGGTGCCAGCAGAGAAATGCTCCAGGCTGCTGCCTCTGCCCAAACACGCCTGGGCTCTGCACTTTCTCTCTCAGCGCTAGGGAGCAGCACATTCGGTCTGCCTTGTAGCCTGAATCTGAACGGAAAGATTCTCAGCTAAGTCTCGGCACAGAGAACAGTTTTAGGTCAACGAGCTTACCCGGAGCTTACCCTCGACGCGTGGAAACCTGTATTTGCAGCACATCCTAGTGGTAGCCCTCTTTCCTTTCCAGCCTGCACAGCGCCGGCAGATCGCGGTGCTCTCTGCACCTGCCTTCCCACTTCCCAGTACCACCGCCAAGCTTACAGCCTTGCAGGGAGCCAAGACGCGGATAAGCGTCTCGCCCAGAAGAAGGTGCCAGGACGAAAAGATGGTCCTCCTTTCTCCTGCTCCTTGCCCGAATTGTGGTCCTGTGCGGAAAGTCTTGCCCAGCGAAAAGCTACTCCAGCAAGTGTTTCTGTCCAAACGCAGTTCGCTGAGCGAGAGCTACACGGACAGTTTGGACTCGGTGAAACAGCAAGAAAATGCTTGTCCGTCGAGCTGAAGGAAAATCCCTGCACAGCACACTGTGGCTGCGTGCAGTGTTCACGCTGAAGAGCGGCAAAGCTCCAAGCCATGGCTGGGCTTCACTTCTGTCCAGAGCACAGGAGGCGAAGAACGAAGCAGCTGGGCACCGGGCTCATGTACTCAGGGGAGCCAATTTCAAATGTGCAGCCAAGAGCTGCTTCACAAGCACATTCAGCTGAGAATGCTCTGGCTGCTTCAGAAAGGAAGGCGCAGCCCTTGCACTCCTGGACACAACCACGCCAGAAGCAGGTTCCTAAACCTTCCGTGCTACAGAGTGCATGCACCTTGAGCACACGCAGAAGGACGCGTCCAGAAAGAAGGCGTTCTTCAAGTACCCCCCTCCTCCAGGCAGCCTTGAAACTGAGCACAACACACTGCGGCTCGGCAGCTTCCTTCTCACATAGACGGACCGTCCCCTTCTTCACTCTCGCAGCTCCCTTGCCCACTTGCAGCAGCTGCTGCCAAAGAAAAAGGCTCCGGAAGTCAAAGCCTCTGCTGGGCTGCACTTTCCCCTTGCCTCACGTCAAAGCACCAGAAACTCTCGGCTGCACTCTGTATTTCCAGTCTCCGCTGCATCTACCACTGTCATCTCTGCATCTCCAAGCATCAAGCTGGGCACAATTCTTTCCAGGGAAAGCTGGAAGAGAAATAGGTAGCAGCACAAGTAGCCGCAGGTTGAACTTTCTGTTTTCAAGTGCTAACGTGAATCCGCACACAAGCGAGGGACAGCCACGCTTCCTCTTGCAGCCCGTGCGATGTGCACAGCAGCTCCGTGCTCTGCCTTCATTCTTATGCTCTTCGGACCATGTCGTGCCTTCATTCTGCCGGAGTTGAACCATCGTCTACTTGGCGCACAGAGCACTCTGCCGGCAGCGAAGTGCTCCAGCCGACTGCTTCTGCCGAACCACGCCTGGAATATGCACTTTCCCTCGCAGCGACATACACCAGCATACTCGGTCTTTCTTCTCGTCCAAATGTAAAGGGAAAGAGCCTCAGCTATGTCTGGCACAGAGAACAGTTTTAGGTCAACGAGCTTACCCGGAGCTTACCCGCGACGTGTGGAAACCTGTATTTGCAGCACATCCTAGTGGTAGCCCTCTTTCCTCTCCAGCCTGCACAGCGCCGGCAGATCGCGGTGCTCTCTGCACCTGCCTTCTCACTTGCAAGTACCACCGCCAAGCTTACAGCCTGCAGGGAGCGAAGATGCGGATAGGCGTGTCGCACACAAGAACATGCCAGGACGAAAAGATGGTCTTCCTTTCTCCTGCTCCTTGCCCGAATTGTGGTGCTGTGCGGAAAGTCTTGCCCAGCGAAAAGCTACTCCAGCAAGTGTTTCTCTCCAAACGCAGTTCGCTGAGCGAGAGCTACACGGACAGTTTGGACTCGGTGAAACAGCAAGAAAATGCTTGTCCGTCGAGCTGAAGGAAAATCCCTGCACAGCACACTGTGGCTGCGTGCAGTGTTCACGCTGAAGAGCGGCAAAGCTCCAAGCCATGGCTGGGCTTCAGTTCTGTCCAGAGCACAGAAGGCGAAGAACGAAGCAGCTGGGCACCGGGCTCATGTACTCAGGGGAGCCAATTTCAAATGTGCAGCCAAGAGCTGCTTCACAAGCACATTCAGCTGAGAATGCTCTGGCTGCTTCAGAAAGGAAGGCGCAGCCCTTGCACTCCTGGACACAAGCTGGGCAGAAGCAGGTTCCTAAACCTTCAGTGCTGCAGAGTGCATGCACCTTGAGCACACGCAGAAGGACGCGTCCAGAAAGAAGGCGTTCTTCAAGTACCCCCCTCCTCCAGGCAGCCTTGAAACTGAGCACAACACACTGCGGCTCGGCAGCTTCCTTCTCACATAGACGGACCGTCTCCTTCTTCACTCTCGCAGCTCCCTTGCCCACTTGCAGCAGCTGCTGCCAAAGAAAAAGGCTCCAGAAGTCAAAGCCTCTGCTGGGCTGCACTTTCCCCTTGCCTCACGTCAAAGCACCAGAAACTCTCGGCTGCACTCTGTATTTCCAGTCTCCGCTGCATCTACCACTGTCATCGCTGCATCTCCAAGCATCAAGCTGGGCACAATTCTTTCCAGGGAAAGCTGGAAGAGAAATAGGTAGCAGCACAAGTAGCCGCAGGTTGAACTTTCTGTTTTCAAGTGCTAACGTGAATCCGCACACAAGCGAGAGGCAGCCACGCTTCCTCTTGCAGCCTGTGCCATGCGCATACCAGCTCCATGCTCTGCGCCTTCATTGTGCCTGAGTGGAACCCGTGTCTACTTCTGGCACAGAGAGCACGGTGCCAGCAGAGAAATGCTCCAGGCTGCTGCCTCGGCCCAAACACGCCTGGGCTCTGCACTTTCTCTCTCAGCGCTAGGGAGCAGCACATTCGGACTGCCTTGTAGCCTGAATCTGAACGGAAAGATTCTCAGCTAAGTCTCGGCACAGAGAACAGTTTTAGGTCAACGAGCTTACCCGGAGCTTACCCTCGACGCGTGGAAACCTGTATTTGCAGCACATCCTAGTGGTAGCCTTCTTTCCTTTCCAGCCTGCACAGCGCGCAGTGCACATATCGCGGTGCTCTCTGCACCTGCCTTCTCACTTGCAAGTACCACCGCCAAGCTTACAGCCTTGCAGGGAGCCAAGACGCGGATAGGCGTCTCGCCCAGAAGAAGGTGCCAGGACGAAAAGATGGTCCTCCTTTCTCCTGCTCCTTGCCCGAATTGTGGTGCTGTGTTGAAAGTCTTGCCCAGCGAAAAGCTACTCCAGCAAGTGTTTCTCTCCAAACGCAGTTCGCTGAGCGAGAGCTACACGGACAGTTTGGACTCGGTGAAACAGCAAGAAAATGCTTGTCCGTCGAGCTGAAGGAAAATCCCTGCACAGCACACTGTGGCTGCGTGCAGTGTTCACGCTGAAGAGCGGCAAAGCTCCAAGCCATGGCTGGGCTTCACTTCTGTCCAGAGCACAGGAGGCGAAGAACGAAGCAGCTGGGCACCGGGCTCATGTACTCAGGGGAGCCAATTTCAAATGTGCAGCCAAGAGCTGCTTCACAAGCACATTCAGCTGAGAATGCTCTGGCTGCTTCAGAAAGGAAGGCGCAGCCCTTGCACTCCTGGACACAAGCTGGGCAGAAGCAGGTTCCTAAACCTTCAGTGCTGCAGAGTGCA
The DNA here is from genome assembly GCF_020740725.1 of Corvus hawaiiensis. Lineage (NCBI taxonomy): Eukaryota > Metazoa > Chordata > Aves > Passeriformes > Corvidae > Corvus > Corvus hawaiiensis. The sequence goes on along the minus strand of NC_063227.1, from coordinate 12,892,804 downwards.
TGCACCTTGAGCACACGCAGAAGGACGCGTCCTGAAAGAAGGCGTTCTTCAAGTACCCCCCTCCTCCAGGCAGCCTTGAAACTGAGCACAACACACTGCGCCTCGGCAGCTTCCTTCTCACATAGACGGACCGTCCCCTTCTTCACTCTCGCAGCTCCCTTGCCCACTTGCAGCAGCTGCTGCCAAAGAAAAAGGCTCCAGAAGTCAAAGCCTCTGCTGGGCTGCACTTTCCCCTTGCCTCACGTCAAAGCACCAGAAACTCTCGGCTGCACTCTGTATTTCCAGTCTCCCTGCATCTACCACTGTCATCTCTGCATCTCCAAGCATCAAGCTGGGCACAATTCTTTCCCGGGAAAGCTGGAAGAGAAATAGGTAGCAGCACAAGTAGCCGCAGGTTGAACTTTCTGTTTTCAAGTGCTAACGTGAATCCGCACACAAGCGAGAGGCAGCCACGCTTCCTCTTGCAGCCTGTGCCATGCGCATACCAGCTCCGTGCTCTGCGCCTTCATTGTGCCTGAGTGGAACCCGTGTCTACTTCTGGCACAGAGAGCACGGTGCCAGCAGAGAAATGCTCCAGGCTGCTGCCTCTGCCCAAACACGCCTGGGCTCTGCACTTTCTCTCTCAGCGCTAGGGAGCAGCACATTCGGTCTGCCTTGTAGCCTGAATCTGAACGGAAAGATTCTCAGCTAAGTCTCGGCACAGAGAACAGTTTTAGGTCAACGAGCTTACCCGGAGCTTACCCTCGACGCGTGGAAACCTGTATTTGCAGCACATCCTAGTGGTAGCCCTCTTTCCTTTCCAGCCTGCACAGCGCCGGCAGATCGCGGTGCTCTCTGCACCTGCCTTCCCACTTCCCAGTACCACCGCCAAGCTTACAGCCTTGCAGGGAGCCAAGACGCGGATAAGCGTCTCGCCCAGAAGAAGGTGCCAGGACGAAAAGATGGTCCTCCTTTCTCCTGCTCCTTGCCCGAATTGTGGTCCTGTGCGGAAAGTCTTGCCCAGCGAAAAGCTACTCCAGCAAGTGTTTCTCTCCAAACGCAGTTCGCTGAGCGAGAGCTACACGGACAGTTTGGACTCGGTGAAACAGCAAGAAAATGCTTGTCCGTCGAGCTGAAGGAAAATCCCTGCACAGCACACTGTGGCTGCGTGCAGTGTTCACGCTGAAGAGCGGCAAAGCTCCAAGCCATGGCTGGGCTTCACTTCTGTCCAGAGCACAGGAGGCGAAGAACGAAGCAGCTGGGCACCGGGCTCATGTACTCAGGGGAGCCAATTTCAAATGTGCAGCCAAGAGCTGCTTCACAAGCACATTCAGCTGAGAATGCTCTGGCTGCTTCAGAAAGGAAGGCGCAGCCCTTGCACTCCTGGACACAACCACGCCAGAAGCAGGTTCCTAAACCTTCCGTGCTACAGAGTGCATGCACCTTGAGCACACGCAGAAGGACGCGTCCAGAAAGAAGGCGTTCTTCAAGTACCCCCCTCCTCCAGGCAGCCTTGAAACTGAGCACAACACACTGCGCCTCGGCAGCTTCCTTCTCACATAGACGGACCGTCCCCTTCTTCACTCTCGCACCTCCCTTGCCCACTTGCAGCAGCTGCTGCCAAAGAAAAAGGCTCCGGAAGTCAAAGCCTCTGCTGGGCTGCACTTTCCCCTTGCCTCACGTCAAAGCACCAGAAACTCTCGGCTGCACTCTGTATTTCCAGTCTCCGCTGCATCTACCACTGTCATCTCTGCATCTCCAAGCATCAAGCTGGGCACAATTCTTTCCAGGGAAAGCTGGAAGAGAAATAGGTAGCAGCACAAGTAGCCGCAGGTTGAACTTTCTGTTTTCAAGTGCTAACGTGAATCCGCACACAAGCGAGGGACAGCCACGCTTCCTCTTGCAGCCCGTGCGATGTGCACAGCAGCTCCGTGCTCTGCCTTCATTCTTATGCTCTTCGGACCATGTCGTGCCTTCATTCTGCCGGAGTTGAACCATCGTCTACTTGGCGCACAGAGCACTCTGCCGGCAGCGAAGTGCTCCAGCCGACTGCTTCTGCCGAACCACGCCTGGAATATGCACTTTCCCTCGCAGCGACATACACCAGCATACTCGGTCTTTCTTCTCGTCCAAATGTAAAGGGAAAGAGCCTCAGCTATGTCTGGCACAGAGAACAGTTTTAGGTCAACGAGCTTACCCGGAGCTTACCCGCGACGTGTGGAAACCTGTATTTGCAGCACATCCTAGTGGTAGCCCTCTTTCCTCTCCAGCCTGCACAGCGCCGGCAGATCGCGGTGCTCTCTGCACCTGCCTTCTCACTTGCAAGTACCACCGCCAAGCTTACAGCCTGCAGGGAGCGAAGATGCGGATAGGCGTGTCGCACACAAGAACATGCCAGGACGAAAAGATGGTCTTCCTTTCTCCTGCTCCTTGCCCGAATTGTGGTGCTGTGCGGAAAGTCTTGCCCAGCGAAAAGCTACTCCAGCAAGTGTTTCTCTCCAAACGCAGTTCGCTGAGCGAGAGCTACACGGACAGTTTGGACTCGGTGAAACAGCAAGAAAATGCTTGTCCGTCGAGCTGAAGGAAAATCCCTGCACAGCACACTGTGGCTGCGTGCAGTGTTCACGCTGAAGAGCGGCAAAGCTCCAAGCCATGGCTGGGCTTCAGTTCTGTCCAGAGCACAGAAGGCGAAGAACGAAGCAGCTGGGCACCGGGCTCATGTACTCAGGGGAGCCAATTTCAAATGTGCAGCCAAGAGCTGCTTCACAAGCACATTCAGCTGAGAATGCTCTGGCTGCTTCAGAAAGGAAGGCGCAGCCCTTGCACTCCTGGACACAAGCTGGGCAGAAGCAGGTTCCTAAACCTTCAGTGCTGCAGAGTGCATGCACCTTGAGCACACGCAGAAGGACGCGTCCAGAAAGAAGGCGTTCTTCAAGTACCCCCCTCCTCCAGGCAGCCTTGAAACTGAGCACAACACACTGCGGCTCGGCAGCTTCCTTCTCACATAGACGGACCGTCTCCTTCTTCACTCTCGCAGCTCCCTTGCCCACTTGCAGCAGCTGCTGCCAAAGAAAAAGGCTCCAGAAGTCAAAGCCTCTGCTGGGCTGCACTTTCCCCTTGCCTCACGTCAAAGCACCAGAAACTCTCGGCTGCACTCTGTATTTCCAGTCTCCGCTGCATCTACCACTGTCATCGCTGCATCTCCAAGCATCAAGCTGGGCACAATTCTTTCCAGGGAAAGCTGGAAGAGAAATAGGTAGCAGCACAAGTAGCCGCAGGTTGAACTTTCTGTTTTCAAGTGCTAACGTGAATCCGCACACAAGCGAGAGGCAGCCACGCTTCCTCTTGCAGCCTGTGCCATGCGCATACCAGCTCCATGCTCTGCGCCTTCATTGTGCCTGAGTGGAACCCGTGTCTACTTCTGGCACAGAGAGCACGGTGCCAGCAGAGAAATGCTCCAGGCTGCTGCCTCGGCCCAAACACGCCTGGGCTCTGCACTTTCTCTCTCAGCGCTAGGGAGCAGCACATTCGGACTGCCTTGTAGCCTGAATCTGAACGGAAAGATTCTCAGCTAAGTCTCGGCACAGAGAACAGTTTTAGGTCAACGAGCTTACCCGGAGCTTACCCTCGACGCGTGGAAACCTGTATTTGCAGCACATCCTAGTGGTAGCCTTCTTTCCTTTCCAGCCTGCACAGCGCGCAGTGCACATATCGCGGTGCTCTCTGCACCTGCCTTCTCACTTGCAAGTACCACCGCCAAGCTTACAGCCTTGCAGGGAGCCAAGACGCGGATAGGCGTCTCGCCCAGAAGAAGGTGCCAGGACGAAAAGATGGTCCTCCTTTCTCCTGCTCCTTGCCCGAATTGTGGTGCTGTGTTGAAAGTCTTGCCCAGCGAAAAGCTACTCCAGCAAGTGTTTCTCTCCAAACGCAGTTCGCTGAGCGAGAGCTACACGGACAGTTTGGACTCGGTGAAACAGCAAGAAAATGCTTGTCCGTCGAGCTGAAGGAAAATCCCTGCACAGCACACTGTGGCTGCGTGCAGTGTTCACGCTGAAGAGCGGCAAAGCTCCAAGCCATGGCTGGGCTTCACTTCTGTCCAGATTACAGGAGGCGAAGAACGAAGCAGCTGGGCACCGGGCTCATGTACTCAGGGGAGCCAATTTCAAATGTGCAGCCAAGAGCTGCTTCACAAGCACATTCAGCTGAGAATGCTCTGGCTGCTTCAGAAAGGAAGGCGCAGCCCTTGCACTCCTGGACACAAGCTGGGCAGAAGCAGGTTCCTAAACCTTCAGTGCTGCAGAGTGCATGCACCTTGAGCACACGCAGAAGGACGCGTCCTGAAAGAAGGCGTTCTTCAAGTACCCCCCTCCTCCAGGCAGCCTTGAAACTGAGCACAACACACTGCGCCTCGGCAGCTTCCTTCTCACATAGACGGACCGTCCCCTTCTTCACTCTCGCAGCTCCCTTGCCCACTTGCAGCAGCTGCTGCCAAAGAAAAAGGCTCCGGAAGTCAAAGCCTCTGCTGGGCTGCACTTTCCCCTTGCCTCACGTCAAAGCACCAGAAACTCTCGGCTGCACTCTGTATTTCCAGTCTCCGCTGCATCTACCACTGTCATCTCTGCATCTCCAAGCATCAAGCTGGGCACAATTCTTTCCAGGGAAAGCTGGAAGAGAAATAGGTAGCAGCACAAGTAGCCGCAGGTTGAACTTTCTGTTTTCAAGTGCTAACGTGAATCCGCACACAAGCGAGGGACAGCCACGCTTCCTCTTGCAGCCCGTGCGATGTGCACAGCAGCTCCGTGCTCTGCCTTCATTCTTATGCTCTTCGGACCATGTCGTGCCTTCATTCTGCCGGAGTTGAACCATCGTCTACTTGGCGCACAGAGCACTCTGCCGGCAGCGAAGTGCTCCAGCCGACTGCTTCTGCTGAACCACGCCTGGAATATGCACTTTCCCTCGCAGCGACATACACCAGCATACTCGGTCTTTCTTCTCGTCCAAATGTAAAGGGAAAGAGCCTCAGCTATGTCTGGCACAGAGAACAGTTTTAGGCCAACGAGCTTACCCGGAGCTTACCCTCGACGTGTGGAAACCTGTATTTGCAGCACATCCTAGTGGTAGTCCTCTTTCCTTTCCAGCCTGCACAGCGCTCAGTGCACAGATCGCGGTGCTCTCTGCACCTGCTTTCCCTCTTCCCAGTACCACCGCCAAGCTTACAGCCTTGCAGGGAGCGAAGTGGCGGATAGGCGTCTCGCCCAGAAGAAGGTGCCAGGACGAAAAGATGGTCCTGCGTTCTCCTGCTCCTTGCCCGAATTGTGGTGCTGTGCGGAAAGTCTTGCCCAGCGAAAAGCTACTCCAGCAAGTGTTTCTCTCCTGACGCAGTTCGCTGAGCGAGAGCTACACGGACAGTTTGGACTCGGTGAAACAGCAAGAAAATGCTTGTCCGTCGAGCTGAAGGAAAATCCCTGCACAGCACACTGTGGCTGCGTGCAGTGTTCACGCTGAAGAGCGGCAAAGCTCCAAGCCATGGCTGGGCTTCACTTCTGTCCAGAGCACAGGAGGCGAAGAACGAAGCAGCTGGGCACCGGGCTCATGTACTCAGGGGAGCCAATTTCAAATGTGCAGCCAAGAGCTGCTTCACAAGCACATTCAGCTGAGAATGCTCTGGCTGCTTCAGAAAGGAAGGCGCAGCCCTTGCACTCCTGGACACAAGCTGGGCAGAAGCAGGTTCCTAAACCTTCAGTGCTGCAGAGTGCATGCACCTTGAGCACACGCAGAAGGACGCGTCCTGAAAGAAGGCGTTCTTCAAGTACCCCCCTCCTCCAGGCAGCCTTGAAACTGAGCACAACACACTGCGGCTCGGCAGCTTCCTTCTCACATAGACGGACCGTCTCCTTCTTCACTCTCGCAGCTCCCTTGCCCACTTGCAGCAGCTGCTGCCAAAGAAAAAGGCTCCAGAAGTCAAAGCCTCTGCTGGGCTGCACTTTCCCCTTGCCTCACGTCAAAGCACCAGAAACTCTCGGCTGCACTCTGTATTTCCAGTCTCCGCTGCATCTACCACTGTCATCGCTGCATCTCCAAGCATCAAGCTGGGCACAATTCTTTCCAGGGAAAGCTGGAAGAGAAATAGGTAGCAGCACAAGTAGCCGCAGGTTGAACTTTCTGTTTTCAAGTGCTAACGTGAATCCGCACACAAGCGAGAGGCAGCCACGCTTCCTCTTGCAGCCTGTGCCATGCGCATACCAGCTCCGTGCTCTGCGCCTTCATTCTTATGCTCTTCGGACCAGGTGGCGCTTCCAATCTGCCGGAGTCGAACCGTTGTCTACTTCTGGCACAGAGAGCACGGTGCCGGCAGACAAACGCTCCAGGCTGCTGCCTCTGCCCAAACACGCCTGGGCTCTGCACTTTCTCTCTCAGCGCTAGGGAGCAGCACATTCGGTCTGCCTTGTAGCCTGAATCTGAACGGAAAGATTCTCAGCTAAGTCTCGGCACAGAGAACAGTTTTAGGTCAACGAGCTTACCCGGAGCTTACCCTCGACGCGTGGAAACCTGTATTTGCAGCACATCCGAGTGGTAGCCCTCTTTCCTTTCCAGCCTGCACAGCGCCGGCAGATCGCGGTGCTCTCTGCACCTGCCTTCCCACTTCCCAGTACCACCGCCAAGCTTACAGCCTTGCAGGGAGCGAAGACGCGGATAAGCGTCTCGCCCAGAAGAAGGTGCCAGGACGAAAAGATGGTCCTCCTTTCTCCTGCTCCTTGCCCGAATTGTGGTGCTGTGCGGAAAGTCTTGCCCAGCGAAAAGCTACTCCAGCAAGTGTTTCTCTCCAAACGCAGTTCGCTGAGCGAGAGCTACACGGACAGTTTGGACTCGGTGAAACAGCAAGAAAATGCTTGTCCGTCGAGCTGAAGGAAAATCCCTGCACAGCACACTGTGGCTGCGTGCAGTGTTCACGCTGAAGAGCGGCAAAGCTCCAAGCCATGGCTGGGCTTCACTTCTGTCCAGAGCACAGGAGGCGAAGAACGAAGCAGCTGGGCACCGGGCTCATGTACTCAGGGGAGCCAATTTCAAATGTGCAGCCAAGAGCTGCTTCACAAGCACATTCAGCTGAGAATGCTCTGGCTGCTTCAGAAAGGAAGGCGCAGCCCTTGCACTCCTGGACACAACCACGCCAGAAGCAGGTTCCTAAACCTTCAGTGCTGCAGAGTGCATGCACCTTGAGCACACGCAGAAGGACGCGTCCTGAAAGAAGGCGTTCTTCAAGTACCCCCCTCCTCCAGGCAGCCTTGAAACTGAGCACAACACACTGCCGCTCGGCAGCTTCCTTCTCACATAGACGGACCGTCCCCTTCTTCACTCTCGCAGCTCCCTTGCCCACTTGCAGCAGCTGCTGCCAAAGAAAAAGGCTCCAGAAGTCAAAGCCTCTGCTGGGCTGCACTTTCCCCTTGCCTCACGTCAAAGCACCAGAAACTCTCGGCTGCACTCTGTATTTCCAGTCTCCCTGCATCTACCACTGTCATCTCTGCATCTCCAAGCATCAAGCTGGGCACAATTCTTTCCCGGGAAAGCTGGAAGAGAAATAGGTAGCAGCACAAGTAGCCGCAGGTTGAACTTTCTGTTTTCAAGTGCTAACGTGAATCCGCACACAAGCGAGAGGCAGCCACGCTTCCTCTTGCAGCCTGTGCCATGCGCATACCAGCTCCGTGCTCTGCGCCTTCATTGTGCCTGAGTGGAACCCGTGTCTACTTCTGGCACAGAGAGCACGGTGCCAGCAGAGAAATGCTCCAGGCTGCTGCCTCTGCCCAAACACGCCTGGGCTCTGCACTTTCTCTCTCAGCGCTAGGGAGCAGCACATTCGGTCTGCCTTGTAGCCTGAATCTGAACGGAAAGATTCTCAGCTAAGTCTCGGCACAGAGAACAGTTTTAGGTCAACGAGCTTACCCGGAGCTTACCCTCGACGCGTGGAAACCTGTATTTGCAGCACATCCTAGTGGTAGCCCTCTTTCCTTTCCAGCCTGCACAGCGCCGGCAGATCGCGGTGCTCTCTGCACCTGCCTTCCCACTTCCCAGTACCACCGCCAAGCTTACAGCCTTGCAGGGAGCCAAGACGCGGATAAGCGTCTCGCCCAGAAGAAGGTGCCAGGACGAAAAGATGGTCCTCCTTTCTCCTGCTCCTTGCCCGAATTGTGGTCCTGTGCGGAAAGTCTTGCCCAGCGAAAAGCTACTCCAGCAAGTGTTTCTCTCCAAACGCAGTTCGCTGAGCGAGAGCTACACGGACAGTTTGGACTCGGTGAAACAGCAAGAAAATGCTTGTCCGTCGAGCTGAAGGAAAATCCCTGCACAGCACACTGTGGCTGCGTGCAGTGTTCACGCTGAAGAGCGGCAAAGCTCCAAGCCATGGCTGGGCTTCACTTCTGTCCAGAGCACAGGAGGCGAAGAACGAAGCAGCTGGGCACCGGGCTCATGTACTCAGGGGAGCCAATTTCAAATGTGCAGCCAAGAGCTGCTTCACAAGCACATTCAGCTGAGAATGCTCTGGCTGCTTCAGAAAGGAAGGCGCAGCCCTTGCACTCCTGGACACAACCACGCCAGAAGCAGGTTCCTAAACCTTCCGTGCTACAGAGTGCATGCACCTTGAGCACACGCAGAAGGACGCGTCCAGAAAGAAGGCGTTCTTCAAGTACCCCCCTCCTCCAGGCAGCCTTGAAACTGAGCACAACACACTGCGGCTCGGCAGCTTCCTTCTCACATAGACGGACCGTCCCCTTCTTCACTCTCGCAGCTCCCTTGCCCACTTGCAGCAGCTGCTGCCAAAGAAAAAGGCTCCGGAAGTCAAAGCCTCTGCTGGGCTGCACTTTCCCCTTGCCTCACGTCAAAGCACCAGAAACTCTCGGCTGCACTCTGTATTTCCAGTCTCCGCTGCATCTACCACTGTCATCTCTGCATCTCCAAGCATCAAGCTGGGCACAATTCTTTCCAGGGAAAGCTGGAAGAGAAATAGGTAGCAGCACAAGTAGCCGCAGGTTGAACTTTCTGTTTTCAAGTGCTAACGTGAATCCGCACACAAGCGAGGGACAGCCACGCTTCCTCTTGCAGCCCGTGCGATGTGCACAGCAGCTCCGTGCTCTGCCTTCATTCTTATGCTCTTCGGACCATGTCGTGCCTTCATTCTGCCGGAGTTGAACCATCGTCTACTTGGCGCACAGAGCACTCTGCCGGCAGCGAAGTGCTCCAGCCGACTGCTTCTGCCGAACCACGCCTGGAATATGCACTTTCCCTCGCAGCGACATACACCAGCATACTCGGTCTTTCTTCTCGTCCAAATGTAAAGGGAAAGAGCCTCAGCTATGTCTGGCACAGAGAACAGTTTTAGGTCAACGAGCTTACCCGGAGCTTACCCGCGACGTGTGGAAACCTGTATTTGCAGCACATCCTAGTGGTAGCCCTCTTTCCTCTCCAGCCTGCACAGCGCCGGCAGATCGCGGTGCTCTCTGCACCTGCCTTCTCACTTGCAAGTACCACCGCCAAGCTTACAGCCTGCAGGGAGCGAAGATGCGGATAGGCGTGTCGCACACAAGAACATGCCAGGACGAAAAGATGGTCTTCCTTTCTCCTGCTCCTTGCCCGAATTGTGGTGCTGTGCGGAAAGTCTTGCCCAGCGAAAAGCTACTCCAGCAAGTGTTTCTCTCCAAACGCAGTTCGCTGAGCGAGAGCTACACGGACAGTTTGGACTCGGTGAAACAGCAAGAAAATGCTTGTCCGTCGAGCTGAAGGAAAATCCCTGCACAGCACACTGTGGCTGCGTGCAGTGTTCACGCTGAAGAGCGGCAAAGCTCCAAGCCATGGCTGGGCTTCAGTTCTGTCCAGAGCACAGAAGGCGAAGAACGAAGCAGCTGGGCACCGGGCTCATGTACTCAGGGGAGCCAATTTCAAATGTGCAGCCAAGAGCTGCTTCACAAGCACATTCAGCTGAGAATGCTCTGGCTGCTTCAGAAAGGAAGGCGCAGCCCTTGCACTCCTGGACACAAGCTGGGCAGAAGCAGGTTCCTAAACCTTCAGTGCTGCAGAGTGCATGCACCTTGAGCACACGCAGAAGGACGCGTCCAGAAAGAAGGCGTTCTTCAAGTACCCCCCTCCTCCAGGCAGCCTTGAAACTGAGCACAACACACTGCGGCTCGGCAGCTTCCTTCTCACATAGACGGACCGTCCCCTTCTTCACTCTCGCAGCTCCCTTGCCCACTTGCAGCAGCTGCTGCCAAAGAAAAAGGCTCCAGAAGTCAAAGCCTCTGCTGGGCTGCACTTTCCCCTTGCCTCACGTCAAAGCACCAGAAACTCTCGGCTGCACTCTGTATTTCCAGTCTCCGCTGCATCTACCACTGTCATCGCTGCATCTCCAAGCATCAAGCTGGGCACAATTCTTTCCAGGGAAAGCTGGAAGAGAAATAGGTAGCAGCACAAGTAGCCGCAGGTTGAACTTTCTGTTTTCAAGTGCTAACGTGAATCCGCACACAAGCGAGAGGCAGCCACGCTTCCTCTTGCAGCCTGTGCCATGCGCATACCAGCTCCATGCTCTGCGCCTTCATTGTGCCTGAGTGGAACCCGTGTCTACTTCTGGCACAGAGAGCACGGTGCCAGCAGAGAAATGCTCCAGGCTGCTGCCTCTGCCCAAACACGCCTGGGCTCTGCACTTTCTCTCTCAGCGCTAGGGAGCAGCACATTCGGACTGCCTTGTAGCCTGAATCTGAACGGAAAGATTCTCAGCTAAGTCTCGGCACAGAGAACAGTTTTAGGTCAACGAGCTTACCCGGAGCTTACCCTCGACGCGTGGAAACCTGTATTTGCAGCACATCCTAGTGGTAGCCTTCTTTCCTTTCCAGCCTGCACAGCGCGCAGTGCACATATCGCGGTGCTCTCTGCACCTGCCTTCTCACTTGCAAGTACCACCGCCAAGCTTACAGCCTTGCAGGGAGCCAAGACGCGGATAGGCGTCTCGCCCAGAAGAAGGTGCCAGGACGAAAAGATGGTCCTCCTTTCTCCTGCTCCTTGCCCGAATTGTGGTGCTGTGTTGAAAGTCTTGCCCAGCGAAAAGCTACTCCAGCAAGTGTTTCTCTCCAAACGCAGTTCGCTGAGCGAGAGCTACACGGACAGTTTGGACTCGGTGAAACAGCAAGAAAATGCTTGTCCGTCGAGCTGAAGGAAAATCCCTGCACAGCACACTGTGGCTGCGTGCAGTGTTCACGCTGAAGAGCGGCAAAGCTCCAAGCCATGGCTGGGCTTCACTTCTGTCCAGAGCACAGGAGGCGAAGAACGAAGCAGCTGGGCACCGGGCTCATGTACTCAGGGGAGCCAATTTCAAATGTGCAGCCAAGAGCTGCTTCACAAGCACATTCAGCTGAGAATGCTCTGGCTGCTTCAGAAAGGAAGGCGCAGCCCTTGCACTCCTGGACACAAGCTGGGCAGAAGCAGGTTCCTAAACCTTCAGTGCTGCAGAGTGCATGCACCTTGAGCACACGCAGAAGGACGCGTCCTGAAAGAAGGCGTTCTTCAAGTACCCCCCTCCTCCAGGCAGCCTTGAAACTGAGCACAACACACTGCGCCTCGGCAGCTTCCTTCTCACATAGACGGACCGTCCCCTTCTTCACTCTCGCAGCTCCCTTGCCCACTTGCAGCAGCTGCTGCCAAAGAAAAAGGCTCCGGAAGTCAAAGCCTCTGCTGGGCTGCACTTTCCCCTTGCCTCACGTCAAAGCACCAGAAACTCTCGGCTGCACTCTGTATTTCCAGTCTCCGCTGCATCTACCACTGTCATCTCTGCATCTCCAAGCATCAAGCTGGGCACAATTCTTTCCAGGGAAAGCTGGAAGAGAAATAGGTAGCAGCACAAGTAGCCGCAGGTTGAACTTTCTGTTTTCAAGTGCTAACGTGAATCCGCACACAAGCGAGGGACAGCCACGCTTCCTCTTGCAGCCCGTGCGATGTGCACAGCAGCTCCGTGCTCTGCCTTCATTCTTATGCTCTTCGGACCATGTCGTGCCTTCATTCTGCCGGAGTTGAACCATCGTCTACTTGGCGCACAGAGCACTCTGCCGGCAGCGAAGTGCTCCAGCCGACTGCTTCTGCTGAACCACGCCTGGAATATGCACTTTCCCTCGCAGCGACATACACCAGCATACTCGGTCTTTCTTCTCGTCCAAATGTAAAGGGAAAGAGCCTCAGCTATGTCTGGCACAGAGAACAGTTTTAGGCCAACGAGCTTACCCGGAGCTTACCCTCGACGTGTGGAAACCTGTATTTGCAGCACATCCTAGTGGTAGTCCTCTTTCCTTTCCAGCCTGCACAGCGCTCAGTGCACAGATCGCGGTGCTCTCTGCACCTGCTTTCCCTCTTCCCAGTACCACCGCCAAGCTTACAGCCTTGCAGGGAGCGAAGTGGCGGATAGGCGTCTCGCCCAGAAGAAGGTGCCAGGACGAAAAGATGGTCCTGCGTTCTCCTGCTCCTTGCCCGAACTGTGTTGAAAGTCTTGCCCAGCGAAAAGCTACTCCAGCAAGTGTTTCTCTCCAAACGCAGTTCGCTGAGCGAGAGCTACACGGACAGTTTGGACTCGGTGAAACAGCAAGAAAATGATTGTCCGTCGAGCTGAAGGAAAATCCCTGCACAGCACACTGTGGCTGCGTGCAGTGTTCACGCTGAAGAGCGGCAAAGCTCCAAGCCATGGCTGGGCTTCACTTCTGTCCAGAGCACAGGAGGCGAAGAACGAAGCAGCTGGGCACCGGGCTCATGTACTCAGGGGAGCCAATTTCAAATGTGCAGCCAAGAGCTGCTTCACAAGCACATTCAGCTGAGAATGCTCTGGCTGCTTCAGAAAGGAAGGCGCAGCCCTTGCACTCCTGGACACAACCACGCCAGAAGCAGGTTCCTAAACCTTCCGTGCTACAGAGTGCATGCACCTTGAGCACACGCAGAAGGACGCGTCCAGAAAGAAGGCGTTCTTCAAGTACCCCCCTCCTCCAGGCAGCCTTGAAACTGAGCACAACACACTGCGCCTCGGCAGCTTCCTTCTCACATAGACGGACCGTCCCCTTCTTCACTCTCGCAGCTCCCTTGCCCACTTGCAGCAGCTGCTGCCAAAGAAAAAGGCTCCAGAAGTCAAAGCCTCTGCTGGGCTGCACTTTCCCCTTGCCTCACGTCAAAGCACCAGAAACTCTCGGCTGCACTCTGTATTTCCAGTCTCCCTGCATCTACCACTGTCATCTCTGCATCTCCAAGCATCAAGCTGGGCACAATTCTTTCCAGGGAAAGCTGGAAGAGAAATAGGTAGCAGCACAAGTAGCCGCAGGTTGAACTTTCTGTTTTCAAGTGCTAACGTGAATCCGCACACAAGCGAGGGACAGCCACGCTTCCTCTTGCAGCCCGTGCGATGTGCACAGCAGCTCCGTGCTCTGCCTTCATTCTTATGCTCTTCGGAGCAGGTCGTGCTTTCATTCTGCCGGAGTCGAACCATCGTCTACTTGGCGCACAGAGCACTCTGCCGGCAGCGAAGTGCTCCAGCCGACTGCTTCTGCCGAACCACGCCTGGAATATGCACTTTCCCTCGCAGCGACATACACCAGCATACTCGGTCTTTCTTCTCGTCCAAATGTAAAGGGAAAGAGCCTCAGCTATGTCTGGCACAGAGAACAGTTTTAGGCCAACGAGCTTACCCGGAGCTTACCCTCGACGTGTGGAAACCTGTATTTGCAGCACATCCTAGTGGTAGTCCTCTTTCCTTTCCAGCCTGCACAGCGCTCAGTGCACAGATCGCGGTGCTCTCTGCACCTGCTTTCCCTCTTCCCAGTACCACCGCCAAGCTTACAGCCTTGCAGGGAGCGAAGTGGCGGATAGGCGTCTCGCCCAGAAGAAGGTGCCAGGACGAAAAGATGGTCCTGCGTTCTCCTGCTCCTTGCCCGAACTGTGTTGAAAGTCTTGCCCAGCGAAAAGCTACTCCAGCAAGTGTTTCTCTCCAAACGCAGTTCGCTGAGCGAGAGCTACACGGACAGTTTGGACTCGGTGAAACAGCAAGAAAATGCTTGTCCGTCGAGCTGAAGGAAAATCCCTGCACAGCACACTGTGGCTGCGTGCAGTGTTCACGCTGAAGAGCGGCAAAGCTCCAAGCCATGGCTGGGCTTCAGTTCTGTCCAGAGCACAGAAGGCGAAGAACGAAGCAGCTGGGCACCGGGCTCATGTACTCAGGGGAGCCAATTTCAAATGTGCAGCCAAGAGCTGCTTCACAAGCACATTCAGCTGAGAATGCTCTGGCTGCTTCAGAAAGGAAGGCGCAGCCCTTGCACTCCTGGACACAAGCTGGGCAGAAGCAGGTTCCTAAACCTTCAGTGCTGCAGAGTGCATGCACCTTGAGCACACGCAGAAGGACGCGTCCAGAAAGAAGGCGTTCTTCAAGTACCCCCCTCCTCCAGGCAGCCTTGAAACTGAGCACAACACACTGCGGCTCGGCAGCTTCCTTCTCACATAGACGGACCGTCCCCTTCTTCACTCTCGCAGCTCCCTTGCCCACTTGCAGCAGCTGCTGCCAAAGAAAAAGGCTCCAGAAGTCAAAGCCTCTGCTGGGCTGCACTTTCCCCTTGCCTCACGTCAAAGCACCAGAAACTCTCGGCTGCACTCTGTATTTCCAGTCTCCGCTGCATCTACCACTGTCATCGCTGCATCTCCAAGCATCAAGCTGGGCACAATTCTTTCCAGGGAAAGCTGGAAGAGAAATAGGTAGCAGCACAAGTAGCCGCAGGTTGAACTTTCTGTTTTCAAGTGCTAACGTGAATCCGCACACAAGCGAGAGGCAGCCACGCTTCCTCTTGCAGCCTGTGCCATGCGCATACCAGCTCCATGCTCTGCGCCTTCATTGTGCCTGAGTGGAACCCGTGTCTACTTCTGGCACAGAGAGCACGGTGCCAGCAGAGAAATGCTCCAGGCTGCTGCCTCTGCCCAAACACGCCTGGGCTCTGCACTTTCTCTCTCAGCGCTAGGGAGCAGCACATTCGGACTGCCTTGTAGCCTGAATCTGAACGGAAAGATTCTCAGCTAAGTCTCGGCACAGAGAACAGTTTTAGGTCAACGAGCTTACCCGGAGCTTACCCTCGACGCGTGGAAACCTGTATTTGCAGCACATCCTAGTGGTAGCCTTCTTTCCTTTCCAGCCTGCACAGCGCGCAGTGCACATATCGCGGTGCTCTCTGCACCTGCCTTCTCACTTGCAAGTACCACCGCCAAGCTTACAGCCTTGCAGGGAGCCAAGACGCGGATAGGCGTCTCGCCCAGAAGAAGGTGCCAGGACCAAAAGATGGTCCTCCTTTCTCCTGCTCCTTGCCCGAATTGTGGTGCTGTGTTGAAAGTCTTGCCCAGCGAAAAGCTACTCCAGCAAGTGTTTCTCTCCAAACGCAGTTCGCTGAGCGAGAGCTACACGGACAGTTTGGACTCGGTGAAACAGCAAGAAAATGCTTGTCCGTCGAGCTGAAGGAAAATCCCTGCACAGCACACTGTGGCTGCGTGCAGTGTTCACGCTGAAGAGCGGCAAAGCTCCAAGCCATGGCTGGGCTTCACTTCTGTCCAGAGCACAGGAGGCGAAGAACGAAGCAGCTGGGCACCGGGCTCATGTACTCAGGGGAGCCAATTTCAAATGTGCAGCCAAGAGCTGCTTCACAAGCACATTCAGCTGAGAATGCTCTGGCTGCTTCAGAAAGGAAGGCGCAGCCCTTGCACTCCTGGACACAAGCTGGGCAGAAGCAGGTTCCTAAACCTTCAGTGCTGCAGAGTGCATGCACCTTGAGCACACGCAGAAGGACGCGTCCAGAAAGAAGGCGTTCTTCAAGTACCCCCCTCCTCCAGGCAGCCTTGAAACTGAGCACAACACACTGCGCCTCGGCAGCTTCCTTCTCACATAGACGGACCGTCCCCTTCTTCACTCTCGCAGCTCCCTTGCCCACTTGCAGCAGCTGCTGCCAAAGAAAAAGGCTCCGGAAGTCAAAGCCTCTGCTGGGCTGCACTTTCCCCTTGCCTCACGTCAAAGCACCAGAAACTCTCGGCTGCACTCTGTATTTCCAGTCTCCGCTGCATCTACCACTGTCATCTCTGCATCTCCAAGCATCAAGCTGGGCACAATTCTTTCCAGGGAAAGCTGGAAGAGAAATAAGTAGCAGCACAAGTAGCCGCAGGTTGAACTTTCTGTTTTCAAGTGCTAACGTGAATCCGCACACAAGCGAGGGACAGCCACGCTTCCTCTTGCAGCCCGTGCGATGTGCACAGCAGCTCCGTGCTCTGCCTTCATTCTTATGCTCTTCGGACCATGTCGTGCCTTCATTCTGCCGGAGTTGAACCATCGTCTACTTGGCGCACAGAGCACTCTGCCGGCAGCGAAGTGCTCCAGCCGACTGCTTCTGCTGAACCACGCCTGGAATATGCACTTTCCCTCGCAGCGACATACACCAGCATACTCGGTCTTTCTTCTCGTCCAAATGTAAAGGGAAAGAGCCTCAGCTATGTCTGGCACAGAGAACAGTTTTAGGCCAACGAGCTTACCCGGAGCTTACCCTCGACGTGTGGAAACCTGTATTTGCAGCACATCCTAGTGGTAGTCCTCTTTCCTTTCCAGCCTGCACAGCGCTCAGTGCACAGATCGCGGTGCTCTCTGCACCTGCTTTCCCTCTTCCCAGTACCACCGCCAAGCTTACAGCCTTGCAGGGAGCGAAGTGGCGGATAGGCGTCTCGCCCAGAAGAAGGTGCCAGGACGAAAAGATGGTCCTGCGTTCCCCTGCTCCTTGCCCGAACTGTGTTGAAAGTCTTGCCCAGCGAAAAGCTACTCCAGCAAGTGTTTCTCTCCAAACGCAGTTCGCTGAGCGAGAGCTACACGGACAGTTTGGACTCGGTGAAACAGCAAGAAAATGCTTGTCCGTCGAGCTGAAGGAAAATCCCTGCACAGCACACTGTGGCTGCGTGCAGTGTTCACGCTGAAGAGCGGCAAAGCTCCAAGCCATGGCTGGGCTTCACTTCTGTCCAGAGCACAGGAGGCGAAGAACGAAGCAGCTGGGCACCGGGCTCATGTACTCAGGGGAGCCAATTTCAAATGTGCAGCCAAGAGCTGCTTCATAAGCACATTCAGCTGAGAATGCTCTGGCTGCTTCAGAAAGGAAGGCGCAGCCCTTGCACTCCTGGACACAACCACGCCAGAAGCAGGTTCCTAAACCTTCCGTGCTACAGAGTGCATGCACCTTGAGCACACGCAGAAGGACGCGTCCAGAAAGAAGGCGTTCTTCAAGTACCCCCCTCCTCCAGGCAGCCTTGAAACTGAGCACAACACACTGCGGCTCGGCAGCTTCCTTCTCACATAGACGGACCGTCCCCTTCTTCACTCTCGCACCTCCCTTGCCCACTTGCAGCAGCTGCTGCCAAAGAAAAAGGCTCCAGAAGTCAAAGCCTCTGCTGGGCTGCACTTTCCCCTTGCCTCACGTCAAAGCACCAGAAACTCTCGGCTGCACTCTGTATTTCCAGTCTCCCTGCATCTACCACTGTCATCTCTGCATCTCCAAGCATCAAGCTGGGCACAATTCTTTCCAGGGAAAGCTGGAAGAGAAATAGGTAGCAGCACAAGTAGCCGCAGGTTGAACTTTCTGTTTTCAAGTGCTAACGTGAATCCGCACACAAGCGAGGGACAGCCACGCTTCCTCTTGCAGCCCGTGCGATGTGCACAGCAGCTCCGTGCTCTGCCTTCATTCTTATGCTCTTCGGAGCAGGTCGTGCTTTCATTCTGCCGGAGTCGAACCATCGTCTACTTGGCGCACAGAGCACTCTGCCGGCAGCGAAGTGCTCCAGCCGACTGCTTCTGCCGAACCACGCCTGGAATATGCACTTTCCCTCGCAGCGACATACACCACCATACTCGGTCTTTCTTCTCGTCCAAATGTAAAGGGAAAGAGCCTCAGCTATGTCTGGCACAGAGAACAGTTTTAGGCCAACGAGCTTACCCGGAGCTTACCCTCGACGTGTGGAAACCTGTATTTGCAGCACATCCTAGTGGTAGTCCTCTTTCCTTTCCAGCCTGCACAGCGCTCAGTGCACAGATCGCGGTGCTCTCTGCACCTGCTTTCCCTCTTCCCAGTACCACCGCCAAGCTTACAGCCTTGCAGGGAGCGAAGTGGCGGATAGGCGTCTCGCCCAGAAGAAGGTGCCAGGACGAAAAGATGGTCCTGCGTTCTCCTGCTCCTTGCCCGAACTGTGTTGAAAGTCTTGCCCAGCGAAAAGCTACTCCAGCAAGTGTTTCTCTCCAAACGCAGTTCGCTGAGCGAGAGCTACACGGACAGTTTGGACTCGGTGAAACAGCAAGAAAATGCTTGTCCGTCGAGCTGAAGGAAAATCCCTGCACAGCACACTGTGGCTGCGTGCAGTGTTCACGCTGAAGAGCGGCAAAGCTCCAAGCCATGGCTGGGCTTCACTTCTGTCCAGAGCACAGGAGGCGAAGAACGAAGCAGCTGGGCACCGGGCTCATGTACTCAGGGGAGCCAATTTCAAATGTGCAGCCAAGAGCTGCTTCACAAGCACATTCAGCTGAGAATGCTCTGGCTGCTTCAGAAAGGAAGGCGCAGCCCTTGCACTCCTGGACACAACCACGCCAGAAGCAGGTTCCTAAACCTTCCGTGCTACAGAGTGCATGCACCTTGAGCACACGCAGAAGGACGCGTCCAGAAAGAAGGCGTTCTTCAAGTACCCCCCTCCTCCAGGCAGCCTTGAAACTGAGCACAACACACTGCGGCTCGGCAGCTTCCTTCTCACATAGACGGACCGTCCCCTTCTTCACTCTCGCAGCTCCCTTGCCCACTTGCAGCAGCTGCTGCCAAAGAAAAAGGCTCCAGAAGTCAAAGCCTCTGCTGGGCTGCACTTTCCCCTTGCCTCACGTCAAAGCACCAGAAACTCTCGGCTGCACTCTGTATTTCCAGTCTCCCTGCATCTACCACTGTCATCTCTGCATCTCCAAGCATCAAGCTGGGCACAATTCTTTCCAGGGAAAGCTGGAAGAGAAATAGGTAGCAGCACAAGTAGCCGCAGGTTGAACTTTCTGTTTTCAAGTGCTAACATGAATCCGCACACAAGCGAGGGACAGCCACGCTTCCTCTTGCAGCCTGTGCCATGCGCATACCAGCTCCGTGCTCTGCGCCTTCATTGTGCCTGAGTGGAACCCGTGTCTACTTCTGGCACAGAGAGCACGGTGCCGGCAGAGAAATGCTCCAGGCTGCTGCCTCTGCCCAAACACGCCTGGGCTCTGCACTTTCTCTCTCAGCGCTAGGGAGCAGCACATTCGGTCTGCCTTGTAGCCTGAATCTGAACGGAAAGATTCTCAGCTAAGTCTCGGCACAGAGAACAGTTTTAGGTCAACGAGCTTACGCGGAGCTTACCCTCGACGTGTGGAAACCTGTATTTGCAGCACATCCGAGTGGTAGCCCTCTTTCCTCTCCAGCCTGCACAGCGCCGGCAGATCGCGGTGCTCTCTGCACCTGTCTTCCCACTTCCCAGTACCACCGCCAAGCTTACAGCCTTGCAGGGAGCCAAGACGCGGATAGGCGTCTCGCCCAGAAGAAGGTGCCAGGACGAAAAGATGGTCCTCCTTTCTCCTGCTCCTTGCCCGAATTGTGGTGCTGTGTTGAAAGTCTTGCCCAGCGAAAAGCTACTCCAGCAAGTGTTTCTCTCCAAACGCAGTTCGCTGAGCGAGAGCTACATGGACAGTTTGGACTCGGTGAAACAGCAAGAAAATGCTTGTCCGTCGAGCTGAAGGAAAATCCCTGCACAGCACACTGTGGCTGCGTGCAGTGTTCACGCTGAAGAGCGGCAAAGCTCCAAGCCATGGCTGGGCTTCACTTCTGTCCAGAGCACAGGAGGCGAAGAACGAAGCAGCTGGGCACCGGGCTCATGTACTCAGGGGAGCCAATTTCAAATGTGCAGCCAAGAGCTGCTTCACAAGCACATTCAGCTGAGAATGCTCTGGCTGCTTCAGAAAGGAAGGCGCAGCCCTTGCACTCCTGGACACAAGCTGGGCAGAAGCAGGTTCCTAAACCTTCAGTGCTGCAGAGTGCATGCACCTTGAGCACACGCAGAAGGACGCGTCCTGAAAGAAGGCGTTCTTCAAGTACCCCCCTCCTCCAGGCAGCCTTGAAACTGAGCACAACACACTGCGCCTCGGCAGCTTCCTTCTCACATAGACGGACCGTCCCCTTCTTCACTCTCGCAGCTCCCTTGCCCACTTGCAGCAGCTGCTGCCAAAGAAAAAGGCTCCGGAAGTCAAAGCCTCTGCTGGGCTGCACTTTCCCCTTGCCTCACGTCAAAGCACCAGAAACTCTCGGCTGCACTCTGTATTTCCAGTCTCCGCTGCATCTACCACTGTCATCGCTGCATCTCCAAGCATCAAGCTGGGCACAATTCTTTCCAGGGAAAGCTGGAAGAGAAATAGGTAGCAGCACAAGTAGCCGCAGGTTGAACTTTCTGTTTTCAAGTGCTAACGTGAATCCGCACACAAGCGAGGGACAGCCACGCTTCCTCTTGCAGCCCGTGCGATGTGCACAGCAGCTCCGTGCTCTGCCTTCATTCTTATGCTCTTCGGACCATGTCGTGCCTTCATTCTGCCGGAGTTGAACCATCGTCTACTTGGCGCACAGAGCACTCTGCCGGCAGCGAAGTGCTCCAGCCGACTGCTTCTGCTGAACCACGCCTGGAATATGCACTTTCCCTCGCAGCGACATACACCAGCATACTCGGTCTTTCTTCTCGTCCAAATGTAAAGGGAAAGAGCCTCAGCTATGTCTGGCACAGAGAACAGTTTTAGGTCAACGAGCTTACGCGGAGCTTACCCTCGACGTGTGGAAACCTGTATTTGCAGCACATCCTAGTGGTAGCCCTCTTTCCTCTCCAGCCTGCACAGCGCCGGCAGATCGCGGTGCTCTCTGCACCTGCCTTCTCACTTGCAAGTACCACCGCCAAGCTTACAGCCTGCAGGGAGCGAAGATGCGGATAGGCGTGTCGCACACAAGAACATGCCAGGACGAAAAGATGGTCTTCCTTTCTCCTGCTCCTTGCCCGAATTGTGGTGCTGTGCGGAAAGTCTTGCCCAGCGAAAAGCTACTCCAGCAAGTGTTTCTCTCCTGACGCATTTCGCTGAGCGAGAGCTACACGGACAGTTTGGACTCGGTGAAACAGCAAGAAAATGCTTGTCCGTCGAGCTGAAGGAAAATCCCTGCACAGCACACTGTGGCTGCGTGCAGTGTTCACGCTGAAGAGCGGCAAAGCTCCAAGCCATGGCGGGGCTTCAGTTCTGTCCAGAGCACAGAAGGCGAAGAACGAAGCAGCTGGGCACCGGGCTCATGTACTCAGGGGAGCCAATTTCAAATGTGCAGCCAAGAGCTGCTTCACAAGCACATTCAGCTGAGAATGCTCTGGCTGCTTCAGAAAGGAAGGCGCAGCCCTTGCACTCCTGGACACAAGCTGGGCAGAAGCAGGTTCCTAAACCTTCAGTGCTGCAGAGTGCATGCACCTTGAGCACACGCAGAAGGACGCGTCCTGAAAGAAGGCGTTCTTCAAGTACCCCCCTCCTCCAGGCAGCCTTGAAACTGAGCACAACACACTGCGCCTCGGCAGCTTCCTTCTCACATAGACGGACCGTCCCCTTCTTCACTCTCGCACCTCCCTTGCCCACTTGCAGCAGCTGCTGCCAAAGAAAAAGGCTCCAGAAGTCAAAGCCTCTGCTGGGCTGCACTTTCCCCTTGCCTCACGTCAAAGCACCAGAAACTCTCGGCTGCACTCTGTATTTCCAGTCTCCGCTGCATCTACCACTGTCATCGCTGCATCTCCAAGCATCAAGCTGGGCACAATTCTTTCCAGGGAAAGCTGGAAGAGAAATAGGTAGCAGCACAAGTAGCCGCAGGTTGAACTTTCTGATTTCAAGTGCTAACGTGAATCCGCACACAAGCGAGAGGCAGCCACGCTTCCTCTTGCAGCCTGTGCCATGCGCATACCAGCTCCGTGCTCTGCGCCTTCATTCTTATGCTCTTCGGTCCAGGTGGCGCTTCCAATCTGTCGGAGTCGAACCGTTGTCTACTTCTGGCACAGAGAGCACGGTGCCGGCAGACAAACGCTCCAGGCTGCTGCCTCTGCCCAAACACGCCTGGGCTCTGCACTTTCTCTCTCAGCGCTAGGGAGCAGCACATTCGGTCTGCCTTGTAGCCTGAATCTGAACGGAAAGATTCTCAGCTAAGTCTCGGCACAGAGAACAGTTTTAGGTCAACGAGCTTACCCGGAGCTTACCCTCGACGCGTGGAAACCTGTATTTGCAGCACATCCTAGTGGTAGCCCTCTTTCCTTTCCAGCCTGCACAGCGCCGGCAGATCGCGGTGCTCTCTGCACCTGCCTTCCCACTTCCCAGTACCACCGCCAAGCTTACAGCCTTGCAGGGAGCCAAGACGCGGATAAGCGTCTCGCCCAGAAGAAGGTGCCAGGACGAAAAGATGGTCCTCCTTTCTCCTGCTCCTTGCCCGAATTGTGGTGCTGTGTTGAAAGTCTTGCCCAGCGAAAAGCTACTCCAGCAAGTGTTTCTCTCCAAACGCAGTTCGCTGAGCGAGAGCTACACGGACAGTTTGGACTCGGTGAAACAGCAAGAAAATGCTTGTCCGTCGAGCTGAAGGAAAATCCCTGCACAGCACACTGTGGCTGCGTGCCGTGTTCACGCTGAAGAGCGGCAAAGCTCCAAGCCATGGCGGGGCTTCAGTTCTGTCCAGAGCACAGAAGGCGAAGAACGAAGCAGCTGGGCACCGGGCTCATGTACTCAGGGGAGCCAATTTCAAATGTGCAGCCAAGAGCTGCTTCACAAGCACATTCAGCTGAGAATGCTCTGGCTGCTTCAGAAAGGAAGGCGCAGCCCTTGCACTCCTGGACACAAGCTGGGCAGAAGCAGGTTCCTAAACCTTCAGTGCTGCAGAGTGCATGCACCTTGAGCACACGCAGAAGGACGCGTCCTGAAAGAAGGCGTTCTTCAAGTACCCCCCTCCTCCAGGCAGCCTTGAAACTGAGCACAACACACTGCGGCTCGGCAGCTTCCTTCTCACATAGACGGACCGTCCCCTTCTTCACTCTCGCACCTCCCTTGCCCACTTGCAGCAGCTGCTGCCAAAGAAAAAGGCTCCAGAAGTCAAAGCCTCTGCTGGGCTGCACTTTCCCCTTGCCTCACGTCAAAGCACCAGAAACTCTCGGCTGCACTCTGTATTTCCAGTCTCCGCTGCATCTACCACTGTCATCGCTGCATCTCCAAGCATCAAGCTGGGCACAATTCTTTCCAGGGAAAGCTGGAAGAGAAATAGGTAGCAGCACAAGTAGCCGCAGGTTGAACTTTCTGTTTTCAAGTGCTAACGTGAATCCGCACACAAGCGAGAGGCAGCCACGCTTCCTCTTGCAGCCTGTGCCATGCGCATACCAGCTCCATGCTCTGCGCCTTCATTGTGCCTGAGTGGAACCCGTGTCTACTTCTGGCACAGAGAGCACGGTGCCAGCAGAGAAATGCTCCAGGCTGCTGCCTCTGCCCAAACACGCCTGGGCTCTGCACTTTCTCTCTCAGCGCTAGAGAGCAGCACATTCGGACTGCCTTGTAGCCTGAATCTGAACGGAAAGATTCTCAGCTAAGTCTCGGCACAGAGAACAGTTTTAGGTCAACGAGCTTACCCGGAGCTTACCCTCGACGCGTGGAAACCTGTATTTGCAGCACATCCTAGTGGTAGCCTTCTTTCCTTTCCAGCCTGCACAGCGCGCAGTGCACATATCGCGGTGCTCTCTGCACCTGCCTTCTCACTTGCAAGTACCACCGCCAAGCTTACAGCCTTGCAGGGAGCCAAGACGCGGATAGGTGTCTCGCCCAGAAGAAGGTGCCAGGACGAAAAGATGGTCCTCCTTTCTCCTGCTCCTTGCCCGAATTGTGGTGCTGTGTTGAAAGTCTTGCCCAGCGAAAAGCTACTCCAGCAAGTGTTTCTCTCCAAACGCAGTTCGCTGAGCGAGAGCTACACGGACAGTTTGGACTCGGTGAAACAGCAAGAAAATGCTTGTCCGTCGAGCTGAAGGAAAATCCCTGCACAGCACACTGTGGCTGCGTGCAGTGTTCACGCTGAAGAGCGGCAAAGCTCCAAGCCATGGCTGGGCTTCACTTCTGTCCAGAGCACAGGAGGCGAAGAACGAAGCAGCTGGGCACCGGGCTCATGTACTCAGGGGAGCCAATTTCAAATGTGCAGCCAAGAGCTGCTTCACAAGCACATTCAGCTGAGAATGCTCTGGCTGCTTCAGAAAGGAAGGCGCAGCCCTTGCACTCCTGGACACAAGCTGGGCAGAAGCAGGTTCCTAAACCTTCAGTGCTGCAGAGTGCATGCACCTTGAGCACACGCAGAAGGACGCGTCCTGAAAGAAGGCGTTCTTCAAGTACCCCCCTCCTCCAGGCAGCCTTGAAACTGAGCACAACACACTGCGGCTCGGCAGCTTCCTTCTCACATAGACGGACCGTCCCCTTCTTCACTCTCGCACCTCCCTTGCCCACTTGCAGCAGCTGCTGCCAAAGAAAAAGGCTCCGGAAGTCAAAGCCTCTGCTGGGCTGCACTTTCCCCTTGCCTCACGTCAAAGCACCAGAAACTCTCGGCTGCACTCTGTATTTCCAGTCTCCGCTGCATCTACCACTGTCATCTCTGCATCTCCAAGCATCAAGCTGGGCACAATTCTTTCCAGGGAAAGCTGGAAGAGAAATAGGTAGCAGCACAAGTAGCCGCAGGTTGAACTTTCTGTTTTCAAGTGCTAACGTGAATCCGCACACAAGCGAGGGACAGCCACGCTTCCTCTTGCAGCCCGTGCGATGTGCACAGCAGCTCCGTGCTCTGCCTTCATTCTTATGCTCTTCGGACCATGTCGTGCCTTCATTCTGCCGGAGTTGAACCATCGTCTACTTGGCGCACAGAGCACTCTGCCGGCAGCGAAGTGCTCCAGCCGACTGCTTCTGCTGAACCACGCCTGGAATATGCACTTTCCCTCGCAGCGACATACACCAGCATACTCGGTCTTTCTTCTCGTCCAAATGTAAAGGGAAAGAGCCTCAGCTATGTCTGGCACAGAGAACAGTTTTAGGCCAACGAGCTTACCCGGAGCTTACCCTCGACGTGTGGAAACCTGTATTTGCAGCACATCCTAGTGGTAGTCCTCTTTCCTTTCCAGCCTGCACAGCGCTCAGTGCACAGATCGCGGTGCTCTCTGCACCTGCTTTCCCTCTTCCCAGTACCACCGCCAAGCTTACAGCCTTGCAGGGAGCGAAGTGGCGGATAGGCGTCTCGCCCAGAAGAAGGTGCCAGGACGAAAAGATGGTCCTGCGTTCTCCTGCTCCTTGCCCGAACTGTGTTGAAAGTCTTGCCCAGCGAAAAGCTACTCCAGCAAGTGTTTCTCTCCAAACGCAGTTCGCTGAGCGAGAGCTACACGGACAGTTTGGACTCGGTGAAACAGCAAGAAAATGATTGTCCGTCGAGCTGAAGGAAAATCCCTGCACAGCACACTGTGGCTGCGTGCAGTGTTCACGCTGAAGAGCGGCAAAGCTCCAAGCCATGGCTGGGCTTCACTTCTGTCCAGAGCACAGGAGGCGAAGAACGAAGCAGCTGGGCACCGGGCTCATGTACTCAGGGGAGCCAATTTCAAATGTGCAGCCAAGAGCTGCTTCACAAGCACATTCAGCTGAGAATGCTCTGGCTGCTTCAGAAAGGAAGGCGCAGCCCTTGCACTCCTGGACACAACCACGCCAGAAGCAGGTTCCTAAACCTTCCGTGCTACAGAGTGCATGCACCTTGAGCACACGCAGAAGGACGCGTCCAGAAAGAAGGCGTTCTTCAAGTACCCCCCTCCTCCAGGCAGCCTTGAAACTGAGCACAACACACTGCGCCTCGGCAGCTTCCTTCTCACATAGACGGACCGTCCCCTTCTTCACTCTCGCACCTCCCTTGCCCACTTGCAGCAGCTGCTGCCAAAGAAAAAGGCTCCAGAAGTCAAAGCCTCTGCTGGGCTGCACTTTCCCCTTGCCTCACGTCAAAGCACCAGAAACTCTCGGCTGCACTCTGTATTTCCAGTCTCCCTGCATCTACCACTGTCATCTCTGCATCTCCAAGCATCAAGCTGGGCACAATTCTTTCCAGGGAAAGCTGGAAGAGAAATAGGTAGCAGCACAAGTAGCCGCAGGTTGAACTTTCTGTTTTCAAGTGCTAACATGAATCCGCACACAAGCGAGGGACAGCCACGCTTCCTCTTGCAGCCTGTGCCATGCGCATACCAGCTCCGTGCTCTGCGCCTTCATTGTGCCTGAGTGGAACCCGTGTCTACTTCTGGCACAGAGAGCACGGTGCCGGCAGAGAAATGCTCCAGGCTGCTGCCTCTGCCCAAACACGCCTGGGCTCTGCACTTTCTCTCTCAGCGCTAGGGAGCAGCACATTCGGTCTGCCTTGTAGCCTGAATCTGAACGGAAAGATTCTCAGCTAAGTCTCGGCACAGAGAACAGTTTTAGGTCAACGAGCTTACGCGGAGCTTACCCTCGACGTGTGGAAACCTGTATTTGCAGCACATCCGAGTGGTAGCCCTCTTTCCTCTCCAGCCTGCACAGCGCCGGCAGATCGCGGTGCTCTCTGCACCTGTCTTCCCACTTCCCAGTACCACCGCCAAGCTTACAGCCTTGCAGGGAGCCAAGACGCGGATAGGCGTCTCGCCCAGAAGAAGGTGCCAGGACGAAAAGATGGTCCTCCTTTCTCCTGCTCCTTGCCCGAATTGTGGTGCTGTGTTGAAAGTCTTGCCCAGCGAAAAGCTACTCCAGCAAGTGTTTCTCTCCAAACGCAGTTCGCTGAGCGAGAGCTACATGGACAGTTTGGACTCGGTGAAACAGCAAGAAAATGCTTGTCCGTCGAGCTGAAGGAAAATCCCTGCACAGCACACTGTGGCTGCGTGCAGTGTTCACGCTGAAGAGCGGCAAAGCTCCAAGCCATGGCTGGGCTTCACTTCTGTCCAGAGCACAGGAGGCGAAGAACGAAGCAGCTGGGCACCGGGCTCATGTACTCAGGGGAGCCAATTTCAAATGTGCAGCCAAGAGCTGCTTCACAAGCACATTCAGCTGAGAATGCTCTGGCTGCTTCAGAAAGGAAGGCGCAGCCCTTGCACTCCTGGACACAAGCTGGGCAGAAGCAGGTTCCTAAACCTTCAGTGCTGCAGAGTGCATGCACCTTGAGCACACGCAGAAGGACGCGTCCTGAAAGAAGGCGTTCTTCAAGTACCCCCCTCCTCCAGGCAGCCTTGAAACTGAGCACAACACACTGCGGCTCGGCAGCTTCCTTCTCACATAGACGGACCGTCCCCTTCTTCACTCTCGCAGCTCCCTTGCCCACTTGCAGCAGCTGCTGCCAAAGAAAAAGGCTCCGGAAGTCAAAGCCTCTGCTGGGCTGCACTTTCCCCTTGCCTCACGTCAAAGCACCAGAAACTCTCGGCTGCACTCTGTATTTCCAGTCTCCGCTGCATCTACCACTGTCATCGCTGCATCTCCAAGCATCAAGCTGGGCACAATTCTTTCCAGGGAAAGCTGGAAGAGAAATAGGTAGCAGCACAAGTAGCCGCAGGTTGAACTTTCTGTTTTCAAGTGCTAACGTGAATCCGCACACAAGCGAGGGACAGCCACGCTTCCTCTTGCAGCCCGTGCGATGTGCACAGCAGCTCCGTGCTCTGCCTTCATTCTTATGCTCTTCGGACCATGTCGTGCCTTCATTCTGCCGGAGTTGAACCATCGTCTACTTGGCGCACAGAGCACTCTGCCGGCAGCGAAGTGCTCCAGCCGACTGCTTCTGCTGAACCACGCCTGGAATATGCACTTTCCCTCGCAGCGACATACACCAGCATACTCGGTCTTTCTTCTCGTCCAAATGTAAAGGGAAAGAGCCTCAGCTATGTCTGGCACAGAGAACAGTTTTAGGTCAACGAGCTTACGCGGAGCTTACCCTCGACGTGTGGAAACCTGTATTTGCAGCACATCCTAGTGGTAGCCCTCTTTCCTCTCCAGCCTGCACAGCGCCGGCAGATCGCGGTGCTCTCTGCACCTGCCTTCTCACTTGCAAGTACCACCGCCAAGCTTACAGCCTGCAGGGAGCGAAGATGCGGATAGGCGTGTCGCACACAAGAACATGCCAGGACGAAAAGATGGTCTTCCTTTCTCCTGCTCCTTGCCCGAATTGTGGTGCTGTGCGGAAAGTCTTGCCCAGCGAAAAGCTACTCCAGCAAGTGTTTCTCTCCTGACGCATTTCGCTGAGCGAGAGCTACACGGACAGTTTGGACTCGGTGAAACAGCAAGAAAATGCTTGTCCGTCGAGCTGAAGGAAAATCCCTGCACAGCACACTGTGGCTGCGTGCAGTGTTCACGCTGAAGAGCGGCAAAGCTCCAAGCCATGGCGGGGCTTCAGTTCTGTCCAGAGCACAGAAGGCGAAGAACGAAGCAGCTGGGCACCGGGCTCATGTACTCAGGGGAGCCAATTTCAAATGTGCAGCCAAGAGCTGCTTCACAAGCACATTCAGCTGAGAATGCTCTGGCTGCTTCAGAAAGGAAGGCGCAGCCCTTGCACTCCTGGACACAAGCTGGGCAGAAGCAGGTTCCTAAACCTTCAGTGCTGCAGAGTGCATGCACCTTGAGCACACGCAGAAGGACGCGTCCTGAAAGAAGGCGTTCTTCAAGTACCCCCCTCCTCCAGGCAGCCTTGAAACTGAGCACAACACACTGCGCCTCGGCAGCTTCCTTCTCACATAGACGGACCGTCCCCTTCTTCACTCTCGCACCTCCCTTGCCCACTTGCAGCAGCTGCTGCCAAAGAAAAAGGCTCCAGAAGTCAAAGCCTCTGCTGGGCTGCACTTTCCCCTTGCCTCACGTCAAAGCACCAGAAACTCTCGGCTGCACTCTGTATTTCCAGTCTCCGCTGCATCTACCACTGTCATCGCTGCATCTCCAAGCATCAAGCTGGGCACAATTCTTTCCAGGGAAAGCTGGAAGAGAAATAGGTAGCAGCACAAGTAGCCGCAGGTTGAACTTTCTGATTTCAAGTGCTAACGTGAATCCGCACACAAGCGAGAGGCAGCCACGCTTCCTCTTGCAGCCTGTGCCATGCGCATACCAGCTCCGTGCTCTGCGCCTTCATTCTTATGCTCTTCGGTCCAGGTGGCGCTTCCAATCTGTCGGAGTCGAACCGTTGTCTACTTCTGGCACAGAGAGCACGGTGCCGGCAGACAAACGCTCCAGGCTGCTGCCTCTGCCCAAACACGCCTGGGCTCTGCACTTTCTCTCTCAGCGCTAGGGAGCAGCACATTCGGTCTGCCTTGTAGCCTGAATCTGAACGGAAAGATTCTCAGCTAAGTCTCGGCACAGAGAACAGTTTTAGGTCAACGAGCTTACCCGGAGCTTACCCTCGACGCGTGGAAACCTGTATTTGCAGCACATCCTAGTGGTAGCCCTCTTTCCTTTCCAGCCTGCACAGCGCCGGCAGATCGCGGTGCTCTCTGCACCTGCCTTCCCACTTCCCAGTACCACCGCCAAGCTTACAGCCTTGCAGGGAGCCAAGACGCGGATAAGCGTCTCGCCCAGAAGAAGGTGCCAGGACGAAAAGATGGTCCTCCTTTCTCCTGCTCCTTGCCCGAATTGTGGTGCTGTGTTGAAAGTCTTGCCCAGCGAAAAGCTACTCCAGCAAGTGTTTCTCTCCAAACGCAGTTCGCTGAGCGAGAGCTACACGGACAGTTTGGACTCGGTGAAACAGCAAGAAAATGCTTGTCCGTCGAGCTGAAGGAAAATCCCTGCACAGCACACTGTGGCTGCGTGCAGTGTTCACGCTGAAGAGCGGCAAAGCTCCAAGCCATGGCGGGGCTTCAGTTCTGTCCAGAGCACAGAAGGCGAAGAACGAAGCAGCTGGGCACCGGGCTCATGTACTCAGGGGAGCCAATTTCAAATGTGCAGCCAAGAGCTGCTTCACAAGCACATTCAGCTGAGAATGCTCTGGCTGCTTCAGAAAGGAAGGCGCAGCCCTTGCACTCCTGGACACAAGCTGGGCAGAAGCAGGTTCCTAAACCTTCAGTGCTGCAGAGTGCATGCACCTTGAGCACACGCAGAAGGACGCGTCCTGAAAGAAGGCGTTCTTCAAGTACCCCCCTCCTCCAGGCAGCCTTGAAACTGAGCACAACACACTGCGGCTCGGCAGCTTCCTTCTCACATAGACGGACCGTCCCCTTCTTCACTCTCGCACCTCCCTTGCCCACTTGCAGCAGCTGCTGCCAAAGAAAAAGGCTCCAGAAGTCAAAGCCTCTGCTGGGCTGCACTTTCCCCTTGCCTCACGTCAAAGCACCAGAAACTCTCGGCTGCACTCTGTATTTCCAGTCTCCGCTGCATCTACCACTGTCATCGCTGCATCTCCAAGCATCAAGCTGGGCACAATTCTTTCCAGGGAAAGCTGGAAGAGAAATAGGTAGCAGCACAAGTAGCCGCAGGTTGAACTTTCTGTTTTCAAGTGCTAACGTGAATCCGCACACAAGCGAGAGGCAGCCACGCTTCCTCTTGCAGCCTGTGCCATGCGCATACCAGCTCCATGCTCTGCGCCTTCATTGTGCCTGAGTGGAACCCGTGTCTACTTCTGGCACAGAGAGCACGGTGCCAGCAGAGAAATGCTCCAGGCTGCTGCCTCTGCCCAAACACGCCTGGGCTCTGCACTTTCTCTCTCAGCGCTAGAGAGCAGCACATTCGGACTGCCTTGTAGCCTGAATCTGAACGGAAAGATTCTCAGCTAAGTCTCGGCACAGAGAACAGTTTTAGGTCAACGAGCTTACCCGGAGCTTACCCTCGACGCGTGGAAACCTGTATTTGCAGCACATCCTAGTGGTAGCCTTCTTTCCTTTCCAGCCTGCACAGCGCGCAGTGCACATATCGCGGTGCTCTCTGCACCTGCCTTCTCACTTGCAAGTACCACCGCCAAGCTTACAGCCTTGCAGGGAGCCAAGACGCGGATAGGTGTCTCGCCCAGAAGAAGGTGCCAGGACGAAAAGATGGTCCTCCTTTCTCCTGCTCCTTGCCCGAATTGTGGTGCTGTGTTGAAAGTCTTGCCCAGCGAAAAGCTACTCCAGCAAGTGTTTCTCTCCAAACGCAGTTCGCTGAGCGAGAGCTACACGGACAGTTTGGACTCGGTGAAACAGCAAGAAAATGCTTGTCCGTCGAGCTGAAGGAAAATCCCTGCACAGCACACTGTGGCTGCGTGCAGTGTTCACGCTGAAGAGCGGCAAAGCTCCAAGCCATGGCTGGGCTTCACTTCTGTCCAGAGCACAGGAGGCGAAGAACGAAGCAGCTGGGCACCGGGCTCATGTACTCAGGGGAGCCAATTTCAAATGTGCAGCCAAGAGCTGCTTCACAAGCACATTCAGCTGAGAATGCTCTGGCTGCTTCAGAAAGGAAGGCGCAGCCCTTGCACTCCTGGACACAAGCTGGGCAGAAGCAGGTTCCTAAACCTTCAGTGCTGCAGAGTGCATGCACCTTGAGCACACGCAGAAGGACGCGTCCTGAAAGAAGGCGTTCTTCAAGTACCCCCCTCCTCCAGGCAGCCTTGAAACTGAGCACAACACACTGCGGCTCGGCAGCTTCCTTCTCACATAGACGGACCGTCCCCTTCTTCACTCTCGCACCTCCCTTGCCCACTTGCAGCAGCTGCTGCCAAAGAAAAAGGCTCCGGAAGTCAAAGCCTCTGCTGGGCTGCACTTTCCCCTTGCCTCACGTCAAAGCACCAGAAACTCTCGGCTGCACTCTGTATTTCCAGTCTCCGCTGCATCTACCACTGTCATCTCTGCATCTCCAAGCATCAAGCTGGGCACAATTCTTTCCAGGGAAAGCTGGAAGAGAAATAGGTAGCAGCACAAGTAGCCGCAGGTTGAACTTTCTGTTTTCAAGTGCTAACGTGAATCCGCACACAAGCGAGGGACAGCCACGCTTCCTCTTGCAGCCCGTGCGATGTGCACAGCAGCTCCGTGCTCTGCCTTCATTCTTATGCTCTTCGGACCATGTCGTGCCTTCATTCTGCCGGAGTTGAACCATCGTCTACTTGGCGCACAGAGCACTCTGCCGGCAGCGAAGTGCTCCAGCCGACTGCTTCTGCTGAACCACGCCTGGAATATGCACTTTCCCTCGCAGCGACATACACCAGCATACTCGGTCTTTCTTCTCGTCCAAATGTAAAGGGAAAGAGCCTCAGCTATGTCTGGCACAGAGAACAGTTTTAGGCCAACGAGCTTACCCGGAGCTTACCCTCGACGTGTGGAAACCTGTATTTGCAGCACATCCTAGTGGTAGTCCTCTTTCCTTTCCAGCCTGCACAGCGCTCAGTGCACAGATCGCGGTGCTCTCTGCACCTGCTTTCCCTCTTCCCAGTACCACCGCCAAGCTTACAGCCTTGCAGGGAGCGAAGTGGCGGATAGGCGTCTCGCCCAGAAGAAGGTGCCAGGACGAAAAGATGGTCCTGCGTTCTCCTGCTCCTTGCCCGAACTGTGTTGAAAGTCTTGCCCAGCGAAAAGCTACTCCAGCAAGTGTTTCTCTCCAAACGCAGTTCGCTGAGCGAGAGCTACACGGACAGTTTGGACTCGGTGAAACAGCAAGAAAATGCTTGTCCGTCGAGCTGAAGGAAAATCCCTGCACAGCACACTGTGGCTGCGTGCAGTGTTCACGCTGAAGAGCGGCAAAGCTCCAAGCCATGGCTGGGCTTCACTTCTGTCCAGAGCACAGGAGGCGAAGAACGAAGCAGCTGGGCACCGGGCTCATGTACTCAGGGGAGCCAATTTCAAATGTGCAGCCAAGAGCTGCTTCACAAGCACATTCAGCTGAGAATGCTCTGGCTGCTTCAGAAAGGAAGGCGCAGCCCTTGCACTCCTGGACACAAGCTGGGCAGAAGCAGGTTCCTAAACCTTCAGTGCTGCAGAGTGCATGCACCTTGAGCACACGCAGAAGGACGCGTCCTGAAAGAAGGCGTTCTTCAAGTACCCCCCTCCTCCAGGCAGCCTTGAAACTGAGCACAACACACTGCGGCTCGGCAGCTTCCTTCTCACATAGACGGACCGTCCCCTTCTTCACTCTCGCACCTCCCTTGCCCACTTGCAGCAGCTGCTGCCAAAGAAAAAGGCTCCAGAAGTCAAAGCCTCTGCTGGGCTGCACTTTCCCCTTGCCTCACGTCAAAGCACCAGAAACTCTCGGCTGCACTCTGTATTTCCAGTCTCCGCTGCATCTACCACTGTCATCGCTGCATCTCCAAGCATCAAGCTGGGCACAATTCTTTCCAGGGAAAGCTGGAAGAGAAATAGGTAGCAGCACAAGTAGCCGCAGGTTGAACTTTCTGATTTCAAGTGCTAACGTGAATCCGCACACAAGCGAGAGGCAGCCACGCTTCCTCTTGCAGCCTGTGCCATGCGCATACCAGCTCCGTGCTCTGCGCCTTCATTCTTATGCTCTTCGGAGCAGGTCGTGCTTTCATTCTGCCGGAGTCGAACCATCGTCTACTTGGCGCACAGAGCACTCTGCCGGCAGCGAAGTGCTCCAGCCGACTGCTTCTGCCGAACCACGCCTGGAATATGCACTTTCCCTCGCAGCGACATACACCACCATACTCGGTCTTTCTTCTCGTCCAAATGTAAAGGGAAAGAGCCTCAGCTATGTCTGGCACAGAGAACAGTTTTAGGCCAACGAGCTTACCCGGAGCTTACCCTCGACGTGTGGAAACCTGTATTTGCAGCACATCCTAGTGGTAGTCCTCTTTCCTTTCCAGCCTGCACAGCGCTCAGTGCACAGATCGCGGTGCTCTCTGCACCTGCTTTCCCTCTTCCCAGTACCACCGCCAAGCTTACAGCCTTGCAGGGAGCGAAGTGGCGGATAGGCGTCTCGCCCAGAAGAAGGTGCCAGGACGAAAAGATGGTCCTGCGTTCTCCTGCTCCTTGCCCGAACTGTGTTGAAAGTCTTGCCCAGCGAAAAGCTACTCCAGCAAGTGTTTCTCTCCAAACGCAGTTCGCTGAGCGAGAGCTACACGGACAGTTTGGACTCGGTGAAACAGCAAGAAAATGCTTGTCCGTCGAGCTGAAGGAAAATCCCTGCACAGCACACTGTGGCTGCGTGCAGTGTTCACGCTGAAGAGCGGCAAAGCTCCAAGCCATGGCTGGGCTTCACTTCTGTCCAGAGCACAGGAGGCGAAGAACGAAGCAGCTGGGCACCGGGCTCATGTACTCAGGGGAGCCAATTTCAAATGTGCAGCCAAGAGCTGCTTCACAAGCACATTCAGCTGAGAATGCTCTGGCTGCTTCAGAAAGGAAGGCGCAGCCCTTGCACTCCTGGACACAACCACGCCAGAAGCAGGTTCCTAAACCTTCCGTGCTACAGAGTGCATGCACCTTGAGCACACGCAGAAGGACGCGTCCAGAAAGAAGGCGTTCTTCAAGTACCCCCCTCCTCCAGGCAGCCTTGAAACTGAGCACAACACACTGCGGCTCGGCAGCTTCCTTCTCACATAGACGGACCGTCCCCTTCTTCACTCTCGCAGCTCCCTTGCCCACTTGCAGCAGCTGCTGCCAAAGAAAAAGGCTCCAGAAGTCAAAGCCTCTGCTGGGCTGCACTTTCCCCTTGCCTCACGTCAAAGCACCAGAAACTCTCGGCTGCACTCTGTATTTCCAGTCTCCGCTGCATCTACCACTGTCATCTCTGCATCTCCAAGCATCAAGCTGGGCACAATTCTTTCCAGGGAAAGCTGGAAGAGAAATAGGTAGCAGCACAAGTAGCCGCAGGTTGAACTTTCTGTTTTCAAGTGCTAACATGAATCCGCACACAAGCGAGGGACAGCCACGCTTCCTCTTGCAGCCTGTGCCATGCGCATACCAGCTCCGTGCTCTGCGCCTTCATTGTGCCTGAGTGGAACCCGTGTCTACTTCTGGCACAGAGAGCACGGTGCCGGCAGAGAAATGCTCCAGGCTGCTGCCTCTGCCCAAACACGCCTGGGCTCTGCACTTTCTCTCTCAGCGCTAGGGAGCAGCACATTCGGTCTGCCTTGTAGCCTGAATCTGAACGGAAAGATTCTCAGCTAAGTCTCGGCACAGAGAACAGTTTTAGGTCAACGAGCTTACGCGGAGCTTACCCTCGACGTGTGGAAACCTGTATTTGCAGCACATCCGAGTGGTAGCCCTCTTTCCTCTCCAGCCTGCACAGCGCCGGCAGATCGCGGTGCTCTCTGCACCTGTCTTCCCACTTCCCAGTACCACCGCCAAGCTTACAGCCTTGCAGGGAGCCAAGACGCGGATAGGCGTCTCGCCCAGAAGAAGGTGCCAGGACGAAAAGATGGTCCTGCGTTCTCCTGCTCCTTGCCCGAATTGTGGTGCTGTGTTGAAAGTCTTGCCCAGCGAAAAGCTACTCCAGCAAGTGTTTCTCTCCAAACGCAGTTCGCTGAGCGAGAGCTACATGGACAGTTTGGACTCGGTGAAACAGCAAGAAAATGCTTGTCCGTCGAGCTGAAGGAAAATCCCTGCACAGCACACTGTGGCTGCGTGCAGTGTTCACGCTGAAGAGCGGCAAAGCTCCAAGCCATGGCTGGGCTTCACTTCTGTCCAGAGCACAGGAGGCGAAGAACGAAGCAGCTGGGCACCGGGCTCATGTACTCAGGGGAGCCAATTTCAAATGTGCAGCCAAGAGCTGCTTCACAAGCACATTCAGCTGAGAATGCTCTGGCTGCTTCAGAAAGGAAGGCGCAGCCCTTGCACTCCTGGACA
Source organism: Corvus hawaiiensis (assembly GCF_020740725.1). Lineage (NCBI taxonomy): Eukaryota > Metazoa > Chordata > Aves > Passeriformes > Corvidae > Corvus > Corvus hawaiiensis. The sequence goes on along the minus strand of NC_063227.1, from coordinate 12,856,966 downwards.
CAAGCTGGGCAGAAGCAGGTTCCTAAACCTTCAGTGCTGCAGAGTGCATGCACCTTGAGCACACGCAGAAGGACGCGTCCAGAAAGAAGGCGTTCTTCAAGTACCCCCCTCCTCCAGGCAGCCTTGAAACTGAGCACAACACACTGCGCCTCGGCAGCTTCCTTCTCACATAGACGGACCGTCCCCTTCTTCACTCTCGCAGCTCCCTTGCCCACTTGCAGCAGCTGCTGCCAAAGAAAAAGGCTCCGGAAGTCAAAGCCTCTGCTGGGCTGCACTTTCCCCTTGCCTCACGTCAAAGCACCAGAAACTCTCGGCTGCACTCTGTATTTCCAGTCTCCGCTGCATCTACCACTGTCATCGCTGCATCTCCAAGCATCAAGCTGGGCACAATTCTTTCCAGGGAAAGCTGGAAGAGAAATAGGTAGCAGCACAAGTAGCCGCAGGTTGAACTTTCTGTTTTCAAGTGCTAACGTGAATCCGCACACAAGCGAGGGACAGCCACGCTTCCTCTTGCAGCCCGTGCGATGTGCACAGCAGCTCCGTGCTCTGCCTTCATTCTTATGCTCTTCGGACCATGTCGTGCCTTCATTCTGCCGGAGTTGAACCATCGTCTACTTGGCGCACAGAGCACTCTGCCGGCAGCGAAGTGCTCCAGCCGACTGCTTCTGCCGAACCACGCCTGGAATATGCACTTTCCCTCGCAGCGACATACACCAGCATACTCGGTCTTTCTTCTCGTCCAAATGTAAAGGGAAAGAGCCTCAGCTATGTCTGGCACAGAGAACAGTTTTAGGTCAACGAGCTTACGCGGAGCTTACCCTCGACGTGTGGAAACCTGTATTTGCAGCACATCCTAGTGGTAGCCCTCTTTCCTCTCCAGCCTGCACAGCGCCGGCAGATCGCGGTGCTCTCTGCACCTGCCTTCTCACTTGCAAGTACCACCGCCAAGCTTACAGCCTGCAGGGAGCGAAGATGCGGATAGGCGTGTCGCACACAAGAACATGCCAGGACGAAAAGATGGTCTTCCTTTCTCCTGCTCCTTGCCCGAATTGTGGTGCTGTGCGGAAAGTCTTGCCCAGCGAAAAGCTACTCCAGCAAGTGTTTCTCTCCAAACGCAGTTCGCTGAGCGAGAGCTACACGGACAGTTTGGACTCGGTGAAACAGCAAGAAAATGCTTGTCCGTCGAGCTGAAGGAAAATCCCTGCACAGCACACTGTGGCTGCGTGCAGTGTTCACGCTGAAGAGCGGCAAAGCTCCAAGCCATGGCGGGGCTTCAGTTCTGTCCAGAGCACAGAAGGCGAAGAACGAAGCAGCTGGGCACCGGGCTCATGTACTCAGGGGAGCCAATTTCAAATGTGCAGCCAAGAGCTGCTTCACAAGCACATTCAGCTGAGAATGCTCTGGCTGCTTCAGAAAGGAAGGCGCAGCCCTTGCACTCCTGGACACAAGCTGGGCAGAAGCAGGTTCCTAAACCTTCAGTGCTGCAGAGTGCATGCACCTTGAGCACACGCAGAAGGACGCGTCCTGAAAGAAGGCGTTCTTCAAGTACCCCCCTCCTCCAGGCAGCCTTGAAACTGAGCACAACACACTGCGGCTCGGCAGCTTCCTTCTCACATAGACGGACTGTCCCCTTCTTCACTCTCGCACCTCCCTTGCCCACTTGCAGCAGCTGCTGCCAAAGAAAAAGGCTCCAGAAGTCAAAGCCTCTGCTGGGCTGCACTTTCCCCTTGCCTCACGTCAAAGCACCAGAAACTCTCGGCTGCACTCTGTATTTCCAGTCTCCGCTGCATCTACCACTGTCATCGCTGCATCTCCAAGCATCAAGCTGGGCACAATTCTTTCCAGGGAAAGCTGGAAGAGAAATAGGTAGCAGCACAAGTAGCCGCAGGTTGAACTTTCTGATTTCAAGTGCTAACGTGAATCCGCACACAAGCGAGAGGCAGCCACGCTTCCTCTTGCAGCCTGTGCCATGCGCATACCAGCTCCGTGCTCTGCGCCTTCATTCTTATGCTCTTCGGAGCAGGTCGTGCTTTCATTCTGCCGGAGTCGAACCATCGTCTACTTGGCGCACAGAGCACTCTGCCGGCAGCGAAGTGCTCCAGCCGACTGCTTCTGCCGAACCACGCCTGGAATATGCACTTTCCCTCGCAGCGACATACACCACCATACTCGGTCTTTCTTCTCGTCCAAATGTAAAGGGAAAGAGCCTCAGCTATGTCTGGCACAGAGAACAGTTTTAGGCCAACGAGCTTACCCGGAGCTTACCCTCGACGTGTGGAAACCTGTATTTGCAGCACATCCTAGTGGTAGTCCTCTTTCCTTTCCAGCCTGCACAGCGCTCAGTGCACAGATCGCGGTGCTCTCTGCACCTGCTTTCCCTCTTCCCAGTACCACCGCCAAGCTTACAGCCTTGCAGGGAGCGAAGTGGCGGATAGGCGTCTCGCCCAGAAGAAGGTGCCAGGACGAAAAGATGGTCCTGCGTTCTCCTGCTCCTTGCCCGAACTGTGTTGAAAGTCTTGCCCAGCGAAAAGCTACTCCAGCAAGTGTTTCTCTCCAAACGCAGTTCGCTGAGCGAGAGCTACACGGACAGTTTGGACTCGGTGAAACAGCAAGAAAATGCTTGTCCGTCGAGCTGAAGGAAAATCCCTGCACAGCACACTGTGGCTGCGTGCAGTGTTCACGCTGAAGAGCGGCAAAGCTCCAAGCCATGGCTGGGCTTCACTTCTGTCCAGAGCACAGGAGGCGAAGAACGAAGCAGCTGGGCACCGGGCTCATGTACTCAGGGGAGCCAATTTCAAATGTGCAGCCAAGAGCTGCTTCACAAGCACATTCAGCTGAGAATGCTCTGGCTGCTTCAGAAAGGAAGGCGCAGCCCTTGCACTCCTGGACGCAACCACGCCAGAAGCAGGTTCCTAAACCTTCCGTGCTACAGAGTGCATGCACCTTGAGCACACGCAGAAGGACGCGTCCAGAAAGAAGGCGTTCTTCAAGTACCCCCCTCCTCCAGGCAGCCTTGAAACTGAGCACAACACACTGCGGCTCGGCAGCTTCCTTCTCACATAGACGGACCGTCCCCTTCTTCACTCTCGCAGCTCCCTTGCCCACTTGCAGCAGCTGCTGCCAAAGAAAAAGGCTCCAGAAGTCAAAGCCTCTGCTGGGCTGCACTTTCCCCTTGCCTCACGTCAAAGCACCAGAAACTCTCGGCTGCACTCTGTATTTCCAGTCTCCCTGCATCTACCACTGTCATCTCTGCATCTCCAAGCATCAAGCTGGGCACAATTCTTTCCAGGGAAAGCTGGAAGAGAAATAGGTAGCAGCACAAGTAGCCGCAGGTTGAACTTTCTGTTTTCAAGTGCTAACGTGAATCCGCACACAAGCGAGGGACAGCCACGCTTCCTCTTGCAGCCCGTGCGATGTGCACAGCAGCTCCGTGCTCTGCCTTCATTCTTATGCTCTTCGGAGCAGGTCGTGCTTTCATTCTGCCGGAGTCGAACCATCGTCTACTTGGCGCACAGAGCACTCTGCCGGCAGCGAAGTGCTCCAGCCGACTGCTTCTGCCGAACCACGCCTGGAATATGCACTTTCCCTCGCAGCGACATACACCACCATACTCGGTCTTTCTTCTCGTCCAAATGTAAAGGGAAAGAGCCTCAGCTATGTCTGGCACAGAGAACAGTTTTAGGCCAACGAGCTTACCCGGAGCTTACCCTCGACGTGTGGAAACCTGTATTTGCAGCACATCCTAGTGGTAGTCCTCTTTCCTTTCCAGCCTGCACAGCGCTCAGTGCACAGATCGCGGTGCTCTCTGCACCTGCTTTCCCTCTTCCCAGTACCACCGCCAAGCTTACAGCCTTGCAGGGAGCGAAGTGGCGGATAGGCGTCTCGCCCAGAAGAAGGTGCCAGGACGAAAAGATGGTCCTGCGTTCTCCTGCTCCTTGCCCGAACTGTGTTGAAAGTCTTGCCCAGCGAAAAGCTACTCCAGCAAGTGTTTCTCTCCAAACGCAGTTCGCTGAGCGAGAGCTACACGGACAGTTTGGACTCGGTGAAACAGCAAGAAAATGCTTGTCCGTCGAGCTGAAGGAAAATCCCTGCACAGCACACTGTGGCTGCGTGCAGTGTTCACGCTGAAGAGCGGCAAAGCTCCAAGCCATGGCTGGGCTTCACTTCTGTCCAGAGCACAGGAGGCGAAGAACGAAGCAGCTGGGCACCGGGCTCATGTACTCAGGGGAGCCAATTTCAAATGTGCAGCCAAGAGCTGCTTCACAAGCACATTCAGCTGAGAATGCTCTGGCTGCTTCAGAAAGGAAGGCGCAGCCCTTGCACTCCTGGACACAACCACGCCAGAAGCAGGTTCCTAAACCTTCCGTGCTACAGAGTGCATGCACCTTGAGCACACGCAGAAGGACGCGTCCAGAAAGAAGGCGTTCTTCAAGTACCCCCCTCCTCCAGGCAGCCTTGAAACTGAGCACAACACACTGCGGCTCGGCAGCTTCCTTCTCACATAGACGGACCGTCCCCTTCTTCACTCTCGCAGCTCCCTTGCCCACTTGCAGCAGCTGCTGCCAAAGAAAAAGGCTCCAGAAGTCAAAGCCTCTGCTGGGCTGCACTTTCCCCTTGCCTCACGTCAAAGCACCAGAAACTCTCGGCTGCACTCTGTATTTCCAGTCTCCGCTGCATCTACCACTGTCATCTCTGCATCTCCAAGCATCAAGCTGGGCACAATTCTTTCCAGGGAAAGCTGGAAGAGAAATAGGTAGCAGCACAAGTAGCCGCAGGTTGAACTTTCTGTTTTCAAGTGCTAACATGAATCCGCACACAAGCGAGGGACAGCCACGCTTCCTCTTGCAGCCTGTGCCATGCGCATACCAGCTCCGTGCTCTGCGCCTTCATTGTGCCTGAGTGGAACCCGTGTCTACTTCTGGCACAGAGAGCACGGTGCCGGCAGAGAAATGCTCCAGGCTGCTGCCTCTGCCCAAACACGCCTGGGCTCTGCACTTTCTCTCTCAGCGCTAGGGAGCAGCACATTCGGTCTGCCTTGTAGCCTGAATCTGAACGGAAAGATTCTCAGCTAAGTCTCGGCACAGAGAACAGTTTTAGGTCAACGAGCTTACGCGGAGCTTACCCTCGACGTGTGGAAACCTGTATTTGCAGCACATCCGAGTGGTAGCCCTCTTTCCTCTCCAGCCTGCACAGCGCCGGCAGATCGCGGTGCTCTCTGCACCTGTCTTCCCACTTCCCAGTACCACCGCCAAGCTTACAGCCTTGCAGGGAGCCAAGACGCGGATAGGCGTCTCGCCCAGAAGAAGGTGCCAGGACGAAAAGATGGTCCTCCTTTCTCCTGCTCCTTGCCCGAATTGTGGTGCTGTGTTGAAAGTCTTGCCCAGCGAAAAGCTACTCCAGCAAGTGTTTCTCTCCAAACGCAGTTCGCTGAGCGAGAGCTACACGGACAGTTTGGACTCGGTGAAACAGCAAGAAAATGCTTGTCCGTCGAGCTGAAGGAAAATCCCTGCACAGCACACTGTGGCTGCGTGCAGTGTTCACGCTGAAGAGCGGCAAAGCTCCAAGCCATGGCTGGGCTTCACTTCTGTCCAGAGCACAGGAGGCGAAGAACGAAGCAGCTGGGCACCGGGCTCATGTACTCAGGGGAGCCAATTTCAAATGTGCAGCCAAGAGCTGCTTCACAAGCACATTCAGCTGAGAATGCTCTGGCTGCTTCAGAAAGGAAGGCGCAGCCCTTGCACTCCTGGACACAAGCTGGGCAGAAGCAGGTTCCTAAACCTTCAGTGCTGCAGAGTGCATGCACCTTGAGCACACGCAGAAGGACGCGTCCTGAAAGAAGGCGTTCTTCAAGTACCCCCCTCCTCCAGGCAGCCTTGAAACTGAGCACAACACACTGCGGCTCGGCAGCTTCCTTCTCACATAGACGGACCGTCCCCTTCTTCACTCTCGCAGCTCCCTTGCCCACTTGCAGCAGCTGCTGCCAAAGAAAAAGGCTCCGGAAGTCAAAGCCTCTGCTGGGCTGCACTTTCCCCTTGCCTCACGTCAAAGCACCAGAAACTCTCGGCTGCACTCTGTATTTCCAGTCTCCGCTGCATCTACCACTGTCATCTCTGCATCTCCAAGCATCAAGCTGGGCACAATTCTTTCCAGGGAAAGCTGGAAGAGAAATAGGTAGCAGCACAAGTAGCCGCAGGTTGAACTTTCTGTTTTCAAGTGCTAACGTGAATCCGCACACAAGCGAGGGACAGCCACGCTTCCTCTTGCAGCCCGTGCGATGTGCACAGCAGCTCCGTGCTCTGCCTTCATTCTTATGCTCTTCGGACCATGTCGTGCCTTCATTCTGCCGGAGTTGAACCATCGTCTATTTGGCGCACAGAGCACTCTGCCGGCAGCGAAGTGCTCCAGCCGACTGCTTCTGCTGAACCACGCCTGGAATATGCACTTTCCCTCGCAGCGACATACACCAGCATACTCGGTCTTTCTTCTCGTCCAAATGTAAAGGGAAAGAGCCTCAGCTATGTCTGGCACAGAGAACAGTTTTAGGCCAACGAGCTTACCCGGAGCTTACCCTCGACGTGTGGAAACCTGTATTTGCAGCACATCCTAGTGGTAGTCCTCTTTCCTTTCCAGCCTGCACAGCGCTCAGTGCACAGATCGCGGTGCTCTCTGCACCTGCTTTCCCTCTTCCCAGTACCACCGCCAAGCTTACAGCCTTGCAGGGAGCGAAGTGGCGGATAGGCGTCTCGCCCAGAAGAAGGTGCCAGGACGAAAAGATGGTCCTGCGTTCTCCTGCTCCTTGCCCGAACTGTGTTGAAAGTCTTGCCCAGCGAAAAGCTACTCCAGCAAGTGTTTCTCTCCAAACGCAGTTCGCTGAGCGAGAGCTACACGGACAGTTTGGACTCGGTGAAACAGCAAGAAAATGCTTGTCCGTCGAGCTGAAGGAAAATCCCTGCACAGCACACTGTGGCTGCGTGCAGTGTTCACGCTGAAGAGCGGCAAAGCTCCAAGCCATGGCTGGGCTTCACTTCTGTCCAGAGCACAGGAGGCGAAGAACGAAGCAGCTGGGCACCGGGCTCATGTACTCAGGGGAGCCAATTTCAAATGTGCAGCCAAGAGCTGCTTCACAAGCACATTCAGCTGAGAATGCTCTGGCTGCTTCAGAAAGGAAGGCGCAGCCCTTGCACTCCTGGACACAACCACGCCAGAAGCAGGTTCCTAAACCTTCCGTGCTACAGAGTGCATGCACCTTGAGCACACGCAGAAGGACGCGTCCAGAAAGAAGGCGTTCTTCAAGTACCCCCCTCCTCCAGGCAGCCTTGAAACTGAGCACAACACACTGCGGCTCGGCAGCTTCCTTCTCACATAGACGGACCGTCCCCTTCTTCACTCTCGCAGCTCCCTTGCCCACTTGCAGCAGCTGCTGCCAAAGAAAAAGGCTCCAGAAGTCAAAGCCTCTGCTGGGCTGCACTTTCCCCTTGCCTCACGTCAAAGCACCAGAAACTCTCGGCTGCACTCTGTATTTCCAGTCTCCCTGCATCTACCACTGTCATCTCTGCATCTCCAAGCATCAAGCTGGGCACAATTCTTTCCAGGGAAAGCTGGAAGAGAAATAGGTAGCAGCACAAGTAGCCGCAGGTTGAACTTTCTGTTTTCAAGTGCTAACATGAATCCGCACACAAGCGAGGGACAGCCACGCTTCCTCTTGCAGCCTGTGCCATGCGCATACCAGCTCCGTGCTCTGCGCCTTCATTGTGCCTGAGTGGAACCCGTGTCTACTTCTGGCACAGAGAGCACGGTGCCGGCAGAGAAATGCTCCAGGCTGCTGCCTCTGCCCAAACACGCCTGGGCTCTGCACTTTCTCTCTCAGCGCTAGGGAGCAGCACATTCGGTCTGCCTTGTAGCCTGAATCTGAACGGAAAGATTCTCAGCTAAGTCTCGGCACAGAGAACAGTTTTAGGTCAACGAGCTTACGCGGAGCTTACCCTCGACGTGTGGAAACCTGTATTTGCAGCACATCCGAGTGGTAGCCCTCTTTCCTCTCCAGCCTGCACAGCGCCGGCAGATCGCGGTGCTCTCTGCACCTGTCTTCCCACTTCCCAGTACCACCGCCAAGCTTACAGCCTTGCAGGGAGCCAAGACGCGGATAGGCGTCTCGCCCAGAAGAAGGTGCCAGGACGAAAAGATGGTCCTCCTTTCTCCTGCTCCTTGCCCGAATTGTGGTGCTGTGTTGAAAGTCTTGCCCAGCGAAAAGCTACTCCAGCAAGTGTTTCTCTCCAAACGCAGTTCGCTGAGCGAGAGCTACACGGACAGTTTGGACTCGGTGAAACAGCAAGAAAATGCTTGTCCGTCGAGCTGAAGGAAAATCCCTGCACAGCACACTGTGGCTGCGTGCAGTGTTCACGCTGAAGAGCGGCAAAGCTCCAAGCCATGGCTGGGCTTCACTTCTGTCCAGAGCACAGGAGGCGAAGAACGAAGCAGCTGGGCACCGGGCTCATGTACTCAGGGGAGCCAATTTCAAATGTGCAGCCAAGAGCTGCTTCACAAGCACATTCAGCTGAGAATGCTCTGGCTGCTTCAGAAAGGAAGGCGCAGCCCTTGCACTCCTGGACACAAGCTGGGCAGAAGCAGGTTCCTAAACCTTCCGTGCTGCAGAGTGCATGCACCTTGAGCACACGCAGAAGGACGCGTCCTGAAAGAAGGCGTTCTTCAAGTACCCCCCTCCTCCAGGCAGCCTTGAAACTGAGCACAACACACTGCGCCTCGGCAGCTTCCTTCTCACATAGACGGACCGTCCCCTTCTTCACTCTCGCAGCTCCCTTGCCCACTTGCAGCAGCTGCTGCCAAAGAAAAAGGCTCCGGAAGTCAAAGCCTCTGCTGGGCTGCACTTTCCCCTTGCCTCACGTCAAAGCACCAGAAACTCTCGGCTGCACTCTGTATTTCCAGTCTCCGCTGCATCTACCACTGTCATCGCTGCATCTCCAAGCATCAAGCTGGGCACAATTCTTTCCAGGGAAAGCTGGAAGAGAAATAGGTAGCAGCACAAGTAGCCGCAGGTTGAACTTTCTGTTTTCAAGTGCTAACGTGAATCCGCACACAAGCGAGGGACAGCCACGCTTCCTCTTGCAGCCCGTGCGATGTGCACAGCAGCTCCGTGCTCTGCCTTCATTCTTATGCTCTTCGGACCATGTCGTGCCTTCATTCTGCCGGAGTTGAACCATCGTCTACTTGGCGCACAGAGCACTCTGCCGGCAGCGAAGTGCTCCAGCCGACTGCTTCTGCTGAACCACGCCTGGAATATGCACTTTCCCTCGCAGCGACATACACCAGCATACTCGGTCTTTCTTCTCGTCCAAATGTAAAGGGAAAGAGCCTCAGCTATGTCTGGCACAGAGAACAGTTTTAGGTCAACGAGCTTACGCGGAGCTTACCCTCGACGCGTGGAAACCTGTATTTGCAGCACATCCTAGTGGTAGCCCTCTTTCCTCTCCAGCCTGCACAGCGCCGGCAGATCGCGGTGCTCTCTGCACCTGCCTTCTCACTTGCAAGTACCACCGCCAAGCTTACAGCCTGCAGGGAGCGAAGATGCGGATAGGCGTGTCGCACACAAGAACATGCCAGGACGAAAAGATGGTCTTCCTTTCTCCTGCTCCTTGCCCGAATTGTGGTGCTGTGCGGAAAGTCTTGCCCAGCGAAAAGCTACTCCAGCAAGTGTTTCTCTCCTGACGCATTTCGCTGAGCGAGAGCTACACGGACAGTTTGGACTCGGTGAAACAGCAAGAAAATGCTTGTCCGTCGAGCTGAAGGAAAATCCCTGCACAGCACACTGTGGCTGCGTGCAGTGTTCACGCTGAAGAGCGGCAAAGCTCCAAGCCATGGCTGGGCTTCACTTCTGTCCAGAGCACAGGAGGCGAAGAACGAAGCAGCTGGGCACCGGGCTCATGTACTCAGGGGAGCCAATTTCAAATGTGCAGCCAAGAGCTGCTTCACAAGCACATTCAGCTGAGAATGCTCTGGCTGCTTCAGAAAGGAAGGCGCAGCCCTTGCACTCCTGGACGCAACCACGCCAGAAGCAGGTTCCTAAACCTTCCGTGCTACAGAGTGCATGCACCTTGAGCACACGCAGAAGGACGCGTCCAGAAAGAAGGCGTTCTTCAAGTACCCCCCTCCTCCAGGCAGCCTTGAAACTGAGCACAACACACTGCGGCTCGGCAGCTTCCTTCTCACATAGACGGACCGTCCCCTTCTTCACTCTCGCAGCTCCCTTGCCCACTTGCAGCAGCTGCTGCCAAAGAAAAAGGCTCCAGAAGTCAAAGCCTCTGCTGGGCTGCACTTTCCCCTTGCCTCACGTCAAAGCACCAGAAACTCTCGGCTGCACTCTGTATTTCCAGTCTCCCTGCATCTACCACTGTCATCTCTGCATCTCCAAGCATCAAGCTGGGCACAATTCTTTCCAGGGAAAGCTGGAAGAGAAATAGGTAGCAGCACAAGTAGCCGCAGGTTGAACTTTCTGTTTTCAAGTGCTAACATGAATCCGCACACAAGCGAGGGACAGCCACGCTTCCTCTTGCAGCCTGTGCCATGCGCATACCAGCTCCGTGCTCTGCGCCTTCATTGTGCCTGAGTGGAACCCGTGTCTACTTCTGGCACAGAGAGCACGGTGCCGGCAGAGAAATGCTCCAGGCTGCTGCCTCTGCCCAAACACGCCTGGGCTCTGCACTTTCTCTCTCAGCGCTAGGGAGCAGCACATTCGGTCTGCCTTGTAGCCTGAATCTGAACGGAAAGATTCTCAGCTAAGTCTCGGCACAGAGAACAGTTTTAGGTCAACGAGCTTACGCGGAGCTTACCCTCGACGTGTGGAAACCTGTATTTGCAGCACATCCGAGTGGTAGCCCTCTTTCCTCTCCAGCCTGCACAGCGCCGGCAGATCGCGGTGCTCTCTGCACCTGTCTTCCCACTTCCCAGTACCACCGCCAAGCTTACAGCCTTGCAGGGAGCCAAGACGCGGATAGGCGTCTCGCCCAGAAGAAGGTGCCAGGACGAAAAGATGGTCCTCCTTTCTCCTGCTCCTTGCCCGAATTGTGGTCCTGTGCGGAAAGTCTTGCCCAGCGAAAAGCTACTCCAGCAAGTGTTTCTCTCCAAACGCAGTTCGCTGAGCGAGAGCTACACGGACAGTTTGGACTCGGTGAAACAGCAAGAAAATGCTTGTCCGTCGAGCTGAAGGAAAATCCCTGCACAGCACACTGTGGCTGCGTGCAGTGTTCACGCTGAAGAGCGGCAAAGCTCCAAGCCATGGCTGGGCTTCACTTCTGTCCAGAGCACAGGAGGCGAAGAACGAAGCAGCTGGGCACCGGGCTCATGTACTCAGGGGAGCCAATTTCAAATGTGCAGCCAAGAGCTGCTTCACAAGCACATTCAGCTGAGAATGCTCTGGCTGCTTCAGAAAGGAAGGCGCAGCCCTTGCACTCCTGGACACAAGCTGGGCAGAAGCAGGTTCCTAAACCTTCAGTGCTGCAGAGTGCATGCACCTTGAGCACACGCAGAAGGACGCGTCCTGAAAGAAGGCGTTCTTCAAGTACCCCCCTCCTCCAGGCAGCCTTGAAACTGAGCACAACACACTGCGGCTCGGCAGCTTCCTTCTCACATAGACGGACCGTCCCCTTCTTCACTCTCGCAGCTCCCTTGCCCACTTGCAGCAGCTGCTGCCAAAGAAAAAGGCTCCGGAAGTCAAAGCCTCTGCTGGGCTGCACTTTCCCCTTGCCTCACGTCAAAGCACCAGAAACTCTCGGCTGCACTCTGTATTTCCAGTCTCCGCTGCATCTACCACTGTCATCTCTGCATCTCCAAGCATCAAGCTGGGCACAATTCTTTCCAGGGAAAGCTGGAAGAGAAATAGGTAGCAGCACAAGTAGCCGCAGGTTGAACTTTCTGTTTTCAAGTGCTAACGTGAATCCGCACACAAGCGAGGGACAGCCACGCTTCCTCTTGCAGCCCGTGCGATGTGCACAGCAGCTCCGTGCTCTGCCTTCATTCTTATGCTCTTCGGACCATGTCGTGCCTTCATTCTGCCGGAGTTGAACCATCGTCTATTTGGCGCACAGAGCACTCTGCCGGCAGCGAAGTGCTCCAGCCGACTGCTTCTGCTGAACCACGCCTGGAATATGCACTTTCCCTCGCAGCGACATACACCAGCATACTCGGTCTTTCTTCTCGTCCAAATGTAAAGGGAAAGAGCCTCAGCTATGTCTGGCACAGAGAACAGTTTTAGGCCAACGAGCTTACCCGGAGCTTACCCTCGACGTGTGGAAACCTGTATTTGCAGCACATCCTAGTGGTAGTCCTCTTTCCTTTCCAGCCTGCACAGCGCTCAGTGCACAGATCGCGGTGCTCTCTGCACCTGCTTTCCCTCTTCCCAGTACCACCGCCAAGCTTACAGCCTTGCAGGGAGCGAAGTGGCGGATAGGCGTCTCGCCCAGAAGAAGGTGCCAGGACGAAAAGATGGTCCTGCGTTCTCCTGCTCCTTGCCCGAACTGTGTTGAAAGTCTTGCCCAGCGAAAAGCTACTCCAGCAAGTGTTTCTCTCCAAACGCAGTTCGCTGAGCGAGAGCTACACGGACAGTTTGGACTCGGTGAAACAGCAAGAAAATGCTTGTCCGTCGAGCTGAAGGAAAATCCCTGCACAGCACACTGTGGCTGCGTGCAGTGTTCACGCTGAAGAGCGGCAAAGCTCCAAGCCATGGCTGGGCTTCACTTCTGTCCAGAGCACAGGAGGCGAAGAACGAAGCAGCTGGGCACCGGGCTCATGTACTCAGGGGAGCCAATTTCAAATGTGCAGCCAAGAGCTGCTTCACAAGCACATTCAGCTGAGAATGCTCTGGCTGCTTCAGAAAGGAAGGCGCAGCCCTTGCACTCCTGGACACAACCACGCCAGAAGCAGGTTCCTAAACCTTCCGTGCTACAGAGTGCATGCACCTTGAGCACACGCAGAAGGACGCGTCCAGAAAGAAGGCGTTCTTCAAGTACCCCCCTCCTCCAGGCAGCCTTGAAACTGAGCACAACACACTGCGGCTCGGCAGCTTCCTTCTCACATAGACGGACCGTCCCCTTCTTCACTCTCGCAGCTCCCTTGCCCACTTGCAGCAGCTGCTGCCAAAGAAAAAGGCTCCAGAAGTCAAAGCCTCTGCTGGGCTGCACTTTCCCCTTGCCTCACGTCAAAGCACCAGAAACTCTCGGCTGCACTCTGTATTTCCAGTCTCCCTGCATCTACCACTGTCATCTCTGCATCTCCAAGCATCAAGCTGGGCACAATTCTTTCCAGGGAAAGCTGGAAGAGAAATAGGTAGCAGCACAAGTAGCCGCAGGTTGAACTTTCTGTTTTCAAGTGCTAACATGAATCCGCACACAAGCGAGGGACAGCCACGCTTCCTCTTGCAGCCTGTGCCATGCGCATACCAGCTCCGTGCTCTGCGCCTTCATTGTGCCTGAGTGGAACCCGTGTCTACTTCTGGCACAGAGAGCACGGTGCCGGCAGAGAAATGCTCCAGGCTGCTGCCTCTGCCCAAACACGCCTGGGCTCTGCACTTTCTCTCTCAGCGCTAGGGAGCAGCACATTCGGTCTGCCTTGTAGCCTGAATCTGAACGGAAAGATTCTCAGCTAAGTCTCGGCACAGAGAACAGTTTTAGGTCAACGAGCTTACGCGGAGCTTACCCTCGACGTGTGGAAACCTGTATTTGCAGCACATCCGAGTGGTAGCCCTCTTTCCTCTCCAGCCTGCACAGCGCCGGCAGATCGCGGTGCTCTCTGCACCTGTCTTCCCACTTCCCAGTACCACCGCCAAGCTTACAGCCTTGCAGGGAGCCAAGACGCGGATAGGCGTCTCGCCCAGAAGAAGGTGCCAGGACGAAAAGATGGTCCTCCTTTCTCCTGCTCCTTGCCCGAATTGTGGTGCTGTGTTGAAAGTCTTGCCCAGCGAAAAGCTACTCCAGCAAGTGTTTCTCTCCAAACGCAGTTCGCTGAGCGAGAGCTACACGGACAGTTTGGACTCGGTGAAACAGCAAGAAAATGCTTGTCCGTCGAGCTGAAGGAAAATCCCTGCACAGCACACTGTGGCTGCGTGCAGTGTTCACGCTGAAGAGCGGCAAAGCTCCAAGCCATGGCTGGGCTTCACTTCTGTCCAGAGCACAGGAGGCGAAGAACGAAGCAGCTGGGCACCGGGCTCATGTACTCAGGGGAGCCAATTTCAAATGTGCAGCCAAGAGCTGCTTCACAAGCACATTCAGCTGAGAATGCTCTGGCTGCTTCAGAAAGGAAGGCGCAGCCCTTGCACTCCTGGACACAAGCTGGGCAGAAGCAGGTTCCTAAACCTTCCGTGCTGCAGAGTGCATGCACCTTGAGCACACGCAGAAGGACGCGTCCTGAAAGAAGGCGTTCTTCAAGTACCCCCCTCCTCCAGGCAGCCTTGAAACTGAGCACAACACACTGCGCCTCGGCAGCTTCCTTCTCACATAGACGGACCGTCCCCTTCTTCACTCTCGCAGCTCCCTTGCCCACTTGCAGCAGCTGCTGCCAAAGAAAAAGGCTCCGGAAGTCAAAGCCTCTGCTGGGCTGCACTTTCCCCTTGCCTCACGTCAAAGCACCAGAAACTCTCGGCTGCACTCTGTATTTCCAGTCTCCGCTGCATCTACCACTGTCATCGCTGCATCTCCAAGCATCAAGCTGGGCACAATTCTTTCCAGGGAAAGCTGGAAGAGAAATAGGTAGCAGCACAAGTAGCCGCAGGTTGAACTTTCTGTTTTCAAGTGCTAACGTGAATCCGCACACAAGCGAGGGACAGCCACGCTTCCTCTTGCAGCCCGTGCGATGTGCACAGCAGCTCCGTGCTCTGCCTTCATTCTTATGCTCTTCGGACCATGTCGTGCCTTCATTCTGCCGGAGTTGAACCATCGTCTACTTGGCGCACAGAGCACTCTGCCGGCAGCGAAGTGCTCCAGCCGACTGCTTCTGCTGAACCACGCCTGGAATATGCACTTTCCCTCGCAGCGACATACACCAGCATACTCGGTCTTTCTTCTCGTCCAAATGTAAAGGGAAAGAGCCTCAGCTATGTCTGGCACAGAGAACAGTTTTAGGTCAACGAGCTTACGCGGAGCTTACCCTCGACGCGTGGAAACCTGTATTTGCAGCACATCCTAGTGGTAGCCCTCTTTCCTCTCCAGCCTGCACAGCGCCGGCAGATCGCGGTGCTCTCTGCACCTGCCTTCTCACTTGCAAGTACCACCGCCAAGCTTACAGCCTGCAGGGAGCGAAGATGCGGATAGGCGTGTCGCACACAAGAACATGCCAGGACGAAAAGATGGTCTTCCTTTCTCCTGCTCCTTGCCCGAATTGTGGTGCTGTGCGGAAAGTCTTGCCCAGCGAAAAGCTACTCCAGCAAGTGTTTCTCTCCTGACGCATTTCGCTGAGCGAGAGCTACACGGACAGTTTGGACTCGGTGAAACAGCAAGAAAATGCTTGTCCGTCGAGCTGAAGGAAAATCCCTGCACAGCACACTGTGGCTGCGTGCAGTGTTCACGCTGAAGAGCGGCAAAGCTCCAAGCCATGGCTGGGCTTCACTTCTGTCCAGAGCACAGGAGGCGAAGAACGAAGCAGCTGGGCACCGGGCTCATGTACTCAGGGGAGCCAATTTCAAATGTGCAGCCAAGAGCTGCTTCACAAGCACATTCAGCTGAGAATGCTCTGGCTGCTTCAGAAAGGAAGGCGCAGCCCTTGCACTCCTGGACACAACCACGCCAGAAGCAGGTTCCTAAACCTTCCGTGCTACAGAGTGCATGCACCTTGAGCACACGCAGAAGGACGCGTCCAGAAAGAAGGCGTTCTTCAAGTACCCCCCTCCTCCAGGCAGCCTTGAAACTGAGCACAACACACTGCGCCTCGGCAGCTTCCTTCTCACATAGACGGACCGTCCCCTTCTTCACTCTCGCACCTCCCTTGCCCACTTGCAGCAGCTGCTGCCAAAGAAAAAGGCTCCAGAAGTCAAAGCCTCTGCTGGGCTGCACTTTCCCCTTGCCTCACGTCAAAGCACCAGAAACTCTCGGCTGCACTCTGTATTTCCAGTCTCCGCTGCATCTACCACTGTCATCGCTGCATCTCCAAGCATCAAGCTGGGCACAATTCTTTCCAGGGAAAGCTGGAAGAGAAATAGGTAGCAGCACAAGTAGCCGCAGGTTGAACTTTCTGATTTCAAGTGCTAACGTGAATCCGCACACAAGCGAGAGGCAGCCACGCTTCCTCTTGCAGCCTGTGCCATGCGCATACCAGCTCCGTGCTCTGCGCCTTCATTCTTATGCTCTTCGGAGCAGGTCGTGCTTTCATTCTGCCGGAGTCGAACCATCGTCTACTTGGCGCACAGAGCACTCTGCCGGCAGCGAAGTGCTCCAGCCGACTGCTTCTGCCGAACCACGCCTGGAATATGCACTTTCCCTCGCAGCGACATACACCACCATACTCGGTCTTTCTTCTCGTCCAAATGTAAAGGGAAAGAGCCTCAGCTATGTCTGGCACAGAGCACAGTTTTAGGCCAACGAGCTTACCCGGAGCTTACCCTCGACGTGTGGAAACCTGTATTTGCAGCACATCCTAGTGGTAGTCCTCTTTCCTTTCCAGCCTGCACAGCGCTCAGTGCACAGATCGCGGTGCTCTCTGCACCTGCTTTCCCTCTTCCCAGTACCACCGCCAAGCTTACAGCCTTGCAGGGAGCGAAGTGGCGGATAGGCGTCTCGCCCAGAAGAAGGTGCCAGGACGAAAAGATGGTCCTGCGTTCTCCTGCTCCTTGCCCGAACTGTGTTGAAAGTCTTGCCCAGCGAAAAGCTACTCCAGCAAGTGTTTCTCTCCAAACGCAGTTCGCTGAGCGAGAGCTACACGGACAGTTTGGACTCGGTGAAACAGCAAGAAAATGCTTGTCCGTCGAGCTGAAGGAAAATCCCTGCACAGCACACTGTGGCTGCGTGCAGTGTTCACGCTGAAGAGCGGCAAAGCTCCAAGCCATGGCTGGGCTTCACTTCTGTCCAGAGCACAGGAGGCGAAGAACGAAGCAGCTGGGCACCGGGCTCATGTACTCAGGGGAGCCAATTTCAAATGTGCAGCCAAGAGCTGCTTCACAAGCACATTCAGCTGAGAATGCTCTGGCTGCTTCAGAAAGGAAGGCGCAGCCCTTGCACTCCTGGACACAAGCTGGGCAGAAGCAGGTTCCTAAACCTTCAGTGCTGCAGAGTGCATGCACCTTGAGCACACGCAGAAGGACGCGTCCTGAAAGAAGGCGTTCTTCAAGTACCCCCCTCCTCCAGGCAGCCTTGAAACTGAGCACAACACACTGCGGCTCGGCAGCTTCCTTCTCACATAGACGGACCGTCCCCTTCTTCACTCTCGCAGCTCCCTTGCCCACTTGCAGCAGCTGCTGCCAAAGAAAAAGGCTCCGGAAGTCAAAGCCTCTGCTGGGCTGCACTTTCCCCTTGCCTCACGTCAAAGCACCAGAAACTCTCGGCTGCACTCTGTATTTCCAGTCTCCGCTGCATCTACCACTGTCATCTCTGCATCTCCAAGCATCAAGCTGGGCACAATTCTTTCCAGGGAAAGCTGGAAGAGAAATAGGTAGCAGCACAAGTAGCCGCAGGTTGAACTTTCTGTTTTCAAGTGCTAACGTGAATCCGCACACAAGCGAGGGACAGCCACGCTTCCTCTTGCAGCCCGTGCGATGTGCACAGCAGCTCCGTGCTCTGCCTTCATTCTTATGCTCTTCGGACCATGTCGTGCCTTCATTCTGCCGGAGTTGAACCATCGTCTACTTGGCGCACAGAGCACTCTGCCGGCAGCGAAGTGCTCCAGCCGACTGCTTCTGCCGAACCACGCCTGGAATATGCACTTTCCCTCGCAGCGACATACACCAGCATACTCGGTCTTTCTTCTCGTCCAAATGTAAAGGGAAAGAGCCTCAGCTATGTCTGGCACAGAGAACAGTTTTAGGCCAACGAGCTTACCCGGAGCTTACCCTCGACGTGTGGAAACCTGTATTTGCAGCACATCCTAGTGGTAGTCCTCTTTCCTTTCCAGCCTGCACAGCGCTCAGTGCACAGATCGCGGTGCTCTCTGCACCTGCTTTCCCTCTTCCCAGTACCACCGCCAAGCTTACAGCCTTGCAGGGAGCGAAGTGGCGGATAGGCGTCTCGCCCAGAAGAAGGTGCCAGGACGAAAAGATGGTCCTGCGTTCTCCTGCTCCTTGCCCGAACTGTGTTGAAAGTCTTGCCCAGCGAAAAGCTACTCCAGCAAGTGTTTCTCTCCAAACGCAGTTCGCTGAGCGAGAGCTACACGGACAGTTTGGACTCGGTGAAACAGCAAGAAAATGCTTGTCCGTCGAGCTGAAGGAAAATCCCTGCACAGCACACTGTGGCTGCGTGCAGTGTTCACGCTGAAGAGCGGCAAAGCTCCAAGCCATGGCTGGGCTTCACTTCTGTCCAGAGCACAGGAGGCGAAGAACGAAGCAGCTGGGCACCGGGCTCATGTACTCAGGGGAGCCAATTTCAAATGTGCAGCCAAGAGCTGCTTCACAAGCACATTCAGCTGAGAATGCTCTGGCTGCTTCAGAAAGGAAGGCGCAGCCCTTGCACTCCTGGACACAACCACGCCAGAAGCAGGTTCCTAAACCTTCCGTGCTACAGAGTGCATGCACCTTGAGCACACGCAGAAGGACGCGTCCAGAAAGAAGGCGTTCTTCAAGTACCCCCCTCCTCCAGGCAGCCTTGAAACTGAGCACAACACACTGCGGCTCGGCAGCTTCCTTCTCACATAGACGGACCGTCCCCTTCTTCACTCTCGCAGCTCCCTTGCCCACTTGCAGCAGCTGCTGCCAAAGAAAAAGGCTCCAGAAGTCAAAGCCTCTGCTGGGCTGCACTTTCCCCTTGCCTCACGTCAAAGCACCAGAAACTCTCGGCTGCACTCTGTATTTCCAGTCTCCCTGCATCTACCACTGTCATCTCTGCATCTCCAAGCATCAAGCTGGGCACAATTCTTTCCAGGGAAAGCTGGAAGAGAAATAGGTAGCAGCACAAGTAGCCGCAGGTTGAACTTTCTGTTTTCAAGTGCTAACGTGAATCCGCACACAAGCGAGGGACAGCCACGCTTCCTCTTGCAGCCCGTGCGATGTGCACAGCAGCTCCGTGCTCTGCCTTCATTCTTATGCTCTTCGGAGCAGGTCGTGCTTTCATTCTGCCGGAGTCGAACCATCGTCTACTTGGCGCACAGAGCACTCTGCCGGCAGCGAAGTGCTCCAGCCGACTGCTTCTGCCGAACCACGCCTGGAATATGCACTTTCCCTCGCAGCGACATACACCAGCATACTCGGTCTTTCTTCTCGTCCAAATGTAAAGGGAAAGAGCCTCAGCTATGTCTGGCACAGAGAACAGTTTTAGGCCAACGAGCTTACCCGGAGCTTACCCTCGACGTGTGGAAACCTGTATTTGCAGCACATCCTAGTGGTAGTCCTCTTTCCTTTCCAGCCTGCACAGCGCTCAGTGCACAGATCGCGGTGCTCTCTGCACCTGCTTTCCCTCTTCCCAGTACCACCGCCAAGCTTACAGCCTTGCAGGGAGCGAAGTGGCGGATAGGCGTCTCGCCCAGAAGAAGGTGCCAGGACGAAAAGATGGTCCTGCGTTCTCCTGCTCCTTGCCCGAACTGTGTTGAAAGTCTTGCCCAGCGAAAAGCTACTCCAGCAAGTGTTTCTCTCCAAACGCAGTTCGCTGAGCGAGAGCTACACGGACAGTTTGGACTCGGTGAAACAGCAAGAAAATGCTTGTCCGTCGAGCTGAAGGAAAATCCCTGCACAGCACACTGTGGCTGCGTGCAGTGTTCACGCTGAAGAGCGGCAAAGCTCCAAGCCATGGCTGGGCTTCACTTCTGTCCAGAGCACAGGAGGCGAAGAACGAAGCAGCTGGGCACCGGGCTCATGTACTCAGGGGAGCCAATTTCAAATGTGCAGCCAAGAGCTGCTTCACAAGCACATTCAGCTGAGAATGCTCTGGCTGCTTCAGAAAGGAAGGCGCAGCCCTTGCACTCCTGGACGCAACCACGCCAGAAGCAGGTTCCTAAACCTTCCGTGCTACAGAGTGCATGCACCTTGAGCACACGCAGAAGGACGCGTCCAGAAAGAAGGCGTTCTTCAAGTACCCCCCTCCTCCAGGCAGCCTTGAAACTGAGCACAACACACTGCGGCTCGGCAGCTTCCTTCTCACATAGACGGACCGTCCCCTTCTTCACTCTCGCAGCTCCCTTGCCCACTTGCAGCAGCTGCTGCCAAAGAAAAAGGCTCCAGAAGTCAAAGCCTCTGCTGGGCTGCACTTTCCCCTTGCCTCACGTCAAAGCACCAGAAACTCTCGGCTGCACTCTGTATTTCCAGTCTCCCTGCATCTACCACTGTCATCTCTGCATCTCCAAGCATCAAGCTGGGCACAATTCTTTCCAGGGAAAGCTGGAAGAGAAATAGGTAGCAGCACAAGTAGCCGCAGGTTGAACTTTCTGTTTTCAAGTGCTAACATGAATCCGCACACAAGCGAGGGACAGCCACGCTTCCTCTTGCAGCCTGTGCCATGCGCATACCAGCTCCGTGCTCTGCGCCTTCATTGTGCCTGAGTGGAACCCGTGTCTACTTCTGGCACAGAGAGCACGGTGCCGGCAGAGAAATGCTCCAGGCTGCTGCCTCTGCCCAAACACGCCTGGGCTCTGCACTTTCTCTCTCAGCGCTAGGGAGCAGCACATTCGGTCTGCCTTGTAGCCTGAATCTGAACGGAAAGATTCTCAGCTAAGTCTCGGCACAGAGAACAGTTTTAGGTCAACGAGCTTACGCGGAGCTTACCCTCGACGTGTGGAAACCTGTATTTGCAGCACATCCGAGTGGTAGCCCTCTTTCCTCTCCAGCCTGCACAGCGCCGGCAGATCGCGGTGCTCTCTGCACCTGCCTTCCCACTTCCCAGTACCACCGCCAAGCTTACAGCCTTGCAGGGAGCCAAGACGCGGATAGGCGTCTCGCCCAGAAGAAGGTGCCAGGACGAAAAGATGGTCCTCCTTTCTCCTGCTCCTTGCCCGAATTGTGGTCCTGTGCGGAAAGTCTTGCCCAGCGAAAAGCTACTCCAGCAAGTGTTTCTCTCCAAACGCAGTTCGCTGAGCGAGAGCTACACGGACAGTTTGGACTCGGTGAAACAGCAAGAAAATGCTTGTCCGTCGAGCTGAAGGAAAATCCCTGCACAGCACACTGTGGCTGCGTGCAGTGTTCACGCTGAAGAGCGGCAAAGCTCCAAGCCATGGCTGGGCTTCACTTCTGTCCAGAGCACAGGAGGCGAAGAACGAAGCAGCTGGGCACCGGGCTCATGTACTCAGGGGAGCCAATTTCAAATGTGCAGCCAAGAGCTGCTTCACAAGCACATTCAGCTGAGAATGCTCTGGCTGCTTCAGAAAGGAAGGCGCAGCCCTTGCACTCCTGGACACAAGCTGGGCAGAAGCAGGTTCCTAAACCTTCAGTGCTGCAGAGTGCATGCACCTTGAGCACACGCAGAAGGACGCGTCCTGAAAGAAGGCGTTCTTCAAGTACCCCCCTCCTCCAGGCAGCCTTGAAACTGAGCACAACACACTGCGGCTCGGCAGCTTCCTTCTCACATAGACGGACCGTCCCCTTCTTCACTCTCGCAGCTCCCTTGCCCACTTGCAGCAGCTGCTGCCAAAGAAAAAGGCTCCGGAAGTCAAAGCCTCTGCTGGGCTGCACTTTCCCCTTGCCTCACGTCAAAGCACCAGAAACTCTCGGCTGCACTCTGTATTTCCAGTCTCCGCTGCATCTACCACTGTCATCTCTGCATCTCCAAGCATCAAGCTGGGCACAATTCTTTCCAGGGAAAGCTGGAAGAGAAATAGGTAGCAGCACAAGTAGCCGCAGGTTGAACTTTCTGTTTTCAAGTGCTAACGTGAATCCGCACACAAGCGAGGGACAGCCACGCTTCCTCTTGCAGCCCGTGCGATGTGCACAGCAGCTCCGTGCTCTGCCTTCATTCTTATGCTCTTCGGACCATGTCGTGCCTTCATTCTGCCGGAGTTGAACCATCGTCTATTTGGCGCACAGAGCACTCTGCCGGCAGCGAAGTGCTCCAGCCGACTGCTTCTGCTGAACCACGCCTGGAATATGCACTTTCCCTCGCAGCGACATACACCAGCATACTCGGTCTTTCTTCTCGTCCAAATGTAAAGGGAAAGAGCCTCAGCTATGTCTGGCACAGAGAACAGTTTTAGGCCAACGAGCTTACCCGGAGCTTACCCTCGACGTGTGGAAACCTGTATTTGCAGCACATCCTAGTGGTAGTCCTCTTTCCTTTCCAGCCTGCACAGCGCTCAGTGCACAGATCGCGGTGCTCTCTGCACCTGCTTTCCCTCTTCCCAGTACCACCGCCAAGCTTACAGCCTTGCAGGGAGCGAAGTGGCGGATAGGCGTCTCGCCCAGAAGAAGGTGCCAGGACGAAAAGATGGTCCTGCGTTCTCCTGCTCCTTGCCCGAACTGTGTTGAAAGTCTTGCCCAGCGAAAAGCTACTCCAGCAAGTGTTTCTCTCCAAACGCAGTTCGCTGAGCGAGAGCTACACGGACAGTTTGGACTCGGTGAAACAGCAAGAAAATGCTTGTCCGTCGAGCTGAAGGAAAATCCCTGCACAGCACACTGTGGCTGCGTGCAGTGTTCACGCTGAAGAGCGGCAAAGCTCCAAGCCATGGCTGGGCTTCACTTCTGTCCAGAGCACAGGAGGCGAAGAACGAAGCAGCTGGGCACCGGGCTCATGTACTCAGGGGAGCCAATTTCAAATGTGCAGCCAAGAGCTGCTTCACAAGCACATTCAGCTGAGAATGCTCTGGCTGCTTCAGAAAGGAAGGCGCAGCCCTTGCACTCCTGGACACAACCACGCCAGAAGCAGGTTCCTAAACCTTCCGTGCTACAGAGTGCATGCACCTTGAGCACACGCAGAAGGACGCGTCCAGAAAGAAGGCGTTCTTCAAGTACCCCCCTCCTCCAGGCAGCCTTGAAACTGAGCACAACACACTGCGGCTCGGCAGCTTCCTTCTCACATAGACGGACCGTCCCCTTCTTCACTCTCGCAGCTCCCTTGCCCACTTGCAGCAGCTGCTGCCAAAGAAAAAGGCTCCAGAAGTCAAAGCCTCTGCTGGGCTGCACTTTCCCCTTGCCTCACGTCAAAGCACCAGAAACTCTCGGCTGCACTCTGTATTTCCAGTCTCCCTGCATCTACCACTGTCATCTCTGCATCTCCAAGCATCAAGCTGGGCACAATTCTTTCCAGGGAAAGCTGGAAGAGAAATAGGTAGCAGCACAAGTAGCCGCAGGTTGAACTTTCTGTTTTCAAGTGCTAACGTGAATCCGCACACAAGCGAGGGACAGCCACGCTTCCTCTTGCAGCCCGTGCGATGTGCACAGCAGCTCCGTGCTCTGCCTTCATTCTTATGCTCTTCGGAGCAGGTCGTGCTTTCATTCTGCCGGAGTCGAACCATCGTCTACTTGGCGCACAGAGCACTCTGCCGGCAGCGAAGTGCTCCAGCCGACTGCTTCTGCCGAACCACGCCTGGAATATGCACTTTCCCTCGCAGCGACATACACCAGCATACTCGGTCTTTCTTCTCGTCCAAATGTAAAGGGAAAGAGCCTCAGCTATGTCTGGCACAGAGAACAGTTTTAGGCCAACGAGCTTACCCGGAGCTTACCCTCGACGTGTGGAAACCTGTATTTGCAGCACATCCTAGTGGTAGTCCTCTTTCCTTTCCAGCCTGCACAGCGCTCAGTGCACAGATCGCGGTGCTCTCTGCACCTGCTTTCCCTCTTCCCAGTACCACCGCCAAGCTTACAGCCTTGCAGGGAGCGAAGTGGCGGATAGGCGTCTCGCCCAGAAGAAGGTGCCAGGACGAAAAGATGGTCCTGCGTTCTCCTGCTCCTTGCCCGAACTGTGTTGAAAGTCTTGCCCAGCGAAAAGCTACTCCAGCAAGTGTTTCTCTCCAAACGCAGTTCGCTGAGCGAGAGCTACACGGACAGTTTGGACTCGGTGAAACAGCAAGAAAATGCTTGTCCGTCGAGCTGAAGGAAAATCCCTGCACAGCACACTGTGGCTGCGTGCAGTGTTCACGCTGAAGAGCGGCAAAGCTCCAAGCCATGGCTGGGCTTCACTTCTGTCCAGAGCACAGGAGGCGAAGAACGAAGCAGCTGGGCACCGGGCTCATGTACTCAGGGGAGCCAATTTCAAATGTGCAGCCAAGAGCTGCTTCACAAGCACATTCAGCTGAGAATGCTCTGGCTGCTTCAGAAAGGAAGGCGCAGCCCTTGCACTCCTGGACACAACCACGCCAGAAGCAGGTTCCTAAACCTTCCGTGCTACAGAGTGCATGCACCTTGAGCACACGCAGAAGGACGCGTCCAGAAAGAAGGCGTTCTTCAAGTACCCCCCTCCTCCAGGCAGCCTTGAAACTGAGCACAACACACTGCGCCTCGGCAGCTTCCTTCTCACATAGACGGACCGTCCCCTTCTTCACTCTCGCACCTCCCTTGCCCACTTGCAGCAGCTGCTGCCAAAGAAAAAGGCTCCAGAAGTCAAAGCCTCTGCTGGGCTGCACTTTCCCCTTGCCTCACGTCAAAGCACCAGAAACTCTCGGCTGCACTCTGTATTTCCAGTCTCCCTGCATCTACCACTGTCATCTCTGCATCTCCAAGCATCAAGCTGGGCACAATTCTTTCCAGGGAAAGCTGGAAGAGAAATAGGTAGCAGCACAAGTAGCCGCAGGTTGAACTTTCTGTTTTCAAGTGCTAACATGAATCCGCACACAAGCGAGGGACAGCCACGCTTCCTCTTGCAGCCTGTGCCATGCGCATACCAGCTCCGTGCTCTGCGCCTTCATTGTGCCTGAGTGGAACCCGTGTCTACTTCTGGCACAGAGAGCACGGTGCCGGCAGAGAAATGCTCCAGGCTGCTGCCTCTGCCCAAACACGCCTGGGCTCTGCACTTTCTCTCTCAGCGCTAGGGAGCAGCACATTCGGTCTGCCTTGTAGCCTGAATCTGAACGGAAAGATTCTCAGCTAAGTCTCGGCACAGAGAACAGTTTTAGGTCAACGAGCTTACGCGGAGCTTACCCTCGACGTGTGGAAACCTGTATTTGCAGCACATCCGAGTGGTAGCCCTCTTTCCTCTCCAGCCTGCACAGCGCCGGCAGATCGCGGTGCTCTCTGCACCTGTCTTCCCACTTCCCAGTACCACCGCCAAGCTTACAGCCTTGCAGGGAGCCAAGACGCGGATAGGCGTCTCGCCCAGAAGAAGGTGCCAGGACCAAAAGATGGTCCTCCTTTCTCCTGCTCCTTGCCCGAATTGTGGTGCTGTGTTGAAAGTCTTGCCCAGCGAAAAGCTACTCCAGCAAGTGTTTCTCTCCAAACGCAGTTCGCTGAGCGAGAGCTACACGGACAGTTTGGACTCGGTGAAACAGCAAGAAAATGCTTGTCCGTCGAGCTGAAGGAAAATCCCTGCACAGCACACTGTGGCTGCGTGCAGTGTTCACGCTGAAGAGCGGCAAAGCTCCAAGCCATGGCTGGGCTTCACTTCTGTCCAGAGCACAGGAGGCGAAGAACGAAGCAGCTGGGCACCGGGCTCATGTACTCAGGGGAGCCAATTTCAAATGTGCAGCCAAGAGCTGCTTCACAAGCACATTCAGCTGAGAATGCTCTGGCTGCTTCAGAAAGGAAGGCGCAGCCCTTGCACTCCTGGACACAAGCTGGGCAGAAGCAGGTTCCTAAACCTTCCGTGCTGCAGAGTGCATGCACCTTGAGCACACGCAGAAGGACGCGTCCTGAAAGAAGGCGTTCTTCAAGTACCCCCCTCCTCCAGGCAGCCTTGAAACTGAGCACAACACACTGCGCCTCGGCAGCTTCCTTCTCACATAGACGGACCGTCCCCTTCTTCACTCTCGCAGCTCCCTTGCCCACTTGCAGCAGCTGCTGCCAAAGAAAAAGGCTCCGGAAGTCAAAGCCTCTGCTGGGCTGCACTTTCCCCTTGCCTCACGTCAAAGCACCAGAAACTCTCGGCTGCACTCTGTATTTCCAGTCTCCGCTGCATCTACCACTGTCATCGCTGCATCTCCAAGCATCAAGCTGGGCACAATTCTTTCCAGGGAAAGCTGGAAGAGAAATAGGTAGCAGCACAAGTAGCCGCAGGTTGAACTTTCTGTTTTCAAGTGCTAACGTGAATCCGCACACAAGCGAGGGACAGCCACGCTTCCTCTTGCAGCCCGTGCGATGTGCACAGCAGCTCCGTGCTCTGCCTTCATTCTTATGCTCTTCGGACCATGTCGTGCCTTCATTCTGCCGGAGTTGAACCATCGTCTACTTGGCGCACAGAGCACTCTGCCGGCAGCGAAGTGCTCCAGCCGACTGCTTCTGCTGAACCACGCCTGGAATATGCACTTTCCCTCGCAGCGACATACACCAGCATACTCGGTCTTTCTTCTCGTCCAAATGTAAAGGGAAAGAGCCTCAGCTATGTCTGGCACAGAGAACAGTTTTAGGTCAACGAGCTTACGCGGAGCTTACCCTCGACGCGTGGAAACCTGTATTTGCAGCACATCCTAGTGGTAGCCCTCTTTCCTCTCCAGCCTGCACAGCGCCGGCAGATCGCGGTGCTCTCTGCACCTGCCTTCTCACTTGCAAGTACCACCGCCAAGCTTACAGCCTGCAGGGAGCGAAGATGCGGATAGGCGTGTCGCACACAAGAACATGCCAGGACGAAAAGATGGTCTTCCTTTCTCCTGCTCCTTGCCCGAATTGTGGTGCTGTGCGGAAAGTCTTGCCCAGCGAAAAGCTACTCCAGCAAGTGTTTCTCTCCTGACGCATTTCGCTGAGCGAGAGCTACACGGACAGTTTGGACTCGGTGAAACAGCAAGAAAATGCTTGTCCGTCGAGCTGAAGGAAAATCCCTGCACAGCACACTGTGGCTGCGTGCAGTGTTCACGCTGAAGAGCGGCAAAGCTCCAAGCCATGGCTGGGCTTCACTTCTGTCCAGAGCACAGGAGGCGAAGAACGAAGCAGCTGGGCACCGGGCTCATGTACTCAGGGGAGCCAATTTCAAATGTGCAGCCAAGAGCTGCTTCACAAGCACATTCAGCTGAGAATGCTCTGGCTGCTTCAGAAAGGAAGGCGCAGCCCTTGCACTCCTGGACACAACCACGCCAGAAGCAGGTTCCTAAACCTTCCGTGCTACAGAGTGCATGCACCTTGAGCACACGCAGAAGGACGCGTCCAGAAAGAAGGCGTTCTTCAAGTACCCCCCTCCTCCAGGCAGCCTTGAAACTGAGCACAACACACTGCGCCTCGGCAGCTTCCTTCTCACATAGACGGACCGTCCCCTTCTTCACTCTCGCACCTCCCTTGCCCACTTGCAGCAGCTGCTGCCAAAGAAAAAGGCTCCAGAAGTCAAAGCCTCTGCTGGGCTGCACTTTCCCCTTGCCTCACGTCAAAGCACCAGAAACTCTCGGCTGCACTCTGTATTTCCAGTCTCCGCTGCATCTACCACTGTCATCGCTGCATCTCCAAGCATCAAGCTGGGCACAATTCTTTCCAGGGAAAGCTGGAAGAGAAATAGGTAGCAGCACAAGTAGCCGCAGGTTGAACTTTCTGATTTCAAGTGCTAACGTGAATCCGCACACAAGCGAGAGGCAGCCACGCTTCCTCTTGCAGCCTGTGCCATGCGCATACCAGCTCCGTGCTCTGCGCCTTCATTCTTATGCTCTTCGGAGCAGGTCGTGCTTTCATTCTGCCGGAGTCGAACCATCGTCTACTTGGCGCACAGAGCACTCTGCCGGCAGCGAAGTGCTCCAGCCGACTGCTTCTGCCGAACCACGCCTGGAATATGCACTTTCCCTCGCAGCGACATACACCACCATACTCGGTCTTTCTTCTCGTCCAAATGTAAAGGGAAAGAGCCTCAGCTATGTCTGGCACAGAGCACAGTTTTAGGCCAACGAGCTTACCCGGAGCTTACCCTCGACGTGTGGAAACCTGTATTTGCAGCACATCCTAGTGGTAGTCCTCTTTCCTTTCCAGCCTGCACAGCGCTCAGTGCACAGATCGCGGTGCTCTCTGCACCTGCTTTCCCTCTTCCCAGTACCACCGCCAAGCTTACAGCCTTGCAGGGAGCGAAGTGGCGGATAGGCGTCTCGCCCAGAAGAAGGTGCCAGGACGAAAAGATGGTCCTGCGTTCTCCTGCTCCTTGCCCGAACTGTGTTGAAAGTCTTGCCCAGCGAAAAGCTACTCCAGCAAGTGTTTCTCTCCAAACGCAGTTCGCTGAGCGAGAGCTACACGGACAGTTTGGACTCGGTGAAACAGCAAGAAAATGCTTGTCCGTCGAGCTGAAGGAAAATCCCTGCACAGCACACTGTGGCTGCGTGCAGTGTTCACGCTGAAGAGCGGCAAAGCTCCAAGCCATGGCTGGGCTTCACTTCTGTCCAGAGCACAGGAGGCGAAGAACGAAGCAGCTGGGCACCGGGCTCATGTACTCAGGGGAGCCAATTTCAAATGTGCAGCCAAGAGCTGCTTCACAAGCACATTCAGCTGAGAATGCTCTGGCTGCTTCAGAAAGGAAGGCGCAGCCCTTGCACTCCTGGACACAAGCTGGGCAGAAGCAGGTTCCTAAACCTTCAGTGCTGCAGAGTGCATGCACCTTGAGCACACGCAGAAGGACGCGTCCTGAAAGAAGGCGTTCTTCAAGTACCCCCCTCCTCCAGGCAGCCTTGAAACTGAGCACAACACACTGCGGCTCGGCAGCTTCCTTCTCACATAGACGGACCGTCCCCTTCTTCACTCTCGCAGCTCCCTTGCCCACTTGCAGCAGCTGCTGCCAAAGAAAAAGGCTCCGGAAGTCAAAGCCTCTGCTGGGCTGCACTTTCCCCTTGCCTCACGTCAAAGCACCAGAAACTCTCGGCTGCACTCTGTATTTCCAGTCTCCGCTGCATCTACCACTGTCATCTCTGCATCTCCAAGCATCAAGCTGGGCACAATTCTTTCCAGGGAAAGCTGGAAGAGAAATAGGTAGCAGCACAAGTAGCCGCAGGTTGAACTTTCTGTTTTCAAGTGCTAACGTGAATCCGCACACAAGCGAGGGACAGCCACGCTTCCTCTTGCAGCCCGTGCGATGTGCACAGCAGCTCCGTGCTCTGCCTTCATTCTTATGCTCTTCGGACCATGTCGTGCCTTCATTCTGCCGGAGTTGAACCATCGTCTACTTGGCGCACAGAGCACTCTGCCGGCAGCGAAGTGCTCCAGCCGACTGCTTCTGCTGAACCACGCCTGGAATATGCACTTTCCCTCGCAGCGACATACACCAGCATACTCGGTCTTTCTTCTCGTCCAAATGTAAAGGGAAAGAGCCTCAGCTATGTCTGGCACAGAGAACAGTTTTAGGCCAACGAGCTTACCCGGAGCTTACCCTCGACGTGTGGAAACCTGTATTTGCAGCACATCCTAGTGGTAGTCCTCTTTCCTTTCCAGCCTGCACAGCGCTCAGTGCACAGATCGCGGTGCTCTCTGCACCTGCTTTCCCTCTTCCCAGTACCACCGCCAAGCTTACAGCCTTGCAGGGAGCGAAGTGGCGGATAGGCGTCTCGCCCAGAAGAAGGTGCCAGGACGAAAAGATGGTCCTGCGTTCTCCTGCTCCTTGCCCGAACTGTGTTGAAAGTCTTGCCCAGCGAAAAGCTACTCCAGCAAGTGTTTCTCTCCAAACGCAGTTCGCTGAGCGAGAGCTACACGGACAGTTTGGACTCGGTGAAACAGCAAGAAAATGCTTGTCCGTCGAGCTGAAGGAAAATCCCTGCACAGCACACTGTGGCTGCGTGCAGTGTTCACGCTGAAGAGCGGCAAAGCTCCAAGCCATGGCTGGGCTTCACTTCTGTCCAGAGCACAGGAGGCGAAGAACGAAGCAGCTGGGCACCGGGCTCATGTACTCAGGGGAGCCAATTTCAAATGTGCAGCCAAGAGCTGCTTCACAAGCACATTCAGCTGAGAATGCTCTGGCTGCTTCAGAAAGGAAGGCGCAGCCCTTGCACTCCTGGACACAACCACGCCAGAAGCAGGTTCCTAAACCTTCCGTGCTACAGAGTGCATGCACCTTGAGCACACGCAGAAGGACGCGTCCAGAAAGAAGGCGTTCTTCAAGTACCCCCCTCCTCCAGGCAGCCTTGAAACTGAGCACAACACACTGCGGCTCGGCAGCTTCCTTCTCACATAGACGGACCGTCCCCTTCTTCACTCTCGCAGCTCCCTTGCCCACTTGCAGCAGCTGCTGCCAAAGAAAAAGGCTCCAGAAGTCAAAGCCTCTGCTGGGCTGCACTTTCCCCTTGCCTCACGTCAAAGCACCAGAAACTCTCGGCTGCACTCTGTATTTCCAGTCTCCCTGCATCTACCACTGTCATCTCTGCATCTCCAAGCATCAAGCTGGGCACAATTCTTTCCAGGGAAAGCTGGAAGAGAAATAGGTAGCAGCACAAGTAGCCGCAGGTTGAACTTTCTGTTTTCAAGTGCTAACGTGAATCCGCACACAAGCGAGGGACAGCCACGCTTCCTCTTGCAGCCCGTGCGATGTGCACAGCAGCTCCGTGCTCTGCCTTCATTCTTATGCTCTTCGGAGCAGGTCGTGCTTTCATTCTGCCGGAGTCGAACCATCGTCTACTTGGCGCACAGAGCACTCTGCCGGCAGCGAAGTGCTCCAGCCGACTGCTTCTGCCGAACCACGCCTGGAATATGCACTTTCCCTCGCAGCGACATACACCAGCATACTCGGTCTTTCTTCTCGTCCAAATGTAAAGGGAAAGAGCCTCAGCTATGTCTGGCACAGAGAACAGTTTTAGGCCAACGAGCTTACCCGGAGCTTACCCTCGACGTGTGGAAACCTGTATTTGCAGCACATCCTAGTGGTAGTCCTCTTTCCTTTCCAGCCTGCACAGCGCTCAGTGCACAGATCGCGGTGCTCTCTGCACCTGCTTTCCCTCTTCCCAGTACCACCGCCAAGCTTACAGCCTTGCAGGGAGCGAAGTGGCGGATAGGCGTCTCGCCCAGAAGAAGGTGCCAGGACGAAAAGATGGTCCTGCGTTCTCCTGCTCCTTGCCCGAACTGTGTTGAAAGTCTTGCCCAGCGAAAAGCTACTCCAGCAAGTGTTTCTCTCCAAACGCAGTTCGCTGAGCGAGAGCTACACGGACAGTTTGGACTCGGTGAAACAGCAAGAAAATGCTTGTCCGTCGAGCTGAAGGAAAATCCCTGCACAGCACACTGTGGCTGCGTGCAGTGTTCACGCTGAAGAGCGGCAAAGCTCCAAGCCATGGCTGGGCTTCACTTCTGTCCAGAGCACAGGAGGCGAAGAACGAAGCAGCTGGGCACCGGGCTCATGTACTCAGGGGAGCCAATTTCAAATGTGCAGCCAAGAGCTGCTTCACAAGCACATTCAGCTGAGAATGCTCTGGCTGCTTCAGAAAGGAAGGCGCAGCCCTTGCACTCCTGGACGCAACCACGCCAGAAGCAGGTTCCTAAACCTTCCGTGCTACAGAGTGCATGCACCTTGAGCACACGCAGAAGGACGCGTCCAGAAAGAAGGCGTTCTTCAAGTACCCCCCTCCTCCAGGCAGCCTTGAAACTGAGCACAACACACTGCGGCTCGGCAGCTTCCTTCTCACATAGACGGACCGTCCCCTTCTTCACTCTCGCAGCTCCCTTGCCCACTTGCAGCAGCTGCTGCCAAAGAAAAAGGCTCCAGAAGTCAAAGCCTCTGCTGGGCTGCACTTTCCCCTTGCCTCACGTCAAAGCACCAGAAACTCTCGGCTGCACTCTGTATTTCCAGTCTCCCTGCATCTACCACTGTCATCTCTGCATCTCCAAGCATCAAGCTGGGCACAATTCTTTCCAGGGAAAGCTGGAAGAGAAATAGGTAGCAGCACAAGTAGCCGCAGGTTGAACTTTCTGTTTTCAAGTGCTAACATGAATCCGCACACAAGCGAGGGACAGCCACGCTTCCTCTTGCAGCCTGTGCCATGCGCATACCAGCTCCGTGCTCTGCGCCTTCATTGTGCCTGAGTGGAACCCGTGTCTACTTCTGGCACAGAGAGCACGGTGCCGGCAGAGAAATGCTCCAGGCTGCTGCCTCTGCCCAAACACGCCTGGGCTCTGCACTTTCTCTCTCAGCGCTAGGGAGCAGCACATTCGGTCTGCCTTGTAGCCTGAATCTGAACGGAAAGATTCTCAGCTAAGTCTCGGCACAGAGAACAGTTTTAGGTCAACGAGCTTACGCGGAGCTTACCCTCGACGTGTGGAAACCTGTATTTGCAGCACATCCGAGTGGTAGCCCTCTTTCCTCTCCAGCCTGCACAGCGCCGGCAGATCGCGGTGCTCTCTGCACCTGCCTTCCCACTTCCCAGTACCACCGCCAAGCTTACAGCCTTGCAGGGAGCCAAGACGCGGATAGGCGTCTCGCCCAGAAGAAGGTGCCAGGACGAAAAGATGGTCCTCCTTTCTCCTGCTCCTTGCCCGAATTGTGGTCCTGTGCGGAAAGTCTTGCCCAGCGAAAAGCTACTCCAGCAAGTGTTTCTCTCCAAACGCAGTTCGCTGAGCGAGAGCTACACGGACAGTTTGGACTCGGTGAAACAGCAAGAAAATGCTTGTCCGTCGAGCTGAAGGAAAATCCCTGCACAGCACACTGTGGCTGCGTGCAGTGTTCACGCTGAAGAGCGGCAAAGCTCCAAGCCATGGCTGGGCTTCACTTCTGTCCAGAGCACAGGAGGCGAAGAACGAAGCAGCTGGGCACCGGGCTCATGTACTCAGGGGAGCCAATTTCAAATGTGCAGCCAAGAGCTGCTTCACAAGCACATTCAGCTGAGAATGCTCTGGCTGCTTCAGAAAGGAAGGCGCAGCCCTTGCACTCCTGGACACAAGCTGGGCAGAAGCAGGTTCCTAAACCTTCAGTGCTGCAGAGTGCATGCACCTTGAGCACACGCAGAAGGACGCGTCCTGAAAGAAGGCGTTCTTCAAGTACCCCCCTCCTCCAGGCAGCCTTGAAACTGAGCACAACACACTGCGGCTCGGCAGCTTCCTTCTCACATAGACGGACCGTCCCCTTCTTCACTCTCGCAGCTCCCTTGCCCACTTGCAGCAGCTGCTGCCAAAGAAAAAGGCTCCGGAAGTCAAAGCCTCTGCTGGGCTGCACTTTCCCCTTGCCTCACGTCAAAGCACCAGAAACTCTCGGCTGCACTCTGTATTTCCAGTCTCCGCTGCATCTACCACTGTCATCTCTGCATCTCCAAGCATCAAGCTGGGCACAATTCTTTCCAGGGAAAGCTGGAAGAGAAATAGGTAGCAGCACAAGTAGCCGCAGGTTGAACTTTCTGTTTTCAAGTGCTAACGTGAATCCGCACACAAGCGAGGGACAGCCACGCTTCCTCTTGCAGCCCGTGCGATGTGCACAGCAGCTCCGTGCTCTGCCTTCATTCTTATGCTCTTCGGACCATGTCGTGCCTTCATTCTGCCGGAGTTGAACCATCGTCTATTTGGCGCACAGAGCACTCTGCCGGCAGCGAAGTGCTCCAGCCGACTGCTTCTGCTGAACCACGCCTGGAATATGCACTTTCCCTCGCAGCGACATACACCAGCATACTCGGTCTTTCTTCTCGTCCAAATGTAAAGGGAAAGAGCCTCAGCTATGTCTGGCACAGAGAACAGTTTTAGGCCAACGAGCTTACCCGGAGCTTACCCTCGACGTGTGGAAACCTGTATTTGCAGCACATCCTAGTGGTAGTCCTCTTTCCTTTCCAGCCTGCACAGCGCTCAGTGCACAGATCGCGGTGCTCTCTGCACCTGCTTTCCCTCTTCCCAGTACCACCGCCAAGCTTACAGCCTTGCAGGGAGCGAAGTGGCGGATAGGCGTCTCGCCCAGAAGAAGGTGCCAGGACGAAAAGATGGTCCTGCGTTCTCCTGCTCCTTGCCCGAACTGTGTTGAAAGTCTTGCCCAGCGAAAAGCTACTCCAGCAAGTGTTTCTCTCCAAACGCAGTTCGCTGAGCGAGAGCTACACGGACAGTTTGGACTCGGTGAAACAGCAAGAAAATGCTTGTCCGTCGAGCTGAAGGAAAATCCCTGCACAGCACACTGTGGCTGCGTGCAGTGTTCACGCTGAAGAGCGGCAAAGCTCCAAGCCATGGCTGGGCTTCACTTCTGTCCAGAGCACAGGAGGCGAAGAACGAAGCAGCTGGGCACCGGGCTCATGTACTCAGGGGAGCCAATTTCAAATGTGCAGCCAAGAGCTGCTTCACAAGCACATTCAGCTGAGAATGCTCTGGCTGCTTCAGAAAGGAAGGCGCAGCCCTTGCACTCCTGGACACAACCACGCCAGAAGCAGGTTCCTAAACCTTCCGTGCTACAGAGTGCATGCACCTTGAGCACACGCAGAAGGACGCGTCCAGAAAGAAGGCGTTCTTCAAGTACCCCCCTCCTCCAGGCAGCCTTGAAACTGAGCACAACACACTGCGGCTCGGCAGCTTCCTTCTCACATAGACGGACCGTCCCCTTCTTCACTCTCGCAGCTCCCTTGCCCACTTGCAGCAGCTGCTGCCAAAGAAAAAGGCTCCAGAAGTCAAAGCCTCTGCTGGGCTGCACTTTCCCCTTGCCTCACGTCAAAGCACCAGAAACTCTCGGCTGCACTCTGTATTTCCAGTCTCCCTGCATCTACCACTGTCATCTCTGCATCTCCAAGCATCAAGCTGGGCACAATTCTTTCCAGGGAAAGCTGGAAGAGAAATAGGTAGCAGCACAAGTAGCCGCAGGTTGAACTTTCTGTTTTCAAGTGCTAACGTGAATCCGCACACAAGCGAGGGACAGCCACGCTTCCTCTTGCAGCCCGTGCGATGTGCACAGCAGCTCCGTGCTCTGCCTTCATTCTTATGCTCTTCGGAGCAGGTCGTGCTTTCATTCTGCCGGAGTCGAACCATCGTCTACTTGGCGCACAGAGCACTCTGCCGGCAGCGAAGTGCTCCAGCCGACTGCTTCTGCCGAACCACGCCTGGAATATGCACTTTCCCTCGCAGCGACATACACCACCATACTCGGTCTTTCTTCTCGTCCAAATGTAAAGGGAAAGAGCCTCAGCTATGTCTGGCACAGAGAACAGTTTTAGGCCAACGAGCTTACCCGGAGCTTACCCTCGACGTGTGGAAACCTGTATTTGCAGCACATCCTAGTGGTAGTCCTCTTTCCTTTCCAGCCTGCACAGCGCTCAGTGCACAGATCGCGGTGCTCTCTGCACCTGCTTTCCCTCTTCCCAGTACCACCGCCAAGCTTACAGCCTTGCAGGGAGCGAAGTGGCGGATAGGCGTCTCGCCCAGAAGAAGGTGCCAGGACGAAAAGATGGTCCTGCGTTCTCCTGCTCCTTGCCCGAACTGTGTTGAAAGTCTTGCCCAGCGAAAAGCTACTCCAGCAAGTGTTTCTCTCCAAACGCAGTTCGCTGAGCGAGAGCTACACGGACAGTTTGGACTCGGTGAAACAGCAAGAAAATGCTTGTCCGTCGAGCTGAAGGAAAATCCCTGCACAGCACACTGTGGCTGCGTGCAGTGTTCACGCTGAAGAGCGGCAAAGCTCCAAGCCATGGCTGGGCTTCACTTCTGTCCAGAGCACAGGAGGCGAAGAACGAAGCAGCTGGGCACCGGGCTCATGTACTCAGGGGAGCCAATTTCAAATGTGCAGCCAAGAGCTGCTTCACAAGCACATTCAGCTGAGAATGCTCTGGCTGCTTCAGAAAGGAAGGCGCAGCCCTTGCACTCCTGGACACAACCACGCCAGAAGCAGGTTCCTAAACCTTCCGTGCTACAGAGTGCATGCACCTTGAGCACACGCAGAAGGACGCGTCCAGAAAGAAGGCGTTCTTCAAGTACCCCCCTCCTCCAGGCAGCCTTGAAACTGAGCACAACACACTGCGCCTCGGCAGCTTCCTTCTCACATAGACGGACCGTCCCCTTCTTCACTCTCGCACCTCCCTTGCCCACTTGCAGCAGCTGCTGCCAAAGAAAAAGGCTCCAGAAGTCAAAGCCTCTGCTGGGCTGCACTTTCCCCTTGCCTCACGTCAAAGCACCAGAAACTCTCGGCTGCACTCTGTATTTCCAGTCTCCCTGCATCTACCACTGTCATCTCTGCATCTCCAAGCATCAAGCTGGGCACAATTCTTTCCAGGGAAAGCTGGAAGAGAAATAGGTAGCAGCACAAGTAGCCGCAGGTTGAACTTTCTGTTTTCAAGTGCTAACATGAATCCGCACACAAGCGAGGGACAGCCACGCTTCCTCTTGCAGCCTGTGCCATGCGCATACCAGCTCCGTGCTCTGCGCCTTCATTGTGCCTGAGTGGAACCCGTGTCTACTTCTGGCACAGAGAGCACGGTGCCGGCAGAGAAATGCTCCAGGCTGCTGCCTCTGCCCAAACACGCCTGGGCTCTGCACTTTCTCTCTCAGCGCTAGGGAGCAGCACATTCGGTCTGCCTTGTAGCCTGAATCTGAACGGAAAGATTCTCAGCTAAGTCTCGGCACAGAGAACAGTTTTAGGTCAACGAGCTTACGCGGAGCTTACCCTCGACGTGTGGAAACCTGTATTTGCAGCACATCCGAGTGGTAGCCCTCTTTCCTCTCCAGCCTGCACAGCGCCGGCAGATCGCGGTGCTCTCTGCACCTGTCTTCCCACTTCCCAGTACCACCGCCAAGCTTACAGCCTTGCAGGGAGCCAAGACGCGGATAGGCGTCTCGCCCAGAAGAAGGTGCCAGGACCAAAAGATGGTCCTCCTTTCTCCTGCTCCTTGCCCGAATTGTGGTGCTGTGTTGAAAGTCTTGCCCAGCGAAAAGCTACTCCAGCAAGTGTTTCTCTCCAAACGCAGTTCGCTGAGCGAGAGCTACACGGACAGTTTGGACTCGGTGAAACAGCAAGAAAATGCTTGTCCGTCGAGCTGAAGGAAAATCCCTGCACAGCACACTGTGGCTGCGTGCAGTGTTCACGCTGAAGAGCGGCAAAGCTCCAAGCCATGGCTGGGCTTCACTTCTGTCCAGAGCACAGGAGGCGAAGAACGAAGCAGCTGGGCACCGGGCTCATGTACTCAGGGGAGCCAATTTCAAATGTGCAGCCAAGAGCTGCTTCACAAGCACATTCAGCTGAGAATGCTCTGGCTGCTTCAGAAAGGAAGGCGCAGCCCTTGCACTCCTGGACACAAGCTGGGCAGAAGCAGGTTCCTAAACCTTCCGTGCTGCAGAGTGCATGCACCTTGAGCACACGCAGAAGGACGCGTCCTGAAAGAAGGCGTTCTTCAAGTACCCCCCTCCTCCAGGCAGCCTTGAAACTGAGCACAACACACTGCGCCTCGGCAGCTTCCTTCTCACATAGACGGACCGTCCCCTTCTTCACTCTCGCAGCTCCCTTGCCCACTTGCAGCAGCTGCTGCCAAAGAAAAAGGCTCCGGAAGTCAAAGCCTCTGCTGGGCTGCACTTTCCCCTTGCCTCACGTCAAAGCACCAGAAACTCTCGGCTGCACTCTGTATTTCCAGTCTCCGCTGCATCTACCACTGTCATCGCTGCATCTCCAAGCATCAAGCTGGGCACAATTCTTTCCAGGGAAAGCTGGAAGAGAAATAGGTAGCAGCACAAGTAGCCGCAGGTTGAACTTTCTGTTTTCAAGTGCTAACGTGAATCCGCACACAAGCGAGGGACAGCCACGCTTCCTCTTGCAGCCCGTGCGATGTGCACAGCAGCTCCGTGCTCTGCCTTCATTCTTATGCTCTTCGGACCATGTCGTGCCTTCATTCTGCCGGAGTTGAACCATCGTCTACTTGGCGCACAGAGCACTCTGCCGGCAGCGAAGTGCTCCAGCCGACTGCTTCTGCTGAACCACGCCTGGAATATGCACTTTCCCTCGCAGCGACATACACCAGCATACTCGGTCTTTCTTCTCGTCCAAATGTAAAGGGAAAGAGCCTCAGCTATGTCTGGCACAGAGAACAGTTTTAGGTCAACGAGCTTACGCGGAGCTTACCCTCGACGCGTGGAAACCTGTATTTGCAGCACATCCTAGTGGTAGCCCTCTTTCCTCTCCAGCCTGCACAGCGCCGGCAGATCGCGGTGCTCTCTGCACCTGCCTTCTCACTTGCAAGTACCACCGCCAAGCTTACAGCCTGCAGGGAGCGAAGATGCGGATAGGCGTGTCGCACACAAGAACATGCCAGGACGAAAAGATGGTCTTCCTTTCTCCTGCTCCTTGCCCGAATTGTGGTGCTGTGCGGAAAGTCTTGCCCAGCGAAAAGCTACTCCAGCAAGTGTTTCTCTCCTGACGCATTTCGCTGAGCGAGAGCTACACGGACAGTTTGGACTCGGTGAAACAGCAAGAAAATGCTTGTCCGTCGAGCTGAAGGAAAATCCCTGCACAGCACACTGTGGCTGCGTGCAGTGTTCACGCTGAAGAGCGGCAAAGCTCCAAGCCATGGCTGGGCTTCACTTCTGTCCAGAGCACAGGAGGCGAAGAACGAAGCAGCTGGGCACCGGGCTCATGTACTCAGGGGAGCCAATTTCAAATGTGCAGCCAAGAGCTGCTTCACAAGCACATTCAGCTGAGAATGCTCTGGCTGCTTCAGAAAGGAAGGCGCAGCCCTTGCACTCCTGGACACAACCACGCCAGAAGCAGGTTCCTAAACCTTCCGTGCTACAGAGTGCATGCACCTTGAGCACACGCAGAAGGACGCGTCCAGAAAGAAGGCGTTCTTCAAGTACCCCCCTCCTCCAGGCAGCCTTGAAACTGAGCACAACACACTGCGCCTCGGCAGCTTCCTTCTCACATAGACGGACCGTCCCCTTCTTCACTCTCGCACCTCCCTTGCCCACTTGCAGCAGCTGCTGCCAAAGAAAAAGGCTCCAGAAGTCAAAGCCTCTGCTGGGCTGCACTTTCCCCTTGCCTCACGTCAAAGCACCAGAAACTCTCGGCTGCACTCTGTATTTCCAGTCTCCCTGCATCTACCACTGTCATCTCTGCATCTCCAAGCATCAAGCTGGGCACAATTCTTTCCAGGGAAAGCTGGAAGAGAAATAGGTAGCAGCACAAGTAGCCGCAGGTTGAACTTTCTGTTTTCAAGTGCTAACATGAATCCGCACACAAGCGAGGGACAGCCACGCTTCCTCTTGCAGCCTGTGCCATGCGCATACCAGCTCCGTGCTCTGCGCCTTCATTGTGCCTGAGTGGAACCCGTGTCTACTTCTGGCACAGAGAGCACGGTGCCGGCAGAGAAATGCTCCAGGCTGCTGCCTCTGCCCAAACACGCCTGGGCTCTGCACTTTCTCTCTCAGCGCTAGGGAGCAGCACATTCGGTCTGCCTTGTAGCCTGAATCTGAACGGAAAGATTCTCAGCTAAGTCTCGGCACAGAGAACAGTTTTAGGTCAACGAGCTTACGCGGAGCTTACCCTCGACGTGTGGAAACCTGTATTTGCAGCACATCCGAGTGGTAGCCCTCTTTCCTCTCCAGCCTGCACAGCGCCGGCAGATCGCGGTGCTCTCTGCACCTGTCTTCCCA
This sequence comes from Corvus hawaiiensis, assembly GCF_020740725.1. Classification (NCBI taxonomy): domain Eukaryota; kingdom Metazoa; phylum Chordata; class Aves; order Passeriformes; family Corvidae; genus Corvus; species Corvus hawaiiensis. Next base: position 12,817,302 of record NC_063227.1, on the reverse strand, counting down.
CTTCCCAGTACCACCGCCAAGCTTACAGCCTTGCAGGGAGCCAAGACGCGGATAGGCGTCTCGCCCAGAAGAAGGTGCCAGGACCAAAAGATGGTCCTCCTTTCTCCTGCTCCTTGCCCGAATTGTGGTGCTGTGTTGAAAGTCTTGCCCAGCGAAAAGCTACTCCAGCAAGTGTTTCTCTCCAAACGCAGTTCGCTGAGCGAGAGCTACACGGACAGTTTGGACTCGGTGAAACAGCAAGAAAATGCTTGTCCGTCGAGCTGAAGGAAAATCCCTGCACAGCACACTGTGGCTGCGTGCAGTGTTCACGCTGAAGAGCGGCAAAGCTCCAAGCCATGGCTGGGCTTCACTTCTGTCCAGAGCACAGGAGGCGAAGAACGAAGCAGCTGGGCACCGGGCTCATGTACTCAGGGGAGCCAATTTCAAATGTGCAGCCAAGAGCTGCTTCACAAGCACATTCAGCTGAGAATGCTCTGGCTGCTTCAGAAAGGAAGGCGCAGCCCTTGCACTCCTGGACACAAGCTGGGCAGAAGCAGGTTCCTAAACCTTCCGTGCTGCAGAGTGCATGCACCTTGAGCACACGCAGAAGGACGCGTCCTGAAAGAAGGCGTTCTTCAAGTACCCCCCTCCTCCAGGCAGCCTTGAAACTGAGCACAACACACTGCGCCTCGGCAGCTTCCTTCTCACATAGACGGACCGTCCCCTTCTTCACTCTCGCAGCTCCCTTGCCCACTTGCAGCAGCTGCTGCCAAAGAAAAAGGCTCCGGAAGTCAAAGCCTCTGCTGGGCTGCACTTTCCCCTTGCCTCACGTCAAAGCACCAGAAACTCTCGGCTGCACTCTGTATTTCCAGTCTCCGCTGCATCTACCACTGTCATCGCTGCATCTCCAAGCATCAAGCTGGGCACAATTCTTTCCAGGGAAAGCTGGAAGAGAAATAGGTAGCAGCACAAGTAGCCGCAGGTTGAACTTTCTGTTTTCAAGTGCTAACGTGAATCCGCACACAAGCGAGGGACAGCCACGCTTCCTCTTGCAGCCCGTGCGATGTGCACAGCAGCTCCGTGCTCTGCCTTCATTCTTATGCTCTTCGGACCATGTCGTGCCTTCATTCTGCCGGAGTTGAACCATCGTCTACTTGGCGCACAGAGCACTCTGCCGGCAGCGAAGTGCTCCAGCCGACTGCTTCTGCTGAACCACGCCTGGAATATGCACTTTCCCTCGCAGCGACATACACCAGCATACTCGGTCTTTCTTCTCGTCCAAATGTAAAGGGAAAGAGCCTCAGCTATGTCTGGCACAGAGAACAGTTTTAGGTCAACGAGCTTACGCGGAGCTTACCCTCGACGCGTGGAAACCTGTATTTGCAGCACATCCTAGTGGTAGCCCTCTTTCCTCTCCAGCCTGCACAGCGCCGGCAGATCGCGGTGCTCTCTGCACCTGCCTTCTCACTTGCAAGTACCACCGCCAAGCTTACAGCCTGCAGGGAGCGAAGATGCGGATAGGCGTGTCGCACACAAGAACATGCCAGGACGAAAAGATGGTCTTCCTTTCTCCTGCTCCTTGCCCGAATTGTGGTGCTGTGCGGAAAGTCTTGCCCAGCGAAAAGCTACTCCAGCAAGTGTTTCTCTCCTGACGCATTTCGCTGAGCGAGAGCTACACGGACAGTTTGGACTCGGTGAAACAGCAAGAAAATGCTTGTCCGTCGAGCTGAAGGAAAATCCCTGCACAGCACACTGTGGCTGCGTGCAGTGTTCACGCTGAAGAGCGGCAAAGCTCCAAGCCATGGCTGGGCTTCACTTCTGTCCAGAGCACAGGAGGCGAAGAACGAAGCAGCTGGGCACCGGGCTCATGTACTCAGGGGAGCCAATTTCAAATGTGCAGCCAAGAGCTGCTTCACAAGCACATTCAGCTGAGAATGCTCTGGCTGCTTCAGAAAGGAAGGCGCAGCCCTTGCACTCCTGGACACAACCACGCCAGAAGCAGGTTCCTAAACCTTCCGTGCTACAGAGTGCATGCACCTTGAGCACACGCAGAAGGACGCGTCCAGAAAGAAGGCGTTCTTCAAGTACCCCCCTCCTCCAGGCAGCCTTGAAACTGAGCACAACACACTGCGCCTCGGCAGCTTCCTTCTCACATAGACGGACCGTCCCCTTCTTCACTCTCGCACCTCCCTTGCCCACTTGCAGCAGCTGCTGCCAAAGAAAAAGGCTCCAGAAGTCAAAGCCTCTGCTGGGCTGCACTTTCCCCTTGCCTCACGTCAAAGCACCAGAAACTCTCGGCTGCACTCTGTATTTCCAGTCTCCGCTGCATCTACCACTGTCATCGCTGCATCTCCAAGCATCAAGCTGGGCACAATTCTTTCCAGGGAAAGCTGGAAGAGAAATAGGTAGCAGCACAAGTAGCCGCAGGTTGAACTTTCTGATTTCAAGTGCTAACGTGAATCCGCACACAAGCGAGAGGCAGCCACGCTTCCTCTTGCAGCCTGTGCCATGCGCATACCAGCTCCGTGCTCTGCGCCTTCATTCTTATGCTCTTCGGTCCAGGTGGCGCTTCCAATCTGTCGGAGTCGAACCGTTGTCTACTTCTGGCACAGAGAGCACGGTGCCGGCAGACAAACGCTCCAGGCTGCTGCCTCTGCCCAAACACGCCTGGGCTCTGCACTTTCTCTCTCAGCGCTAGGGAGCAGCACATTCGGTCTGCCTTGTAGCCTGAATCTGAACGGAAAGATTCTCAGCTAAGTCTCGGCACAGAGAACAGTTTTAGGTCAACGAGCTTACCCGGAGCTTACCCTCGACGCGTGGAAACCTGTATTTGCAGCACATCCGAATGGTAGCCCTCTTTCCTTTCCAGCCTGCACAGCGCCGGCAGATCGCGGTGCTCTCTGCACCTGCCTTCCCACTTCCCAGTACCACCGCCAAGCTTACAGCCTTGCAGGGAGCCAAGACGCGGATAAGCGTCTCGCCCAGAAGAAGGTGCCAGGACGAAAAGATGGTCCTCCTTTCTCCTGCTCCTTGCCCGAATTGTGGTCCTGTGCGGAAAGTCTTGCCCAGCGAAAAGCTACTCCAGCAAGTGTTTCTCTCCAAACGCAGTTCGCTGAGCGAGAGCTACACGGACAGTTTGGACTCGGTGAAACAGCAAGAAAATGCTTGTCCGTCGAGCTGAAGGAAAATCCCTGCACAGCACACTGTGGCTGCGTGCAGTGTTCACGCTGAAGAGCGGCAAAGCTCCAAGCCATGGCTGGGCTTCACTTCTGTCCAGAGCACAGGAGGCGAAGAACGAAGCAGCTGGGCACCGGGCTCATGTACTCAGGGGAGCCAATTTCAAATGTGCAGCCAAGAGCTGCTTCACAAGCACATTCAGCTGAGAATGCTCTGGCTGCTTCAGAAAGGAAGGCGCAGCCATTGCACTCCTGGACACAAGCTGGGCAGAAGCAGGTTCCTAAACCTTCAGTGCTGCAGAGTGCATGCACCTTGAGCACACGCAGAAGGACGCGTCCAGAAAGAAGGCGTTCTTCAAGTACCCCCCTCCTCCAGGCAGCCTTGAAACTGAGCACAACACACTGCGGCTCGGCAGCTTCCTTCTCACATAGACGGACCGTCCCCTTCTTCACTCTCGCACCTCCCTTGCCCACTTGCAGCAGCTGCTGCCAAAGAAAAAGGCTCCAGAAGTCAAAGCCTCTGCTGGGCTGCACTTTCCCCTTGCCTCACGTCAAAGCACCAGAAACTCTCGGCTGCACTCTGTATTTCCAGTCTCCGCTGCATCTACCACTATCATCTCTGCATCTCCAAGCATCAAGCTGGGCACAATTCTTTCCAGGGAAAGCTGGAAGAGAAATAGGTAGCAGCACAAGTAGCCGCAGGTTGAACTTTCTGTTTTCAAGTGCTAACGTGAATCCGCACACAAGCGAGGGACAGCCACGCTTCCTCTTGCAGCCCGTGCGATGTGCACAGCAGCTCCGTGCTCTGCCTTCATTCTTATGCTCTTCGGAGCAGGTCGTGCTTTCATTCTGCCGGAGTCGAACCATCGTCTACTTGGCGCACAGAGCACTCTGCCGGCAGCGAAGTGCTCCAGCCGACTGCTTCTGCCGAACCACGCCTGGAATATGCACTTTCCCTCGCAGCGACATACACCACCATACTCGGTCTTTCTTCTCGTCCAAATGTAAAGGGAAAGAGCCTCAGCTATGTCTGGCACAGAGAACAGTTTTAGGCCAACGAGCTTACCCGGAGCTTACCCTCGACGTGTGGAAACCTGTATTTGCAGCACATCCTAGTGGTAGTCCTCTTTCCTTTCCAGCCTGCACAGCGCTCAGTGCACAGATCGCGGTGCTCTCTGCACCTGCTTTCCCTCTTCCCAGTACCACCGCCAAGCTTACAGCCTTGCAGGGAGCGAAGTGGCGGATAGGCGTCTCGCCCAGAAGAAGGTGCCAGGACGAAAAGATGGTCCTGCGTTCTCCTGCTCCTTGCCCGAACTGTGTTGAAAGTCTTGCCCAGCGAAAAGCTACTCCAGCAAGTGTTTCTCTCCAAACGCAGTTCGCTGAGCGAGAGCTACACGGACAGTTTGGACTCGGTGAAACAGCAAGAAAATGCTTGTCCGTCGAGCTGAAGGAAAATCCCTGCACAGCACACTGTGGCTGCGTGCAGTGTTCACGCTGAAGAGCGGCAAAGCTCCAAGCCATGGCTGGGCTTCACTTCTGTCCAGAGCACAGGAGGCGAAGAACGAAGCAGCTGGGCACCGGGCTCATGTACTCAGGGGAGCCAATTTCAAATGTGCAGCCAAGAGCTGCTTCACAAGCACATTCAGCTGAGAATGCTCTGGCTGCTTCAGAAAGGAAGGCGCAGCCCTTGCACTCCTGGACACAACCACGCCAGAAGCAGGTTCCTAAACCTTCCGTGCTACAGAGTGCATGCACCTTGAGCACACGCAGAAGGACGCGTCCAGAAAGAAGGCGTTCTTCAAGTACCCCCCTCCTCCAGGCAGCCTTGAAACTGAGCACAACACACTGCGCCTCGGCAGCTTCCTTCTCACATAGACGGACCGTCCCCTTCTTCACTCTCGCACCTCCCTTGCCCACTTGCAGCAGCTGCTGCCAAAGAAAAAGGCTCCAGAAGTCAAAGCCTCTGCTGGGCTGCACTTTCCCCTTGCCTCACGTCAAAGCACCAGAAACTCTCGGCTGCACTCTGTATTTCCAGTCTCCCTGCATCTACCACTGTCATCTCTGCATCTCCAAGCATCAAGCTGGGCACAATTCTTTCCAGGGAAAGCTGGAAGAGAAATAGGTAGCAGCACAAGTAGCCGCAGGTTGAACTTTCTGTTTTCAAGTGCTAACGTGAATCCGCACACAAGCGAGGGACAGCCACGCTTCCTCTTGCAGCCCGTGCGATGTGCACAGCAGCTCCGTGCTCTGCCTTCATTCTTATGCTCTTCGGAGCAGGTCGTGCTTTCATTCTGCCGGAGTCGAACCATCGTCTACTTGGCGCACAGAGCACTCTGCCGGCAGCGAAGTGCTCCAGCCGACTGCTTCTGCCGAACCACGCCTGGAATATGCACTTTCCCTCGCAGCGACATACACCAGCATACTCGGTCTTTCTTCTCGTCCAAATGTAAAGGGAAAGAGCCTCAGCTATGTCTGGCACAGAGAACAGTTTTAGGCCAACGAGCTTACCCGGAGCTTACCCTCGACGTGTGGAAACCTGTATTTGCAGCACATCCTAGTGGTAGTCCTCTTTCCTTTCCAGCCTGCACAGCGCTCAGTGCACAGATCGCGGTGCTCTCTGCACCTGCTTTCCCTCTTCCCAGTACCACCGCCAAGCTTACAGCCTTGCAGGGAGCGAAGTGGCGGATAGGCGTCTCGCCCAGAAGAAGGTGCCAGGACGAAAAGATGGTCCTGCGTTCTCCTGCTCCTTGCCCGAACTGTGTTGAAAGTCTTGCCCAGCGAAAAGCTACTCCAGCAAGTGTTTCTCTCCAAACGCAGTTCGCTGAGCGAGAGCTACACGGACAGTTTGGACTCGGTGAAACAGCAAGAAAATGCTTGTCCGTCGAGCTGAAGGAAAATCCCTGCACAGCACACTGTGGCTGCGTGCAGTGTTCACGCTGAAGAGCGGCAAAGCTCCAAGCCATGGCTGGGCTTCACTTCTGTCCAGAGCACAGGAGGCGAAGAACGAAGCAGCTGGGCACCGGGCTCATGTACTCAGGGGAGCCAATTTCAAATGTGCAGCCAAGAGCTGCTTCACAAGCACATTCAGCTGAGAATGCTCTGGCTGCTTCAGAAAGGAAGGCGCAGCCCTTGCACTCCTGGACACAACCACGCCAGAAGCAGGTTCCTAAACCTTCCGTGCTACAGAGTGCATGCACCTTGAGCACACGCAGAAGGACGCGTCCAGAAAGAAGGCGTTCTTCAAGTACCCCCCTCCTCCAGGCAGCCTTGAAACTGAGCACAACACACTGCGCCTCGGCAGCTTCCTTCTCACATAGACGGACCGTCCCCTTCTTCACTCTCGCACCTCCCTTGCCCACTTGCAGCAGCTGCTGCCAAAGAAAAAGGCTCCAGAAGTCAAAGCCTCTGCTGGGCTGCACTTTCCCCTTGCCTCACGTCAAAGCACCAGAAACTCTCGGCTGCACTCTGTATTTCCAGTCTCCCTGCATCTACCACTGTCATCTCTGCATCTCCAAGCATCAAGCTGGGCACAATTCTTTCCAGGGAAAGCTGGAAGAGAAATAGGTAGCAGCACAAGTAGCCGCAGGTTGAACTTTCTGATTTCAAGTGCTAACGTGAATCCGCACACAAGCGAGAGGCAGCCACGCTTCCTCTTGCAGCCTGTGCCATGCGCATACCAGCTCCGTGCTCTGCGCCTTCATTCTTATGCTCTTCGGTCCAGGTGGCGCTTCCAATCTGTCGGAGTCGAACCGTTGTCTACTTCTGGCACAGAGAGCACGGTGCCGGCAGACAAACGCTCCAGGCTGCTGCCTCTGCCCAAACACGCCTGGGCTCTGCACTTTCTCTCTCAGCGCTAGGGAGCAGCACATTCGGACTGCCTTGTAGCCTGAATCTGAACGGAAAGATTCTCAGCTAAGTCTCGGCACAGAGAACAGTTTTAGGTCAACGAGCTTACCCGGAGCTTACCCTCGACGCGTGGAAACCTGTATTTGCAGCACATCCGAATGGTAGCCCTCTTTCCTTTCCAGCCTGCACAGCGCCGGCAGATCGCGGTGCTCTCTGCACCTGCCTTCCCACTTCCCAGTACCACCGCCAAGCTTACAGCCTTGCAGGGAGCCAAGACGCGGATAAGCGTCTCGCCCAGAAGAAGGTGCCAGGACGAAAAGATGGTCCTCCTTTCTCCTGCTCCTTGCCCGAATTGTGGTCCTGTGCGGAAAGTCTTGCCCAGCGAAAAGCTACTCCAGCAAGTGTTTCTCTCCAAACGCAGTTCGCTGAGCGAGAGCTACACGGACAGTTTGGACTCGGTGAAACAGCAAGAAAATGCTTGTCCGTCGAGCTGAAGGAAAATCCCTGCACAGCACACTGTGGCTGCGTGCAGTGTTCACGCTGAAGAGCGGCAAAGCTCCAAGCCATGGCTGGGCTTCACTTCTGTCCAGAGCACAGGAGGCGAAGAACGAAGCAGCTGGGCACCGGGGTCATGTACTCAGGGGAGCCAATTTCAAATGTGCAGCCAAGAGCTGCTTCACAAGCACATTCAGCTGAGAATGCTCTGGCTGCTTCAGAAAGGAAGGCGCAGCCCTTGCACTCCTGGACACAAGCTGGGCAGAAGCAGGTTCCTAAACCTTCCGTGCTGCAGAGTGCATGCACCTTGAGCACACGCAGAAGGACGCGTCCTGAAAGAAGGCGTTCTTCAAGTACCCCCCTCCTCCAGGCAGCCTTGAAACTGAGCACAACACACTGCGGCTCGGCAGCTTCCTTCTCACATAGACGGACCGTCCCCTTCTTCACTCTCGCAGCTCCCTTGCCCACTTGCAGCAGCTGCTGCCAAAGAAAAAGGCTCCGGAAGTCAAAGCCTCTGCTGGGCTGCACTTTCCCCTTGCCTCACGTCAAAGCACCAGAAACTCTCGGCTGCACTCTGTATTTCCAGTCTCCGCTGCATCTACCACTGTCATCTCTGCATCTCCAAGCATCAAGCTGGGCACAATTCTTTCCAGGGAAAGCTGGAAGAGAAATAGGTAGCAGCACAAGTAGCCGCAGGTTGAACTTTCTGTTTTCAAGTGCTAACGTGAATCCGCACACAAGCGAGGGACAGCCACGCTTCCTCTTGCAGCCCGTGCGATGTGCACAGCAGCTCCGTGCTCTGCCTTCATTCTTATGCTCTTCGGAGCAGGTCGTGCTTTCATTCTGCCGGAGTCGAACCATCGTCTACTTGGCGCACAGAGCACTCTGCCGGCAGCGAAGTGCTCCAGCCGACTGCTTCTGCCGAACCACGCCTGGAATATGCACTTTCCCTCGCAGCGACATACACCACCATACTCGGTCTTTCTTCTCGTCCAAATGTAAAGGGAAAGAGCCTCAGCTATGTCTGGCACAGAGAACAGTTTTAGGCCAACGAGCTTACCCGGAGCTTACCCTCGACGTGTGGAAACCTGTATTTGCAGCACATCCTAGTGGTAGTCCTCTTTCCTTTCCAGCCTGCACAGCGCTCAGTGCACAGATCGCGGTGCTCTCTGCACCTGCTTTCCCTCTTCCCAGTACCACCGCCAAGCTTACAGCCTTGCAGGGAGCGAAGTGGCGGATAGGCGTCTCGCCCAGAAGAAGGTGCCAGGACGAAAAGATGGTCCTGCGTTCTCCTGCTCCTTGCCCGAACTGTGTTGAAAGTCTTGCCCAGCGAAAAGCTACTCCAGCAAGTGTTTCTCTCCAAACGCAGTTCGCTGAGCGAGAGCTACACGGACAGTTTGGACTCGGTGAAACAGCAAGAAAATGCTTGTCCGTCGAGCTGAAGGAAAATCCCTGCACAGCACACTGTGGCTGCGTGCAGTGTTCACGCTGAAGAGCGGCAAAGCTCCAAGCCATGGCTGGGCTTCACTTCTGTCCAGAGCACAGGAGGCGAAGAACGAAGCAGCTGGGCACCGGGCTCATGTACTCAGGGGAGCCAATTTCAAATGTGCAGCCAAGAGCTGCTTCACAAGCACATTCAGCTGAGAATGCTCTGGCTGCTTCAGAAAGGAAGGCGCAGCCCTTGCACTCCTGGACACAACCACGCCAGAAGCAGGTTCCTAAACCTTCCGTGCTACAGAGTGCATGCACCTTGAGCACACGCAGAAGGACGCGTCCAGAAAGAAGGCGTTCTTCAAGTACCCCCCTCCTCCAGGCAGCCTTGAAACTGAGCACAACACACTGCGGCTCGGCAGCTTCCTTCTCACATAGACGGACCGTCCCCTTCTTCACTCTCGCAGCTCCCTTGCCCACTTGCAGCAGCTGCTGCCAAAGAAAAAGGCTCCAGAAGTCAAAGCCTCTGCTGGGCTGCACTTTCCCCTTGCCTCACGTCAAAGCACCAGAAACTCTCGGCTGCACTCTGTATTTCCAGTCTCCCTGCATCTACCACTGTCATCTCTGCATCTCCAAGCATCAAGCTGGGCACAATTCTTTCCAGGGAAAGCTGGAAGAGAAATAGGTAGCAGCACAAGTAGCCGCAGGTTGAACTTTCTGTTTTCAAGTGCTAACGTGAATCCGCACACAAGCGAGAGGCAGCCACGCTTCCTCTTGCAGCCTGTGCCATGCGCATACCAGCTCCGTGCTCTGCGCCTTCATTCTTATGCTCTTCGGTCCAGGTGGCGCTTCCAATCTGTCGGAGTCGAACCGTTGTCTACTTCTGGCACAGAGAGCACGGTGCCGGCAGACAAACGCTCCAGGCTGCTGCCTCTGCCCAAACACGCCTGGGCTCTGCACTTTCTCTCTCAGCGCTAGGGAGCAGCACATTCGGTCTGCCTTGTAGCCTGAATCTGAACGGAAAGATTCTCAGCTAAGTCTCGGCACAGAGAACAGTTTTAGGTCAACGAGCTTACCCGGAGCTTACCCTCGACGCGTGGAAACCTGTATTTGCAGCACATCCGAGTGGTAGCCCTCTTTCCTTTCCAGCCTGCACAGCGCCGGCAGATCGCGGTGCTCTCTGCACCTGCCTTCCCACTTCCCAGTACCACCGCCAAGCTTACAGCCTTGCAGGGAGCCAAGACGCGGATAAGCGTCTCGCCCAGAAGAAGGTGCCAGGACGAAAAGATGGTCCTCCTTTCTCCTTCTCCTTGCCCGAATTGTGGTCCTGTGCGGAAAGTCTTGCCCAGCGAAAAGCTACTCCAGCAAGTGTTTCTCTCCAAACGCAGTTCGCTGAGCGAGAGCTACACGGACAGTTTGGACTCGGTGAAACAGCAAGAAAATGCTTGTCCGTCGAGCTGAAGGAAAATCCCTGCACAGCACACTGTGGCTGCGTGCAGTGTTCACGCTGAAGAGCGGCAAAGCTCCAAGCCATGGCTGGGCTTCACTTCTGTCCAGAGCACAGGAGGCGAAGAACGAAGCAGCTGGGCACCGGGCTCATGTACTCAGGGGAGCCAATTTCAAATGTGCAGCCAAGAGCTGCTTCACAAGCACATTCAGCTGAGAATGCTCTGGCTGCTTCAGAAAGGAAGGCGCAGCCATTGCACTCCTGGACACAAGCTGGGCAGAAGCAGGTTCCTAAACCTTCCGTGCTGCAGAGTGCATGCACCTTGAGCACACGCAGAAGGACGCGTCCTGAAAGAAGGCGTTCTTCAAGTACCCCCCTCCTCCAGGCAGCCTTGAAACTGAGCACAACACACTGCGCCTCGGCAGCTTCCTTCTCACATAGACGGACCGTCCCCTTCTTCACTCTCGCAGCTCCCTTGCCCACTTGCAGCAGCTGCTGCCAAAGAAAAAGGCTCCGGAAGTCAAAGCCTCTGCTGGGCTGCACTTTCCCCTTGCCTCACGTCAAAGCACCAGAAACTCTCGGCTGCACTCTGTATTTCCAGTCTCCGCTGCATCTACCACTGTCATCTCTGCATCTCCAAGCATCAAGCTGGGCACAATTCTTTCCAGGGAAAGCTGGAAGAGAAATAGGTAGCAGCACAAGTAGCCGCAGGTTGAACTTTCTGTTTTCAAGTGCTAACGTGAATCCGCACACAAGCGAGGGACAGCCACGCTTCCTCTTGCAGCCCGTGCGATGTGCACAGCAGCTCCGTGCTCTGCCTTCATTCTTATGCTCTTCGGAGCAGGTCGTGCTTTCATTCTGCCGGAGTCGAACCATCGTCTACTTGGCGCACAGAGCACTCTGCCGGCAGCGAAGTGCTCCAGCCGACTGCTTCTGCCGAACCACGCCTGGAATATGCACTTTCCCTCGCAGCGACATACACCACCATACTCGGTCTTTCTTCTCGTCCAAATGTAAAGGGAAAGAGCCTCAGCTATGTCTGGCACAGAGAACAGTTTTAGGCCAACGAGCTTACCCGGAGCTTACCCTCGACGTGTGGAAACCTGTATTTGCAGCACATCCTAGTGGTAGTCCTCTTTCCTTTCCAGCCTGCACAGCGCTCAGTGCACAGATCGCGGTGCTCTCTGCACCTGCTTTCCCTCTTCCCAGTACCACCGCCAAGCTTACAGCCTTGCAGGGAGCGAAGTGGCGGATAGGCGTCTCGCCCAGAAGAAGGTGCCAGGACGAAAAGATGGTCCTGCGTTCTCCTGCTCCTTGCCCGAACTGTGTTGAAAGTCTTGCCCAGCGAAAAGCTACTCCAGCAAGTGTTTCTCTCCAAACGCAGTTCGCTGAGCGAGAGCTACACGGACAGTTTGGACTCGGTGAAACAGCAAGAAAATGCTTGTCCGTCGAGCTGAAGGAAAATCCCTGCACAGCACACTGTGGCTGCGTGCAGTGTTCACGCTGAAGAGCGGCAAAGCTCCAAGCCATGGCTGGGCTTCACTTCTGTTCAGAGCACAGGAGGCGAAGAACGAAGCAGCTGGGCACCGGGCTCATGTACTCAGGGGAGCCAATTTCAAATGTGCAGCCAAGAGCTGCTTCACAAGCACATTCAGCTGAGAATGCTCTGGCTGCTTCAGAAAGGAAGGCGCAGCCCTTGCACTCCTGGACACAACCACGCCAGAAGCAGGTTCCTAAACCTTCCGTGCTACAGAGTGCATGCACCTTGAGCACACGCAGAAGGACGCGTCCAGAAAGAAGGCGTTCTTCAAGTACCCCCCTCCTCCAGGCAGCCTTGAAACTGAGCACAACACACTGCGCCTCGGCAGCTTCCTTCTCACATAGACGGACCGTCCCCTTCTTCACTCTCGCACCTCCCTTGCCCACTTGCAGCAGCTGCTGCCAAAGAAAAAGGCTCCGGAAGTCAAAGCCTCTGCTGGGCTGCACTTTCCCCTTGCCTCACGTCAAAGCACCAGAAACTCTCGGCTGCACTCTGTATTTCCAGTCTCCGCTGCATCTACCACTGTCATCGCTGCATCTCCAAGCATCAAGCTGGGCACAATTCTTTCCAGGGAAAGCTGGAAGAGAAATAGGTAGCAGCACAAGTAGCCGCAGGTTGAACTTTCTGTTTTCAAGTGCTAACGTGAATCCGCACACAAGCGAGGGACAGCCACGCTTCCTCTTGCAGCCCGTGCGATGTGCACAGCAGCTCCGTGCTCTGCCTTCATTCTTATGCTCTTCGGACCATGTCGTGCCTTCATTCTGCCGGAGTTGAACCATCGTCTACTTGGCGCACAGAGCACTCTGCCGGCAGCGAAGTGCTCCAGCCGACTGCTTCTGCTGAACCACGCCTGGAATATGCACTTTCCCTCGCAGCGACATACACCAGCATACTCGGTCTTTCTTCTCGTCCAAATGTAAAGGGAAAGAGCCTCAGCTATGTCTGGCACAGAGAACAGTTTTAGGTCAACGAGCTTACGCGGAGCTTACCCTCGACGTGTGGAAACCTGTATTTGCAGCACATCCTAGTGGTAGCCCTCTTTCCTCTCCAGCCTGCACAGCGCCGGCAGATCGCGGTGCTCTCTGCACCTGCCTTCTCACTTGCAAGTACCACCGCCAAGCTTACAGCCTTGCAGGGAGCGAAGTGGCGGATAGGCGTGTCGCACACAAGAACATGCCAGGACGAAAAGATGGTCTTCCTTTCTCCTGCTCCTTGCCCGAATTGTGGTGCTGTGCGGAAAGTCTTGCCCAGCGAAAAGCTACTCCAGCAAGTGTTTCTCTCCTGACGCATTTCGCTGAGCGAGAGCTACACGGACAGTTTGGACTCGGTGAAACAGCAAGAAAATGCTTGTCCGTCGAGCTGAAGGAAAATCCCTGCACAGCACACTGTGGCTGCGTGCAGTGTTCACGCTGAAGAGCGGCAAAGCTCCAAGCCATGGCTGGGCTTCACTTCTGTCCAGAGCACAGGAGGCGAAGAACGAAGCAGCTGGGCACCGGGCTCATGTACTCAGGGGAGCCAATTTCAAATGTGCAGCCAAGAGCTGCTTCACAAGCACATTCAGCTGAGAATGCTCTGGCTGCTTCAGAAAGGAAGGCGCAGCCCTTGCACTCCTGGACACAACCACGCCAGAAGCAGGTTCCTAAACCTTCCGTGCTACAGAGTGCATGCACCTTGAGCACACGCAGAAGGACGCGTCCAGAAAGAAGGCGTTCTTCAAGTACCCCCCTCCTCCAGGCAGCCTTGAAACTGAGCACAACACACTGCGGCTCGGCAGCTTCCTTCTCACATAGACGGACCGTCCCCTTCTTCACTCTCGCAGCTCCCTTGCCCACTTGCAGCAGCTGCTGCCAAAGAAAAAGGCTCCAGAAGTCAAAGCCTCTGCTGGGCTGCACTTTCCCCTTGCCTCACGTCAAAGCACCAGAAACTCTCGGCTGCACTCTGTATTTCCAGTCTCCGCTGCATCTACCACTGTCATCGCTGCATCTCCAAGCATCAAGCTGGGCACAATTCTTTCCAGGGAAAGCTGGAAGAGAAATAGGTAGCAGCACAAGTAGCCGCAGGTTGAACTTTCTGATTTCAAGTGCTAACGTGAATCCGCACACAAGCGAGAGGCAGCCACGCTTCCTCTTGCAGCCTGTGCCATGCGCATACCAGCTCCGTGCTCTGCGCCTTCATTCTTATGCTCTTCGGTCCAGGTGGCGCTTCCAATCTGTCGGAGTCGAACCGTTGTCTACTTCTGGCACAGAGAGCACGGTGCCGGCAGACAAACGCTCCAGGCTGCTGCCTCTGCCCAAACACGCCTGGGCTCTGCACTTTCTCTCTCAGCGCTAGGGAGCAGCACATTCGGTCTGCCTTGTAGCCTGAATCTGAACGGAAAGATTCTCAGCTAAGTCTCGGCACAGAGAACAGTTTTAGGTCAACGAGCTTACCCGGAGCTTACCCTCGACGCGTGGAAACCTGTATTTGCAGCACATCCGAATGGTAGCCCTCTTTCCTTTCCAGCCTGCACAGCGCCGGCAGATCGCGGTGCTCTCTGCACCTGCCTTCCCACTTCCCAGTACCACCGCCAAGCTTACAGCCTTGCAGGGAGCCAAGACGCGGATAAGCGTCTCGCCCAGAAGAAGGTGCCAGGACGAAAAGATGGTCCTCCTTTCTCCTGCTCCTTGCCCGAATTGTGGTCCTGTGCGGAAAGTCTTGCCCAGCGAAAAGCTACTCCAGCAAGTGTTTCTCTCCAAACGCAGTTCGCTGAGCGAGAGCTACACGGACAGTTTGGACTCGGTGAAACAGCAAGAAAATGCTTGTCCGTCGAGCTGAAGGAAAATCCCTGCACAGCACACTGTGGCTGCGTGCAGTGTTCACGCTGAAGAGCGGCAAAGCTCCAAGCCATGGCTGGGCTTCACTTCTGTCCAGAGCACAGGAGGCGAAGAACGAAGCAGCTGGGCACCGGGCTCATGTACTCAGGGGAGCCAATTTCAAATGTGCAGCCAAGAGCTGCTTCACAAGCACATTCAGCTGAGAATGCTCTGGCTGCTTCAGAAAGGAAGGCGCAGCCATTGCACTCCTGGACACAAGCTGGGCAGAAGCAGGTTCCTAAACCTTCAGTGCTGCAGAGTGCATGCACCTTGAGCACACGCAGAAGGACGCGTCCAGAAAGAAGGCGTTCTTCAAGTACCCCCCTCCTCCAGGCAGCCTTGAAACTGAGCACAACACACTGCGGCTCGGCAGCTTCCTTCTCACATAGACGGACCGTCCCCTTCTTCACTCTCGCACCTCCCTTGCCCACTTGCAGCAGCTGCTGCCAAAGAAAAAGGCTCCAGAAGTCAAAGCCTCTGCTGGGCTGCACTTTCCCCTTGCCTCACGTCAAAGCACCAGAAACTCTCGGCTGCACTCTGTATTTCCAGTCTCCGCTGCATCTACCACTGTCATCTCTGCATCTCCAAGCATCAAGCTGGGCACAATTCTTTCCAGGGAAAGCTGGAAGAGAAATAGGTAGCAGCACAAGTAGCCGCAGGTTGAACTTTCTGTTTTCAAGTGCTAACGTGAATCCGCACACAAGCGAGGGACAGCCACGCTTCCTCTTGCAGCCCGTGCGATGTGCACAGCAGCTCCGTGCTCTGCCTTCATTCTTATGCTCTTCGGAGCAGGTCGTGCTTTCATTCTGCCGGAGTCGAACCATCGTCTACTTGGCGCACAGAGCACTCTGCCGGCAGCGAAGTGCTCCAGCCGACTGCTTCTGCCGAACCACGCCTGGAATATGCACTTTCCCTCGCAGCGACATACACCACCATACTCGGTCTTTCTTCTCGTCCAAATGTAAAGGGAAAGAGCCTCAGCTATGTCTGGCACAGAGAACAGTTTTAGGCCAACGAGCTTACCCGGAGCTTACCCTCGACGTGTGGAAACCTGTATTTGCAGCACATCCTAGTGGTAGTCCTCTTTCCTTTCCAGCCTGCACAGCGCTCAGTGCACAGATCGCGGTGCTCTCTGCACCTGCTTTCCCTCTTCCCAGTACCACCGCCAAGCTTACAGCCTTGCAGGGAGCGAAGTGGCGGATAGGCGTCTCGCCCAGAAGAAGGTGCCAGGACGAAAAGATGGTCCTGCGTTCTCCTGCTCCTTGCCCGAACTGTGTTGAAAGTCTTGCCCAGCGAAAAGCTACTCCAGCAAGTGTTTCTCTCCAAACGCAGTTCGCTGAGCGAGAGCTACACGGACAGTTTGGACTCGGTGAAACAGCAAGAAAATGCTTGTCCGTCGAGCTGAAGGAAAATCCCTGCACAGCACACTGTGGCTGCGTGCAGTGTTCACGCTGAAGAGCGGCAAAGCTCCAAGCCATGGCTGGGCTTCACTTCTGTCCAGAGCACAGGAGGCGAAGAACGAAGCAGCTGGGCACCGGGCTCATGTACTCAGGGGAGCCAATTTCAAATGTGCAGCCAAGAGCTGCTTCACAAGCACATTCAGCTGAGAATGCTCTGGCTGCTTCAGAAAGGAAGGCGCAGCCCTTGCACTCCTGGACACAACCACGCCAGAAGCAGGTTCCTAAACCTTCCGTGCTACAGAGTGCATGCACCTTGAGCACACGCAGAAGGACGCGTCCAGAAAGAAGGCGTTCTTCAAGTACCCCCCTCCTCCAGGCAGCCTTGAAACTGAGCACAACACACTGCGCCTCGGCAGCTTCCTTCTCACATAGACGGACCGTCCCCTTCTTCACTCTCGCACCTCCCTTGCCCACTTGCAGCAGCTGCTGCCAAAGAAAAAGGCTCCAGAAGTCAAAGCCTCTGCTGGGCTGCACTTTCCCCTTGCCTCACGTCAAAGCACCAGAAACTCTCGGCTGCACTCTGTATTTCCAGTCTCCCTGCATCTACCACTGTCATCTCTGCATCTCCAAGCATCAAGCTGGGCACAATTCTTTCCAGGGAAAGCTGGAAGAGAAATAGGTAGCAGCACAAGTAGCCGCAGGTTGAACTTTCTGTTTTCAAGTGCTAACGTGAATCCGCACACAAGCGAGGGACAGCCACGCTTCCTCTTGCAGCCCGTGCGATGTGCACAGCAGCTCCGTGCTCTGCCTTCATTCTTATGCTCTTCGGAGCAGGTCGTGCTTTCATTCTGCCGGAGTCGAACCATCGTCTACTTGGCGCACAGAGCACTCTGCCGGCAGCGAAGTGCTCCAGCCGACTGCTTCTGCCGAACCACGCCTGGAATATGCACTTTCCCTCGCAGCGACATACACCAGCATACTCGGTCTTTCTTCTCGTCCAAATGTAAAGGGAAAGAGCCTCAGCTATGTCTGGCACAGAGAACAGTTTTAGGCCAACGAGCTTACCCGGAGCTTACCCTCGACGTGTGGAAACCTGTATTTGCAGCACATCCTAGTGGTAGTCCTCTTTCCTTTCCAGCCTGCACAGCGCTCAGTGCACAGATCGCGGTGCTCTCTGCACCTGCTTTCCCTCTTCCCAGTACCACCGCCAAGCTTACAGCCTTGCAGGGAGCGAAGTGGCGGATAGGCGTCTCGCCCAGAAGAAGGTGCCAGGACGAAAAGATGGTCCTGCGTTCTCCTGCTCCTTGCCCGAACTGTGTTGAAAGTCTTGCCCAGCGAAAAGCTACTCCAGCAAGTGTTTCTCTCCAAACGCAGTTCGCTGAGCGAGAGCTACACGGACAGTTTGGACTCGGTGAAACAGCAAGAAAATGCTTGTCCGTCGAGCTGAAGGAAAATCCCTGCACAGCACACTGTGGCTGCGTGCAGTGTTCACGCTGAAGAGCGGCAAAGCTCCAAGCCATGGCTGGGCTTCACTTCTGTCCAGAGCACAGGAGGCGAAGAACGAAGCAGCTGGGCACCGGGCTCATGTACTCAGGGGAGCCAATTTCAAATGTGCAGCCAAGAGCTGCTTCACAAGCACATTCAGCTGAGAATGCTCTGGCTGCTTCAGAAAGGAAGGCGCAGCCTTTGCACTCCTGGACACAACCACGCCAGAAGCAGGTTCCTAAACCTTCAGTGCTACAGAGTGCATGCACCTTGAGCACACGCAGAAGGACGCGTCCAGAAAGAAGGCGTTCTTCAAGTACCCCCCTCCTCCAGGCAGCCTTGAAACTGAGCACAACACACTGCGGCTCGGCAGCTTCCTTCTCACATAGACGGACCGTCCCCTTCTTCACTCTCGCAGCTCCCTTGCCCACTTGCAGCAGCTGCTGCCAAAGAAAAAGGCTCCAGAAGTCAAAGCCTCTGCTGGGCTGCACTTTCCCCTTGCCTCACGTCAAAGCACCAGAAACTCTCGGCTGCACTCTGTATTTCCAGTCTCCCTGCATCTACCACTGTCATCTCTGCATCTCCAAGCATCAAGCTGGGCACAATTCTTTCCAGGGAAAGCTGGAAGAGAAATAGGTAGCAGCACAAGTAGCCGCAGGTTGAACTTTCTGTTTTCAAGTGCTAACGTGAATCCGCACACAAGCGAGAGGCAGCCACGCTTCCTCTTGCAGCCTGTGCCATGCGCATACCAGCTCCGTGCTCTGCGCCTTCATTCTTATGCTCTTCGGTCCAGGTGGCGCTTCCAATCTGTCGGAGTCGAACCGTTGTCTACTTCTGGCACAGAGAGCACGGTGCCGGCAGACAAACGCTCCAGGCTGCTGCCTCTGCCCAAACACGCCTGGGCTCTGCACTTTCTCTCTCAGCGCTAGGGAGCAGCACATTCGGACTGCCTTGTAGCCTGAATCTGAACGGAAAGATTCTCAGCTAAGTCTCGGCACAGAGAACAGTTTTAGGTCAACGAGCTTACCCGGAGCTTACCCTCGACGCGTGGAAACCTGTATTTGCAGCACATCCGAATGGTAGCCCTCTTTCCTTTCCAGCCTGCACAGCGCCGGCAGATCGCGGTGCTCTCTGCACCTGCCTTCCCACTTCCCAGTACCACCGCCAAGCTTACAGCCTTGCAGGGAGCCAAGACGCGGATAAGCGTCTCGCCCAGAAGAAGGTGCCAGGACGAAAAGATGGTCCTCCTTTCTCCTGCTCCTTGCCCGAATTGTGGTCCTGTGCGGAAAGTCTTGCCCAGCGAAAAGCTACTCCAGCAAGTGTTTCTCTCCAAACGCAGTTCGCTGAGCGAGAGCTACACGGACAGTTTGGACTCGGTGAAACAGCAAGAAAATGCTTGTCCGTCGAGCTGAAGGAAAATCCCTGCACAGCACACTGTGGCTGCGTGCAGTGTTCACGCTGAAGAGCGGCAAAGCTCCAAGCCATGGCTGGGCTTCACTTCTGTCCAGAGCACAGGAGGCGAAGAACGAAGCAGCTGGGCACCGGGCTCATGTACTCAGGGGAGCCAATTTCAAATGTGCAGCCAAGAGCTGCTTCACAAGCACATTCAGCTGAGAATGCTCTGGCTGCTTCAGAAAGGAAGGCGCAGCCCTTGCACTCCTGGACACAAGCTGGGCAGAAGCAGGTTCCTAAACCTTCCGTGCTGCAGAGTGCATGCACCTTGAGCACACGCAGAAGGACGCGTCCTGAAAGAAGGCGTTCTTCAAGTACCCCCCTCCTCCAGGCAGCCTTGAAACTGAGCACAACACACTGCGGCTCGGCAGCTTCCTTCTCACATAGACGGACCGTCCCCTTCTTCACTCTCGCAGCTCCCTTGCCCACTTGCAGCAGCTGCTGCCAAAGAAAAAGGCTCCGGAAGTCAAAGCCTCTGCTGGGCTGCACTTTCCCCTTGCCTCACGTCAAAGCACCAGAAACTCTCGGCTGCACTCTGTATTTCCAGTCTCCGCTGCATCTACCACTGTCATCTCTGCATCTCCAAGCATCAAGCTGGGCACAATTCTTTCCAGGGAAAGCTGGAAGAGAAATAGGTAGCAGCACAAGTAGCCGCAGGTTGAACTTTCTGTTTTCAAGTGCTAACGTGAATCCGCACACAAGCGAGGGACAGCCACGCTTCCTCTTGCAGCCCGTGCGATGTGCACAGCAGCTCCGTGCTCTGCCTTCATTCTTATGCTCTTCGGAGCAGGTCGTGCTTTCATTCTGCCGGAGTCGAACCATCGTCTACTTGGCGCACAGAGCACTCTGCCGGCAGCGAAGTGCTCCAGCCGACTGCTTCTGCCGAACCACGCCTGGAATATGCACTTTCCCTCGCAGCGACATACACCACCATACTCGGTCTTTCTTCTCGTCCAAATGTAAAGGGAAAGAGCCTCAGCTATGTCTGGCACAGAGAACAGTTTTAGGCCAACGAGCTTACCCGGAGCTTATCCTCGACGTGTGGAAACCTGTATTTGCAGCACATCCTAGTGGTAGTCCTCTTTCCTTTCCAGCCTGCACAGCGCTCAGTGCACAGATCGCGGTGCTCTCTGCACCTGCTTTCCCTCTTCCCAGTACCACCGCCAAGCTTACAGCCTTGCAGGGAGCGAAGTGGCGGATAGGCGTCTCGCCCAGAAGAAGGTGCCAGGACGAAAAGATGGTCCTGCGTTCTCCTGCTCCTTGCCCGAACTGTGTTGAAAGTCTTGCCCAGCGAAAAGCTACTCCAGCAAGTGTTTCTCTCCAAACGCAGTTCGCTGAGCGAGAGCTACACGGACAGTTTGGACTCGGTGAAACAGCAAGAAAATGCTTGTCCGTCGAGCTGAAGGAAAATCCCTGCACAGCACACTGTGGCTGCGTGCAGTGTTCACGCTGAAGAGCGGCAAAGCTCCAAGCCATGGCTGGGCTTCACTTCTGTCCAGAGCACAGGAGGCGAAGAACGAAGCAGCTGGGCACCGGGCTCATGTACTCAGGGGAGCCAATTTCAAATGTGCAGCCAAGAGCTGCTTCACAAGCACATTCAGCTGAGAATGCTCTGGCTGCTTCAGAAAGGAAGGCGCAGCCCTTGCACTCCTGGACACAACCACGCCAGAAGCAGGTTCCTAAACCTTCCGTGCTACAGAGTGCATGCACCTTGAGCACACGCAGAAGGACGCGTCCAGAAAGAAGGCGTTCTTCAAGTACCCCCCTCCTCCAGGCAGCCTTGAAACTGAGCACAACACACTGCGGCTCGGCAGCTTCCTTCTCACATAGACGGACCGTCCCCTTCTTCACTCTCGCACCTCCCTTGCCCACTTGCAGCAGCTGCTGCCAAAGAAAAAGGCTCCAGAAGTCAAAGCCTCTGCTGGGCTGCACTTTCCCCTTGCCTCACGTCAAAGCACCAGAAACTCTCGGCTGCACTCTGTATTTCCAGTCTCCCTGCATCTACCACTGTCATCTCTGCATCTCCAAGCATCAAGCTGGGCACAATTCTTTCCAGGGAAAGCTGGAAGAGAAATAGGTAGCAGCACAAGTAGCCGCAGGTTGAACTTTCTGTTTTCAAGTGCTAACGTGAATCCGCACACAAGCGAGGGACAGCCACGCTTCCTCTTGCAGCCCGTGCGATGTGCACAGCAGCTCCGTGCTCTGCCTTCATTCTTATGCTCTTCGGAGCAGGTCGTGCTTTCATTCTGCCGGAGTCGAACCATCGTCTACTTGGCGCACAGAGCACTCTGCCGGCAGCGAAGTGCTCCAGCCGACTGCTTCTGCCGAACCACGCCTGGAATATGCACTTTCCCTCGCAGCGACATACACCACCATACTCGGTCTTTCTTCTCGTCCAAATGTAAAGGGAAAGAGCCTCAGCTATGTCTGGCACAGAGAACAGTTTTAGGCCAACGAGCTTACCCGGAGCTTACCCTCGACGTGTGGAAACCTGTATTTGCAGCACATCCTAGTGGTAGTCCTCTTTCCTTTCCAGCCTGCACAGCGCTCAGTGCACAGATCGCGGTGCTCTCTGCACCTGCTTTCCCTCTTCCCAGTACCACCGCCAAGCTTACAGCCTTGCAGGGAGCGAAGTGGCGGATAGGCGTCTCGCCCAGAAGAAGGTGCCAGGACGAAAAGATGGTCCTGCGTTCTCCTGCTCCTTGCCCGAACTGTGTTGAAAGTCTTGCCCAGCGAAAAGCTACTCCAGCAAGTGTTTCTCTCCAAACGCAGTTCGCTGAGCGAGAGCTACACGGACAGTTTGGACTCGGTGAAACAGCAAGAAAATGCTTGTCCGTCGAGCTGAAGGAAAATCCCTGCACAGCACACTGTGGCTGCGTGCAGTGTTCACGCTGAAGAGCGGCAAAGCTCCAAGCCATGGCTGGGCTTCACTTCTGTCCAGAGCACAGGAGGCGAAGAACGAAGCAGCTGGGCACCGGGCTCATGTACTCAGGGGAGCCAATTTCAAATGTGCAGCCAAGAGCTGCTTCACAAGCACATTCAGCTGAGAATGCTCTGGCTGCTTCAGAAAGGAAGGCGCAGCCCTTGCACTCCTGGACACAACCACGCCAGAAGCAGGTTCCTAAACCTTCCGTGCTACAGAGTGCATGCACCTTGAGCACACGCAGAAGGACGCGTCCAGAAAGAAGGCGTTCTTCAAGTACCCCCCTCCTCCAGGCAGCCTTGAAACTGAGCACAACACACTGCGCCTCGGCAGCTTCCTTCTCACATAGACGGACCGTCCCCTTCTTCACTCTCGCACCTCCCTTGCCCACTTGCAGCAGCTGCTGCCAAAGAAAAAGGCTCCAGAAGTCAAAGCCTCTGCTGGGCTGCACTTTCCCCTTGCCTCACGTCAAAGCACCAGAAACTCTCGGCTGCACTCTGTATTTCCAGTCTCCGCTGCATCTACCACTGTCATCGCTGCATCTCCAAGCATCAAGCTGGGCACAATTCTTTCCAGGGAAAGCTGGAAGAGAAATAGGTAGCAGCACAAGTAGCCGCAGGTTGAACTTTCTGTTTTCAAGTGCTAACGTGAATCCGCACACAAGCGAGAGGCAGCCACGCTTCCTCTTGCAGCCTGTGCCATGCGCATACCAGCTCCGTGCTCTGCGCCTTCATTCTTATGCTCTTCGGTCCAGGTGGCGCTTCCAATCTGTCGGAGTCGAACCGTTGTCTACTTCTGGCACAGAGAGCACGGTGCCGGCAGACAAACGCTCCAGGCTGCTGCCTCTGCCCAAACACGCCTGGGCTCTGCACTTTCTCTCTCAGCGCTAGGGAGCAGCACATTCGGTCTGCCTTGTAGCCTGAATCTGAACGGAAAGATTCTCAGCTAAGTCTCGGCACAGAGAACAGTTTTAGGTCAACGAGCTTACCCGGAGCTTACCCTCGACGCGTGGAAACCTGTATTTGCAGCACATCCGAGTGGTAGCCCTCTTTCCTCTCCAGCCTGCACAGCGCCGGCAGATCGCGGTGCTCTCTGCACCTGCCTTCCCACTTCCCAGTACCACCGCCAAGCTTACAGCCTTGCAGGGAGCCAAGACGCGGATAAGCGTCTCGCCCAGAAGAAGGTGCCAGGACGAAAAGATGGTCCTCCTTTCTCCTGCTCCTTGCCCGAATTGTGGTCCTGTGCGGAAAGTCTTGCCCAGCGAAAAGCTACTCCAGCAAGTGTTTCTCTCCAAACGCAGTTCGCTGAGCGAGAGCTACACGGACAGTTTGGACTCGGTGAAACAGCAAGAAAATGCTTGTCCGTCGAGCTGAAGGAAAATCCCTGCACAGCACACTGTGGCTGCGTGCAGTGTTCACGCTGAAGAGCGGCAAAGCTCCAAGCCATGGCTGGGCTTCACTTCTGTCCAGAGCACAGGAGGCGAAGAACGAAGCAGCTGGGCACCGGGCTCATGTACTCAGGGGAGCCAATTTCAAATGTGCAGCCAAGAGCTGCTTCACAAGCACATTCAGCTGAGAATGCTCTGGCTGCTTCAGAAAGGAAGGCGCAGCCATTGCACTCCTGGACACAAGCTGGGCAGAAGCAGGTTCCTAAACCTTCCGTGCTGCAGAGTGCATGCACCTTGAGCACACGCAGAAGGACGCGTCCTGAAAGAAGGCGTTCTTCAAGTACCCCCCTCCTCCAGGCAGCCTTGAAACTGAGCACAACACACTGCGGCTCGGCAGCTTCCTTCTCACATAGACGGACCGTCCCCTTCTTCACTCTCGCACCTCCCTTGCCCACTTGCAGCAGCTGCTGCCAAAGAAAAAGGCTCCGGAAGTCAAAGCCTCTGCTGGGCTGCACTTTCCCCTTGCCTCACGTCAAAGCACCAGAAACTCTCGGCTGCACTCTGTATTTCCAGTCTCCGCTGCATCTACCACTGTCATCTCTGCATCTCCAAGCATCAAGCTGGGCACAATTCTTTCCAGGGAAAGCTGGAAGAGAAATAGGTAGCAGCACAAGTAGCCGCAGGTTGAACTTTCTGTTTTCAAGTGCTAACGTGAATCCGCACACAAGCGAGGGACAGCCACGCTTCCTCTTGCAGCCCGTGCGATGTGCACAGCAGCTCCGTGCTCTGCCTTCATTCTTATGCTCTTCGGAGCAGGTCGTGCTTTCATTCTGCCGGAGTCGAACCATCGTCTACTTGGCGCACAGAGCACTCTGCCGGCAGCGAAGTGCTCCAGCCGACTGCTTCTGCCGAACCACGCCTGGAATATGCACTTTCCCTCGCAGCGACATACACCACCATACTCGGTCTTTCTTCTCGTCCAAATGTAAAGGGAAAGAGCCTCAGCTATGTCTGGCACAGAGAACAGTTTTAGGCCAACGAGCTTACCCGGAGCTTACCCTCGACGTGTGGAAACCTGTATTTGCAGCACATCCTAGTGGTAGTCCTCTTTCCTTTCCAGCCTGCACAGCGCTCAGTGCACAGATCGCGGTGCTCTCTGCACCTGCTTTCCCTCTTCCCAGTACCACCGCCAAGCTTACAGCCTTGCAGGGAGCGAAGTGGCGGATAGGCGTCTCGCCCAGAAGAAGGTGCCAGGACGAAAAGATGGTCCTGCGTTCTCCTGCTCCTTGCCCGAACTGTGTTGAAAGTCTTGCCCAGCGAAAAGCTACTCCAGCAAGTGTTTCTCTCCAAACGCAGTTCGCTGAGCGAGAGCTACACGGACAGTTTGGACTCGGTGAAACAGCAAGAAAATGCTTGTCCGTCGAGCTGAAGGAAAATCCCTGCACAGCACACTGTGGCTGCGTGCAGTGTTCACGCTGAAGAGCGGCAAAGCTCCAAGCCATGGCTGGGCTTCACTTCTGTCCAGAGCACAGGAGGCGAAGAACGAAGCAGCTGGGCACCGGGCTCATGTACTCAGGGGAGCCAATTTCAAATGTGCAGCCAAGAGCTGCTTCACAAGCACATTCAGCTGAGAATGCTCTGGCTGCTTCAGAAAGGAAGGCGCAGCCCTTGCACTCCTGGACACAACCACGCCAGAAGCAGGTTCCTAAACCTTCCGTGCTACAGAGTGCATGCACCTTGAGCACACGCAGAAGGACGCGTCCAGAAAGAAGGCGTTCTTCAAGTACCCCCCTCCTCCAGGCAGCCTTGAAACTGAGCACAACACACTGCGGCTCGGCAGCTTCCTTCTCACATAGACGGACCGTCCCCTTCTTCACTCTCGCACCTCCCTTGCCCACTTGCAGCAGCTGCTGCCAAAGAAAAAGGCTCCAGAAGTCAAAGCCTCTGCTGGGCTGCACTTTCCCCTTGCCTCACGTCAAAGCACCAGAAACTCTCGGCTGCACTCTGTATTTCCAGTCTCCCTGCATCTACCACTGTCATCTCTGCATCTCCAAGCATCAAGCTGGGCACAATTCTTTCCAGGGAAAGCTGGAAGAGAAATAGGTAGCAGCACAAGTAGCCGCAGGTTGAACTTTCTGTTTTCAAGTGCTAACGTGAATCCGCACACAAGCGAGGGACAGCCACGCTTCCTCTTGCAGCCCGTGCGATGTGCACAGCAGCTCCGTGCTCTGCCTTCATTCTTATGCTCTTCGGAGCAGGTCGTGCTTTCATTCTGCCGGAGTCGAACCATCGTCTACTTGGCGCACAGAGCACTCTGCCGGCAGCGAAGTGCTCCAGCCGACTGCTTCTGCCGAACCACGCCTGGAATATGCACTTTCCCTCGCAGCGACATACACCAGCATACTCGGTCTTTCTTCTCGTCCAAATGTAAAGGGAAAGAGCCTCAGCTATGTCTGGCACAGAGAACAGTTTTAGGCCAACGAGCTTACCCGGAGCTTACCCTCGACGTGTGGAAACCTGTATTTGCAGCACATCCTAGTGGTAGTCCTCTTTCCTTTCCAGCCTGCACAGCGCTCAGTGCACAGATCGCGGTGCTCTCTGCACCTGCTTTCCCTCTTCCCAGTACCACCGCCAAGCTTACAGCCTTGCAGGGAGCGAAGTGGCGGATAGGCGTCTCGCCCAGAAGAAGGTGCCAGGACGAAAAGATGGTCCTGCGTTCTCCTGCTCCTTGCCCGAACTGTGTTGAAAGTCTTGCCCAGCGAAAAGCTACTCCAGCAAGTGTTTCTCTCCAAACGCAGTTCGCTGAGCGAGAGCTACACGGACAGTTTGGACTCGGTGAAACAGCAAGAAAATGCTTGTCCGTCGAGCTGAAGGAAAATCCCTGCACAGCACACTGTGGCTGCGTGCAGTGTTCACGCTGAAGAGCGGCAAAGCTCCAAGCCATGGCTGGGCTTCACTTCTGTCCAGAGCACAGGAGGCGAAGAACGAAGCAGCTGGGCACCGGGCTCATGTACTCAGGGGAGCCAATTTCAAATGTGCAGCCAAGAGCTGCTTCACAAGCACATTCAGCTGAGAATGCTCTGGCTGCTTCAGAAAGGAAGGCGCAGCCC
Source organism: Corvus hawaiiensis (assembly GCF_020740725.1). Classification (NCBI taxonomy): domain Eukaryota; kingdom Metazoa; phylum Chordata; class Aves; order Passeriformes; family Corvidae; genus Corvus; species Corvus hawaiiensis. The sequence continues at coordinate 12,790,779 of NC_063227.1, read as the reverse complement.
TTGCACTCCTGGACACAACCACGCCAGAAGCAGGTTCCTAAACCTTCCGTGCTACAGAGTGCATGCACCTTGAGCACACGCAGAAGGACGCGTCCAGAAAGAAGGCGTTCTTCAAGTACCCCCCTCCTCCAGGCAGCCTTGAAACTGAGCACAACACACTGCGGCTCGGCAGCTTCCTTCTCACATAGACGGACCGTCCCCTTCTTCACTCTCGCACCTCCCTTGCCCACTTGCAGCAGCTGCTGCCAAAGAAAAAGGCTCCAGAAGTCAAAGCCTCTGCTGGGCTGCACTTTCCCCTTGCCTCACGTCAAAGCACCAGAAACTCTCGGCTGCACTCTGTATTTCCAGTCTCCCTGCATCTACCACTGTCATCTCTGCATCTCCAAGCATCAAGCTGGGCACAATTCTTTCCAGGGAAAGCTGGAAGAGAAATAGGTAGCAGCACAAGTAGCCGCAGGTTGAACTTTCTGTTTTCAAGTGCTAACATGAATCCGCACACAAGCGAGGGACAGCCACGCTTCCTCTTGCAGCCTGTGCCATGCGCATACCAGCTCCGTGCTCTGCGCCTTCATTGTGCCTGAGTGGAACCCGTGTCTACTTCTGGCACAGAGAGCACGGTGCCGGCAGAGAAATGCTCCAGGCTGCTGCCTCTGCCCAAACACGCCTGGGCTCTGCACTTTCTCTCTCAGCGCTAGGGAGCAGCACATTCGGTCTGCCTTGTAGCCTGAATCTGAACGGAAAGATTCTCAGCTAAGTCTCGGCACAGAGAACAGTTTTAGGTCAACGAGCTTACGCGGAGCTTACCCTCGACGTGTGGAAACCTGTATTTGCAGCACATCCGAGTGGTAGCCCTCTTTCCTCTCCAGCCTGCACAGCGCCGGCAGATCGCGGTGCTCTCTGCACCTGTCTTCCCACTTCCCAGTACCACCGCCAAGCTTACAGCCTTGCAGGGAGCCAAGACGCGGATAGGCGTCTCGCCCAGAAGAAGGTGCCAGGACCAAAAGATGGTCCTCCTTTCTCCTGCTCCTTGCCCGAATTGTGGTGCTGTGTTGAAAGTCTTGCCCAGCGAAAAGCTACTCCAGCAAGTGTTTCTCTCCAAACGCAGTTCGCTGAGCGAGAGCTACACGGACAGTTTGGACTCGGTGAAACAGCAAGAAAATGCTTGTCCGTCGAGCTGAAGGAAAATCCCTGCACAGCACACTGTGGCTGCGTGCAGTGTTCACGCTGAAGAGCGGCAAAGCTCCAAGCCATGGCTGGGCTTCACTTCTGTCCAGAGCACAGGAGGCGAAGAACGAAGCAGCTGGGCACCGGGCTCATGTACTCAGGGGAGCCAATTTCAAATGTGCAGCCAAGAGCTGCTTCACAAGCACATTCAGCTGAGAATGCTCTGGCTGCTTCAGAAAGGAAGGCGCAGCCCTTGCACTCCTGGACACAAGCTGGGCAGAAGCAGGTTCCTAAACCTTCAGTGCTGCAGAGTGCATGCACCTTGAGCACACGCAGAAGGACGCGTCCTGAAAGAAGGCGTTCTTCAAGTACCCCCCTCCTCCAGGCAGCCTTGAAACTGAGCACAACACACTGCGGCTCGGCAGCTTCCTTCTCACATAGACGGACCGTCCCCTTCTTCACTCTCGCAGCTCCCTTGCCCACTTGCAGCAGCTGCTGCCAAAGAAAAAGGCTCCGGAAGTCAAAGCCTCTGCTGGGCTGCACTTTCCCCTTGCCTCACGTCAAAGCACCAGAAACTCTCGGCTGCACTCTGTATTTCCAGTCTCCCTGCATCTACCACTGTCATCTCTGCATCTCCAAGCATCAAGCTGGGCACAATTCTTTCCAGGGAAAGCTGGAAGAGAAATAGGTAGCAGCACAAGTAGCCGCAGGTTGAACTTTCTGTTTTCAAGTGCTAACGTGAATCCGCACACAAGCGAGGGACAGCCACGCTTCCTCTTGCAGCCCGTGCGATGTGCACAGCAGCTCCGTGCTCTGCCTTCATTCTTATGCTCTTCGGACCATGTCGTGCCTTCATTCTGCCGGAGTTGAACCATCGTCTACTTGGCGCACAGAGCACTCTGCCGGCAGCGAAGTGCTCCAGCCGACTGCTTCTGCTGAACCACGCCTGGAATATGCACTTTCCCTCGCAGCGACATACACCAGCATACTCGGTCTTTCTTCTCGTCCAAATGTAAAGGGAAAGAGCCTCAGCTATGTCTGGCACAGAGAACAGTTTTAGGCCAACGAGCTTACCCGGAGCTTACCCTCGACGTGTGGAAACCTGTATTTGCAGCACATCCTAGTGGTAGTCCTCTTTCCTTTCCAGCCTGCACAGCGCTCAGTGCACAGATCGCGGTGCTCTCTGCACCTGCTTTCCCTCTTCCCAGTACCACCGCCAAGCTTACAGCCTTGCAGGGAGCGAAGTGGCGGATAGGCGTCTCGCCCAGAAGAAGGTGCCAGGACGAAAAGATGGTCCTGCGTTCTCCTGCTCCTTGCCCGAACTGTGTTGAAAGTCTTGCCCAGCGAAAAGCTACTCCAGCAAGTGTTTCTCTCCAAACGCAGTTCGCTGAGCGAGAGCTACACGGACAGTTTGGACTCGGTGAAACAGCAAGAAAATGCTTGTCCGTCGAGCTGAAGGAAAATCCCTGCACAGCACACTGTGGCTGCGTGCAGTGTTCACGCTGAAGAGCGGCAAAGCTCCAAGCCATGGCTGGGCTTCACTTCTGTCCAGAGCACAGGAGGCGAAGAACGAAGCAGCTGGGCACCGGGCTCATGTACTCAGGGGAGCCAATTTCAAATGTGCAGCCAAGAGCTGCTTCACAAGCACATTCAGCTGAGAATGCTCTGGCTGCTTCAGAAAGGAAGGCGCAGCCCTTGCACTCCTGGACACAACCACGCCAGAAGCAGGTTCCTAAACCTTCCGTGCTACAGAGTGCATGCACCTTGAGCACACGCAGAAGGACGCGTCCAGAAAGAAGGCGTTCTTCAAGTACCCCCCTCCTCCAGGCAGCCTTGAAACTGAGCACAACACACTGCGGCTCGGCAGCTTCCTTCTCACATAGACGGACCGTCCCCTTCTTCACTCTCGCACCTCCCTTGCCCACTTGCAGCAGCTGCTGCCAAAGAAAAAGGCTCCAGAAGTCAAAGCCTCTGCTGGGCTGCACTTTCCCCTTGCCTCACGTCAAAGCACCAGAAACTCTCGGCTGCACTCTGTATTTCCAGTCTCCCTGCATCTACCACTGTCATCTCTGCATCTCCAAGCATCAAGCTGGGCACAATTCTTTCCAGGGAAAGCTGGAAGAGAAATAGGTAGCAGCACAAGTAGCCGCAGGTTGAACTTTCTGTTTTCAAGTGCTAACGTGAATCCGCACACAAGCGAGGGACAGCCACGCTTCCTCTTGCAGCCCGTGCGATGTGCACAGCAGCTCCGTGCTCTGCCTTCATTCTTATGCTCTTCGGAGCAGGTCGTGCTTTCATTCTGCCGGAGTCGAACCATCGTCTACTTGGCGCACAGAGCACTCTGCCGGCAGCGAAGTGCTCCAGCCGACTGCTTCTGCCGAACCACGCCTGGAATATGCACTTTCCCTCGCAGCGACATACACCACCATACTCGGTCTTTCTTCTCGTCCAAATGTAAAGGGAAAGAGCCTCAGCTATGTCTGGCACAGAGAACAGTTTTAGGCCAACGAGCTTACCCGGAGCTTACCCTCGACGTGTGGAAACCTGTATTTGCAGCACATCCTAGTGGTAGTCCTCTTTCCTTTCCAGCCTGCACAGCGCTCAGTGCACAGATCGCGGTGCTCTCTGCACCTGCTTTCCCTCTTCCCAGTACCACCGCCAAGCTTACAGCCTTGCAGGGAGCGAAGTGGCGGATAGGCGTCTCGCCCAGAAGAAGGTGCCAGGACGAAAAGATGGTCCTGCGTTCTCCTGCTCCTTGCCCGAACTGTGTTGAAAGTCTTGCCCAGCGAAAAGCTACTCCAGCAAGTGTTTCTCTCCAAACGCAGTTCGCTGAGCGAGAGCTACACGGACAGTTTGGACTCGGTGAAACAGCAAGAAAATGCTTGTCCGTCGAGCTGAAGGAAAATCCCTGCACAGCACACTGTGGCTGCGTGCAGTGTTCACGCTGAAGAGCGGCAAAGCTCCAAGCCATGGCTGGGCTTCACTTCTGTCCAGAGCACAGGAGGCGAAGAACGAAGCAGCTGGGCACCGGGCTCATGTACTCAGGGGAGCCAATTTCAAATGTGCAGCCAAGAGCTGCTTCACAAGCACATTCAGCTGAGAATGCTCTGGCTGCTTCAGAAAGGAAGGCGCAGCCCTTGCACTCCTGGACACAACCACGCCAGAAGCAGGTTCCTAAACCTTCCGTGCTACAGAGTGCATGCACCTTGAGCACACGCAGAAGGACGCGTCCAGAAAGAAGGCGTTCTTCAAGTACCCCCCTCCTCCAGGCAGCCTTGAAACTGAGCACAACACACTGCGGCTCGGCAGCTTCCTTCTCACATAGACGGACCGTCCCCTTCTTCACTCTCGCACCTCCCTTGCCCACTTGCAGCAGCTGCTGCCAAAGAAAAAGGCTCCAGAAGTCAAAGCCTCTGCTGGGCTGCACTTTCCCCTTGCCTCACGTCAAAGCACCAGAAACTCTCGGCTGCACTCTGTATTTCCAGTCTCCCTGCATCTACCACTGTCATCTCTGCATCTCCAAGCATCAAGCTGGGCACAATTCTTTCCAGGGAAAGCTGGAAGAGAAATAGGTAGCAGCACAAGTAGCCGCAGGTTGAACTTTCTGTTTTCAAGTGCTAACATGAATCCGCACACAAGCGAGGGACAGCCACGCTTCCTCTTGCAGCCTGTGCCATGCGCATACCAGCTCCGTGCTCTGCGCCTTCATTGTGCCTGAGTGGAACCCGTGTATACTTCTGGCACAGAGAGCACGGTGCCGGCAGAGAAATGCTCCAGGCTGCTGCCTCTGCCCAAACACGCCTGGGCTCTGCACTTTCTCTCTCAGCGCTAGGGAGCAGCACATTCGGTCTGCCTTGTAGCCTGAATCTGAACGGAAAGATTCTCAGCTAAGTCTCGGCACAGAGAACAGTTTTAGGTCAACGAGCTTACGCGGAGCTTACCCTCGACGTGTGGAAACCTGTATTTGCAGCACATCCGAGTGGTAGCCCTCTTTCCTCTCCAGCCTGCACAGCGCCGGCAGATCGCGGTGCTCTCTGCACCTGTCTTCCCACTTCCCAGTACCACCGCCAAGCTTACAGCCTTGCAGGGAGCCAAGACGCGGATAGGCGTCTCGCCCAGAAGAAGGTGCCAGGACCAAAAGATGGTCCTCCTTTCTCCTGCTCCTTGCCCGAATTGTGGTGCTGTGTTGAAAGTCTTGCCCAGCGAAAAGCTACTCCAGCAAGTGTTTCTCTCCAAACGCAGTTCGCTGAGCGAGAGCTACACGGACAGTTTGGACTCGGTGAAACAGCAAGAAAATGCTTGTCCGTCGAGCTGAAGGAAAATCCCTGCACAGCACACTGTGGCTGCGTGCAGTGTTCACGCTGAAGAGCGGCAAAGCTCCAAGCCATGGCTGGGCTTCAGTTCTGTCCAGAGCACAGGAGGCGAAGAACGAAGCAGCTGGGCACCGGGCTCATGTACTCAGGGGAGCCAATTTCAAATGTGCAGCCAAGAGCTGCTTCACAAGCACATTCAGCTGAGAATGCTCTGGCTGCTTCAGAAAGGAAGGCGCAGCCCTTGCACTCCTGGACACAAGCTGGGCAGAAGCAGGTTCCTAAACCTTCAGTGCTGCAGAGTGCATGCACCTTGAGCACACGCAGAAGGACGCGTCCTGAAAGAAGGCGTTCTTCAAGTACCCCCCTCCTCCAGGCAGCCTTGAAACTGAGCACAACACACTGCGGCTCGGCAGCTTCCTTCTCACATAGACGGACCGTCCCCTTCTTCACTCTCGCAGCTCCCTTGCCCACTTGCAGCAGCTGCTGCCAAAGAAAAAGGCTCCGGAAGTCAAAGCTTCTGCTGGGCTGCACTTTCCCCTTGCCTCACGTCAAAGCACCAGAAACTCTCGGCTGCACTCTGTATTTCCAGTCTCCCTGCATCTACCACTGTCATCTCTGCATCTCCAAGCATCAAGCTGGGCACAATTCTTTCCAGGGAAAGCTGGAAGAGAAATAGGTAGCAGCACAAGTAGCCGCAGGTTGAACTTTCTGTTTTCAAGTGCTAACGTGAATCCGCACACAAGCGAGGGACAGCCACGCTTCCTCTTGCAGCCCGTGCGATGTGCACAGCAGCTCCGTGCTCTGCCTTCATTCTTATGCTCTTCGGACCATGTCGTGCCTTCATTCTGCCGGAGTTGAACCATCGTCTACTTGGCGCACAGAGCACTCTGCCGGCAGCGAAGTGCTCCAGCCGACTGCTTCTGCTGAACCACGCCTGGAATATGCACTTTCCCTCGCAGCGACATACACCAGCATACTCGGTCTTTCTTCTCGTCCAAATGTAAAGGGAAAGAGCCTCAGCTATGTCTGGCACAGAGAACAGTTTTAGGCCAACGAGCTTACCCGGAGCTTACCCTCGACGTGTGGAAACCTGTATTTGCAGCACATCCTAGTGGTAGTCCTCTTTCCTTTCCAGCCTGCACAGCGCTCAGTGCACAGATCGCGGTGCTCTCTGCACCTGCTTTCCCTCTTCCCAGTACCACCGCCAAGCTTACAGCCTTGCAGGGAGCGAAGTGGCGGATAGGCGTCTCGCCCAGAAGAAGGTGCCAGGACGAAAAGATGGTCCTGCGTTCTCCTGCTCCTTGCCCGAACTGTGTTGAAAGTCTTGCCCAGCGAAAAGCTACTCCAGCAAGTGTTTCTCTCCAAACGCAGTTCGCTGAGCGAGAGCTACACGGACAGTTTGGACTCGGTGAAACAGCAAGAAAATGCTTGTCCGTCGAGCTGAAGGAAAATCCCTGCACAGCACACTGTGGCTGCGTGCAGTGTTCACGCTGAAGAGCGGCAAAGCTCCAAGCCATGGCTGGGCTTCACTTCTGTCCAGAGCACAGGAGGCGAAGAACGAAGCAGCTGGGCACCGGGCTCATGTACTCAGGGGAGCCAATTTCAAATGTGCAGCCAAGAGCTGCTTCACAAGCACATTCAGCTGAGAATGCTCTGGCTGCTTCAGAAAGGAAGGCGCAGCCCTTGCACTCCTGGACACAACCACGCCAGAAGCAGGTTCCTAAACCTTCCGTGCTACAGAGTGCATGCACCTTGAGCACACGCAGAAGGACGCGTCCAGAAAGAAGGCGTTCTTCAAGTACCCCCCTCCTCCAGGCAGCCTTGAAACTGAGCACAACACACTGCGGCTCGGCAGCTTCCTTCTCACATAGACGGACCGTCCCCTTCTTCACTCTCGCACCTCCCTTGCCCACTTGCAGCAGCTGCTGCCAAAGAAAAAGGCTCCAGAAGTCAAAGCCTCTGCTGGGCTGCACTTTCCCCTTGCCTCACGTCAAAGCACCAGAAACTCTCGGCTGCACTCTGTATTTCCAGTCTCCCTGCATCTACCACTGTCATCTCTGCATCTCCAAGCATCAAGCTGGGCACAATTCTTTCCAGGGAAAGCTGGAAGAGAAATAGGTAGCAGCACAAGTAGCCGCAGGTTGAACTTTCTGTTTTCAAGTGCTAACGTGAATCCGCACACAAGCGAGGGACAGCCACGCTTCCTCTTGCAGCCCGTGCGATGTGCACAGCAGCTCCGTGCTCTGCCTTCATTCTTATGCTCTTCGGAGCAGGTCGTGCTTTCATTCTGCCGGAGTCGAACCATCGTCTACTTGGCGCACAGAGCACTCTGCCGGCAGCGAAGTGCTCCAGCCGACTGCTTCTGCCGAACCACGCCTGGAATATGCACTTTCCCTCGCAGCGACATACACCACCATACTCGGTCTTTCTTCTCGTCCAAATGTAAAGGGAAAGAGCCTCAGCTATGTCTGGCACAGAGAACAGTTTTAGGCCAACGAGCTTACCCGGAGCTTACCCTCGACGTGTGGAAACCTGTATTTGCAGCACATCCTAGTGGTAGTCCTCTTTCCTTTCCAGCCTGCACAGCGCTCAGTGCACAGATCGCGGTGCTCTCTGCACCTGCTTTCCCTCTTCCCAGTACCACCGCCAAGCTTACAGCCTTGCAGGGAGCGAAGTGGCGGATAGGCGTCTCGCCCAGAAGAAGGTGCCAGGACGAAAAGATGGTCCTGCGTTCTCCTGCTCCTTGCCCGAACTGTGTTGAAAGTCTTGCCCAGCGAAAAGCTACTCCAGCAAGTGTTTCTCTCCAAACGCAGTTCGCTGAGCGAGAGCTACACGGACAGTTTGGACTCGGTGAAACAGCAAGAAAATGCTTGTCCGTCGAGCTGAAGGAAAATCCCTGCACAGCACACTGTGGCTGCGTGCAGTGTTCACGCTGAAGAGCGGCAAAGCTCCAAGCCATGGCTGGGCTTCACTTCTGTCCAGAGCACAGGAGGCGAAGAACGAAGCAGCTGGGCACCGGGCTCATGTACTCAGGGGAGCCAATTTCAAATGTGCAGCCAAGAGCTGCTTCACAAGCACATTCAGCTGAGAATGCTCTGGCTGCTTCAGAAAGGAAGGCGCAGCCCTTGCACTCCTGGACACAACCACGCCAGAAGCAGGTTCCTAAACCTTCCGTGCTACAGAGTGCATGCACCTTGAGCACACGCAGAAGGACGCGTCCAGAAAGAAGGCGTTCTTCAAGTACCCCCCTCCTCCAGGCAGCCTTGAAACTGAGCACAACACACTGCGCCTCGGCAGCTTCCTTCTCACATAGACGGACCGTCCCCTTCTTCACTCTCGCACCTCCCTTGCCCACTTGCAGCAGCTGCTGCCAAAGAAAAAGGCTCCAGAAGTCAAAGCCTCTGCTGGGCTGCACTTTCCCCTTGCCTCACGTCAAAGCACCAGAAACTCTCGGCTGCACTCTGTATTTCCAGTCTCCCTGCATCTACCACTGTCATCTCTGCATCTCCAAGCATCAAGCTGGGCACAATTCTTTCCAGGGAAAGCTGGAAGAGAAATAGGTAGCAGCACAAGTAGCCGCAGGTTGAACTTTCTGTTTTCAAGTGCTAACATGAATCCGCACACAAGCGAGGGACAGCCACGCTTCCTCTTGCAGCCTGTGCCATGCGCATACCAGCTCCGTGCTCTGCGCCTTCATTGTGCCTGAGTGGAACCCGTGTCTACTTCTGGCACAGAGAGCACGGTGCCGGCAGAGAAATGCTCCAGGCTGCTGCCTCTGCCCAAACACGCCTGGGCTCTGCACTTTCTCTCTCAGCGCTAGGGAGCAGCACATTCGGTCTGCCTTGTAGCCTGAATCTGAACGGAAAGATTCTCAGCTAAGTCTCGGCACAGAGAACAGTTTTAGGTCAACGAGCTTACGCGGAGCTTACCCTCGACGTGTGGAAACCTGTATTTGCAGCACATCCGAGTGGTAGCCCTCTTTCCTCTCCAGCCTGCACAGCGCCGGCAGATCGCGGTGCTCTCTGCACCTGTCTTCCCACTTCCCAGTACCACCGCCAAGCTTACAGCCTTGCAGGGAGCCAAGACGCGGATAGGCGTCTCGCCCAGAAGAAGGTGCCAGGACGAAAAGATGGTCCTCCTTTCTCCTGCTCCTTGCCCGAATTGTGGTGCTGTGTTGAAAGTCTTGCCCAGCGAAAAGCTACTCCAGCAAGTGTTTCTCTCCAAACGCAGTTCGCTGAGCGAGAGCTACACGGACAGTTTGGACTCGGTGAAACAGCAAGAAAATGCTTGTCCGTCGAGCTGAAGGAAAATCCCTGCACAGCACACTGTGGCTGCGTGCAGTGTTCACGCTGAAGAGCGGCAAAGCTCCAAGCCATGGCTGGGCTTCACTTCTGTCCAGAGCACAGGAGGCGAAGAACGAAGCAGCTGGGCACCGGGCTCATGTACTCAGGGGAGCCAATTTCAAATGTGCAGCCAAGAGCTGCTTCACAAGCACATTCAGCTGAGAATGCTCTGGCTGCTTCAGAAAGGAAGGCGCAGCCCTTGCACTCCTGGACACAACCACGCCAGAAGCAGGTTCCTAAACCTTCCGTGCTACAGAGTGCATGCACCTTGAGCACACGCAGAAGGACGCGTCCAGAAAGAAGGCGTTCTTCAAGTACCCCCCTCCTCCAGGCAGCCTTGAAACTGAGCACAACACACTGCGGCTCGGCAGCTTCCTTCTCACATAGACGGACCGTCCCCTTCTTCACTCTCGCACCTCCCTTGCCCACTTGCAGCAGCTGCTGCCAAAGAAAAAGGCTCCAGAAGTCAAAGCCTCTGCTGGGCTGCACTTTCCCCTTGCCTCACGTCAAAGCACCAGAAACTCTCGGCTGCACTCTGTATTTCCAGTCTCCCTGCATCTACCACTGTCATCTCTGCATCTCCAAGCATCAAGCTGGGCACAATTCTTTCCAGGGAAAGCTGGAAGAGAAATAGGTAGCAGCACAAGTAGCCGCAGGTTGAACTTTCTGTTTTCAAGTGCTAACGTGAATCCGCACACAAGCGAGAGGCAGCCACGCTTCCTCTTGCAGCCTGTGCCATGCGCATACCAGCTCCGTGCTCTGCGCCTTCATTCTTATGCTCTTCGGTCCAGGTGGCGCTTCCAATCTGTCGGAGTCGAACCGTTGTCTACTTCTGGCACAGAGAGCACGGTGCCGGCAGACAAACGCTCCAGGCTGCTGCCTCTGCCCAAACACGCCTGGGCTCTGCACTTTCTCTCTCAGCGCTAGGGAGCAGCACATTCGGTCTGCCTTGTAGCCTGAATCTGAACGGAAAGATTCTCAGCTAAGTCTCGGCACAGAGAACAGTTTTAGGTCAACGAGCTTACCCGGAGCTTACCCTCGACGCGTGGAAACCTGTATTTGCAGCACATCCGAGTGGTAGCCCTCTTTCCTTTCCAGCCTGCACAGCGCCGGCAGATCGCGGTGCTCTCTGCACCTGCCTTCCCACTTGCCAGTACCACCGCCAAGCTTACAGCCTTGCAGGGAGCCAAGACGCGGATAAGCGTCTCGCCCAGAAGAAGGTGCCAGGACGAAAAGATGGTCCTCCTTTCTCCTGCTCCTTGCCCGAATTGTGGTGCTGTGCGGAAAGTCTTGCCCAGCGAAAAGCTACTCCAGCAAGTGTTTCTCTCCAAACGCAGTTCGCTGAGCGAGAGCTACACGGACAGTTTGGACTCGGTGAAACAGCAAGAAAATGCTTGTCCGTCGAGCTGAAGGAAAATCCCTGCACAGCACACTGTGGCTGCGTGCAGTGTTCACGCTGAAGAGCGGCAAAGCTCCAAGCCATGGCTGGGCTTCACTTCTGTCCAGAGCACAGGAGGCGAAGAACGAAGCAGCTGGGCACCGGGCTCATGTACTCAGGGGAGCCAATTTCAAATGTGCAGCCAAGAGCTGCTTCACAAGCACATTCAGCTGAGAATGCTCTGGCTGCTTCAGAAAGGAAGGCGCAGCCATTGCACTCCTGGACACAAGCTGGGCAGAAGCAGGTTCCTAAACCTTCCGTGCTGCAGAGTGCATGCACCTTGAGCACACGCAGAAGGACGCGTCCTGAAAGAAGGCGTTCTTCAAGTACCCCCCTCCTCCAGGCAGCCTTGAAACTGAGCACAACACACTGCGGCTCGGCAGCTTCCTTCTCACATAGACGGACCGTCCCCTTCTTCACTCTCGCACCTCCCTTGCCCACTTGCAGCAGCTGCTGCCAAAGAAAAAGGCTCCGGAAGTCAAAGCCTCTGCTGGGCTGCACTTTCCCCTTGCCTCACGTCAAAGCACCAGAAACTCTCGGCTGCACTCTGTATTTCCAGTCTCCGCTGCATCTACCACTGTCATCTCTGCATCTCCAAGCATCAAGCTGGGCACAATTCTTTCCAGGGAAAGCTGGAAGAGAAATAGGTAGCAGCACAAGTAGCCGCAGGTTGAACTTTCTGTTTTCAAGTGCTAACGTGAATCCGCACACAAGCGAGGGACAGCCACGCTTCCTCTTGCAGCCCGTGCGATGTGCACAGCAGCTCCGTGCTCTGCCTTCATTCTTATGCTCTTCGGAGCAGGTCGTGCTTTCATTCTGCCGGAGTCGAACCATCGTCTACTTGGCGCACAGAGCACTCTGCCGGCAGCGAAGTGCTCCAGCCGACTGCTTCTGCCGAACCACGCCTGGAATATGCACTTTCCCTCGCAGCGACATACACCACCATACTCGGTCTTTCTTCTCGTCCAAATGTAAAGGGAAAGAGCCTCAGCTATGTCTGGCACAGAGAACAGTTTTAGGCCAACGAGCTTACCCGGAGCTTACCCTCGACGTGTGGAAACCTGTATTTGCAGCACATCCTAGTGGTAGTCCTCTTTCCTTTCCAGCCTGCACAGCGCTCAGTGCACAGATCGCGGTGCTCTCTGCACCTGCTTTCCCTCTTCCCAGTACCACCGCCAAGCTTACAGCCTTGCAGGGAGCGAAGTGGCGGATAGGCGTCTCGCCCAGAAGAAGGTGCCAGGACGAAAAGATGGTCCTGCGTTCTCCTGCTCCTTGCCCGAACTGTGTTGAAAGTCTTGCCCAGCGAAAAGCTACTCCAGCAAGTGTTTCTCTCCAAACGCAGTTCGCTGAGCGAGAGCTACACGGACAGTTTGGACTCGGTGAAACAGCAAGAAAATGCTTGTCCGTCGAGCTGAAGGAAAATCCCTGCACAGCACACTGTGGCTGCGTGCAGTGTTCACGCTGAAGAGCGGCAAAGCTCCAAGCCATGGCTGGGCTTCACTTCTGTCCAGAGCACAGGAGGCGAAGAACGAAGCAGCTGGGCACCGGGCTCATGTACTCAGGGGAGCCAATTTCAAATGTGCAGCCAAGAGCTGCTTCACAAGCACATTCAGCTGAGAATGCTCTGGCTGCTTCAGAAAGGAAGGCGCAGCCCTTGCACTCCTGGACACAACCACGCCAGAAGCAGGTTCCTAAACCTTCCGTGCTACAGAGTGCATGCACCTTGAGCACACGCAGAAGGACGCGTCCAGAAAGAAGGCGTTCTTCAAGTACCCCCCTCCTCCAGGCAGCCTTGAAACTGAGCACAACACACTGCGGCTCGGCAGCTTCCTTCTCACATAGACGGACCGTCCCCTTCTTCACTCTCGCACCTCCCTTGCCCACTTGCAGCAGCTGCTGCCAAAGAAAAAGGCTCCAGAAGTCAAAGCCTCTGCTGGGCTGCACTTTCCCCTTGCCTCACGTCAAAGCACCAGAAACTCTCGGCTGCACTCTGTATTTCCAGTCTCCCTGCATCTACCACTGTCATCTCTGCATCTCCAAGCATCAAGCTGGGCACAATTCTTTCCAGGGAAAGCTGGAAGAGAAATAGGTAGCAGCACAAGTAGCCGCAGGTTGAACTTTCTGTTTTCAAGTGCTAACGTGAATCCGCACACAAGCGAGGGACAGCCACGCTTCCTCTTGCAGCCCGTGCGATGTGCACAGCAGCTCCGTGCTCTGCCTTCATTCTTATGCTCTTCGGAGCAGGTCGTGCTTTCATTCTGCCGGAGTCGAACCATCGTCTACTTGGCGCACAGAGCACTCTGCCGGCAGCGAAGTGCTCCAGCCGACTGCTTCTGCCGAACCACGCCTGGAATATGCACTTTCCCTCGCAGCGACATACACCACCATACTCGGTCTTTCTTCTCGTCCAAATGTAAAGGGAAAGAGCCTCAGCTATGTCTGGCACAGAGAACAGTTTTAGGCCAACGAGCTTACCCGGAGCTTACCCTCGACGTGTGGAAACCTGTATTTGCAGCACATCCTAGTGGTAGTCCTCTTTCCTTTCCAGCCTGCACAGCGCTCAGTGCACAGATCGCGGTGCTCTCTGCACCTGCTTTCCCTCTTCCCAGTACCACCGCCAAGCTTACAGCCTTGCAGGGAGCGAAGTGGCGGATAGGCGTCTCGCCCAGAAGAAGGTGCCAGGACGAAAAGATGGTCCTGCGTTCTCCTGCTCCTTGCCCGAACTGTGTTGAAAGTCTTGCCCAGCGAAAAGCTACTCCAGCAAGTGTTTCTCTCCAAACGCAGTTCGCTGAGCGAGAGCTACACGGACAGTTTGGACTCGGTGAAACAGCAAGAAAATGCTTGTCCGTCGAGCTGAAGGAAAATCCCTGCACAGCACACTGTGGCTGCGTGCAGTGTTCACGCTGAAGAGCGGCAAAGCTCCAAGCCATGGCTGGGCTTCACTTCTGTCCAGAGCACAGGAGGCGAAGAACGAAGCAGCTGGGCACCGGGCTCATGTACTCAGGGGAGCCAATTTCAAATGTGCAGCCAAGAGCTGCTTCACAAGCACATTCAGCTGAGAATGCTCTGGCTGCTTCAGAAAGGAAGGCGCAGCCCTTGCACTCCTGGACACAACCACGCCAGAAGCAGGTTCCTAAACCTTCCGTGCTACAGAGTGCATGCACCTTGAGCACACGCAGAAGGACGCGTCCAGAAAGAAGGCGTTCTTCAAGTACCCCCCTCCTCCAGGCAGCCTTGAAACTGAGCACAACACACTGCGGCTCGGCAGCTTCCTTCTCACATAGACGGACCGTCCCCTTCTTCACTCTCGCACCTCCCTTGCCCACTTGCAGCAGCTGCTGCCAAAGAAAAAGGCTCCAGAAGTCAAAGCCTCTGCTGGGCTGCACTTTCCCCTTGCCTCACGTCAAAGCACCAGAAACTCTCGGCTGCACTCTGTATTTCCAGTCTCCCTGCATCTACCACTGTCATCTCTGCATCTCCAAGCATCAAGCTGGGCACAATTCTTTCCAGGGAAAGCTGGAAGAGAAATAGGTAGCAGCACAAGTAGCCGCAGGTTGAACTTTCTGTTTTCAAGTGCTAACATGAATCCGCACACAAGCGAGGGACAGCCACGCTTCCTCTTGCAGCCTGTGCCATGCGCATACCAGCTCCGTGCTCTGCGCCTTCATTGTGCCTGAGTGGAACCCGTGTCTACTTCTGGCACAGAGAGCACGGTGCCGGCAGAGAAATGCTCCAGGCTGCTGCCTCTGCCCAAACACGCCTGGGCTCTGCACTTTCTCTCTCAGCGCTAGGGAGCAGCACATTCGGTCTGCCTTGTAGCCTGAATCTGAACGGAAAGATTCTCAGCTAAGTCTCGGCACAGAGAACAGTTTTAGGTCAACGAGCTTACGCGGAGCTTACCCTCGACGTGTGGAAACCTGTATTTGCAGCACATCCGAGTGGTAGCCCTCTTTCCTCTCCAGCCTGCACAGCGCCGGCAGATCGCGGTGCTCTCTGCACCTGTCTTCCCACTTCCCAGTACCACCGCCAAGCTTACAGCCTTGCAGGGAGCCAAGACGCGGATAGGCGTCTCGCCCAGAAGAAGGTGCCAGGACCAAAAGATGGTCCTCCTTTCTCCTGCTCCTTGCCCGAATTGTGGTGCTGTGTTGAAAGTCTTGCCCAGCGAAAAGCTACTCCAGCAAGTGTTTCTCTCCAAACGCAGTTCGCTGAGCGAGAGCTACACGGACAGTTTGGACTCGGTGAAACAGCAAGAAAATGCTTGTCCGTCGAGCTGAAGGAAAATCCCTGCACAGCACACTGTGGCTGCGTGCAGTGTTCACGCTGAAGAGCGGCAAAGCTCCAAGCCATGGCTGGGCTTCACTTCTGTCCAGAGCACAGGAGGCGAAGAACGAAGCAGCTGGGCACCGGGCTCATGTACTCAGGGGAGCCAATTTCAAATGTGCAGCCAAGAGCTGCTTCACAAGCACATTCAGCTGAGAATGCTCTGGCTGCTTCAGAAAGGAAGGCGCAGCCCTTGCACTCCTGGACACAAGCTGGGCAGAAGCAGGTTCCTAAACCTTCAGTGCTGCAGAGTGCATGCACCTTGAGCACACGCAGAAGGACGCGTCCTGAAAGAAGGCGTTCTTCAAGTACCCCCCTCCTCCAGGCAGCCTTGAAACTGAGCACAACACACTGCGGCTCGGCAGCTTCCTTCTCACATAGACGGACCGTCCCCTTCTTCACTCTCGCAGCTCCCTTGCCCACTTGCAGCAGCTGCTGCCAAAGAAAAAGGCTCCGGAAGTCAAAGCCTCTGCTGGGCTGCACTTTCCCCTTGCCTCACGTCAAAGCACCAGAAACTCTCGGCTGCACTCTGTATTTCCAGTCTCCCTGCATCTACCACTGTCATCTCTGCATCTCCAAGCATCAAGCTGGGCACAATTCTTTCCAGGGAAAGCTGGAAGAGAAATAGGTAGCAGCACAAGTAGCCGCAGGTTGAACTTTCTGTTTTCAAGTGCTAACGTGAATCCGCACACAAGCGAGGGACAGCCACGCTTCCTCTTGCAGCCCGTGCGATGTGCACAGCAGCTCCGTGCTCTGCCTTCATTCTTATGCTCTTCGGACCATGTCGTGCCTTCATTCTGCCGGAGTTGAACCATCGTCTACTTGGCGCACAGAGCACTCTGCCGGCAGCGAAGTGCTCCAGCCGACTGCTTCTGCTGAACCACGCCTGGAATATGCACTTTCCCTCGCAGCGACATACACCAGCATACTCGGTCTTTCTTCTCGTCCAAATGTAAAGGGAAAGAGCCTCAGCTATGTCTGGCACAGAGAACAGTTTTAGGCCAACGAGCTTACCCGGAGCTTACCCTCGACGTGTGGAAACCTGTATTTGCAGCACATCCTAGTGGTAGTCCTCTTTCCTTTCCAGCCTGCACAGCGCTCAGTGCACAGATCGCGGTGCTCTCTGCACCTGCTTTCCCTCTTCCCAGTACCACCGCCAAGCTTACAGCCTTGCAGGGAGCGAAGTGGCGGATAGGCGTCTCGCCCAGAAGAAGGTGCCAGGACGAAAAGATGGTCCTGCGTTCTCCTGCTCCTTGCCCGAACTGTGTTGAAAGTCTTGCCCAGCGAAAAGCTACTCCAGCAAGTGTTTCTCTCCAAACGCAGTTCGCTGAGCGAGAGCTACACGGACAGTTTGGACTCGGTGAAACAGCAAGAAAATGCTTGTCCGTCGAGCTGAAGGAAAATCCCTGCACAGCACACTGTGGCTGCGTGCAGTGTTCACGCTGAAGAGCGGCAAAGCTCCAAGCCATGGCTGGGCTTCACTTCTGTCCAGAGCACAGGAGGCGAAGAACGAAGCAGCTGGGCACCGGGCTCATGTACTCAGGGGAGCCAATTTCAAATGTGCAGCCAAGAGCTGCTTCACAAGCACATTCAGCTGAGAATGCTCTGGCTGCTTCAGAAAGGAAGGCGCAGCCCTTGCACTCCTGGACACAACCACGCCAGAAGCAGGTTCCTAAACCTTCCGTGCTACAGAGTGCATGCACCTTGAGCACACGCAGAAGGACGCGTCCAGAAAGAAGGCGTTCTTCAAGTACCCCCCTCCTCCAGGCAGCCTTGAAACTGAGCACAACACACTGCGGCTCGGCAGCTTCCTTCTCACATAGACGGACCGTCCCCTTCTTCACTCTCGCACCTCCCTTGCCCACTTGCAGCAGCTGCTGCCAAAGAAAAAGGCTCCAGAAGTCAAAGCCTCTGCTGGGCTGCACTTTCCCCTTGCCTCACGTCAAAGCACCAGAAACTCTCGGCTGCACTCTGTATTTCCAGTCTCCCTGCATCTACCACTGTCATCTCTGCATCTCCAAGCATCAAGCTGGGCACAATTCTTTCCAGGGAAAGCTGGAAGAGAAATAGGTAGCAGCACAAGTAGCCGCAGGTTGAACTTTCTGTTTTCAAGTGCTAACGTGAATCCGCACACAAGCGAGGGACAGCCACGCTTCCTCTTGCAGCCCGTGCGATGTGCACAGCAGCTCCGTGCTCTGCCTTCATTCTTATGCTCTTCGGAGCAGGTCGTGCTTTCATTCTGCCGGAGTCGAACCATCGTCTACTTGGCGCACAGAGCACTCTGCCGGCAGCGAAGTGCTCCAGCCGACTGCTTCTGCCGAACCACGCCTGGAATATGCACTTTCCCTCGCAGCGACATACACCACCATACTCGGTCTTTCTTCTCGTCCAAATGTAAAGGGAAAGAGCCTCAGCTATGTCTGGCACAGAGAACAGTTTTAGGCCAACGAGCTTACCCGGAGCTTACCCTCGACGTGTGGAAACCTGTATTTGCAGCACATCCTAGTGGTAGTCCTCTTTCCTTTCCAGCCTGCACAGCGCTCAGTGCACAGATCGCGGTGCTCTCTGCACCTGCTTTCCCTCTTCCCAGTACCACCGCCAAGCTTACAGCCTTGCAGGGAGCGAAGTGGCGGATAGGCGTCTCGCCCAGAAGAAGGTGCCAGGACGAAAAGATGGTCCTGCGTTCTCCTGCTCCTTGCCCGAACTGTGTTGAAAGTCTTGCCCAGCGAAAAGCTACTCCAGCAAGTGTTTCTCTCCAAACGCAGTTCGCTGAGCGAGAGCTACACGGACAGTTTGGACTCGGTGAAACAGCAAGAAAATGATTGTCCGTCGAGCTGAAGGAAAATCCCTGCACAGCACACTGTGGCTGCGTGCAGTGTTCACGCTGAAGAGCGGCAAAGCTCCAAGCCATGGCTGGGCTTCACTTCTGTCCAGAGCACAGGAGGCGAAGAACGAAGCAGCTGGGCACCGGGCTCATGTACTCAGGGGAGCCAATTTCAAATGTGCAGCCAAGAGCTGCTTCACAAGCACATTCAGCTGAGAATGCTCTGGCTGCTTCAGAAAGGAAGGCGCAGCCCTTGCACTCCTGGACACAACCACGCCAGAAGCAGGTTCCTAAACCTTCCGTGCTACAGAGTGCATGCACCTTGAGCACACGCAGAAGGACGCGTCCAGAAAGAAGGCGTTCTTCAAGTACCCCCCTCCTCCAGGCAGCCTTGAAACTGAGCACAACACACTGCGGCTCGGCAGCTTCCTTCTCACATAGACGGACCGTCCCCTTCTTCACTCTCGCACCTCCCTTGCCCACTTGCAGCAGCTGCTGCCAAAGAAAAAGGCTCCAGAAGTCAAAGCCTCTGCTGGGCTGCACTTTCCCCTTGCCTCACGTCAAAGCACCAGAAACTCTCGGCTGCACTCTGTATTTCCAGTCTCCCTGCATCTACCACTGTCATCTCTGCATCTCCAAGCATCAAGCTGGGCACAATTCTTTCCAGGGAAAGCTGGAAGAGAAATAGGTAGCAGCACAAGTAGCCGCAGGTTGAACTTTCTGTTTTCAAGTGCTAACATGAATCCGCACACAAGCGAGGGACAGCCACGCTTCCTCTTGCAGCCTGTGCCATGCGCATACCAGCTCCGTGCTCTGCGCCTTCATTGTGCCTGAGTGGAACCCGTGTATACTTCTGGCACAGAGAGCACGGTGCCGGCAGAGAAATGCTCCAGGCTGCTGCCTCTGCCCAAACACGCCTGGGCTCTGCACTTTCTCTCTCAGCGCTAGGGAGCAGCACATTCGGTCTGCCTTGTAGCCTGAATCTGAACGGAAAGATTCTCAGCTAAGTCTCGGCACAGAGAACAGTTTTAGGTCAACGAGCTTACGCGGAGCTTACCCTCGACGTGTGGAAACCTGTATTTGCAGCACATCCGAGTGGTAGCCCTCTTTCCTCTCCAGCCTGCACAGCGCCGGCAGATCGCGGTGCTCTCTGCACCTGTCTTCCCACTTCCCAGTACCACCGCCAAGCTTACAGCCTTGCAGGGAGCCAAGACGCGGATAGGCGTCTCGCCCAGAAGAAGGTGCCAGGACCAAAAGATGGTCCTCCTTTCTCCTGCTCCTTGCCCGAATTGTGGTGCTGTGTTGAAAGTCTTGCCCAGCGAAAAGCTACTCCAGCAAGTGTTTCTCTCCAAACGCAGTTCGCTGAGCGAGAGCTACACGGACAGTTTGGACTCGGTGAAACAGCAAGAAAATGCTTGTCCGTCGAGCTGAAGGAAAATCCCTGCACAGCACACTGTGGCTGCGTGCAGTGTTCACGCTGAAGAGCGGCAAAGCTCCAAGCCATGGCTGGGCTTCACTTCTGTCCAGAGCACAGGAGGCGAAGAACGAAGCAGCTGGGCACCGGGCTCATGTACTCAGGGGAGCCAATTTCAAATGTGCAGCCAAGAGCTGCTTCACAAGCACATTCAGCTGAGAATGCTCTGGCTGCTTCAGAAAGGAAGGCGCAGCCCTTGCACTCCTGGACACAAGCTGGGCAGAAGCAGGTTCCTAAACCTTCAGTGCTGCAGAGTGCATGCACCTTGAGCACACGCAGAAGGACGCGTCCTGAAAGAAGGCGTTCTTCAAGTACCCCCCTCCTCCAGGCAGCCTTGAAACTGAGCACAACACACTGCGGCTCGGCAGCTTCCTTCTCACATAGACGGACCGTCCCCTTCTTCACTCTCGCAGCTCCCTTGCCCACTTGCAGCAGCTGCTGCCAAAGAAAAAGGCTCCGGAAGTCAAAGCCTCTGCTGGGCTGCACTTTCCCCTTGCCTCACGTCAAAGCACCAGAAACTCTCGGCTGCACTCTGTATTTCCAGTCTCCCTGCATCTACCACTGTCATCTCTGCATCTCCAAGCATCAAGCTGGGCACAATTCTTTCCAGGGAAAGCTGGAAGAGAAATAGGTAGCAGCACAAGTAGCCGCAGGTTGAACTTTCTGTTTTCAAGTGCTAACGTGAATCCGCACACAAGCGAGGGACAGCCACGCTTCCTCTTGCAGCCCGTGCGATGTGCACAGCAGCTCCGTGCTCTGCCTTCATTCTTATGCTCTTCGGACCATGTCGTGCCTTCATTCTGCCGGAGTTGAACCATCGTCTACTTGGCGCACAGAGCACTCTGCCGGCAGCGAAGTGCTCCAGCCGACTGCTTCTGCTGAACCACGCCTGGAATATGCACTTTCCCTCGCAGCGACATACACCAGCATACTCGGTCTTTCTTCTCGTCCAAATGTAAAGGGAAAGAGCCTCAGCTATGTCTGGCACAGAGAACAGTTTTAGGCCAACGAGCTTACCCGGAGCTTACCCTCGACGTGTGGAAACCTGTATTTGCAGCACATCCTAGTGGTAGTCCTCTTTCCTTTCCAGCCTGCACAGCGCTCAGTGCACAGATCGCGGTGCTCTCTGCACCTGCTTTCCCTCTTCCCAGTACCACCGCCAAGCTTACAGCCTTGCAGGGAGCGAAGTGGCGGATAGGCGTCTCGCCCAGAAGAAGGTGCCAGGACGAAAAGATGGTCCTGCGTTCTCCTGCTCCTTGCCCGAACTGTGTTGAAAGTCTTGCCCAGCGAAAAGCTACTCCAGCAAGTGTTTCTCTCCAAACGCAGTTCGCTGAGCGAGAGCTACACGGACAGTTTGGACTCGGTGAAACAGCAAGAAAATGCTTGTCCGTCGAGCTGAAGGAAAATCCCTGCACAGCACACTGTGGCTGCGTGCAGTGTTCACGCTGAAGAGCGGCAAAGCTCCAAGCCATGGCGGGGCTTCAGTTCTGTCCAGAGCACAGAAGGCGAAGAACGAAGCAGCTGGGCACCGGGCTCATGTACTCAGGGGAGCCAATTTCAAATGTGCAGCCAAGAGCTGCTTCACAAGCACATTCAGCTGAGAATGCTCTGGCTGCTTCAGAAAGGAAGGCGCAGCCCTTGCACTCCTGGACACAAGCTGGGCAGAAGCAGGTTCCTAAACCTTCAGTGCTGCAGAGTGCATGCACCTTGAGCACACGCAGAAGGACGCGTCCTGAAAGAAGGCGTTCTTCAAGTACCCCCCTCCTCCAGGCAGCCTTGAAACTGAGCACAACACACTGCGCCTCGGCAGCTTCCTTCTCACATAGACGGACCGTCCCCTTCTTCACTCTCGCACCTCCCTTGCCCACTTGCAGCAGCTGCTGCCAAAGAAAAAGGCTCCAGAAGTCAAAGCCTCTGCTGGGCTGCACTTTCCCCTTGCCTCACGTCAAAGCACCAGAAACTCTCGGCTGCACTCTGTATTTCCAGTCTCCGCTGCATCTACCACTGTCATCGCTGCATCTCCAAGCATCAAGCTGGGCACAATTCTTTCCAGGGAAAGCTGGAAGAGAAATAGGTAGCAGCACAAGTAGCCGCAGGTTGAACTTTCTGTTTTCAAGTGCTAACGTGAATCCGCACACAAGCGAGAGGCAGCCACGCTTCCTCTTGCAGCCTGTGCCATGCGCATACCAGCTCCGTGCTCTGCGCCTTCATTCTTATGCTCTTCGGTCCAGGTGGCGCTTCCAATCTGTCGGAGTCGAACCGTTGTCTACTTCTGGCACAGAGAGCACGGTGCCGGCAGACAAACGCTCCAGGCTGCTGCCTCTGCCCAAACACGCCTGGGCTCTGCACTTTCTCTCTCAGCGCTAGGGAGCAGCACATTCGGTCTGCCTTGTAGCCTGAATCTGAACGGAAAGATTCTCAGCTAAGTCTCGGCACAGAGAACAGTTTTAGGTCAACGAGCTTACCCGGAGCTTACCCTCGACGCGTGGAAACCTGTATTTGCAGCACATCCGAGTGGTAGCCCTCTTTCCTTTCCAGCCTGCACAGCGCCGGCAGATCGCGGTGCTCTCTGCACCTGCCTTCCCACTTCCCAGTACCACCGCCAAGCTTACAGCCTTGCAGGGAGCCAAGACGCGGATAAGCGTCTCGCCCAGAAGAAGGTGCCAGGACGAAAAGATGGTCCTGCGTTCTCCTGCTCCTTGCCCGAACTGTGTTGAAAGTCTTGCCCAGCGAAAAGCTACTCCAGCAAGTGTTTCTCTCCAAACGCAGTTCGCTGAGCGAGAGCTACACGGACAGTTTGGACTCGGTGAAACAGCAAGAAAATGCTTGTCCGTCGAGCTGAAGGAAAATCCCTGCACAGCACACTGTGGCTGCGTGCAGTGTTCACGCTGAAGAGCGGCAAAGCTCCAAGCCATGGCTGGGCTTCACTTCTGTCCAGAGCACAGGAGGCGAAGAACGAAGCAGCTGGGCACCGGGCTCATGTACTCAGGGGAGCCAATTTCAAATGTGCAGCCAAGAGCTGCTTCACAAGCACATTCAGCTGAGAATGCTCTGGCTGCTTCAGAAAGGAAGGCGCAGCCATTGCACTCCTGGACACAAGCTGGGCAGAAGCAGGTTCCTAAACCTTCCGTGCTGCAGAGTGCATGCACCTTGAGCACACGCAGAAGGACGCGTCCTGAAAGAAGGCGTTCTTCAAGTACCCCCCTCCTCCAGGCAGCCTTGAAACTGAGCACAACACACTGCGGCTCGGCAGCTTCCTTCTCACATAGACGGACCGTCCCCTTCTTCACTCTCGCAGCTCCCTTGCCCACTTGCAGCAGCTGCTGCCAAAGAAAAAGGCTCCGGAAGTCAAAGCCTCTGCTGGGCTGCACTTTCCCCTTGCCTCACGTCAAAGCACCAGAAACTCTCGGCTGCACTCTGTATTTCCAGTCTCCGCTGCATCTACCACTGTCATCTCTGCATCTCCAAGCATCAAGCTGGGCACAATTCTTTCAGGGAAAGCTGGAAGAGAAATAGGTAGCAGCACAAGTAGCCGCAGGTTGAACTTTCTGTTTTCAAGTGCTAACGTGAATCCGCACACAAGCGAGGGACAGCCACGCTTCCTCTTGCAGCCCGTGCGATGTGCACAGCAGCTCCGTGCTCTGCCTTCATTCTTATGCTCTTCGGAGCAGGTCGTGCTTTCATTCTGCCGGAGTCGAACCATCGTCTACTTGGCGCACAGAGCACTCTGCCGGCAGCGAAGTGCTCCAGCCGACTGCTTCTGCCGAACCACGCCTGGAATATGCACTTTCCCTCGCAGCGACATACACCAGCATACTCGGTCTTTCTTCTCGTCCAAATGTAAAGGGAAAGAGCCTCAGCTATGTCTGGCACAGAGAACAGTTTTAGGCCAACGAGCTTACCCGGAGCTTACCCTCGACGTGTGGAAACCTGTATTTGCAGCACATCCTAGTGGTAGTCCTCTTTCCTTTCCAGCCTGCACAGCGCTCAGTGCACAGATCGCGGTGCTCTCTGCACCTGCTTTCCCTCTTCCCAGTACCACCGCCAAGCTTACAGCCTTGCAGGGAGCGAAGTGGCGGATAGGCGTCTCGCCCAGAAGAAGGTGCCAGGACGAAAAGATGGTCCTGCGTTCTCCTGCTCCTTGCCCGAACTGTGTTGAAAGTCTTGCCCAGCGAAAAGCTACTCCAGCAAGTGTTTCTCTCCAAACGCAGTTCGCTGAGCGAGAGCTACACGGACAGTTTGGACTCGGTGAAACAGCAAGAAAATGCTTGTCCGTCGAGCTGAAGGAAAATCCCTGCACAGCACACTGTGGCTGCGTGCAGTGTTCACGCTGAAGAGCGGCAAAGCTCCAAGCCATGGCTGGGCTTCAGTTCTGTCCAGAGCACAGGAGGCGAAGAACGAAGCAGCTGGGCACCGGGCTCATGTACTCAGGGGAGCCAATTTCAAATGTGCAGCCAAGAGCTGCTTCACAAGCACATTCAGCTGAGAATGCTCTGGCTGCTTCAGAAAGGAAGGCGCAGCCCTTGCACTCCTGGACACAACCACGCCAGAAGCAGGTTCCTAAACCTTCCGTGCTACAGAGTGCATGCACCTTGAGCACACGCAGAAGGACGCGTCCAGAAAGAAGGCGTTCTTCAAGTACCCCCCTCCTCCAGGCAGCCTTGAAACTGAGCACAACACACTGCGGCTCGGCAGCTTCCTTCTCACATAGACGGACCGTCCCCTTCTTCACTCTCGCAGCTCCCTTGCCCACTTGCAGCAGCTGCTGCCAAAGAAAAAGGCTCCAGAAGTCAAAGCCTCTGCTGGGCTGCACTTTCCCCTTGCCTCACGTCAAAGCACCAGAAACTCTCGGCTGCACTCTGTATTTCCAGTCTCCCTGCATCTACCACTGTCATCTCTGCATCTCCAAGCATCAAGCTGGGCACAATTCTTTCCAGGGAAAGCTGGAAGAGAAATAGGTAGCAGCACAAGTAGCCGCAGGTTGAACTTTCTGTTTTCAAGTGCTAACGTGAATCCGCACACAAGCGAGGGACAGCCACGCTTCCTCTTGCAGCCCGTGCGATGTGCACAGCAGCTCCGTGCTCTGCCTTCATTCTTATGCTCTTCGGAGCAGGTCGTGCTTTCATTCTGCCGGAGTCGAACCATCGTCTACTTGGCGCACAGAGCACTCTGCCGGCAGCGAAGTGCTCCAGCCGACTGCTTCTGCCGAACCACGCCTGGAATATGCACTTTCCCTCGCAGCGACATACACCACCATACTCGGTCTTTCTTCTCGTCCAAATGTAAAGGGAAAGAGCCTCAGCTATGTCTGGCACAGAGAACAGTTTTAGGCCAACGAGCTTACCCGGAGCTTACCCTCGACGTGTGGAAACCTGTATTTGCAGCACATCCTAGTGGTAGTCCTCTTTCCTTTCCAGCCTGCACAGCGCTCAGTGCACAGATCGCGGTGCTCTCTGCACCTGCTTTCCCTCTTCCCAGTACCACCGCCAAGCTTACAGCCTTGCAGGGAGCGAAGTGGCGGATAGGCGTCTCGCCCAGAAGAAGGTGCCAGGACGAAAAGATGGTCCTGCGTTCTCCTGCTCCTTGCCCGAACTGTGTTGAAAGTCTTGCCCAGCGAAAAGCTACTCCAGCAAGTGTTTCTCTCCAAACGCAGTTCGCTGAGCGAGAGCTACACGGACAGTTTGGACTCGGTGAAACAGCAAGAAAATGCTTGTCCGTCGAGCTGAAGGAAAATCCCTGCACAGCACACTGTGGCTGCGTGCAGTGTTCACGCTGAAGAGCGGCAAAGCTCCAAGCCATGGCTGGGCTTCACTTCTGTCCAGAGCACAGGAGGCGAAGAACGAAGCAGCTGGGCACCGGGCTCATGTACTCAGGGGAGCCAATTTCAAATGTGCAGCCAAGAGCTGCTTCACAAGCACATTCAGCTGAGAATGCTCTGGCTGCTTCAGAAAGGAAGGCGCAGCCCTTGCACTCCTGGACACAAGCTGGGCAGAAGCAGGTTCCTAAACCTTCAGTGCTGCAGAGTGCATGCACCTTGAGCACACGCAGAAGGACGCGTCCTGAAAGAAGGCGTTCTTCAAGTACCCCCCTCCTCCAGGCAGCCTTGAAACTGAGCACAACACACTGCGCCTCGGCAGCTTCCTTCTCACATAGACGGACCGTCCCCTTCTTCACTCTCGCACCTCCCTTGCCCACTTGCAGCAGCTGCTGCCAAAGAAAAAGGCTCCGGAAGTCAAAGCCTCTGCTGGGCTGCACTTTCCCCTTGCCTCACGTCAAAGCACCAGAAACTCTCGGCTGCACTCTGTATTTCCAGTCTCCGCTGCATCTACCACTGTCATCGCTGCATCTCCAAGCATCAAGCTGGGCACAATTCTTTCCAGGGAAAGCTGGAAGAGAAATAGGTAGCAGCACAAGTAGCCGCAGGTTGAACTTTCTGATTTCAAGTGCTAACGTGAATCCGCACACAAGCGAGAGGCAGCCACGCTTCCTCTTGCAGCCTGTGCCATGCGCATACCAGCTCCGTGCTCTGCGCCTTCATTCTTATGCTCTTCGGTCCAGGTGGCGCTTCCAATCTGTCGGAGTCGAACCGTTGTCTACTTCTGGCACAGAGAGCACGGTGCCGGCAGACAAACGCTCCAGGCTGCTGCCTCTGCCCAAACACGCCTGGGCTCTGCACTTTCTCTCTCAGCGCTAGGGAGCAGCACATTCGGTCTGCCTTGTAGCCTGAATCTGAACGGAAAGATTCTCAGCTAAGTCTCGGCACAGAGAACAGTTTTAGGTCAACGAGCTTACCCGGAGCTTACCCTCGACGCGTGGAAACCTGTATTTGCAGCACATCCGAGTGGTAGCCCTCTTTCCTTTCCAGCCTGCACAGCGCCGGCAGATCGCGGTGCTCTCTGCACCTGCCTTCCCACTTCCCAGTACCACCGCCAAGCTTACAGCCTTGCAGGGAGCCAAGACGCGGATAAGCGTCTCGCCCAGAAGAAGGTGCCAGGACGAAAAGATGGTCCTCCTTTCTCCTGCTCCTTGCCCGAATTGTGGTCCTGTGCGGAAAGTCTTGCCCAGCGAAAAGCTACTCCAGCAAGTGTTTCTCTCCAAACGCAGTTCGCTGAGCGAGAGCTACACGGACAGTTTGGACTCGGTGAAACAGCAAGAAAATGCTTGTCCGTCGAGCTGAAGGAAAATCCCTGCACAGCACACTGTGGCTGCGTGCAGTGTTCACGCTGAAGAGCGGCAAAGCTCCAAGCCATGGCTGGGCTTCACTTCTGTCCAGAGCACAGGAGGCGAAGAACGAAGCAGCTGGGCACCGGGCTCATGTACTCAGGGGAGCCAATTTCAAATGTGCAGCCAAGAGCTGCTTCACAAGCACATTCAGCTGAGAATGCTCTGGCTGCTTCAGAAAGGAAGGCGCAGCCATTGCACTCCTGGACACAAGCTGGGCAGAAGCAGGTTCCTAAACCTTCCGTGCTGCAGAGTGCATGCACCTTGAGCACACGCAGAAGGACGCGTCCTGAAAGAAGGCGTTCTTCAAGTACCCCCCTCCTCCAGGCAGCCTTGAAACTGAGCACAACACACTGCGCCTCGGCAGCTTCCTTCTCACATAGACGGACCGTCCCCTTCTTCACTCTCGCACCTCCCTTGCCCACTTGCAGCAGCTGCTGCCAAAGAAAAAGGCTCCGGAAGTCAAAGCCTCTGCTGGGCTGCACTTTCCCCTTGCCTCACGTCAAAGCACCAGAAACTCTCGGCTGCACTCTGTATTTCCAGTCTCCGCTGCATCTACCACTGTCATCTCTGCATCTCCAAGCATCAAGCTGGGCACAATTCTTTCCAGGGAAAGCTGGAAGAGAAATAGGTAGCAGCACAAGTAGCCGCAGGTTGAACTTTCTGTTTTCAAGTGCTAACGTGAATCCGCACACAAGCGAGGGACAGCCACGCTTCCTCTTGCAGCCCGTGCGATGTGCACAGCAGCTCCGTGCTCTGCCTTCATTCTTATGCTCTTCGGAGCAGGTCGTGCTTTCATTCTGCCGGAGTCGAACCATCGTCTACTTGGCGCACAGAGCACTCTGCCAGCAGCGAAGTGCTCCAGCCGACTGCTTCTGCCGAACCACGCCTGGAATATGCACTTTCCCTCGCAGCGACATACACCACCATACTCGGTCTTTCTTCTCGTCCAAATGTAAAGGGAAAGAGCCTCAGCTATGTCTGGCACAGAGAACAGTTTTAGGCCAACGAGCTTACCCGGAGCTTACCCTCGACGTGTGGAAACCTGTATTTGCAGCACATCCTAGTGGTAGTCCTCTTTCCTTTCCAGCCTGCACAGCGCTCAGTGCACAGATCGCGGTGCTCTCTGCACCTGCTTTCCCTCTTCCCAGTACCACCGCCAAGCTTACAGCCTTGCAGGGAGCGAAGTGGCGGATAGGCGTCTCGCCCAGAAGAAGGTGCCAGGACGAAAAGATGGTCCTGCGTTCTCCTGCTCCTTGCCCGAACTGTGTTGAAAGTCTTGCCCAGCGAAAAGCTACTCCAGCAAGTGTTTCTCTCCAAACGCAGTTCGCTGAGCGAGAGCTACACGGACAGTTTGGACTCGGTGAAACAGCAAGAAAATGCTTGTCCGTCGAGCTGAAGGAAAATCCCTGCACAGCACACTGTGGCTGCGTGCAGTGTTCACGCTGAAGAGCGGCAAAGCTCCAAGCCATGGCTGGGCTTCACTTCTGTCCAGAGCACAGGAGGCGAAGAACGAAGCAGCTGGGCACCGGGCTCATGTACTCAGGGGAGCCAATTTCAAATGTGCAGCCAAGAGCTGCTTCACAAGCACATTCAGCTGAGAATGCTCTGGCTGCTTCAGAAAGGAAGGCGCAGCCCTTGCACTCCTGGACACAAGCTGGGCAGAAGCAGGTTCCTAAACCTTCAGTGCTGCAGAGTGCATGCACCTTGAGCACACGCAGAAGGACGCGTCCTGAAAGAAGGCGTTCTTCAAGTACCCCCCTCCTCCAGGCAGCCTTGAAACTGAGCACAACACACTGCGGCTCGGCAGCTTCCTTCTCACATAGACGGACCGTCCCCTTCTTCACTCTCGCAGCTCCCTTGCCCACTTGCAGCAGCTGCTGCCAAAGAAAAAGGCTCCGGAAGTCAAAGCCTCTGCTGGGCTGCACTTTCCCCTTGCCTCACGTCAAAGCACCAGAAACTCTCGGCTGCACTCTGTATTTCCAGTCTCCCTGCATCTACCACTGTCATCTCTGCATCTCCAAGCATCAAGCTGGGCACAATTCTTTCCAGGGAAAGCTGGAAGAGAAATAGGTAGCAGCACAAGTAGCCGCAGGTTGAACTTTCTGTTTTCAAGTGCTAACGTGAATCCGCACACAAGCGAGGGACAGCCACGCTTCCTCTTGCAGCCCGTGCGATGTGCACAGCAGCTCCGTGCTCTGCCTTCATTCTTATGCTCTTCGGACCATGTCGTGCCTTCATTCTGCCGGAGTTGAACCATCGTCTACTTGGCGCACAGAGCACTCTGCCGGCAGCGAAGTGCTCCAGCCGACTGCTTCTGCTGAACCACGCCTGGAATATGCACTTTCCCTCGCAGCGACATACACCAGCATACTCGGTCTTTCTTCTCGTCCAAATGTAAAGGGAAAGAGCCTCAGCTATGTCTGGCACAGAGAACAGTTTTAGGTCAACGAGCTTACCCGGAGCTTACCCTCGACGTGTGGAAACCTGTATTTGCAGCACATCCTAGTGGTAGCCCTCTTTCCTCTCCAGCCTGCACAGCGCCGGCAGATCGCGGTGCTCTCTGCACCTGCCTTCTCACTTGCAAGTACCACCGCCAAGCTTACAGCCTGCAGGGAGCGAAGATGCGGATAGGCGTGTCGCACACAAGAACATGCCAGGACGAAAAGATGGTCTTCCTTTCTCCTGCTCCTTGCCCGAATTGTGGTGCTGTGCGGAAAGTCTTGCCCAGCGAAAAGCTACTCCAGCAAGTGTTTCTCTCCTGACGCATTTCGCTGAGCGAGAGCTACACGGACAGTTTGGACTCGGTGAAACAGCAAGAAAATGCTTGTCCGTCGAGCTGAAGGAAAATCCCTGCACAGCACACTGTGGCTGCGTGCAGTGTTCACGCTGAAGAGCGGCAAAGCTCCAAGCCATGGCGGGGCTTCAGTTCTGTCCAGAGCACAGAAGGCGAAGAACGAAGCAGCTGGGCACCGGGCTCATGTACTCAGGGGAGCCAATTTCAAATGTGCAGCCAAGAGCTGCTTCACAAGCACATTCAGCTGAGAATGCTCTGGCTGCTTCAGAAAGGAAGGCGCAGCCATTGCACTCCTGGACACAAGCTGGGCAGAAGCAGGTTCCTAAACCTTCAGTGCTGCAGAGTGCATGCACCTTGAGCACACGCAGAAGGACGCGTCCAGAAAGAAGGCGTTCTTCAAGTACCCCCCTCCTCCAGGCAGCCTTGAAACTGAGCACAACACACTGCGCCTCGGCAGCTTCCTTCTCACATAGACGGACCGTCCCCTTCTTCACTCTCGCACCTCCCTTGCCCACTTGCAGCAGCTGCTGCCAAAGAAAAAGGCTCCAGAAGTCAAAGCCTCTGCTGGGCTGCACTTTCCCCTTGCCTCACGTCAAAGCACCAGAAACTCTCGGCTGCACTCTGTATTTCCAGTCTCCGCTGCATCTACCACTGTCATCGCTGCATCTCCAAGCATCAAGCTGGGCACAATTCTTTCCAGGGAAAGCTGGAAGAGAAATAGGTAGCAGCACAAGTAGCCGCAGGTTGAACTTTCTGTTTTCAAGTGCTAACGTGAATCCGCACACAAGCGAGAGGCAGCCACGCTTCCTCTTGCAGCCTGTGCCATGCGCATACCAGCTCCATGCTCTGCGCCTTCATTGTGCCTGAGTGGAACCCGTGTCTACTTCTGGCACAGAGAGCACGGTGCCAGCAGAGAAATGCTCCAGGCTGCTGCCTCTGCCCAAACACGCCTGGGCTCTGCACTTTCTCTCTCAGCGCTAGGGAGCAGCACATTCGGTCTGCCTTGTAGCCTGAATCTGAACGGAAAGATTCTCAGCTAAGTCTCGGCACAGAGAACAGTTTTAGGTCAACGAGCTTACCCGGAGCTTACCCTCGACGCGTGGAAACCTGTATTTGCAGCACATCCTAGTGGTAGCCTTCTTTCCTTTCCAGCCTGCACAGCGCGCAGTGCACATATCGCGGTGCTCTCTGCACCTGCCTTCTCACTTGCAAGTACCACCGCCAAGCTTACAGCCTTGCAGGGAGCCAAGACGCGGATAGGCGTCTCGCCCAGAAGAAGGTGCCAGGACCAAAAGATGGTCCTCCTTTCTCCTGCTCCTTGCCCGAATTGTGGTGCTGTGTTGAAAGTCTTGCCCAGCGAAAAGCTACTCCAGCAAGTGTTTCTCTCCTGACGCATTTCGCTGAGCGAGAGCTACACGGACAGTTTGGACTCGGTGAAACAGCAAGAAAATGCTTGTCCGTCGAGCTGAAGGAAAATCCCTGCACAGCACACTGTGGCTGCGTGCAGTGTTCACGCTGAAGAGCGGCAAAGCTCCAAGCCATGGCTGGGCTTCACTTCTGTCCAGAGCACAGGAGGCGAAGAACGAAGCAGCTGGGCACCGGGCTCATGTACTCAGGGGAGCCAATTTCAAATGTGCAGCCAAGAGCTGCTTCACAAGCACATTCAGCTGAGAATGCTCTGGCTGCTTCAGAAAGGAAGGCGCAGCCCTTGCACTCCTGGACACAACCACGCCAGAAGCAGGTTCCTAAACCTTCCGTGCTACAGAGTGCATGCACCTTGAGCACACGCAGAAGGACGCGTCCAGAAAGAAGGCGTTCTTCAAGTACCCCCCTCCTCCAGGCAGCCTTGAAACTGAGCACAACACACTGCGCCTCGGCAGCTTCCTTCTCACATAGACGGACCGTCCCCTTCTTCACTCTCGCACCTCCCTTGCCCACTTGCAGCAGCTGCTGCCAAAGAAAAAGGCTCCGGAAGTCAAAGCCTCTGCTGGGCTGCACTTTCCCCTTGCCTCACGTCAAAGCACCAGAAACTCTCGGCTGCACTCTGTATTTCCAGTCTCTGCTGCATCTACCACTGTCATCTCTGCATCTCCAAGCATCAAGCTGGGCACAATTCTTTCTAGGGAAAGCTGGAAGAGAAATAGGTAGCAGCACAAGTAGCCGCAGGTTGAACTTTCTGTTTTCAAGTGCTAACGTGAATCCGCACACAAGCGAGAGGCAGCCACGCTTCCTCTTGCAGCCTGTGCCATGCGCATACCAGCTCCGTGCTCTGCGCCTTCATTGTGCCTGAGTGGAACCCGTGTCTACTTCTGGCACAGAGAGCACGGTGCCGGCAGAGAAATGCTCCAGGCTGCTGCCTCTGCCCAAACACGCCTGGGCTCTGCACTTTCTCTCTCAGCGCTAGGGAGCAGCACATTCGGTCTGCCTTGTAGCCTGAATCTGAACGGAAAGATTCTCAGCTAAGTCTCGGCACAGAGAACAGTTTTAGGTCAACGAGCTTACGCGGAGCTTACCCTCGACGTGTGGAAACCTGTATTTGCAGCACATCCGAGTGGTAGCCCTCTTTCCTCTCCAGCCTGCACAGCGCCGGCAGATCGCGGTGCTCTCTGCACCTGTCTTCCCACTTCCCAGTACCACCGCCAAGCTTACAGCCTTGCAGGGAGCCAAGACGCGGATAGGCGTCTCGCCCAGAAGAAGGTGCCAGGACGAAAAGATGGTCCTCCTTTCTCCTGCTCCTTGCCCGAATTGTGGTGCTGTGTTGAAAGTCTTGCCCAGCGAAAAGCTACTCCAGCAAGTGTTTCTCTCCAAACGCAGTTCGCTGAGCGAGAGCTACATGGACAGTTTGGACTCGGTGAAACAGCAAGAAAATGCTTGTCCGTCGAGCTGAAGGAAAATCCCTGCACAGCACACTGTGGCTGCGTGCAGTGTTCACGCTGAAGAGCGGCAAAGCTCCAAGCCATGGCTGGGCTTCACTTCTGTCCAGAGCACAGGAGGCGAAGAACGAAGCAGCTGGGCACCGGGCTCATGTACTCAGGGGAGCCAATTTCAAATGTGCAGCCAAGAGCTGCTTCACAAGCACATTCAGCTGAGAATGCTCTGGCTGCTTCAGAAAGGAAGGCGCAGCCCTTGCACTCCTGGACACAAGCTGGGCAGAAGCAGGTTCCTAAACCTTCAGTGCTGCAGAGTGCATGCACCTTGAGCACACGCAGAAGGACGCGTCCTGAAAGAAGGCGTTCTTCAAGTACCCCCCTCCTCCAGGCAGCCTTGAAACTGAGCACAACACACTGCGCCTCGGCAGCTTCCTTCTCACATAGACGGACCGTCCCCTTCTTCACTCTCGCACCTCCCTTGCCCACTTGCAGCAGCTGCTGCCAAAGAAAAAGGCTCCGGAAGTCAAAGCCTCTGCTGGGCTGCACTTTCCCCTTGCCTCACGTCAAAGCACCAGAAACTCTCGGCTGCACTCTGTATTTCCAGTCTCCGCTGCATCTACCACTGTCATCTCTGCATCTCCAAGCATCAAGCTGGGCACAATTCTTTCCAGGGAAAGCTGGAAGAGAAATAGGTAGCAGCACAAGTAGCCGCAGGTTGAACTTTCTGTTTTCAAGTGCTAACGTGAATCCGCACACAAGCGAGGGACAGCCACGCTTCCTCTTGCAGCCCGTGCGATGTGCACAGCAGCTCCGTGCTCTGCCTTCATTCTTATGCTCTTCGGACCATGTCGTGCCTTCATTCTGCCGGAGTTGAACCATCGTCTACTTGGCGCACAGAGCACTCTGCCGGCAGCGAAGTGCTCCAGCCGACTGCTTCTGCTGAACCACGCCTGGAATATGCACTTTCCCTCGCAGCGACATACACCAGCATACTCGGTCTTTCTTCTCGTCCAAATGTAAAGGGAAAGAGCCTCAGCTATGTCTGGCACAGAGAACAGTTTTAGGTCAACGAGCTTACGCGGAGCTTACCCTCGACGTGTGGAAACCTGTATTTGCAGCACATCCTAGTGGTAGCCCTCTTTCCTCTCCAGCCTGCACAGCGCCGGCAGATCGCGGTGCTCTCTGCACCTGCCTTCTCACTTGCAAGTACCACCGCCAAGCTTACAGCCTGCAGGGAGCGAAGATGCGGATAGGCGTGTCGCACACAAGAACATGCCAGGACGAAAAGATGGTCTTCCTTTCTCCTGCTCCTTGCCCGAATTGTGGTGCTGTGCGGAAAGTCTTGCCCAGCGAAAAGCTACTCCAGCAAGTGTTTCTCTCCTGACGCATTTCGCTGAGCGAGAGCTACACGGACAGTTTGGACTCGGTGAAACAGCAAGAAAATGCTTGTCCGTCGAGCTGAAGGAAAATCCCTGCACAGCACACTGTGGCTGCGTGCAGTGTTCACGCTGAAGAGCGGCAAAGCTCCAAGCCATGGCGGGGCTTCACTTCTGTCCAGAGCACAGAAGGCGAAGAACGAAGCAGCTGGGCACCGGGCTCATGTACTCAGGGGAGCCAATTTCAAATGTGCAGCCAAGAGCTGCTTCACAAGCACATTCAGCTGAGAATGCTCTGGCTGCTTCAGAAAGGAAGGCGCAGCCATTGCACTCCTGGACACAAGCTGGGCAGAAGCAGGTTCCTAAACCTTCAGTGCTGCAGAGTGCATGCACCTTGAGCACACGCAGAAGGACGCGTCCAGAAAGAAGGCGTTCTTCAAGTACCCCCCTCCTCCAGGCAGCCTTGAAACTGAGCACAACACACTGCGGCTCGGCAGCTTCCTTCTCACATAGACGGACCGTCCCCTTCTTCACTCTCGCACCTCCCTTGCCCACTTGCAGCAGCTGCTGCCAAAGAAAAAGGCTCCGGAAGTCAAAGCCTCTGCTGGGCTGCACTTTCCCCTTGCCTCACGTCAAAGCACCAGAAACTCTCGGCTGCACTCTGTATTTCCAGTCTCCGCTGCATCTACCACTGTCATCGCTGCATCTCCAAGCATCAAGCTGGGCACAATTCTTTCCAGGGAAAGCTGGAAGAGAAATAGGTAGCAGCACAAGTAGCCGCAGGTTGAACTTTCTGTTTTCAAGTGCTAACGTGAATCCGCACACAAGCGAGAGGCAGCCACGCTTCCTCTTGCAGCCTGTGCCATGCGCATACCAGCTCCGTGCTCTGCGCCTTCATTCTTATGCTCTTCGGTCCAGGTGGCGCTTCCAATCTGCCGGAGTCGAACCGTTGTCTACTTCTGGCACAGAGAGCACGGTGCCGGCAGACAAACGCTCCAGGCTGCTGCCTCTGCCCAAACACGCCTGGGCTCTGCACTTTCTCTCTCAGCGCTAGGGAGCAGCACATTCGGTCTGCCTTGTAGCCTGAATCTGAACGGAAAGATTCTCAGCTAAGTCTCGGCACAGAGAACAGTTTTAGGTCAACGAGCTTACCCGGAGCTTACCCTCGACGCGTGGAAACCTGTATTTGCAGCACATCCTAGTGGTAGTCCTCTTTCCTTTCCAGCCTGCACAGCGCTCAGTGCACAGATCGCGGTGCTCTCTGCACCTGCCTTCTCACTTGCAAGTACCACCGCCAAGCTTACGGCCTTGCAGGGAGCCAAGACGCGGATAGGCGTCTCGCCCAGAAGAAGGTGCCAGGACGAAAAGATGGTCTTCCTTTCTCCTGCTCCTTGCCCGAACTGTGGTGCTGTGTTGAAAGTCTTGCCCAGCGAAAAGCTACTCCAGCAAGTGTTTCTCTCCAAACGCAGTTCGCTGAGCGAGAGCTACACGGACAGTTTGGACTCGGTGAAACAGCAAGAAAATGCTTGTCCGTCGAGCTGAAGGAAAATCCCTGCACAGCACACTGTGGCTGCGTGCAGTGTTCACGCTGAAGAGCGGCAAAGCTCCAAGCCATGGCTGGGCTTCACTTCTGTCCAGAGCACAGGAGGCGAAGAACGAAGCAGCTGGGCACCGGGCTCATGTACTCAGGGGAGCCAATTTCAAATGCGCAGCCAAGAGCTGCTTCACAAGCACATTCAGCTGAGAATGCTCTGGCTGCTTCAGAAAGGAAGGCGCAGCCCTTGCACTCCTGGACACAAGCTGGGCAGAAGCAGGTTCCTAAACCTTCAGTGCTGCAGAGTGCATGCACCTTGAGCACACGCAGAAGGACGCGTCCTGAAAGAAGGCGTTCTTCAAGTACCCCCCTCCTCCAGGCAGCCTTGAAACTGAGCACAACACACTGCGGCTCGGCAGCTTCCTTCTCACATAGACGGACCGTCCCCTTCTTCACTCTCGCACCTCCCTTGCCCACTTGCAGCAGCTGCTGCCAAAGAAAAAGGCTCCAGAAGTCAAAGCCTCTGCTGGGCTGCACTTTCCCCTTGCCTCACGTCAAAGCACCAGAAACTCTCGGCTGCACTCTGTATTTCCAGTCTCCGCTGCATCTACCACTGTCATCGCTGCATCTCCAAGCATCAAGCTGGGCACAATTCTTTCCAGGGAAAGCTGGAAGAGAAATAGGTAGCAGCACAAGTAGCCGCAGGTTGAACTTTCTGTTTTCAAGTGCTAACGTGAATCCGCACACAAGCGAGAGGCAGCCACGCTTCCTCTTGCAGCCTGTGCCATGCGCATACCAGCTCCATGCTCTGCGCCTTCATTGTGCCTGAGTGGAACCCGTGTCTACTTCTGGCACAGAGAGCACGGTGCCGGCAGAGAAATGCTCCAGGCTGCTGCCTCGGCCCAAACACGCCTGGGCTCTGCACTTTCTCTCTCAGCGCTAGGTAGCAGCACATTCGGTCTGCCTTGTAGCCTGAATCTGAACAGAAAGATTCTCAGCTAAGTCTCGGCACAGAGAACAGTTTTAGGTCAACGAGCTTACGCGGAGCTTACCCTCGACGCGTGGAAACCTGTATTTGCAGCACATCCGAGTGGTAGCCCTCTTTCCTTTCCAGCCTGCACAGCGCCGGCAGATCGCGGTGCTCTCTGCACCTGCCTTCCCACTTGCCAGTACCACCGCCAAGCTTACAGCCTTGCAGGGAGCCAAGACGCGGATAAGCGTCTCGCCCAGAAGAAGGTGCCAGGACGAAAAGATGGTCCTCCTTTCTCCTGCTCCTTGCCCGAATTGTGGTGCTGTGCGGAAAGTCTTGCCCAGCGAAAAGCTACTCCAGCAAGTGTTTCTCTCCAAACGCAGTTCGCTGAGCGAGAGCTACACGGACAGTTTGGACTCGGTGAAACAGCAAGAAAATGCTTGTCCGTCGAGCTGAAGGAAAATCCCTGCACAGCACACTGTGGCTGCGTGCAGTGTTCACGCTGAAGAGCGGCAAAGCTCCAAGCCATGGCTGGGCTTCACTTCTGTCCAGAGCACAGGAGGCGAAGAACGAAGCAGCTGGGCACCGGGCTCATGTACTCAGGGGAGCCAATTTCAAATGTGCAGCCAAGAGCTGCTTCACAAGCACATTCAGCTGAGAATGCTCTGGCTGCTTCAGAAAGGAAGGCGCAGCCCTTGCACTCCTGGACACAAGCTGGGCAGAAGCAGGTTCCTAAACCTTCAGTGCTGCAGAGTGCATGCACCTTGAGCACACGCAGAAGGACGCGTCCAGAAAGAAGGCGTTCTTCAAGTACCCCCCTCCTCCAGGCAGCCTTGAAACTGAGCACAACACACTGCGGCTCGGCAGCTTCCTTCTCACATAGACGGACCGTCCCCTTCTTCACTCTCGCAGCTCCCTTGCCCACTTGCAGCAGCTGCTGCCAAAGAAAAAGGCTCCGGAAGTCAAAGCCTCTGCTGGGCTGCACTTTCCCCTTGCCTCACGTCAAAGCACCAGAAACTCTCGGCTGCACTCTGTATTTCCAGTCTCCGCTGCATCTACCACTGTCATCTCTGCATCTCCAAGCATCAAGCTGGGCACAATTCTTTCCAGGGAAAGCTGGAAGAGAAATAGGTAGCAGCACAAGTAGCCGCAGGTTGAACTTTCTGTTTTCAAGTGCTAACGTGAATCCGCACACAAGCGAGGGACAGCCACGCTTCCTCTTGCAGCCCGTGCGATGTGCACAGCAGCTCCGTGCTCTGCCTTCATTCTTATGCTCTTCGGAGCAGGTCGTGCTTTCATTCTGCCGGAGTCGAACCATCGTCTACTTGGCGCACAGAGCACTCTGCCAGCAGCGAAGTGCTCCAGCCGACTGCTTCTGCCGAACCACGCCTGGAATATGCACTTTCCCTCGCAGCGACATACACCACCATACTCGGTCTTTCTTCTCGTCCAAATGTAAAGGGAAAGAGCCTCAGCTATGTCTGGCACAGAGAACAGTTTTAGGCCAACGAGCTTACCCGGAGCTTACCCTCGACGTGTGGAAACCTGTATTTGCAGCACATCCTAGTGGTAGTCCTCTTTCCTTTCCAGCCTGCACAGCGCTCAGTGCACAGATCGCGGTGCTCTCTGCACCTGCTTTCCCTCTTCCCAGTACCACCGCCAAGCTTACAGCCTTGCAGGGAGCGAAGTGGCGGATAGGCGTCTCGCCCAGAAGAAGGTGCCAGGACGAAAAGATGGTCCTGCGTTCTCCTGCTCCTTGCCCGAACTGTGTTGAAAGTCTTGCCCAGCGAAAAGCTACTCCAGCAAGTGTTTCTCTCCAAACGCAGTTCGCTGAGCGAGAGCTACACGGACAGTTTGGACTCGGTGAAACAGCAAGAAAATGCTTGTCCGTCGAGCTGAAGGAAAATCCCTGCACAGCACACTGTGGCTGCGTGCAGTGTTCACGCTGAAGAGCGGCAAAGCTCCAAGCCATGGCTGGGCTTCACTTCTGTCCAGAGCACAGGAGGCGAAGAACGAAGCAGCTGGGCACCGGGCTCATGTACTCAGGGGAGCCAATTTCAAATGTGCAGCCAAGAGCTGCTTCACAAGCACATTCAGCTGAGAATGCTCTGGCTGCTTCAGAAAGGAAGGCGCAGCCCTTGCACTCCTGGACACAACCACGCCAGAAGCAGGTTCCTAAACCTTCCGTGCTACAGAGTGCATGCACCTTGAGCACACGCAGAAGGACGCGTCCAGAAAGAAGGCGTTCTTCAAGTACCCCCCTCCTCCAGGCAGCCTTGAAACTGAGCACAACACACTGCGGCTCGGCAGCTTCCTTCTCACATAGACGGACCGTCCCCTTCTTCACTCTCGCAGCTCCCTTGCCCACTTGCAGCAGCTGCTGCCAAAGAAAAAGGCTCCAGAAGTCAAAGCCTCTGCTGGGCTGCACTTTCCCCTTGCCTCACGTCAAAGCACCAGAAACTCTCGGCTGCACTCTGTATTTCCAGTCTCCCTGCATCTACCACTGTCATCTCTGCATCTCCAAGCATCAAGCTGGGCACAATTCTTTCCAGGGAAAGCTGGAAGAGAAATAGGTAGCAGCACAAGTAGCCGCAGGTTGAACTTTCTGTTTTCAAGTGCTAACGTGAATCCGCACACAAGCGAGGGACAGTCACGCTTCCTCTTGCAGCCTGTGCCATGCGCATACCAGCTCCGTGCTCTGCGCCTTCATTGTGCCTGAGTGGAACCCGTGTATACTTCTGGCACAGAGAGCACGGTGCCGGCAGAGAAATGCTCCAGGCTGCTGCCTCTGCCCAAACACGCCTGGGCTCTGCACTTTCTCTCTCAGCGCTAGGGAGCAGCACATTCGGTCTGCCTTGTAGCCTGAATCTGAACGGAAAGATTCTCAGCTAAGTCTCGGCACAGAGAACAGTTTTAGGTCAACGAGCTTACGCGGAGCTTACCCTCGACGTGTGGAAACCTGTATTTGCAGCACATCCGAGTGGTAGCCCTCTTTCCTCTCCAGCCTGCACAGCGCCGGCAGATCGCGGTGCTCTCTGCACCTGTCTTCCCACTTCCCAGTACCACCGCCAAGCTTACAGCCTTGCAGGGAGCCAAGACGCGGATAGGCGTCTCGCCCAGAAGAAGGTGCCAGGACGAAAAGATGGTCCTCCTTTCTCCTGCTCCTTGCCCGAATTGTGGTGCTGTGTTGAAAGTCTTGCCCAGCGAAAAGCTACTCCAGCAAGTGTTTCTCTCCAAACGCAGTTCGCTGAGCGAGAGCTACATGGACAGTTTGGACTCGGTGAAACAGCAAGAAAATGCTTGTCCGTCGAGCTGAAGGAAAATCCCTGCACAGCACACTGTGGCTGCGTGCAGTGTTCACGCTGAAGAGCGGCAAAGCTCCAAGCCATGGCTGGGCTTCACTTCTGTCCAGAGCACAGGAGGCGAAGAACGAAGCAGCTGGGCACCGGGCTCATGTACTCAGGGGAGCCAATTTCAAATGTGCAGCCAAGAGCTGCTTCACAAGCACATTCAGCTGAGAATGCTCTGGCTGCTTCAGAAAGGAAGGCGCAGCCCTTGCACTCCTGGACACAAGCTGGGCAGAAGCAGGTTCCTAAACCTTCAGTGCTGCAGAGTGCATGCACCTTGAGCACACGCAGAAGGACGCGTCCTGAAAGAAGGCGTTCTTCAAGTACCCCCCTCCTCCAGGCAGCCTTGAAACTGAGCACAACACACTGCGGCTCGGCAGCTTCCTTCTCACATAGACGGACCGTCCCCTTCTTCACTCTCGCACCTCCCTTGCCCACTTGCAGCAGCTGCTGCCAAAGAAAAAGGCTCCGGAAGTCAAAGCCTCTGCTGGGCTGCACTTTCCCCTTGCCTCACGTCAAAGCACCAGAAACTCTCGGCTGCACTCTGTATTTCCAGTCTCCGCTGCATCTACCACTGTCATCTCTGCATCTCCAAGCATCAAGCTGGGCACAATTCTTTCCAGGGAAAGCTGGAAGAGAAATAGGTAGCAGCACAAGTAGCCGCAGGTTGAACTTTCTGTTTTCAAGTGCTAACGTGAATCCGCACACAAGCGAGGGACAGCCACGCTTCCTCTTGCAGCCCGTGCGATGTGCACAGCAGCTCCGTGCTCTGCCTTCATTCTTATGCTCTTCGGAGCAGGTCGTGCTTTCATTCTGCCGGAGTCGAACCATCGTCTACTTGGCGCACAGAGCACTCTGCCAGCAGCGAAGTGCTCCAGCCGACTGCTTCTGCCGAACCACGCCTGGAATATGCACTTTCCCTCGCAGCGACATACACCACCATACTCGGTCTTTCTTCTCGTCCAAATGTAAAGGGAAAGAGCCTCAGCTATGTCTGGCACAGAGAACAGTTTTAGGCCAACGAGCTTACCCGGAGCTTACCCTCGACGTGTGGAAACCTGTATTTGCAGCACATCCTAGTGGTAGTCCTCTTTCCTTTCCAGCCTGCACAGCGCTCAGTGCACAGATCGCGGTGCTCTCTGCACCTGCTTTCCCTCTTCCCAGTACCACCGCCAAGCTTACAGCCTTGCAGGGAGCGAAGTGGCGGATAGGCGTCTCGCCCAGAAGAAGGTGCCAGGACGAAAAGATGGTCCTGCGTTCTCCTGCTCCTTGCCCGAACTGTGTTGAAAGTCTTGCCCAGCGAAAAGCTACTCCAGCAAGTGTTTCTCTCCAAACGCAGTTCGCTGAGCGAGAGCTACACGGACAGTTTGGACTCGGTGAAACAGCAAGAAAATGATTGTCCGTCGAGCTGAAGGAAAATCCCTGCACAGCACACTGTGGCTGCGTGCAGTGTTCACGCTGAAGAGCGGCAAAGCTCCAAGCCATGGCTGGGCTTCACTTCTGTCCAGAGCACAGGAGGCGAAGAACGAAGCAGCTGGGCACCGGGCTCATGTACTCAGGGGAGCCAATTTCAAATGTGCAGCCAAGAGCTGCTTCACAAGCACATTCAGCTGAGAATGCTCTGGCTGCTTCAGAAAGGAAGGCGCAGCCCTTGCACTCCTGGACACAACCACGCCAGAAGCAGGTTCCTAAACCTTCCGTGCTACAGAGTGCATGCACCTTGAGCACACGCAGAAGGACGCGTCCAGAAAGAAGGCGTTCTTCAAGTACCCCCCTCCTCCAGGCAGCCTTGAAACTGAGCACAACACACTGCGGCTCGGCAGCTTCCTTCTCACATAGACGGACCGTCCCCTTCTTCACTCTCGCAGCTCCCTTGCCCACTTGCAGCAGCTGCTGCCAAAGAAAAAGGCTCCAGAAGTCAAAGCCTCTGCTGGGCTGCACTTTCCCCTTGCCTCACGTCAAAGCACCAGAAACTCTCGGCTGCACTCTGTATTTCCAGTCTCCCTGCATCTACCACTGTCATCTCTGCATCTCCAAGCATCAAGCTGGGCACAATTCTTTCCAGGGAAAGCTGGAAGAGAAATAGGTAGCAGCACAAGTAGCCGCAGGTTGAACTTTCTGTTTTCAAGTGCTAACGTGAATCCGCACACAAGCGAGGGACAGCCACGCTTCCTCTTGCAGCCTGTGCCATGCGCATACCAGCTCCGTGCTCTGCGCCTTCATTGTGCCTGAGTGGAACCCGTGTATACTTCTGGCACAGAGAGCACGGTGCCGGCAGAGAAATGCTCCAGGCTGCTGCCTCTGCCCAAACACGCCTGGGCTCTGCACTTTCTCTCTCAGCGCTAGGGAGCAGCACATTCGGTCTGCCTTGTAGCCTGAATCTGAACGGAAAGATTCTCAGCTAAGTCTCGGCACAGAGAACAGTTTTAGGTCAACGAGCTTACGCGGAGCTTACCCTCGACGTGTGGAAACCTGTATTTGCAGCACATCCGAGTGGTAGCCCTCTTTCCTCTCCAGCCTGCACAGCGCCGGCAGATCGCGGTGCTCTCTGCACCTGTCTTCCCACTTCCCAGTACCACCGCCAAGCTTACAGCCTTGCAGGGAGCCAAGACGCGGATAGGCGTCTCGCCCAGAAGAAGGTGCCAGGACGAAAAGATGGTCCTCCTTTCTCCTGCTCCTTGCCCGAATTGTGGTGCTGTGTTGAAAGTCTTGCCCAGCGAAAAGCTACTCCAGCAAGTGTTTCTCTCCAAACGCAGTTCGCTGAGCGAGAGCTACATGGACAGTTTGGACTCGGTGAAACAGCAAGAAAATGCTTGTCCGTCGAGCTGAAGGAAAATCCCTGCACAGCACACTGTGGCTGCGTGCAGTGTTCACGCTGAAGAGCGGCAAAGCTCCAAGCCATGGCTGGGCTTCACTTCTGTCCAGAGCACAGGAGGCGAAGAACGAAGCAGCTGGGCACCGGGCTCATGTACTCAGGGGAGCCAATTTCAAATGTGCAGCCAAGAGCTGCTTCACAAGCACATTCAGCTGAGAATGCTCTGGCTGCTTCAGAAAGGAAGGCGCAGCCCTTGCACTCCTGGACACAAGCTGGGCAGAAGCAGGTTCCTAAACCTTCAGTGCTGCAGAGTGCATGCACCTTGAGCACACGCAGAAGGACGCGTCCTGAAAGAAGGCGTTCTTCAAGTACCCCCCTCCTCCAGGCAGCCTTGAAACTGAGCACAACACACTGCGGCTCGGCAGCTTCCTTCTCACATAGACGGACCGTCCCCTTCTTCACTCTCGCACCTCCCTTGCCCACTTGCAGCAGCTGCTGCCAAAGAAAAAGGCTCCGGAAGTCAAAGCCTCTGCTGGGCTGCACTTTCCCCTTGCCTCACGTCAAAGCACCAGAAACTCTCGGCTGCACTCTGTATTTCCAGTCTCCGCTGCATCTACCACTGTCATCTCTGCATCTCCAAGCATCAAGCTGGGCACAATTCTTTCCAGGGAAAGCTGGAAGAGAAATAGGTAGCAGCACAAGTAGCCGCAGGTTGAACTTTCTGTTTTCAAGTGCTAACGTGAATCCGCACACAAGCGAGGGACAGCCACGCTTCCTCTTGCAGCCCGTGCGATGTGCACAGCAGCTCCGTGCTCTGCCTTCATTCTTATGCTCTTCGGACCATGTCGTGCCTTCATTCTGCCGGAGTTGAACCATCGTCTACTTGGCGCACAGAGCACTCTGCCGGCAGCGAAGTGCTCCAGCCGACTGCTTCTGCTGAACCACGCCTGGAATATGCACTTTCCCTCGCAGCGACATACACCAGCATACTCGGTCTTTCTTCTCGTCCAAATGTAAAGGGAAAGAGCCTCAGCTATGTCTGGCACAGAGAACAGTTTTAGGTCAACGAGCTTACGCGGAGCTTACCCTCGACGTGTGGAAACCTGTATTTGCAGCACATCCTAGTGGTAGCCCTCTTTCCTCTCCAGCCTGCACAGCGCCGGCAGATCGCGGTGCTCTCTGCACCTGCCTTCTCACTTGCAAGTACCACCGCCAAGCTTACAGCCTGCAGGGAGCGAAGATGCGGATAGGCGTGTCGCACACAAGAACATGCCAGGACGAAAAGATGGTCTTCCTTTCTCCTGCTCCTTGCCCGAATTGTGGTGCTGTGCGGAAAGTCTTGCCCAGCGAAAAGCTACTCCAGCAAGTGTTTCTCTCCTGACGCATTTCGCTGAGCGAGAGCTACACGGACAGTTTGGACTCGGTGAAACAGCAAGAAAATGCTTGTCCGTCGAGCTGAAGGAAAATCCCTGCACAGCACACTGTGGCTGCGTGCAGTGTTCACGCTGAAGAGCGGCAAAGCTCCAAGCCATGGCTGGGCTTCACTTCTGTCCAGAGCACAGGAGGCGAAGAACGAAGCAGCTGGGCACCGGGCTCATGTACTCAGGGGAGCCAATTTCAAATGTGCAGCCAAGAGCTGCTTCACAAGCACATTCAGCTGAGAATGCTCTGGCTGCTTCAGAAAGGAAGGCGCAGCCCTTGCACTCCTGGACACAACCACGCCAGAAGCAGGTTCCTAAACCTTCCGTGCTACAGAGTGCATGCACCTTGAGCACACGCAGAAGGACGCGTCCAGAAAGAAGGCGTTCTTCAAGTACCCCCCTCCTCCAGGCAGCCTTGAAACTGAGCACAACACACTGCGGCTCGGCAGCTTCCTTCTCACATAGACGGACCGTCCCCTTCTTCACTCTCGCAGCTCCCTTGCCCACTTGCAGCAGCTGCTGCCAAA
Organism: Corvus hawaiiensis; assembly: GCF_020740725.1. NCBI lineage: Eukaryota > Metazoa > Chordata > Aves > Passeriformes > Corvidae > Corvus > Corvus hawaiiensis. The sequence goes on along the minus strand of NC_063227.1, from coordinate 12,746,025 downwards.
GAAAAAGGCTCCAGAAGTCAAAGCCTCTGCTGGGCTGCACTTTCCCCTTGCCTCACGTCAAAGCACCAGAAACTCTCGGCTGCACTCTGTATTTCCAGTCTCCCTGCATCTACCACTGTCATCTCTGCATCTCCAAGCATCAAGCTGGGCACAATTCTTTCCAGGGAAAGCTGGAAGAGAAATAGGTAGCAGCACAAGTAGCCGCAGGTTGAACTTTCTGTTTTCAAGTGCTAACGTGAATCCGCACACAAGCGAGGGACAGCCACGCTTCCTCTTGCAGCCTGTGCCATGCGCATACCAGCTCCGTGCTCTGCGCCTTCATTGTGCCTGAGTGGAACCCGTGTATACTTCTGGCACAGAGAGCACGGTGCCGGCAGAGAAATGCTCCAGGCTGCTGCCTCTGCCCAAACACGCCTGGGCTCTGCACTTTCTCTCTCAGCGCTAGGGAGCAGCACATTCGGTCTGCCTTGTAGCCTGAATCTGAACGGAAAGATTCTCAGCTAAGTCTCGGCACAGAGAACAGTTTTAGGTCAACGAGCTTACGCGGAGCTTACCCTCGACGTGTGGAAACCTGTATTTGCAGCACATCCGAGTGGTAGCCCTCTTTCCTCTCCAGCCTGCACAGCGCCGGCAGATCGCGGTGCTCTCTGCACCTGTCTTCCCACTTCCCAGTACCACCGCCAAGCTTACAGCCTTGCAGGGAGCCAAGACGCGGATAGGCGTCTCGCCCAGAAGAAGGTGCCAGGACGAAAAGATGGTCCTCCTTTCTCCTGCTCCTTGCCCGAATTGTGGTGCTGTGTTGAAAGTCTTGCCCAGCGAAAAGCTACTCCAGCAAGTGTTTCTCTCCAAACGCAGTTCGCTGAGCGAGAGCTACATGGACAGTTTGGACTCGGTGAAACAGCAAGAAAATGCTTGTCCGTCGAGCTGAAGGAAAATCCCTGCACAGCACACTGTGGCTGCGTGCAGTGTTCACGCTGAAGAGCGGCAAAGCTCCAAGCCATGGCTGGGCTTCACTTCTGTCCAGAGCACAGGAGGCGAAGAACGAAGCAGCTGGGCACCGGGCTCATGTACTCAGGGGAGCCAATTTCAAATGTGCAGCCAAGAGCTGCTTCACAAGCACATTCAGCTGAGAATGCTCTGGCTGCTTCAGAAAGGAAGGCGCAGCCCTTGCACTCCTGGACACAAGCTGGGCAGAAGCAGGTTCCTAAACCTTCAGTGCTGCAGAGTGCATGCACCTTGAGCACACGCAGAAGGACGCGTCCTGAAAGAAGGCGTTCTTCAAGTACCCCCCTCCTCCAGGCAGCCTTGAAACTGAGCACAACACACTGCGGCTCGGCAGCTTCCTTCTCACATAGACGGACCGTCCCCTTCTTCACTCTCGCACCTCCCTTGCCCACTTGCAGCAGCTGCTGCCAAAGAAAAAGGCTCCGGAAGTCAAAGCCTCTGCTGGGCTGCACTTTCCCCTTGCCTCACGTCAAAGCACCAGAAACTCTCGGCTGCACTCTGTATTTCCAGTCTCCGCTGCATCTACCACTGTCATCTCTGCATCTCCAAGCATCAAGCTGGGCACAATTCTTTCCAGGGAAAGCTGGAAGAGAAATAGGTAGCAGCACAAGTAGCCGCAGGTTGAACTTTCTGTTTTCAAGTGCTAACGTGAATCCGCACACAAGCGAGGGACAGCCACGCTTCCTCTTGCAGCCCGTGCGATGTGCACAGCAGCTCCGTGCTCTGCCTTCATTCTTATGCTCTTCGGACCATGTCGTGCCTTCATTCTGCCGGAGTTGAACCATCGTCTACTTGGCGCACAGAGCACTCTGCCGGCAGCGAAGTGCTCCAGCCGACTGCTTCTGCTGAACCACGCCTGGAATATGCACTTTCCCTCGCAGCGACATACACCAGCATACTCGGTCTTTCTTCTCGTCCAAATGTAAAGGGAAAGAGCCTCAGCTATGTCTGGCACAGAGAACAGTTTTAGGTCAACGAGCTTACGCGGAGCTTACCCTCGACGTGTGGAAACCTGTATTTGCAGCACATCCTAGTGGTAGCCCTCTTTCCTCTCCAGCCTGCACAGCGCCGGCAGATCGCGGTGCTCTCTGCACCTGCCTTCTCACTTGCAAGTACCACCGCCAAGCTTACAGCCTGCAGGGAGCGAAGATGCGGATAGGCGTGTCGCACACAAGAACATGCCAGGACGAAAAGATGGTCTTCCTTTCTCCTGCTCCTTGCCCGAATTGTGGTGCTGTGCGGAAAGTCTTGCCCAGCGAAAAGCTACTCCAGCAAGTGTTTCTCTCCTGACGCATTTCGCTGAGCGAGAGCTACACGGACAGTTTGGACTCGGTGAAACAGCAAGAAAATGCTTGTCCGTCGAGCTGAAGGAAAATCCCTGCACAGCACACTGTGGCTGCGTGCAGTGTTCACGCTGAAGAGCGGCAAAGCTCCAAGCCATGGCGGGGCTTCAGTTCTGTCCAGAGCACAGGAGGCGAAGAACGAAGCAGCTGGGCACCGGGCTCATGTACTCAGGGGAGCCAATTTCAAATGTGCAGCCAAGAGCTGCTTCACAAGCACATTCAGCTGAGAATGCTCTGGCTGCTTCAGAAAGGAAGGCGCAGCCATTGCACTCCTGGACACAAGCTGGGCAGAAGCAGGTTCCTAAACCTTCAGTGCTGCAGAGTGCATGCACCTTGAGCACACGCAGAAGGACGCGTCCAGAAAGAAGGCGTTCTTCAAGTACCCCCCTCCTCCAGGCAGCCTTGAAACTGAGCACAACACACTGCGCCTCGGCAGCTTCCTTCTCACATAGACGGACCGTCCCCTTCTTCACTCTCGCACCTCCCTTGCCCACTTGCAGCAGCTGCTGCCAAAGAAAAAGGCTCCAGAAGTCAAAGCCTCTGCTGGGCTGCACTTTCCCCTTGCCTCACGTCAAAGCACCAGAAACTCTCGGCTGCACTCTGTATTTCCAGTCTCCGCTGCATCTACCACTGTCATCGCTGCATCTCCAAGCATCAAGCTGGGCACAATTCTTTCCAGGGAAAGCTGGAAGAGAAATAGGTAGCAGCACAAGTAGCCGCAGGTTGAACTTTCTGTTTTCAAGTGCTAACGTGAATCCGCACACAAGCGAGAGGCAGCCACGCTTCCTCTTGCAGCCTGTGCCATGCGCATACCAGCTCCATGCTCTGCGCCTTCATTGTGCCTGAGTGGAACCCGTGTCTACTTCTGGCACAGAGAGCACGGTGCCAGCAGAGAAATGCTCCAGGCTGCTGCCTCTGCCCAAACACGCCTGGGCTCTGCACTTTCTCTCTCAGCGCTAGGGAGCAGCACATTCGGACTGCCTTGTAGCCTGAATCTGAACGGAAAGATTCTCAGCTAAGTCTCGGCACAGAGAACAGTTTTAGGTCAACGAGCTTACCCGGAGCTTACCCTCGACGCGTGGAAACCTGTATTTGCAGCACATCCTAGTGGTAGCCTTCTTTCCTTTCCAGCCTGCACAGCGCGCAGTGCACATATCGCGGTGCTCTCTGCACCTGCCTTCTCACTTGCAAGTACCACCGCCAAGCTTACAGCCTTGCAGGGAGCCAAGACGCGGATAGGCGTCTCGCCCAGAAGAAGGTGCCAGGACCAAAAGATGGTCCTCCTTTCTCCTGCTCCTTGCCCGAATTGTGGTGCTGTGTTGAAAGTCTTGCCCAGCGAAAAGCTACTCCAGCAAGTGTTTCTCTCCTGACGCATTTCGCTGAGCGAGAGCTACACGGACAGTTTGGACTCGGTGAAACAGCAAGAAAATGCTTGTCCGTCGAGCTGAAGGAAAATCCCTGCACAGCACACTGTGGCTGCGTGCAGTGTTCACGCTGAAGAGCGGCAAAGCTCCAAGCCATGGCTGGGCTTCACTTCTGTCCAGAGCACAGGAGGCGAAGAACGAAGCAGCTGGGCACCGGGCTCATGTACTCAGGGGAGCCAATTTCAAATGTGCAGCCAAGAGCTGCTTCACAAGCACATTCAGCTGAGAATGCTCTGGCTGCTTCAGAAAGGAAGGCGCAGCCCTTGCACTCCTGGACACAACCACGCCAGAAGCAGGTTCCTAAACCTTCCGTGCTACAGAGTGCATGCACCTTGAGCACACGCAGAAGGACGCGTCCAGAAAGAAGGCGTTCTTCAAGTACCCCCCTCCTCCAGGCAGCCTTGAAACTGAGCACAACACACTGCGGCTCGGCAGCTTCCTTCTCACATAGACGGACCGTCCCCTTCTTCACTCTCGCAGCTCCCTTGCCCACTTGCAGCAGCTGCTGCCAAAGAAAAAGGCTCCAGAAGTCAAAGCCTCTGCTGGGCTGCACTTTCCCCTTGCCTCACGTCAAAGCACCAGAAACTCTCGGCTGCACTCTGTATTTCCAGTCTCCCTGCATCTACCACTGTCATCTCTGCATCTCCAAGCATCAAGCTGGGCACAATTCTTTCCAGGGAAAGCTGGAAGAGAAATAGGTAGCAGCACAAGTAGCCGCAGGTTGAACTTTCTGTTTTCAAGTGCTAACGTGAATCCGCACACAAGCGAGGGACAGCCACGCTTCCTCTTGCAGCCTGTGCCATGCGCATACCAGCTCCGTGCTCTGCGCCTTCATTGTGCCTGAGTGGAACCCGTGTATACTTCTGGCACAGAGAGCACGGTGCCGGCAGAGAAATGCTCCAGGCTGCTGCCTCTGCCCAAACACGCCTGGGCTCTGCACTTTCTCTCTCAGCGCTAGGGAGCAGCACATTCGGTCTGCCTTGTAGCCTGAATCTGAACGGAAAGATTCTCAGCTAAGTCTCGGCACAGAGAACAGTTTTAGGTCAACGAGCTTACGCGGAGCTTACCCTCGACGTGTGGAAACCTGTATTTGCAGCACATCCGAGTGGTAGCCCTCTTTCCTCTCCAGCCTGCACAGCGCCGGCAGATCGCGGTGCTCTCTGCACCTGTCTTCCCACTTCCCAGTACCACCGCCAAGCTTACAGCCTTGCAGGGAGCCAAGACGCGGATAGGCGTCTCGCCCAGAAGAAGGTGCCAGGACGAAAAGATGGTCCTCCTTTCTCCTGCTCCTTGCCCGAATTGTGGTGCTGTGTTGAAAGTCTTGCCCAGCGAAAAGCTACTCCAGCAAGTGTTTCTCTCCAAACGCAGTTCGCTGAGCGAGAGCTACATGGACAGTTTGGACTCGGTGAAACAGCAAGAAAATGCTTGTCCGTCGAGCTGAAGGAAAATCCCTGCACAGCACACTGTGGCTGCGTGCAGTGTTCACGCTGAAGAGCGGCAAAGCTCCAAGCCATGGCTGGGCTTCACTTCTGTCCAGAGCACAGGAGGCGAAGAACGAAGCAGCTGGGCACCGGGCTCATGTACTCAGGGGAGCCAATTTCAAATGTGCAGCCAAGAGCTGCTTCACAAGCACATTCAGCTGAGAATGCTCTGGCTGCTTCAGAAAGGAAGGCGCAGCCCTTGCACTCCTGGACACAAGCTGGGCAGAAGCAGGTTCCTAAACCTTCAGTGCTGCAGAGTGCATGCACCTTGAGCACACGCAGAAGGACGCGTCCTGAAAGAAGGCGTTCTTCAAGTACCCCCCTCCTCCAGGCAGCCTTGAAACTGAGCACAACACACTGCGGCTCGGCAGCTTCCTTCTCACATAGACGGACCGTCCCCTTCTTCACTCTCGCACCTCCCTTGCCCACTTGCAGCAGCTGCTGCCAAAGAAAAAGGCTCCGGAAGTCAAAGCCTCTGCTGGGCTGCACTTTCCCCTTGCCTCACGTCAAAGCACCAGAAACTCTCGGCTGCACTCTGTATTTCCAGTCTCCGCTGCATCTACCACTGTCATCTCTGCATCTCCAAGCATCAAGCTGGGCACAATTCTTTCCAGGGAAAGCTGGAAGAGAAATAGGTAGCAGCACAAGTAGCCGCAGGTTGAACTTTCTGTTTTCAAGTGCTAACGTGAATCCGCACACAAGCGAGGGACAGCCACGCTTCCTCTTGCAGCCCGTGCGATGTGCACAGCAGCTCCGTGCTCTGCCTTCATTCTTATGCTCTTCGGACCATGTCGTGCCTTCATTCTGCCGGAGTTGAACCATCGTCTACTTGGCGCACAGAGCACTCTGCCGGCAGCGAAGTGCTCCAGCCGACTGCTTCTGCTGAACCACGCCTGGAATATGCACTTTCCCTCGCAGCGACATACACCAGCATACTCGGTCTTTCTTCTCGTCCAAATGTAAAGGGAAAGAGCCTCAGCTATGTCTGGCACAGAGAACAGTTTTAGGTCAACGAGCTTACGCGGAGCTTACCCTCGACGTGTGGAAACCTGTATTTGCAGCACATCCTAGTGGTAGCCCTCTTTCCTCTCCAGCCTGCACAGCGCCGGCAGATCGCGGTGCTCTCTGCACCTGCCTTCTCACTTGCAAGTACCACCGCCAAGCTTACAGCCTGCAGGGAGCGAAGATGCGGATAGGCGTGTCGCACACAAGAACATGCCAGGACGAAAAGATGGTCTTCCTTTCTCCTGCTCCTTGCCCGAATTGTGGTGCTGTGCGGAAAGTCTTGCCCAGCGAAAAGCTACTCCAGCAAGTGTTTCTCTCCTGACGCATTTCGCTGAGCGAGAGCTACACGGACAGTTTGGACTCGGTGAAACAGCAAGAAAATGCTTGTCCGTCGAGCTGAAGGAAAATCCCTGCACAGCACACTGTGGCTGCGTGCAGTGTTCACGCTGAAGAGCGGCAAAGCTCCAAGCCATGGCGGGGCTTCAGTTCTGTCCAGAGCACAGGAGGCGAAGAACGAAGCAGCTGGGCACCGGGCTCATGTACTCAGGGGAGCCAATTTCAAATGTGCAGCCAAGAGCTGCTTCACAAGCACATTCAGCTGAGAATGCTCTGGCTGCTTCAGAAAGGAAGGCGCAGCCATTGCACTCCTGGACACAAGCTGGGCAGAAGCAGGTTCCTAAACCTTCAGTGCTGCAGAGTGCATGCACCTTGAGCACACGCAGAAGGACGCGTCCAGAAAGAAGGCGTTCTTCAAGTACCCCCCTCCTCCAGGCAGCCTTGAAACTGAGCACAACACACTGCGCCTCGGCAGCTTCCTTCTCACATAGACGGACCGTCCCCTTCTTCACTCTCGCACCTCCCTTGCCCACTTGCAGCAGCTGCTGCCAAAGAAAAAGGCTCCAGAAGTCAAAGCCTCTGCTGGGCTGCACTTTCCCCTTGCCTCACGTCAAAGCACCAGAAACTCTCGGCTGCACTCTGTATTTCCAGTCTCCGCTGCATCTACCACTGTCATCGCTGCATCTCCAAGCATCAAGCTGGGCACAATTCTTTCCAGGGAAAGCTGGAAGAGAAATAGGTAGCAGCACAAGTAGCCGCAGGTTGAACTTTCTGTTTTCAAGTGCTAACGTGAATCCGCACACAAGCGAGAGGCAGCCACGCTTCCTCTTGCAGCCTGTGCCATGCGCATACCAGCTCCATGCTCTGCGCCTTCATTGTGCCTGAGTGGAACCCGTGTCTACTTCTGGCACAGAGAGCACGGTGCCAGCAGAGAAATGCTCCAGGCTGCTGCCTCTGCCCAAACACGCCTGGGCTCTGCACTTTCTCTCTCAGCGCTAGGGAGCAGCACATTCGGACTGCCTTGTAGCCTGAATCTGAACGGAAAGATTCTCAGCTAAGTCTCGGCACAGAGAACAGTTTTAGGTCAACGAGCTTACCCGGAGCTTACCCTCGACGCGTGGAAACCTGTATTTGCAGCACATCCTAGTGGTAGCCTTCTTTCCTTTCCAGCCTGCACAGCGCGCAGTGCACATATCGCGGTGCTCTCTGCACCTGCCTTCTCACTTGCAAGTACCACCGCCAAGCTTACAGCCTTGCAGGGAGCCAAGACGCGGATAGGCGTCTCGCCCAGAAGAAGGTGCCAGGACCAAAAGATGGTCCTCCTTTCTCCTGCTCCTTGCCCGAATTGTGGTGCTGTGTTGAAAGTCTTGCCCAGCGAAAAGCTACTCCAGCAAGTGTTTCTCTCCTGACGCATTTCGCTGAGCGAGAGCTACACGGACAGTTTGGACTCGGTGAAACAGCAAGAAAATGCTTGTCCGTCGAGCTGAAGGAAAATCCCTGCACAGCACACTGTGGCTGCGTGCAGTGTTCACGCTGAAGAGCGGCAAAGCTCCAAGCCATGGCTGGGCTTCAGTTCTGTCCAGAGCACAGGAGGCGAAGAACGAAGCAGCTGGGCACCGGGCTCATGTACTCAGGGGAGCCAATTTCAAATGTGCAGCCAAGAGCTGCTTCACAAGCACATTCAGCTGAGAATGCTCTGGCTGCTTCAGAAAGGAAGGCGCAGCCCTTGCACTCCTGGACACAACCACGCCAGAAGCAGGTTCCTAAACCTTCCGTGCTACAGAGTGCATGCACCTTGAGCACACGCAGAAGGACGCGTCCAGAAAGAAGGCGTTCTTCAAGTACCCCCCTCCTCCAGGCAGCCTTGAAACTGAGCACAACACACTGCGCCTCGGCAGCTTCCTTCTCACATAGACGGACCGTCCCCTTCTTCACTCTCGCACCTCCCTTTCCCACTTGCAGCAGCTGCTGCCAAAGAAAAAGGCTCCGGAAGTCAAAGCCTCTGCTGGGCTGCACTTTCCCCTTGCCTCACGTCAAAGCACCAGAAACTCTCGGCTGCACTCTGTATTTCCAGTCTCTGCTGCATCTACCACTGTCATCTCTGCATCTCCAAGCATCAAGCTGGGCACAATTCTTTCTAGGGAAAGCTGGAAGAGAAATAGGTAGCAGCACAAGTAGCCGCAGGTTGAACTTTCTGTTTTCAAGTGCTAACGTGAATCCGCACACAAGCGAGAGGCAGCCACGCTTCCTCTTGCAGCCTGTGCCATGCGCATACCAGCTCCGTGCTCTGCGCCTTCATTGTGCCTGAGTGGAACCCGTGTCTACTTCTGGCACAGAGAGCACGGTGCCGGCAGAGAAATGCTCCAGGCTGCTGCCTCTGCCCAAACACGCCTGGGCTCTGCACTTTCTCTCTCAGCGCTAGGGAGCAGCACATTCGGTCTGCCTTGTAGCCTGAATCTGAACGGAAAGATTCTCAGCTAAGTCTCGGCACAGAGAACAGTTTTAGGTCAACGAGCTTACGCGGAGCTTACCCTCGACGTGTGGAAACCTGTATTTGCAGCACATCCGAGTGGTAGCCCTCTTTCCTCTCCAGCCTGCACAGCGCCGGCAGATCGCGGTGCTCTCTGCACCTGTCTTCCCACTTCCCAGTACCACCGCCAAGCTTACAGCCTTGCAGGGAGCCAAGACGCGGATAGGCGTCTCGCCCAGAAGAAGGTGCCAGGACGAAAAGATGGTCCTCCTTTCTCCTGCTCCTTGCCCGAATTGTGGTGCTGTGTTGAAAGTCTTGCCCAGCGAAAAGCTACTCCAGCAAGTGTTTCTCTCCAAACGCAGTTCGCTGAGCGAGAGCTACATGGACAGTTTGGACTCGGTGAAACAGCAAGAAAATGCTTGTCCGTCGAGCTGAAGGAAAATCCCTGCACAGCACACTGTGGCTGCGTGCAGTGTTCACGCTGAAGAGCGGCAAAGCTCCAAGCCATGGCTGGGCTTCACTTCTGTCCAGAGCACAGGAGGCGAAGAACGAAGCAGCTGGGCACCGGGCTCATGTACTCAGGGGAGCCAATTTCAAATGTGCAGCCAAGAGCTGCTTCACAAGCACATTCAGCTGAGAATGCTCTGGCTGCTTCAGAAAGGAAGGCGCAGCCCTTGCACTCCTGGACACAAGCTGGGCAGAAGCAGGTTCCTAAACCTTCAGTGCTGCAGAGTGCATGCACCTTGAGCACACGCAGAAGGACGCGTCCTGAAAGAAGGCGTTCTTCAAGTACCCCCCTCCTCCAGGCAGCCTTGAAACTGAGCACAACACACTGCGGCTCGGCAGCTTCCTTCTCACATAGACGGACCGTCCCCTTCTTCACTCTCGCACCTCCCTTGCCCACTTGCAGCAGCTGCTGCCAAAGAAAAAGGCTCCGGAAGTCAAAGCCTCTGCTGGGCTGCACTTTCCCCTTGCCTCACGTCAAAGCACCAGAAACTCTCGGCTGCACTCTGTATTTCCAGTCTCCGCTGCATCTACCACTGTCATCTCTGCATCTCCAAGCATCAAGCTGGGCACAATTCTTTCCAGGGAAAGCTGGAAGAGAAATAGGTAGCAGCACAAGTAGCCGCAGGTTGAACTTTCTGTTTTCAAGTGCTAACGTGAATCCGCACACAAGCGAGGGACAGCCACGCTTCCTCTTGCAGCCCGTGCGATGTGCACAGCAGCTCCGTGCTCTGCCTTCATTCTTATGCTCTTCGGACCATGTCGTGCCTTCATTCTGCCGGAGTTGAACCATCGTCTACTTGGCGCACAGAGCACTCTGCCGGCAGCGAAGTGCTCCAGCCGACTGCTTCTGCTGAACCACGCCTGGAATATGCACTTTCCCTCGCAGCGACATACACCAGCATACTCGGTCTTTCTTCTCGTCCAAATGTAAAGGGAAAGAGCCTCAGCTATGTCTGGCACAGAGAACAGTTTTAGGTCAACGAGCTTACGCGGAGCTTACCCTCGACGTGTGGAAACCTGTATTTGCAGCACATCCTAGTGGTAGCCCTCTTTCCTCTCCAGCCTGCACAGCGCCGGCAGATCGCGGTGCTCTCTGCACCTGCCTTCTCACTTGCAAGTACCACCGCCAAGCTTACAGCCTGCAGGGAGCGAAGATGCGGATAGGCGTGTCGCACACAAGAACATGCCAGGACGAAAAGATGGTCTTCCTTTCTCCTGCTCCTTGCCCGAATTGTGGTGCTGTGCGGAAAGTCTTGCCCAGCGAAAAGCTACTCCAGCAAGTGTTTCTCTCCAAACGCAGTTCGCTGAGCGAGAGCTACACGGACAGTTTGGACTCGGTGAAACAGCAAGAAAATGCTTGTCCGTCGAGCTGAAGGAAAATCCCTGCACAGCACACTGTGGCTGCGTGCAGTGTTCACGCTGAAGAGCGGCAAAGCTCCAAGCCATGGCGGGGCTTCAGTTCTGTCCAGAGCACAGAAGGCGAAGAACGAAGCAGCTGGGCACCGGGCTCATGTACTCAGGGGAGCCAATTTCAAATGTGCAGCCAAGAGCTGCTTCACAAGCACATTCAGCTGAGAATGCTCTGGCTGCTTCAGAAAGGAAGGCGCAGCCATTGCACTCCTGGACACAAGCTGGGCAGAAGCAGGTTCCTAAACCTTCAGTGCTGCAGAGTGCATGCACCTTGAGCACACGCAGAAGGACGCGTCCTGAAAGAAGGCGTTCTTCAAGTACCCCCCTCCTCCAGGCAGCCTTGAAACTGAGCACAACACACTGCGGCTCGGCAGCTTCCTTCTCACATAGACGGACCGTCCCCTTCTTCACTCTCGCACCTCCCTTGCCCACTTGCAGCAGCTGCTGCCAAAGAAAAAGGCTCCGGAAGTCAAAGCCTCTGCTGGGCTGCACTTTCCCCTTGCCTCACGTCAAAGCACCAGAAACTCTCGGCTGCACTCTGTATTTCCAGTCTCCGCTGCATCTACCACTGTCATCTCTGCATCTCCAAGCATCAAGCTGGGCACAATTCTTTCCAGGGAAAGCTGGAAGAGAAATAGGTAGCAGCACAAGTAGCCGCAGGTTGAACTTTCTGTTTTCAAGTGCTAACGTGAATCCGCACACAAGCGAGGGACAGCCACGCTTCCTCTTGCAGCCCGTGCGATGTGCACAGCAGCTCCGTGCTCTGCCTTCATTCTTATGCTCTTCGGACCATGTCGTGCCTTCATTCTGCCGGAGTTGAACCATCGTCTACTTGGCGCACAGAGCACTCTGCCGGCAGCGAAGTGCTCCAGCCGACTGCTTCTGCTGAACCACGCCTGGAATATGCACTTTCCCTCGCAGCGACATACACCAGCATACTCGGTCTTTCTTCTCGTCCAAATGTAAAGGGAAAGAGCCTCAGCTATGTCTGGCACAGAGAACAGTTTTAGGTCAACGAGCTTACGCGGAGCTTACCCTCGACGTGTGGAAACCTGTATTTGCAGCACATCCTAGTGGTAGCCCTCTTTCCTCTCCAGCCTGCACAGCGCCGGCAGATCGCGGTGCTCTCTGCACCTGCCTTCTCACTTGCAAGTACCACCGCCAAGCTTACAGCCTGCAGGGAGCGAAGATGCGGATAGGCGTGTCGCACACAAGAACATGCCAGGACGAAAAGATGGTCTTCCTTTCTCCTGCTCCTTGCCCGAATTGTGGTGCTGTGCGGAAAGTCTTGCCCAGCGAAAAGCTACTCCAGCAAGTGTTTCTCTCCAAACGCAGTTCGCTGAGCGAGAGCTACACGGACAGTTTGGACTCGGTGAAACAGCAAGAAAATGCTTGTCCGTCGAGCTGAAGGAAAATCCCTGCACAGCACACTGTGGCTGCGTGCAGTGTTCACGCTGAAGAGCGGCAAAGCTCCAAGCCATGGCTGGGCTTCACTTCTGTCCAGAGCACAGGAGGCGAAGAACGAAGCAGCTGGGCACCGGGCTCATGTACTCAGGGGAGCCAATTTCAAATGTGCAGCCAAGAGCTGCTTCACAAGCACATTCAGCTGAGAATGCTCTGGCTGCTTCAGAAAGGAAGGCGCAGCCATTGCACTCCTGGACACAAGCTGGGCAGAAGCAGGTTCCTAAACCTTCAGTGCTGCAGAGTGCATGCACCTTGAGCACACGCAGAAGGACGCGTCCAGAAAGAAGGCGTTCTTCAAGTACCCCCCTCCTCCAGGCAGCCTTGAAACTGAGCACAACACACTGCGGCTCGGCAGCTTCCTTCTCACATAGACGGACCGTCCCCTTCTTCACTCTCGCACCTCCCTTGCCCACTTGCAGCAGCTGCTGCCAAAGAAAAAGGCTCCGGAAGTCAAAGCCTCTGCTGGGCTGCACTTTCCCCTTGCCTCACGTCAAAGCACCAGAAACTCTCGGCTGCACTCTGTATTTCCAGTCTCCGCTGCATCTACCACTGTCATCGCTGCATCTCCAAGCATCAAGCTGGGCACAATTCTTTCCAGGGAAAGCTGGAAGAGAAATAGGTAGCAGCACAAGTAGCCGCAGGTTGAACTTTCTGTTTTCAAGTGCTAACGTGAATCCGCACACAAGCGAGAGGCAGCCACGCTTCCTCTTGCAGCCTGTGCCATGCGCATACCAGCTCCGTGCTCTGCGCCTTCATTCTTATGCTCTTCGGTCCAGGTGGCGCTTCCAATCTGCCGGAGTCGAACCGTTGTCTACTTCTGGCACAGAGAGCACGGTGCCGGCAGACAAACGCTCCAGGCTGCTGCCTCTGCCCAAACACGCCTGGGCTCTGCACTTTCTCTCTCAGCGCTAGGGAGCAGCACATTCGGTCTGCCTTGTAGCCTGAATCTGAACGGAAAGATTCTCAGCTAAGTCTCGGCACAGAGAACAGTTTTAGGTCAACGAGCTTACCCGGAGCTTACCCTCGACGCGTGGAAACCTGTATTTGCAGCACATCCTAGTGGTAGTCCTCTTTCCTTTCCAGCCTGCACAGCGCTCAGTGCACAGATCGCGGTGCTCTCTGCACCTGCCTTCTCACTTGCAAGTACCACCGCCAAGCTTACGGCCTTGCAGGGAGCCAAGACGCGGATAGGCGTCTCGCCCAGAAGAAGGTGCCAGGACGAAAAGATGGTCTTCCTTTCTCCTGCTCCTTGCCCGAACTGTGGTGCTGTGTTGAAAGTCTTGCCCAGCGAAAAGCTACTCCAGCAAGTGTTTCTCTCCAAACGCAGTTCGCTGAGCGAGAGCTACACGGACAGTTTGGACTCGGTGAAACAGCAAGAAAATGCTTGTCCGTCGAGCTGAAGGAAAATCCCTGCACAGCACACTGTGGCTGCGTGCAGTGTTCACGCTGAAGAGCGGCAAAGCTCCAAGCCATGGCTGGGCTTCACTTCTGTCCAGAGCACAGGAGGCGAAGAACGAAGCAGCTGGGCACCGGGCTCATGTACTCAGGGGAGCCAATTTCAAATGTGCAGCCAAGAGCTGCTTCACAAGCACATTCAGCTGAGAATGCTCTGGCTGCTTCAGAAAGGAAGGCGCAGCCCTTGCACTCCTGGACACAAGCTGGGCAGAAGCAGGTTCCTAAACCTTCAGTGCTGCAGAGTGCATGCACCTTGAGCACACGCAGAAGGACGCGTCCTGAAAGAAGGCGTTCTTCAAGTACCCCCCTCCTCCAGGCAGCCTTGAAACTGAGCACAACACACTGCGGCTCGGCAGCTTCCTTCTCACATAGACGGACCGTCCCCTTCTTCACTCTCGCACCTCCCTTGCCCACTTGCAGCAGCTGCTGCCAAAGAAAAAGGCTCCAGAAGTCAAAGCCTCTGCTGGGCTGCACTTTCCCCTTGCCTCACGTCAAAGCACCAGAAACTCTCGGCTGCACTCTGTATTTCCAGTCTCCGCTGCATCTACCACTGTCATCGCTGCATCTCCAAGCATCAAGCTGGGCACAATTCTTTCCAGGGAAAGCTGGAAGAGAAATAGGTAGCAGCACAAGTAGCCGCAGGTTGAACTTTCTGTTTTCAAGTGCTAACGTGAATCCGCACACAAGCGAGAGGCAGCCACGCTTCCTCTTGCAGCCTGTGCCATGCGCATACCAGCTCCATGCTCTGCGCCTTCATTGTGCCTGAGTGGAACCCGTGTCTACTTCTGGCACAGAGAGCACGGTGCCGGCAGAGAAATGCTCCAGGCTGCTGCCTCGGCCCAAACACGCCTGGGCTCTGCACTTTCTCTCTCAGCGCTAGGTAGCAGCACATTCGGTCTGCCTTGTAGCCTGAATCTGAACAGAAAGATTCTCAGCTAAGTCTCGGCACAGAGAACAGTTTTAGGTCAACGAGCTTACGCGGAGCTTACCCTCGACGCGTGGAAACCTGTATTTGCAGCACATCCGAGTGGTAGCCCTCTTTCCTTTCCAGCCTGCACAGCGCCGGCAGATCGCGGTGCTCTCTGCACCTGCCTTCCCACTTGCCAGTACCACCGCCAAGCTTACAGCCTTGCAGGGAGCCAAGACGCGGATAAGCGTCTCGCCCAGAAGAAGGTGCCAGGACGAAAAGATGGTCCTCCTTTCTCCTGCTCCTTGCCCGAATTGTGGTGCTGTGCGGAAAGTCTTGCCCAGCGAAAAGCTACTCCAGCAAGTGTTTCTCTCCAAACGCAGTTCGCTGAGCGAGAGCTACACGGACAGTTTGGACTCGGTGAAACAGCAAGAAAATGCTTGTCCGTCGAGCTGAAGGAAAATCCCTGCACAGCACACTGTGGCTGCGTGCAGTGTTCACGCTGAAGAGCGGCAAAGCTCCAAGCCATGGCTGGGCTTCACTTCTGTCCAGAGCACAGGAGGCGAAGAACGAAGCAGCTGGGCACCGGGCTCATGTACTCAGGGGAGCCAATTTCAAATGTGCAGCCAAGAGCTGCTTCACAAGCACATTCAGCTGAGAATGCTCTGGCTGCTTCAGAAAGGAAGGCGCAGCCCTTGCACTCCTGGACACAAGCTGGGCAGAAGCAGGTTCCTAAACCTTCAGTGCTGCAGAGTGCATGCACCTTGAGCACACGCAGAAGGACGCGTCCAGAAAGAAGGCGTTCTTCAAGTACCCCCCTCCTCCAGGCAGCCTTGAAACTGAGCACAACACACTGCGGCTCGGCAGCTTCCTTCTCACATAGACGGACCGTCCCCTTCTTCACTCTCGCAGCTCCCTTGCCCACTTGCAGCAGCTGCTGCCAAAGAAAAAGGCTCCGGAAGTCAAAGCCTCTGCTGGGCTGCACTTTCCCCTTGCCTCACGTCAAAGCACCAGAAACTCTCGGCTGCACTCTGTATTTCCAGTCTCCGCTGCATCTACCGCTGTCATCTCTGCATCTCCAAGCATCAAGCTGGGCACAATTCTTTCCAGGGAAAGCTGGAAGAGAAATAGGTAGCAGCACAAGTAGCCGCAGGTTGAACTTTCTGTTTTCAAGTGCTAACGTGAATCCGCACACAAGCGAGAGGCAGCCACACTTCCTCTTGCAGCCCGTGCGCTGTGCACAGCAGCTCCGTGCTCTGCCTTCATTCTTATGCTCTTCGGAGCAGGTCGTGCTTTCATTCTGCCGGAGTCGAACCATCGTCTACTTGGCGCACAGAGCACTCTGCCGGCAGCGAAGTGCTCCAGCCGACTGCTTCTGCCGAACCACGCCTGGAATATGCACTTTCCCTCGCAGCGACATACACCAGCATACTCGGTCTTTCTTCTCGTCCAAATGTAAAGGGAAAGAGCCTCAGCTATGTCTGGCACAGAGAACAATTTTAGGTCAACAAGCTTACCCGGAGCTTACCCGCGACGTGTGGAAACCTGTATTTGCAGCACATCCTAGTGGTAGCCCTCTTTTCTTTCCAGCCTGCACAGCGCTCAGCGCACAGATCGCGGTGCTCTCTGCACCTGCCTTCCCTCTTCCCAGTACCACCGCCAAGCTTACAGCCTTGCAGGGAGCCAAGACGCGGATAGGCGTCTCGCCCAGAAGAAGGTGCCAGGACCAAAAGATGGTCCTCCTTTCTCCTGCTCCTTGCCCGAACTGTGGTGCTGTGTTGAAAGTCTTGCCCAGCGAAAAGCTACTCCAGCAAGTGTTTCTCTCCAAACGCAGTTCGCTGAGCGAGAGCTACACGGACAGTTTGGACTCGGTGAAACAGCAAGAAAATGCTTGTCCGTCGAGCTGAAGGAAAATCCCTGCACAGCACACTGTGGCTGCGTGCAGTGTTCACGCTGAAGAGCGGCAAAGCTCCAAGCCATGGCTGGGCTTCACTTCTGTCCAGAGCACAGGAGGCGAAGAACGAAGCAGCTGGGCACCGGGCTCATGTACTCAGGGGAGCCAATTTCAAATGTGCAGCCAAGAGCTGCTTCACAAGCACATTCAGCTGAGAATGCTCTGGCTGCTTCAGAAAGGAAGGCGCAGCCATTGCACTCCTGGACACAAGCTGGGCAGAAGCAGGTTCCTAAACCTTCAGTGCTGCAGAGTGCATGCACCTTGAGCACACGCAGAAGGACGCGTCCAGAAAGAAGGCGTTCTTCAAGTACCCCCCTCCTCCAGGCAGCCTTGAAACTGAGCACAACACACTGCGCCTCGGCAGCTTCCTTCTCACATAGACGGACCGTCCCCTTCTTCACTCTTGCAGCTCCCTTGCCCACTTGCAGCAGCTGCTGCCAAAGAAAAAGGCTCCAGAAGTCAAAGCCTCTGCTGGGCTGCACTTTCCCCTTGCCTCACGTCAAAGCACCAGAAACTCTCGGCTGCACTCTGTATTTCCAGTCTCCGCTGCATCTACCACTGTCATCGCTGCATCTCCAAGCATCAAGCTGGGCACAATTCTTTCCAGGGAAAGCTGGAAGAGAAATAGGTAGCAGCACAAGTAGCCGCAGGTTGAACTTTCTGTTTTCAAGTGCTAACGTGAATCCGCACACAAGCGAGAGGCAGCCACGCTTCCTCTTGCAGCCTGTGCCATGCGCATACCAGCTCCGTGCTCTGCGCCTTCATTGTGCCTGAGTGGAACCCGTGTCTACTTCTGGCACAGAGAGCACGGTGCCGGCAGAGAAATGCTCCAGGCTGCTGCCTCTGCCCAAACACGCCTGGGCTCTGCACTTTCTCTCTCAGCGCTAGGGAGCAGCACATTCGGTCTGCCTTGTAGCCTGAATCTGAACGGAAAGATTCTCAGCTAAGTCTCGGCACAGAGAACAGTTTTAGGTCAACGAGCTTACCCGGAGCTTACCCTCGACGCGTGGAAACCTGTATTTGCAGCACATCCGAGTGGTAGCCCTCTTTCCTTTCCAGCCTGCACAGCGCCGGCAGATCGCGGTGCTCTCTGCACCTGCCTTCCCACTTCCCAGTACCACCGCCAAGCTTACAGCCTTGCAGGGAGCCAAGACGCGGATAAGCGTCTCGCCCAGAAGAAGGTGCCAGGACGAAAAGATGGTCCTCCTTTCTCCTGCTCCTTGCCCGAATTGTGGTCCTGTGCGGAAAGTCTTGCCCAGCGAAAAGCTACTCCAGCAAGTGTTTCTCTCCAAACGCAGTTCGCTGAGCGAGAGCTACACGGACAGTTTGGACTCGGTGAAACAGCAAGAAAATGCTTGTCCGTCGAGCTGAAGGAAAATCCCTGCACAGCACACTGTGGCTGCGTGCAGTGTTCACGCTGAAGAGCGGCAAAGCTCCAAGCCATGGCTGGGCTTCACTTCTGTCCAGAGCACAGGAGGCGAAGAACGAAGCAGCTGGGCACCGGGCTCATGTACTCAGGGGAGCCAATTTCAAATGTGCAGCCAAGAGCTGCTTCACAAGCACATTCAGCTGAGAATGCTCTGGCTGCTTCAGAAAGGAAGGCGCAGCCATTGCACTCCTGGACACAACCACGCCAGAAGCAGGTTCCTAAACCTTCCGTGCTGCAGAGTGCATGCACCTTGAGCACACGCAGAAGGACGCGTCCTGAAAGAAGGCGTTCTTCAAGTACCCCCCTCCTCCAGGCAGCCTTGAAACTGAGCACAACACACTGCGGCTCGGCAGCTTCCTTCTCACATAGACGGACCGTCCCCTTCTTCACTCTCGCAGCTCCCTTGCCCACTTGCAGCAGCTGCTGCCAAAGAAAAAGGCTCCGGAAGTCAAAGCCTCTGCTGGGCTGCACTTTCCCCTTGCCTCACGTCAAAGCACCAGAAACTCTCGGCTGCACTCTGTATTTCCAGTCTCCGCTGCATCTACCACTGTCATCTCTGCATCTCCAAGCATCAAGCTGGGCACAATTCTTTCCAGGGAAAGCTGGAAGAGAAATAGGTAGCAGCACAAGTAGCCGCAGGTTGAACTTTCTGTTTTCAAGTGCTAACGTGAATCCGCACACAAGCGAGGGACAGCCACGCTTCCTCTTGCAGCCCGTGCGATGTGCACAGCAGCTCCGTGCTCTGCCTTCATTCTTATGCTCTTCGGAGCAGGTCGTGCTTTCATTCTGCCGGAGTCGAACCATCGTCTACTTGGCGCACAGAGCACTCTGCCGGCAGCGAAGTGCTCCAGCCGACTGCTTCTGCCGAACCACGCCTGGAATATGCACTTTCCCTCGCAGCGACATACACCACCATACTCGGTCTTTCTTCTCGTCCAAATGTAAAGGGAAAGAGCCTCAGCTATGTCTGGCACAGAGAACAGTTTTAGGCCAACGAGCTTACCCGGAGCTTACCCTCGACGTGTGGAAACCTGTATTTGCAGCACATCCTAGTGGTAGTCCTCTTTCCTTTCCAGCCTGCACAGCGCTCAGTGCACAGATCGCGGTGCTCTCTGCACCTGCTTTCCCTCTTCCCAGTACCACCGCCAAGCTTACAGCCTTGCAGGGAGCGAAGTGGCGGATAGGCGTCTCGCCCAGAAGAAGGTGCCAGGACGAAAAGATGGTCCTGCGTTCTCCTGCTCCTTGCCCGAACTGTGTTGAAAGTCTTGCCCAGCGAAAAGCTACTCCAGCAAGTGTTTCTCTCCAAACGCAGTTCGCTGAGCGAGAGCTACACGGACAGTTTGGACTCGGTGAAACAGCAAGAAAATGCTTGTCCGTCGAGCTGAAGGAAAATCCCTGCACAGCACACTGTGGCTGCGTGCAGTGTTCACGCTGAAGAGCGGCAAAGCTCCAAGCCATGGCTGGGCTTCACTTCTGTCCAGAGCACAGGAGGCGAAGAACGAAGCAGCTGGGCACCGGGCTCATGTACTCAGGGGAGCCAATTTCAAATGTGCAGCCAAGAGCTGCTTCACAAGCACATTCAGCTGAGAATGCTCTGGCTGCTTCAGAAAGGAAGGCGCAGCCCTTGCACTCCTGGACACAACCACGCCAGAAGCAGGTTCCTAAACCTTCCGTGCTACAGAGTGCATGCACCTTGAGCACACGCAGAAGGACGCGTCCAGAAAGAAGGCGTTCTTCAAGTACCCCCCTCCTCCAGGCAGCCTTGAAACTGAGCACAACACACTGCGGCTCGGCAGCTTCCTTCTCACATAGACGGACCGTCCCCTTCTTCACTCTCGCACCTCCCTTGCCCACTTGCAGCAGCTGCTGCCAAAGAAAAAGGCTCCAGAAGTCAAAGCCTCTGCTGGGCTGCACTTTCCCCTTGCCTCACGTCAAAGCACCAGAAACTCTCGGCTGCACTCTGTATTTCCAGTCTCCCTGCATCTACCACTGTCATCTCTGCATCTCCAAGCATCAAGCTGGGCACAATTCTTTCCAGGGAAAGCTGGAAGAGAAATAGGTAGCAGCACAAGTAGCCGCAGGTTGAACTTTCTGTTTTCAAGTGCTAACATGAATCCGCACACAAGCGAGGGACAGCCACGCTTCCTCTTGCAGCCTGTGCCATGCGCATACCAGCTCCGTGCTCTGCGCCTTCATTGTGCCTGAGTGGAACCCGTGTCTACTTCTGGCACAGAGAGCACGGTGCCGGCAGAGAAATGCTCCAGGCTGCTGCCTCTGCCCAAACACGCCTGGGCTCTGCACTTTCTCTCTCAGCGCTAGGGAGCAGCACATTCGGTCTGCCTTGTAGCCTGAATCTGAACGGAAAGATTCTCAGCTAAGTCTCGGCACAGAGAACAGTTTTAGGTCAACGAGCTTACCCGGAGCTTACCCTCGACGCGTGGAAACCTGTATTTGCAGCACATCCGAGTGGTAGCCCTCTTTCCTTTCCAGCCTGCACAGCGCCGGCAGATCGCGGTGCTCTCTGCACCTGCCTTCCCACTTGCCAGTACCACCGCCAAGCTTACAGCCTTGCAGGGAGCCAAGACGCGGATAAGCGTCTCGCCCAGAAGAAGGTGCCAGGACGAAAAGATGGTCCTCCTTTCTCCTGCTCCTTGCCCGAATTGTGGTCCTGTGCGGAAAGTCTTGCCCAGCGAAAAGCTACTCCAGCAAGTGTTTCTCTCCAAACGCAGTTCGCTGAGCGAGAGCTACACGGACAGTTTGGACTCGGTGAAACAGCAAGAAAATGCTTGTCCGTCGAGCTGAAGGAAAATCCCTGCACAGCACACTGTGGCTGCGTGCAGTGTTCACGCTGAAGAGCGGCAAAGCTCCAAGCCATGGCTGGGCTTCACTTCTGTCCAGAGCACAGGAGGCGAAGAACGAAGCAGCTGGGCACCGGGCTCATGTACTCAGGGGAGCCAATTTCAAATGTGCAGCCAAGAGCTGCTTCACAAGCACATTCAGCTGAGAATGCTCTGGCTGCTTCAGAAAGGAAGGCGCAGCCATTGCACTCCTGGACACAAGCTGGGCAGAAGCAGGTTCCTAAACCTTCCGTGCTGCAGAGTGCATGCACCTTGAGCACACGCAGAAGGACGCGTCCTGAAAGAAGGCGTTCTTCAAGTACCCCCCTCCTCCAGGCAGCCTTGAAACTGAGCACAACACACTGCGGCTCGGCAGCTTCCTTCTCACATAGACGGACCGTCCCCTTCTTCACTCTCGCAGCTCCCTTGCCCACTTGCAGCAGCTGCTGCCAAAGAAAAAGGCTCCGGAAGTCAAAGCCTCTGCTGGGCTGCACTTTCCCCTTGCCTCACGTCAAAGCACCAGAAACTCTCGGCTGCACTCTGTATTTCCAGTCTCCGCTGCATCTACCACTGTCATCTCTGCATCTCCAAGCATCAAGCTGGGCACAATTCTTTCCAGGGAAAGCTGGAAGAGAAATAGGTAGCAGCACAAGTAGCCGCAGGTTGAACTTTCTGTTTTCAAGTGCTAACGTGAATCCGCACACAAGCGAGGGACAGCCACGCTTCCTCTTGCAGCCCGTGCGATGTGCACAGCAGCTCCGTGCTCTGCCTTCATTCTTATGCTCTTCGGAGCAGGTCGTGCTTTCATTCTGCCGGAGTCGAACCATCGTCTACTTGGCGCACAGAGCACTCTGCCGGCAGCGAAGTGCTCCAGCCGACTGCTTCTGCCGAACCACGCCTGGAATATGCACTTTCCCTCGCAGCGACATACACCAGCATACTCGGTCTTTCTTCTCGTCCAAATGTAAAGGGAAAGAGCCTCAGCTATGTCTGGCACAGAGAACAGTTTTAGGCCAACGAGCTTACCCGGAGCTTACCCTCGACGTGTGGAAACCTGTATTTGCAGCACATCCTAGTGGTAGTCCTCTTTCCTTTCCAGCCTGCACAGCGCTCAGTGCACAGATCGCGGTGCTCTCTGCACCTGCTTTCCCTCTTCCCAGTACCACCGCCAAGCTTACAGCCTTGCAGGGAGCGAAGTGGCGGATAGGCGTCTCGCCCAGAAGAAGGTGCCAGGACGAAAAGATGGTCCTGCGTTCTCCTGCTCCTTGCCCGAACTGTGTTGAAAGTCTTGCCCAGCGAAAAGCTACTCCAGCAAGTGTTTCTCTCCAAACGCAGTTCGCTGAGCGAGAGCTACACGGACAGTTTGGACTCGGTGAAACAGCAAGAAAATGCTTGTCCGTCGAGCTGAAGGAAAATCCCTGCACAGCACACTGTGGCTGCGTGCAGTGTTCACGCTGAAGAGCGGCAAAGCTCCAAGCCATGGCTGGGCTTCACTTCTGTCCAGAGCACAGGAGGCGAAGAACGAAGCAGCTGGGCACCGGGCTCATGTACTCAGGGGAGCCAATTTCAAATGTGCAGCCAAGAGCTGCTTCACAAGCACATTCAGCTGAGAATGCTCTGGCTGCTTCAGAAAGGAAGGCGCAGCCCTTGCACTCCTGGACACAACCACGCCAGAAGCAGGTTCCTAAACCTTCCGTGCTACAGAGTGCATGCACCTTGAGCACACGCAGAAGGACGCGTCCAGAAAGAAGGCGTTCTTCAAGTACCCCCCTCCTCCAGGCAGCCTTGAAACTGAGCACAACACACTGCGGCTCGGCAGCTTCCTTCTCACATAGACGGACCGTCCCCTTCTTCACTCTCGCACCTCCCTTGCCCACTTGCAGCAGCTGCTGCCAAAGAAAAAGGCTCCAGAAGTCAAAGCCTCTGCTGGGCTGCACTTTCCCCTTGCCTCACGTCAAAGCACCAGAAACTCTCGGCTGCACTCTGTATTTCCAGTCTCCCTGCATCTACCACTGTCATCTCTGCATCTCCAAGCATCAAGCTGGGCACAATTCTTTCCAGGGAAAGCTGGAAGAGAAATAGGTAGCAGCACAAGTAGCCGCAGGTTGAACTTTCTGTTTTCAAGTGCTAACGTGAATCCGCACACAAGCGAGGGACAGCCACGCTTCCTCTTGCAGCCCGTGCGATGTGCACAGCAGCTCCGTGCTCTGCCTTCATTCTTATGCTCTTCGGAGCAGGTCGTGCTTTCATTCTGCCGGAGTCGAACCATCGTCTACTTGGCGCACAGAGCACTCTGCCGGCAGCGAAGTGCTCCAGCCGACTGCTTCTGCCGAACCACGCCTGGAATATGCACTTTCCCTCGCAGCGACATACACCACCATACTCGGTCTTTCTTCTCGTCCAAATGTAAAGGGAAAGAGCCTCAGCTATGTCTGGCACAGAGAACAGTTTTAGGCCAACGAGCTTACCCGGAGCTTACCCTCGACGTGTGGAAACCTGTATTTGCAGCACATCCTAGTGGTAGTCCTCTTTCCTTTCCAGCCTGCACAGCGCTCAGTGCACAGATCGCGGTGCTCTCTGCACCTGCTTTCCCTCTTCCCAGTACCACCGCCAAGCTTACAGCCTTGCAGGGAGCGAAGTGGCGGATAGGCGTCTCGCCCAGAAGAAGGTGCCAGGACGAAAAGATGGTCCTGCGTTCTCCTGCTCCTTGCCCGAACTGTGTTGAAAGTCTTGCCCAGCGAAAAGCTACTCCAGCAAGTGTTTCTCTCCAAACGCAGTTCGCTGAGCGAGAGCTACACGGACAGTTTGGACTCGGTGAAACAGCAAGAAAATGCTTGTCCGTCGAGCTGAAGGAAAATCCCTGCACAGCACACTGTGGCTGCGTGCAGTGTTCACGCTGAAGAGCGGCAAAGCTCCAAGCCATGGCTGGGCTTCACTTCTGTCCAGAGCACAGGAGGCGAAGAACGAAGCAGCTGGGCACCGGGCTCATGTACTCAGGGGAGCCAATTTCAAATGTGCAGCCAAGAGCTGCTTCACAAGCACATTCAGCTGAGAATGCTCTGGCTGCTTCAGAAAGGAAGGCGCAGCCCTTGCACTCCTGGACACAACCACGCCAGAAGCAGGTTCCTAAACCTTCCGTGCTACAGAGTGCATGCACCTTGAGCACACGCAGAAGGACGCGTCCAGAAAGAAGGCGTTCTTCAAGTACCCCCCTCCTCCAGGCAGCCTTGAAACTGAGCACAACACACTGCGGCTCGGCAGCTTCCTTCTCACATAGACGGACCGTCCCCTTCTTCACTCTCGCACCTCCCTTGCCCACTTGCAGCAGCTGCTGCCAAAGAAAAAGGCTCCAGAAGTCAAAGCCTCTGCTGGGCTGCACTTTCCCCTTGCCTCACGTCAAAGCACCAGAAACTCTCGGCTGCACTCTGTATTTCCAGTCTCCCTGCATCTACCACTGTCATCTCTGCATCTCCAAGCATCAAGCTGGGCACAATTCTTTCCAGGGAAAGCTGGAAGAGAAATAGGTAGCAGCACAAGTAGCCGCAGGTTGAACTTTCTGTTTTCAAGTGCTAACATGAATCCGCACACAAGCGAGGGACAGCCACGCTTCCTCTTGCAGCCTGTGCCATGCGCATACCAGCTCCGTGCTCTGCGCCTTCATTGTGCCTGAGTGGAACCCGTGTCTACTTCTGGCACAGAGAGCACGGTGCCGGCAGAGAAATGCTCCAGGCTGCTGCCTCTGCCCAAACACGCCTGGGCTCTGCACTTTCTCTCTCAGCGCTAGGGAGCAGCACATTCGGTCTGCCTTGTAGCCTGAATCTGAACGGAAAGATTCTCAGCTAAGTCTCGGCACAGAGAACAGTTTTAGGTCAACGAGCTTACGCGGAGCTTACCCTCGACGTGTGGAAACCTGTATTTGCAGCACATCCGAGTGGTAGCCCTCTTTCCTCTCCAGCCTGCACAGCGCCGGCAGATCGCGGTGCTCTCTGCACCTGTCTTCCAACTTCCCAGTACCACCGCCAAGCTTACAGCCTTGCAGGGAGCCAAGACGCGGATAGGCGTCTCGCCCAGAAGAAGGTGCCAGGACGAAAAGATGGTCCTCCTTTCTCCTGCTCCTTGCCCGAATTGTGGTGCTGTGTTGAAAGTCTTGCCCAGCGAAAAGCTACTCCAGCAAGTGTTTCTCTCCAAACGCAGTTCGCTGAGCGAGAGCTACATGGACAGTTTGGACTCGGTGAAACAGCAAGAAAATGCTTGTCCGTCGAGCTGAAGGAAAATCCCTGCACAGCACACTGTGGCTGCGTGCAGTGTTCACGCTGAAGAGCGGCAAAGCTCCAAGCCATGGCTGGGCTTCACTTCTGTCAGGAGGCGAAGAACGAAGCAGCTGGGCACCGGGCTCATGTACTCAGGGGAGCCAATTTCAAATGTGCAGCCAAGAGCTGCTTCACAAGCACATTCAGCTGAGAATGCTCTGGCTGCTTCAGAAAGGAAGGCGCAGCCCTTGCACTCCTGGACACAAGCTGGGCAGAAGCAGGTTCCTAAACCTTCAGTGCTGCAGAGTGCATGCACCTTGAGCACACGCAGAAGGACGCGTCCTGAAAGAAGGCGTTCTTCAAGTACCCCCCTCCTCCAGGCAGCCTTGAAACTGAGCACAACACACTGCGGCTCGGCAGCTTCCTTCTCACATAGACGGACCGTCCCCTTCTTCACTCTCGCAGCTCCCTTGCCCACTTGCAGCAGCTGCTGCCAAAGAAAAAGGCTCCGGAAGTCAAAGCCTCTGCTGGGCTGCACTTTCCCCTTGCCTCACGTCAAAGCACCAGAAACTCTCGGCTGCACTCTGTATTTCCAGTCTCCGCTGCATCTACCACTGTCATCTCTGCATCTCCAAGCATCAAGCTGGGCACAATTCTTTCCAGGGAAAGCTGGAAGAGAAATAGGTAGCAGCACAAGTAGCCGCAGGTTGAACTTTCTGTTTTCAAGTGCTAACGTGAATCCGCACACAAGCGAGGGACAGCCACGCTTCCTCTTGCAGCCCGTGCGCTGTGCACAGCAGCTCCGTGCTCTGCCTTCATTCTTATGCTCTTCGGAGCAGGTCGTGCTTTCATTCTGCCGGAGTCGAACCATCGTCTACTTGGCGCACAGAGCACTCTGCCGGCAGCGAAGTGCTCCAGCCGACTGCTTCTGCCGAACCACGCCTGGAATATGCACTTTCCCTCGCAGCGACATACACCAGCATACTCGGTCTTTCTTCTCGTCCAAATGTAAAGGGAAAGAGCCTCAGCTATGTCTGGCACAGAGAACAGTTTTAGGTCAACAAGCTTACCCGGAGCTTACCCGCGACGTGTGGAAACCTGTATTTGCAGCACATCCTAGTGGTAGCCCTCTTTTCTTTCCAGCCTGCACAGCGCTCAGCGCACAGATCGCGGTGCTCTCTGCACCTGCCTTCCCTCTTCCCAGTACCACCGCCAAGCTTACAGCCTTGCAGGGAGCCAAGACGCGGATAGGCGTCTCGCCCAGAAGAAGGTGCCAGGACCAAAAGATGGTCCTCCTTTCTCCTGCTCCTTGCCCGAACTGTGGTGCTGTGTTGAAAGTCTTGCCCAGCGAAAAGCTACTCCAGCAAGTGTTTCTCTCCAAACGCAGTTCGCTGAGCGAGAGCTACACGGACAGTTTGGACTCGGTGAAACAGCAAGAAAATGCTTGTCCGTCGAGCTGAAGGAAAATCCCTGCACAGCACACTGTGGCTGCGTGCAGTGTTCACGCTGAAGAGCGGCAAAGCTCCAAGCCATGGCTGGGCTTCACTTCTGTCCAGAGCACAGGAGGCGAAGAACGAAGCAGCTGGGCACCGGGCTCATGTACTCAGGGGAGCCAATTTCAAATGTGCAGCCAAGAGCTGCTTCACAAGCACATTCAGCTGAGAATGCTCTGGCTGCTTCAGAAAGGAAGGCGCAGCCATTGCACTCCTGGACACAAGCTGGGCAGAAGCAGGTTCCTAAACCTTCAGTGCTGCAGAGTGCATGCACCTTGAGCACACGCAGAAGGACGCGTCCAGAAAGAAGGCGTTCTTCAAGTACCCCCCTCCTCCAGGCAGCCTTGAAACTGAGCACAACACACTGCGCCTCGGCAGCTTCCTTCTCACATAGACGGACCGTCCCCTTCTTCACTCTTGCAGCTCCCTTGCCCACTTGCAGCAGCTGCTGCCAAAGAAAAAGGCTCCAGAAGTCAAAGCCTCTGCTGGGCTGCACTTTCCCCTTGCCTCACGTCAAAGCACCAGAAACTCTCGGCTGCACTCTGTATTTCCAGTCTCCGCTGCATCTACCACTGTCATCTCTGCATCTCCAAGCATCAAGCTGGGCACAATTCTTTCCAGGGAAAGCTGGAAGAGAAATAGGTAGCAGCACAAGTAGCCGCAGGTTGAACTTTCTGTTTTCAAGTGCTAACGTGAATCCGCACACAAGCGAGAGGCAGCCACGCTTCCTCTTGCAGCCTGTGCCATGCGCATACCAGCTCCGTGCTCTGCGCCTTCATTGTGCCTGAGTGGAACCCGTGTCTACTTCTGGCACAGAGAGCACGGTGCCGGCAGAGAAATGCTCCAGGCTGCTGCCTCTGCCCAAACACGCCTGGGCTCTGCACTTTCTCTCTCAGCGCTAGGGAGCAGCACATTCGGTCTGCCTTGTAGCCTGAATCTGAACGGAAAGATTCTCAGCTAAGTCTCGGCACAGAGAACAGTTTTAGGTCAACGAGCTTACGCGGAGCTTACCCTCGACGTGTGGAAACCTGTATTTGCAGCACATCCTAGTGGTAGCCCTCTTTCCTCTCCAGCCTGCACAGCGCCGGCAGATCGCGGTGCTCTCTGCACCTGTCTTCCCACTTCCCAGTACCACCGCCAAGCTTACAGCCTTGCAGGGAGCCAAGACGCGGATAGGCGTCTCGCCCAGAAGAAGGTGCCAGGACCAAAAGATGGTCCTCCTTTCTCCTGCTCCTTGCCCGAACTGTGGTGCTGTGTTGAAAGTCTTGCCCAGCGAAAAGCTACTCCAGCAAGTGTTTCTCTCCAAACGCAGTTCGCTGAGCGAGAGCTACACGGACAGTTTGGACTCGGTGAAACAGCAAGAAAATGCTTGTCCGTCGAGCTGAAGGAAAATCCCTGCACAGCACACTGTGGCTGCGTGCAGTGTTCACGCTGAAGAGCGGCAAAGCTCCAAGCCATGGCTGGGCTTCACTTCTGTCCAGAGCACAGGAGGCGAAGAACGAAGCAGCTGGGCACCGGGCTCATGTACTCAGGGGAGCCAATTTCAAATGTGCAGCCAAGAGCTGCTTCACAAGCACATTCAGCTGAGAATGCTCTGGCTGCTTCAGAAAGGAAGGCGCAGCCATTGCACTCCTGGACACAAGCTGGGCAGAAGCAGGTTCCTAAACCTTCCGTGCTGCAGAGTGCATGCACCTTGAGCACACGCAGAAGGACGCGTCCTGAAAGAAGGCGTTCTTCAAGTACCCCCCTCCTCCAGGCAGCCTTGAAACTGAGCACAACACACTGCGGCTCGGCAGCTTCCTTCTCACATAGACGGACCGTCCCCTTCTTCACTCTCGCAGCTCCCTTGCCCACTTGCAGCAGCTGCTGCCAAAGAAAAAGGCTCCGGAAGTCAAAGCCTCTGCTGGGCTGCACTTTCCCCTTGCCTCACGTCAAAGCACCAGAAACTCTCGGCTGCACTCTGTATTTCCAGTCTCCGCTGCATCTACCACTGTCATCTCTGCATCTCCAAGCATCAAGCTGGGCACAATTCTTTCCAGGGAAAGCTGGAAGAGAAATAGGTAGCAGCACAAGTAGCCGCAGGTTGAACTTTCTGTTTTCAAGTGCTAACGTGAATCCGCACACAAGCGAGGGACAGCCACGCTTCCTCTTGCAGCCCGTGCGATGTGCACAGCAGCTCCGTGCTCTGCCTTCATTCTTATGCTCTTCGGAGCAGGTCGTGCTTTCATTCTGCCGGAGTCGAACCATCGTCTACTTGGCGCACAGAGCACTCTGCCGGCAGCGAAGTGCTCCAGCCGACTGCTTCTGCCGAACCACGCCTGGAATATGCACTTTCCCTCGCAGCGACATACACCAGCATACTCGGTCTTTCTTCTCGTCCAAATGTAAAGGGAAAGAGCCTCAGCTATGTCTGGCACAGAGAACAGTTTTAGGCCAACGAGCTTACCCGGAGCTTACCCTCGACGTGTGGAAACCTGTATTTGCAGCACATCCTAGTGGTAGTCCTCTTTCCTTTCCAGCCTGCACAGCGCTCAGTGCACAGATCGCGGTGCTCTCTGCACCTGCTTTCCCTCTTCCCAGTACCACCGCCAAGCTTACAGCCTTGCAGGGAGCGAAGTGGCGGATAGGCGTCTCGCCCAGAAGAAGGTGCCAGGACGAAAAGATGGTCCTGCGTTCTCCTGCTCCTTGCCCGAACTGTGTTGAAAGTCTTGCCCAGCGAAAAGCTACTCCAGCAAGTGTTTCTCTCCAAACGCAGTTCGCTGAGCGAGAGCTACACGGACAGTTTGGACTCGGTGAAACAGCAAGAAAATGCTTGTCCGTCGAGCTGAAGGAAAATCCCTGCACAGCACACTGTGGCTGCGTGCAGTGTTCACGCTGAAGAGCGGCAAAGCTCCAAGCCATGGCTGGGCTTCACTTCTGTCCAGAGCACAGGAGGCGAAGAACGAAGCAGCTGGGCACCGGGCTCATGTACTCAGGGGAGCCAATTTCAAATGTGCAGCCAAGAGCTGCTTCACAAGCACATTCAGCTGAGAATGCTCTGGCTGCTTCAGAAAGGAAGGCGCAGCCCTTGCACTCCTGGACACAACCACGCCAGAAGCAGGTTCCTAAACCTTCCGTGCTACAGAGTGCATGCACCTTGAGCACACGCAGAAGGACGCGTCCTGAAAGAAGGCGTTCTTCAAGTACCCCCCTCCTCCAGGCAGCCTTGAAACTGAGCACAACACACTGCGGCTCGGCAGCTTCCTTCTCACATAGACGGACCGTCCCCTTCTTCACTCTCGCACCTCCCTTGCCCACTTGCAGCAGCTGCTGCCAAAGAAAAAGGCTCCAGAAGTCAAAGCCTCTGCTGGGCTGCACTTTCCCCTTGCCTCACGTCAAAGCACCAGAAACTCTCGGCTGCACTCTGTATTTCCAGTCTCCCTGCATCTACCACTGTCATCTCTGCATCTCCAAGCATCAAGCTGGGCACAATTCTTTCCAGGGAAAGCTGGAAGAGAAATAGGTAGCAGCACAAGTAGCCGCAGGTTGAACTTTCTGTTTTCAAGTGCTAACATGAATCCGCACACAAGCGAGGGACAGCCACGCTTCCTCTTGCAGCCTGTGCCATGCGCATACCAGCTCCGTGCTCTGCGCCTTCATTGTGCCTGAGTGGAACCCGTGTCTACTTCTGGCACAGAGAGCACGGTGCCGGCAGAGAAATGCTCCAGGCTGCTGCCTCTGCCCAAACACGCCTGGGCTCTGCACTTTCTCTCTCAGCGCTAGGGAGCAGCACATTCGGTCTGCCTTGTAGCCTGAATCTGAACGGAAAGATTCTCAGCTAAGTCTCGGCACAGAGAACAGTTTTAGGTCAACGAGCTTACGCGGAGCTTACCCTCGACGTGTGGAAACCTGTATTTGCAGCACATCCGAGTGGTAGCCCTCTTTCCTCTCCAGCCTGCACAGCGCCGGCAGATCGCGGTGCTCTCTGCACCTGTCTTCCAACTTCCCAGTACCACCGCCAAGCTTACAGCCTTGCAGGGAGCCAAGACGCGGATAGGCGTCTCGCCCAGAAGAAGGTGCCAGGACGAAAAGATGGTCCTCCTTTCTCCTGCTCCTTGCCCGAATTGTGGTGCTGTGTTGAAAGTCTTGCCCAGCGAAAAGCTACTCCAGCAAGTGTTTCTCTCCAAACGCAGTTCGCTGAGCGAGAGCTACATGGACAGTTTGGACTCGGTGAAACAGCAAGAAAATGCTTGTCCGTCGAGCTGAAGGAAAATCCCTGCACAGCACACTGTGGCTGCGTGCAGTGTTCACGCTGAAGAGCGGCAAAGCTCCAAGCCATGGCTGGGCTTCACTTCTGTCAGGAGGCGAAGAACGAAGCAGCTGGGCACCGGGCTCATGTACTCAGGGGAGCCAATTTCAAATGTGCAGCCAAGAGCTGCTTCACAAGCACATTCAGCTGAGAATGCTCTGGCTGCTTCAGAAAGGAAGGCGCAGCCCTTGCACTCCTGGACACAAGCTGGGCAGAAGCAGGTTCCTAAACCTTCAGTGCTGCAGAGTGCATGCACCTTGAGCACACGCAGAAGGACGCGTCCTGAAAGAAGGCGTTCTTCAAGTACCCCCCTCCTCCAGGCAGCCTTGAAACTGAGCACAACACACTGCGGCTCGGCAGCTTCCTTCTCACATAGACGGACCGTCCCCTTCTTCACTCTCGCACCTCCCTTGCCCACTTGCAGCAGCTGCTGCCAAAGAAAAAGGCTCCGGAAGTCAAAGCCTCTGCTGGGCTGCACTTTCCCCTTGCCTCACGTCAAAGCACCAGAAACTCTCGGCTGCACTCTGTATTTCCAGTCTCCGCTGCATCTACCACTGTCATCTCTGCATCTCCAAGCATCAAGCTGGGCACAATTCTTTCCAGGGAAAGCTGGAAGAGAAATAGGTAGCAGCACAAGTAGCCGCAGGTTGAACTTTCTGTTTTCAAGTGCTAACGTGAATCCGCACACAAGCGAGGGACAGCCACGCTTCCTCTTGCAGCCCGTGCGATGTGCACAGCAGCTCCGTGCTCTGCCTTCATTCTTATGCTCTTCGGACCATGTCGTGCCTTCATTCTGCCGGAGTTGAACCATCGTCTACTTGGCGCACAGAGCACTCTGCCGGCAGCGAAGTGCTCCAGCCGACTGCTTCTGCTGAACCACGCCTGGAATATGCACTTTCCCTCGCAGCGACATACACCAGCATACTCGGTCTTTCTTCTCGTCCAAATGTAAAGGGAAAGAGCCTCAGCTATGTCTGGCACAGAGAACAGTTTTAGGTCAACGAGCTTACGCGGAGCTTACCCTCGACGTGTGGAAACCTGTATTTGCAGCACATCCTAGTGGTAGCCCTCTTTCCTCTCCAGCCTGCACAGCGCCGGCAGATCGCGGTGCTCTCTGCACCTGCCTTCTCACTTGCAAGTACCACCGCCAAGCTTACAGCCTGCAGGGAGCGAAGATGCGGATAGGCGTGTCGCACACAAGAACATGCCAGGACGAAAAGATGGTCTTCCTTTCTCCTGCTCCTTGCCCGAATTGTGGTGCTGTGCGGAAAGTCTTGCCCAGCGAAAAGCTACTCCAGCAAGTGTTTCTCTCCTGACGCATTTCGCTGAGCGAGAGCTACACGGACAGTTTGGACTCGGTGAAACAGCAAGAAAATGCTTGTCCGTCGAGCTGAAGGAAAATCCCTGCACAGCACACTGTGGCTGCGTGCAGTGTTCACGCTGAAGAGCGGCAAAGCTCCAAGCCATGGCGGGGCTTCAGTTCTGTCCAGAGCACAGGAGGCGAAGAACGAAGCAGCTGGGCACCGGGCTCATGTACTCAGGGGAGCCAATTTCAAATGTGCAGCCAAGAGCTGCTTCACAAGCACATTCAGCTGAGAATGCTCTGGCTGCTTCAGAAAGGAAGGCGCAGCCATTGCACTCCTGGACACAAGCTGGGCAGAAGCAGGTTCCTAAACCTTCAGTGCTGCAGAGTGCATGCACCTTGAGCACACGCAGAAGGACGCGTCCAGAAAGAAGGCGTTCTTCAAGTACCCCCCTCCTCCAGGCAGCCTTGAAACTGAGCACAACACACTGCGGCTCGGCAGCTTCCTTCTCACATAGACGGACCGTCCCCTTCTTCACTCTCGCACCTCCCTTGCCCACTTGCAGCAGCTGCTGCCAAAGAAAAAGGCTCCAGAAGTCAAAGCCTCTGCTGGGCTGCACTTTCCCCTTGCCTCACGTCAAAGCACCAGAAACTCTCGGCTGCACTCTGTATTTCCAGTCTCCGCTGCATCTACCACTGTCATCGCTGCATCTCCAAGCATCAAGCTGGGCACAATTCTTTCCAGGGAAAGCTGGAAGAGAAATAGGTAGCAGCACAAGTAGCCGCAGGTTGAACTTTCTGTTTTCAAGTGCTAACGTGAATCCGCACACAAGCGAGAGGCAGCCACGCTTCCTCTTGCAGCCTGTGCCATGCGCATACCAGCTCCATGCTCTGCGCCTTCATTGTGCCTGAGTGGAACCCGTGTCTACTTCTGGCACAGAGAGCACGGTGCCAGCAGAGAAATGCTCCAGGCTGCTGCCTCTGCCCAAACACGCCTGGGCTCTGCACTTTCTCTCTCAGCGCTAGGGAGCAGCACATTCGGACTGCCTTGTAGCCTGAATCTGAACGGAAAGATTCTCAGCTAAGTCTCGGCACAGAGAACAGTTTTAGGTCAACGAGCTTACCCGGAGCTTACCCTCGACGCGTGGAAACCTGTATTTGCAGCACATCCTAGTGGTAGCCTTCTTTCCTTTCCAGCCTGCACAGCGCGCAGTGCACATATCGCGGTGCTCTCTGCACCTGCCTTCTCACTTGCAAGTACCACCGCCAAGCTTACAGCCTTGCAGGGAGCCAAGACGCGGATAGGCGTCTCGCCCAGAAGAAGGTGCCAGGACCAAAAGATGGTCCTCCTTTCTCCTGCTCCTTGCCCGAATTGTGGTGCTGTGTTGAAAGTCTTGCCCAGCGAAAAGCTACTCCAGCAAGTGTTTCTCTCCTGACGCATTTCGCTGAGCGAGAGCTACACGGACAGTTTGGACTCGGTGAAACAGCAAGAAAATGCTTGTCCGTCGAGCTGAAGGAAAATCCCTGCACAGCACACTGTGGCTGCGTGCAGTGTTCACGCTGAAGAGCGGCAAAGCTCCAAGCCATGGCTGGGCTTCAGTTCTGTCCAGAGCACAGGAGGCGAAGAACGAAGCAGCTGGGCACCGGGCTCATGTACTCAGGGGAGCCAATTTCAAATGTGCAGCCAAGAGCTGCTTCACAAGCACATTCAGCTGAGAATGCTCTGGCTGCTTCAGAAAGGAAGGCGCAGCCCTTGCACTCCTGGACACAACCACGCCAGAAGCAGGTTCCTAAACCTTCCGTGCTACAGAGTGCATGCACCTTGAGCACACGCAGAAGGACGCGTCCAGAAAGAAGGCGTTCTTCAAGTACCCCCCTCCTCCAGGCAGCCTTGAAACTGAGCACAACACACTGCGCCTCGGCAGCTTCCTTCTCACATAGACGGACCGTCCCCTTCTTCACTCTCGCACCTCCCTTGCCCACTTGCAGCAGCTGCTGCCAAAGAAAAAGGCTCCGGAAGTCAAAGCCTCTGCTGGGCTGCACTTTCCCCTTGCCTCACGTCAAAGCACCAGAAACTCTCGGCTGCACTCTGTATTTCCAGTCTCTGCTGCATCTACCACTGTCATCTCTGCATCTCCAAGCATCAAGCTGGGCACAATTCTTTCTAGGGAAAGCTGGAAGAGAAATAGGTAGCAGCACAAGTAGCCGCAGGTTGAACTTTCTGTTTTCAAGTGCTAACGTGAATCCGCACACAAGCGAGAGGCAGCCACGCTTCCTCTTGCAGCCTGTGCCATGCGCATACCAGCTCCGTGCTCTGCGCCTTCATTGTGCCTGAGTGGAACCCGTGTCTACTTCTGGCACAGAGAGCACGGTGCCGGCAGAGAAATGCTCCAGGCTGCTGCCTCTGCCCAAACACGCCTGGGCTCTGCACTTTCTCTCTCAGCGCTAGGGAGCAGCACATTCGGTCTGCCTTGTAGCCTGAATCTGAACGGAAAGATTCTCAGCTAAGTCTCGGCACAGAGAACAGTTTTAGGTCAACGAGCTTACGCGGAGCTTACCCTCGACGTGTGGAAACCTGTATTTGCAGCACATCCGAGTGGTAGCCCTCTTTCCTCTCCAGCCTGCACAGCGCCGGCAGATCGCGGTGCTCTCTGCACCTGTCTTCCCACTTCCCAGTACCACCGCCAAGCTTACAGCCTTGCAGGGAGCCAAGACGCGGATAGGCGTCTCGCCCAGAAGAAGGTGCCAGGACGAAAAGATGGTCCTCCTTTCTCCTGCTCCTTGCCCGAATTGTGGTGCTGTG
The DNA here is from genome assembly GCF_020740725.1 of Corvus hawaiiensis. Classification (NCBI taxonomy): domain Eukaryota; kingdom Metazoa; phylum Chordata; class Aves; order Passeriformes; family Corvidae; genus Corvus; species Corvus hawaiiensis. The sequence continues at coordinate 12,710,861 of NC_063227.1, read as the reverse complement.
TTGAAAGTCTTGCCCAGCGAAAAGCTACTCCAGCAAGTGTTTCTCTCCAAACGCAGTTCGCTGAGCGAGAGCTACATGGACAGTTTGGACTCGGTGAAACAGCAAGAAAATGCTTGTCCGTCGAGCTGAAGGAAAATCCCTGCACAGCACACTGTGGCTGCGTGCAGTGTTCACGCTGAAGAGCGGCAAAGCTCCAAGCCATGGCTGGGCTTCACTTCTGTCCAGAGCACAGGAGGCGAAGAACGAAGCAGCTGGGCACCGGGCTCATGTACTCAGGGGAGCCAATTTCAAATGTGCAGCCAAGAGCTGCTTCACAAGCACATTCAGCTGAGAATGCTCTGGCTGCTTCAGAAAGGAAGGCGCAGCCCTTGCACTCCTGGACACAAGCTGGGCAGAAGCAGGTTCCTAAACCTTCAGTGCTGCAGAGTGCATGCACCTTGAGCACACGCAGAAGGACGCGTCCTGAAAGAAGGCGTTCTTCAAGTACCCCCCTCCTCCAGGCAGCCTTGAAACTGAGCACAACACACTGCGGCTCGGCAGCTTCCTTCTCACATAGACGGACCGTCCCCTTCTTCACTCTCGCACCTCCCTTGCCCACTTGCAGCAGCTGCTGCCAAAGAAAAAGGCTCCGGAAGTCAAAGCCTCTGCTGGGCTGCACTTTCCCCTTGCCTCACGTCAAAGCACCAGAAACTCTCGGCTGCACTCTGTATTTCCAGTCTCCGCTGCATCTACCACTGTCATCTCTGCATCTCCAAGCATCAAGCTGGGCACAATTCTTTCCAGGGAAAGCTGGAAGAGAAATAGGTAGCAGCACAAGTAGCCGCAGGTTGAACTTTCTGTTTTCAAGTGCTAACGTGAATCCGCACACAAGCGAGGGACAGCCACGCTTCCTCTTGCAGCCCGTGCGATGTGCACAGCAGCTCCGTGCTCTGCCTTCATTCTTATGCTCTTCGGACCATGTCGTGCCTTCATTCTGCCGGAGTTGAACCATCGTCTACTTGGCGCACAGAGCACTCTGCCGGCAGCGAAGTGCTCCAGCCGACTGCTTCTGCTGAACCACGCCTGGAATATGCACTTTCCCTCGCAGCGACATACACCAGCATACTCGGTCTTTCTTCTCGTCCAAATGTAAAGGGAAAGAGCCTCAGCTATGTCTGGCACAGAGAACAGTTTTAGGTCAACGAGCTTACGCGGAGCTTACCCTCGACGTGTGGAAACCTGTATTTGCAGCACATCCTAGTGGTAGCCCTCTTTCCTCTCCAGCCTGCACAGCGCCGGCAGATCGCGGTGCTCTCTGCACCTGCCTTCTCACTTGCAAGTACCACCGCCAAGCTTACAGCCTGCAGGGAGCGAAGATGCGGATAGGCGTGTCGCACACAAGAACATGCCAGGACGAAAAGATGGTCTTCCTTTCTCCTGCTCCTTGCCCGAATTGTGGTGCTGTGCGGAAAGTCTTGCCCAGCGAAAAGCTACTCCAGCAAGTGTTTCTCTCCAAACGCAGTTCGCTGAGCGAGAGCTACACGGACAGTTTGGACTCGGTGAAACAGCAAGAAAATGCTTGTCCGTCGAGCTGAAGGAAAATCCCTGCACAGCACACTGTGGCTGCGTGCAGTGTTCACGCTGAAGAGCGGCAAAGCTCCAAGCCATGGCGGGGCTTCAGTTCTGTCCAGAGCACAGAAGGCGAAGAACGAAGCAGCTGGGCACCGGGCTCATGTACTCAGGGGAGCCAATTTCAAATGTGCAGCCAAGAGCTGCTTCACAAGCACATTCAGCTGAGAATGCTCTGGCTGCTTCAGAAAGGAAGGCGCAGCCATTGCACTCCTGGACACAAGCTGGGCAGAAGCAGGTTCCTAAACCTTCAGTGCTGCAGAGTGCATGCACCTTGAGCACACGCAGAAGGACGCGTCCAGAAAGAAGGCGTTCTTCAAGTACCCCCCTCCTCCAGGCAGCCTTGAAACTGAGCACAACACACTGCGGCTCGGCAGCTTCCTTCTCACATAGACGGACCGTCCCCTTCTTCACTCTCGCACCTCCCTTGCCCACTTGCAGCAGCTGCTGCCAAAGAAAAAGGCTCCGGAAGTCAAAGCCTCTGCTGGGCTGCACTTTCCCCTTGCCTCACGTCAAAGCACCAGAAACTCTCGGCTGCACTCTGTATTTCCAGTCTCCGCTGCATCTACCACTGTCATCGCTGCATCTCCAAGCATCAAGCTGGGCACAATTCTTTCCAGGGAAAGCTGGAAGAGAAATAGGTAGCAGCACAAGTAGCCGCAGGTTGAACTTTCTGTTTTCAAGTGCTAACGTGAATCCGCACACAAGCGAGAGGCAGCCACGCTTCCTCTTGCAGCCTGTGCCATGCGCATACCAGCTCCGTGCTCTGCGCCTTCATTCTTATGCTCTTCGGTCCAGGTGGCGCTTCCAATCTGCCGGAGTCGAACCGTTGTCTACTTCTGGCACAGAGAGCACGGTGCCGGCAGACAAACGCTCCAGGCTGCTGCCTCTGCCCAAACACGCCTGGGCTCTGCACTTTCTCTCTCAGCGCTAGGGAGCAGCACATTCGGTCTGCCTTGTAGCCTGAATCTGAACGGAAAGATTCTCAGCTAAGTCTCGGCACAGAGAACAGTTTTAGGTCAACGAGCTTACCCGGAGCTTACCCTCGACGCGTGGAAACCTGTATTTGCAGCACATCCTAGTGGTAGTCCTCTTTCCTTTCCAGCCTGCACAGCGCTCAGTGCACAGATCGCGGTGCTCTCTGCACCTGCCTTCTCACTTGCAAGTACCACCGCCAAGCTTACGGCCTTGCAGGGAGCCAAGACGCGGATAGGCGTCTCGCCCAGAAGAAGGTGCCAGGACGAAAAGATGGTCTTCCTTTCTCCTGCTCCTTGCCCGAACTGTGGTGCTGTGTTGAAAGTCTTGCCCAGCGAAAAGCTACTCCAGCAAGTGTTTCTCTCCAAACGCAGTTCGCTGAGCGAGAGCTACACGGACAGTTTGGACTCGGTGAAACAGCAAGAAAATGCTTGTCCGTCGAGCTGAAGGAAAATCCCTGCACAGCACACTGTGGCTGCGTGCAGTGTTCACGCTGAAGAGCGGCAAAGCTCCAAGCCATGGCTGGGCTTCACTTCTGTCCAGAGCACAGGAGGCGAAGAACGAAGCAGCTGGGCACCGGGCTCATGTACTCAGGGGAGCCAATTTCAAATGTGCAGCCAAGAGCTGCTTCACAAGCACATTCAGCTGAGAATGCTCTGGCTGCTTCAGAAAGGAAGGCGCAGCCCTTGCACTCCTGGACACAAGCTGGGCAGAAGCAGGTTCCTAAACCTTCAGTGCTGCAGAGTGCATGCACCTTGAGCACACGCAGAAGGACGCGTCCTGAAAGAAGGCGTTCTTCAAGTACCCCCCTCCTCCAGGCAGCCTTGAAACTGAGCACAACACACTGCGGCTCGGCAGCTTCCTTCTCACATAGACGGACCGTCCCCTTCTTCACTCTCGCACCTCCCTTGCCCACTTGCAGCAGCTGCTGCCAAAGAAAAAGGCTCCAGAAGTCAAAGCCTCTGCTGGGCTGCACTTTCCCCTTGCCTCACGTCAAAGCACCAGAAACTCTCGGCTGCACTCTGTATTTCCAGTCTCCGCTGCATCTACCACTGTCATCGCTGCATCTCCAAGCATCAAGCTGGGCACAATTCTTTCCAGGGAAAGCTGGAAGAGAAATAGGTAGCAGCACAAGTAGCCGCAGGTTGAACTTTCTGTTTTCAAGTGCTAACGTGAATCCGCACACAAGCGAGAGGCAGCCACGCTTCCTCTTGCAGCCTGTGCCATGCGCATACCAGCTCCATGCTCTGCGCCTTCATTGTGCCTGAGTGGAACCCGTGTCTACTTCTGGCACAGAGAGCACGGTGCCGGCAGAGAAATGCTCCAGGCTGCTGCCTCGGCCCAAACACGCCTGGGCTCTGCACTTTCTCTCTCAGCGCTAGGTAGCAGCACATTCGGTCTGCCTTGTAGCCTGAATCTGAACAGAAAGATTCTCAGCTAAGTCTCGGCACAGAGAACAGTTTTAGGTCAACGAGCTTACGCGGAGCTTACCCTCGACGCGTGGAAACCTGTATTTGCAGCACATCCGAGTGGTAGCCCTCTTTCCTTTCCAGCCTGCACAGCGCCGGCAGATCGCGGTGCTCTCTGCACCTGCCTTCCCACTTGCCAGTACCACCGCCAAGCTTACAGCCTTGCAGGGAGCCAAGACGCGGATAAGCGTCTCGCCCAGAAGAAGGTGCCAGGACGAAAAGATGGTCCTCCTTTCTCCTGCTCCTTGCCCGAATTGTGGTGCTGTGCGGAAAGTCTTGCCCAGCGAAAAGCTACTCCAGCAAGTGTTTCTCTCCAAACGCAGTTCGCTGAGCGAGAGCTACACGGACAGTTTGGACTCGGTGAAACAGCAAGAAAATGCTTGTCCGTCGAGCTGAAGGAAAATCCCTGCACAGCACACTGTGGCTGCGTGCAGTGTTCACGCTGAAGAGCGGCAAAGCTCCAAGCCATGGCTGGGCTTCACTTCTGTCCAGAGCACAGGAGGCGAAGAACGAAGCAGCTGGGCACCGGGCTCATGTACTCAGGGGAGCCAATTTCAAATGTGCAGCCAAGAGCTGCTTCACAAGCACATTCAGCTGAGAATGCTCTGGCTGCTTCAGAAAGGAAGGCGCAGCCCTTGCACTCCTGGACACAAGCTGGGCAGAAGCAGGTTCCTAAACCTTCAGTGCTGCAGAGTGCATGCACCTTGAGCACACGCAGAAGGACGCGTCCAGAAAGAAGGCGTTCTTCAAGTACCCCCCTCCTCCAGGCAGCCTTGAAACTGAGCACAACACACTGCGGCTCGGCAGCTTCCTTCTCACATAGACGGACCGTCCCCTTCTTCACTCTCGCAGCTCCCTTGCCCACTTGCAGCAGCTGCTGCCAAAGAAAAAGGCTCCGGAAGTCAAAGCCTCTGCTGGGCTGCACTTTCCCCTTGCCTCACGTCAAAGCACCAGAAACTCTCGGCTGCACTCTGTATTTCCAGTCTCCGCTGCATCTACCACTGTCATCTCTGCATCTCCAAGCATCAAGCTGGGCACAATTCTTTCCAGGGAAAGCTGGAAGAGAAATAGGTAGCAGCACAAGTAGCCGCAGGTTGAACTTTCTGTTTTCAAGTGCTAACGTGAATCCGCACACAAGCGAGAGGCAGCCACACTTCCTCTTGCAGCCCGTGCGCTGTGCACAGCAGCTCCGTGCTCTGCCTTCATTCTTATGCTCTTCGGAGCAGGTCGTGCTTTCATTCTGCCGGAGTCGAACCATCGTCTACTTGGCGCACAGAGCACTCTGCCGGCAGCGAAGTGCTCCAGCCGACTGCTTCTGCTGAACCACGCCTGGAATATGCACTTTCCCTCGCAGCGACATACACCAGCATACTCGGTCTTTCTTCTCGTCCAAATGTAAAGGGAAAGAGCCTCAGCTATGTCTGGCACAGAGAACAATTTTAGGTCAACAAGCTTACCCGGAGCTTACCCGCGACGTGTGGAAACCTGTATTTGCAGCACATCCTAGTGGTAGCCCTCTTTTCTTTCCAGCCTGCACAGCGCTCAGCGCACAGATCGCGGTGCTCTCTGCACCTGCCTTCCCTCTTCCCAGTACCACCGCCAAGCTTACAGCCTTGCAGGGAGCCAAGACGCGGATAGGCGTCTCGCCCAGAAGAAGGTGCCAGGACCAAAAGATGGTCCTCCTTTCTCCTGCTCCTTGCCCGAACTGTGGTGCTGTGTTGAAAGTCTTGCCCAGCGAAAAGCTACTCCAGCAAGTGTTTCTCTCCAAACGCAGTTCGCTGAGCGAGAGCTACACGGACAGTTTGGACTCGGTGAAACAGCAAGAAAATGCTTGTCCGTCGAGCTGAAGGAAAATCCCTGCACAGCACACTGTGGCTGCGTGCAGTGTTCACGCTGAAGAGCGGCAAAGCTCCAAGCCATGGCTGGGCTTCACTTCTGTCCAGAGCACAGGAGGCGAAGAACGAAGCAGCTGGGCACCGGGCTCATGTACTCAGGGGAGCCAATTTCAAATGTGCAGCCAAGAGCTGCTTCACAAGCACATTCAGCTGAGAATGCTCTGGCTGCTTCAGAAAGGAAGGCGCAGCCATTGCACTCCTGGACACAAGCTGGGCAGAAGCAGGTTCCTAAACCTTCAGTGCTGCAGAGTGCATGCACCTTGAGCACACGCAGAAGGACGCGTCCAGAAAGAAGGCGTTCTTCAAGTACCCCCCTCCTCCAGGCAGCCTTGAAACTGAGCACAACACACTGCGCCTCGGCAGCTTCCTTCTCACATAGACGGACCGTCCCCTTCTTCACTCTTGCAGCTCCCTTGCCCACTTGCAGCAGCTGCTGCCAAAGAAAAAGGCTCCAGAAGTCAAAGCCTCTGCTGGGCTGCACTTTCCCCTTGCCTCACGTCAAAGCACCAGAAACTCTCGGCTGCACTCTGTATTTCCAGTCTCCGCTGCATCTACCACTGTCATCTCTGCATCTCCAAGCATCAAGCTGGGCACAATTCTTTCCAGGGAAAGCTGGAAGAGAAATAGGTAGCAGCACAAGTAGCCGCAGGTTGAACTTTCTGTTTTCAAGTGCTAACGTGAATCCGCACACAAGCGAGAGGCAGCCACGCTTCCTCTTGCAGCCTGTGCCATGCGCATACCAGCTCCGTGCTCTGCGCCTTCATTGTGCCTGAGTGGAACCCGTGTCTACTTCTGGCACAGAGAGCACGGTGCCGGCAGAGAAATGCTCCAGGCTGCTGCCTCTGCCCAAACACGCCTGGGCTCTGCACTTTCTCTCTCAGCGCTAGGGAGCAGCACATTCGGTCTGCCTTGTAGCCTGAATCTGAACGGAAAGATTCTCAGCTAAGTCTCGGCACAGAGAACAGTTTTAGGTCAACGAGCTTACCCGGAGCTTACCCTCGACGCGTGGAAACCTGTATTTGCAGCACATCCGAGTGGTAGCCCTCTTTCCTTTCCAGCCTGCACAGCGCCGGCAGATCGCGGTGCTCTCTGCACCTGCCTTCCCACTTCCCAGTACCACCGCCAAGCTTACAGCCTTGCAGGGAGCCAAGACGCGGATAAGCGTCTCGCCCAGAAGAAGGTGCCAGGACGAAAAGATGGTCCTCCTTTCTCCTGCTCCTTGCCCGAATTGTGGTCCTGTGCGGAAAGTCTTGCCCAGCGAAAAGCTACTCCAGCAAGTGTTTCTCTCCAAACGCAGTTCGCTGAGCGAGAGCTACACGGACAGTTTGGACTCGGTGAAACAGCAAGAAAATGCTTGTCCGTCGAGCTGAAGGAAAATCCCTGCACAGCACACTGTGGCTGCGTGCAGTGTTCACGCTGAAGAGCGGCAAAGCTCCAAGCCATGGCTGGGCTTCACTTCTGTCCAGAGCACAGGAGGCGAAGAACGAAGCAGCTGGGCACCGGGCTCATGTACTCAGGGGAGCCAATTTCAAATGTGCAGCCAAGAGCTGCTTCACAAGCACATTCAGCTGAGAATGCTCTGGCTGCTTCAGAAAGGAAGGCGCAGCCATTGCACTCCTGGACACAACCACGCCAGAAGCAGGTTCCTAAACCTTCCGTGCTGCAGAGTGCATGCACCTTGAGCACACGCAGAAGGACGCGTCCTGAAAGAAGGCGTTCTTCAAGTACCCCCCTCCTCCAGGCAGCCTTGAAACTGAGCACAACACACTGCGGCTCGGCAGCTTCCTTCTCACATAGACGGACCGTCCCCTTCTTCACTCTCGCAGCTCCCTTGCCCACTTGCAGCAGCTGCTGCCAAAGAAAAAGGCTCCGGAAGTCAAAGCCTCTGCTGGGCTGCACTTTCCCCTTGCCTCACGTCAAAGCACCAGAAACTCTCGGCTGCACTCTGTATTTCCAGTCTCCGCTGCATCTACCACTGTCATCTCTGCATCTCCAAGCATCAAGCTGGGCACAATTCTTTCCAGGGAAAGCTGGAAGAGAAATAGGTAGCAGCACAAGTAGCCGCAGGTTGAACTTTCTGTTTTCAAGTGCTAACGTGAATCCGCACACAAGCGAGGGACAGCCACGCTTCCTCTTGCAGCCCGTGCGATGTGCACAGCAGCTCCGTGCTCTGCCTTCATTCTTATGCTCTTCGGAGCAGGTCGTGCTTTCATTCTGCCGGAGTCGAACCATCGTCTACTTGGCGCACAGAGCACTCTGCCGGCAGCGAAGTGCTCCAGCCGACTGCTTCTGCCGAACCACGCCTGGAATATGCACTTTCCCTCGCAGCGACATACACCAGCATACTCGGTCTTTCTTCTCGTCCAAATGTAAAGGGAAAGAGCCTCAGCTATGTCTGGCACAGAGAACAGTTTTAGGCCAACGAGCTTACCCGGAGCTTACCCTCGACGTGTGGAAACCTGTATTTGCAGCACATCCTAGTGGTAGTCCTCTTTCCTTTCCAGCCTGCACAGCGCTCAGTGCACAGATCGCGGTGCTCTCTGCACCTGCTTTCCCTCTTCCCAGTACCACCGCCAAGCTTACAGCCTTGCAGGGAGCGAAGTGGCGGATAGGCGTCTCGCCCAGAAGAAGGTGCCAGGACGAAAAGATGGTCCTGCGTTCTCCTGCTCCTTGCCCGAACTGTGTTGAAAGTCTTGCCCAGCGAAAAGCTACTCCAGCAAGTGTTTCTCTCCAAACGCAGTTCGCTGAGCGAGAGCTACACGGACAGTTTGGACTCGGTGAAACAGCAAGAAAATGCTTGTCCGTCGAGCTGAAGGAAAATCCCTGCACAGCACACTGTGGCTGCGTGCAGTGTTCACGCTGAAGAGCGGCAAAGCTCCAAGCCATGGCTGGGCTTCACTTCTGTCCAGAGCACAGGAGGCGAAGAACGAAGCAGCTGGGCACCGGGCTCATGTACTCAGGGGAGCCAATTTCAAATGTGCAGCCAAGAGCTGCTTCACAAGCACATTCAGCTGAGAATGCTCTGGCTGCTTCAGAAAGGAAGGCGCAGCCCTTGCACTCCTGGACACAACCACGCCAGAAGCAGGTTCCTAAACCTTCCGTGCTACAGAGTGCATGCACCTTGAGCACACGCAGAAGGACGCGTCCAGAAAGAAGGCGTTCTTCAAGTACCCCCCTCCTCCAGGCAGCCTTGAAACTGAGCACAACACACTGCGGCTCGGCAGCTTCCTTCTCACATAGACGGACCGTCCCCTTCTTCACTCTCGCACCTCCCTTGCCCACTTGCAGCAGCTGCTGCCAAAGAAAAAGGCTCCAGAAGTCAAAGCCTCTGCTGGGCTGCACTTTCCCCTTGCCTCACGTCAAAGCACCAGAAACTCTCGGCTGCACTCTGTATTTCCAGTCTCCCTGCATCTACCACTGTCATCTCTGCATCTCCAAGCATCAAGCTGGGCACAATTCTTTCCAGGGAAAGCTGGAAGAGAAATAGGTAGCAGCACAAGTAGCCGCAGGTTGAACTTTCTGTTTTCAAGTGCTAACATGAATCCGCACACAAGCGAGGGACAGCCACGCTTCCTCTTGCAGCCTGTGCCATGCGCATACCAGCTCCGTGCTCTGCGCCTTCATTGTGCCTGAGTGGAACCCGTGTCTACTTCTGGCACAGAGAGCACGGTGCCGGCAGAGAAATGCTCCAGGCTGCTGCCTCTGCCCAAACACGCCTGGGCTCTGCACTTTCTCTCTCAGCGCTAGGGAGCAGCACATTCGGTCTGCCTTGTAGCCTGAATCTGAACGGAAAGATTCTCAGCTAAGTCTCGGCACAGAGAACAGTTTTAGGTCAACGAGCTTACCCGGAGCTTACCCTCGACGCGTGGAAACCTGTATTTGCAGCACATCCGAGTGGTAGCCCTCTTTCCTTTCCAGCCTGCACAGCGCCGGCAGATCGCGGTGCTCTCTGCACCTGCCTTCCCACTTCCCAGTACCACCGCCAAGCTTACAGCCTTGCAGGGAGCCAAGACGCGGATAAGCGTCTCGCCCAGAAGAAGGTGCCAGGACGAAAAGATGGTCCTCCTTTCTCCTGCTCCTTGCCCGAATTGTGGTCCTGTGCGGAAAGTCTTGCCCAGCGAAAAGCTACTCCAGCAAGTGTTTCTCTCCAAACGCAGTTCGCTGAGCGAGAGCTACACGGACAGTTTGGACTCGGTGAAACAGCAAGAAAATGCTTGTCCGTCGAGCTGAAGGAAAATCCCTGCACAGCACACTGTGGCTGCGTGCAGTGTTCACGCTGAAGAGCGGCAAAGCTCCAAGCCATGGCTGGGCTTCACTTCTGTCCAGAGCACAGGAGGCGAAGAACGAAGCAGCTGGGCACCGGGCTCATGTACTCAGGGGAGCCAATTTCAAATGTGCAGCCAAGAGCTGCTTCACAAGCACATTCAGCTGAGAATGCTCTGGCTGCTTCAGAAAGGAAGGCGCAGCCATTGCACTCCTGGACACAAGCTGGGCAGAAGCAGGTTCCTAAACCTTCCGTGCTGCAGAGTGCATGCACCTTGAGCACACGCAGAAGGACGCGTCCTGAAAGAAGGCGTTCTTCAAGTACCCCCCTCCTCCAGGCAGCCTTGAAACTGAGCACAACACACTGCGGCTCGGCAGCTTCCTTCTCACATAGACGGACCGTCCCCTTCTTCACTCTCGCAGCTCCCTTGCCCACTTGCAGCAGCTGCTGCCAAAGAAAAAGGCTCCGGAAGTCAAAGCCTCTGCTGGGCTGCACTTTCCCCTTGCCTCACGTCAAAGCACCAGAAACTCTCGGCTGCACTCTGTATTTCCAGTCTCCGCTGCATCTACCACTGTCATCTCTGCATCTCCAAGCATCAAGCTGGGCACAATTCTTTCCAGGGAAAGCTGGAAGAGAAATAGGTAGCAGCACAAGTAGCCGCAGGTTGAACTTTCTGTTTTCAAGTGCTAACGTGAATCCGCACACAAGCGAGGGACAGCCACGCTTCCTCTTGCAGCCCGTGCGATGTGCACAGCAGCTCCGTGCTCTGCCTTCATTCTTATGCTCTTCGGAGCAGGTCGTGCTTTCATTCTGCCGGAGTCGAACCATCGTCTACTTGGCGCACAGAGCACTCTGCCGGCAGCGAAGTGCTCCAGCCGACTGCTTCTGCCGAACCACGCCTGGAATATGCACTTTCCCTCGCAGCGACATACACCAGCATACTCGGTCTTTCTTCTCGTCCAAATGTAAAGGGAAAGAGCCTCAGCTATGTCTGGCACAGAGAACAGTTTTAGGCCAACGAGCTTACCCGGAGCTTACCCTCGACGTGTGGAAACCTGTATTTGCAGCACATCCTAGTGGTAGTCCTCTTTCCTTTCCAGCCTGCACAGCGCTCAGTGCACAGATCGCGGTGCTCTCTGCACCTGCTTTCCCTCTTCCCAGTACCACCGCCAAGCTTACAGCCTTGCAGGGAGCGAAGTGGCGGATAGGCGTCTCGCCCAGAAGAAGGTGCCAGGACGAAAAGATGGTCCTGCGTTCTCCTGCTCCTTGCCCGAACTGTGTTGAAAGTCTTGCCCAGCGAAAAGCTACTCCAGCAAGTGTTTCTCTCCAAACGCAGTTCGCTGAGCGAGAGCTACACGGACAGTTTGGACTCGGTGAAACAGCAAGAAAATGCTTGTCCGTCGAGCTGAAGGAAAATCCCTGCACAGCACACTGTGGCTGCGTGCAGTGTTCACGCTGAAGAGCGGCAAAGCTCCAAGCCATGGCTGGGCTTCACTTCTGTCCAGAGCACAGGAGGCGAAGAACGAAGCAGCTGGGCACCGGGCTCATGTACTCAGGGGAGCCAATTTCAAATGTGCAGCCAAGAGCTGCTTCACAAGCACATTCAGCTGAGAATGCTCTGGCTGCTTCAGAAAGGAAGGCGCAGCCCTTGCACTCCTGGACACAACCACGCCAGAAGCAGGTTCCTAAACCTTCCGTGCTACAGAGTGCATGCACCTTGAGCACACGCAGAAGGACGCGTCCAGAAAGAAGGCGTTCTTCAAGTACCCCCCTCCTCCAGGCAGCCTTGAAACTGAGCACAACACACTGCGGCTCGGCAGCTTCCTTCTCACATAGACGGACCGTCCCCTTCTTCACTCTCGCACCTCCCTTGCCCACTTGCAGCAGCTGCTGCCAAAGAAAAAGGCTCCAGAAGTCAAAGCCTCTGCTGGGCTGCACTTTCCCCTTGCCTCACGTCAAAGCACCAGAAACTCTCGGCTGCACTCTGTATTTCCAGTCTCCCTGCATCTACCACTGTCATCTCTGCATCTCCAAGCATCAAGCTGGGCACAATTCTTTCCAGGGAAAGCTGGAAGAGAAATAGGTAGCAGCACAAGTAGCCGCAGGTTGAACTTTCTGTTTTCAAGTGCTAACGTGAATCCGCACACAAGCGAGGGACAGCCACGCTTCCTCTTGCAGCCCGTGCGATGTGCACAGCAGCTCCGTGCTCTGCCTTCATTCTTATGCTCTTCGGAGCAGGTCGTGCTTTCATTCTGCCGGAGTCGAACCATCGTCTACTTGGCGCACAGAGCACTCTGCCGGCAGCGAAGTGCTCCAGCCGACTGCTTCTGCCGAACCACGCCTGGAATATGCACTTTCCCTCGCAGCGACATACACCACCATACTCGGTCTTTCTTCTCGTCCAAATGTAAAGGGAAAGAGCCTCAGCTATGTCTGGCACAGAGAACAGTTTTAGGCCAACGAGCTTACCCGGAGCTTACCCTCGACGTGTGGAAACCTGTATTTGCAGCACATCCTAGTGGTAGTCCTCTTTCCTTTCCAGCCTGCACAGCGCTCAGTGCACAGATCGCGGTGCTCTCTGCACCTGCTTTCCCTCTTCCCAGTACCACCGCCAAGCTTACAGCCTTGCAGGGAGCGAAGTGGCGGATAGGCGTCTCGCCCAGAAGAAGGTGCCAGGACGAAAAGATGGTCCTGCGTTCTCCTGCTCCTTGCCCGAACTGTGTTGAAAGTCTTGCCCAGCGAAAAGCTACTCCAGCAAGTGTTTCTCTCCAAACGCAGTTCGCTGAGCGAGAGCTACACGGACAGTTTGGACTCGGTGAAACAGCAAGAAAATGCTTGTCCGTCGAGCTGAAGGAAAATCCCTGCACAGCACACTGTGGCTGCGTGCAGTGTTCACGCTGAAGAGCGGCAAAGCTCCAAGCCATGGCTGGGCTTCACTTCTGTCCAGAGCACAGGAGGCGAAGAACGAAGCAGCTGGGCACCGGGCTCATGTACTCAGGGGAGCCAATTTCAAATGTGCAGCCAAGAGCTGCTTCACAAGCACATTCAGCTGAGAATGCTCTGGCTGCTTCAGAAAGGAAGGCGCAGCCCTTGCACTCCTGGACACAACCACGCCAGAAGCAGGTTCCTAAACCTTCCGTGCTACAGAGTGCATGCACCTTGAGCACACGCAGAAGGACGCGTCCAGAAAGAAGGCGTTCTTCAAGTACCCCCCTCCTCCAGGCAGCCTTGAAACTGAGCACAACACACTGCGGCTCGGCAGCTTCCTTCTCACATAGACGGACCGTCCCCTTCTTCACTCTCGCACCTCCCTTGCCCACTTGCAGCAGCTGCTGCCAAAGAAAAAGGCTCCAGAAGTCAAAGCCTCTGCTGGGCTGCACTTTCCCCTTGCCTCACGTCAAAGCACCAGAAACTCTCGGCTGCACTCTGTATTTCCAGTCTCCCTGCATCTACCACTGTCATCTCTGCATCTCCAAGCATCAAGCTGGGCACAATTCTTTCCAGGGAAAGCTGGAAGAGAAATAGGTAGCAGCACAAGTAGCCGCAGGTTGAACTTTCTGTTTTCAAGTGCTAACATGAATCCGCACACAAGCGAGGGACAGCCACGCTTCCTCTTGCAGCCTGTGCCATGCGCATACCAGCTCCGTGCTCTGCGCCTTCATTGTGCCTGAGTGGAACCCGTGTCTACTTCTGGCACAGAGAGCACGGTGCCGGCAGAGAAATGCTCCAGGCTGCTGCCTCTGCCCAAACACGCCTGGGCTCTGCACTTTCTCTCTCAGCGCTAGGGAGCAGCACATTCGGTCTGCCTTGTAGCCTGAATCTGAACGGAAAGATTCTCAGCTAAGTCTCGGCACAGAGAACAGTTTTAGGTCAACGAGCTTACGCGGAGCTTACCCTCGACGTGTGGAAACCTGTATTTGCAGCACATCCGAGTGGTAGCCCTCTTTCCTCTCCAGCCTGCACAGCGCCGGCAGATCGCGGTGCTCTCTGCACCTGTCTTCCAACTTCCCAGTACCACCGCCAAGCTTACAGCCTTGCAGGGAGCCAAGACGCGGATAGGCGTCTCGCCCAGAAGAAGGTGCCAGGACGAAAAGATGGTCCTCCTTTCTCCTGCTCCTTGCCCGAATTGTGGTGCTGTGTTGAAAGTCTTGCCCAGCGAAAAGCTACTCCAGCAAGTGTTTCTCTCCAAACGCAGTTCGCTGAGCGAGAGCTACATGGACAGTTTGGACTCGGTGAAACAGCAAGAAAATGCTTGTCCGTCGAGCTGAAGGAAAATCCCTGCACAGCACACTGTGGCTGCGTGCAGTGTTCACGCTGAAGAGCGGCAAAGCTCCAAGCCATGGCTGGGCTTCACTTCTGTCAGGAGGCGAAGAACGAAGCAGCTGGGCACCGGGCTCATGTACTCAGGGGAGCCAATTTCAAATGTGCAGCCAAGAGCTGCTTCACAAGCACATTCAGCTGAGAATGCTCTGGCTGCTTCAGAAAGGAAGGCGCAGCCCTTGCACTCCTGGACACAAGCTGGGCAGAAGCAGGTTCCTAAACCTTCAGTGCTGCAGAGTGCATGCACCTTGAGCACACGCAGAAGGACGCGTCCTGAAAGAAGGCGTTCTTCAAGTACCCCCCTCCTCCAGGCAGCCTTGAAACTGAGCACAACACACTGCGCCTCGGCAGCTTCCTTCTCACATAGACGGACCGTCCCCTTCTTCACTCTCGCACCTCCCTTGCCCACTTGCAGCAGCTGCTGCCAAAGAAAAAGGCTCCGGAAGTCAAAGCCTCTGCTGGGCTGCACTTTCCCCTTGCCTCACGTCAAAGCACCAGAAACTCTCGGCTGCACTCTGTATTTCCAGTCTCCGCTGCATCTACCACTGTCATCTCTGCATCTCCAAGCATCAAGCTGGGCACAATTCTTTCCAGGGAAAGCTGGAAGAGAAATAGGTAGCAGCACAAGTAGCCGCAGGTTGAACTTTCTGTTTTCAAGTGCTAACGTGAATCCGCACACAAGCGAGGGACAGCCACGCTTCCTCTTGCAGCCCGTGCGCTGTGCACAGCAGCTCCGTGCTCTGCCTTCATTCTTATGCTCTTCGGAGCAGGTCGTGCTTTCATTCTGCCGGAGTCGAACCATCGTCTACTTGGCGCACAGAGCACTCTGCCGGCAGCGAAGTGCTCCAGCCGACTGCTTCTGCCGAACCACGCCTGGAATATGCACTTTCCCTCGCAGCGACATACACCAGCATACTCGGTCTTTCTTCTCGTCCAAATGTAAAGGGAAAGAGCCTCAGCTATGTCTGGCACAGAGAACAGTTTTAGGTCAACAAGCTTACCCGGAGCTTACCCGCGACGTGTGGAAACCTGTATTTGCAGCACATCCTAGTGGTAGCCCTCTTTTCTTTCCAGCCTGCACAGCGCTCAGCGCACAGATCGCGGTGCTCTCTGCACCTGCCTTCCCTCTTCCCAGTACCACCGCCAAGCTTACAGCCTTGCAGGGAGCCAAGACGCGGATAGGCGTCTCGCCCAGAAGAAGGTGCCAGGACCAAAAGATGGTCCTCCTTTCTCCTGCTCCTTGCCCGAACTGTGGTGCTGTGTTGAAAGTCTTGCCCAGCGAAAAGCTACTCCAGCAAGTGTTTCTCTCCAAACGCAGTTCGCTGAGCGAGAGCTACACGGACAGTTTGGACTCGGTGAAACAGCAAGAAAATGCTTGTCCGTCGAGCTGAAGGAAAATCCCTGCACAGCACACTGTGGCTGCGTGCAGTGTTCACGCTGAAGAGCGGCAAAGCTCCAAGCCATGGCTGGGCTTCACTTCTGTCCAGAGCACAGGAGGCGAAGAACGAAGCAGCTGGGCACCGGGCTCATGTACTCAGGGGAGCCAATTTCAAATGTGCAGCCAAGAGCTGCTTCACAAGCACATTCAGCTGAGAATGCTCTGGCTGCTTCAGAAAGGAAGGCGCAGCCATTGCACTCCTGGACACAAGCTGGGCAGAAGCAGGTTCCTAAACCTTCAGTGCTGCAGAGTGCATGCACCTTGAGCACACGCAGAAGGACGCGTCCAGAAAGAAGGCGTTCTTCAAGTACCCCCCTCCTCCAGGCAGCCTTGAAACTGAGCACAACACACTGCGCCTCGGCAGCTTCCTTCTCACATAGACGGACCGTCCCCTTCTTCACTCTTGCAGCTCCCTTGCCCACTTGCAGCAGCTGCTGCCAAAGAAAAAGGCTCCAGAAGTCAAAGCCTCTGCTGGGCTGCACTTTCCCCTTGCCTCACGTCAAAGCACCAGAAACTCTCGGCTGCACTCTGTATTTCCAGTCTCCGCTGCATCTACCACTGTCATCTCTGCATCTCCAAGCATCAAGCTGGGCACAATTCTTTCCAGGGAAAGCTGGAAGAGAAATAGGTAGCAGCACAAGTAGCCGCAGGTTGAACTTTCTGTTTTCAAGTGCTAACGTGAATCCGCACACAAGCGAGAGGCAGCCACGCTTCCTCTTGCAGCCTGTGCCATGCGCATACCAGCTCCGTGCTCTGCGCCTTCATTGTGCCTGAGTGGAACCCGTGTCTACTTCTGGCACAGAGAGCACGGTGCCGGCAGAGAAATGCTCCAGGCTGCTGCCTCTGCCCAAACACGCCTGGGCTCTGCACTTTCTCTCTCAGCGCTAGGGAGCAGCACATTCGGTCTGCCTTGTAGCCTGAATCTGAACGGAAAGATTCTCAGCTAAGTCTCGGCACAGAGAACAGTTTTAGGTCAACGAGCTTACGCGGAGCTTACCCTCGACGTGTGGAAACCTGTATTTGCAGCACATCCTAGTGGTAGCCCTCTTTCCTCTCCAGCCTGCACAGCGCCGGCAGATCGCGGTGCTCTCTGCACCTGTCTTCCCACTTCCCAGTACCACCGCCAAGCTTACAGCCTTGCAGGGAGCCAAGACGCGGATAGGCGTCTCGCCCAGAAGAAGGTGCCAGGACCAAAAGATGGTCCTCCTTTCTCCTGCTCCTTGCCCGAACTGTGGTGCTGTGTTGAAAGTCTTGCCCAGCGAAAAGCTACTCCAGCAAGTGTTTCTCTCCAAACGCAGTTCGCTGAGCGAGAGCTACACGGACAGTTTGGACTCGGTGAAACAGCAAGAAAATGCTTGTCCGTCGAGCTGAAGGAAAATCCCTGCACAGCACACTGTGGCTGCGTGCAGTGTTCACGCTGAAGAGCGGCAAAGCTCCAAGCCATGGCTGGGCTTCACTTCTGTCCAGAGCACAGGAGGCGAAGAACGAAGCAGCTGGGCACCGGGCTCATGTACTCAGGGGAGCCAATTTCAAATGTGCAGCCAAGAGCTGCTTCACAAGCACATTCAGCTGAGAATGCTCTGGCTGCTTCAGAAAGGAAGGCGCAGCCATTGCACTCCTGGACACAAGCTGGGCAGAAGCAGGTTCCTAAACCTTCCGTGCTGCAGAGTGCATGCACCTTGAGCACACGCAGAAGGACGCGTCCTGAAAGAAGGCGTTCTTCAAGTACCCCCCTCCTCCAGGCAGCCTTGAAACTGAGCACAACACACTGCGGCTCGGCAGCTTCCTTCTCACATAGACGGACCGTCCCCTTCTTCACTCTCGCAGCTCCCTTGCCCACTTGCAGCAGCTGCTGCCAAAGAAAAAGGCTCCGGAAGTCAAAGCCTCTGCTGGGCTGCACTTTCCCCTTGCCTCACGTCAAAGCACCAGAAACTCTCGGCTGCACTCTGTATTTCCAGTCTCCGCTGCATCTACCACTGTCATCTCTGCATCTCCAAGCATCAAGCTGGGCACAATTCTTTCCAGGGAAAGCTGGAAGAGAAATAGGTAGCAGCACAAGTAGCCGCAGGTTGAACTTTCTGTTTTCAAGTGCTAACGTGAATCCGCACACAAGCGAGGGACAGCCACGCTTCCTCTTGCAGCCCGTGCGATGTGCACAGCAGCTCCGTGCTCTGCCTTCATTCTTATGCTCTTCGGAGCAGGTCGTGCTTTCATTCTGCCGGAGTCGAACCATCGTCTACTTGGCGCACAGAGCACTCTGCCGGCAGCGAAGTGCTCCAGCCGACTGCTTCTGCCGAACCACGCCTGGAATATGCACTTTCCCTCGCAGCGACATACACCAGCATACTCGGTCTTTCTTCTCGTCCAAATGTAAAGGGAAAGAGCCTCAGCTATGTCTGGCACAGAGAACAGTTTTAGGCCAACGAGCTTACCCGGAGCTTACCCTCGACGTGTGGAAACCTGTATTTGCAGCACATCCTAGTGGTAGTCCTCTTTCCTTTCCAGCCTGCACAGCGCTCAGTGCACAGATCGCGGTGCTCTCTGCACCTGCTTTCCCTCTTCCCAGTACCACCGCCAAGCTTACAGCCTTGCAGGGAGCGAAGTGGCGGATAGGCGTCTCGCCCAGAAGAAGGTGCCAGGACGAAAAGATGGTCCTGCGTTCTCCTGCTCCTTGCCCGAACTGTGTTGAAAGTCTTGCCCAGCGAAAAGCTACTCCAGCAAGTGTTTCTCTCCAAACGCAGTTCGCTGAGCGAGAGCTACACGGACAGTTTGGACTCGGTGAAACAGCAAGAAAATGCTTGTCCGTCGAGCTGAAGGAAAATCCCTGCACAGCACACTGTGGCTGCGTGCAGTGTTCACGCTGAAGAGCGGCAAAGCTCCAAGCCATGGCTGGGCTTCACTTCTGTCCAGAGCACAGGAGGCGAAGAACGAAGCAGCTGGGCACCGGGCTCATGTACTCAGGGGAGCCAATTTCAAATGTGCAGCCAAGAGCTGCTTCACAAGCACATTCAGCTGAGAATGCTCTGGCTGCTTCAGAAAGGAAGGCGCAGCCCTTGCACTCCTGGACACAACCACGCCAGAAGCAGGTTCCTAAACCTTCCGTGCTACAGAGTGCATGCACCTTGAGCACACGCAGAAGGACGCGTCCAGAAAGAAGGCGTTCTTCAAGTACCCCCCTCCTCCAGGCAGCCTTGAAACTGAGCACAACACACTGCGGCTCGGCAGCTTCCTTCTCACATAGACGGACCGTCCCCTTCTTCACTCTCGCACCTCCCTTGCCCACTTGCAGCAGCTGCTGCCAAAGAAAAAGGCTCCAGAAGTCAAAGCCTCTGCTGGGCTGCACTTTCCCCTTGCCTCACGTCAAAGCACCAGAAACTCTCGGCTGCACTCTGTATTTCCAGTCTCCCTGCATCTACCACTGTCATCTCTGCATCTCCAAGCATCAAGCTGGGCACAATTCTTTCCAGGGAAAGCTGGAAGAGAAATAGGTAGCAGCACAAGTAGCCGCAGGTTGAACTTTCTGTTTTCAAGTGCTAACATGAATCCGCACACAAGCGAGGGACAGCCACGCTTCCTCTTGCAGCCTGTGCCATGCGCATACCAGCTCCGTGCTCTGCGCCTTCATTGTGCCTGAGCGGAACCCGTGTCTACTTCTGGCACAGAGAGCACGGTGCCGGCAGAGAAATGCTCCAGGCTGCTGCCTCTGCCCAAACACGCCTGGGCTCTGCACTTTCTCTCTCAGCGCTAGGGAGCAGCACATTCGGTCTGCCTTGTAGCCTGAATCTGAACGGAAAGATTCTCAGCTAAGTCTCGGCACAGAGAACAGTTTTAGGTCAACGAGCTTACCCGGAGCTTACCCTCGACGCGTGGAAACCTGTATTTGCAGCACATCCGAGTGGTAGCCCTCTTTCCTTTCCAGCCTGCACAGCGCCGGCAGATCGCGGTGCTCTCTGCACCTGTCTTCCAACTTCCCAGTACCACCGCCAAGCTTACAGCCTTGCAGGGAGCCAAGACGCGGATAGGCGTCTCGCCCAGAAGAAGGTGCCAGGACGAAAAGATGGTCCTCCTTTCTCCTGCTCCTTGCCCGAATTGTGGTGCTGTGTTGAAAGTCTTGCCCAGCGAAAAGCTACTCCAGCAAGTGTTTCTCTCCAAACGCAGTTCGCTGAGCGAGAGCTACATGGACAGTTTGGACTCGGTGAAACAGCAAGAAAATGCTTGTCCGTCGAGCTGAAGGAAAATCCCTGCACAGCACACTGTGGCTGCGTGCAGTGTTCACGCTGAAGAGCGGCAAAGCTCCAAGCCATGGCTGGGCTTCACTTCTGTCAGGAGGCGAAGAACGAAGCAGCTGGGCACCGGGCTCATGTACTCAGGGGAGCCAATTTCAAATGTGCAGCCAAGAGCTGCTTCACAAGCACATTCAGCTGAGAATGCTCTGGCTGCTTCAGAAAGGAAGGCGCAGCCCTTGCACTCCTGGACACAAGCTGGGCAGAAGCAGGTTCCTAAACCTTCAGTGCTGCAGAGTGCATGCACCTTGAGCACACGCAGAAGGACGCGTCCTGAAAGAAGGCGTTCTTCAAGTACCCCCCTCCTCCAGGCAGCCTTGAAACTGAGCACAACACACTGCGGCTCGGCAGCTTCCTTCTCACATAGACGGACCGTCCCCTTCTTCACTCTCGCACCTCCCTTGCCCACTTGCAGCAGCTGCTGCCAAAGAAAAAGGCTCCGGAAGTCAAAGCCTCTGCTGGGCTGCACTTTCCCCTTGCCTCACGTCAAAGCACCAGAAACTCTCGGCTGCACTCTGTATTTCCAGTCTCCGCTGCATCTACCACTGTCATCTCTGCATCTCCAAGCATCAAGCTGGGCACAATTCTTTCCAGGGAAAGCTGGAAGAGAAATAGGTAGCAGCACAAGTAGCCGCAGGTTGAACTTTCTGTTTTCAAGTGCTAACGTGAATCCGCACACAAGCGAGGGACAGCCACGCTTCCTCTTGCAGCCCGTGCGCTGTGCACAGCAGCTCCGTGCTCTGCCTTCATTCTTATGCTCTTCGGAGCAGGTCGTGCTTTCATTCTGCCGGAGTCGAACCATCGTCTACTTGGCGCACAGAGCACTCTGCCGGCAGCGAAGTGCTCCAGCCGACTGCTTCTGCCGAACCACGCCTGGAATATGCACTTTCCCTCGCAGCGACATACACCAGCATACTCGGTCTTTCTTCTCGTCCAAATGTAAAGGGAAAGAGCCTCAGCTATGTCTGGCACAGAGAACAGTTTTAGGTCAACAAGCTTACCCGGAGCTTACCCGCGACGTGTGGAAACCTGTATTTGCAGCACATCCTAGTGGTAGCCCTCTTTTCTTTCCAGCCTGCACAGCGCTCAGCGCACAGATCGCGGTGCTCTCTGCACCTGCCTTCCCTCTTCCCAGTACCACCGCCAAGCTTACAGCCTTGCAGGGAGCCAAGACGCGGATAGGCGTCTCGCCCAGAAGAAGGTGCCAGGACGAAAAGATGGTCCTCCTTTCTCCTGCTCCTTGCCCGAACTGTGGTGCTGTGTTGAAAGTCTTGCCCAGCGAAAAGCTACTCCAGCAAGTGTTTCTCTCCAAACGCAGTTCGCTGAGCGAGAGCTACACGGACAGTTTGGACTCGGTGAAACAGCAAGAAAATGCTTGTCCGTCGAGCTGAAGGAAAATCCCTGCACAGCACACTGTGGCTGCGTGCAGTGTTCACGCTGAAGAGCGGCAAAGCTCCAAGCCATGGCTGGGCTTCACTTCTGTCCAGAGCACAGGAGGCGAAGAACGAAGCAGCTGGGCACCGGGCTCATGTACTCAGGGGAGCCAATTTCAAATGTGCAGCCAAGAGCTGCTTCACAAGCACATTCAGCTGAGAATGCTCTGGCTGCTTCAGAAAGGAAGGCGCAGCCATTGCACTCCTGGACACAAGCTGGGCAGAAGCAGGTTCCTAAACCTTCAGTGCTGCAGAGTGCATGCACCTTGAGCACACGCAGAAGGACGCGTCCAGAAAGAAGGCGTTCTTCAAGTACCCCCCTCCTCCAGGCAGCCTTGAAACTGAGCACAACACACTGCGCCTCGGCAGCTTCCTTCTCACATAGACGGACCGTCCCCTTCTTCACTCTTGCAGCTCCCTTGCCCACTTGCAGCAGCTGCTGCCAAAGAAAAAGGCTCCAGAAGTCAAAGCCTCTGCTGGGCTGCACTTTCCCCTTGCCTCACGTCAAAGCACCAGAAACTCTCGGCTGCACTCTGTATTTCCAGTCTCCGCTGCATCTACCACTGTCATCTCTGCATCTCCAAGCATCAAGCTGGGCACAATTCTTTCCAGGGAAAGCTGGAAGAGAAATAGGTAGCAGCACAAGTAGCCGCAGGTTGAACTTTCTGTTTTCAAGTGCTAACGTGAATCCGCACACAAGCGAGAGGCAGCCACGCTTCCTCTTGCAGCCTGTGCCATGCGCATACCAGCTCCGTGCTCTGCGCCTTCATTGTGCCTGAGTGGAACCCGTGTCTACTTCTGGCACAGAGAGCACGGTGCCGGCAGAGAAATGCTCCAGGCTGCTGCCTCTGCCCAAACACGCCTGGGCTCTGCACTTTCTCTCTCAGCGCTAGGGAGCAGCACATTCGGTCTGCCTTGTAGCCTGAATCTGAACGGAAAGATTCTCAGCTAAGTCTCGGCACAGAGAACAGTTTTAGGTCAACGAGCTTACGCGGAGCTTACCCTCGACGTGTGGAAACCTGTATTTGCAGCACATCCTAGTGGTAGCCCTCTTTCCTCTCCAGCCTGCACAGCGCCGGCAGATCGCGGTGCTCTCTGCACCTGTCTTCCCACTTCCCAGTACCACCGCCAAGCTTACAGCCTTGCAGGGAGCCAAGACGCGGATAGGCGTCTCGCCCAGAAGAAGGTGCCAGGACCAAAAGATGGTCCTCCTTTCTCCTGCTCCTTGCCCGAACTGTGGTGCTGTGTTGAAAGTCTTGCCCAGCGAAAAGCTACTCCAGCAAGTGTTTCTCTCCAAACGCAGTTCGCTGAGCGAGAGCTACACGGACAGTTTGGACTCGGTGAAACAGCAAGAAAATGCTTGTCCGTCGAGCTGAAGGAAAATCCCTGCACAGCACACTGTGGCTGCGTGCAGTGTTCACGCTGAAGAGCGGCAAAGCTCCAAGCCATGGCTGGGCTTCACTTCTGTCCAGAGCACAGGAGGCGAAGAACGAAGCAGCTGGGCACCGGGCTCATGTACTCAGGGGAGCCAATTTCAAATGTGCAGCCAAGAGCTGCTTCACAAGCACATTCAGCTGAGAATGCTCTGGCTGCTTCAGAAAGGAAGGCGCAGCCCTTGCACTCCTGGACACAACCACGCCAGAAGCAGGTTCCTAAACCTTCCGTGCTGCAGAGTGCATGCACCTTGAGCACACGCAGAAGGACGCGTCCTGAAAGAAGGCGTTCTTCAAGTACCCCCCTCCTCCAGGCAGCCTTGAAACTGAGCACAACACACTGCGGCTCGGCAGCTTCCTTCTCACATAGACGGACCGTCCCCTTCTTCACTCTCGCAGCTCCCTTGCCCACTTGCAGCAGCTGCTGCCAAAGAAAAAGGCTCCGGAAGTCAAAGCCTCTGCTGGGCTGCACTTTCCCCTTGCCTCACGTCAAAGCACCAGAAACTCTCGGCTGCACTCTGTATTTCCAGTCTCCGCTGCATCTACCACTGTCATCTCTGCATCTCCAAGCATCAAGCTGGGCACAATTCTTTCCAGGGAAAGCTGGAAGAGAAATAGGTAGCAGCACAAGTAGCCGCAGGTTGAACTTTCTGTTTTCAAGTGCTAACGTGAATCCGCACACAAGCGAGGGACAGCCACGCTTCCTCTTGCAGCCCGTGCGATGTGCACAGCAGCTCCGTGCTCTGCCTTCATTCTTATGCTCTTCGGAGCAGGTCGTGCTTTCATTCTGCCGGAGTCGAACCATCGTCTACTTGGCGCACAGAGCACTCTGCCGGCAGCGAAGTGCTCCAGCCGACTGCTTCTGCCGAACCACGCCTGGAATATGCACTTTCCCTCGCAGCGACATACACCAGCATACTCGGTCTTTCTTCTCGTCCAAATGTAAAGGGAAAGAGCCTCAGCTATGTCTGGCACAGAGAACAGTTTTAGGCCAACGAGCTTACCCGGAGCTTACCCTCGACGTGTGGAAACCTGTATTTGCAGCACATCCTAGTGGTAGTCCTCTTTCCTTTCCAGTCTGCACAGCGCTCAGTGCACAGATCGCGGTGCTCTCTGCACCTGCTTTCCCTCTTCCCAGTACCACCGCCAAGCTTACAGCCTTGCAGGGAGCGAAGTGGCGGATAGGCGTCTCGCCCAGAAGAAGGTGCCAGGACGAAAAGATGGTCCTGCGTTCTCCTGCTCCTTGCCCGAACTGTGTTGAAAGTCTTGCCCAGCGAAAAGCTACTCCAGCAAGTGTTTCTCTCCAAACGCAGTTCGCTGAGCGAGAGCTACACGGACAGTTTGGACTCGGTGAAACAGCAAGAAAATGCTTGTCCGTCGAGCTGAAGGAAAATCCCTGCACAGCACACTGTGGCTGCGTGCAGTGTTCACGCTGAAGAGCGGCAAAGCTCCAAGCCATGGCTGGGCTTCACTTCTGTCCAGAGCACAGGAGGCGAAGAACGAAGCAGCTGGGCACCGGGCTCATGTACTCAGGGGAGCCAATTTCAAATGTGCAGCCAAGAGCTGCTTCACAAGCACATTCAGCTGAGAATGCTCTGGCTGCTTCAGAAAGGAAGGCGCAGCCCTTGCACTCCTGGACACAACCACGCCAGAAGCAGGTTCCTAAACCTTCCGTGCTACAGAGTGCATGCACCTTGAGCACACGCAGAAGGACGCGTCCAGAAAGAAGGCGTTCTTCAAGTACCCCCCTCCTCCAGGCAGCCTTGAAACTGAGCACAACACACTGCGGCTCGGCAGCTTCCTTCTCACATAGACGGACCGTCCCCTTCTTCACTCTCGCACCTCCCTTGCCCACTTGCAGCAGCTGCTGCCAAAGAAAAAGGCTCCAGAAGTCAAAGCCTCTGCTGGGCTGCACTTTCCCCTTGCCTCACGTCAAAGCACCAGAAACTCTCGGCTGCACTCTGTATTTCCAGTCTCCCTGCATCTACCACTGTCATCTCTGCATCTCCAAGCATCAAGCTGGGCACAATTCTTTCCAGGGAAAGCTGGAAGAGAAATAGGTAGCAGCACAAGTAGCCGCAGGTTGAACTTTCTGTTTTCAAGTGCTAACATGAATCCGCACACAAGCGAGGGACAGCCACGCTTCCTCTTGCAGCCTGTGCCATGCGCATACCAGCTCCGTGCTCTGCGCCTTCATTGTGCCTGAGCGGAACCCGTGTCTACTTCTGGCACAGAGAGCACGGTGCCGGCAGAGAAATGCTCCAGGCTGCTGCCTCTGCCCAAACACGCCTGGGCTCTGCACTTTCTCTCTCAGCGCTAGGGAGCAGCACATTCGGTCTGCCTTGTAGCCTGAATCTGAACGGAAAGATTCTCAGCTAAGTCTCGGCACAGAGAACAGTTTTAGGTCAACGAGCTTACCCGGAGCTTACCCTCGACGCGTGGAAACCTGTATTTGCAGCACATCCGAGTGGTAGCCCTCTTTCCTTTCCAGCCTGCACAGCGCCGGCAGATCGCGGTGCTCTCTGCACCTGTCTTCCAACTTCCCAGTACCACCGCCAAGCTTACAGCCTTGCAGGGAGCCAAGACGCGGATAGGCGTCTCGCCCAGAAGAAGGTGCCAGGACGAAAAGATGGTCCTCCTTTCTCCTGCTCCTTGCCCGAATTGTGGTGCTGTGTTGAAAGTCTTGCCCAGCGAAAAGCTACTCCAGCAAGTGTTTCTCTCCAAACGCAGTTCGCTGAGCGAGAGCTACATGGACAGTTTGGACTCGGTGAAACAGCAAGAAAATGCTTGTCCGTCGAGCTGAAGGAAAATCCCTGCACAGCACACTGTGGCTGCGTGCAGTGTTCACGCTGAAGAGCGGCAAAGCTCCAAGCCATGGCTGGGCTTCACTTCTGTCAGGAGGCGAAGAACGAAGCAGCTGGGCACCGGGCTCATGTACTCAGGGGAGCCAATTTCAAATGTGCAGCCAAGAGCTGCTTCACAAGCACATTCAGCTGAGAATGCTCTGGCTGCTTCAGAAAGGAAGGCGCAGCCCTTGCACTCCTGGACACAAGCTGGGCAGAAGCAGGTTCCTAAACCTTCAGTGCTGCAGAGTGCATGCACCTTGAGCACACGCAGAAGGACGCGTCCTGAAAGAAGGCGTTCTTCAAGTACCCCCCTCCTCCAGGCAGCCTTGAAACTGAGCACAACACACTGCGGCTCGGCAGCTTCCTTCTCACATAGACGGACCGTCCCCTTCTTCACTCTCGCACCTCCCTTGCCCACTTGCAGCAGCTGCTGCCAAAGAAAAAGGCTCCGGAAGTCAAAGCCTCTGCTGGGCTGCACTTTCCCCTTGCCTCACGTCAAAGCACCAGAAACTCTCGGCTGCACTCTGTATTTCCAGTCTCCGCTGCATCTACCACTGTCATCTCTGCATCTCCAAGCATCAAGCTGGGCACAATTCTTTCCAGGGAAAGCTGGAAGAGAAATAGGTAGCAGCACAAGTAGCCGCAGGTTGAACTTTCTGTTTTCAAGTGCTAACGTGAATCCGCACACAAGCGAGGGACAGCCACGCTTCCTCTTGCAGCCCGTGCGCTGTGCACAGCAGCTCCGTGCTCTGCCTTCATTCTTATGCTCTTCGGAGCAGGTCGTGCTTTCATTCTGCCGGAGTCGAACCATCGTCTACTTGGCGCACAGAGCACTCTGCCGGCAGCGAAGTGCTCCAGCCGACTGCTTCTGCCGAACCACGCCTGGAATATGCACTTTCCCTCGCAGCGACATACACCAGCATACTCGGTCTTTCTTCTCGTCCAAATGTAAAGGGAAAGAGCCTCAGCTATGTCTGGCACAGAGAACAGTTTTAGGTCAACAAGCTTACCCGGAGCTTACCCGCGACGTGTGGAAACCTGTATTTGCAGCACATCCTAGTGGTAGCCCTCTTTTCTTTCCAGCCTGCACAGCGCTCAGCGCACAGATCGCGGTGCTCTCTGCACCTGCCTTCCCTCTTCCCAGTACCACCGCCAAGCTTACAGCCTTGCAGGGAGCCAAGACGCGGATAGGCGTCTCGCCCAGAAGAAGGTGCCAGGACCAAAAGATGGTCCTCCTTTCTCCTGCTCCTTGCCCGAACTGTGGTGCTGTGTTGAAAGTCTTGCCCAGCGAAAAGCTACTCCAGCAAGTGTTTCTCTCCAAACGCAGTTCGCTGAGCGAGAGCTACACGGACAGTTTGGACTCGGTGAAACAGCAAGAAAATGCTTGTCCGTCGAGCTGAAGGAAAATCCCTGCACAGCACACTGTGGCTGCGTGCAGTGTTCACGCTGAAGAGCGGCAAAGCTCCAAGCCATGGCTGGGCTTCACTTCTGTCCAGAGCACAGGAGGCGAAGAACGAAGCAGCTGGGCACCGGGCTCATGTACTCAGGGGAGCCAATTTCAAATGTGCAGCCAAGAGCTGCTTCACAAGCACATTCAGCTGAGAATGCTCTGGCTGCTTCAGAAAGGAAGGCGCAGCCATTGCACTCCTGGACACAAGCTGGGCAGAAGCAGGTTCCTAAACCTTCAGTGCTGCAGAGTGCATGCACCTTGAGCACACGCAGAAGGACGCGTCCAGAAAGAAGGCGTTCTTCAAGTACCCCCCTCCTCCAGGCAGCCTTGAAACTGAGCACAACACACTGCGCCTCGGCAGCTTCCTTCTCACATAGACGGACCGTCCCCTTCTTCACTCTTGCAGCTCCCTTGCCCACTTGCAGCAGCTGCTGCCAAAGAAAAAGGCTCCAGAAGTCAAAGCCTCTGCTGGGCTGCACTTTCCCCTTGCCTCACGTCAAAGCACCAGAAACTCTCGGCTGCACTCTGTATTTCCAGTCTCCGCTGCATCTACCACTGTCATCTCTGCATCTCCAAGCATCAAGCTGGGCACAATTCTTTCCAGGGAAAGCTGGAAGAGAAATAGGTAGCAGCACAAGTAGCCGCAGGTTGAACTTTCTGTTTTCAAGTGCTAACGTGAATCCGCACACAAGCGAGAGGCAGCCACGCTTCCTCTTGCAGCCTGTGCCATGCGCATACCAGCTCCGTGCTCTGCGCCTTCATTGTGCCTGAGTGGAACCCGTGTCTACTTCTGGCACAGAGAGCACGGTGCCGGCAGAGAAATGCTCCAGGCTGCTGCCTCTGCCCAAACACGCCTGGGCTCTGCACTTTCTCTCTCAGCGCTAGGGAGCAGCACATTCGGTCTGCCTTGTAGCCTGAATCTGAACGGAAAGATTCTCAGCTAAGTCTCGGCACAGAGAACAGTTTTAGGTCAACGAGCTTACGCGGAGCTTACCCTCGACGTGTGGAAACCTGTATTTGCAGCACATCCTAGTGGTAGCCCTCTTTCCTCTCCAGCCTGCACAGCGCCGGCAGATCGCGGTGCTCTCTGCACCTGTCTTCCCACTTCCCAGTACCACCGCCAAGCTTACAGCCTTGCAGGGAGCCAAGACGCGGATAGGCGTCTCGCCCAGAAGAAGGTGCCAGGACCAAAAGATGGTCCTCCTTTCTCCTGCTCCTTGCCCGAACTGTGGTGCTGTGTTGAAAGTCTTGCCCAGCGAAAAGCTACTCCAGCAAGTGTTTCTCTCCAAACGCAGTTCGCTGAGCGAGAGCTACACGGACAGTTTGGACTCGGTGAAACAGCAAGAAAATGCTTGTCCGTCGAGCTGAAGGAAAATCCCTGCACAGCACACTGTGGCTGCGTGCAGTGTTCACGCTGAAGAGCGGCAAAGCTCCAAGCCATGGCTGGGCTTCACTTCTGTCCAGAGCACAGGAGGCGAAGAACGAAGCAGCTGGGCACCGGGCTCATGTACTCAGGGGAGCCAATTTCAAATGTGCAGCCAAGAGCTGCTTCACAAGCACATTCAGCTGAGAATGCTCTGGCTGCTTCAGAAAGGAAGGCGCAGCCCTTGCACTCCTGGACACAAGCTGGGCAGAAGCAGGTTCCTAAACCTTCAGTGCTGCAGAGTGCATGCACCTTGAGCACACGCAGAAGGACGCGTCCTGAAAGAAGGCGTTCTTCAAGTACCCCCCTCCTCCAGGCAGCCTTGAAACTGAGCACAACACACTGCGGCTCGGCAGCTTCCTTCTCACATAGACGGACCGTCCCCTTCTTCACTCTCGCAGCTCCCTTGCCCACTTGCAGCAGCTGCTGCCAAAGAAAAAGGCTCCGGAAGTCAAAGCCTCTGCTGGGCTGCACTTTCCCCTTGCCTCACGTCAAAGCACCAGAAACTCTCGGCTGCACTCTGTATTTCCAGTCTCCGCTGCATCTACCACTGTCATCTCTGCATCTCCAAGCATCAAGCTGGGCACAATTCTTTCCAGGGAAAGCTGGAAGAGAAATAGGTAGCAGCACAAGTAGCCGCAGGTTGAACTTTCTGTTTTCAAGTGCTAACGTGAATCCGCACACAAGCGAGGGACAGCCACGCTTCCTCTTGCAGCCCGTGCGATGTGCACAGCAGCTCCGTGCTCTGCCTTCATTCTTATGCTCTTCGGAGCAGGTCGTGCTTTCATTCTGCCGGAGTCGAACCATCGTCTACTTGGCGCACAGAGCACTCTGCCGGCAGCGAAGTGCTCCAGCCGACTGCTTCTGCCGAACCACGCCTGGAATATGCACTTTCCCTCGCAGCGACATACACCACCATACTCGGTCTTTCTTCTCGTCCAAATGTAAAGGGAAAGAGCCTCAGCTATGTCTGGCACAGAGAACAGTTTTAGGCCAACGAGCTTACCCGGAGCTTACCCTCGACGTGTGGAAACCTGTATTTGCAGCACATCCTAGTGGTAGTCCTCTTTCCTTTCCAGCCTGCACAGCGCTCAGTGCACAGATCGCGGTGCTCTCTGCACCTGCTTTCCCTCTTCCCAGTACCACCGCCAAGCTTACAGCCTTGCAGGGAGCGAAGTGGCGGATAGGCGTCTCGCCCAGAAGAAGGTGCCAGGACGAAAAGATGGTCCTGCGTTCTCCTGCTCCTTGCCCGAACTGTGTTGAAAGTCTTGCCCAGCGAAAAGCTACTCCAGCAAGTGTTTCTCTCCAAACGCAGTTCGCTGAGCGAGAGCTACACGGACAGTTTGGACTCGGTGAAACAGCAAGAAAATGCTTGTCCGTCGAGCTGAAGGAAAATCCCTGCACAGCACACTGTGGCTGCGTGCAGTGTTCACGCTGAAGAGCGGCAAAGCTCCAAGCCATGGCTGGGCTTCACTTCTGTCCAGAGCACAGGAGGCGAAGAACGAAGCAGCTGGGCACCGGGCTCATGTACTCAGGGGAGCCAATTTCAAATGTGCAGCCAAGAGCTGCTTCACAAGCACATTCAGCTGAGAATGCTCTGGCTGCTTCAGAAAGGAAGGCGCAGCCCTTGCACTCCTGGACACAACCACGCCAGAAGCAGGTTCCTAAACCTTCCGTGCTACAGAGTGCATGCACCTTGAGCACACGCAGAAGGACGCGTCCAGAAAGAAGGCGTTCTTCAAGTACCCCCCTCCTCCAGGCAGCCTTGAAACTGAGCACAACACACTGCGGCTCGGCAGCTTCCTTCTCACATAGACGGACCGTCCCCTTCTTCACTCTCGCACCTCCCTTGCCCACTTGCAGCAGCTGCTGCCAAAGAAAAAGGCTCCAGAAGTCAAAGCCTCTGCTGGGCTGCACTTTCCCCTTGCCTCACGTCAAAGCACCAGAAACTCTCGGCTGCACTCTGTATTTCCAGTCTCCCTGCATCTACCACTGTCATCTCTGCATCTCCAAGCATCAAGCTGGGCACAATTCTTTCCAGGGAAAGCTGGAAGAGAAATAGGTAGCAGCACAAGTAGCCGCAGGTTGAACTTTCTGTTTTCAAGTGCTAACATGAATCCGCACACAAGCGAGGGACAGCCACGCTTCCTCTTGCAGCCTGTGCCATGCGCATACCAGCTCCGTGCTCTGCGCCTTCATTGTGCCTGAGTGGAACCCGTGTCTACTTCTGGCACAGAGAGCACGGTGCCGGCAGAGAAATGCTCCAGGCTGCTGCCTCTGCCCAAACACGCCTGGGCTCTGCACTTTCTCTCTCAGCGCTAGGGAGCAGCACATTCGGTCTGCCTTGTAGCCTGAATCTGAACGGAAAGATTCTCAGCTAAGTCTCGGCACAGAGAACAGTTTTAGGTCAACGAGCTTACCCGGAGCTTACCCTCGACGCGTGGAAACCTGTATTTGCAGCACATCCGAGTGGTAGCCCTCTTTCCTTTCCAGCCTGCACAGCGCCGGCAGATCGCGGTGCTCTCTGCACCTGCCTTCCCACTTCCCAGTACCACCGCCAAGCTTACAGCCTTGCAGGGAGCCAAGACGCGGATAAGCGTCTCGCCCAGAAGAAGGTGCCAGGACGAAAAGATGGTCCTCCTTTCTCCTGCTCCTTGCCCGAATTGTGGTCCTGTGCGGAAAGTCTTGCCCAGCGAAAAGCTACTCCGGCAAGTGTTTCTCTCCAAACGCAGTTCGCTGAGCGAGAGCTACACGGACAGTTTGGACTCGGTGAAACAGCAAGAAAATGCTTGTCCGTCGAGCTGAAGGAAAATCCCTGCACAGCACACTGTGGCTGCGTGCAGTGTTCACGCTGAAGAGCGGCAAAGCTCCAAGCCATGGCTGGGCTTCACTTCTGTCCAGAGCACAGGAGGCGAAGAACGAAGCAGCTGGGCACCGGGCTCATGTACTCAGGGGAGCCAATTTCAAATGTGCAGCCAAGAGCTGCTTCACAAGCACATTCAGCTGAGAATGCTCTGGCTGCTTCAGAAAGGAAGGCGCAGCCATTGCACTCCTGGACACAAGCTGGGCAGAAGCAGGTTCCTAAACCTTCCGTGCTGCAGAGTGCATGCACCTTGAGCACACGCAGAAGGACGCGTCCTGAAAGAAGGCGTTCTTCAAGTACCCCCCTCCTCCAGGCAGCCTTGAAACTGAGCACAACACACTGCGGCTCGGCAGCTTCCTTCTCACATAGACGGACCGTCCCCTTCTTCACTCTCGCACCTCCCTTGCCCACTTGCAGCAGCTGCTGCCAAAGAAAAAGGCTCCGGAAGTCAAAGCCTCTGCTGGGCTGCACTTTCCCCTTGCCTCACGTCAAAGCACCAGAAACTCTCGGCTGCACTCTGTATTTCCAGTCTCCGCTGCATCTACCACTGTCATCTCTGCATCTCCAAGCATCAAGCTGGGCACAATTCTTTCCAGGGAAAGCTGGAAGAGAAATAGGTAGCAGCACAAGTAGCCGCAGGTTGAACTTTCTGTTTTCAAGTGCTAACGTGAATCCGCACACAAGCGAGGGACAGCCACGCTTCCTCTTGCAGCCCGTGCGATGTGCACAGCAGCTCCGTGCTCTGCCTTCATTCTTATGCTCTTCGGAGCAGGTCGTGCTTTCATTCTGCCGGAGTCGAACCATCGTCTACTTGGCGCACAGAGCACTCTGCCGGCAGCGAAGTGCTCCAGCCGACTGCTTCTGCCGAACCACGCCTGGAATATGCACTTTCCCTCGCAGCGACATACACCAGCATACTCGGTCTTTCTTCTCGTCCAAATGTAAAGGGAAAGAGCCTCAGCTATGTCTGGCACAGAGAACAGTTTTAGGCCAACGAGCTTACCCGGAGCTTACCCTCGACGTGTGGAAACCTGTATTTGCAGCACATCCTAGTGGTAGTCCTCTTTCCTTTCCAGCCTGCACAGCGCTCAGTGCACAGATCGCGGTGCTCTCTGCACCTGCTTTCCCTCTTCCCAGTACCACCGCCAAGCTTACAGCCTTGCAGGGAGCGAAGTGGCGGATAGGCGTCTCGCCCAGAAGAAGGTGCCAGGACGAAAAGATGGTCCTGCGTTCTCCTGCTCCTTGCCCGAACTGTGTTGAAAGTCTTGCCCAGCGAAAAGCTACTCCAGCAAGTGTTTCTCTCCAAACGCAGTTCGCTGAGCGAGAGCTACACGGACAGTTTGGACTCGGTGAAACAGCAAGAAAATGCTTGTCCGTCGAGCTGAAGGAAAATCCCTGCACAGCACACTGTGGCTGCGTGCAGTGTTCACGCTGAAGAGCGGCAAAGCTCCAAGCCATGGCTGGGCTTCACTTCTGTCCAGAGCACAGGAGGCGAAGAACGAAGCAGCTGGGCACCGGGCTCATGTACTCAGGGGAGCCAATTTCAAATGTGCAGCCAAGAGCTGCTTCACAAGCACATTCAGCTGAGAATGCTCTGGCTGCTTCAGAAAGGAAGGCGCAGCCCTTGCACTCCTGGACACAACCACGCCAGAAGCAGGTTCCTAAACCTTCCGTGCTACAGAGTGCATGCACCTTGAGCACACGCAGAAGGACGCGTCCAGAAAGAAGGCGTTCTTCAAGTACCCCCCTCCTCCAGGCAGCCTTGAAACTGAGCACAACACACTGCGGCTCGGCAGCTTCCTTCTCACATAGACGGACCGTCCCCTTCTTCACTCTCGCACCTCCCTTGCCCACTTGCAGCAGCTGCTGCCAAAGAAAAAGGCTCCAGAAGTCAAAGCCTCTGCTGGGCTGCACTTTCCCCTTGCCTCACGTCAAAGCACCAGAAACTCTCGGCTGCACTCTGTATTTCCAGTCTCCCTGCATCTACCACTGTCATCTCTGCATCTCCAAGCATCAAGCTGGGCACAATTCTTTCCAGGGAAAGCTGGAAGAGAAATAGGTAGCAGCACAAGTAGCCGCAGGTTGAACTTTCTGTTTTCAAGTGCTAACATGAATCCGCACACAAGCGAGGGACAGCCACGCTTCCTCTTGCAGCCTGTGCCATGCGCATACCAGCTCCGTGCTCTGCGCCTTCATTGTGCCTGAGCGGAACCCGTGTCTACTTCTGGCACAGAGAGCACGGTGCCGGCAGAGAAATGCTCCAGGCTGCTGCCTCTGCCCAAACACGCCTGGGCTCTGCACTTTCTCTCTCAGCGCTAGGGAGCAGCACATTCGGTCTGCCTTGTAGCCTGAATCTGAACGGAAAGATTCTCAGCTAAGTCTCGGCACAGAGAACAGTTTTAGGTCAACGAGCTTACCCGGAGCTTACCCTCGACGCGTGGAAACCTGTATTTGCAGCACATCCGAGTGGTAGCCCTCTTTCCTTTCCAGCCTGCACAGCGCCGGCAGATCGCGGTGCTCTCTGCACCTGCCTTCCCACTTCCCAGTACCACCGCCAAGCTTACAGCCTTGCAGGGAGCCAAGACGCGGATAAGCGTCTCGCCCAGAAGAAGGTGCCAGGACGAAAAGATGGTCCTCCTTTCTCCTGCTCCTTGCCCGAATTGTGGTCCTGTGCGGAAAGTCTTGCCCAGCGAAAAGCTACTCCAGCAAGTGTTTCTCTCCAAACGCAGTTCGCTGAGCGAGAGCTACACGGACAGTTTGGACTCGGTGAAACAGCAAGAAAATGCTTGTCCGTCGAGCTGAAGGAAAATCCCTGCACAGCACACTGTGGCTGCGTGCAGTGTTCACGCTGAAGAGCGGCAAAGCTCCAAGCCATGGCTGGGCTTCACTTCTGTCCAGAGCACAGGAGGCGAAGAACGAAGCAGCTGGGCACCGGGCTCATGTACTCAGGGGAGCCAATTTCAAATGTGCAGCCAAGAGCTGCTTCACAAGCACATTCAGCTGAGAATGCTCTGGCTGCTTCAGAAAGGAAGGCGCAGCCATTGCACTCCTGGACACAAGCTGGGCAGAAGCAGGTTCCTAAACCTTCCGTGCTGCAGAGTGCATGCACCTTGAGCACACGCAGAAGGACGCGTCCTGAAAGAAGGCGTTCTTCAAGTACCCCCCTCCTCCAGGCAGCCTTGAAACTGAGCACAACACACTGCGGCTCGGCAGCTTCCTTCTCACATAGACGGACCGTCCCCTTCTTCACTCTCGCAGCTCCCTTGCCCACTTGCAGCAGCTGCTGCCAAAGAAAAAGGCTCCGGAAGTCAAAGCCTCTGCTGGGCTGCACTTTCCCCTTGCCTCACGTCAAA
Source organism: Corvus hawaiiensis (assembly GCF_020740725.1). NCBI lineage: Eukaryota > Metazoa > Chordata > Aves > Passeriformes > Corvidae > Corvus > Corvus hawaiiensis. The sequence goes on along the minus strand of NC_063227.1, from coordinate 12,675,808 downwards.
GCACCAGAAACTCTCGGCTGCACTCTGTATTTCCAGTCTCCGCTGCATCTACCACTGTCATCTCTGCATCTCCAAGCATCAAGCTGGGCACAATTCTTTCCAGGGAAAGCTGGAAGAGAAATAGGTAGCAGCACAAGTAGCCGCAGGTTGAACTTTCTGTTTTCAAGTGCTAACGTGAATCCGCACACAAGCGAGGGACAGCCACGCTTCCTCTTGCAGCCCGTGCGATGTGCACAGCAGCTCCGTGCTCTGCCTTCATTCTTATGCTCTTCGGAGCAGGTCGTGCTTTCATTCTGCCGGAGTCGAACCATCGTCTACTTGGCGCACAGAGCACTCTGCCGGCAGCGAAGTGCTCCAGCCGACTGCTTCTGCCGAACCACGCCTGGAATATGCACTTTCCCTCGCAGCGACATACACCAGCATACTCGGTCTTTCTTCTCGTCCAAATGTAAAGGGAAAGAGCCTCAGCTATGTCTGGCACAGAGAACAGTTTTAGGCCAACGAGCTTACCCGGAGCTTACCCTCGACGTGTGGAAACCTGTATTTGCAGCACATCCTAGTGGTAGCCTTCTTTCCTTTCCAGCCTGCACAGCGCTCAGTGCACAGATCGCGGTGCTCTCTGCACCTGCTTTCCCTCTTCCCAGTACCACCGCCAAGCTTACAGCCTTGCAGGGAGCGAAGTGGCGGATAGGCGTCTCGCCCAGAAGAAGGTGCCAGGACGAAAAGATGGTCCTGCGTTCTCCTGCTCCTTGCCCGAACTGTGTTGAAAGTCTTGCCCAGCGAAAAGCTACTCCAGCAAGTGTTTCTCTCCAAACGCAGTTCGCTGAGCGAGAGCTACACGGACAGTTTGGACTCGGTGAAACAGCAAGAAAATGCTTGTCCGTCGAGCTGAAGGAAAATCCCTGCACAGCACACTGTGGCTGCGTGCAGTGTTCACGCTGAAGAGCGGCAAAGCTCCAAGCCATGGCTGGGCTTCACTTCTGTCCAGAGCACAGGAGGCGAAGAACGAAGCAGCTGGGCACCGGGCTCATGTACTCAGGGGAGCCAATTTCAAATGTGCAGCCAAGAGCTGCTTCACAAGCACATTCAGCTGAGAATGCTCTGGCTGCTTCAGAAAGGAAGGCGCAGCCCTTGCACTCCTGGACACAACCACGCCAGAAGCAGGTTCCTAAACCTTCCGTGCTACAGAGTGCATGCACCTTGAGCACACGCAGAAGGACGCGTCCAGAAAGAAGGCGTTCTTCAAGTACCCCCCTCCTCCAGGCAGCCTTGAAACTGAGCACAACACACTGCGGCTCGGCAGCTTCCTTCTCACATAGACGGACCGTCCCCTTCTTCACTCTCGCAGCTCCCTTGCCCACTTGCAGCAGCTGCTGCCAAAGAAAAAGGCTCCAGAAGTCAAAGCCTCTGCTGGGCTGCACTTTCCCCTTGCCTCACGTCAAAGCACCAGAAACTCTCGGCTGCACTCTGTATTTCCAGTCTCCCTGCATCTACCACTGTCATCTCTGCATCTCCAAGCATCAAGCTGGGCACAATTCTTTCCAGGGAAAGCTGGAAGAGAAATAGGTAGCAGCACAAGTAGCCGCAGGTTGAACTTTCTGTTTTCAAGTGCTAACGTGAATCCGCACACAAGCGAGGGACAGCCACGCTTCCTCTTGCAGCCCGTGCGATGTGCACAGCAGCTCCGTGCTCTGCCTTCATTCTTATGCTCTTCGGAGCAGGTCGTGCTTTCATTCTGCCGGAGTCGAACCATCGTCTACTTGGCGCACAGAGCACTCTGCCGGCAGCGAAGTGCTCCAGCCGACTGCTTCTGCCGAACCACGCCTGGAATATGCACTTTCCCTCGCAGCGACATACACCACCATACTCGGTCTTTCTTCTCGTCCAAATGTAAAGGGAAAGAGCCTCAGCTATGTCTGGCACAGAGAACAGTTTTAGGCCAACGAGCTTACCCGGAGCTTACCCTCGACGTGTGGAAACCTGTATTTGCAGCACATCCTAGTGGTAGTCCTCTTTCCTTTCCAGCCTGCACAGCGCTCAGTGCACAGATCGCGGTGCTCTCTGCACCTGCTTTCCCTCTTCCCAGTACCACCGCCAAGCTTACAGCCTTGCAGGGAGCGAAGTGGCGGATAGGCGTCTCGCCCAGAAGAAGGTGCCAGGACGAAAAGATGGTCCTGCGTTCTCCTGCTCCTTGCCCGAACTGTGTTGAAAGTCTTGCCCAGCGAAAAGCTACTCCAGCAAGTGTTTCTCTCCAAACGCAGTTCGCTGAGCGAGAGCTACACGGACAGTTTGGACTCGGTGAAACAGCAAGAAAATGCTTGTCCGTCGAGCTGAAGGAAAATCCCTGCACAGCACACTGTGGCTGCGTGCAGTGTTCACGCTGAAGAGCGGCAAAGCTCCAAGCCATGGCTGGGCTTCACTTCTGTCCAGAGCACAGGAGGCGAAGAACGAAGCAGCTGGGCACCGGGCTCATGTACTCAGGGGAGCCAATTTCAAATGTGCAGCCAAGAGCTGCTTCACAAGCACATTCAGCTGAGAATGCTCTGGCTGCTTCAGAAAGGAAGGCGCAGCCCTTGCACTCCTGGACACAAGCTGGGCAGAAGCAGGTTCCTAAACCTTCAGTGCTGCAGAGTGCATGCACCTTGAGCACACGCAGAAGGACGCGTCCTGAAAGAAGGCGTTCTTCAAGTACCCCCCTCCTCCAGGCAGCCTTGAAACTGAGCACAACACACTGCGGCTCGGCAGCTTCCTTCTCACATAGACGGACCGTCCCCTTCTTCACTCTCGCACCTCCCTTGCCCACTTGCAGCAGCTGCTGCCAAAGAAAAAGGCTCCAGAAGTCAAAGCCTCTGCTGGGCTGCACTTTCCCCTTGCCTCACGTCAAAGCACCAGAAACTCTCGGCTGCACTCTGTATTTCCAGTCTCCGCTGCATCTACCACTGTCATCGCTGCATCTCCAAGCATCAAGCTGGGCACAATTCTTTCCAGGGAAAGCTGGAAGAGAAATAGGTAGCAGCACAAGTAGCCGCAGGTTGAACTTTCTGTTTTCAAGTGCTAACGTGAATCCGCACACAAGCGAGAGGCAGCCACGCTTCCTCTTGCAGCCTGTGCCATGCGCATACCAGCTCCGTGCTCTGCGCCTTCATTCTTATGCTCTTCGGTCCAGGTGGCGCTTCCAATCTGTCGGAGTCGAACCGTTGTCTACTTCTGGCACAGAGAGCACGGTGCCGGCAGACAAACGCTCCAGGCTGCTGCCTCTGCCCAAACACGCCTGGGCTCTGCACTTTCTCTCTCAGCGCTAGGGAGCAGCACATTCGGTCTGCCTTGTAGCCTGAATCTGAACGGAAAGATTCTCAGCTAAGTCTCAGCACAGAGAACAGTTTTAGGTCAACGAGCTTACCCGGAGCTTACCCTCGACGCGTGGAAACCTGTATTTGCAGCACATCCGAGTGGTAGCCCTCTTTCCTTTCCAGCCTGCACAGCGCTCAGTGCACAGATCGCGGTGCTCTCTGCACCTGCCTTCCCACTTCCCAGTACCACCGCCAAGCTTACAGCCTTGCAGGGAGCCAAGACGCGGATAAGCGTCTCGCCCAGAAGAAGGTGCCAGGACGAAAAGATGGTCCTCCTTTCTCCTGCTCCTTGCCCGAATTGTGGTCCTGTGCGGAAAGTCTTGCCCAGCGAAAAGCTACTCCAGCAAGTGTTTCTCTCCAAACGCAGTTCGCTGAGCGAGAGCTACACGGACAGTTTGGACTCGGTGAAACAGCAAGAAAATGCTTGTCCGTCGAGCTGAAGGAAAATCCCTGCACAGCACACTGTGGCTGCGTGCAGTGTTCACGCTGAAGAGCGGCAAAGCTCCAAGCCATGGCTGGGCTTCACTTCTGTCCAGAGCACAGGAGGCGAAGAACGAAGCAGCTGGGCACCGGGCTCATGTACTCAGGGGAGCCAATTTCAAATGTGCAGCCAAGAGCTGCTTCACAAGCACATTCAGCTGAGAATGCTCTGGCTGCTTCAGAAAGGAAGGCGCAGCCCTTGCACTCCTGGACACAACCACGCCAGAAGCAGGTTCCTAAACCTTCCGTGCTACAGAGTGCATGCACCTTGAGCACACGCAGAAGGACGCGTCCAGAAAGAAGGCGTTCTTCAAGTACCCCCCTCCTCCAGGCAGCCTTGAAACTGAGCACAACACACTGCGGCTCGGCAGCTTCCTTCTCACATAGACGGACCGTCCCCTTCTTCACTCTCGCACCTCCCTTGCCCACTTGCAGCAGCTGCTGCCAAAGAAAAAGGCTCCAGAAGTCAAAGCCTCTGCTGGGCTGCACTTTCCCCTTGCCTCACGTCAAAGCACCAGAAACTCTCGGCTGCACTCTGTATTTCCAGTCTCCCTGCATCTACCACTGTCATCTCTGCATCTCCAAGCATCAAGCTGGGCACAATTCTTTCCAGGGAAAGCTGGAAGAGAAATAGGTAGCAGCACAAGTAGCCGCAGGTTGAACTTTCTGTTTTCAAGTGCTAACATGAATCCGCACACAAGCGAGGGACAGCCACGCTTCCTCTTGCAGCCTGTGCCATGCGCATACCAGCTCCGTGCTCTGCGCCTTCATTGTGCCTGAGTGGAACCCGTGTCTACTTCTGGCACAGAGAGCACGGTGCCGGCAGAGAAATGCTCCAGGCTGCTGCCTCTGCCCAAACACGCCTGGGCTCTGCACTTTCTCTCTCAGCGCTAGGGAGCAGCACATTCGGTCTGCCTTGTAGCCTGAATCTGAACGGAAAGATTCTCAGCTAAGTCTCGGCACAGAGAACAGTTTTAGGTCAACGAGCTTACGCGGAGCTTACCCTCGACGTGTGGAAACCTGTATTTGCAGCACATCCGAGTGGTAGCCCTCTTTCCTCTCCAGCCTGCACAGCGCCGGCAGATCGCGGTGCTCTCTGCACCTGTCTTCCCACTTCCCAGTACCACCGCCAAGCTTACAGCCTTGCAGGGAGCCAAGACGCGGATAGGCGTCTCGCCCAGAAGAAGGTGCCAGGACGAAAAGATGGTCCTCCTTTCTCCTGCTCCTTGCCCGAATTGTGGTGCTGTGTTGAAAGTCTTGCCCAGCGAAAAGCTACTCCAGCAAGTGTTTCTCTCCAAACGCAGTTCGCTGAGCGAGAGCTACATGGACAGTTTGGACTCGGTGAAACAGCAAGAAAATGCTTGTCCGTCGAGCTGAAGGAAAATCCCTGCACAGCACACTGTGGCTGCGTGCAGTGTTCACGCTGAAGAGCGGCAAAGCTCCAAGCCATGGCTGGGCTTCACTTCTGTCAGGAGGCGAAGAACGAAGCAGCTGGGCACCGGGCTCATGTACTCAGGGGAGCCAATTTCAAATGTGCAGCCAAGAGCTGCTTCACAAGCACATTCAGCTGAGAATGCTCTGGCTGCTTCAGAAAGGAAGGCGCAGCCCTTGCACTCCTGGACACAAGCTGGGCAGAAGCAGGTTCCTAAACCTTCAGTGCTGCAGAGTGCATGCACCTTGAGCACACGCAGAAGGACGCGTCCTGAAAGAAGGCGTTCTTCAAGTACCCCCCTCCTCCAGGCAGCCTTGAAACTGAGCACAACACACTGCGCCTCGGCAGCTTCCTTCTCACATAGACGGACCGTCCCCTTCTTCACTCTCGCACCTCCCTTGCCCACTTGCAGCAGCTGCTGCCAAAGAAAAAGGCTCCGGAAGTCAAAGCCTCTGCTGGGCTGCACTTTCCCCTTGCCTCACGTCAAAGCACCAGAAACTCTCGGCTGCACTCTGTATTTCCAGTCTCCGCTGCATCTACCACTGTCATCGCTGCATCTCCAAGCATCAAGCTGGGCACAATTCTTTCCAGGGAAAGCTGGAAGAGAAATAGGTAGCAGCACAAGTAGCCGCAGGTTGAACTTTCTGTTTTCAAGTGCTAACGTGAATCCGCACACAAGCGAGGGACAGCCACGCTTCCTCTTGCAGCCCGTGCGATGTGCACAGCAGCTCCGTGCTCTGCCTTCATTCTTATGCTCTTCGGACCATGTCGTGCCTTCATTCTGCCGGAGTTGAACCATCGTCTACTTGGCGCACAGAGCACTCTGCCGGCAGCGAAGTGCTCCAGCCGACTGCTTCTGCTGAACCACGCCTGGAATATGCACTTTCCCTCGCAGCGACATACACCAGCATACTCGGTCTTTCTTCTCGTCCAAATGTAAAGGGAAAGAGCCTCAGCTATGTCTGGCACAGAGAACAGTTTTAGGTCAACGAGCTTACGCGGAGCTTACCCTCGACGTGTGGAAACCTGTATTTGCAGCACATCCTAGTGGTAGCCCTCTTTCCTCTCCAGCCTGCACAGCGCCGGCAGATCGCGGTGCTCTCTGCACCTGCCTTCTCACTTGCAAGTACCACCGCCAAGCTTACAGCCTGCAGGGAGCGAAGATGCGGATAGGCGTGTCGCACACAAGAACATGCCAGGACGAAAAGATGGTCTTCCTTTCTCCTGCTCCTTGCCCGAATTGTGGTGCTGTGCGGAAAGTCTTGCCCAGCGAAAAGCTACTCCAGCAAGTGTTTCTCTCCTGACGCATTTCGCTGAGCGAGAGCTACACGGACAGTTTGGACTCGGTGAAACAGCAAGAAAATGCTTGTCCGTCGAGCTGAAGGAAAATCCCTGCACAGCACACTGTGGCTGCGTGCAGTGTTCACGCTGAAGAGCGGCAAAGCTCCAAGCCATGGCGGGGCTTCAGTTCTGTCCAGAGCACAGAAGGCGAAGAACGAAGCAGCTGGGCACCGGGCTCATGTACTCAGGGGAGCCAATTTCAAATGTGCAGCCAAGAGCTGCTTCACAAGCACATTCAGCTGAGAATGCTCTGGCTGCTTCAGAAAGGAAGGCGCAGCCCTTGCACTCCTGGACACAAGCTGGGCAGAAGCAGGTTCCTAAACCTTCAGTGCTGCAGAGTGCATGCACCTTGAGCACACGCAGAAGGACGCGTCCTGAAAGAAGGCGTTCTTCAAGTACCCCCCTCCTCCAGGCAGCCTTGAAACTGAGCACAACACACTGCGCCTCGGCAGCTTCCTTCTCACATAGACGGACCGTCCCCTTCTTCACTCTCGCACCTCCCTTGCCCACTTGCAGCAGCTGCTGCCAAAGAAAAAGGCTCCAGAAGTCAAAGCCTCTGCTGGGCTGCACTTTCCCCTTGCCTCACGTCAAAGCACCAGAAACTCTCGGCTGCACTCTGTATTTCCAGTCTCCGCTGCATCTACCACTGTCATCGCTGCATCTCCAAGCATCAAGCTGGGCACAATTCTTTCCAGGGAAAGCTGGAAGAGAAATAGGTAGCAGCACAAGTAGCCGCAGGTTGAACTTTCTGTTTTCAAGTGCTAACGTGAATCCGCACACAAGCGAGGGACAGCCACGCTTCCTCTTGCAGCCTGTGCCATGCGCATACCAGCTCCGTGCTCTGCGCCTTCATTCTTATGCTCTTCGGTCCAGGTGGCGCTTCCAATCTGTCGGAGTCGAACCGTTGTCTACTTCTGGCACAGAGAGCACGGTGCCGGCAGACAAACGCTCCAGGCTGCTGCCTCTGCCCAAACACGCCTGGGCTCTGCACTTTCTCTCTCAGCGCTAGGGAGCAGCACATTCGGTCTGCCTTGTAGCCTGAATCTGAACGGAAAGATTCTCAGCTAAGTCTCGGCACAGAGAACAGTTTTAGGTCAACGAGCTTACCCGGAGCTTACCCTCGACGCGTGGAAACCTGTATTTGCAGCACATCCGAGTGGTAGCCCTCTTTCCTTTCCAGCCTGCACAGCGCTCAGTGCACAGATCGCGGTGCTCTCTGCACCTGCCTTCCCACTTGCCAGTACCACCGCCAAGCTTACAGCCTTGCAGGGAGCCAAGACGCGGATAAGCGTCTCGCCCAGAAGAAGGTGCCAGGACGAAAAGATGGTCCTCCTTTCTCCTGCTCCTTGCCCGAATTGTGGTGCTGTGCGGAAAGTCTTGCCCAGCGAAAAGCTACTCCAGCAAGTGTTTCTCTCCAAACGCAGTTCGCTGAGCGAGAGCTACACGGACAGTTTGGACTCGGTGAAACAGCAAGAAAATGCTTGTCCGTCGAGCTGAAGGAAAATCCCTGCACAGCACACTGTGGCTGCGTGCAGTGTTCACGCTGAAGAGCGGCAAAGCTCCAAGCCATGGCTGGGCTTCACTTCTGTCCAGAGCACAGGAGGCGAAGAACGAAGCAGCTGGGCACCGGGCTCATGTACTCAGGGGAGCCAATTTCAAATGTGCAGCCAAGAGCTGCTTCACAAGCACATTCAGCTGAGAATGCTCTGGCTGCTTCAGAAAGGAAGGCGCAGCCATTGCACTCCTGGACACAAGCTGGGCAGAAGCAGGTTCCTAAACCTTCAGTGCTGCAGAGTGCATGCACCTTGAGCACACGCAGAAGGACGCGTCCTGAAAGAAGGCGTTCTTCAAGTACCCCCCTCCTCCAGGCAGCCTTGAAACTGAGCACAACACACTGCGGCTCGGCAGCTTCCTTCTCACATAGACGGACCGTCCCCTTCTTCACTCTCGCAGCTCCCTTGCCCACTTGCAGCAGCTGCTGCCAAAGAAAAAGGCTCCGGAAGTCAAAGCCTCTGCTGGGCTGCACTTTCCCCTTGCCTCACGTCAAAGCACCAGAAACTCTCGGCTGCACTCTGTATTTCCAGTCTCCGCTGCATCTACCACTGTCATCTCTGCATCTCCAAGCATCAAGCTGGGCACAATTCTTTCCAGGGAAAGCTGGAAGAGAAATAGGTAGCAGCACAAGTAGCCGCAGGTTGAACTTTCTGTTTTCAAGTGCTAACGTGAATCCGCACACAAGCGAGGGACAGCCACGCTTCCTCTTGCAGCCCGTGCGATGTGCACAGCAGCTCCGTGCTCTGCCTTCATTCTTATGCTCTTCGGAGCAGGTCGTGCTTTCATTCTGCCGGAGTCGAACCATCGTCTACTTGGCGCACAGAGCACTCTGCCGGCAGCGAAGTGCTCCAGCCGACTGCTTCTGCCGAACCACGCCTGGAATATGCACTTTCCCTCGCAGCGACATACACCACCATACTCGGTCTTTCTTCTCGTCCAAATGTAAAGGGAAAGAGCCTCAGCTATGTCTGGCACAGAGAACAGTTTTAGGCCAACGAGCTTACCCGGAGCTTACCCTCGACGTGTGGAAACCTGTATTTGCAGCACATCCTAGTGGTAGCCTTCTTTCCTTTCCAGCCTGCACAGCGCTCAGTGCACAGATCGCGGTGCTCTCTGCACCTGCTTTCCCTCTTCCCAGTACCACCGCCAAGCTTACAGCCTTGTAGGGAGCGAAGTGGCGGATAGGCGTCTCGCCCAGAAGAAGGTGCCAGGACGAAAAGATGGTCCTGCGTTCTCCTGCTCCTTGCCCGAACTGTGTTGAAAGTCTTGCCCAGCGAAAAGCTACTCCAGCAAGTGTTTCTCTCCAAACGCAGTTCGCTGAGCGAGAGCTACACGGACAGTTTGGACTCGGTGAAACAGCAAGAAAATGCTTGTCCGTCGAGCTGAAGGAAAATCCCTGCACAGCACACTGTGGCTGCGTGCAGTGTTCACGCTGAAGAGCGGCAAAGCTCCAAGCCATGGCTGGGCTTCAGTTCTGTCCAGAGCACAGGAGGCGAAGAACGAAGCAGCTGGGCACCGGGCTCATGTACTCAGGGGAGCCAATTTCAAATGTGCAGCCAAGAGCTGCTTCACAAGCACATTCAGCTGAGAATGCTCTGGCTGCTTCAGAAAGGAAGGCGCAGCCCTTGCACTCCTGGACACAACCACGCCAGAAGCAGGTTCCTAAACCTTCCGTGCTACAGAGTGCATGCACCTTGAGCACACGCAGAAGGACGCGTCCAGAAAGAAGGCGTTCTTCAAGTACCCCCCTCCTCCAGGCAGCCTTGAAACTGAGCACAACACACTGCGGCTCGGCAGCTTCCTTCTCACATAGACGGACCGTCCCCTTCTTCACTCTCGCAGCTCCCTTGCCCACTTGCAGCAGCTGCTGCCAAAGAAAAAGGCTCCAGAAGTCAAAGCCTCTGCTGGGCTGCACTTTCCCCTTGCCTCACGTCAAAGCACCAGAAACTCTCGGCTGCACTCTGTATTTCCAGTCTCCCTGCATCTACCACTGTCATCTCTGCATCTCCAAGCATCAAGCTGGGCACAATTCTTTCCAGGGAAAGCTGGAAGAGAAATAGGTAGCAGCACAAGTAGCCGCAGGTTGAACTTTCTGTTTTCAAGTGCTAACGTGAATCCGCACACAAGCGAGGGACAGCCACGCTTCCTCTTGCAGCCCGTGCGATGTGCACAGCAGCTCCGTGCTCTGCCTTCATTCTTATGCTCTTCGGAGCAGGTCGTGCTTTCATTCTGCCGGAGTCGAACCATCGTCTACTTGGCGCACAGAGCACTCTGCCGGCAGCGAAGTGCTCCAGCCGACTGCTTCTGCCGAACCACGCCTGGAATATGCACTTTCCCTCGCAGCGACATACACCACCATACTCGGTCTTTCTTCTCGTCCAAATGTAAAGGGAAAGAGCCTCAGCTATGTCTGGCACAGAGAACAGTTTTAGGCCAACGAGCTTACCCGGAGCTTACCCTCGACGTGTGGAAACCTGTATTTGCAGCACATCCTAGTGGTAGCCCTCTTTCCTTTCCAGCCTGCACAGCGCTCAGTGCACAGATCGCGGTGCTCTCTGCACCTGCTTTCCCTCTTCCCAGTACCACCGCCAAGCTTACAGCCTTGCAGGGAGCGAAGTGGCGGATAGGCGTCTCGCCCAGAAGAAGGTGCCAGGACGAAAAGATGGTCCTGCGTTCTCCTGCTCCTTGCCCGAACTGTGTTGAAAGTCTTGCCCAGCGAAAAGCTACTCCAGCAAGTGTTTCTCTCCAAACGCAGTTCGCTGAGCGAGAGCTACACGGACAGTTTGGACTCGGTGAAACAGCAAGAAAATGCTTGTCCGTCGAGCTGAAGGAAAATCCCTGCACAGCACACTGTGGCTGCGTGCAGTGTTCACGCTGAAGAGCGGCAAAGCTCCAAGCCATGGCTGGGCTTCACTTCTGTCCAGAGCACAGGAGGCGAAGAACGAAGCAGCTGGGCACCGGGCTCATGTACTCAGGGGAGCCAATTTCAAATGTGCAGCCAAGAGCTGCTTCACAAGCACATTCAGCTGAGAATGCTCTGGCTGCTTCAGAAAGGAAGGCGCAGCCCTTGCACTCCTGGACACAAGCTGGGCAGAAGCAGGTTCCTAAACCTTCAGTGCTGCAGAGTGCATGCACCTTGAGCACACGCAGAAGGACGCGTCCTGAAAGAAGGCGTTCTTCAAGTACCCCCCTCCTCCAGGCAGCCTTGAAACTGAGCACAACACACTGCGCCTCGGCAGCTTCCTTCTCACATAGACGGACCGTCCCCTTCTTCACTCTCGCACCTCCCTTGCCCACTTGCAGCAGCTGCTGCCAAAGAAAAAGGCTCCAGAAGTCAAAGCCTCTGCTGGGCTGCACTTTCCCCTTGCCTCACGTCAAAGCACCAGAAACTCTCGGCTGCACTCTGTATTTCCAGTCTCCGCTGCATCTACCACTGTCATCGCTGCATCTCCAAGCATCAAGCTGGGCACAATTCTTTCCAGGGAAAGCTGGAAGAGAAATAGGTAGCAGCACAAGTAGCCGCAGGTTGAACTTTCTGTTTTCAAGTGCTAACGTGAATCCGCACACAAGCGAGAGGCAGCCACGCTTCCTCTTGCAGCCTGTGCCATGCGCATACCAGCTCCGTGCTCTGCGCCTTCATTCTTATGCTCTTCGGTCCAGGTGGCGCTTCCAATCTGTCGGAGTCGAACCGTTGTCTACTTCTGGCACAGAGAGCACAGTGCCGGCAGACAAACGCTCCAGGCTGCTGCCTCTGCCCAAACACGCCTGGGCTCTGCACTTTCTCTCTCAGCGCTAGGGAGCAGCACATTCGGTCTGCCTTGTAGCCTGAATCTGAACGGAAAGATTCTCAGCTAAGTCTCGGCACAGAGAACAGTTTTAGGTCAACGAGCTTACCCGGAGCTTACCCTCGACGCGTGGAAACCTGTATTTGCAGCACATCCGAGTGGTAGCCCTCTTTCCTTTCCAGCCTGCACAGCGCTCAGTGCACAGATCGCGGTGCTCTCTGCACCTGCCTTCCCACTTCCCAGTACCACCGCCAAGCTTACAGCCTTGCAGGGAGCCAAGACGCGGATAAGCGTCTCGCCCAGAAGAAGGTGCCAGGACGAAAAGATGGTCCTCCTTTCTCCTGCTCCTTGCCCGAATTGTGGTCCTGTGCGGAAAGTCTTGCCCAGCGAAAAGCTACTCCAGCAAGTGTTTCTCTCCAAACGCAGTTCGCTGAGCGAGAGCTACACGGACAGTTTGGACTCGGTGAAACAGCAAGAAAATGCTTGTCCGTCGAGCTGAAGGAAAATCCCTGCACAGCACACTGTGGCTGCGTGCAGTGTTCACGCTGAAGAGCGGCAAAGCTCCAAGCCATGGCTGGGCTTCACTTCTGTCCAGAGCACAGGAGGCGAAGAACGAAGCAGCTGGGCACCGGGCTCATGTACTCAGGGGAGCCAATTTCAAATGTGCAGCCAAGAGCTGCTTCACAAGCACATTCAGCTGAGAATGCTCTGGCTGCTTCAGAAAGGAAGGCGCAGCCATTGCACTCCTGGACACAAGCTGGGCAGAAGCAGGTTCCTAAACCTTCCGTGCTGCAGAGTGCATGCACCTTGAGCACACGCAGAAGGACGCGTCCTGAAAGAAGGCGTTCTTCAAGTACCCCCCTCCTCCAGGCAGCCTTGAAACTGAGCACAACACACTGCGGCTCGGCAGCTTCCTTCTCACATAGACGGACCGTCCCCTTCTTCACTCTCGCAGCTCCCTTGCCCACTTGCAGCAGCTGCTGCCAAAGAAAAAGGCTCCGGAAGTCAAAGCCTCTGCTGGGCTGCACTTTCCCCTTGCCTCACGTCAAAGCACCAGAAACTCTCGGCTGCACTCTGTATTTCCAGTCTCCGCTGCATCTACCACTGTCATCTCTGCATCTCCAAGCATCAAGCTGGGCACAATTCTTTCCAGGGAAAGCTGGAAGAGAAATAGGTAGCAGCACAAGTAGCCGCAGGTTGAACTTTCTGTTTTCAAGTGCTAACGTGAATCCGCACACAAGCGAGGGACAGCCACGCTTCCTCTTGCAGCCCGTGCGATGTGCACAGCAGCTCCGTGCTCTGCCTTCATTCTTATGCTCTTCGGAGCAGGTCGTGCTTTCATTCTGCCGGAGTCGAACCATCGTCTACTTGGCGCACAGAGCACTCTGCCGGCAGCGAAGTGCTCCAGCCGACTGCTTCTGCCGAACCACGCCTGGAATATGCACTTTCCCTCGCAGCGACATACACCACCATACTCGGTCTTTCTTCTCGTCCAAATGTAAAGGGAAAGAGCCTCAGCTATGTCTGGCACAGAGAACAGTTTTAGGCCAACGAGCTTACCCGGAGCTTACCCTCGACGTGTGGAAACCTGTATTTGCAGCACATCCTAGTGGTAGCCTTCTTTCCTTTCCAGCCTGCACAGCGCTCAGTGCACAGATCGCGGTGCTCTCTGCACCTGCTTTCCCTCTTCCCAGTACCACCGCCAAGCTTACAGCCTTGCAGGGAGCGAAGATGCGGATAGGCGTCTCGCCCAGAAGAAGGTGCCAGGACGAAAAGATGGTCCTGCGTTCTCCTGCTCCTTGCCCGAACTGTGTTGAAAGTCTTGCCCAGCGAAAAGCTACTCCAGCAAGTGTTTCTCTCCAAACGCAGTTCGCTGAGCGAGAGCTACACGGACAGTTTGGACTCGGTGAAACAGCAAGAAAATGCTTGTCCGTCGAGCTGAAGGAAAATCCCTGCACAGCACACTGTGGCTGCGTGCAGTGTTCACGCTGAAGAGCGGCAAAGCTCCAAGCCATGGCTGGGCTTCAGTTCTGTCCAGAGCACAGGAGGCGAAGAACGAAGCAGCTGGGCACCGGGCTCATGTACTCAGGGGAGCCAATTTCAAATGTGCAGCCAAGAGCTGCTTCACAAGCACATTCAGCTGAGAATGCTCTGGCTGCTTCAGAAAGGAAGGCGCAGCCCTTGCACTCCTGGACACAACCACGCCAGAAGCAGGTTCCTAAACCTTCCGTGCTACAGAGTGCATGCACCTTGAGCACACGCAGAAGGACGCGTCCAGAAAGAAGGCGTTCTTCAAGTACCCCCCTCCTCCAGGCAGCCTTGAAACTGAGCACAACACACTGCGCCTCGGCAGCTTCCTTCTCACATAGACGGACCGTCCCCTTCTTCACTCTCGCACCTCCCTTGCCCACTTGCAGCAGCTGCTGCCAAAGAAAAAGGCTCCAGAAGTCAAAGCCTCTGCTGGGCTGCACTTTCCCCTTGCCTCACGTCAAAGCACCAGAAACTCTCGGCTGCACTCTGTATTTCCAGTCTCCCTGCATCTACCACTGTCATCTCTGCATCTCCAAGCATCAAGCTGGGCACAATTCTTTCCAGGGAAAGCTGGAAGAGAAATAGGTAGCAGCACAAGTAGCCGCAGGTTGAACTTTCTGTTTTCAAGTGCTAACGTGAATCCGCACACAAGCGAGGGACAGCCACGCTTCCTCTTGCAGCCCGTGCGATGTGCACAGCAGCTCCGTGCTCTGCCTTCATTCTTATGCTCTTCGGAGCAGGTCGTGCTTTCATTCTGCCGGAGTCGAACCATCGTCTACTTGGCGCACAGAGCACTCTGCCGGCAGCGAAGTGCTCCAGCCGACTGCTTCTGCCGAACCACGCCTGGAATATGCACTTTCCCTCGCAGCGACATACACCACCATACTCGGTCTTTCTTCTCGTCCAAATGTAAAGGGAAAGAGCCTCAGCTATGTCTGGCACAGAGAACAGTTTTAGGCCAACGAGCTTACCCGGAGCTTACCCTCGACGTGTGGAAACCTGTATTTGCAGCACATCCTAGTGGTAGTCCTCTTTCCTTTCCAGCCTGCACAGCGCTCAGTGCACAGATCGCGGTGCTCTCTGCACCTGCTTTCCCTCTTCCCAGTACCACCGCCAAGCTTACAGCCTTGCAGGGAGCGAAGTGGCGGATAGGCGTCTCGCCCAGAAGAAGGTGCCAGGACGAAAAGATGGTCCTGCGTTCTCCTGCTCCTTGCCCGAACTGTGTTGAAAGTCTTGCCCAGCGAAAAGCTACTCCAGCAAGTGTTTCTCTCCAAACGCAGTTCGCTGAGCGAGAGCTACACGGACAGTTTGGACTCGGTGAAACAGCAAGAAAATGCTTGTCCGTCGAGCTGAAGGAAAATCCCTGCACAGCACACTGTGGCTGCGTGCAGTGTTCACGCTGAAGAGCGGCAAAGCTCCAAGCCATGGCTGGGCTTCACTTCTGTCCAGAGCACAGGAGGCGAAGAACGAAGCAGCTGGGCACCGGGCTCATGTACTCAGGGGAGCCAATTTCAAATGTGCAGCCAAGAGCTGCTTCACAAGCACATTCAGCTGAGAATGCTCTGGCTGCTTCAGAAAGGAAGGCGCAGCCCTTGCACTCCTGGACACAACCACGCCAGAAGCAGGTTCCTAAACCTTCCGTGCTACAGAGTGCATGCACCTTGAGCACACGCAGAAGGACGCGTCCTGAAAGAAGGCGTTCTTCAAGTACCCCCCTCCTCCAGGCAGCCTTGAAACTGAGCACAACACACTGCGGCTCGGCAGCTTCCTTCTCACATAGACGGACCGTCCCCTTCTTCACTCTCGCAGCTCCCTTGCCCACTTGCAGCAGCTGCTGCCAAAGAAAAAGGCTCCAGAAGTCAAAGCCTCTGCTGGGCTGCACTTTCCCCTTGCCTCACGTCAAAGCACCAGAAACTCTCGGCTGCACTCTGTATTTCCAGTCTCCCTGCATCTACCACTGTCATCTCTGCATCTCCAAGCATCAAGCTGGGCACAATTCTTTCCAGGGAAAGCTGGAAGAGAAATAGGTAGCAGCACAAGTAGCCGCAGGTTGAACTTTCTGTTTTCAAGTGCTAACATGAATCCGCACACAAGCGAGGGACAGCCACGCTTCCTCTTGCAGCCTGTGCCATGCGCATACCAGCTCCGTGCTCTGCGCCTTCATTGTGCCTGAGTGGAACCCGTGTCTACTTCTGGCACAGAGAGCACGGTGCCGGCAGAGAAATGCTCCAGGCTGCTGCCTCTGCCCAAACACGCCTGGGCTCTGCACTTTCTCTCTCAGCGCTAGGGAGCAGCACATTCGGTCTGCCTTGTAGCCTGAATCTGAACGGAAAGATTCTCAGCTAAGTCTCGGCACAGAGAACAGTTTTAGGTCAACGAGCTTACGCGGAGCTTACCCTCGACGTGTGGAAACCTGTATTTGCAGCACATCCGAGTGGTAGCCCTCTTTCCTCTCCAGCCTGCACAGCGCCGGCAGATCGCGGTGCTCTCTGCACCTGTCTTCCCACTTCCCAGTACCACCGCCAAGCTTACAGCCTTGCAGGGAGCCAAGACGCGGATAGGCGTCTCGCCCAGAAGAAGGTGCCAGGACGAAAAGATGGTCCTCCTTTCTCCTGCTCCTTGCCCGAATTGTGGTGCTGTGTTGAAAGTCTTGCCCAGCGAAAAGCTACTCCAGCAAGTGTTTCTCTCCAAACGCAGTTCGCTGAGCGAGAGCTACATGGACAGTTTGGACTCGGTGAAACAGCAAGAAAATGCTTGTCCGTCGAGCTGAAGGAAAATCCCTGCACAGCACACTGTGGCTGCGTGCAGTGTTCACGCTGAAGAGCGGCAAAGCTCCAAGCCATGGCTGGGCTTCACTTCTGTCCAGAGCACAGGAGGCGAAGAACGAAGCAGCTGGGCACCGGGCTCATGTACTCAGGGGAGCCAATTTCAAATGTGCAGCCAAGAGCTGCTTCACAAGCACATTCAGCTGAGAATGCTCTGGCTGCTTCAGAAAGGAAGGCGCAGCCCTTGCACTCCTGGACACAAGCTGGGCAGAAGCAGGTTCCTAAACCTTCCGTGCTGCAGAGTGCATGCACCTTGAGCACACGCAGAAGGACGCGTCCAGAAAGAAGGCGTTCTTCAAGTACCCCCCTCCTCCAGGCAGCCTTGAAACTGAGCACAACACACTGCGGCTCGGCAGCTTCCTTCTCACATAGACGGACCGTCCCCTTCTTCACTCTCGCACCTCCCTTGCCCACTTGCAGCAGCTGCTGCCAAAGAAAAAGGCTCCGGAAGTCAAAGCCTCTGCTGGGCTGCACTTTCCCCTTGCCTCACGTCAAAGCACCAGAAACTCTCGGCTGCACTCTGTATTTCCAGTCTCCGCTGCATCTACCACTGTCATCTCTGCATCTCCAAGCATCAAGCTGGGCACAATTCTTTCCAGGGAAAGCTGGAAGAGAAATAGGTAGCAGCACAAGTAGCCGCAGGTTGAACTTTCTGTTTTCAAGTGCTAACGTGAATCCGCACACAAGCGAGGGACAGCCACGCTTCCTCTTGCAGCCCGTGCGATGTGCACAGCAGCTCCGTGCTCTGCCTTCATTCTTATGCTCTTCGGACCATGTCGTGCCTTCATTCTGCCGGAGTTGAACCATCGTCTACTTGGCGCACAGAGCACTCTGCCGGCAGCGAAGTGCTCCAGCCGACTGCTTCTGCTGAACCACGCCTGGAATATGCACTTTCCCTCGCAGCGACATACACCAGCATACTCGGTCTTTCTTCTCGTCCAAATGTAAAGGGAAAGAGCCTCAGCTATGTCTGGCACAGAGAACAGTTTTAGGTCAACGAGCTTACGCGGAGCTTACCCTCGACGTGTGGAAACCTGTATTTGCAGCACATCCTAGTGGTAGCCCTCTTTCCTCTCCAGCCTGCACAGCGCCGGCAGATCGCGGTGCTCTCTGCACCTGCCTTCTCACTTGCAAGTACCACCGCCAAGCTTACAGCCTGCAGGGAGCGAAGATGCGGATAGGCGTGTCGCACACAAGAACATGCCAGGACGAAAAGATGGTCTTCCTTTCTCCTGCTCCTTGCCCGAATTGTGGTGCTGTGCGGAAAGTCTTGCCCAGCGAAAAGCTACTCCAGCAAGTGTTTCTCTCCAAACGCAGTTCGCTGAGCGAGAGCTACACGGACAGTTTGGACTCGGTGAAACAGCAAGAAAATGCTTGTCCGTCGAGCTGAAGGAAAATCCCTGCACAGCACACTGTGGCTGCGTGCAGTGTTCACGCTGAAGAGCGGCAAAGCTCCAAGCCATGGCTGGGCTTCAGTTCTGTCCAGAGCACAGAAGGCGAAGAACGAAGCAGCTGGGCACCGGGCTCATGTACTCAGGGGAGCCAATTTCAAATGTGCAGCCAAGAGCTGCTTCACAAGCACATTCAGCTGAGAATGCTCTGGCTGCTTCAGAAAGGAAGGCGCAGCCATTGCACTCCTGGACACAAGCTGGGCAGAAGCAGGTTCCTAAACCTTCAGTGCTGCAGAGTGCATGCACCTTGAGCACACGCAGAAGGACGCGTCCAGAAAGAAGGCGTTCTTCAAGTACCCCCCTCCTCCAGGCAGCCTTGAAACTGAGCACAACACACTGCGGCTCGGCAGCTTCCTTCTCACATAGACGGACCGTCCCCTTCTTCACTCTCGCACCTCCCTTGCCCACTTGCAGCAGCTGCTGCCAAAGAAAAAGGCTCCAGAAGTCAAAGCCTCTGCTGGGCTGCACTTTCCCCTTGCCTCACGTCAAAGCACCAGAAACTCTCGGCTGCACTCTGTATTTCCAGTCTCCGCTGCATCTACCACTGTCATCTCTGCATCTCCAAGCATCAAGCTGGGCACAATTCTTTCCAGGGAAAGCTGGAAGAGAAATAGGTAGCAGCACAAGTAGCCGCAGGTTGAACTTTCTGTTTTCAAGTGCTAACGTGAATCCGCACACAAGCGAGAGGCAGCCACGCTTCCTCTTGCAGCCTGTGCCATGCGCATACCAGCTCCATGCTCTGCGCCTTCATTGTGCCTGAGTGGAACCCGTGTCTACTTCTGGCACAGAGAGCACGGTGCCAGCAGAGAAATGCTCCAGGCTGCTGCCTCTGCCCAAACACGCCTGGGCTCTGCACTTTCTCTCTCAGCGCTAGGGAGCAGCACATTCGGACTGCCTTGTAGCCTGAATCTGAACGGAAAGATTCTCAGCTAAGTCTCGGCACAGAGAACAGTTTTAGGTCAACGAGCTTACCCGGAGCTTACCCTCGACGCGTGGAAACCTGTATTTGCAGCACATCCTAGTGGTAGCCTTCTTTCCTTTCCAGCCTGCACAGCGCGCAGTGCACATATCGCGGTGCTCTCTGCACCTGCCTTCTCACTTGCAAGTACCACCGCCAAGCTTACAGCCTTGCAGGGAGCCAAGACGCGGGTAGGCGTCTCGCCCAGAAGAAGGTGCCAGGACCAAAAGATGGTCCTCCTTTCTCCTGCTCCTTGCCCGAATTATGGTGCTGTGTTGAAAGTCTTGCCCAGCGAAAAGCTACTCCAGCAAGTGTTTCTCTCCAAACGCAGTTCGCTGAGCGAGAGCTACACGGACAGTTTGGACTCGGTGAAACAGCAAGAAAATGCTTGTCCGTCGAGCTGAAGGAAAATCCCTGCACAGCACACTGTGGCTGCGTGCAGTGTTCACGCTGAAGAGCGGCAAAGCTCCAAGCCATGGCTGGGCTTCAGTTCTGTCCAGAGCACAGGAGGCGAAGAACGAAGCAGCTGGGCACCGGGCTCATGTACTCAGGGGAGCCAATTTCAAATGTGCAGCCAAGAGCTGCTTCACAAGCACATTCAGCTGAGAATGCTCTGGCTGCTTCAGAAAGGAAGGCGCAGCCCTTGCACTCCTGGACACAAGCTGGGCAGAAGCAGGTTCCTAAACCTTCAGTGCTGCAGAGTGCATGCACCTTGAGCACACGCAGAAGGACGCGTCCTGAAAGAAGGCGTTCTTCAAGTACCCCCCTCCTCCAGGCAGCCTTGAAACTGAGCACAACACACTGCGCCTCGGCAGCTTCCTTCTCACATAGACGGACCGTCCCCTTCTTCACTCTCGCACCTCCCTTGCCCACTTGCAGCAGCTGCTGCCAAAGAAAAAGGCTCCGGAAGTCAAAGCCTCTGCTGGGCTGCACTTTCCCCTTGCCTCACGTCAAAGCACCAGAAACTCTCGGCTGCACTCTGTATTTCCAGTCTCCGCTGCATCTACCACTGTCATCGCTGCATCTCCAAGCATCAAGCTGGGCACAATTCTTTCCAGGGAAAGCTGGAAGAGAAATAGGTAGCAGCACAAGTAGCCGCAGGTTGAACTTTCTGTTTTCAAGTGCTAACGTGAATCCGCACACAAGCGAGAGGCAGCCACGCTTCCTCTTGCAGCCTGTGCCATGCGCATACCAGCTCCGTGCTCTGCGCCTTCATTCTTATGCTCTTCGGTCCAGGTGGCGCTTCCAATCTGTCGGAGTCGAACCGTTGTCTACTTCTGGCACAGAGAGCACGGTGCCGGCAGACAAACGCTCCAGGCTGCTGCCTCTGCCCAAACACGCCTGGGCTCTGCACTTTCTCTCTCAGCGCTAGGGAGCAGCACATTCGGTCTGCCTTGTAGCCTGAATCTGAACGGAAAGATTCTCAGCTAAGTCTCGGCACAGAGAACAGTTTTAGGTCAACGAGCTTACCCGGAGCTTACCCTCGACGCGTGGAAACCTGTATTTGCAGCACATCCGAGTGGTAGCCCTCTTTCCTTTCCAGCCTGCACAGCGCCGGCAGATCGCGGTGCTCTCTGCACCTGCCTTCCCACTTCCCAGTACCACCGCCAAGCTTACAGCCTTGCAGGGAGCCAAGACGCGGATAAGCGTCTCGCCCAGAAGAAGGTGCCAGGACGAAAAGATGGTCCTCCTTTCTCCTGCTCCTTGCCCGAATTGTGGTCCTGTGCGGAAAGTCTTGCCCAGCGAAAAGCTACTCCAGCAAGTGTTTCTCTCCAAACGCAGTTCGCTGAGCGAGAGCTACACGGACAGTTTGGACTCGGTGAAACAGCAAGAAAATGCTTGTCCGTCGAGCTGAAGGAAAATCCCTGCACAGCACACTGTGGCTGCGTGCAGTGTTCACGCTGAAGAGCGGCAAAGCTCCAAGCCATGGCTGGGCTTCACTTCTGTCCAGAGCACAGGAGGCGAAGAACGAAGCAGCTGGGCACCGGGCTCATGTACTCAGGGGAGCCAATTTCAAATGTGCAGCCAAGAGCTGCTTCACAAGCACATTCAGCTGAGAATGCTCTGGCTGCTTCAGAAAGGAAGGCGCAGCCATTGCACTCCTGGACACAAGCTGGGCAGAAGCAGGTTCCTAAACCTTCCGTGCTGCAGAGTGCATGCACCTTGAGCACACGCAGAAGGACGCGTCCTGAAAGAAGGCGTTCTTCAAGTACCCCCCTCCTCCAGGCAGCCTTGAAACTGAGCACAACACACTGCGCCTCGGCAGCTTCCTTCTCACATAGACGGACCGTCCCCTTCTTCACTCTCGCACCTCCCTTGCCCACTTGCAGCAGCTGCTGCCAAAGAAAAAGGCTCCGGAAGTCAAAGCCTCTGCTGGGCTGCACTTTCCCCTTGCCTCACGTCAAAGCACCAGAAACTCTCGGCTGCACTCTGTATTTCCAGTCTCCGCTGCATCTACCACTGTCATCTCTGCATCTCCAAGCATCAAGCTGGGCACAATTCTTTCCAGGGAAAGCTGGAAGAGAAATAGGTAGCAGCACAAGTAGCCGCAGGTTGAACTTTCTGTTTTCAAGTGCTAACGTGAATCCGCACACAAGCGAGGGACAGCCACGCTTCCTCTTGCAGCCCGTGCGATGTGCACAGCAGCTCCGTGCTCTGCCTTCATTCTTATGCTCTTCGGAGCAGGTCGTGCTTTCATTCTGCCGGAGTCGAACCATCGTCTACTTGGCGCACAGAGCACTCTGCCAGCAGCGAAGTGCTCCAGCCGACTGCTTCTGCCGAACCACGCCTGGAATATGCACTTTCCCTCGCAGCGACATACACCACCATACTCGGTCTTTCTTCTCGTCCAAATGTAAAGGGAAAGAGCCTCAGCTATGTCTGGCACAGAGAACAGTTTTAGGCCAACGAGCTTACCCGGAGCTTACCCTCGACGTGTGGAAACCTGTATTTGCAGCACATCCTAGTGGTAGTCCTCTTTCCTTTCCAGCCTACACAGCGCTCAGTGCACAGATCGCGGTGCTCTCTGCACCTGCTTTCCCTCTTCCCAGTACCACCGCCAAGCTTACAGCCTTGCAGGGAGCGAAGTGGCGGATAGGCGTCTCGCCCAGAAGAAGGTGCCAGGACGAAAAGATGGTCCTGCGTTCTCCTGCTCCTTGCCCGAACTGTGTTGAAAGTCTTGCCCAGCGAAAAGCTACTCCAGCAAGTGTTTCTCTCCAAACGCAGTTCGCTGAGCGAGAGCTACACGGACAGTTTGGACTCGGTGAAACAGCAAGAAAATGCTTGTCCGTCGAGCTGAAGGAAAATCCCTGCACAGCACACTGTGGCTGCGTGCAGTGTTCACGCTGAAGAGCGGCAAAGCTCCAAGCCATGGCTGGGCTTCACTTCTGTCCAGAGCACAGGAGGCGAAGAACGAAGCAGCTGGGCACCGGGCTCATGTACTCAGGGGAGCCAATTTCAAATGTGCAGCCAAGAGCTGCTTCACAAGCACATTCAGCTGAGAATGCTCTGGCTGCTTCAGAAAGGAAGGCGCAGCCCTTGCACTCCTGGACACAACCACGCCAGAAGCAGGTTCCTAAACCTTCCGTGCTACAGAGTGCATGCACCTTGAGCACACGCAGAAGGACGCGTCCAGAAAGAAGGCGTTCTTCAAGTACCCCCCTCCTCCAGGCAGCCTTGAAACTGAGCACAACACACTGCGCCTCGGCAGCTTCCTTCTCACATAGACGGACCGTCCCCTTCTTCACTCTCGCACCTCCCTTGCCCACTTGCAGCAGCTGCTGCCAAAGAAAAAGGCTCCGGAAGTCAAAGCCTCTGCTGGGCTGCACTTTCCCCTTGCCTCACGTCAAAGCACCAGAAACTCTCGGCTGCACTCTGTATTTCCAGTCTCTGCTGCATCTACCACTGTCATCTCTGCATCTCCAAGCATCAAGCTGGGCACAATTCTTTCTAGGGAAAGCTGGAAGAGAAATAGGTAGCAGCACAAGTAGCCGCAGGTTGAACTTTCTGTTTTCAAGTGCTAACGTGAATCCGCACACAAGCGAGAGGCAGCCACGCTTCCTCTTGCAGCCTGTGCCATGCGCATACCAGCTCCGTGCTCTGCGCCTTCATTGTGCCTGAGTGGAACCCGTGTCTACTTCTGGCACAGAGAGCACGGTGCCGGCAGAGAAATGCTCCAGGCTGCTGCCTCTGCCCAAACACGCCTGGGCTCTGCACTTTCTCTCTCAGCGCTAGGGAGCAGCACATTCGGTCTGCCTTGTAGCCTGAATCTGAACGGAAAGATTCTCAGCTAAGTCTCGGCACAGAGAACAGTTTTAGGTCAACGAGCTTACGCGGAGCTTACCCTCGACGTGTGGAAACCTGTATTTGCAGCACATCCGAGTGGTAGCCCTCTTTCCTCTCCAGCCTGCACAGCGCCGGCAGATCGCGGTGCTCTCTGCACCTGCCTTCCCACTTCCCAGTACCACCGCCAAGCTTACAGCCTTGCAGGGAGCCAAGACGCGGATAGGCGTCTCGCCCAGAAGAAGGTGCCAGGACGAAAAGATGGTCCTCCTTTCTCCTGCTCCTTGCCCGAATTGTGGTGCTGTGTTGAAAGTCTTGCCCAGCGAAAAGCTACTCCAGCAAGTGTTTCTCTCCAAACGCAGTTCGCTGAGCGAGAGCTACATGGACAGTTTGGACTCGGTGAAACAGCAAGAAAATGCTTGTCCGTCGAGCTGAAGGAAAATCCCTGCACAGCACACTGTGGCTGCGTGCAGTGTTCACGCTGAAGAGCGGCAAAGCTCCAAGCCATGGCTGGGCTTCACTTCTGTCCAGAGCACAGGAGGCGAAGAACGAAGCAGCTGGGCACCGGGCTCATGTACTCAGGGGAGCCAATTTCAAATGTGCAGCCAAGAGCTGCTTCACAAGCACATTCAGCTGAGAATGCTCTGGCTGCTTCAGAAAGGAAGGCGCAGCCCTTGCACTCCTGGACACAAGCTGGGCAGAAGCAGGTTCCTAAACCTTCAGTGCTGCAGAGTGCATGCACCTTGAGCACACGCAGAAGGACGCGTCCTGAAAGAAGGCGTTCTTCAAGTACCCCCCTCCTCCAGGCAGCCTTGAAACTGAGCACAACACACTGCGGCTCGGCAGCTTCCTTCTCACATAGACGGACCGTCCCCTTCTTCACTCTCGCACCTCCCTTGCCCACTTGCAGCAGCTGCTGCCAAAGAAAAAGGCTCCGGAAGTCAAAGCCTCTGCTGGGCTGCACTTTCCCCTTGCCTCACGTCAAAGCACCAGAAACTCTCGGCTGCACTCTGTATTTCCAGTCTCCGCTGCATCTACCACTGTCATCTCTGCATCTCCAAGCATCAAGCTGGGCACAATTCTTTCCAGGGAAAGCTGGAAGAGAAATAGGTAGCAGCACAAGTAGCCGCAGGTTGAACTTTCTGTTTTCAAGTGCTAACGTGAATCCGCACACAAGCGAGGGACAGCCACGCTTCCTCTTGCAGCCCGTGCGATGTGCACAGCAGCTCCGTGCTCTGCCTTCATTCTTATGCTCTTCGGACCATGTCGTGCCTTCATTCTGCCGGAGTTGAACCATCGTCTACTTGGCGCACAGAGCACTCTGCCGGCAGCGAAGTGCTCCAGCCGACTGCTTCTGCTGAACCACGCCTGGAATATGCACTTTCCCTCGCAGCGACATACACCAGCATACTCGGTCTTTCTTCTCGTCCAAATGTAAAGGGAAAGAGCCTCAGCTATGTCTGGCACAGAGAACAGTTTTAGGTCAACGAGCTTACGCGGAGCTTACCCTCGACGTGTGGAAACCTGTATTTGCAGCACATCCTAGTGGTAGCCCTCTTTCCTCTCCAGCCTGCACAGCGCCGGCAGATCGCGGTGCTCTCTGCACCTGCCTTCTCACTTGCAAGTACCACCGCCAAGCTTACAGCCTGCAGGGAGCGAAGATGCGGATAGGCGTGTGGCACACAAGAACATGCCAGGACGAAAAGATGGTCTTCCTTTCTCCTGCTCCTTGCCCGAATTGTGGTGCTGTGCGGAAAGTCTTGCCCAGCGAAAAGCTACTCCAGCAAGTGTTTCTCTCCTGACGCATTTCGCTGAGCGAGAGCTACACGGACAGTTTGGACTCGGTGAAACAGCAAGAAAATGCTTGTCCGTCGAGCTGAAGGAAAATCCCTGCACAGCACACTGTGGCTGCGTGCAGTGTTCACGCTGAAGAGCGGCAAAGCTCCAAGCCATGGCTGGGCTTCAGTTCTGTCCAGAGCACAGAAGGCGAAGAACGAAGCAGCTGGGCACCGGGCTCATGTACTCAGGGGAGCCAATTTCAAATGTGCAGCCAAGAGCTGCTTCACAAGCACATTCAGCTGAGAATGCTCTGGCTGCTTCAGAAAGGAAGGCGCAGCCCTTGCACTCCTGGACACAAGCTGGGCAGAAGCAGGTTCCTAAACCTTCCGTGCTGCAGAGTGCATGCACCTTGAGCACACGCAGAAGGACGCGTCCAGAAAGAAGGCGTTCTTCAAGTACCCCCCTCCTCCAGGCAGCCTTGAAACTGAGCACAACACACTGCGGCTCGGCAGCTTCCTTCTCACATAGACGGACCGTCCCCTTCTTCACTCTCGCACCTCCCTTGCCCACTTGCAGCAGCTGCTGCCAAAGAAAAAGGCTCCGGAAGTCAAAGCCTCTGCTGGGCTGCACTTTCCCCTTGCCTCACGTCAAAGCACCAGAAACTCTCGGCTGCACTCTGTATTTCCAGTCTCCGCTGCATCTACCACTGTCATCGCTGCATCTCCAAGCATCAAGCTGGGCACAATTCTTTCCAGGGAAAGCTGGAAGAGAAATAGGTAGCAGCACAAGTAGCCGCAGGTTGAACTTTCTGTTTTCAAGTGCTAACGTGAATCCGCACACAAGCGAGAGGCAGCCACGCTTCCTCTTGCAGCCTGTGCCATGCGCATACCAGCTCCGTGCTCTGCGCCTTCATTCTTATGCTCTTCGGTCCAGGTGGCGCTTCCAATCTGCCGGAGTCGAACCGTTGTCTACTTCTGGCACAGAGAGCACGGTGCCGGCAGACAAACGCTCCAGGCTGCTGCCTCTGCCCAAACACGCCTGGGCTCTGCACTTTCTCTCTCAGCGCTAGGGAGCAGCACATTCGGTCTGCCTTGTAGCCTGAATCTGAACGGAAAGATTCTCAGCTAAGTCTCGGCACAGAGAACAGTTTTAGGTCAACGAGCTTACCCGGAGCTTACCCTCGACGCGTGGAAACCTGTATTTGCAGCACATCCTAGTGGTAGTCCTCTTTCCTTTCCAGCCTGCACAGCGCTCAGTGCACAGATCGCGGTGCTCTCTGCACCTGCCTTCTCACTTGCAAGTACCACCGCCAAGCTTACGGCCTTGCAGGGAGCCAAGACGCGGATAGGCGTCTCGCCCAGAAGAAGGTGCCAGGACGAAAAGATGGTCTTCCTTTCTCCTGCTCCTTGCCCGAACTGTGGTGCTGTGTTGAAAGTCTTGCCCAGCGAAAAGCTACTCCAGCAAGTGTTTCTCTCCAAACGCAGTTCGCTGAGCGAGAGCTACACGGACAGTTTGGACTCGGTGAAACAGCAAGAAAATGCTTGTCCGTCGAGCTGAAGGAAAATCCCTGCACAGCACACTGTGGCTGCGTGCAGTGTTCACGCTGAAGAGCGGCAAAGCTCCAAGCCATGGCTGGGCTTCACTTCTGTCCAGAGCACAGGAGGCGAAGAACGAAGCAGCTGGGCACCGGGCTCATGTACTCAGGGGAGCCAATTTCAAATGTGCAGCCAAGAGCTGCTTCACAAGCACATTCAGCTGAGAATGCTCTGGCTGCTTCAGAAAGGAAGGCGCAGCCCTTGCACTCCTGGACACAAGCTGGGCAGAAGCAGGTTCCTAAACCTTCAGTGCTGCAGAGTGCATGCACCTTGAGCACACGCAGAAGGACGCGTCCTGAAAGAAGGCGTTCTTCAAGTACCCCCCTCCTCCAGGCAGCCTTGAAACTGAGCACAACACACTGCGGCTCGGCAGCTTCCTTCTCACATAGACGGACCGTCCCCTTCTTCACTCTCGCACCTCCCTTGCCCACTTGCAGCAGCTGCTGCCAAAGAAAAAGGCTCCAGAAGTCAAAGCCTCTGCTGGGCTGCACTTTCCCCTTGCCTCACGTCAAAGCACCAGAAACTCTCGGCTGCACTCTGTATTTCCAGTCTCCGCTGCATCTACCACTGTCATCGCTGCATCTCCAAGCATCAAGCTGGGCACAATTCTTTCCAGGGAAAGCTGGAAGAGAAATAGGTAGCAGCACAAGTAGCCGCAGGTTGAACTTTCTGTTTTCAAGTGCTAACGTGAATCCGCACACAAGCGAGAGGCAGCCACGCTTCCTCTTGCAGCCTGTGCCATGCGCATACCAGCTCCATGCTCTGCGCCTTCATTGTGCCTGAGTGGAACCCGTGTCTACTTCTGGCACAGAGAGCACGGTGCCGGCAGAGAAATGCTCCAGGCTGCTGCCTCGGCCCAAACACGCCTGGGCTCTGCACTTTCTCTCTCAGCGCTAGGTAGCAGCACATTCGGTCTGCCTTGTAGCCTGAATCTGAACAGAAAGATTCTCAGCTAAGTCTCGGCACAGAGAACAGTTTTAGGTCAACGAGCTTACGCGGAGCTTACCCTCGACGCGTGGAAACCTGTATTTGCAGCACATCCGAGTGGTAGCCCTCTTTCCTTTCCAGCCTGCACAGCGCCGGCAGATCGCGGTGCTCTCTGCACCTGCCTTCCCACTTGCCAGTACCACCGCCAAGCTTACAGCCTTGCAGGGAGCCAAGACGCGGATAAGCGTCTCGCCCAGAAGAAGGTGCCAGGACGAAAAGATGGTCCTCCTTTCTCCTGCTCCTTGCCCGAATTGTGGTGCTGTGTTGAAAGTCTTGCCCAGCGAAAAGCTACTCCAGCAAGTGTTTCTCTCCAAACGCAGTTCGCTGAGCGAGAGCTACACGGACAGTTTGGACTCGGTGAAACAGCAAGAAAATGCTTGTCCGTCGAGCTGAAGGAAAATCCCTGCACAGCACACTGTGGCTGCGTGCAGTGTTCACGCTGAAGAGCGGCAAAGCTCCAAGCCATGGCTGGGCTTCACTTCTGTCCAGAGCACAGGAGGCGAAGAACGAAGCAGCTGGGCACCGGGCTCATGTACTCAGGGGAGCCAATTTCAAATGTGCAGCCAAGAGCTGCTTCACAAGCACATTCAGCTGAGAATGCTCTGGCTGCTTCAGAAAGGAAGGCGCAGCCCTTGCACTCCTGGACACAAGCTGGGCAGAAGCAGGTTCCTAAACCTTCAGTGCTGCAGAGTGCATGCACCTTGAGCACACGCAGAAGGACGCGTCCAGAAAGAAGGCGTTCTTCAAGTACCCCCCTCCTCCAGGCAGCCTTGAAACTGAGCACAACACACTGCGGCTCGGCAGCTTCCTTCTCACATACACGGACCGTCCCCTTCTTCACTCTCGCACCTCCCTTGCCCACTTGCAGCAGCTGCTGCCAAAGAAAAAGGCTCCGGAAGTCAAAGCCTCTGCTGGGCTGCACTTTCCCCTTGCCTCACGTCAAAGCACCAGAAACTCTCGGCTGCACTCTGTATTTCCAGTCTCCGCTGCATCTACCACTGTCATCTCTGCATCTCCAAGCATCAAGCTGGGCACAATTCTTTCCAGGGAAAGCTGGAAGAGAAATAGGTAGCAGCACAAGTAGCCGCAGGTTGAACTTTCTGTTTTCAAGTGCTAACGTGAATCCGCACACAAGCGAGAGGCAGCCACACTTCCTCTTGCAGCCCGTGCGCTGTGCACAGCAGCTCCGTGCTCTGCCTTCATTCTTATGCTCTTCGGAGCAGGTCGTGCTTTCATTCTGCCGGAGTCGAACCATCGTCTACTTGGCGCACAGAGCACTCTGCCGGCAGCGAAGTGCTCCAGCCGACTGCTTCTGCCGAACCACGCCTGGAATATGCACTTTCCCTCGCAGCGACATACACCAGCATACTCGGTCTTTCTTCTCGTCCAAATGTAAAGGGAAAGAGCCTCAGCTATGTCTGGCACAGAGAACAGTTTTAGGTCAACAAGCTTACCCGGAGCTTACCCGCGACGTGTGGAAACCTGTATTTGCAGCACATCCTAGTGGTAGCCCTCTTTTCTTTCCAGCCTGCACAGCGCTCAGCGCACAGATCGCGGTGCTCTCTGCACCTGCCTTCCCTCTTCCCAGTACCACCGCCAAGCTTACAGCCTTGCAGGGAGCCAAGACGCGGATAGGCGTCTCGCCCAGAAGAAGGTGCCAGGACGAAAAGATGGTCCTCCTTTCTCCTGCTCCTTGCCCGAACTGTGGTGCTGTGTTGAAAGTCTTGCCCAGCGAAAAGCTACTCCAGCAAGTGTTTCTCTCCAAACGCAGTTCGCTGAGCGAGAGCTACACGGACAGTTTGGACTCGGTGAAACAGCAAGAAAATGCTTGTCCGTCGAGCTGAAGGAAAATCCCTGCACAGCACACTGTGGCTGCGTGCAGTGTTCACGCTGAAGAGCGGCAAAGCTCCAAGCCATGGCTGGGCTTCACTTCTGTCCAGAGCACAGGAGGCGAAGAACGAAGCAGCTGGGCACCGGGCTCATGTACTCAGGGGAGCCAATTTCAAATGTGCAGCCAAGAGCTGCTTCACAAGCACATTCAGCTGAGAATGCTCTGGCTGCTTCAGAAAGGAAGGCGCAGCCCTTGCACTCCTGGACACAAGCTGGGCAGAAGCAGGTTCCTAAACCTTCAGTGCTGCAGAGTGCATGCACCTTGAGCACACGCAGAAGGACGCGTCCAGAAAGAAGGCGTTCTTCAAGTACCCCCCTCCTCCAGGCAGCCTTGAAACTGAGCACAACACACTGCGCCTCGGCAGCTTCCTTCTCACATAGACGGACCGTCCCCTTCTTCACTCTTGCAGCTCCCTTGCCCACTTGCAGCAGCTGCTGCCAAAGAAAAAGGCTCCAGAAGTCAAAGCCTCTGCTGGGCTGCACTTTCCCCTTGCCTCACGTCAAAGCACCAGAAACTCTCGGCTGCACTCTGTATTTCCAGTCTCCGCTGCATCTACCACTGTCATCTCTGCATCTCCAAGCATCAAGCTGGGCACAATTCTTTCCAGGGAAAGCTGGAAGAGAAATAGGTAGCAGCACAAGTAGCCGCAGGTTGAACTTTCTGTTTTCAAGTGCTAACGTGAATCCGCACACAAGCGAGAGGCAGCCACGCTTCCTCTTGCAGCCTGTGCCATGCGCATACCAGCTCCGTGCTCTGCGCCTTCATTGTGCCTGAGTGGAACCCGTGTCTACTTCTGGCACAGAGAGCACGGTGCCGGCAGAGAAATGCTCCAGGCTGCTGCCTCTGCCCAAACACGCCTGGGCTCTGCACTTTCTCTCTCAGCGCTAGGGAGCAGCACATTCGGTCTGCCTTGTAGCCTGAATCTGAACGGAAAGATTCTCAGCTAAGTCTCGGCACAGAGAACAGTTTTAGGTCAACGAGCTTACGCGGAGCTTACCCTCGACGTGTGGAAACCTGTATTTGCAGCACATCCTAGTGGTAGCCCTCTTTCCTCTCCAGCCTGCACAGCGCCGGCAGATCGCGGTGCTCTCTGCACCTGTCTTCCCACTTCCCAGTACCACCGCCAAGCTTACAGCCTTGCAGGGAGCCAAGACGCGGATAGGCGTCTCGCCCAGAAGAAGGTGCCAGGACCAAAAGATGGTCCTCCTTTCTCCTGCTCCTTGCCCGAACTGTGGTGCTGTGTTGAAAGTCTTGCCCAGCGAAAAGCTACTCCAGCAAGTGTTTCTCTCCAAACGCAGTTCGCTGAGCGAGAGCTACACGGACAGTTTGGACTCGGTGAAACAGCAAGAAAATGCTTGTCCGTCGAGCTGAAGGAAAATCCCTGCACAGCACACTGTGGCTGCGTGCAGTGTTCACGCTGAAGAGCGGCAAAGCTCCAAGCCATGGCTGGGCTTCACTTCTGTCCAGAGCACAGGAGGCGAAGAACGAAGCAGCTGGGCACCGGGCTCATGTACTCAGGGGAGCCAATTTCAAATGTGCAGCCAAGAGCTGCTTCACAAGCACATTCAGCTGAGAATGCTCTGGCTGCTTCAGAAAGGAAGGCGCAGCCATTGCACTCCTGGACACAAGCTGGGCAGAAGCAGGTTCCTAAACCTTCCGTGCTGCAGAGTGCATGCACCTTGAGCACACGCAGAAGGACGCGTCCTGAAAGAAGGCGTTCTTCAAGTACCCCCCTCCTCCAGGCAGCCTTGAAACTGAGCACAACACACTGCGGCTCGGCAGCTTCCTTCTCACATAGACGGACCGTCCCCTTCTTCACTCTCGCACCTCCCTTGCCCACTTGCAGCAGCTGCTGCCAAAGAAAAAGGCTCCGGAAGTCAAAGCCTCTGCTGGGCTGCACTTTCCCCTTGCCTCACGTCAAAGCACCAGAAACTCTCGGCTGCACTCTGTATTTCCAGTCTCCGCTGCATCTACCACTGTCATCTCTGCATCTCCAAGCATCAAGCTGGGCACAATTCTTTCCAGGGAAAGCTGGAAGAGAAATAGGTAGCAGCACAAGTAGCCGCAGGTTGAACTTTCTGTTTTCAAGTGCTAACGTGAATCCGCACACAAGCGAGGGACAGCCACGCTTCCTCTTGCAGCCCGTGCGATGTGCACAGCAGCTCCGTGCTCTGCCTTCATTCTTATGCTCTTCGGAGCAGGTCGTGCTTTCATTCTGCCGGAGTCGAACCATCGTCTACTTGGCGCACAGAGCACTCTGCCAGCAGCGAAGTGCTCCAGCCGACTGCTTCTGCCGAACCACGCCTGGAATATGCACTTTCCCTCGCAGCGACATACACCACCATACTCGGTCTTTCTTCTCGTCCAAATGTAAAGGGAAAGAGCCTCAGCTATGTCTGGCACAGAGAACAGTTTTAGGCCAACGAGCTTACCCGGAGCTTACCCTCGACATGTGGAAACCTGTATTTGCAGCACATCCTAGTGGTAGTCCTCTTTCCTTTCCAGCCTACACAGCGCTCAGTGCACAGATCGCGGTGCTCTCTGCACCTGCTTTCCCTCTTCCCAGTACCACCGCCAAGCTTACAGCCTTGCAGGGAGCGAAGTGGCGGATAGGCGTCTCGCCCAGAAGAAGGTGCCAGGACGAAAAGATGGTCCTGCGTTCTCCTGCTCCTTGCCCGAACTGTGTTGAAAGTCTTGCCCAGCGAAAAGCTACTCCAGCAAGTGTTTCTCTCCAAACGCAGTTCGCTGAGCGAGAGCTACACGGACAGTTTGGACTCGGTGAAACAGCAAGAAAATGCTTGTCCGTCGAGCTGAAGGAAAATCCCTGCACAGCACACTGTGGCTGCGTGCAGTGTTCACGCTGAAGAGCGGCAAAGCTCCAAGCCATGGCTGGGCTTCAGTTCTGTCCAGAGCACAGGAGGCGAAGAACGAAGCAGCTGGGCACCGGGCTCATGTACTCAGGGGAGCCAATTTCAAATGTGCAGCCAAGAGCTGCTTCACAAGCACATTCAGCTGAGAATGCTCTGGCTGCTTCAGAAAGGAAGGCGCAGCCCTTGCACTCCTGGACACAACCACGCCAGAAGCAGGTTCCTAAACCTTCCGTGCTACAGAGTGCATGCACCTTGAGCACACGCAGAAGGACGCGTCCAGAAAGAAGGCGTTCTTCAAGTACCCCCCTCCTCCAGGCAGCCTTGAAACTGAGCACAACACACTGCGCCTCGGCAGCTTCCTTCTCACATAGACGGACCGTCCCCTTCTTCACTCTCGCACCTCCCTTGCCCACTTGCAGCAGCTGCTGCCAAAGAAAAAGGCTCCGGAAGTCAAAGCCTCTGCTGGGCTGCACTTTCCCCTTGCCTCACGTCAAAGCACCAGAAACTCTCGGCTGCACTCTGTATTTCCAGTCTCTGCTGCATCTACCACTGTCATCTCTGCATCTCCAAGCATCAAGCTGGGCACAATTCTTTCTAGGGAAAGCTGGAAGAGAAATAGGTAGCAGCACAAGTAGCCGCAGGTTGAACTTTCTGTTTTCAAGTGCTAACGTGAATCCGCACACAAGCGAGAGGCAGCCACGCTTCCTCTTGCAGCCTGTGCCATGCGCATACCAGCTCCGTGCTCTGCGCCTTCATTGTGCCTGAGTGGAACCCGTGTCTACTTCTGGCACAGAGAGCACGGTGCCGGCAGAGAAATGCTCCAGGCTGCTGCCTCTGCCCAAACACGCCTGGGCTCTGCACTTTCTCTCTCAGCGCTAGGGAGCAGCACATTCGGTCTGCCTTGTAGCCTGAATCTGAACGGAAAGATTCTCAGCTAAGTCTCGGCACAGAGAACAGTTTTAGGTCAACGAGCTTACGCGGAGCTTACCCTCGACGTGTGGAAACCTGTATTTGCAGCACATCCGAGTGGTAGCCCTCTTTCCTCTCCAGCCTGCACAGCGCCGGCAGATCGCGGTGCTCTCTGCACCTGCCTTCCCACTTCCCAGTACCACCGCCAAGCTTACAGCCTTGCAGGGAGCCAAGACGCGGATAGGCGTCTCGCCCAGAAGAAGGTGCCAGGACGAAAAGATGGTCCTCCTTTCTCCTGCTCCTTGCCCGAATTGTGGTGCTGTGTTGAAAGTCTTGCCCAGCGAAAAGCTACTCCAGCAAGTGTTTCTCTCCAAACGCAGTTCGCTGAGCGAGAGCTACATGGACAGTTTGGACTCGGTGAAACAGCAAGAAAATGCTTGTCCGTCGAGCTGAAGGAAAATCCCTGCACAGCACACTGTGGCTGCGTGCAGTGTTCACGCTGAAGAGCGGCAAAGCTCCAAGCCATGGCTGGGCTTCACTTCTGTCCAGAGCACAGGAGGCGAAGAACGAAGCAGCTGGGCACCGGGCTCATGTACTCAGGGGAGCCAATTTCAAATGTGCAGCCAAGAGCTGCTTCACAAGCACATTCAGCTGAGAATGCTCTGGCTGCTTCAGAAAGGAAGGCGCAGCCCTTGCACTCCTGGACACAAGCTGGGCAGAAGCAGGTTCCTAAACCTTCAGTGCTGCAGAGTGCATGCACCTTGAGCACACGCAGAAGGACGCGTCCTGAAAGAAGGCGTTCTTCAAGTACCCCCCTCCTCCAGGCAGCCTTGAAACTGAGCACAACACACTGCGGCTCGGCAGCTTCCTTCTCACATAGACGGACCGTCCCCTTCTTCACTCTCGCACCTCCCTTGCCCACTTGCAGCAGCTGCTGCCAAAGAAAAAGGCTCCGGAAGTCAAAGCCTCTGCTGGGCTGCACTTTCCCCTTGCCTCACGTCAAAGCACCAGAAACTCTCGGCTGCACTCTGTATTTCCAGTCTCCGCTGCATCTACCACTGTCATCTCTGCATCTCCAAGCATCAAGCTGGGCACAATTCTTTCCAGGGAAAGCTGGAAGAGAAATAGGTAGCAGCACAAGTAGCCGCAGGTTGAACTTTCTGTTTTCAAGTGCTAACGTGAATCCGCACACAAGCGAGGGACAGCCACGCTTCCTCTTGCAGCCCGTGCGATGTGCACAGCAGCTCCGTGCTCTGCCTTCATTCTTATGCTCTTCGGACCATGTCGTGCCTTCATTCTGCCGGAGTTGAACCATCGTCTACTTGGCGCACAGAGCACTCTGCCGGCAGCGAAGTGCTCCAGCCGACTGCTTCTGCTGAACCACGCCTGGAATATGCACTTTCCCTCGCAGCGACATACACCAGCATACTCGGTCTTTCTTCTCGTCCAAATGTAAAGGGAAAGAGCCTCAGCTATGTCTGGCACAGAGAACAGTTTTAGGTCAACGAGCTTACGCGGAGCTTACCCTCGACGTGTGGAAACCTGTATTTGCAGCACATCCTAGTGGTAGCCCTCTTTCCTCTCCAGCCTGCACAGCGCCGGCAGATCGCGGTGCTCTCTGCACCTGCCTTCTCACTTGCAAGTACCACCGCCAAGCTTACAGCCTGCAGGGAGCGAAGATGCGGATAGGCGTGTGGCACACAAGAACATGCCAGGACGAAAAGATGGTCTTCCTTTCTCCTGCTCCTTGCCCGAATTGTGGTGCTGTGCGGAAAGTCTTGCCCAGCGAAAAGCTACTCCAGCAAGTGTTTCTCTCCTGACGCATTTCGCTGAGCGAGAGCTACACGGACAGTTTGGACTCGGTGAAACAGCAAGAAAATGCTTGTCCGTCGAGCTGAAGGAAAATCCCTGCACAGCACACTGTGGCTGCGTGCAGTGTTCACGCTGAAGAGCGGCAAAGCTCCAAGCCATGGCGGGGCTTCAGTTCTGTCCAGAGCACAGAAGGCGAAGAACGAAGCAGCTGGGCACCGGGCTCATGTACTCAGGGGAGCCAATTTCAAATGTGCAGCCAAGAGCTGCTTCACAAGCACATTCAGCTGAGAATGCTCTGGCTGCTTCAGAAAGGAAGGCGCAGCCATTGCACTCCTGGACACAAGCTGGGCAGAAGCAGGTTCCTAAACCTTCAGTGCTGCAGAGTGCATGCACCTTGAGCACACGCAGAAGGACGCGTCCAGAAAGAAGGCGTTCTTCAAGTACCCCCCTCCTCCAGGCAGCCTTGAAACTGAGCACAACACACTGCGGCTCGGCAGCTTCCTTCTCACATAGACGGACCGTCCCCTTCTTCACTCTCGCACCTCCCTTGCCCACTTGCAGCAGCTGCTGCCAAAGAAAAAGGCTCCGGAAGTCAAAGCCTCTGCTGGGCTGCACTTTC
Source organism: Corvus hawaiiensis (assembly GCF_020740725.1). Taxonomy (NCBI): domain Eukaryota; kingdom Metazoa; phylum Chordata; class Aves; order Passeriformes; family Corvidae; genus Corvus; species Corvus hawaiiensis. Next base: position 12,639,858 of record NC_063227.1, on the reverse strand, counting down.
CCCTTGCCTCACGTCAAAGCACCAGAAACTCTCGGCTGCACTCTGTATTTCCAGTCTCCGCTGCATCTACCACTGTCATCTCTGCATCTCCAAGCATCAAGCTGGGCACAATTCTTTCCAGGGAAAGCTGGAAGAGAAATAGGTAGCAGCACAAGTAGCCGCAGGTTGAACTTTCTGTTTTCAAGTGCTAACGTGAATCCGCACACAAGCGAGAGGCAGCCACGCTTCCTCTTGCAGCCTGTGCCATGCGCATACCAGCTCCGTGCTCTGCGCCTTCATTGTGCCTGAGTGGAACCCGTGTCTACTTCTGGCACAGAGAGCACGGTGCCGGCAGAGAAATGCTCCAGGCTGCTGCCTCTGCCCAAACACGCCTGGGCTCTGCACTTTCTCTCTCAGCGCTAGGGAGCAGCACATTCGGTCTGCCTTGTAGCCTGAATCTGAACGGAAAGATTCTCAGCTAAGTCTCGGCACAGAGAACAGTTTTAGGTCAACGAGCTTACGCGGAGCTTACCCTCGACGTGTGGAAACCTGTATTTGCAGCACATCCTAGTGGTAGCCCTCTTTCCTCTCCAGCCTGCACAGCGCCGGCAGATCGCGGTGCTCTCTGCACCTGTCTTCCCACTTCCCAGTACCACCGCCAAGCTTACAGCCTTGCAGGGAGCCAAGACGCGGATAGGCGTCTCGCCCAGAAGAAGGTGCCAGGACCAAAAGATGGTCCTCCTTTCTCCTGCTCCTTGCCCGAACTGTGGTGCTGTGTTGAAAGTCTTGCCCAGCGAAAAGCTACTCCAGCAAGTGTTTCTCTCCAAACGCAGTTCGCTGAGCGAGAGCTACACGGACAGTTTGGACTCGGTGAAACAGCAAGAAAATGCTTGTCCGTCGAGCTGAAGGAAAATCCCTGCACAGCACACTGTGGCTGCGTGCAGTGTTCACGCTGAAGAGCGGCAAAGCTCCAAGCCATGGCTGGGCTTCACTTCTGTCCAGAGCACAGGAGGCGAAGAACGAAGCAGCTGGGCACCGGGCTCATGTACTCAGGGGAGCCAATTTCAAATGTGCAGCCAAGAGCTGCTTCACAAGCACATTCAGCTGAGAATGCTCTGGCTGCTTCAGAAAGGAAGGCGCAGCCATTGCACTCCTGGACACAAGCTGGGCAGAAGCAGGTTCCTAAACCTTCCGTGCTGCAGAGTGCATGCACCTTGAGCACACGCAGAAGGACGCGTCCTGAAAGAAGGCGTTCTTCAAGTACCCCCCTCCTCCAGGCAGCCTTGAAACTGAGCACAACACACTGCGGCTCGGCAGCTTCCTTCTCACATAGACGGACCGTCCCCTTCTTCACTCTCGCAGCTCCCTTGCCCACTTGCAGCAGCTGCTGCCAAAGAAAAAGGCTCCGGAAGTCAAAGCCTCTGCTGGGCTGCACTTTCCCCTTGCCTCACGTCAAAGCACCAGAAACTCTCGGCTGCACTCTGTATTTCCAGTCTCCGCTGCATCTACCACTGTCATCTCTGCATCTCCAAGCATCAAGCTGGGCACAATTCTTTCCAGGGAAAGCTGGAAGAGAAATAGGTAGCAGCACAAGTAGCCGCAGGTTGAACTTTCTGTTTTCAAGTGCTAACGTGAATCCGCACACAAGCGAGGGACAGCCACGCTTCCTCTTGCAGCCCGTGCGATGTGCACAGCAGCTCCGTGCTCTGCCTTCATTCTTATGCTCTTCGGAGCAGGTCGTGCTTTCATTCTGCCGGAGTCGAACCATCGTCTACTTGGCGCACAGAGCACTCTGCCAGCAGCGAAGTGCTCCAGCCGACTGCTTCTGCCGAACCACGCCTGGAATATGCACTTTCCCTCGCAGCGACATACACCACCATACTCGGTCTTTCTTCTCGTCCAAATGTAAAGGGAAAGAGCCTCAGCTATGTCTGGCACAGAGAACAGTTTTAGGCCAACGAGCTTACCCGGAGCTTACCCTCGACGTGTGGAAACCTGTATTTGCAGCACATCCTAGTGGTAGTCCTCTTTCCTTTCCAGCCTACACAGCGCTCAGTGCACAGATCGCGGTGCTCTCTGCACCTGCTTTCCCTCTTCCCAGTACCACCGCCAAGCTTACAGCCTTGCAGGGAGCGAAGTGGCGGATAGGCGTCTCGCCCAGAAGAAGGTGCCAGGACGAAAAGATGGTCCTGCGTTCTCCTGCTCCTTGCCCGAACTGTGTTGAAAGTCTTGCCCAGCGAAAAGCTACTCCAGCAAGTGTTTCTCTCCAAACGCAGTTCGCTGAGCGAGAGCTACACGGACAGTTTGGACTCGGTGAAACAGCAAGAAAATGCTTGTCCGTCGAGCTGAAGGAAAATCCCTGCACAGCACACTGTGGCTGCGTGCAGTGTTCACGCTGAAGAGCGGCAAAGCTCCAAGCCATGGCTGGGCTTCAGTTCTGTCCAGAGCACAGGAGGCGAAGAACGAAGCAGCTGGGCACCGGGCTCATGTACTCAGGGGAGCCAATTTCAAATGTGCAGCCAAGAGCTGCTTCACAAGCACATTCAGCTGAGAATGCTCTGGCTGCTTCAGAAAGGAAGGCGCAGCCCTTGCACTCCTGGACACAACCACGCCAGAAGCAGGTTCCTAAACCTTCCGTGCTACAGAGTGCATGCACCTTGAGCACACGCAGAAGGACGCGTCCTGAAAGAAGGCGTTCTTCAAGTACCCCCCTCCTCCAGGCAGCCTTGAAACTGAGCACAACACACTGCGCCTCGGCAGCTTCCTTCTCACATAGACGGACCGTCCCCTTCTTCACTCTCGCACCTCCCTTGCCCACTTGCAGCAGCTGCTGCCAAAGAAAAAGGCTCCGGAAGTCAAAGCCTCTGCTGGGCTGCACTTTCCCCTTGCCTCACGTCAAAGCACCAGAAACTCTCGGCTGCACTCTGTATTTCCAGTCTCTGCTGCATCTACCACTGTCATCTCTGCATCTCCAAGCATCAAGCTGGGCACAATTCTTTCTAGGGAAAGCTGGAAGAGAAATAGGTAGCAGCACAAGTAGCCGCAGGTTGAACTTTCTGTTTTCAAGTGCTAACGTGAATCCGCACACAAGCGAGAGGCAGCCACGCTTCCTCTTGCAGCCTGTGCCATGCGCATACCAGCTCCGTGCTCTGCGCCTTCATTGTGCCTGAGTGGAACCCGTGTCTACTTCTGGCACAGAGAGCACGGTGCCGGCAGAGAAATGCTCCAGGCTGCTGCCTCTGCCCAAACACGCCTGGGCTCTGCACTTTCTCTCTCAGCGCTAGGGAGCAGCACATTCGGTCTGCCTTGTAGCCTGAATCTGAACGGAAAGATTCTCAGCTAAGTCTCGGCACAGAGAACAGTTTTAGGTCAACGAGCTTACGCGGAGCTTACCCTCGACGTGTGGAAACCTGTATTTGCAGCACATCCGAGTGGTAGCCCTCTTTCCTCTCCAGCCTGCACAGCGCCGGCAGATCGCGGTGCTCTCTGCACCTGCCTTCCCACTTCCCAGTACCACCGCCAAGCTTACAGCCTTGCAGGGAGCCAAGACGCGGATAGGCGTCTCGCCCAGAAGAAGGTGCCAGGACGAAAAGATGGTCCTCCTTTCTCCTGCTCCTTGCCCGAATTGTGGTGCTGTGTTGAAAGTCTTGCCCAGCGAAAAGCTACTCCAGCAAGTGTTTCTCTCCAAACGCAGTTCGCTGAGCGAGAGCTACATGGACAGTTTGGACTCGGTGAAACAGCAAGAAAATGCTTGTCCGTCGAGCTGAAGGAAAATCCCTGCACAGCACACTGTGGCTGCGTGCAGTGTTCACGCTGAAGAGCGGCAAAGCTCCAAGCCATGGCTGGGCTTCACTTCTGTCCAGAGCACAGGAGGCGAAGAACGAAGCAGCTGGGCACCGGGCTCATGTACTCAGGGGAGCCAATTTCAAATGTGCAGCCAAGAGCTGCTTCACAAGCACATTCAGCTGAGAATGCTCTGGCTGCTTCAGAAAGGAAGGCGCAGCCCTTGCACTCCTGGACACAAGCTGGGCAGAAGCAGGTTCCTAAACCTTCAGTGCTGCAGAGTGCATGCACCTTGAGCACACGCAGAAGGACGCGTCCTGAAAGAAGGCGTTCTTCAAGTACCCCCCTCCTCCAGGCAGCCTTGAAACTGAGCACAACACACTGCGGCTCGGCAGCTTCCTTCTCACATAGACGGACCGTCCCCTTCTTCACTCTCGCACCTCCCTTGCCCACTTGCAGCAGCTGCTGCCAAAGAAAAAGGCTCCGGAAGTCAAAGCCTCTGCTGGGCTGCACTTTCCCCTTGCCTCACGTCAAAGCACCAGAAACTCTCGGCTGCACTCTGTATTTCCAGTCTCCGCTGCATCTACCACTGTCATCTCTGCATCTCCAAGCATCAAGCTGGGCACAATTCTTTCCAGGGAAAGCTGGAAGAGAAATAGGTAGCAGCACAAGTAGCCGCAGGTTGAACTTTCTGTTTTCAAGTGCTAACGTGAATCCGCACACAAGCGAGGGACAGCCACGCTTCCTCTTGCAGCCCGTGCGATGTGCACAGCAGCTCCGTGCTCTGCCTTCATTCTTATGCTCTTCGGACCATGTCGTGCCTTCATTCTGCCGGAGTTGAACCATCGTCTACTTGGCGCACAGAGCACTCTGCCGGCAGCGAAGTGCTCCAGCCGACTGCTTCTGCTGAACCACGCCTGGAATATGCACTTTCCCTCGCAGCGACATACACCAGCATACTCGGTCTTTCTTCTCGTCCAAATGTAAAGGGAAAGAGCCTCAGCTATGTCTGGCACAGAGAACAGTTTTAGGTCAACGAGCTTACGCGGAGCTTACCCTCGACGTGTGGAAACCTGTATTTGCAGCACATCCTAGTGGTAGCCCTCTTTCCTCTCCAGCCTGCACAGCGCCGGCAGATCGCGGTGCTCTCTGCACCTGCCTTCTCACTTGCAAGTACCACCGCCAAGCTTACAGCCTGCAGGGAGCGAAGATGCGGATAGGCGTGTGGCACACAAGAACATGCCAGGACGAAAAGATGGTCTTCCTTTCTCCTGCTCCTTGCCCGAATTGTGGTGCTGTGCGGAAAGTCTTGCCCAGCGAAAAGCTACTCCAGCAAGTGTTTCTCTCCTGACGCATTTCGCTGAGCGAGAGCTACACGGACAGTTTGGACTCGGTGAAACAGCAAGAAAATGCTTGTCCGTCGAGCTGAAGGAAAATCCCTGCACAGCACACTGTGGCTGCGTGCAGTGTTCACGCTGAAGAGCGGCAAAGCTCCAAGCCATGGCGGGGCTTCAGTTCTGTCCAGAGCACAGAAGGCGAAGAACGAAGCAGCTGGGCACCGGGCTCATGTACTCAGGGGAGCCAATTTCAAATGTGCAGCCAAGAGCTGCTTCACAAGCACATTCAGCTGAGAATGCTCTGGCTGCTTCAGAAAGGAAGGCGCAGCCATTGCACTCCTGGACACAAGCTGGGCAGAAGCAGGTTCCTAAACCTTCAGTGCTGCAGAGTGCATGCACCTTGAGCACACGCAGAAGGACGCGTCCAGAAAGAAGGCGTTCTTCAAGTACCCCCCTCCTCCAGGCAGCCTTGAAACTGAGCACAACACACTGCGGCTCGGCAGCTTCCTTCTCACATAGACGGACCGTCCCCTTCTTCACTCTCGCACCTCCCTTGCCCACTTGCAGCAGCTGCTGCCAAAGAAAAAGGCTCCGGAAGTCAAAGCCTCTGCTGGGCTGCACTTTCCCCTTGCCTCACGTCAAAGCACCAGAAACTCTCGGCTGCACTCTGTATTTCCAGTCTCCGCTGCATCTACCACTGTCATCTCTGCATCTCCAAGCATCAAGCTGGGCACAATTCTTTCCAGGGAAAGCTGGAAGAGAAATAGGTAGCAGCACAAGTAGCCGCAGGTTGAACTTTCTGTTTTCAAGTGCTAACGTGAATCCGCACACAAGCGAGAGGCAGCCACGCTTCCTCTTGCAGCCTGTGCCATGCGCATACCAGCTCCGTGCTCTGCGCCTTCATTCTTATGCTCTTCGGTCCAGGTGGCGCTTCCAATCTGCCGGAGTCGAACCGTTGTCTACTTCTGGCACAGAGAGCACGGTGCCGGCAGACAAACGCTCCAGGCTGCTGCCTCTGCCCAAACACGCCTGGGCTCTGCACTTTCTCTCTCAGCGCTAGGGAGCAGCACATTCGGTCTGCCTTGTAGCCTGAATCTGAACGGAAAGATTCTCAGCTAAGTCTCGGCACAGAGAACAGTTTTAGGTCAACGAGCTTACCCGGAGCTTACCCTCGACGCGTGGAAACCTGTATTTGCAGCACATCCTAGTGGTAGTCCTCTTTCCTTTCCAGCCTGCACAGCGCTCAGTGCACAGATCGCGGTGCTCTCTGCACCTGCCTTCTCACTTGCAAGTACCACCGCCAAGCTTACGGCCTTGCAGGGAGCCAAGACGCGGATAGGCGTCTCGCCCAGAAGAAGGTGCCAGGACGAAAAGATGGTCTTCCTTTCTCCTGCTCCTTGCCCGAACTGTGGTGCTGTGTTGAAAGTCTTGCCCAGCGAAAAGCTACTCCAGCAAGTGTTTCTCTCCAAACGCAGTTCGCTGAGCGAGAGCTACACGGACAGTTTGGACTCGGTGAAACAGCAAGAAAATGCTTGTCCGTCGAGCTGAAGGAAAATCCCTGCACAGCACACTGTGGCTGCGTGCAGTGTTCACGCTGAAGAGCGGCAAAGCTCCAAGCCATGGCTGGGCTTCACTTCTGTCCAGAGCACAGGAGGCGAAGAACGAAGCAGCTGGGCACCGGGCTCATGTACTCAGGGGAGCCAATTTCAAATGTGCAGCCAAGAGCTGCTTCACAAGCACATTCAGCTGAGAATGCTCTGGCTGCTTCAGAAAGGAAGGCGCAGCCCTTGCACTCCTGGACACAAGCTGGGCAGAAGCAGGTTCCTAAACCTTCAGTGCTGCAGAGTGCATGCACCTTGAGCACACGCAGAAGGACGCGTCCTGAAAGAAGGCGTTCTTCAAGTACCCCCCTCCTCCAGGCAGCCTTGAAACTGAGCACAACACACTGCGGCTCGGCAGCTTCCTTCTCACATAGACGGACCGTCCCCTTCTTCACTCTCGCACCTCCCTTGCCCACTTGCAGCAGCTGCTGCCAAAGAAAAAGGCTCCAGAAGTCAAAGCCTCTGCTGGGCTGCACTTTCCCCTTGCCTCACGTCAAAGCACCAGAAACTCTCGGCTGCACTCTGTATTTCCAGTCTCCGCTGCATCTACCACTGTCATCGCTGCATCTCCAAGCATCAAGCTGGGCACAATTCTTTCCAGGGAAAGCTGGAAGAGAAATAGGTAGCAGCACAAGTAGCCGCAGGTTGAACTTTCTGTTTTCAAGTGCTAACGTGAATCCGCACACAAGCGAGAGGCAGCCACGCTTCCTCTTGCAGCCTGTGCCATGCGCATACCAGCTCCATGCTCTGCGCCTTCATTGTGCCTGAGTGGAACCCGTGTCTACTTCTGGCACAGAGAGCACGGTGCCGGCAGAGAAATGCTCCAGGCTGCTGCCTCGGCCCAAACACGCCTGGGCTCTGCACTTTCTCTCTCAGCGCTAGGTAGCAGCACATTCGGTCTGCCTTGTAGCCTGAATCTGAACAGAAAGATTCTCAGCTAAGTCTCGGCACAGAGAACAGTTTTAGGTCAACGAGCTTACGCGGAGCTTACCCTCGACGCGTGGAAACCTGTATTTGCAGCACATCCGAGTGGTAGCCCTCTTTCCTTTCCAGCCTGCACAGCGCCGGCAGATCGCGGTGCTCTCTGCACCTGCCTTCCCACTTGCCAGTACCACCGCCAAGCTTACAGCCTTGCAGGGAGCCAAGACGCGGATAAGCGTCTCGCCCAGAAGAAGGTGCCAGGACCAAAAGATGGTCCTCCTTTCTCCTGCTCCTTGCCCGAATTGTGGTGCTGTGCGGAAAGTCTTGCCCAGCGAAAAGCTACTCCAGCAAGTGTTTCTCTCCAAACGCAGTTCGCTGAGCGAGAGCTACACGGACAGTTTGGACTCGGTGAAACAGCAAGAAAATGCTTGTCCGTCGAGCTGAAGGAAAATCCCTGCACAGCACACTGTGGCTGCGTGCAGTGTTCACGCTGAAGAGCGGCAAAGCTCCAAGCCATGGCTGGGCTTCAGTTCTGTCCAGAGCACAGGAGGCGAAGAACGAAGCAGCTGGGCACCGGGCTCATGTACTCAGGGGAGCCAATTTCAAATGTGCAGCCAAGAGCTGCTTCACAAGCACATTCAGCTGAGAATGCTCTGGCTGCTTCAGAAAGGAAGGCGCAGCCCTTGCACTCCTGGACACAACCACGCCAGAAGCAGGTTCCTAAACCTTCCGTGCTGCAGAGTGCATGCACCTTGAGCACACGCAGAAGGACGCGTCCAGAAAGAAGGCGTTCTTCAAGTACCCCCCTCCTCCAGGCAGCCTTGAAACTGAGCACAACACACTGCGCCTCGGCAGCTTCCTTCTCACATAGACGGACCGTGCCCTTCTTCACTCTCGCAGCTCCCTTGCCCACTTGCAGCAGCTGCTGCCAAAGAAAAAGGCTCCAGAAGTCAAAGCCTCTGCTGGGCTGCACTTTCCCCTTGCCTCACGTCAAAGCACCAGAAACTCTCGGCTGCACTCTGTATTTCCAGTCTCCGCTGCATCTACCACTGTCATCTCTGCATCTCCAAGCATCAAGCTGGGCACAATTCTTTCCAGGGAAAGCTGGAAGAGAAATAGGTAGCAGCACAAGTAGCCGCAGGTTGAACTTTCTGTTTTCAAGTGCTAACGTGAATCCGCACACAAGCGAGGGACAGCCACGCTTCCTCTTGCAGCCCGTGCGCTGTGCACAGCAGCTCCGTGCTCTGCCTTCATTCTTATGCTCTTCGGAGCAGGTCGTGCTTTCATTCTGCCGGAGTCGAACCATCGTCTACTTGGCGCACAGAGCACTCTGCCGGCAGCGAAGTGCTCCAGCCGACTGCTTCTGCCGAACCACGCCTGGAATATGCACTTTCCCTCGCAGCGACATACACCAGCATACTCGGTCTTTCTTCTCGTCCAAATGTAAAGGGAAAGAGCCTCAGCTATGTCTGGCACAGAGAACAGTTTTAGGTCAACGAGCTTACCCGGAGCTTACCCGCGACGTGTGGAAACCTGTATTTGCAGCACATCCTAGTGGTAGCCCTCTTTCCTTTCCAGCCTGCACAGCGCTCAGTGCACAGATCGCGGTGCTCTCTGCACCTGCCTTCCCTCTTCCCAGTACCACCGCCAAGCTTACAGCCTTGCAGGGAGCCAAGACGCGGATAGGCGTCTCGCCCAGAAGAAGGTGCCAGGACGAAAAGATGGTCCTCCTTTCTCCTGCTCCTTGCCCGAACTGTGGTGCTGTGTTGAAAGTCTTGCCCAGCGAAAAGCTACTCCAGCAAGTGTTTCTCTCCAAACGCAGTTCGCTGAGCGAGAGCTACACGGACAGTTTGGACTCGGTGAAACAGCAAGAAAATGCTTGTCCGTCGAGCTGAAGGAAAATCCCTGCACAGCACACTGTGGCTGCGTGCAGTGTTCACGCTGAAGAGCGGCAAAGCTCCAAGCCATGGCTGGGCTTCACTTCTGTCCAGAGCACAGAAGGCGAAGAACGAAGCAGCTGGGCACCGGGCTCATGTACTCAGGGGAGCCAATTTCAAATGTGCAGCCAAGAGCTGCTTCACAAGCACATTCAGCTGAGAATGCTCTGGCTGCTTCAGAAAGGAAGGCGCAGCCATTGCACTCCTGGACACAAGCTGGGCAGAAGCAGGTTCCTAAACCTTCAGTGCTGCAGAGTGCATGCACCTTGAGCACACGCAGAAGGACGCGTCCAGAAAGAAGGCGTTCTTCAAGTACCCCCCTCCTCCAGGCAGCCTTGAAACTGAGCACAACACACTGCGCCTCGGCAGCTTCCTTCTCACATAGACGGACCGTCCCCTTCTTCACTCTCGCACCTCCCTTGCCCACTTGCAGCAGCTGCTGCCAAAGAAAAAGGCTCCAGAAGTCAAAGCCTCTGCTGGGCTGCACTTTCCCCTTGCCTCACGTCAAAGCACCAGAAACTCTCGGCTGCACTCTGTATTTCCAGTCTCCGCTGCATCTACCACTGTCATCTCTGCATCTCCAAGCATCAAGCTGGGCACAATTCTTTCCAGGGAAAGCTGGAAGAGAAATAGGTAGCAGCACAAGTAGCCGCAGGTTGAACTTTCTGTTTTCAAGTGCTAACGTGAATCCGCACACAAGCGAGAGGCAGCCACGCTTCCTCTTGCAGCCTGTGCCATGCGCATACCAGCTCCGTGCTCTGCGCCTTCATTGTGCCTGAGTGGAACCCGTGTCTACTTCTGGCACAGAGAGCACGGTGCCGGCAGAGAAATGCTCCAGGCTGCTGCCTCTGCCCAAACACGCCTGGGCTCTGCACTTTCTCTCTCAGCGCTAGGGAGCAGCACATTCGGTCTGCCTTGTAGCCTGAATCTGAACGGAAAGATTCTCAGCTAAGTCTCGGCACAGAGAACAGTTTTAGGTCAACGAGCTTACGCGGAGCTTACCCTCGACGTGTGGAAACCTGTATTTGCAGCACATCCTAGTGGCAGCCCTCTTTCCTCTCCAGCCTGCACAGCGCCGGCAGATCGCGGTGCTCTCTGCACCTGCCTTCCCACTTCCCAGTACCACCGCCAAGCTTACAGCCTTGCAGGGAGCCAAGACGCGGATAGGCGTCTCGCCCAGAAGAAGGTGCCAGGACCAAAAGATGGTCCTCCTTTCTCCTGCTCCTTGCCCGAACTGTGGTGCTGTGTTGAAAGTCTTGCCCAGCGAAAAGCTACTCCAGCAAGTGTTTCTCTCCAAACGCAGTTCGCTGAGCGAGAGCTACACGGACAGTTTGGACTCGGTGAAACAGCAAGAAAATGCTTGTCCGTCGAGCTGAAGGAAAATCCCTGCACAGCACACTGTGGCTGCGTGCAGTGTTCACGCTGAAGAGCGGCAAAGCTCCAAGCCATGGCTGGGCTTCACTTCTGTCCAGAGCACAGGAGGCGAAGAACGAAGCAGCTGGGCACCGGGCTCATGTACTCAGGGGAGCCAATTTCAAATGTGCAGCCAAGAGCTGCTTCACAAGCACATTCAGCTGAGAATGCTCTGGCTGCTTCAGAAAGGAAGGCGCAGCCATTGCACTCCTGGACACAAGCTGGGCAGAAGCAGGTTCCTAAACCTTCAGTGCTGCAGAGTGCATGCACCTTGAGCACACGCAGAAGGACGCGTCCAGAAAGAAGGCGTTCTTCAAGTACCCCCCTCCTCCAGGCAGCCTTGAAACTGAGCACAACACACTGCGCCTCGGCAGCTTCCTTCTCACATAGACGGACCGTCCCCTTCTTCACTCTCGCACCTCCCTTGCCCACTTGCAGCAGCTGCTGCCAAAGAAAAAGGCTCCAGAAGTCAAAGCCTCTGCTGGGCTGCACTTTCCCCTTGCCTCACGTCAAAGCACCAGAAACTCTCGGCTGCACTCTGTATTTCCAGTCTCCGCTGCATCTACCACTGTCATCTCTGCATCTCCAAGCATCAAGCTGGGCACAATTCTTTCCAGGGAAAGCTGGAAGAGAAATAGGTAGCAGCACAAGTAGCCGCAGGTTGAACTTTCTGTTTTCAAGTGCTAACGTGAATCCGCACACAAGCGAGAGGCAGCCACGCTTCCTCTTGCAGCCTGTGCCATGCGCATACCAGCTCCGTGCTCTGCGCCTTCATTGTGCCTGAGTGGAACCCGTGTCTACTTCTGGCACAGAGAGCACGGTGCCGGCAGAGAAATGCTCCAGGCTGCTGCCTCTGCCCAAACACGCCTGGGCTCTGCACTTTCTCTCTCAGCGCTAGGGAGCAGCACATTCGGTCTGCCTTGTAGCCTGAATCTGAACGGAAAGATTCTCAGCTAAGTCTCGGCACAGAGAACAGTTTTAGGTCAACGAGCTTACGCGGAGCTTACCCTCGACGTGTGGAAACCTGTATTTGCAGCACATCCTAGTGGCAGCCCTCTTTCCTCTCCAGCCTGCACAGCGCCGGCAGATCGCGGTGCTCTCTGCACCTGCCTTCCCACTTCCCAGTACCACCGCCAAGCTTACAGCCTTGCAGGGAGCCAAGACGCGGATAGGCGTCTCGCCCAGAAGAAGGTGCCAGGACCAAAAGATGGTCCTCCTTTCTCCTGCTCCTTGCCCGAACTGTGGTGCTGTGTTGAAAGTCTTGCCCAGCGAAAAGCTACTCCAGCAAGTGTTTCTCTCCAAACGCAGTTCGCTGAGCGAGAGCTACACGGACAGTTTGGACTCGGTGAAACAGCAAGAAAATGCTTGTCCGTCGAGCTGAAGGAAAATCCCTGCACAGCACACTGTGGCTGCGTGCAGTGTTCACGCTGAAGAGCGGCAAAGCTCCAAGCCATGGCTGGGCTTCACTTCTGTCCAGAGCACAGGAGGCGAAGAACGAAGCAGCTGGGCACCGGGCTCATGTACTCAGGGGAGCCAATTTCAAATGTGCAGCCAAGAGCTGCTTCACAAGCACATTCAGCTGAGAATGCTCTGGCTGCTTCAGAAAGGAAGGCGCAGCCCTTGCACTCCTGGACACAACCACGCCAGAAGCAGGTTCCTAAACCTTCCGTGCTGCAGAGTGCATGCACCTTGAGCACACGCAGAAGGACGCGTCCTGAAAGAAGGCGTTCTTCAAGTACCCCCCTCCTCCAGGCAGCCTTGAAACTGAGCACAACACACTGCGGCTCGGCAGCTTCCTTCTCACATAGACGGACCGTCCCCTTCTTCACTCTCGCACCTCCCTTGCCCACTTGCAGCAGCTGCTGCCAAAGAAAAAGGCTCCGGAAGTCAAAGCCTCTGCTGGGCTGCACTTTCCCCTTGCCTCACGTCAAAGCACCAGAAACTCTCGGCTGCACTCTGTATTTCCAGTCTCCGCTGCATCTACCACTGTCATCTCTGCATCTCCAAGCATCAAGCTGGGCACAATTCTTTCCAGGGAAAGCTGGAAGAGAAATAGGTAGCAGCACAAGTAGCCGCAGGTTGAACTTTCTGTTTTCAAGTGCTAACGTGAATCCGCACACAAGCGAGGGACAGCCACGCTTCCTCTTGCAGCCCGTGCGATGTGCACAGCAGCTCCGTGCTCTGCCTTCATTCTTATGCTCTTCGGAGCAGGTCGTGCTTTCATTCTGCCGGAGTCGAACCATCGTCTACTTGGCGCACAGAGCACTCTGCCGGCAGCGAAGTGCTCCAGCCGACTGCTTCTGCCGAACCACGCCTGGAATATGCACTTTCCCTCGCAGCGACATACACCAGCATACTCGGTCTTTCTTCTCGTCCAAATGTAAAGGGAAAGAGCCTCAGCTATGTCTGGCACAGAGAACAGTTTTAGGTCAACGAGCTTACCCGGAGCTTACCCTCGACGTGTGGAAACCTGTATTTGCAGCACATCCTAGTGGTAGTCCTCTTTCCTTTCCAGCCTGCACAGCGCTCAGTGCACAGATCGCGGTGCTCTCTGCACCTGCTTTCCCTCTTCCCAGTACCACCGCCAAGCTTACAGCCTTGCAGGGAGCGAAGTGGCGGATAGGCGTCTCGCCCAGAAGAAGGTGCCAGGACGAAAAGATGGTCCTGCGTTCTCCTGCTCCTTGCCCGAACTGTGTTGAAAGTCTTGCCCAGCGAAAAGCTACTCCAGCAAGTGTTTCTCTCCAAACGCAGTTCGCTGAGCGAGAGCTACACGGACAGTTTGGACTCGGTGAAACAGCAAGAAAATGCTTGTCCGTCGAGCTGAAGGAAAATCCCTGCACAGCACACTGTGGCTGCGTGCAGTGTTCACGCTGAAGAGCGGCAAAGCTCCAAGCCATGGCTGGGCTTCACTTCTGTCCAGAGCACAGGAGGCGAAGAACGAAGCAGCTGGGCACCGGGCTCATGTACTCAGGGGAGCCAATTTCAAATGTGCAGCCAAGAGCTGCTTCACAAGCACATTCAGCTGAGAATGCTCTGGCTGCTTCAGAAAGGAAGGCGCAGCCCTTGCACTCCTGGACACAACCACGCCAGAAGCAGGTTCCTAAACCTTCCGTGCTACAGAGTGCATGCACCTTGAGCACACGCAGAAGGACGCGTCCAGAAAGAAGGCGTTCTTCAAGTACCCCCCTCCTCCAGGCAGCCTTGAAACTGAGCACAACACACTGCGCCTCGGCAGCTTCCTTCTCACATAGACGGACCGTCCCCTTCTTCACTCTCGCAGCTCCCTTGCCCACTTGCAGCAGCTGCTGCCAAAGAAAAAGGCTCCAGAAGTCAAAGCCTCTGCTGGGCTGCACTTTCCCCTTGCCTCACGTCAAAGCACCAGAAACTCTCGGCTGCACTCTGTATTTCCAGTCTCCCTGCATCTACCACTGTCATCTCTGCATCTCCAAGCATCAAGCTGGGCACAATTCTTTCCAGGGAAAGCTGGAAGAGAAATAGGTAGCAGCACAAGTAGCCGCAGGTTGAACTTTCTGTTTTCAAGTGCTAACATGAATCCGCACACAAGCGAGGGACAGCCACGCTTCCTCTTGCAGCCTGTGCCATGCGCATACCAGCTCCGTGCTCTGCGCCTTCATTGTGCCTGAGTGGAACCCGTGTCTACTTCTGGCACAGAGAGCACGGTGCCGGCAGAGAAATGCTCCAGGCTGCTGCCTCTGCCCAAACACGCCTGGGCTCTGCACTTTCTCTCTCAGCGCTAGGGAGCAGCACATTCGGTCTGCCTTGTAGCCTGAATCTGAACGGAAAGATTCTCAGCTAAGTCTCGGCACAGAGAACAGTTTTAGGTCAACGAGCTTACGCGGAGCTTACCCTCGACGTGTGGAAACCTGTATTTGCAGCACATCCGAGTGGTAGCCCTCTTTCCTCTCCAGCCTGCACAGCGCCGGCAGATCGCGGTGCTCTCTGCACCTGTCTTCCCACTTCCCAGTACCACCGCCAAGCTTACAGCCTTGCAGGGAGCCAAGACGCGGATAGGCGTCTCGCCCAGAAGAAGGTGCCAGGACGAAAAGATGGTCCTCCTTTCTCCTGCTCCTTGCCCGAATTGTGGTGCTGTGTTGAAAGTCTTGCCCAGCGAAAAGCTACTCCAGCAAGTGTTTCTCTCCAAACGCAGTTCGCTGAGCGAGAGCTACATGGACAGTTTGGACTCGGTGAAACAGCAAGAAAATGCTTGTCCGTCGAGCTGAAGGAAAATCCCTGCACAGCACACTGTGGCTGCGTGCAGTGTTCACGCTGAAGAGCGGCAAAGCTCCAAGCCATGGCTGGGCTTCACTTCTGTCCAGAGCACAGGAGGCGAAGAACGAAGCAGCTGGGCACCGGGCTCATGTACTCAGGGGAGCCAATTTCAAATGTGCAGCCAAGAGCTGCTTCACAAGCACATTCAGCTGAGAATGCTCTGGCTGCTTCAGAAAGGAAGGCGCAGCCCTTGCACTCCTGGACACAAGCTGGGCAGAAGCAGGTTCCTAAACCTTCAGTGCTGCAGAGTGCATGCACCTTGAGCACACGCAGAAGGACGCGTCCTGAAAGAAGGCGTTCTTCAAGTACCCCCCTCCTCCAGGCAGCCTTGAAACTGAGCACAACACACTGCGCCTCGGCAGCTTCCTTCTCACATAGACGGACCGTCCCCTTCTTCACTCTCGCAGCTCCCTTGCCCACTTGCAGCAGCTGCTGCCAAAGAAAAAGGCTCCGGAAGTCAAAGCCTCTGCTGGGCTGCACTTTCCCCTTGCCTCACGTCAAAGCACCAGAAACTCTCGGCTGCACTCTGTATTTCCAGTCTCCGCTGCATCTACCACTGTCATCTCTGCATCTCCAAGCATCAAGCTGGGCACAATTCTTTCCAGGGAAAGCTGGAAGAGAAATAGGTAGCAGCACAAGTAGCCGCAGGTTGAACTTTCTGTTTTCAAGTGCTAACGTGAATCCGCACACAAGCGAGGGACAGCCACGCTTCCTCTTGCAGCCCGTGCGATGTGCACAGCAGCTCCGTGCTCTGCCTTCATTCTTATGCTCTTCGGACCATGTCGTGCCTTCATTCTGCCGGAGTTGAACCATCGTCTACTTGGCGCACAGAGCACTCTGCCGGCAGCGAAGTGCTCCAGCCGACTGCTTCTGCCGAACCACGCCTGGAATATGCACTTTCCCTCGCAGCGACATACACCAGCATACTCGGTCTTTCTTCTCGTCCAAATGTAAAGGGAAAGAGCCTCAGCTATGTCTGGCACAGAGAACAGTTTTAGGTCAACAAGCTTACCCGGAGCTTACCCTCGACGCGTGGAAACCTGTATTTGCAGCACATCCTAGTGGTAGCCCTCTTTCCTCTCCAGCCTGCACAGCGCCGGCAGATCGCGGTGCTCTCTGCACCTGCCTTCCCTCTTCCCAGTACCACCGCCAAGCTTACAGCCTTGCAGGGAGCCAAGACGCGGATAGGCGTCTCGCCCAGAAGAAGGTGCCAGGACCAAAAGATGGTCCTCCTTTCTCCTGCTCCTTGCCCGAACTGTGGTGCTGTGTTGAAAGTCTTGCCCAGCGAAAAGCTACTCCAGCAAGTGTTTCTCTCCAAACGCAGTTCGCTGAGCGAGAGCTACACGGACAGTTTGGACTCGGTGAAACAGCAAGAAAATGCTTGTCCGTCGAGCTGAAGGAAAATCCCTGCACAGCACACTGTGGCTGCGTGCAGTGTTCACGCTGAAGAGCGGCAAAGCTCCAAGCCATGGCTGGGCTTCACTTCTGTCCAGAGCACAGGAGGCGAAGAACGAAGCAGCTGGGCACCGGGCTCATGTACTCAGGGGAGCCAATTTCAAATGTGCAGCCAAGAGCTGCTTCACAAGCACATTCAGCTGAGAATGCTCTGGCTGCTTCAGAAAGGAAGGCGCAGCCATTGCACTCCTGGACACAAGCTGGGCAGAAGCAGGTTCCTAAACCTTCAGTGCTGCAGAGTGCATGCACCTTGAGCACACGCAGAAGGACGCGTCCAGAAAGAAGGCGTTCTTCAAGTACCCCCCTCCTCCAGGCAGCCTTGAAACTGAGCACAACACACTGCGCCTCGGCAGCTTCCTTCTCACATAGACGGACCGTCCCCTTCTTCACTCTTGCAGCTCCCTTGCCCACTTGCAGCAGCTGCTGCCAAAGAAAAAGGCTCCAGAAGTCAAAGCCTCTGCTGGGCTGCACTTTCCCCTTGCCTCACGTCAAAGCACCAGAAACTCTCGGCTGCACTCTGTATTTCCAGTCTCCGCTGCATCTACCACTGTCATCTCTGCATCTCCAAGCATCAAGCTGGGCACAATTCTTTCCAGGGAAAGCTGGAAGAGAAATAGGTAGCAGCACAAGTAGCCGCAGGTTGAACTTTCTGTTTTCAAGTGCTAACGTGAATCCGCACACAAGCGAGAGGCAGCCACGCTTCCTCTTGCAGCCTGTGCCATGCGCATACCAGCTCCGTGCTCTGCGCCTTCATTGTGCCTGAGTGGAACCCGTGTCTACTTCTGGCACAGAGAGCACGGTGCCGGCAGAGAAATGCTCCAGGCTGCTGCCTCTGCCCAAACACGCCTGGGCTCTGCACTTTCTCTCTCAGCGCTAGGGAGCAGCACATTCGGTCTGCCTTGTAGCCTGAATCTGAACGGAAAGATTCTCAGCTAAGTCTCGGCACAGAGAACAGTTTTAGGTCAACGAGCTTACGCGGAGCTTACCCTCGACGTGTGGAAACCTGTATTTGCAGCACATCCTAGTGGTAGCCCTCTTTCCTCTCCAGCCTGCACAGCGCCGGCAGATCGCGGTGCTCTCTGCACCTGTCTTCCCACTTCCCAGTACCACCGCCAAGCTTACAGCCTTGCAGGGAGCCAAGACGCGGATAGGCGTCTCGCCCAGAAGAAGGTGCCAGGACCAAAAGATGGTCCTCCTTTCTCCTGCTCCTTGCCCGAACTGTGGTGCTGTGTTGAAAGTCTTGCCCAGCGAAAAGCTACTCCAGCAAGTGTTTCTCTCCAAACGCAGTTCGCTGAGCGAGAGCTACACGGACAGTTTGGACTCGGTGAAACAGCAAGAAAATGCTTGTCCGTCGAGCTGAAGGAAAATCCCTGCACAGCACACTGTGGCTGCGTGCAGTGTTCACGCTGAAGAGCGGCAAAGCTCCAAGCCATGGCTGGGCTTCACTTCTGTCCAGAGCACAGGAGGCGAAGAACGAAGCAGCTGGGCACCGGGCTCATGTACTCAGGGGAGCCAATTTCAAATGTGCAGCCAAGAGCTGCTTCACAAGCACATTCAGCTGAGAATGCTCTGGCTGCTTCAGAAAGGAAGGCGCAGCCCTTGCACTCCTGGACACAACCACGCCAGAAGCAGGTTCCTAAACCTTCCGTGCTGCAGAGTGCATGCACCTTGAGCACACGCAGAAGGACGCGTCCTGAAAGAAGGCGTTCTTCAAGTACCCCCCTCCTCCAGGCAGCCTTGAAACTGAGCACAACACACTGCGGCTCGGCAGCTTCCTTCTCACATAGACGGACCGTCCCCTTCTTCACTCTCGCACCTCCCTTGCCCACTTGCAGCAGCTGCTGCCAAAGAAAAAGGCTCCGGAAGTCAAAGCCTCTGCTGGGCTGCACTTTCCCCTTGCCTCACGTCAAAGCACCAGAAACTCTCGGCTGCACTCTGTATTTCCAGTCTCCGCTGCATCTACCACTGTCATCTCTGCATCTCCAAGCATCAAGCTGGGCACAATTCTTTCCAGGGAAAGCTGGAAGAGAAATAGGTAGCAGCACAAGTAGCCGCAGGTTGAACTTTCTGTTTTCAAGTGCTAACGTGAATCCGCACACAAGCGAGGGACAGCCACGCTTCCTCTTGCAGCCCGTGCGATGTGCACAGCAGCTCCGTGCTCTGCCTTCATTCTTATGCTCTTCGGAGCAGGTCGTGCTTTCATTCTGCCGGAGTCGAACCATCGTCTACTTGGCGCACAGAGCACTCTGCCGGCAGCGAAGTGCTCCAGCCGACTGCTTCTGCCGAACCACGCCTGGAATATGCACTTTCCCTCGCAGCGACATACACCACCATACTCGGTCTTTCTTCTCGTCCAAATGTAAAGGGAAAGAGCCTCAGCTATGTCTGGCACAGAGAACAGTTTTAGGCCAACGAGCTTACCCGGAGCTTACCCTCGACGTGTGGAAACCTGTATTTGCAGCACATCCTAGTGGTAGTCCTCTTTCCTTTCCAGCCTGCACAGCGCTCAGTGCACAGATCGCGGTGCTCTCTGCACCTGCTTTCCCTCTTCCCAGTACCACCGCCAAGCTTACAGCCTTGCAGGGAGCGAAGTGGCGGATAGGCGTCTCGCCCAGAAGAAGGTGCCAGGACGAAAAGATGGTCCTGCGTTCTCCTGCTCCTTGCCCGAACTGTGTTGAAAGTCTTGCCCAGCGAAAAGCTACTCCAGCAAGTGTTTCTCTCCAAACGCAGTTCGCTGAGCGAGAGCTACACGGACAGTTTGGACTCGGTGAAACAGCAAGAAAATGATTGTCCGTCGAGCTGAAGGAAAATCCCTGCACAGCACACTGTGGCTGCGTGCAGTGTTCACGCTGAAGAGCGGCAAAGCTCCAAGCCATGGCTGGGCTTCACTTCTGTCCAGAGCACAGGAGGCGAAGAACGAAGCAGCTGGGCACCGGGCTCATGTACTCAGGGGAGCCAATTTCAAATGTGCAGCCAAGAGCTGCTTCACAAGCACATTCAGCTGAGAATGCTCTGGCTGCTTCAGAAAGGAAGGCGCAGCCCTTGCACTCCTGGACACAACCACGCCAGAAGCAGGTTCCTAAACCTTCCGTGCTACAGAGTGCATGCACCTTGAGCACACGCAGAAGGACGCGTCCAGAAAGAAGGCGTTCTTCAAGTACCCCCCTCCTCCAGGCAGCCTTGAAACTGAGCACAACACACTGCGGCTCGGCAGCTTCCTTCTCACATAGACGGACCGTCCCCTTCTTCACTCTCGCACCTCCCTTGCCCACTTGCAGCAGCTGCTGCCAAAGAAAAAGGCTCCAGAAGTCAAAGCCTCTGCTGGGCTGCACTTTCCCCTTGCCTCACGTCAAAGCACCAGAAACTCTCGGCTGCACTCTGTATTTCCAGTCTCCCTGCATCTACCACTGTCATCTCTGCATCTCCAAGCATCAAGCTGGGCACAATTCTTTCCAGGGAAAGCTGGAAGAGAAATAGGTAGCAGCACAAGTAGCCGCAGGTTGAACTTTCTGTTTTCAAGTGCTAACATGAATCCGCACACAAGCGAGGGACAGCCACGCTTCCTCTTGCAGCCTGTGCCATGCGCATACCAGCTCCGTGCTCTGCGCCTTCATTGTGCCTGAGTGGAACCCGTGTCTACTTCTGGCACAGAGAGCACGGTGCCGGCAGAGAAATGCTCCAGGCTGCTGCCTCTGCCCAAACACGCCTGGGCTCTGCACTTTCTCTCTCAGCGCTAGGGAGCAGCACATTCGGTCTGCCTTGTAGCCTGAATCTGAACGGAAAGATTCTCAGCTAAGTCTCGGCACAGAGAACAGTTTTAGGTCAACGAGCTTACGCGGAGCTTACCCTCGACGTGTGGAAACCTGTATTTGCAGCACATCCGAGTGGTAGCCCTCTTTCCTCTCCAGCCTGCACAGCGCCGGCAGATCGCGGTGCTCTCTGCACCTGTCTTCCCACTTCCCAGTACCACCGCCAAGCTTACAGCCTTGCAGGGAGCCAAGACGCGGATAGGCGTCTCGCCCAGAAGAAGGTGCCAGGACGAAAAGATGGTCCTCCTTTCTCCTGCTCCTTGCCCGAATTGTGGTGCTGTGTTGAAAGTCTTGCCCAGCGAAAAGCTACTCCAGCAAGTGTTTCTCTCCTGACGCAGTTCGCTGAGCGAGAGCTACACGGACAGTTTGGACTCGGTGAAACAGCAAGAAAATGCTTGTCCGTCGAGCTGAAGGAAAATCCCTGCACAGCACACTGTGGCTGCGTGCAGTGTTCACGCTGAAGAGCGGCAAAGCTCCAAGCCATGGCTGGGCTTCAGTTCTGTCCAGAGCACAGGAGGCGAAGAACGAAGCAGCTGGGCACCGGGCTCATGTACTCAGGGGAGCCAATTTCAAATGTGCAGCCAAGAGCTGCTTCACAAGCACATTCAGCTGAGAATGCTCTGGCTGCTTCAGAAAGGAAGGCGCAGCCCTTGCACTCCTGGACACAAGCTGGGCAGAAGCAGGTTCCTAAACCTTCAGTGCTGCAGAGTGCATGCACCTTGAGCACACGCAGAAGGACGCGTCCTGAAAGAAGGCGTTCTTCAAGTACCCCCCTCCTCCAGGCAGCCTTGAAACTGAGCACAACACACTGCGCCTCGGCAGCTTCCTTCTCACATAGACGGACCGTCCCCTTCTTCACTCTCGCAGCTCCCTTGCCCACTTGCAGCAGCTGCTGCCAAAGAAAAAGGCTCCGGAAGTCAAAGCCTCTGCTGGGCTGCACTTTCCCCTTGCCTCACGTCAAAGCACCAGAAACTCTCGGCTGCACTCTGTATTTCCAGTCTCCGCTGCATCTACCACTGTCATCTCTGCATCTCCAAGCATCAAGCTGGGCACAATTCTTTCCAGGGAAAGCTGGAAGAGAAATAGGTAGCAGCACAAGTAGCCGCAGGTTGAACTTTCTGTTTTCAAGTGCTAACGTGAATCCGCACACAAGCGAGGGACAGCCACGCTTCCTCTTGCAGCCCGTGCGATGTGCACAGCAGCTCCGTGCTCTGCCTTCATTCTTATGCTCTTCGGACCATGTCGTGCCTTCATTCTGCCGGAGTTGAACCATCGTCTACTTGGCGCACAGAGCACTCTGCCGGCAGCGAAGTGCTCCAGCCGACTGCTTCTGCCGAACCACGCCTGGAATATGCACTTTCCCTCGCAGCGACATACACCAGCATACTCGGTCTTTCTTCTCGTCCAAATGTAAAGGGAAAGAGCCTCAGCTATGTCTGGCACAGAGAACAGTTTTAGGTCAACAAGCTTACCCGGAGCTTACCCTCGACGCGTGGAAACCTGTATTTGCAGCACATCCTAGTGGTAGCCCTCTTTCCTCTCCAGCCTGCACAGCGCCGGCAGATCGCGGTGCTCTCTGCACCTGCCTTCTCACTTGCAAGTACCACCGCCAAGCTTACAGCCTGCAGGGAGCGAAGATGCGGATAGGCGTGTCGCACACAAGAACATGCCAGGACGAAAAGATGGACTTCCTTTCTCCTGCTCCTTGCCCGAATTGTGGTGCTGTGCGGAAAGTCTTGCCCAGCGAAAAGCTACTCCAGCAAGTGTTTCTCTCCTGACGCATTTCGCTGAGCGAGAGCTACACGGACAGTTTGGACTCGGTGAAACAGCAAGAAAATGCTTGTCCGTCGAGCTGAAGGAAAATCCCTGCACAGCACACTGTGGCTGCGTGCAGTGTTCACGCTGAAGAGCGGCAAAGCTCCAAGCCATGGCTGGGCTTCAGTTCTGTCCAGAGCACAGAAGGCGAAGAACGAAGCAGCTGGGCACCGGGCTCATGTACTCAGGGGAGCCAATTTCAAATGTGCAGCCAAGAGCTGCTTCACAAGCACATTCAGCTGAGAATGCTCTGGCTGCTTCAGAAAGGAAGGCGCAGCCATTGCACTCCTGGACACAAGCTGGGCAGAAGCAGGTTCCTAAACCTTCAGTGCTGCAGAGTGCATGCACCTTGAGCACACGCAGAAGGACGCGTCCAGAAAGAAGGCGTTCTTCAAGTACCCCCCTCCTCCAGGCAGCCTTGAAACTGAGCACAACACACTGCGCCTCGGCAGCTTCCTTCTCACATAGACGGACCGTCCCCTTCTTCACTCTCGCACCTCCCTTGCCCACTTGCAGCAGCTGCTGCCAAAGAAAAAGGCTCCAGAAGTCAAAGCCTCTGCTGGGCTGCACTTTCCCCTTGCCTCACGTCAAAGCACCAGAAACTCTCGGCTGCACTCTGTATTTCCAGTCTCCGCTGCATCTACCACTGTCATCGCTGCATCTCCAAGCATCAAGCTGGGCACAATTCTTTCCAGGGAAAGCTGGAAGAGAAATAGGTAGCAGCACAAGTAGCCGCAGGTTGAACTTTCTGTTTTCAAGTGCTAACGTGAATCCGCACACAAGCGAGAGGCAGCCACGCTTCCTCTTGCAGCCTGTGCCATGCGCATACCAGCTCCGTGCTCTGCGCCTTCATTCTTATGCTCTTCGGTCCAGGTGGCGCTTCCAATCTGCCGGAGTCGAACCGTTGTCTACTTCTGGCACAGAGAGCACGGTGCCGGCAGACAAACGCTCCAGGCTGCTGCCTCTGCCCAAACACGCCTGGGCTCTGCACTTTCTCTCTCAGCGCTAGGGAGCAGCACATTCGGTCTGCCTTGTAGCCTGAATCTGAACGGAAAGATTCTCAGCTAAGTCTCGGCACAGAGAACAGTTTTAGGTCAACGAGCTTACGCGGAGCTTACCCTCGACGCGTGGAAACCTGTATTTGCAGCACATCCGAGTGGTAGCCCTCTTTCCTTTCCAGCCTGCACAGCGCCGGCAGATCGCGGTGCTCTCTGCACCTGCCTTCCCACTTGCCAGTACCACCGCCAAGCTTACAGCCTTGCAGGGAGCCAAGACGCGGATAAGCGTCTCGCCCAGAAGAAGGTGCCAGGACCAAAAGATGGTCCTCCTTTCTCCTGCTCCTTGCCCGAATTGTGGTGCTGTGCGGAAAGTCTTGCCCAGCGAAAAGCTACTCCAGCAAGTGTTTCTCTCCAAACGCAGTTCGCTGAGCGAGAGCTACACGGACAGTTTGGACTCGGTGAAACAGCAAGAAAATGCTTGTCCGTCGAGCTGAAGGAAAATCCCTGCACAGCACACTGTGGCTGCGTGCAGTGTTCACGCTGAAGAGCGGCAAAGCTCCAAGCCATGGCTGGGCTTCACTTCTGTCCAGAGCACAGGAGGCGAAGAACGAAGCAGCTGGGCACCGGGCTCATGTACTCAGGGGAGCCAATTTCAAATGTGCAGCCAAGAGCTGCTTCACAAGCACATTCAGCTGAGAATGCTCTGGCTGCTTCAGAAAGGAAGGCGCAGCCCTTGCACTCCTGGACACAACCACGCCAGAAGCAGGTTCCTAAACCTTCCGTGCTGCAGAGTGCATGCACCTTGAGCACACGCAGAAGGACGCGTCCAGAAAGAAGGCGTTCTTCAAGTACCCCCCTCCTCCAGGCAGCCTTGAAACTGAGCACAACACACTGCGCCTCGGCAGCTTCCTTCTCACATAGACGGACCGTCCCCTTCTTCACTCTCGCAGCTCCCTTGCCCACTTGCAGCAGCTGCTGCCAAAGAAAAAGGCTCCGGAAGTCAAAGCCTCTGCTGGGCTGCACTTTCCCCTTGCCTCACGTCAAAGCACCAGAAACTCTCGGCTGCACTCTGTATTTCCAGTCTCCGCTGCATCTACCACTGTCATCTCTGCATCTCCAAGCATCAAGCTGGGCACAATTCTTTCCAGGGAAAGCTGGAAGAGAAATAGGTAGCAGCACAAGTAGCCGCAGGTTGAACTTTCTGTTTTCAAGTGCTAACGTGAATCCGCACACAAGCGAGGGACAGCCACGCTTCCTCTTGCAGCCCGTGCGCTGTGCACAGCAGCTCCGTGCTCTGCCTTCATTCTTATGCTCTTCGGAGCAGGTCGTGCTTTCATTCTGCCGGAGTCGAACCATCGTCTACTTGGCGCACAGAGCACTCTGCCGGCAGCGAAGTGCTCCAGCCGACTGCTTCTGCCGAACCACGCCTGGAATATGCACTTTCCCTCGCAGCGACATACACCACCATACTCGGTCTTTCTTCTCGTCCAAATGTAAAGGGAAAGAGCCTCAGCTATGTCTGGCACAGAGAACAGTTTTAGGTCAACGAGCTTACCCGGAGCTTACCCGCGACGTGTGGAAACCTGTATTTGCAGCACATCCTAGTGGTAGCCCTCTTTCCTTTCCAGCCTGCACAGCGCTCAGTGCACAGATCGCGGTGCTCTCTGCACCTGCCTTCCCTCTTCCCAGTACCACCGCCAAGCTTACAGCCTTGCAGGGAGCCAAGACGCGGATAGGCGTCTCGCCCAGAAGAAGGTGCCAGGACGAAAAGATGGTCCTCCTTTCTCCTGCTCCTTGCCCGAACTGTGGTGCTGTGTTGAAAGTCTTGCCCAGCGAAAAGCTACTCCAGCAAGTGTTTCTCTCCAAACGCAGTTCGCTGAGCGAGAGCTACACGGACAGTTTGGACTCGGTGAAACAGCAAGAAAATGCTTGTCCGTCGAGCTGAAGGAAAATCCCTGCACAGCACACTGTGGCTGCGTGCAGTGTTCACGCTGAAGAGCGGCAAAGCTCCAAGCCATGGCTGGGCTTCAGTTCTGTCCAGAGCACAGAAGGCGAAGAACGAAGCAGCTGGGCACCGGGCTCATGTACTCAGGGGAGCCAATTTCAAATGTGCAGCCAAGAGCTGCTTCACAAGCACATTCAGCTGAGAATGCTCTGGCTGCTTCAGAAAGGAAGGCGCAGCCATTGCACTCCTGGACACAAGCTGGGCAGAAGCAGGTTCCTAAACCTTCAGTGCTGCAGAGTGCATGCACCTTGAGCACACGCAGAAGGACGCGTCCAGAAAGAAGGCGTTCTTCAAGTACCCCCCTCCTCCAGGCAGCCTTGAAACTGAGCACAACACACTGCGCCTCGGCAGCTTCCTTCTCACATAGACGGACCGTCCCCTTCTTCACTCTCGCAGCTCCCTTGCCCACTTGCAGCAGCTGCTGCCAAAGAAAAAGGCTCCAGAAGTCAAAGCCTCTGCTGGGCTGCACTTTCCCCTTGCCTCACGTCAAAGCACCAGAAACTCTCGGCTGCACTCTGTATTTCCAGTCTCCGCTGCATCTACCACTGTCATCTCTGCATCTCCAAGCATCAAGCTGGGCACAATTCTTTCCAGGGAAAGCTGGAAGAGAAATAGGTAGCAGCACAAGTAGCCGCAGGTTGAACTTTCTGTTTTCAAGTGCTAACGTGAATCCGCACACAAGCGAGAGGCAGCCACGCTTCCTCTTGCAGCCTGTGCCATGCGCATACCAGCTCCGTGCTCTGCGCCTTCATTGTGCCTGAGTGGAACCCGTGTCTACTTCTGGCACAGAGAGCACGGTGCCGGCAGAGAAATGCTCCAGGCTGCTGCCTCTGCCCAAACACGCCTGGGCTCTGCACTTTCTCTCTCAGCGCTAGGGAGCAGCACATTCGGTCTGCCTTGTAGCCTGAATCTGAACGGAAAGATTCTCAGCTAAGTCTCGGCACAGAGAACAGTTTTAGGTCAACGAGCTTACGCGGAGCTTACCCTCGACGTGTGGAAACCTGTATTTGCAGCACATCCTAGTGGTAGCCCTCTTTCCTCTCCAGCCTGCACAGCGCCGGCAGATCGCGGTGCTCTCTGCACCTGTCTTCCCACTTCCCAGTACCACCGCCAAGCTTACAGCCTTGCAGGGAGCCAAGACGCGGATAGGCGTCTCGCCCAGAAGAAGGTGCCAGGACCAAAAGATGGTCCTCCTTTCTCCTGCTCCTTGCCCGAACTGTGGTGCTGTGTTGAAAGTCTTGCCCAGCGAAAAGCTACTCCAGCAAGTGTTTCTCTCCAAACGCAGTTCGCTGAGCGAGAGCTACACGGACAGTTTGGACTCGGTGAAACAGCAAGAAAATGCTTGTCCGTCGAGCTGAAGGAAAATCCCTGCACAGCACACTGTGGCTGCGTGCAGTGTTCACGCTGAAGAGCGGCAAAGCTCCAAGCCATGGCTGGGCTTCACTTCTGTCCAGAGCACAGGAGGCGAAGAACGAAGCAGCTGGGCACCGGGCTCATGTACTCAGGGGAGCCAATTTCAAATGTGCAGCCAAGAGCTGCTTCACAAGCACATTCAGCTGAGAATGCTCTGGCTGCTTCAGAAAGGAAGGCGCAGCCCTTGCACTCCTGGACACAACCACGCCAGAAGCAGGTTCCTAAACCTTCCGTGCTGCAGAGTGCATGCACCTTGAGCACACGCAGAAGGACGCGTCCTGAAAGAAGGCGTTCTTCAAGTACCCCCCTCCTCCAGGCAGCCTTGAAACTGAGCACAACACACTGCGGCTCGGCAGCTTCCTTCTCACATAGACGGACCGTCCCCTTCTTCACTCTCGCACCTCCCTTGCCCACTTGCAGCAGCTGCTGCCAAAGAAAAAGGCTCCGGAAGTCAAAGCCTCTGCTGGGCTGCACTTTCCCCTTGCCTCACGTCAAAGCACCAGAAACTCTCGGCTGCACTCTGTATTTCCAGTCTCCGCTGCATCTACCACTGTCATCTCTGCATCTCCAAGCATCAAGCTGGGCACAATTCTTTCCAGGGAAAGCTGGAAGAGAAATAGGTAGCAGCACAAGTAGCCGCAGGTTGAACTTTCTGTTTTCAAGTGCTAACGTGAATCCGCACACAAGCGAGGGACAGCCACGCTTCCTCTTGCAGCCCGTGCGCTGTGCACAGCAGCTCCGTGCTCTGCCTTCATTCTTATGCTCTTCGGAGCAGGTCGTGCTTTCATTCTGCCGGAGTCGAACCATCGTCTACTTGGCGCACAGAGCACTCTGCCGGCAGCGAAGTGCTCCAGCCGACTGCTTCTGCCGAACCACGCCTGGAATATGCACTTTCCCTCGCAGCGACATACACCAGCATACTCGGTCTTTCTTCTCGTCCAAATGTAAAGGGAAAGAGCCTCAGCTATGTCTGGCACAGAGAACAGTTTTAGGTCAACGAGCTTACCCGGAGCTTACCCTCGACATGTGGAAACCTGTATTTGCAGCACATCCTAGTGGTAGTCCTCTTTCCTTTCCAGCCTGCACAGCGCTCAGTGCACAGATCGCGGTGCTCTCTGCACCTGCCTTCCCTCTTCCCAGTACCACCGCCAAGCTTACAGCCTTGCAGGGAGCGAAGTGGCGGATAGGCGTCTCGCCCAGAAGAAGGTGCCAGGACGAAAAGATGGTCCTGCGTTCTCCTGCTCCTTGCCCGAACTGTGTTGAAAGTCTTGCCCAGCGAAAAGCTACTCCAGCAAGTGTTTCTCTCCAAACGCAGTTCGCTGAGCGAGAGCTACACGGACAGTTTGGACTCGGTGAAACAGCAAGAAAATGCTTGTCCGTCGAGCTGAAGGAAAATCCCTGCACAGCACACTGTGGCTGCGTGCAGTGTTCACGCTGAAGAGCGGCAAAGCTCCAAGCCATGGCTGGGCTTCACTTCTGTCCAGAGCACAGGAGGCGAAGAACGAAGCAGCTGGGCACCGGGCTCATGTACTCAGGGGAGCCAATTTCAAATGTGCAGCCAAGAGCTGCTTCACAAGCACATTCAGCTGAGAATGCTCTGGCTGCTTCAGAAAGGAAGGCGCAGCCCTTGCACTCCTGGACACAACCACGCCAGAAGCAGGTTCCTAAACCTTCCGTGCTACAGAGTGCATGCACCTTGAGCACACGCAGAAGGACGCGTCCAGAAAGAAGGCGTTCTTCAAGTACCCCCCTCCTCCAGGCAGCCTTGAAACTGAGCACAACACACTGCGCCTCGGCAGCTTCCTTCTCACATAGACGGACCGTCCCCTTCTTCACTCTCGCAGCTCCCTTGCCCACTTGCAGCAGCTGCTGCCAAAGAAAAAGGCTCCAGAAGTCAAAGCCTCTGCTGGGCTGCACTTTCCCCTTGCCTCACGTCAAAGCACCAGAAACTCTCGGCTGCACTCTATATTTCCAGTCTCCCTGCATCTACCACTGTCATCTCTGCATCTCCAAGCATCAAGCTGGGCACAATTCTTTCCAGGGAAAGCTGGAAGAGAAATAGGTAGCAGCACAAGTAGCCGCAGGTTGAACTTTCTGTTTTCAAGTGCTAACATGAATCCGCACACAAGCGAGGGACAGCCACGCTTCCTCTTGCAGCCTGTGCCATGCGCATACCAGCTCCGTGCTCTGCGCCTTCATTGTGCCTGAGTGGAACCCGTGTCTACTTCTGGCACAGAGAGCACGGTGCCGGCAGAGAAATGCTCCAGGCTGCTGCCTCTGCCCAAACACGCCTGGGCTCTGCACTTTCTCTCTCAGCGCTAGGGAGCAGCACATTCGGTCTGCCTTGTAGCCTGAATCTGAACGGAAAGATTCTCAGCTAAGTCTCGGCACAGAGAACAGTTTTAGGTCAACGAGCTTACGCGGAGCTTACCCTCGACGTGTGGAAACCTGTATTTGCAGCACATCCGAGTGGTAGCCCTCTTTCCTCTCCAGCCTGCACAGCGCCGGCAGATCGCGGTGCTCTCTGCACCTGTCTTCCCACTTCCCAGTACCACCGCCAAGCTTACAGCCTTGCAGGGAGCCAAGACGCGGATAGGCGTCTCGCCCAGAAGAAGGTGCCAGGACGAAAAGATGGTCCTCCTTTCTCCTGCTCCTTGCCCGATTTGTGGTGCTGTGTTGAAAGTCTTGCCCAGCGAAAAGCTACTCCAGCAAGTGTTTCTCTCCAAACGCAGTTCGCTGAGCGAGAGCTACATGGACAGTTTGGACTCGGTGAAACAGCAAGAAAATGCTTGTCCGTCGAGCTGAAGGAAAATCCCTGCACAGCACACTGTGGCTGCGTGCAGTGTTCACGCTGAAGAGCGGCAAAGCTCCAAGCCATGGCTGGGCTTCACTTCTGTCCAGAGCACAGGAGGCGAAGAACGAAGCAGCTGGGCACCGGGCTCATGTACTCAGGGGAGCCAATTTCAAATGTGCAGCCAAGAGCTGCTTCACAAGCACATTCAGCTGAGAATGCTCTGGCTGCTTCAGAAAGGAAGGCGCAGCCCTTGCACTCCTGGACACAAGCTGGGCAGAAGCAGGTTCCTAAACCTTCAGTGCTGCAGAGTGCATGCACCTTGAGCACACGCAGAAGGACGCGTCCAGAAAGAAGGCGTTCTTCAAGTACCCCCCTCCTCCAGGCAGCCTTGAAACTGAGCACAACACACTGCGCCTCGGCAGCTTCCTTCTCACATAGACGGACCGTCCCCTTCTTCACTCTCGCAGCTCCCTTGCCCACTTGCAGCAGCTGCTGCCAAAGAAAAAGGCTCCAGAAGTCAAAGCCTCTGCTGGGCTGCACTTTCCCCTTGCCTCACGTCAAAGCACCAGAAACTCTCGGCTGCACTCTGTATTTCCAGTCTCCGCTGCATCTACCACTGTCATCTCTGCATCTCCAAGCATCAAGCTGGGCACAATTCTTTCCAGGGAAAGCTGGAAGAGAAATAGGTAGCAGCACAAGTAGCCGCAGGTTGAACTTTCTGTTTTCAAGTGCTAACGTGAATCCGCACACAAGCGAGGGACAGCCACGCTTCCTCTTGCAGCCCGTGCGATGTGCACAGCAGCTCCGTGCTCTGCCTTCATTCTTATGCTCTTCGGACCATGTCGTGCCTTCATTCTGCCGGAGTTGAACCATCGTCTACTTGGCGCACAGAGCACTCTGCCGGCAGCGAAGTGCTCCAGCCGACTGCTTCTGCCGAACCACGCCTGGAATATGCACTTTCCCTCGCAGCGACATACACCAGCATACTCGGTCTTTCTTCTCGTCCAAATGTAAAGGGAAAGAGCCTCAGCTATGTCTGGCACAGAGAACAGTTTTAGGTCAACAAGCTTACCCGGAGCTTACCCTCGACGCGTGGAAACCTGTATTTGCAGCACATCCTAGTGGTAGCCCTCTTTCCTCTCCAGCCTGCACAGCGCCGGCAGATCGCGGTGCTCTCTGCAACTGCCTTCTCACTTGCAAGTACCACCGCCAAGCTTACAGCCTGCAGGGAGCGAAGATGCGGATAGGCGTGTCGCACACAAGAACATGCCAGGACGAAAAGATGGACTTCCTTTCTCCTGCTCCTTGCCCGAATTGTGGTGCTGTGCGGAAAGTCTTGCCCAGCGAAAAGCTACTCCAGCAAGTGTTTCTCTCCTGACGCATTTCGCTGAGCGAGAGCTACACGGACAGTTTGGACTCGGTGAAACAGCAAGAAAATGCTTGTCCGTCGAGCTGAAGGAAAATCCCTGCACAGCACACTGTGGCTGCGTGCAGTGTTCACGCTGAAGAGCGGCAAAGCTCCAAGCCATGGCTGGGCTTCAGTTCTGTCCAGAGCACAGAAGGCGAAGAACGAAGCAGCTGGGCACCGGGCTCATGTACTCAGGGGAGCCAATTTCAAATGTGCAGCCAAGAGCTGCTTCACAAGCACATTCAGCTGAGAATGCTCTGGCTGCTTCAGAAAGGAAGGCGCAGCCATTGCACTCCTGGACACAAGCTGGGCAGAAGCAGGTTCCTAAACCTTCAGTGCTGCAGAGTGCATGCACCTTGAGCACACGCAGAAGGACGCGTCCAGAAAGAAGGCGTTCTTCAAGTACCCCCCTCCTCCAGGCAGCCTTGAAACTGAGCACAACACACTGCGCCTCGGCAGCTTCCTTCTCACATAGACGGACCGTCCCCTTCTTCACTCTCGCACCTCCCTTGCCCACTTGCAGCAGCTGCTGCCAAAGAAAAAGGCTCCAGAAGTCAAAGCCTCTGCTGGGCTGCACTTTCCCCTTGCCTCACGTCAAAGCACCAGAAACTCTCGGCTGCACTCTGTA
This sequence comes from Corvus hawaiiensis, assembly GCF_020740725.1. Lineage (NCBI taxonomy): Eukaryota > Metazoa > Chordata > Aves > Passeriformes > Corvidae > Corvus > Corvus hawaiiensis. Next base: position 12,608,272 of record NC_063227.1, on the reverse strand, counting down.
TTTCCAGTCTCCGCTGCATCTACCACTGTCATCGCTGCATCTCCAAGCATCAAGCTGGGCACAATTCTTTCCAGGGAAAGCTGGAAGAGAAATAGGTAGCAGCACAAGTAGCCGCAGGTTGAACTTTCTGTTTTCAAGTGCTAACGTGAATCCGCACACAAGCGAGAGGCAGCCACGCTTCCTCTTGCAGCCTGTGCCATGCGCATACCAGCTCCGTGCTCTGCGCCTTCATTCTTATGCTCTTCGGTCCAGGTGGCGCTTCCAATCTGCCGGAGTCGAACCGTTGTCTACTTCTGGCACAGAGAGCACGGTGCCGGCAGACAAACGCTCCAGGCTGCTGCCTCTGCCCAAACACGCCTGGGCTCTGCACTTTCTCTCTCAGCGCTAGGGAGCAGCACATTCGGTCTGCCTTGTAGCCTGAATCTGAACGGAAAGATTCTCAGCTAAGTCTCGGCACAGAGAACAGTTTTAGGTCAACGAGCTTACCCGGAGCTTACCCTCGACGCGTGGAAACCTGTACTTGCAGCACATCCTAGTGGTAGCCCTCTTTCCTTTCCAGCCTGCACAGCGCTCAGTGCACAGATCGCGGTGCTCTCTGCACCTGCCTTCTCACTTGCAAGTACCACCGCCAAGCTTACGGCCTTGCAGGGAGCCAAGACGCGGATAGGCGTCTCGCCCAGAAGAAGGTGCCAGGACGAAAAGATGGTCTTCCTTTCTCCTGCTCCTTGCCCGAATTGTGGTGCTGTGTTGAAAGTCTTGCCCAGCGAAAAGCTACTCCAGCAAGTGTTTCTCTCCAAACGCAGTTCGCTGAGCGAGAGCTACACGGACAGTTTGGACTCGGTGAAACAGCAAGAAAATGCTTGTCCGTCGAGCTGAAGGAAAATCCCTGCACAGCACACTGTGGCTGCGTGCAGTGTTCACGCTGAAGAGCGGCAAAGCTCCAAGCCATGGCTGGGCTTCACTTCTGTCCAGAGCACAGGAGGCGAAGAACGAAGCAGCTGGGCACCGGGCTCATGTACTCAGGGGAGCCAATTTCAAATGTGCAGCCAAGAGCTGCTTCACAAGCACATTCAGCTGAGAATGCTCTGGCTGCTTCAGAAAGGAAGGCGCAGCCATTGCACTCCTGGACACAAGCTGGGCAGAAGCAGGTTCCTAAACCTTCCGTGCTGCAGAGTGCATGCACCTTGAGCACACGCAGAAGGACGCGTCCTGAAAGAAGGCGTTCTTCAAGTACCCCCCTCCTCCAGGCAGCCTTGAAACTGAGCACAACACACTGCGGCTCGGCAGCTTCCTTCTCACATAGACAGACCGTCCCCTTCTTCACTCTCGCAGCTCCCTTGCCCACTTGCAGCAGCTGCTGCCAAAGAAAAAGGCTCCAGAAGTCAAAGCCTCTGCTGGGCTGCACTTTCCCCTTGCCTCACGTCAAAGCACCAGAAACTCTCGGCTGCACTCTGTATTTCCAGTCTCCGCTGCATCTACCACTGTCATCTCTGCATCTCCAAGCATCAAGCTGGGCACAATTCTTTCCAGGGAAAGCTGGAAGAGAAATAGGTAGCAGCACAAGTAGCCGCAGGTTGAACTTTCTGTTTTCAAGTGCTAACGTGAATCCGCACACAAGCGAGAGGCAGCCACGCTTCCTCTTGCTGCCTGTGCCATGCGCATACCAGCTCCATGCTCTGCGCCTTCATTGTGCCTGAGTGGAACCCGTGTCTACTTCTGGCACAGAGAGCACGGTGCCGGCAGAGAAATGCTCCAGGCTGCTGCCTCGGCCCAAACACGCCTGGGCTCTGCACTTTCTCTCTCAGCGCTAGGTAGCAGCACATTCGGTCTGCCTTGTAGCCTGAATCTGAACAGAAAGATTCTCAGCTAAGTCTCGGCACAGAGAACAGTTTTAGGTCAACGAGCTTACGCGGAGCTTACCCTCGACGCGTGGAAACCTGTATTTGCAGCACATCCGAGTGGTAGCCCTCTTTCCTTTCCAGCCTGCACAGCGCCGGCAGATCGCGGTGCTCTCTGCACCTGCCTTCCCACTTGCCAGTACCACCGCCAAGCTTACAGCCTTGCAGGGAGCCAAGACGCGGATAAGCGTCTCGCCCAGAAGAAGGTGCCAGGACCAAAAGATGGTCCTCCTTTCTCCTGCTCCTTGCCCGAATTGTGGTGCTGTGCGGAAAGTCTTGCCCAGCGAAAAGCTACTCCAGCAAGTGTTTCTCTCCAAACGCAGTTCGCTGAGCGAGAGCTACACGGACAGTTTGGACTCGGTGAAACAGCAAGAAAATGCTTGTCCGTCGAGCTGAAGGAAAATCCCTGCACAGCACACTGTGGCTGCGTGCAGTGTTCACGCTGAAGAGCGGCAAAGCTCCAAGCCATGGCTGGGCTTCAGTTCTGTCCAGAGCACAGGAGGCGAAGAACGAAGCAGCTGGGCACCGGGCTCATGTACTCAGGGGAGCCAATTTCAAATGTGCAGCCAAGAGCTGCTTCACAAGCACATTCAGCTGAGAATGCTCTGGCTGCTTCAGAAAGGAAGGCGCAGCCCTTGCACTCCTGGACACAACCACGCCAGAAGCAGGTTCCTAAACCTTCCGTGCTGCAGAGTGCATGCACCTTGAGCACACGCAGAAGGACGCGTCCAGAAAGAAGGCGTTCTTCAAGTACCCCCCTCCTCCAGGCAGCCTTGAAACTGAGCACAACACACTGCGGCTCGGCAGCTTCCTTCTCACATAGACGGACCGTCCCCTTCTTCACTCTCGCACCTCCCTTGCCCACTTGCAGCAGCTGCTGCCAAAGAAAAAGGCTCCGGAAGTCAAAGCCTCTGCTGGGCTGCACTTTCCCCTTGCCTCACGTCAAAGCACCAGAAACTCTCGGCTGCACTCTGTATTTCCAGTCTCCGCTGCATCTACCACTGTCATCTCTGCATCTCCAAGCATCAAGCTGGGCACAATTCTTTCCAGGGAAAGCTGGAAGAGAAATAGGTAGCAGCACAAGTAGCCGCAGGTTGAACTTTCTGTTTTCAAGTGCTAACGTGAATCCGCACACAAGCGAGGGACAGCCACGCTTCCTCTTGCAGCCCGTGCGCTGTGCACAGCAGCTCCGTGCTCTGCCTTCATTCTTATGCTCTTCGGAGCAGGTCGTGCTTTCATTCTGCCGGAGTCGAACCATCGTCTACTTGGCGCACAGAGCACTCTGCCGGCAGCGAAGTGCTCCAGCCGACTGCTTCTGCCGAACCACGCCTGGAATATGCACTTTCCCTCGCAGCGACATACACCAGCATACTCGGTCTTTCTTCTCGTCCAAATGTAAAGGGAAAGAGCCTCAGCTATGTCTGGCACAGAGAACAGTTTTAGGTCAACGAGCTTACCCGGAGCTTACCCGCGACGTGTGGAAACCTGTATTTGCAGCACATCCTAGTGGTAGCCCTCTTTCCTTTCCAGCCTGCACAGCGCTCAGTGCACAGATCGCGGTGCTCTCTGCACCTGCCTTCCCTCTTCCCAGTACCACCGCCAAGCTTACAGCCTTGCAGGGAGCCAAGACGCGGATAGGCGTCTCGCCCAGAAGAAGGTGCCAGGACGAAAAGATGGTCCTCCTTTCTCCTGCTCCTTGCCCGAACTGTGGTGCTGTGTTGAAAGTCTTGCCCAGCGAAAAGCTACTCCAGCAAGTGTTTCTCTCCAAACGCAGTTCGCTGAGCGAGAGCTACACGGACAGTTTGGACTCGGTGAAACAGCAAGAAAATGCTTGTCCGTCGAGCTGAAGGAAAATCCCTGCACAGCACACTGTGGCTGCGTGCAGTGTTCACGCTGAAGAGCGGCAAAGCTCCAAGCCATGGCTGGGCTTCACTTCTGCCCAGAGCACAGGAGGCGAAGAACGAAGCAGCTGGGCACCGGGCTCATGTACTCAGGGGAGCCAATTTCAAATGTGCAGCCAAGAGCTGCTTCACAAGCACATTCAGCTGAGAATGCTCTGGCTGCTTCAGAAAGGAAGGCGCAGCCCTTGCACTCCTGGACACAAGCTGGGCAGAAGCAGGTTCCTAAACCTTCAGTGCTGCAGAGTGCATGCACCTTGAGCACACGCAGAAGGACGCGTCCAGAAAGAAGGCGTTCTTCAAGTACCCCCCTCCTCCAGGCAGCCTTGAAACTGAGCACAACACACTGCGCCTCGGCAGCTTCCTTCTCACATAGACGGACCGTCCCCTTCTTCACTCTTGCAGCTCCCTTGCCCACTTGCAGCAGCTGCTGCCAAAGAAAAAGGCTCCAGAAGTCAAAGCCTCTGCTGGGCTGCACTTTCCCCTTGCCTCACGTCAAAGCACCAGAAACTCTCGGCTGCACTCTGTATTTCCAGTCTCCGCTGCATCTACCACTGTCATCTCTGCATCTCCAAGCATCAAGCTGGGCACAATTCTTTCCAGGGAAAGCTGGAAGAGAAATAGGTAGCAGCACAAGTAGCCGCAGGTTGAACTTTCTGTTTTCAAGTGCTAACGTGAATCCGCACACAAGCGAGAGGCAGCCACGCTTCCTCTTGCAGCCTGTGCCATGCGCATACCAGCTCCGTGCTCTGCGCCTTCATTGTGCCTGAGTGGAACCCGTGTCTACTTCTGGCACAGAGAGCACGGTGCCGGCAGAGAAATGCTCCAGGCTGCTGCCTCTGCCCAAACACGCCTGGGCTCTGCACTTTCTCTCTCAGCGCTAGGGAGCAGCACATTCGGTCTGCCTTGTAGCCTGAATCTGAACGGAAAGATTCTCAGCTAAGTCTCGGCACAGAGAACAGTTTTAGGTCAACGAGCTTACGCGGAGCTTACCCTCGACGCGTGGAAACCTGTATTTGCAGCACATCCTAGTGGTAGCCCTCTTTCCTCTCCAGCCTGCACAGCGCCGGCAGATCGCGGTGCTCTCTGCACCTGTCTTCCCACTTCCCAGTACCACCGCCAAGCTTACAGCCTTGCAGGGAGCCAAGACGCGGATAGGCGTCTCGCCCAGAAGAAGGTGCCAGGACGAAAAGATGGTCCTCCTTTCTCCTGCTCCTTGCCCGAATTGTGGTGCTGTGTTGAAAGTCTTGCCCAGCGAAAAGCTACTCCAGCAAGTGTTTCTCTCCAAACGCAGTTCGCTGAGCGAGAGCTACATGGACAGTTTGGACTCGGTGAAACAGCAAGAAAATGCTTGTCCGTCGAGCTGAAGGAAAATCCCTGCACAGCACACTGTGGCTGCGTGCAGTGTTCACGCTGAAGAGCGGCAAAGCTCCAAGCCATGGCTGGGCTTCACTTCTGTCCAGAGCACAGGAGGCGAAGAACGAAGCAGCTGGGCACCGGGCTCATGTACTCAGGGGAGCCAATTTCAAATGTGCAGCCAAGAGCTGCTTCACAAGCACATTCAGCTGAGAATGCTCTGGCTGCTTCAGAAAGGAAGGCGCAGCCCTTGCACTCCTGGACACAAGCTGGGCAGAAGCAGGTTCCTAAACCTTCAGTGCTGCAGAGTGCATGCACCTTGAGCACACGCAGAAGGACGCGTCCTGAAAGAAGGCGTTCTTCAAGTACCCCCCTCCTCCAGGCAGCCTTGAAACTGAGCACAACACACTGCGGCTCGGCAGCTTCCTTCTCACATAGACGGACCGTCCCCTTCTTCACTCTCGCAGCTCCCTTGCCCACTTGCAGCAGCTGCTGCCAAAGAAAAAGGCTCCGGAAGTCAAAGCCTCTGCTGGGCTGCACTTTCCCCTTGCCTCACGTCAAAGCACCAGAAACTCTCGGCTGCACTCTGTATTTCCAGTCTCCGCTGCATCTACCACTGTCATCTCTGCATCTCCAAGCATCAAGCTGGGCACAATTCTTTCCAGGGAAAGCTGGAAGAGAAATAGGTAGCAGCACAAGTAGCCGCAGGTTGAACTTTCTGTTTTCAAGTGCTAACGTGAATCCGCACACAAGCGAGGGACAGCCACGCTTCCTCTTGCAGCCCGTGCGATGTGCACAGCAGCTCCGTGCTCTGCCTTCATTCTTATGCTCTTCGGACCATGTCGTGCCTTCATTCTGCCGGAGTTGAACCATCGTCTACTTGGCGCACAGAGCACTCTGCCGGCAGCGAAGTGCTCCAGCCGACTGCTTCTGCTGAACCACGCCTGGAATATGCACTTTCCCTCGCAGCGACATACACCAGCATACTCGGTCTTTCTTCTCGTCCAAATGTAAAGGGAAAGAGCCTCAGCTATGTCTGGCACAGAGAACAGTTTTAGGTCAACAAGCTTACCCGGAGCTTACCCTCGACGCGTGGAAACCTGTATTTGCAGCACATCCTAGTGGTAGCCCTCTTTCCTCTCCAGCCTGCACAGCGCCGGCAGATCGCGGTGCTCTCTGCACCTGCCTTCTCACTTGCAAGTACCACCGCCAAGCTTACAGCCTGCAGGGAGCGAAGATGCGGATAGGCGTGTCGCACACAAGAACATGCCAGGACGAAAAGATGGTCTTCCTTTCTCCTGCTCCTTGCCCGAATTGTGGTGCTGTGCGGAAAGTCTTGCCCAGCGAAAAGCTACTCCAGCAAGTGTTTCTCTCCTGACGCATTTCGATGAGCGAGAGCTACACGGACAGTTTGGACTCGGTGAAACAGCAAGAAAATGCTTGTCCGTCGAGCTGAAGGAAAATCCCTGCACAGCACACTGTGGCTGCGTGCAGTGTTCACGCTGAAGAGCGGCAAAGCTCCAAGCCATGGCTGGGCTTCAGTTCTGTCCAGAGCACAGAAGGCGAAGAACGAAGCAGCTGGGCACCGGGATCATGTACTCAGGGGAGCCAATTTCAAATGTGCAGCCAAGAGCTGCTTCACAAGCACATTCAGCTGAGAATGCTCTGGCTGCTTCAGAAAGGAAGGCGCAGCCCTTGCACTCCTGGACACAAGCTGGGCAGAAGCAGGTTCCTAAACCTTCAGTGCTGCAGAGTGCATGCACCTTGAGCACACGCAGAAGGACGCGTCCAGAAAGAAGGCGTTCTTCAAGTACCCCCCTCCTCCAGGCAGCCTTGAAACTGAGCACAACACACTGCGCCTCGGCAGCTTCCTTCTCACATAGACGGACCGTCCCCTTCTTCACTCTCGCACCTCCCTTGCCCACTTGCAGCAGCTGCTGCCAAAGAAAAAGGCTCCAGAAGTCAAAGCCTCTGCTGGGCTGCACTTTCCCCTTGCCTCACGTCAAAGCACCAGAAACTCTCGGCTGCACTCTGTATTTCCAGTCTCCGCTGCATCTACCACTGTCATCGCTGCATCTCCAAGCATCAAGCTGGGCACAATTCTTTCCAGGGAAAGCTGGAAGAGAAATAGGTAGCAGCACAAGTAGCCGCAGGTTGAACTTTCTGTTTTCAAGTGCTAACGTGAATCCGCACACAAGCGAGAGGCAGCCACGCTTCCTCTTGCAGCCTGTGCCATGCGCATACCAGCTCCGTGCTCTGCGCCTTCATTCTTATGCTCTTCGGTCCAGGTGGCGCTTCCAATCTGCCGGAGTCGAACCGTTGTCTACTTCTGGCACAGAGAGCACGGTGCCGGCAGACAAACGCTCCAGGCTGCTGCCTCTGCCCAAACACGCCTGGGCTCTGCACTTTCTCTCTCAGCGCTAGGGAGCAGCACATTCGGTCTGCCTTGTAGCCTGAATCTGAACGGAAAGATTCTCAGCTAAGTCTCGGCACAGAGAACAGTTTTAGGTCAACGAGCTTACGCGGAGCTTACCCTCGACGCGTGGAAACCTGTACTTGCAGCACATCCTAGTGGTAGCCCTCTTTCCTTTCCAGCCTGCACAGCGCTCAGTGCACAGATCGCGGTGCTCTCTGCACCTGCCTTCTCACTTGCAAGTACCACCGCCAAGCTTACGGCCTTGCAGGGAGCCAAGACGCGGATAGGCGTCTCGCCCAGAAGAAGGTGCCAGGACGAAAAGATGGTCTTCCTTTCTCCTGCTCCTTGCCCGAATTGTGGTGCTGTGTTGAAAGTCTTGCCCAGCGAAAAGCTACTCCAGCAAGTGTTTCTCTCCAAACGCAGTTCGCTGAGCGAGAGCTACACGGACAGTTTGGACTCGGTGAAACAGCAAGAAAATGCTTGTCCGTCGAGCTGAAGGAAAATCCCTGCACAGCACACTGTGGCTGCGTGCAGTGTTCACGCTGAAGAGCGGCAAAGCTCCAAGCCATGGCTGGGCTTCACTTCTGTCCAGAGCACAGGAGGCGAAGAACGAAGCAGCTGGGCACCGGGCTCATGTACTCAGGGGAGCCAATTTCAAATGTGCAGCCAAGAGCTGCTTCACAAGCACATTCAGCTGAGAATGCTCTGGCTGCTTCAGAAAGGAAGGCGCAGCCCTTGCACTCCTGGACACAAGCTGGGCAGAAGCAGGTTCCTAAACCTTCCGTGCTGCAGAGTGCATGCACCTTGAGCACACGCAGAAGGACGCGTCCTGAAAGAAGGCGTTCTTCAAGTACCCCCCTCCTCCAGGCAGCCTTGAAACTGAGCACAACACACTGCGGCTCGGCAGCTTCCTTCTCACATAGACAGACCGTCCCCTTCTTCACTCTCGCAGCTCCCTTGCCCACTTGCAGCAGCTGCTGCCAAAGAAAAAGGCTCCAGAAGTCAAAGCCTCTGCTGGGCTGCACTTTCCCCTTGCCTCACGTCAAAGCACCAGAAACTCTCGGCTGCACTCTGTATTTCCAGTCTCCGCTGCATCTACCACTGTCATCTCTGCATCTCCAAGCATCAAGCTGGGCACAATTCTTTCCAGGGAAAGCTGGAAGAGAAATAGGTAGCAGCACAAGTAGCCGCAGGTTGAACTTTCTGTTTTCAAGTGCTAACGTGAATCCGCACACAAGCGAGAGGCAGCCACACTTCCTCTTGCAGCCTGTGCCATGCGCATACCAGCTCCATGCTCTGCGCCTTCATTGTGCCTGAGTGGAACCCGTGTCTACTTCTGGCACAGAGAGCACGGTGCCGGCAGAGAAATGCTCCAGGCTGCTGCCTCGGCCCAAACACGCCTGGGCTCTGCACTTTCTCTCTCAGCGCTAGGTAGCAGCACATTCGGTCTGCCTTGTAGCCTGAATCTGAACAGAAAGATTCTCAGCTAAGTCTCGGCACAGAGAACAGTTTTAGGTCAACGAGCTTACGCGGAGCTTACCCTCGACGCGTGGAAACCTGTATTTGCAGCACATCCGAGTGGTAGCCCTCTTTCCTTTCCAGCCTGCACAGCGCCGGCAGATCGCGGTGCTCTCTGCACCTGCCTTCCCACTTGCCAGTACCACCGCCAAGCTTACAGCCTTGCAGGGAGCCAAGACGCGGATAAGCGTCTCGCCCAGAAGAAGGTGCCAGGACCAAAAGATGGTCCTCCTTTCTCCTGCTCCTTGCCCGAATTGTGGTGCTGTGCGGAAAGTCTTGCCCAGCGAAAAGCTACTCCAGCAAGTGTTTCTCTCCAAACGCAGTTCGCTGAGCGAGAGCTACACGGACAGTTTGGACTCGGTGAAACAGCAAGAAAATGCTTGTCCGTCGAGCTGAAGGAAAATCCCTGCACAGCACACTGTGGCTGCGTGCAGTGTTCACGCTGAAGAGCGGCAAAGCTCCAAGCCATGGCTGGGCTTCACTTCTGTCCAGAGCACAGGAGGCGAAGAACGAAGCAGCTGGGCACCGGGCTCATGTACTCAGGGGAGCCAATTTCAAATGTGCAGCCAAGAGCTGCTTCACAAGCACATTCAGCTGAGAATGCTCTGGCTGCTTCAGAAAGGAAGGCGCAGCCCTTGCACTCCTGGACACAAGCTGGGCAGAAGCAGGTTCCTAAACCTTCCGTGCTGCAGAGTGCATGCACCTTGAGCACACGCAGAAGGACACGTCCAGAAAGAAGGCGTTCTTCAAGTACCCCCCTCCTCCAGGCAGCCTTGAAACTGAGCACAACACACTGCGCCTCGGCAGCTTCCTTCTCACATAGACGGACCGTCCCCTTCTTCACTCTCGCACCTCCCTTGCCCACTTGCAGCAGCTGCTGCCAAAGAAAAAGGCTCCAGAAGTCAAAGCCTCTGCTGGGCTGCACTTTCCCCTTGCCTCACGTCAAAGCACCAGAAACTCTCGGCTGCACTCTGTATTTCCAGTCTCCGCTGCATCTACCACTGTCATCTCTGCATCTCCAAGCATCAAGCTGGGCACAATTCTTTCCAGGGAAAGCTGGAAGAGAAATAGGTAGCAGCACAAGTAGCCGCAGGTTGAACTTTCTGTTTTCAAGTGCTAACGTGAATCCGCACACAAGCGAGAGGCAGCCACGCTTCCTCTTGCAGCCTGTGCCATGCGCATACCAGCTCCGTGCTCTGCGCCTTCATTGTGCCTGAGTGGAACCCGTGTCTACTTCTGGCACAGAGAGCACGGTGCCGGCAGAGAAATGCTCCAGGCTGCTGCCTCTGCCCAAACACGCCTGGGCTCTGCACTTTCTCTCTCAGCGCTAGGGAGCAGCACATTCGGTCTGCCTTGTAGCCTGAATCTGAACGGAAAGATTCTCAGCTAAGTCTCGGCACAGAGAACAGTTTTAGGTCAACGAGCTTACGCGGAGCTTACCCTCGACGTGTGGAAACCTGTATTTGCAGCACATCCTAGTGGTAGTCCTCTTTCCTCTCCAGCCTGCACAGCGCCGGCAGATCGCGGTGCTCTCTGCACCTGTCTTCCCACTTCCCAGTACCAGCGCCAAGCTTACAGCCTTGCAGGGAGCCAAGACGCGGATAGGCGTCTCGCCCAGAAGAAGGTGCCAGGACGAAAAGATGGTCCTCCTTTCTCCTGCTCCTTGCCCGAATTGTGGTGCTGTGTTGAAAGTCTTGCCCAGCGAAAAGCTACTCCAGCAAGTGTTTCTCTCCAAACGCAGTTCGCTGAGCGAGAGCTACATGGACAGTTTGGACTCGGTGAAACAGCAAGAAAATGCTTGTCCGTCGAGCTGAAGGAAAATCCCTGCACAGCACACTGTGGCTGCGTGCAGTGTTCACGCTGAAGAGCGGCAAAGCTCCAAGCCATGGCTGGGCTTCACTTCTGTCCAGAGCACAGGAGGCGAAGAACGAAGCAGCTGGGCACCGGGCTCATGTACTCAGGGGAGCCAATTTCAAATGTGCAGCCAAGAGCTGCTTCACAAGCACATTCAGCTGAGAATGCTCTGGCTGCTTCAGAAAGGAAGGCGCAGCCCTTGCACTCCTGGACACAAGCTGGGCAGAAGCAGGTTCCTAAACCTTCAGTGCTGCAGAGTGCATGCACCTTGAGCACACGCAGAAGGACGCGTCCTGAAAGAAGGCGTTCTTCAAGTACCCCCCTCCTCCAGGCAGCCTTGAAACTGAGCACAACACACTGCGCCTCGGCAGCTTCCTTCTCACATAGACGGACCGTCCCCTTCTTCACTCTCGCACCTCCCTTGCCCACTTGCAGCAGCTGCTGCCAAAGAAAAAGGCTCCGGAAGTCAAAGCCTCTGCTGGGCTGCACTTTCCCCTTGCCTCACGTCAAAGCACCAGAAACTCTCGGCTGCACTCTGTATTTCCAGTCTCCGCTGCATCTACCACTGTCATCTCTGCATCTCCAAGCATCAAGCTGGGCACAATTCTTTCCAGGGAAAGCTGGAAGAGAAATAGGTAGCAGCACAAGTAGCCGCAGGTTGAACTTTCTGTTTTCAAGTGCTAACGTGAATCCGCACACAAGCGAGGGACAGCCACGCTTCCTCTTGCAGCCCGTGCGATGTGCACAGCAGCTCCGTGCTCTGCCTTCATTCTTATGCTCTTCGGACCATGTCGTGCCTTCATTCTGCCGGAGTTGAACCATCGTCTACTTGGCGCACAGAGCACTCTGCCGGCAGCGAAGTGCTCCAGCCGACTGCTTCTGCTGAACCACGCCTGGAATATGCACTTTCCCTCGCAGCGACATACACCAGCATACTCGGTCTTTCTTCTCGTCCAAATGTAAAGGGAAAGAGCCTCAGCTATGTCTGGCACAGAGAACAGTTTTAGGTCAACAAGCTTACCCGGAGCTTACCCTCGACGCGTGGAAACCTGTATTTGCAGCACATCCTAGTGGTAGCCCTCTTTCCTCTCCAGCCTGCACAGCGCCGGCAGATCGCGGTGCTCTCTGCACCTGCCTTCTCACTTGCAAGTACCACCGCCAAGCTTACAGCCTGCAGGGAGCGAAGATGCGGATAGGCGTGTCGCACACAAGAACATGCCAGGACGAAAAGATGGACTTCCTTTCTCCTGCTCCTTGCCCGAATTGTGGTGCTGTGCGGAAAGTCTTGCCCAGCGAAAAGCTACTCCAGCAAGTGTTTCTCTCCAAACGCAGTTCGCTGAGCGAGAGCTACACGGACAGTTTGGACTCGGTGAAACAGCAAGAAAATGCTTGTCCGTCGAGCTGAAGGAAAATCCCTGCACAGCACACTGTGGCTGCGTGCAGTGTTCACGCTGAAGAGCGGCAAAGCTCCAAGCCATGGCTGGGCTTCAGTTCTGTCCAGAGCACAGAAGGCGAAGAACGAAGCAGCTGGGCACCGGGCTCATGTACTCAGGGGAGCCAATTTCAAATGTGCAGCCAAGAGCTGCTTCACAAGCACATTCAGCTGAGAATGCTCTGGCTGCTTCAGAAAGGAAGGCGCAGCCATTGCACTCCTGGACACAAGCTGGGCAGAAGCAGGTTCCTAAACCTTCAGTGCTGCAGAGTGCATGCACCTTGAGCACACGCAGAAGGACGCGTCCAGAAAGAAGGCGTTCTTCAAGTACCCCCCTCCTCCAGGCAGCCTTGAAACTGAGCACAACACACTGCGCCTCGGCAGCTTCCTTCTCACATAGACGGACCGTCCCCTTCTTCACTCTCGCACCTCCCTTGCCCACTTGCAGCAGCTGCTGCCAAAGAAAAAGGCTCCAGAAGTCAAAGCCTCTGCTGGGCTGCACTTTCCCCTTGCCTCACGTCAAAGCACCAGAAACTCTCGGCTGCACTCTGTATTTCCAGTCTCCGCTGCATCTACCACTGTCATCGCTGCATCTCCAAGCATCAAGCTGGGCACAATTCTTTCCAGGGAAAGCTGGAAGAGAAATAGGTAGCAGCACAAGTAGCCGCAGGTTGAACTTTCTGTTTTCAAGTGCTAACGTGAATCCGCACACAAGCGAGAGGCAGCCACGCTTCCTCTTGCAGCCTGTGCCATGCGCATACCAGCTCCGTGCTCTGCGCCTTCATTCTTATGCTCTTCGGTCCAGGTGGCGCTTCCAATCTGTCGGAGTCGAACCGTTGTCTACTTCTGGCACAGAGAGCACGGTGCCGGCAGACAAACGCTCCAGGCTGCTGCCTCTGCCCAAACACGCCTGGGCTCTGCACTTTCTCTCTCAGCGCTAGGGAGCAGCACATTCGGTCTGCCTTGTAGCCTGAATCTGAACGGAAAGATTCTCAGCTAAGTCTCGGCACAGAGAACAGTTTTAGGTCAACGAGCTTACCCGGAGCTTACCCTCGACGCGTGGAAACCTGTACTTGCAGCACATCCTAGTGGTAGCCCTCTTTCCTTTCCAGCCTGCACAGCGCTCAGTGCACAGATCGCGGTGCTCTCTGCACCTGCCTTCTCACTTGCAAGTACCACCGCCAAGCTTACGGCCTTGCAGGGAGCCAAGACGCGGATAGGCGTCTCGCCCAGAAGAAGGTGCCAGGACGAAAAGATGGTCTTCCTTTCTCCTGCTCCTTGCCCGAATTGTGGTGCTGTGTTGAAAGTCTTGCCCAGCGAAAAGCTACTCCAGCAAGTGTTTCTCTCCAAACGCAGTTCGCTGAGCGAGAGCTACACGGACAGTTTGGACTCGGTGAAACAGCAAGAAAATGCTTGTCCGTCGAGCTGAAGGAAAATCCCTGCACAGCACACTGTGGCTGCGTGCAGTGTTCACGCTGAAGAGCGGCAAAGCTCCAAGCCATGGCTGGGCTTCACTTCTGTCCAGAGCACAGGAGGCGAAGAACGAAGCAGCTGGGCACCGGGCTCACGTACTCAGGGGAGCCAATTTCAAATGTGCAGCCAAGAGCTGCTTCACAAGCACATTCAGCTGAGAATGCTCTGGCTGCTTCAGAAAGGAAGGCGCAGCCCTTGCACTCCTGGACACAAGCTGGGCAGAAGCAGGTTCCTAAACCTTCCGTGCTGCAGAGTGCATGCACCTTGAGCACACGCAGAAGGACGCGTCCAGAAAGAAGGCGTTCTTCAAGTACCCCCCTCCTCCAGGCAGCCTTGAAACTGAGCACAACACACTGCGGCTCGGCAGCTTCCTTCTCACATAGACAGACCGTCCCCTTCTTCACTCTCGCAGCTCCCTTGCCCACTTGCAGCAGCTGCTGCCAAAGAAAAAGGCTCCAGAAGTCAAAGCCTCTGCTGGGCTGCACTTTCCCCTTGCCTCACGTCAAAGCACCAGAAACTCTCGGCTGCACTCTGTATTTCCAGTCTCCGCTGCATCTACCACTGTCATCTCTGCATCTCCAAGCATCAAGCTGGGCACAATTCTTTCCAGGGAAAGCTGGAAGAGAAATAGGTAGCAGCACAAGTAGCCGCAGGTTGAACTTTCTGTTTTCAAGTGCTAACGTGAATCCGCACACAAGCGAGAGGCAGCCACACTTCCTCTTGCAGCCTGTGCCATGCGCATACCAGCTCCATGCTCTGCGCCTTCATTGTGCCTGAGTGGAACCCGTGTCTACTTCTGGCACAGAGAGCACGGTGCCGGCAGAGAAATGCTCCAGGCTGCTGCCTCGGCCCAAACACGCCTGGGCTCTGCACTTTCTCTCTCAGCGCTAGGTAGCAGCACATTCGGTCTGCCTTGTAGCCTGAATCTGAACAGAAAGATTCTCAGCTAAGTCTCGGCACAGAGAACAGTTTTAGGTCAACGAGCTTACGCGGAGCTTACCCTCGACGCGTGGAAACCTGTATTTGCAGCACATCCGAGTGGTAGCCCTCTTTCCTTTCCAGCCTGCACAGCGCCGGCAGATCGCGGTGCTCTCTGCACCTGCCTTCCCACTTGCCAGTACCACCGCCAAGCTTACAGCCTTGCAGGGAGCCAAGACGCGGATAAGCGTCTCGCCCAGAAGAAGGTGCCAGGACCAAAAGATGGTCCTCCTTTCTCCTGCTCCTTGCCCGAATTGTGGTGCTGTGCGGAAAGTCTTGCCCAGCGAAAAGCTACTCCAGCAAGTGTTTCTCTCCAAACGCAGTTCGCTGAGCGAGAGCTACACGGACAGTTTGGACTCGGTGAAACAGCAAGAAAATGCTTGTCCGTCGAGCTGAAGGAAAATCCCTGCACAGCACACTGTGGCTGCGTGCAGTGTTCACGCTGAAGAGCGGCAAAGCTCCAAGCCATGGCTGGGCTTCACTTCTGTCCAGAGCACAGGAGGCGAAGAACGAAGCAGCTGGGCACCGGGCTCATGTACTCAGGGGAGCCAATTTCAAATGTGCAGCCAAGAGCTGCTTCACAAGCACATTCAGCTGAGAATGCTCTGGCTGCTTCAGAAAGGAAGGCGCAGCCCTTGCACTCCTGGACACAAGCTGGGCAGAAGCAGGTTCCTAAACCTTCCGTGCTGCAGAGTGCATGCACCTTGAGCACACGCAGAAGGACGCGTCCAGAAAGAAGGCGTTCTTCAAGTACCCCCCTCCTCCAGGCAGCCTTGAAACTGAGCACAACACACTGCGGCTCGGCAGCTTCCTTCTCACATAGACGGACCGTCCCCTTCTTCACTCTCGCAGCTCCCTTGCCCACTTGCAGCAGCTGCTGCCAAAGAAAAAGGCTCCGGAAGTCAAAGCCTCTGCTGGGCTGCACTTTCCCCTTGCCTCACGTCAAAGCACCAGAAACTCTCGGCTGCACTCTGTATTTCCAGTCTCCGCTGCATCTACCACTGTCATCTCTGCATCTCCAAGCATCAAGCTGGGCACAATTCTTTCCAGGGAAAGCTGGAAGAGAAATAGGTAGCAGCACAAGTAGCCGCAGGTTGAACTTTCTGTTTTCAAGTGCTAACGTGAATCCGCACACAAGCGAGGGACAGCCACGCTTCCTCTTGCAGCCCGTGCGCTGTGCACAGCAGCTCCGTGCTCTGCCTTCATTCTTATGCTCTTCGGAGCAGGTCGTGCTTTCATTCTGCCGGAGTCGAACCATCGTCTACTTGGCGCACAGAGCACTCTGCCGGCAGCGAAGTGCTCCAGCCGACTGCTTCTGCCGAACCACGCCTGGAATATGCACTTTCCCTCGCAGCGACATACACCAGCATACTCGGTCTTTCTTCTCGTCCAAATGTAAAGGGAAAGAGCCTCAGCTATGTCTGGCACAGAGAACAGTTTTAGGTCAACGAGCTTACCCGGAGCTTACCCGCGACGTGTGGAAACCTGTATTTGCAGCACATCCTAGTGGTAGCCCTCTTTCCTTTCCAGCCTGCACAGCGCTCAGTGCACAGATCGCGGTGCTCTCTGCACCTGCCTTCCCTCTTCCCAGTACCACCGCCAAGCTTACAGCCTTGCAGGGAGCCAAGACGCGGATAGGCGTCTCGCCCAGAAGAAGGTGCCAGGACGAAAAGATGGTCCTCCTTTCTCCTGCTCCTTGCCCGAACTGTGGTGCTGTGTTGAAAGTCTTGCCCAGCGAAAAGCTACTCCAGCAAGTGTTTCTCTCCAAACGCAGTTCGCTGAGCGAGAGCTACACGGACAGTTTGGACTCGGTGAAACAGCAAGAAAATGCTTGTCCGTCGAGCTGAAGGAAAATCCCTGCACAGCACACTGTGGCTGCGTGCAGTGTTCACGCTGAAGAGCGGCAAAGCTCCAAGCCATGGCTGGGCTTCACTTCTGTCCAGAGCACAGGAGGCGAAGAACGAAGCAGCTGGGCACCGGGCTCATGTACTCAGGGGAGCCAATTTCAAATGTGCAGCCAAGAGCTGCTTCACAAGCACATTCAGCTGAGAATGCTCTGGCTGCTTCAGAAAGGAAGGCGCAGCCCTTGCACTCCTGGACACAAGCTGGGCAGAAGCAGGTTCCTAAACCTTCAGTGCTGCAGAGTGCATGCACCTTGAGCACACGCAGAAGGACGCGTCCTGAAAGAAGGCGTTCTTCAAGTACCCCCCTCCTCCAGGCAGCCTTGAAACTGAGCACAACACACTGCGCCTCGGCAGCTTCCTTCTCACATAGACGGACCGTCCCCTTCTTCACTCTTGCAGCTCCCTTGCCCACTTGCAGCAGCTGCTGCCAAAGAAAAAGGCTCCAGAAGTCAAAGCCTCTGCT
The DNA here is from genome assembly GCF_020740725.1 of Corvus hawaiiensis. NCBI lineage: Eukaryota > Metazoa > Chordata > Aves > Passeriformes > Corvidae > Corvus > Corvus hawaiiensis. Next base: position 12,591,082 of record NC_063227.1, on the reverse strand, counting down.
GGGCTGCACTTTCCCCTTGCCTCACGTCAAAGCACCAGAAACTCTCGGCTGCACTCTGTATTTCCAGTCTCCGCTGCATCTACCACTGTCATCTCTGCATCTCCAAGCATCAAGCTGGGCACAATTCTTTCCAGGGAAAGCTGGAAGAGAAATAGGTAGCAGCACAAGTAGCCGCAGGTTGAACTTTCTGTTTTCAAGTGCTAACGTGAATCCGCACACAAGCGAGAGGCAGCCACGCTTCCTCTTGCAGCCTGTGCCATGCGCATACCAGCTCCGTGCTCTGCGCCTTCATTGTGCCTGAGTGGAACCCGTGTCTACTTCTGGCACAGAGAGCACGGTGCCGGCAGAGAAATGCTCCAGGCTGCTGCCTCTGCCCAAACACGCCTGGGCTCTGCACTTTCTCTCTCAGCGCTAGGGAGCAGCACATTCGGTCTGCCTTGTAGCCTGAATCTGAACGGAAAGATTCTCAGCTAAGTCTCGGCACAGAGAACAGTTTTAGGTCAACGAGCTTACGCGGAGCTTACCCTCGACGTGTGGAAACCTGTATTTGCAGCACATCCTAGTGGTAGTCCTCTTTCCTTTCCAGCCTGCACAGCGCTCAGTGCACAGATCGCGGTGCTCTCTGCACCTGCTTTCCCTCTTCCCAGTACCACCGCCAAGCTTACAGCCTTGCAGGGAGCGAAGTGGCGGATAGGCGTCTCGCCCAGAAGAAGGTGCCAGGACGAAAAGATGGTCCTCCTTTCTCCTGCTCCTTGCCCGAACTGTGTTGAAAGTCTTGCCCAGCGAAAAGCTACTCCAGCAAGTGTTTCTCTCCAAACGCAGTTCGCTGAGCGAGAGCTACACGGACAGTTTGGACTCGGTGAAACAGCAAGAAAATGCTTGTCCGTCGAGCTGAAGGAAAATCCCTGCACAGCACACTGTGGCTGCGTGCAGTGTTCACGCTGAAGAGCGGCAAAGCTCCAAGCCATGGCTGGGCTTCACTTCTGTCCAGAGCACAGGAGGCGAAGAACGAAGCAGCTGGGCACCGGGCTCATGTACTCAGGGGAGCCAATTTCAAATGTGCAGCCAAGAGCTGCTTCACAAGCACATTCAGCTGAGAATGCTCTGGCTGCTTCAGAAAGGAAGGCGCAGCCCTTGCACTCCTGGACACAAGCTGGGCAGAAGCAGGTTCCTAAACCTTCCGTGCTGCAGAGTGCATGCACCTTGAGCACACGCAGAAGGACGCGTCCAGAAAGAAGGCGTTCTTCAAGTACCCCCCTCCTCCAGGCAGCCTTGAAACTGAGCACAACACACTGCGGCTCGGCAGCTTCCTTCTCACATAGACGGACCGTCCCCTTCTTCACTCTCGCAGCTCCCTTGCCCACTTGCAGCAGCTGCTGCCAAAGAAAAAGGCTCCAGAAGTCAAAGCCTCTGCTGGGCTGCACTTTCCCCTTGCCTCACGTCAAAGCACCAGAAACTCTCGGCTGCACTCTGTATTTCCAGTCTCCGCTGCATCTACCACTGTCATCTCTGCATCTCCAAGCATCAAGCTGGGCACAATTCTTTCCAGGGAAAGCTGGAAGAGAAATAGGTAGCAGCACAAGTAGCCGCAGGTTGAACTTTCTGTTTTCAAGTGCTAACATGAATCCGCACACAAGCGAGGGACAGCCACGCTTCCTCTTGCAGCCTGTGCCATGCGCATACCAGCTCCGTGCTCTGCGCCTTCATTGTGCCTGAGTGGAACCCGTGTCTACTTCTGGCACAGAGAGCACGGTGCCGGCAGAGAAATGCTCCAGGCTGCTGCCTCTGCCCAAACACGCCTGGGCTCTGCACTTTCTCTCTCAGCGCTAGGGAGCAGCACATTCGGTCTGCCTTGTAGCCTGAATCTGAACGGAAAGATTCTCAGCTAAGTCTCGGCACAGAGAACAGTTTTAGGTCAACGAGCTTACGCGGAGCTTACCCTCGACGTGTGGAAACCTGTATTTGCAGCACATCCGAGTGGTAGCCCTCTTTCCTCTCCAGCCTGCACAGCGCCGGCAGATCGCGGTGCTCTCTGCACCTGTCTTCCCACTTCCCAGTACCACCGCCAAGCTTACAGCCTTGCAGGGAGCCAAGACGCGGATAGGCGTCTCGCCCAGAAGAAGGTGCCAGGACGAAAAGATGGTCTTCCTTTCTCCTGCTCCTTGCCCGAATTGTGGTGCTGTGTTGAAAGTCTTGCCCAGCGAAAAGCTACTCCAGCAAGTGTTTCTCTCCAAACGCAGTTCGCTGAGCGAGAGCTACATGGACAGTTTGGACTCGGTGAAACAGCAAGAAAATGCTTGTCCGTCGAGCTGAAGGAAAATCCCTGCACAGCACACTGTGGCTGCGTGCAGTGTTCACGCTGAAGAGCGGCAAAGCTCCAAGCCATGGCTGGGCTTCACTTCTGTCCAGAGCACAGGAGGCGAAGAACGAAGCAGCTGGGCACCGGGCTCATGTACTCAGGGGAGCCAATTTCAAATGTGCAGCCAAGAGCTGCTTCACAAGCACATTCAGCTGAGAATGCTCTGGCTGCTTCAGAAAGGAAGGCGCAGCCCTTGCACTCCTGGACACAAGCTGGGCAGAAGCAGGTTCCTAAACCTTCAGTGCTGCAGAGTGCATGCACCTTGAGCACACGCAGAAGGACGCGTCCTGAAAGAAGGCGTTCTTCAAGTACCCCCCTCCTCCAGGCAGCCTTGAAACTGAGCACAACACACTGCGCCTCGGCAGCTTCCTTCTCACATAGACGGACCGTCCCCTTCTTCACTCTCGCAGCTCCCTTGCCCACTTGCAGCAGCTGCTGCCAAAGAAAAAGGCTCCGGAAGTCAAAGCCTCTGCTGGGCTGCACTTTCCCCTTGCCTCACGTCAAAGCACCAGAAACTCTCGGCTGCACTCTGTATTTCCAGTCTCCGCTGCATCTACCACTGTCATCTCTGCATCTCCAAGCATCAAGCTGGGCACAATTCTTTCCAGGGAAAGCTGGAAGAGAAATAGGTAGCAGCACAAGTAGCCGCAGGTTGAACTTTCTGTTTTCAAGTGCTAACGTGAATCCGCACACAAGCGAGGGACAGCCACGCTTCCTCTTGCAGCCCGTGCGCTGTGCACAGCAGCTCCGTGCTCTGCCTTCATTCTTATGCTCTTCGGACCATGTCGTGCCTTCATTCTGCCGGAGTTGAACCATCGTCTACTTGGCGCACAGAGCACTCTGCCGGCAGCGAAGTGCTCCAGCCGACTGCTTCTGCTGAACCACGCCTGGAATATGCACTTTCCCTCGCAGCGACATACACCAGCATACTCGGTCTTTCTTCTCGTCCAAATGTAAAGGGAAAGAGCCTCAGCTATGTCTGGCACAGAGAACAGTTTTAGGTCAACAAGCTTACCCGGAGCTTACCCTCGACGCGTGGAAACCTGTATTTGCAGCACATCCTAGTGGTAGCCCTCTTTCCTCTCCAGCCTGCACAGCGCCGGCAGATCGCGGTGCTCTCTGCACCTGCCTTCTCACTTGCAAGTACCACCGCCAAGCTTACAGCCTGCAGGGAGCGAAGATGCGGATAGGCGTGTCGCACACAAGAACATGCCAGGACGAAAAGATGGTCTTCCTTTCTCCTGCTCCTTGCCCGAATTGTGGTGCTGTGCGGAAAGTCTTGCCCAGCGAAAAGCTACTCCAGCAAGTGTTTCTCTCCTGACGCATTTCGCTGAGCGAGAGCTACACGGACAGTTTGGACTCGGTGAAACAGCAAGAAAATGCTTGTCCGTCGAGCTGAAGGAAAATCCCTGCACAGCACACTGTGGCTGCGTGCAGTGTTCACGCTGAAGAGCGGCAAAGCTCCAAGCCATGGCTGGGCTTCAGTTCTGTCCAGAGCACAGAAGGCGAAGAACGAAGCAGCTGGGCACCGGGCTCATGTACTCAGGGGAGCCAATTTCAAATGTGCAGCCAAGAGCTGCTTCACAAGCACATTCAGCTGAGAATGCTCTGGCTGCTTCAGAAAGGAAGGCGCAGCCATTGCACTCCTGGACACAAGCTGGGCAGAAGCAGGTTCCTAAACCTTCAGTGCTGCAGAGTGCATGCACCTTGAGCACACGCAGAAGGACGCGTCCAGAAAGAAGGCGTTCTTCAAGTACCCCCCTCCTCCAGGCAGCCTTGAAACTGAGCACAACACACTGCGCCTCGGCAGCTTCCTTCTCACATAGACGGACCGTCCCCTTCTTCACTCTCGCACCTCCCTTGCCCACTTGCAGCAGCTGCTGCCAAAGAAAAAGGCTCCAGAAGTCAAAGCCTCTGCTGGGCTGCACTTTCCCCTTGCCTCACGTCAAAGCACCAGAAACTCTCGGCTGCACTCTGTATTTCCAGTCTCCGCTGCATCTACCACTGTCATCGCTGCATCTCCAAGCATCAAGCTGGGCACAATTCTTTCCAGGGAAAGCTGGAAGAGAAATAGGTAGCAGCACAAGTAGCCGCAGGTTGAACTTTCTGTTTTCAAGTGCTAACGTGAATCCGCACACAAGCGAGAGGCAGCCACGCTTCCTCTTGCAGCCTGTGCCATGCGCATACCAGCTCCATGCTCTGCGCCTTCATTGTGCCTGAGTGGAACCCGTGTCTACTTCTGGCACAGAGAGCACGGTGCCAGCAGAGAAATGCTCCAGGCTGCTGCCTCTGCCCAAACACGCCTGGGCTCTGCACTTTCTCTCTCAGCGCTAGGGAGCAGCACATTCGGACTGCCTTGTAGCCTGAATTTGAACGGAAAGATTCTCAGCTAAGTCTCGGCACAGAGAACAGTTTTAGGTCAACGAGCTTACCCGGAGCTTACCCTCGACGCGTGGAAACCTGTATTTGCAGCATATCCTAGTGGTAGCCTTCTTTCCTTTCCAGCCTGCACAGCGCGCAGTGCACATATCGCGGTGCTCTCTGCACCTGCCTTCTCACTTGCAAGTACCACCGCCAAGCTTACAGCCTTGCAGGGAGCCAAGACGCGGATAGGCGTCTCGCCCAGAAGAAGGTGCCAGGACCAAAAGATGGTCCTCCTTTCTCCTGCTCCTTGCCCGAATTGTGGTGCTGTGTTGAAAGTCTTGCCCAGCGAAAAGCTACTCCAGCAAGTGTTTCTCTCCAAACGCAGTTCGCTGAGCGAGAGCTACACGGACAGTTTGGACTCGGTGAAACAGCAAGAAAATGCTTGTCCGTCGAGCTGAAGGAAAATCCCTGCACAGCACACTGTGGCTGCGTGCAGTGTTCACGCTGAAGAGCGGCAAAGCTCCAAGCCATGGCTGGGCTTCACTTCTGTCCAGAGCACAGGAGGCGAAGAACGAAGCAGCTGGGCACCGGGCTCATGTACTCAGGGGAGCCAATTTCAAATGTGCAGCCAAGAGCTGCTTCACAAGCACATTCAGCTGAGAATGCTCTGGCTGCTTCAGAAAGGAAGGCGCAGCCCTTGCACTCCTGGACACAAGCTGGGCAGAAGCAGGTTCCTAAACCTTCCGTGCTGCAGAGTGCATGCACCTTGAGCACACGCAGAAGGACGCGTCCAGAAAGAAGGCGTTCTTCAAGTACCCCCCTCCTCCAGGCAGCCTTGAAACTGAGCACAACACACTGCGGCTCGGCAGCTTCCTTCTCACATAGACGGACCGTCCCCTTCTTCACTCTCGCAGCTCCCTTGCCCACTTGCAGCAGCTGCTGCCAAAGAAAAAGGCTCCGGAAGTCAAAGCCTCTGCTGGGCTGCACTTTCCCCTTGCCTCACGTCAAAGCACCAGAAACTCTCGGCTGCACTCTGTATTTCCAGTCTCCGCTGCATCTACCACTGTCATCTCTGCATCTCCAAGCATCAAGCTGGGCACAATTCTTTCCAGGGAAAGCTGGAAGAGAAATAGGTAGCAGCACAAGTAGCCGCAGGTTGAACTTTCTGTTTTCAAGTGCTAACGTGAATCCGCACACAAGCGAGGGACAGCCACGCTTCCTCTTGCAGCCCGTGCGCTGTGCACAGCAGCTCCGTGCTCTGCCTTCATTCTTATGCTCTTCGGAGCAGGTCGTGCTTTCATTCTGCCGGAGTCGAACCATCGTCTACTTGGCGCACAGAGCACTCTGCCGGCAGCGAAGTGCTCCAGCCGACTGCTTCTGCCGAACCACGCCTGGAATATGCACTTTCCCTCGCAGCGACATACACCAGCATACTCGGTCTTTCTTCTCGTCCAAATGTAAAGGGAAAGAGCCTCAGCTATGTCTGGCACAGAGAACAGTTTTAGGTCAACGAGCTTACCCGGAGCTTACCCGCGACGTGTGGAAACCTGTATTTGCAGCACATCCTAGTGGTAGCCCTCTTTCCTTTCCAGCCTGCACAGCGCTCAGTGCACAGATCGCGGTGCTCTCTGCACCTGCCTTCCCTCTTCCCAGTACCACCGCCAAGCTTACAGCCTTGCAGGGAGCCAAGACGCGGATAGGCGTCTCGCCCAGAAGAAGGTGCCAGGACGAAAAGATGGTCCTCCTTTCTCCTGCTCCTTGCCCGAACTGTGGTGCTGTGTTGAAAGTCTTGCCCAGCGAAAAGCTACTCCAGCAAGTGTTTCTCTCCAAACGCAGTTCGCTGAGCGAGAGCTACACGGACAGTTTGGACTCGGTGAAACAGCAAGAAAATGCTTGTCGGTCGAGCTGAAGGAAAATCCCTGCACAGCACACTGTGGCTGCGTGCAGTGTTCACGCTGAAGAGCGGCAAAGCTCCAAGCCATGGCTGGGCTTCACTTCTGTCCAGAGCACAGGAGGCGAAGAACGAAGCAGCTGGGCACCGGGCTCATGTACTCAGGGGAGCCAATTTCAAATGTGCAGCCAAGAGCTGCTTCACAAGCACATTCAGCTGAGAATGCTCTGGCTGCTTCAGAAAGGAAGGCGCAGCCCTTGCACTCCTGGACACAAGCTGGGCAGAAGCAGGTTCCTAAACCTTCAGTGCTGCAGAGTGCATGCACCTTGAGCACACGCAGAAGGACGCGTCCTGAAAGAAGGCGTTCTTCAAGTACCCCCCTCCTCCAGGCAGCCTTGAAACTGAGCACAACACACTGCGCCTCGGCAGCTTCCTTCTCACATAGACGGACCGTCCCCTTCTTCACTCTTGCAGCTCCCTTGCCCACTTGCAGCAGCTGCTGCCAAAGAAAAAGGCTCCAGAAGTCAAAGCCTCTGCTGGGCTGCACTTTCCCCTTGCCTCACGTCAAAGCACCAGAAACTCTCGGCTGCACTCTGTATTTCCAGTCTCCGCTGCATCTACCACTGTCATCTCTGCATCTCCAAGCATCAAGCTGGGCACAATTCTTTCCAGGGAAAGCTGGAAGAGAAATAGGTAGCAGCACAAGTAGCCGCAGGTTGAACTTTCTGTTTTCAAGTGCTAACGTGAATCCGCACACAAGCGAGAGGCAGCCACGCTTCCTCTTGCAGCCTGTGCCATGCGCATACCAGCTCCGTGCTCTGCGCCTTCATTGTGCCTGAGTGGAACCCGTGTCTACTTCTGGCACAGAGAGCACGGTGCCGGCAGAGAAATGCTCCAGGCTGCTGCCTCTGCCCAAACACGCCTGGGCTCTGCACTTTCTCTCTCAGCGCTAGGGAGCAGCACATTCGGTCTGCCTTGTAGCCTGAATCTGAACGGAAAGATTCTCAGCTAAGTCTCGGCACAGAGAACAGTTTTAGGTCAACGAGCTTACGCGGAGCTTACCCTCGACGTGTGGAAACCTGTATTTGCAGCACATCCTAGTGGTAGTCCTCTTTCCTTTCCAGCCTGCACAGCGCTCAGTGCACAGATCGCGGTGCTCTCTGCACCTGCTTTCCCTCTTCCCAGTACCACCGCCAAGCTTACAGCCTTGCAGGGAGCGAAGTGGCGGATAGGCGTCTCGCCCAGAAGAAGGTGCCAGGACCAAAAGATGGTCCTCCTTTCTCCTGCTCCTTGCCCGAACTGTGTTGAAAGTCTTGCCCAGCGAAAAGCTACTCCAGCAAGTGTTTCTCTCCAAACGCAGTTCGCTGAGCGAGAGCTACACGGACAGTTTGGACTCGGTGAAACAGCAAGAAAATGCTTGTCCGTCGAGCTGAAGGAAAATCCCTGCACAGCACACTGTGGCTGCGTGCAGTGTTCACGCTGAAGAGCGGCAAAGCTCCAAGCCATGGCTGGGCTTCACTTCTGTCCAGAGCACAGGAGGCGAAGAACGAAGCAGCTGGGCACCGGGCTCATGTACTCAGGGGAGCCAATTTCAAATGTGCAGCCAAGAGCTGCTTCACAAGCACATTCAGCTGAGAATGCTCTGGCTGCTTCAGAAAGGAAGGCGCAGCCCTTGCACTCCTGGACACAAGCTGGGCAGAAGCAGGTTCCTAAACCTTCCGTGCTGCAGAGTGCATGCACCTTGAGCACACGCAGAAGGACGCGTCCAGAAAGAAGGCGTTCTTCAAGTACCCCCCTCCTCCAGGCAGCCTTGAAACTGAGCACAACACACTGCGGCTCGGCAGCTTCCTTCTCACATAGACGGACCGTCCCCTTCTTCACTCTCGCAGCTCCCTTGCCCACTTGCAGCAGCTGCTGCCAAAGAAAAAGGCTCCAGAAGTCAAAGCCTCTGCTGGGCTGCACTTTCCCCTTGCCTCACGTCAAAGCACCAGAAACTCTCGGCTGCACTCTGTATTTCCAGTCTCCGCTGCATCTACCACTGTCATCTCTGCATCTCCAAGCATCAAGCTGGGCACAATTCTTTCCAGGGAAAGCTGGAAGAGAAATAGGTAGCAGCACAAGTAGCCGCAGGTTGAACTTTCTGTTTTCAAGTGCTAACATGAATCCGCACACAAGCGAGGGACAGCCACGCTTCCTCTTGCAGCCTGTGCCATGCGCATACCAGCTCCGTGCTCTGCGCCTTCATTGTGCCTGAGTGGAACCCGTGTCTACTTCTGGCACAGAGAGCACGGTGCCGGCAGAGAAATGCTCCAGGCTGCTGCCTCTGCCCAAACACGCCTGGGCTCTGCACTTTCTCTCTCAGCGCTAGGGAGCAGCACATTCGGTCTGCCTTGTAGCCTGAATCTGAACGGAAAGATTCTCAGCTAAGTCTCGGCACAGAGAACAGTTTTAGGTCAACGAGCTTACGCGGAGCTTACCCTCGACGTGTGGAAACCTGTATTTGCAGCACATCCGAGTGGTAGCCCTCTTTCCTCTCCAGCCTGCACAGCGCCGGCAGATCGCGGTGCTCTCTGCACCTGTCTTCCCACTTCCCAGTACCACCGCCAAGCTTACAGCCTTGCAGGGAGCCAAGACGCGGATAGGCGTCTCGCCCAGAAGAAGGTGCCAGGACGAAAAGATGGTCTTCCTTTCTCCTGCTCCTTGCCCGAATTGTGGTGCTGTGTTGAAAGTCTTGCCCAGCGAAAAGCTACTCCAGCAAGTGTTTCTCTCCAAACGCAGTTCGCTGAGCGAGAGCTACATGGACAGTTTGGACTCGGTGAAACAGCAAGAAAATGCTTGTCCGTCGAGCTGAAGGAAAATCCCTGCACAGCACACTGTGGCTGCGTGCAGTGTTCACGCTGAAGAGCGGCAAAGCTCCAAGCCATGGCTGGGCTTCACTTCTGTCCAGAGCACAGGAGGCGAAGAACGAAGCAGCTGGGCACCGGGCTCATGTACTCAGGGGAGCCAATTTCAAATGTGCAGCCAAGAGCTGCTTCACAAGCACATTCAGCTGAGAATGCTCTGGCTGCTTCAGAAAGGAAGGCGCAGCCCTTGCACTCCTGGACACAAGCTGGGCAGAAGCAGGTTCCTAAACCTTCAGTGCTGCAGAGTGCATGCACCTTGAGCACACGCAGAAGGACGCGTCCTGAAAGAAGGCGTTCTTCAAGTACCCCCCTCCTCCAGGCAGCCTTGAAACTGAGCACAACACACTGCGCCTCGGCAGCTTCCTTCTCACATAGACGGACCGTCCCCTTCTTCACTCTCGCAGCTCCCTTGCCCACTTGCAGCAGCTGCTGCCAAAGAAAAAGGCTCCGGAAGTCAAAGCCTCTGCTGGGCTGCACTTTCCCCTTGCCTCACGTCAAAGCACCAGAAACTCTCGGCTGCACTCTGTATTTCCAGTCTCCGCTGCATCTACCACTGTCATCTCTGCATCTCCAAGCATCAAGCTGGGCACAATTCTTTCCAGGGAAAGCTGGAAGAGAAATAGGTAGCAGCACAAGTAGCCGCAGGTTGAACTTTCTGTTTTCAAGTGCTAACGTGAATCCGCACACAAGCGAGGGACAGCCACGCTTCCTCTTGCAGCCCGTGCGCTGTGCACAGCAGCTCCGTGCTCTGCCTTCATTCTTATGCTCTTCGGACCATGTCGTGCCTTCATTCTGCCGGAGTTGAACCATCGTCTACTTGGCGCACAGAGCACTCTGCCGGCAGCGAAGTGCTCCAGCCGACTGCTTCTGCTGAACCACGCCTGGAATATGCACTTTCCCTCGCAGCGACATACACCAGCATACTCGGTCTTTCTTCTCGTCCAAATGTAAAGGGAAAGAGCCTCAGCTATGTCTGGCACAGAGAACAGTTTTAGGTCAACAAGCTTACCCGGAGCTTACCCTCGACGCGTGGAAACCTGTATTTGCAGCACATCCTAGTGGTAGCCCTCTTTCCTCTCCAGCCTGCACAGCGCCGGCAGATCGCGGTGCTCTCTGCACCTGCCTTCTCACTTGCAAGTACCACCGCCAAGCTTACAGCCTGCAGGGAGCGAAGATGCGGATAGGCGTGTCGCACACAAGAACATGCCAGGACGAAAAGATGGTCTTCCTTTCTCCTGCTCCTTGCCCGAATTGTGGTGCTGTGCGGAAAGTCTTGCCCAGCGAAAAGCTACTCCAGCAAGTGTTTCTCTCCTGACGCATTTCGCTGAGCGAGAGCTACACGGACAGTTTGGACTCGGTGAAACAGCAAGAAAATGCTTGTCCGTCGAGCTGAAGGAAAATCCCTGCACAGCACACTGTGGCTGCGTGCAGTGTTCACGCTGAAGAGCGGCAAAGCTCCAAGCCATGGCTGGGCTTCAGTTCTGTCCAGAGCACAGAAGGCGAAGAACGAAGCAGCTGGGCACCGGGCTCATGTACTCAGGGGAGCCAATTTCAAATGTGCAGCCAAGAGCTGCTTCACAAGCACATTCAGCTGAGAATGCTCTGGCTGCTTCAGAAAGGAAGGCGCAGCCATTGCACTCCTGGACACAAGCTGGGCAGAAGCAGGTTCCTAAACCTTCAGTGCTGCAGAGTGCATGCACCTTGAGCACACGCAGAAGGACGCGTCCAGAAAGAAGGCGTTCTTCAAGTACCCCCCTCCTCCAGGCAGCCTTGAAACTGAGCACAACACACTGCGCCTCGGCAGCTTCCTTCTCACATAGACGGACCGTCCCCTTCTTCACTCTCGCACCTCCCTTGCCCACTTGCAGCAGCTGCTGCCAAAGAAAAAGGCTCCAGAAGTCAAAGCCTCTGCTGGGCTGCACTTTCCCCTTGCCTCACGTCAAAGCACCAGAAACTCTCGGCTGCACTCTGTATTTCCAGTCTCCGCTGCATCTACCACTGTCATCGCTGCATCTCCAAGCATCAAGCTGGGCACAATTCTTTCCAGGGAAAGCTGGAAGAGAAATAGGTAGCAGCACAAGTAGCCGCAGGTTGAACTTTCTGTTTTCAAGTGCTAACGTGAATCCGCACACAAGCGAGAGGCAGCCACGCTTCCTCTTGCAGCCTGTGCCATGCGCATACCAGCTCCATGCTCTGCGCCTTCATTGTGCCTGAGTGGAACCCGTGTCTACTTCTGGCACAGAGAGCACGGTGCCAGCAGAGAAATGCTCCAGGCTGCTGCCTCTGCCCAAACACGCCTGGGCTCTGCACTTTCTCTCTCAGCGCTAGGGAGCAGCACATTCGGACTGCCTTGTAGCCTGAATTTGAACGGAAAGATTCTCAGCTAAGTCTCGGCACAGAGAACAGTTTTAGGTCAACGAGCTTACCCGGAGCTTACCCTCGACGCGTGGAAACCTGTATTTGCAGCACATCCTAGTGGTAGCCTTCTTTCCTTTCCAGCCTGCACAGCGCGCAGTGCACATATCGCGGTGCTCTCTGCACCTGCCTTCTCACTTGCAAGTACCACCGCCAAGCTTACAGCCTTGCAGGGAGCCAAGACGCGGATAGGCGTCTCGCCCAGAAGAAGGTGCCAGGACCAAAAGATGGTCCTCCTTTCTCCTGCTCCTTGCCCGAATTGTGGTGCTGTGTTGAAAGTCTTGCCCAGCGAAAAGCTACTCCAGCAAGTGTTTCTCTCCAAACGCAGTTCGCTGAGCGAGAGCTACACGGACAGTTTGGACTCGGTGAAACAGCAAGAAAATGCTTGTCCGTCGAGCTGAAGGAAAATCCCTGCACAGCACACTGTGGCTGCGTGCAGTGTTCACGCTGAAGAGCGGCAAAGCTCCAAGCCATGGCTGGGCTTCACTTCTGTCCAGAGCACAGGAGGCGAAGAACGAAGCAGCTGGGCACCGGGCTCATGTACTCAGGGGAGCCAATTTCAAATGTGCAGCCAAGAGCTGCTTCACAAGCACATTCAGCTGAGAATGCTCTGGCTGCTTCAGAAAGGAAGGCGCAGCCATTGCACTCCTGGACACAAGCTGGGCAGAAGCAGGTTCCTAAACCTTCAGTGCTGCAGAGTGCATGCACCTTGAGCACACGCAGAAGGACGCGTCCTGAAAGAAGGCGTTCTTCAAGTACCCCCCTCCTCCAGGCAGCCTTGAAACTGAGCACAACACACTGCGCCTCGGCAGCTTCCTTCTCACATAGACAGACCGTCCCCTTCTTCACTCTCGCAGCTCCCTTGCCCACTTGCAGCAGCTGCTGCCAAAGAAAAAGGCTCCAGAAGTCAAAGCCTCTGCTGGGCTGCACTTTCCCCTTGCCTCACGTCAAAGCACCAGAAACTCTCGGCTGCACTCTGTATTTCCAGTCTCCGCTGCATCTACCACTGTCATCTCTGCATCTCCAAGCATCAAGCTGGGCACAATTCTTTCCAGGGAAAGCTGGAAGAGAAATAGGTAGCAGCACAAGTAGCCGCAGGTTGAACTTTCTGTTTTCAAGTGCTAACGTGAATCCGCACACAAGCGAGAGGCAGCCACACTTCCTCTTGCAGCCTGTGCCATGCGCATACCAGCTCCATGCTCTGCGCCTTCATTGTGCCTGAGTGGAACCCGTGTCTACTTCTGGCACAGAGAGCACGGTGCCGGCAGAGAAATGCTCCAGGCTGCTGCCTCGGCCCAAACACGCCTGGGCTCTGCACTTTCTCTCTCAGCGCTAGGTAGCAGCACATTCGGTCTGCCTTGTAGCCTGAATCTGAACAGAAAGATTCTCAGCTAAGTCTCGGCACAGAGAACAGTTTTAGGTCAACGAGCTTACGCGGAGCTTACCCTCGACGCGTGGAAACCTGTATTTGCAGCACATCCGAGTGGTAGCCCTCTTTCCTTTCCAGCCTGCACAGCGCCGGCAGATCGCGGTGCTCTCTGCACCTGCCTTCCCACTTGCCAGTACCACCGCCAAGCTTACAGCCTTGCAGGGAGCCAAGACGCGGATAAGCGTCTCGCCCAGAAGAAGGTGCCAGGACCAAAAGATGGTCCTCCTTTCTCCTGCTCCTTGCCCGAATTGTGGTTCTGTGCGGAAAGTCTTGCCCAGCGAAAAGCTACTCCAGCAAGTGTTTCTCTCCAAACGCAGTTCGCTGAGCGAGAGCTACACGGACAGTTTGGACTCGGTGAAACAGCAAGAAAATGCTTGTCCGTCGAGCTGAAGGAAAATCCCTGCACAGCACACTGTGGCTGCGTGCAGTGTTCACGCTGAAGAGCGGCAAAGCTCCAAGCCATGGCTGGGCTTCAGTTCTGTCCAGAGCACAGAAGGCGAAGAACGAAGCAGCTGGGCACCGGGCTCATGTACTCAGGGGAGCCAATTTCAAATGTGCAGCCAAGAGCTGCTTCACAAGCACATTCAGCTGAGAATGCTCTGGCTGCTTCAGAAAGGAAGGCGCAGCCCTTGCACTCCTGGACACAAGCTGGGCAGAAGCAGGTTCCTAAACCTTCCGTGCTGCAGAGTGCATGCACCTTGAGCACACGCAGAAGGACGCGTCCAGAAAGAAGGCGTTCTTCAAGTACCCCCCTCCTCCAGGCAGCCTTGAAACTGAGCACAACACACTGCGGCTCGGCAGCTTCCTTCTCACATAGACGGACCGTCCCCTTCTTCACTCTCGCACCTCCCTTGCCCACTTGCAGCAGCTGCTGCCAAAGAAAAAGGCTCCGGAAGTCAAAGCCTCTGCTGGGCTGCACTTTCCCCTTGCCTCACGTCAAAGCACCAGAAACTCTCGGCTGCACTCTGTATTTCCAGTCTCCGCTGCATCTACCACTGTCATCTCTGCATCTCCAAGCATCAAGCTGGGCACAATTCTTTCCAGGGAAAGCTGGAAGAGAAATAGGTAGCAGCACAAGTAGCCGCAGGTTGAACTTTCTGTTTTCAAGTGCTAACGTGAATCCGCACACAAGCGAGGGACAGCCACGCTTCCTCTTGCAGCCCGTGCGCTGTGCACAGCAGCTCCGTGCTCTGCCTTCATTCTTATGCTCTTCGGAGCAGGTCGTGCTTTCATTCTGCCGGAGTCGAACCATCGTCTACTTGGCGCACAGAGCACTCTGCCGGCAGCGAAGTGCTCCAGCCGACTGCTTCTGCCGAACCACGCCTGGAATATGCACTTTCCCTCGCAGCGACATACACCACCATACTCGGTCTTTCTTCTCGTCCAAATGTAAAGGGAAAGAGCCTCAGCTATGTCTGGCACAGAGAACAGTTTTAGGTCAACGAGCTTACCCGGAGCTTACCCGCGACGTGTGGAAACCTGTATTTGCAGCACATCCTAGTGGTAGCCCTCTTTTCTTTCCAGCCTGCACAGCGCTCAGTGCACAGATCGCGGTGCTCTCTGCACCTGCCTTCCCTCTTCCCAGTACCACCGCCAAGCTTACAGCCTTGCAGGGAGCCAAGACGCGGATAGGCGTCTCGCCCAGAAGAAGGTGCCAGGACGAAAAGATGGTCCTCCTTTCTCCTGCTCCTTGCCCGAACTGTGGTGCTGTGTTGAAAGTCTTGCCCAGCGAAAAGCTACTCCAGCAAGTGTTTCTCTCCAAACGCAGTTCGCTGAGCGAGAGCTACACGGACAGTTTGGACTCGGTGAAACAGCAAGAAAATGCTTGTCCGTCGAGCTGAAGGAAAATCCCTGCACAGCACACTGTGGCTGCGTGCAGTGTTCACGCTGAAGAGCGGCAAAGCTCCAAGCCATGGCTGGGCTTCACTTCTGTCCAGAGCACAGGAGGCGAAGAACGAAGCAGCTGGGCACCGGGCTCATGTACTCAGGGGAGCCAATTTCAAATGTGCAGCCAAGAGCTGCTTCACAAGCACATTCAGCTGAGAATGCTCTGGCTGCTTCAGAAAGGAAGGCGCAGCCCTTGCACTCCTGGACACAAGCTGGGCAGAAGCAGGTTCCTAAACCTTCAGTGCTGCAGAGTGCATGCACCTTGAGCACACGCAGAAGGACGCGTCCTGAAAGAAGGCGTTCTTCAAGTACCCCCCTCCTCCAGGCAGCCTTGAAACTGAGCACAACACACTGCGGCTCGGCAGCTTCCTTCTCACATAGACGGACCGTCCCCTTCTTCACTCTTGCAGCTCCCTTGCCCACTTGCAGCAGCTGCTGCCAAAGAAAAAGGCTCCGGAAGTCAAAGCCTCTGCTGGGCTGCACTTTCCCCTTGCCTCACGTCAAAGCACCAGAAACTCTCGGCTGCACTCTGTATTTCCAGTCTCCGCTGCATCTACCACTGTCATCTCTGCATCTCCAAGCATCAAGCTGGGCACAATTCTTTCCAGGGAAAGCTGGAAGAGAAATAGGTAGCAGCACAAGTAGCCGCAGGTTGAACTTTCTGTTTTCAAGTGCTAACGTGAATCCGCACACAAGCGAGGGACAGCCACGCTTCCTCTTGCAGCCCGTGCGATGTGCACAGCAGCTCCGTGCTCTGCCTTCATTCTTATGCTCTTCGGACCATGTCGTGCCTTCATTCTGCCGGAGTTGAACCATCGTCTACTTGGCGCACAGAGCACTCTGCCGGCAGCGAAGTGCTCCAGCCGACTGCTTCTGCCGAACCACGCCTGGAATATGCACTTTCCCTCGCAGCGACATACACCAGCATACTCGGTCTTTCTTCTCGTCCAAATGTAAAGGGAAAGAGCCTCAGCTATGTCTGGCACAGAGAACAGTTTTAGGTCAACAAGCTTACGCGGAGCTTACCCTCGACGCGTGGAAACCTGTATTTGCAGCACATCCTAGTGGTAGCCCTCTTTCCTCTCCAGCCTGCACAGCGCCGGCAGATCGCGGTGCTCTCTGCACCTGCCTTCTCACTTGCAAGTACCACCGCCAAGCTTACAGCCTGCAGGGAGCGAAGATGCGGATAGGCGTGTCGCACACAAGAACATGCCAGGACGAAAAGATGGTCTTCCTTTCTCCTGCTCCTTGCCCGAATTGTGGTGCTGTGCGGAAAGTCTTGCCCAGCGAAAAGCTACTCCAGCAAGTGTTTCTCTCCTGACGCATTTCGCTGAGCGAGAGCTACACGGACAGTTTGGACTCGGTGAAACAGCAAGAAAATGCTTGTCCGTCGAGCTGAAGGAAAATCCCTGCACAGCACACTGTGGCTGCGTGCAGTGTTCACGCTGAAGAGCGGCAAAGCTCCAAGCCATGGCTGGGCTTCAGTTCTGTCCAGAGCACAGAAGGCGAAGAACGAAGCAGCTGGGCACCGGGCTCATGTACTCAGGGGAGCCAATTTCAAATGTGCAGCCAAGAGCTGCTTCACAAGCACATTCAGCTGAGAATGCTCTGGCTGCTTCAGAAAGGAAGGCGCAGCCATTGCACTCCTGGACACAAGCTGGGCAGAAGCAGGTTCCTAAACCTTCAGTGCTGCAGAGTGCATGCACCTTGAGCACACGCAGAAGGACGCGTCCAGAAAGAAGGCGTTCTTCAAGTACCCCCCTCCTCCAGGCAGCCTTGAAACTGAGCACAACACACTGCGCCTCGGCAGCTTCCTTCTCACATAGACGGACCGTCCCCTTCTTCACTCTCGCACCTCCCTTGCCCACTTGCAGCAGCTGCTGCCAAAGAAAAAGGCTCCAGAAGTCAAAGCCTCTGCTGGGCTGCACTTTCCCCTTGCCTCACGTCAAAGCACCAGAAACTCTCGGCTGCACTCTGTATTTCCAGTCTCCGCTGCATCTACCACTGTCATCGCTGCATCTCCAAGCATCAAGCTGGGCACAATTCTTTCCAGGGAAAGCTGGAAGAGAAATAGGTAGCAGCACAAGTAGCCGCAGGTTGAACTTTCTGTTTTCAAGTGCTAACGTGAATCCGCACACAAGCGAGAGGCAGCCACGCTTCCTCTTGCAGCCTGTGCCATGCGCATACCAGCTCCATGCTCTGCGCCTTCATTGTGCCTGAGTGGAACCCGTGTCTACTTCTGGCACAGAGAGCACGGTGCCAGCAGAGAAATGCTCCAGGCTGCTGCCTCTGCCCAAACACGCCTGGGCTCTGCACTTTCTCTCTCAGCGCTAGGGAGCAGCACATTCGGACTGCCTTGTAGCCTGAATTTGAACGGAAAGATTCTCAGCTAAGTCTCGGCACAGAGAACAGTTTTAGGTCAACGAGCTTACCCGGAGCTTACCCTCGACGCGTGGAAACCTGTATTTGCAGCACATCCTAGTGGTAGCCTTCTTTCCTTTCCAGCCTGCACAGCGCGCAGTGCACATATCGCGGTGCTCTCTGCACCTGCCTTCTCACTTGCAAGTACCACCGCCAAGCTTACAGCCTTGCAGGGAGCCAAGACGCGGATAGGCGTCTCGCCCAGAAGAAGGTGCCAGGACCAAAAGATGGTCCTCCTTTCTCCTGCTCCTTGCCCGAATTGTGGTGCTGTGTTGAAAGTCTTGCCCAGCGAAAAGCTACTCCAGCAAGTGTTTCTCTCCAAACGCAGTTCGCTGAGCGAGAGCTACACGGACAGTTTGGACTCGGTGAAACAGCAAGAAAATGCTTGTCCGTCGAGCTGAAGGAAAATCCCTGCACAGCACACTGTGGCTGCGTGCAGTGTTCACGCTGAAGAGCGGCAAAGCTCCAAGCCATGGCTGGGCTTCAGTTCTGTCCAGAGCACAGGAGGCGAAGAACGAAGCAGCTGGGCACCGGGCTCATGTACTCAGGGGAGCCAATTTCAAATGTGCAGCCAAGAGCTGCTTCACAAGCACATTCAGCTGAGAATGCTCTGGCTGCTTCAGAAAGGAAGGCGCAGCCATTGCACTCCTGGACACAAGCTGGGCAGAAGCAGGTTCCTAAACCTTCAGTGCTGCAGAGTGCATGCACCTTGAGCACACGCAGAAGGACGCGTCCTGAAAGAAGGCGTTCTTCAAGTACCCCCCTCCTCCAGGCAGCCTTGAAACTGAGCACAACACACTGCGCCTCGGCAGCTTCCTTCTCACATAGACAGACCGTCCCCTTCTTCACTCTCGCAGCTCCCTTGCCCACTTGCAGCAGCTGCTGCCAAAGAAAAAGGCTCCAGAAGTCAAAGCCTCTGCTGGGCTGCACTTTCCCCTTGCCTCACGTCAAAGCACCAGAAACTCTCGGCTGCACTCTGTATTTCCAGTCTCCGCTGCATCTACCACTGTCATCTCTGCATCTCCAAGCATCAAGCTGGGCACAATTCTTTCCAGGGAAAGCTGGAAGAGAAATAGGTAGCAGCACAAGTAGCCGCAGGTTGAACTTTCTGTTTTCAAGTGCTAACGTGAATCCGCACACAAGCGAGAGGCAGCCACACTTCCTCTTGCAGCCTGTGCCATGCGCATACCAGCTCCATGCTCTGCGCCTTCATTGTGCCTGAGTGGAACCCGTGTCTACTTCTGGCACAGAGAGCACGGTGCCGGCAGAGAAATGCTCCAGGCTGCTGCCTCGGCCCAAACACGCCTGGGCTCTGCACTTTCTCTCTCAGCGCTAGGTAGCAGCACATTCGGTCTGCCTTGTAGCCTGAATCTGAACAGAAAGATTCTCAGCTAAGTCTCGGCACAGAGAACAGTTTTAGGTCAACGAGCTTACGCGGAGCTTACCCTCGACGCGTGGAAACCTGTATTTGCAGCACATCCGAGTGGTAGCCCTCTTTCCTTTCCAGCCTGCACAGCGCCGGCAGATCGCGGTGCTCTCTGCACCTGCCTTCCCACTTGCCAGTACCACCGCCAAGCTTACAGCCTTGCAGGGAGCCAAGACGCGGATAAGCGTCTCGCCCAGAAGAAGGTGCCAGGACGAAAAGATGGTCCTCCTTTCTCCTGCTCCTTGCCCGAATTGTGGTTCTGTGCGGAAAGTCTTGCCCAGCGAAAAGCTACTCCAGCAAGTGTTTCTCTCCAAACGCAGTTCGCTGAGCGAGAGCTACACGGACAGTTTGGACTCGGTGAAACAGCAAGAAAATGCTTGTCCGTCGAGCTGAAGGAAAATCCCTGCACAGCACACTGTGGCTGCGTGCAGTGTTCACGCTGAAGAGCGGCAAAGCTCCAAGCCATGGCTGGGCTTCAGTTCTGTCCAGAGCACAGAAGGCGAAGAACGAAGCAGCTGGGCACCGGGCTCATGTACTCAGGGG
Source organism: Corvus hawaiiensis (assembly GCF_020740725.1). Lineage (NCBI taxonomy): Eukaryota > Metazoa > Chordata > Aves > Passeriformes > Corvidae > Corvus > Corvus hawaiiensis. The sequence goes on along the minus strand of NC_063227.1, from coordinate 12,571,444 downwards.
AGCCAATTTCAAATGTGCAGCCAAGAGCTGCTTCACAAGCACATTCAGCTGAGAATGCTCTGGCTGCTTCAGAAAGGAAGGCGCAGCCCTTGCACTCCTGGACACAAGCTGGGCAGAAGCAGGTTCCTAAACCTTCCGTGCTGCAGAGTGCATGCACCTTGAGCACACGCAGAAGGACGCGTCCAGAAAGAAGGCGTTCTTCAAGTACCCCCCTCCTCCAGGCAGCCTTGAAACTGAGCACAACACACTGCGCCTCGGCAGCTTCCTTCTCACATAGACGGACCGTCCCCTTCTTCACTCTCGCACCTCCCTTGCCCACTTGCAGCAGCTGCTGCCAAAGAAAAAGGCTCCGGAAGTCAAAGCCTCTGCTGGGCTGCACTTTCCCCTTGCCTCACGTCAAAGCACCAGAAACTCTCGGCTGCACTCTGTATTTCCAGTCTCCGCTGCATCTACCACTGTCATCTCTGCATCTCCAAGCATCAAGCTGGGCACAATTCTTTCCAGGGAAAGCTGGAAGAGAAATAGGTAGCAGCACAAGTAGCCGCAGGTTGAACTTTCTGTTTTCAAGTGCTAACGTGAATCCGCACACAAGCGAGGGACAGCCACGCTTCCTCTTGCAGCCCGTGCGCTGTGCACAGCAGCTCCGTGCTCTGCCTTCATTCTTATGCTCTTCGGAGCAGGTCGTGCTTTCATTCTGCCGGAGTCGAACCATCGTCTACTTGGCGCACAGAGCACTCTGCCGGCAGCGAAGTGCTCCAGCCGACTGCTTCTGCCGAACCACGCCTGGAATATGCACTTTCCCTCGCAGCGACATACACCAGCATACTCGGTCTTTCTTCTCGTCCAAATGTAAAGGGAAAGAGCCTCAGCTATGTCTGGCACAGAGAACAGTTTTAGGTCAACGAGCTTACCCGGAGCTTACCCGCGACGTGTGGAAACCTGTATTTGCAGCACATCCTAGTGGTAGCCCTCTTTTCTTTCCAGCCTGCACAGCGCTCAGTGCACAGATCGCGGTGCTCTCTGCACCTGCCTTCCCTCTTCCCAGTACCACCGCCAAGCTTACAGCCTTGCAGGGAGCCAAGACGCGGATAGGCGTCTCGCCCAGAAGAAGGTGCCAGGACCAAAAGATGGTCCTCCTTTCTCCTGCTCCTTGCCCGAACTGTGGTGCTGTGTTGAAAGTCTTGCCCAGCGAAAAGCTACTCCAGCAAGTGTTTCTCTCCAAACGCAGTTCGCTGAGCGAGAGCTACACGGACAGTTTGGACTCGGTGAAACAGCAAGAAAATGCTTGTCCGTCGAGCTGAAGGAAAATCCCTGCACAGCACACTGTGGCTGCGTGCAGTGTTCACGCTGAAGAGCGGCAAAGCTCCAAGCCATGGCTGGGCTTCACTTCTGTCCAGAGCACAGGAGGCGAAGAACGAAGCAGCTGGGCACCGGGCTCATGTACTCAGGGGAGCCAATTTCAAATGTGCAGCCAAGAGCTGCTTCACAAGCACATTCAGCTGAGAATGCTCTGGCTGCTTCAGAAAGGAAGGCGCAGCCCTTGCACTCCTGGACACAAGCTGGGCAGAAGCAGGTTCCTAAACCTTCAGTGCTGCAGAGTGCATGCACCTTGAGCACACGCAGAAGGACGCGTCCTGAAAGAAGGCGTTCTTCAAGTACCCCCCTCCTCCAGGCAGCCTTGAAACTGAGCACAACACACTGCGCCTCGGCAGCTTCCTTCTCACATAGACGGACCGTCCCCTTCTTCACTCTTGCAGCTCCCTTGCCCACTTGCAGCAGCTGCTGCCAAAGAAAAAGGCTCCAGAAGTCAAAGCCTCTGCTGGGCTGCACTTTCCCCTTGCCTCACGTCAAAGCACCAGAAACTCTCGGCTGCACTCTGTATTTCCAGTCTCCGCTGCATCTACCACTGTCATCTCTGCATCTCCAAGCATCAAGCTGGGCACAATTCTTTCCAGGGAAAGCTGGAAGAGAAATAGGTAGCAGCACAAGTAGCCGCAGGTTGAACTTTCTGTTTTCAAGTGCTAACGTGAATCCGCACACAAGCGAGAGGCAGCCACGCTTCCTCTTGCAGCCTGTGCCATGCGCATACCAGCTCCGTGCTCTGCGCCTTCATTGTGCCTGAGTGGAACCCGTGTCTACTTCTGGCACAGAGAGCACGGTGCCGGCAGAGAAATGCTCCAGGCTGCTGCCTCTGCCCAAACACGCCTGGGCTCTGCACTTTCTCTCTCAGCGCTAGGGAGCAGCACATTCGGTCTGCCTTGTAGCCTGAATCTGAACGGAAAGATTCTCAGCTAAGTCTCGGCACAGAGAACAGTTTTAGGTCAACGAGCTTACGCGGAGCTTACCCTCGACGTGTGGAAACCTGTATTTGCAGCACATCCTAGTGGTAGTCCTCTTTCCTTTCCAGCCTGCACAGCGCTCAGTGCACAGATCGCGGTGCTCTCTGCACCTGCTTTCCCTCTTCCCAGTACCACCGCCAAGCTTACAGCCTTGCAGGGAGCGAAGTGGCGGATAGGCGTGTCGCACACAAGAACATGCCAGGACGAAAAGATGGTCCTCCTTTCTCCTGCTCCTTGCCCGAACTGTGTTGAAAGTCTTGCCCAGCGAAAAGCTACTCCAGCAAGTGTTTCTCTCCAAACGCAGTTCGCTGAGCGAGAGCTACACGGACAGTTTGGACTCGGTGAAACAGCAAGAAAATGCTTGTCCGTCGAGCTGAAGGAAAATCCCTGCACAGCACACTGTGGCTGCGTGCAGTGTTCACGCTGAAGAGCGGCAAAGCTCCAAGCCATGGCTGGGCTTCACTTCTGTCCAGAGCACAGGAGGCGAAGAACGAAGCAGCTGGGCACCGGGCTCATGTACTCAGGGGAGCCAATTTCAAATGTGCAGCCAAGAGCTGCTTCACAAGCACATTCAGCTGAGAATGCTCTGGCTGCTTCAGAAAGGAAGGCGCAGCCCTTGCACTCCTGGACACAACCACGCCAGAAGCAGGTTCCTAAACCTTCCGTGCTACAGAGTGCATGCACCTTGAGCACACGCAGAAGGACGCGTCCAGAAAGAAGGCGTTCTTCAAGTACCCCCCTCCTCCAGGCAGCCTTGAAACTGAGCACAACACACTGCGGCTCGGCAGCTTCCTTCTCACATACACGGACCGTCCCCTTCTTCACTCTCGCAGCTCCCTTGCCCACTTGCAGCAGCTGCTGCCAAAGAAAAAGGCTCCAGAAGTCAAAGCCTCTGCTGGGCTGCACTTTCCCCTTGCCTCACGTCAAAGCACCAGAAACTCTCGGCTGCACTCTGTATTTCCAGTCTCCCTGCATCTACCACTGTCATCTCTGCATCTCCAAGCATCAAGCTGGGCACAATTCTTTCCAGGGAAAGCTGGAAGAGAAATAGGTAGCAGCACAAGTAGCCGCAGGTTGAACTTTCTGTTTTCAAGTGCTAACATGAATCCGCACACAAGCGAGGGACAGCCACGCTTCCTCTTGCAGCCTGTGCCATGCGCATACCAGCTCCGTGCTCTGCGCCTTCATTGTGCCTGAGTGGAACCCGTGTCTACTTCTGGCACAGAGAGCACGGTGCCGGCAGAGAAATGCTCCAGGCTGCTGCCTCTGCCCAAACACGCCTGGGCTCTGCACTTTCTCTCTCAGCGCTAGGGAGCAGCACATTCGGTCTGCCTTGTAGCCTGAATCTGAACGGAAAGATTCTCAGCTAAGTCTCGGCACAGAGAACAGTTTTAGGTCAACGAGCTTACGCGGAGCTTACCCTCGACGTGTGGAAACCTGTATTTGCAGCACATCCGAGTGGTAGCCCTCTTTCCTCTCCAGCCTGCACAGCGCCGGCAGATCGCGGTGCTCTCTGCACCTGTCTTCCCACTTCCCAGTACCACCGCCAAGCTTACAGCCTTGCAGGGAGCCAAGACGCGGATAGGCGTCTCGCCCAGAAGAAGGTGCCAGGACGAAAAGATGGTCTTCCTTTCTCCTGCTCCTTGCCCGAATTGTGGTGCTGTGTTGAAAGTCTTGCCCAGCGAAAAGCTACTCCAGCAAGTGTTTCTCTCCAAACGCAGTTCGCTGAGCGAGAGCTACATGGACAGTTTGGACTCGGTGAAACAGCAAGAAAATGCTTGTCCGTCGAGCTGAAGGAAAATCCCTGCACAGCACACTGTGGCTGCGTGCAGTGTTCACGCTGAAGAGCGGCAAAGCTCCAAGCCATGGCTGGGCTTCACTTCTGTCCAGAGCACAGGAGGCGAAGAACGAAGCAGCTGGGCACCGGGCTCATGTACTCAGGGGAGCCAATTTCAAATGTGCAGCCAAGAGCTGCTTCACAAGCACATTCAGCTGAGAATGCTCTGGCTGCTTCAGAAAGGAAGGCGCAGCCCTTGCACTCCTGGACACAAGCTGGGCAGAAGCAGGTTCCTAAACCTTCAGTGCTGCAGAGTGCATGCACCTTGAGCACACGCAGAAGGACGCGTCCTGAAAGAAGGCGTTCTTCAAGTACCCCCCTCCTCCAGGCAGCCTTGAAACTGAGCACAACACACTGCGCCTCGGCAGCTTCCTTCTCACATAGACGGACCGTCCCCTTCTTCACTCTCGCAGCTCCCTTGCCCACTTGCAGCAGCTGCTGCCAAAGAAAAAGGCTCCGGAAGTCAAAGCCTCTGCTGGGCTGCACTTTCCCCTTGCCTCACGTCAAAGCACCAGAAACTCTCGGCTGCACTCTGTATTTCCAGTCTCCGCTGCATCTACCACTGTCATCTCTGCATCTCCAAGCATCAAGCTGGGCACAATTCTTTCCAGGGAAAGCTGGAAGAGAAATAGGTAGCAGCACAAGTAGCCGCAGGTTGAACTTTCTGTTTTCAAGTGCTAACGTGAATCCGCACACAAGCGAGGGACAGCCACGCTTCCTCTTGCAGCCCGTGCGATGTGCACAGCAGCTCCGTGCTCTGCCTTCATTCTTATGCTCTTCGGACCATGTCGTGCCTTCATTCTGCCGGAGTTGAACCATCGTCTACTTGGCGCACAGAGCACTCTGCCGGCAGCGAAGTGCTCCAGCCGACTGCTTCTGCTGAACCACGCCTGGAATATGCACTTTCCCTCGCAGCGACATACACCAGCATACTCGGTCTTTCTTCTCGTCCAAATGTAAAGGGAAAGAGCCTCAGCTATGTCTGGCACAGAGAACAGTTTTAGGTCAACAAGCTTACGCGGAGCTTACCCTCGACGCGTGGAAACCTGTATTTGCAGCACATCCTAGTGGTAGCCCTCTTTCCTCTCCAGCCTGCACAGCGCCGGCAGATCGCGGTGCTCTCTGCACCTGCCTTCTCACTTGCAAGTACCACCGCCAAGCTTACAGCCTGCAGGGAGCGAAGATGCGGATAGGCGTGTCGCACACAAGAACATGCCAGGACGAAAAGATGGTCTTCCTTTCTCCTGCTCCTTGCCCGAATTGTGGTGCTGTGCGGAAAGTCTTGCCCAGCGAAAAGCTACTCCAGCAAGTGTTTCTCTCCTGACGCATTTCGCTGAGCGAGAGCTACACGGACAGTTTGGACTCGGTGAAACAGCAAGAAAATGCTTGTCCGTCGAGCTGAAGGAAAATCCCTGCACAGCACACTGTGGCTGCGTGCAGTGTTCACGCTGAAGAGCGGCAAAGCTCCAAGCCATGGCTGGGCTTCAGTTCTGTCCAGAGCACAGAAGGCGAAGAACGAAGCAGCTGGGCACCGGGCTCATGTACTCAGGGGAGCCAATTTCAAATGTGCAGCCAAGAGCTGCTTCACAAGCACATTCAGCTGAGAATGCTCTGGCTGCTTCAGAAAGGAAGGCGCAGCCATTGCACTCCTGGACACAAGCTGGGCAGAAGCAGGTTCCTAAACCTTCAGTGCTGCAGAGTGCATGCACCTTGAGCACACGCAGAAGGACGCGTCCAGAAAGAAGGCGTTCTTCAAGTACCCCCCTCCTCCAGGCAGCCTTGAAACTGAGCACAACACACTGCGCCTCGGCAGCTTCCTTCTCACATAGACGGACCGTCCCCTTCTTCACTCTCGCACCTCCCTTGCCCACTTGCAGCAGCTGCTGCCAAAGAAAAAGGCTCCAGAAGTCAAAGCCTCTGCTGGGCTGCACTTTCCCCTTGCCTCACGTCAAAGCACCAGAAACTCTCGGCTGCACTCTGTATTTCCAGTCTCCGCTGCATCTACCACTGTCATCGCTGCATCTCCAAGCATCAAGCTGGGCACAATTCTTTCCAGGGAAAGCTGGAAGAGAAATAGGTAGCAGCACAAGTAGCCGCAGGTTGAACTTTCTGTTTTCAAGTGCTAACGTGAATCCGCACACAAGCGAGAGGCAGCCACGCTTCCTCTTGCAGCCTGTGCCATGCGCATACCAGCTCCGTGCTCTGCGCCTTCATTCTTATGCTCTTCGGTCCAGGTGGCGCTTCCAATCTGCCGGAGTCGAACCGTTGTCTACTTCTGGCACAGAGAGCACGGTGCCGGCAGACAAACGCTCCAGGCTGCTGCCTCTGCCCAAACACGCCTGGGCTCTGCACTTTCTCTCTCAGCGCTAGGGAGCAGCACATTCGGTCTGCCTTGTAGCCTGAATCTGAACGGAAAGATTCTCAGCTAAGTCTCGGCACAGAGAACAGTTTTAGGTCAACGAGCTTACCCGGAGCTTACCCTCGACGCGTGGAAACCTGTACTTGCAGCACATCCTAGTGGTAGCCCTCTTTCCTTTCCAGCCTGCACAGCGCTCAGTGCACAGATCGCGGTGCTCTCTGCACCTGCCTTCTCACTTGCAAGTACCACCGCCAAGCTTACGGCCTTGCAGGGAGCCAAGACGCGGATAGGCGTCTCGCCCAGAAGAAGGTGCCAGGACGAAAAGATGGTCTTCCTTTCTCCTGCTCCTTGCCCGAATTGTGGTGCTGTGTTGAAAGTCTTGCCCAGCGAAAAGCTACTCCAGCAAGTGTTTCTCTCCAAACGCAGTTCGCTGAGCGAGAGCTACACGGACAGTTTGGACTCGGTGAAACAGCAAGAAAATGCTTGTCCGTCGAGCTGAAGGAAAATCCCTGCACAGCACACTGTGGCTGCGTGCAGTGTTCACGCTGAAGAGCGGCAAAGCTCCAAGCCATGGCTGGGCTTCAGTTCTGTCCAGAGCACAGGAGGCGAAGAACGAAGCAGCTGGGCACCGGGCTCATGTACTCAGGGGAGCCAATTTCAAATGTGCAGCCAAGAGCTGCTTCACAAGCACATTCAGCTGAGAATGCTCTGGCTGCTTCAGAAAGGAAGGCGCAGCCCTTGCACTCCTGGACACAAGCTGGGCAGAAGCAGGTTCCTAAACCTTCAGTGCTGCAGAGTGCATGCACCTTGAGCACACGCAGAAGGACGCGTCCTGAAAGAAGGCGTTCTTCAAGTACCCCCCTCCTCCAGGCAGCCTTGAAACTGAGCACAACACACTGCGCCTCGGCAGCTTCCTTCTCACATAGACAGACCGTCCCCTTCTTCACTCTCGCAGCTCCCTTGCCCACTTGCAGCAGCTGCTGCCAAAGAAAAAGGCTCCAGAAGTCAAAGCCTCTGCTGGGCTGCACTTTCCCCTTGCCTCACGTCAAAGCACCAGAAACTCTCGGCTGCACTCTGTATTTCCAGTCTCCGCTGCATCTACCACTGTCATCTCTGCATCTCCAAGCATCAAGCTGGGCACAATTCTTTCCAGGGAAAGCTGGAAGAGAAATAGGTAGCAGCACAAGTAGCCGCAGGTTGAACTTTCTGTTTTCAAGTGCTAACGTGAATCCGCACACAAGCGAGAGGCAGCCACACTTCCTCTTGCAGCCTGTGCCATGCGCATACCAGCTCCATGCTCTGCGCCTTCATTGTGCCTGAGTGGAACCCGTGTCTACTTCTGGCACAGAGAGCACGGTGCCGGCAGAGAAATGCTCCAGGCTGCTGCCTCGGCCCAAACACGCCTGGGCTCTGCACTTTCTCTCTCAGCGCTAGGGAGCAGCACATTCGGTCTGCCTTGTAGCCTGAATCTGAACAGAAAGATTCTCAGCTAAGTCTCGGCACAGAGAACAGTTTTAGGTCAACGAGCTTACGCGGAGCTTACCCTCGACGCGTGGAAACCTGTATTTGCAGCACATCCGAGTGGTAGCCCTCTTTCCTTTCCAGCCTGCACAGCGCCGGCAGATCGCGGTGCTCTCTGCACCTGCCTTCCCACTTGCCAGTACCACCGCCAAGCTTACAGCCTTGCAGGGAGCCAAGACGCGGATAAGCGTCTCGCCCAGAAGAAGGTGCCAGGACCAAAAGATGGTCCTCCTTTCTCCTGCTCCTTGCCCGAATTGTGGTGCTGTGCGGAAAGTCTTGCCCAGCGAAAAGCTACTCCAGCAAGTGTTTCTCTCCAAACGCAGTTCGCTGAGCGAGAGCTACACGGACAGTTTGGACTCGGTGAAACAGCAAGAAAATGCTTGTCCGTCGAGCTGAAGGAAAATCCCTGCACAGCACACTGTGGCTGCGTGCAGTGTTCACGCTGAAGAGCGGCAAAGCTCCAAGCCATGGCTGGGCTTCACTTCTGTCCAGAGCACAGGAGGCGAAGAACGAAGCAGCTGGGCACCGGGCTCATGTACTCAGGGGAGCCAATTTCAAATGTGCAGCCAAGAGCTGCTTCACAAGCACATTCAGCTGAGAATGCTCTGGCTGCTTCAGAAAGGAAGGCGCAGCCCTTGCACTCCTGGACACAAGCTGGGCAGAAGCAGGTTCCTAAACCTTCAGTGCTGCAGAGTGCATGCACCTTGAGCACACGCAGAAGGACGCGTCCTGAAAGAAGGCGTTCTTCAAGTACCCCCCTCCTCCAGGCAGCCTTGAAACTGAGCACAACACACTGCGCCTCGGCAGCTTCCTTCTCACATAGACAGACCGTCCCCTTCTTCACTCTCGCACCTCCCTTGCCCACTTGCAGCAGCTGCTGCCAAAGAAAAAGGCTCCAGAAGTCAAAGCCTCTGCTGGGCTGCACTTTCCCCTTGCCTCACGTCAAAGCACCAGAAACTCTCGGCTGCACTCTGTATTTCCAGTCTCCGCTGCATCTACCACTGTCATCTCTGCATCTCCAAGCATCAAGCTGGGCACAATTCTTTCCAGGGAAAGCTGGAAGAGAAATAGGTAGCAGCACAAGTAGCCGCAGGTTGAACTTTCTGTTTTCAAGTGCTAACGTGAATCCGCACACAAGCGAGAGGCAGCCACACTTCCTCTTGCAGCCTGTGCCATGCGCATACCAGCTCCATGCTCTGCGCCTTCATTGTGCCTGAGTGGAACCCGTGTCTACTTCTGGCACAGAGAGCACGGTGCCGGCAGAGAAATGCTCCAGGCTGCTGCCTCGGCCCAAACACGCCTGGGCTCTGCACTTTCTCTCTCAGCGCTAGGGAGCAGCACATTCGGTCTGCCTTGTAGCCTGAATCTGAACAGAAAGATTCTCAGCTAAGTCTCGGCACAGAGAACAGTTTTAGGTCAACGAGCTTACGCGGAGCTTACCCTCGACGCGTGGAAACCTGTATTTGCAGCACATCCGAGTGGTAGCCCTCTTTCCTTTCCAGCCTGCACAGCGCCGGCAGATCGCGGTGCTCTCTGCACCTGCCTTCCCACTTGCCAGTACCACCGCCAAGCTTACAGCCTTGCAGGGAGCCAAGACGCGGATAAGCGTCTCGCCCAGAAGAAGGTGCCAGGACCAAAAGATGGTCCTCCTTTCTCCTGCTCCTTGCCCGAATTGTGGTGCTGTGCGGAAAGTCTTGCCCAGCGAAAAGCTACTCCAGCAAGTGTTTCTCTCCAAACGCAGTTCGCTGAGCGAGAGCTACACGGACAGTTTGGACTCGGTGAAACAGCAAGAAAATGCTTGTCCGTCGAGCTGAAGGAAAATCCCTGCACAGCACACTGTGGCTGCGTGCAGTGTTCACGCTGAAGAGCGGCAAAGCTCCAAGCCATGGCTGGGCTTCACTTCTGTCCAGAGCACAGGAGGCGAAGAACGAAGCAGCTGGGCACCGGGCTCATGTACTCAGGGGAGCCAATTTCAAATGTGCAGCCAAGAGCTGCTTCACAAGCACATTCAGCTGAGAATGCTCTGGCTGCTTCAGAAAGGAAGGCGCAGCCCTTGCACTCCTGGACACAAGCTGGGCAGAAGCAGGTTCCTAAACCTTCAGTGCTGCAGAGTGCATGCACCTTGAGCACACGCAGAAGGACGCGTCCAGAAAGAAGGCGTTCTTCAAGTACCCCCCTCCTCCAGGCAGCCTTGAAACTGAGCACAACACACTGCGGCTCGGCAGCTTCCTTCTCACATAGACGGACCGTCCCCTTCTTCACTCTTGCAGCTCCCTTGCCCACTTGCAGCAGCTGCTGCCAAAGAAAAAGGCTCCAGAAGTCAAAGCCTCTGCTGGGCTGCACTTTCCCCTTGCCTCACGTCAAAGCACCAGAAACTCTCGGCTGCACTCTGTATTTCCAGTCTCCGCTGCATCTACCACTGTCATCTCTGCATCTCCAAGCATCAAGCTGGGCACAATTCTTTCCAGGGAAAGCTGGAAGAGAAATAGGTAGCAGCACAAGTAGCCGCAGGTTGAACTTTCTGTTTTCAAGTGCTAACGTGAATCCGCACACAAGCGAGAGGCAGCCACGCTTCCTCTTGCAGCCTGTGCCATGCGCATACCAGCTCCGTGCTCTGCGCCTTCATTGTGCCTGAGTGGAACCCGTGTCTACTTCTGGCACAGAGAGCACGGTGCCGGCAGAGAAATGCTCCAGGCTGCTGCCTCTGCCCAAACACGCCTGGGCTCTGCACTTTCTCTCTCAGCGCTAGGGAGCAGCACATTCGGTCTGCCTTGTAGCCTGAATCTGAACGGAAAGATTCTCAGCTAAGTCTCGGCACAGAGAACAGTTTTAGGTCAACGAGCTTACGCGGAGCTTACCCTCGACGTGTGGAAACCTGTATTTGCAGCACATCCTAGTGGTAGTCCTCTTTCCTTTCCAGCCTGCACAGCGCTCAGTGCACAGATCGCGGTGCTCTCTGCACCTGCTTTCCCTCTTCCCAGTACCACCGCCAAGCTTACAGCCTTGCAGGGAGCGAAGTGGCGGATAGGCGTCTCGCCCAGAAGAAGGTGCCAGGACGAAAAGATGGTCCTCCTTTCTCCTGCTCCTTGCCCGAACTGTGTTGAAAGTCTTGCCCAGCGAAAAGCTACTCCAGCAAGTGTTTCTCTCCAAACGCAGTTCGCTGAGCGAGAGCTACACGGACAGTTTGGACTCGGTGAAACAGCAAGAAAATGCTTGTCCGTCGAGCTGAAGGAAAATCCCTGCACAGCACACTGTGGCTGCGTGCAGTGTTCACGCTGAAGAGCGGCAAAGCTCCAAGCCATGGCTGGGCTTCACTTCTGTCCAGAGCACAGGAGGCGAAGAACGAAGCAGCTGGGCACCGGGCTCATGTACTCAGGGGAGCCAATTTCAAATGTGCAGCCAAGAGCTGCTTCACAAGCACATTCAGCTGAGAATGCTCTGGCTGCTTCAGAAAGGAAGGCGCAGCCCTTGCACTCCTGGACACAACCACGCCAGAAGCAGGTTCCTAAACCTTCCGTGCTACAGAGTGCATGCACCTTGAGCACACGCAGAAGGACGCGTCCAGAAAGAAGGCGTTCTTCAAGTACCCCCCTCCTCCAGGCAGCCTTGAAACTGAGCACAACACACTGCGGCTCGGCAGCTTCCTTCTCACATAGACGGACCGTCCCCTTCTTCACTCTCGCAGCTCCCTTGCCCACTTGCAGCAGCTGCTGCCAAAGAAAAAGGCTCCAGAAGTCAAAGCCTCTGCTGGGCTGCACTTTCCCCTTGCCTCACGTCAAAGCACCAGAAACTCTCGGCTGCACTCTGTATTTCCAGTCTCCGCTGCATCTACCACTGTCATCTCTGCATCTCCAAGCATCAAGCTGGGCACAATTCTTTCCAGGGAAAGCTGGAAGAGAAATAGGTAGCAGCACAAGTAGCCGCAGGTTGAACTTTCTGTTTTCAAGTGCTAACATGAATCCGCACACAAGCGAGGGACAGCCACGCTTCCTCTTGCAGCCTGTGCCATGCGCATACCAGCTCCGTGCTCTGCGCCTTCATTGTGCCTGAGTGGAACCCGTGTCTACTTCTGGCACAGAGAGCACGGTGCCGGCAGAGAAATGCTCCAGGCTGCTGCCTCTGCCCAAACACGCCTGGGCTCTGCACTTTCTCTCTCAGCGCTAGGGAGCAGCACATTCGGTCTGCCTTGTAGCCTGAATCTGAACGGAAAGATTCTCAGCTAAGTCTCGGCACAGAGAACAGTTTTAGGTCAACGAGCTTACGCGGAGCTTACCCTCGACGTGTGGAAACCTGTATTTGCAGCACATCCGAGTGGTAGCCCTCTTTCCTCTCCAGCCTGCACAGCGCCGGCAGATCGCGGTGCTCTCTGCACCTGTCTTCCCACTTCCCAGTACCACCGCCAAGCTTACAGCCTTGCAGGGAGCCAAGACGCGGATAGGCGTCTCGCCCAGAAGAAGGTGCCAGGACGAAAAGATGGTCTTCCTTTCTCCTGCTCCTTGCCCGAATTGTGGTGCTGTGTTGAAAGTCTTGCCCAGCGAAAAGCTACTCCAGCAAGTGTTTCTCTCCAAACGCAGTTCGCTGAGCGAGAGCTACATGGACAGTTTGGACTCGGTGAAACAGCAAGAAAATGCTTGTCCGTCGAGCTGAAGGAAAATCCCTGCACAGCACACTGTGGCTGCGTGCAGTGTTCACGCTGAAGAGCGGCAAAGCTCCAAGCCATGGCTGGGCTTCACTTCTGTCCAGAGCACAGGAGGCGAAGAACGAAGCAGCTGGGCACCGGGCTCATGTACTCAGGGGAGCCAATTTCAAATGTGCAGCCAAGAGCTGCTTCACAAGCACATTCAGCTGAGAATGCTCTGGCTGCTTCAGAAAGGAAGGCGCAGCCCTTGCACTCCTGGACACAAGCTGGGCAGAAGCAGGTTCCTAAACCTTCAGTGCTGCAGAGTGCATGCACCTTGAGCACACGCAGAAGGACGCGTCCTGAAAGAAGGCGTTCTTCAAGTACCCCCCTCCTCCAGGCAGCCTTGAAACTGAGCACAACACACTGCGCCTCGGCAGCTTCCTTCTCACATAGACGGACCGTCCCCTTCTTCACTCTCGCAGCTCCCTTGCCCACTTGCAGCAGCTGCTGCCAAAGAAAAAGGCTCCGGAAGTCAAAGCCTCTGCTGGGCTGCACTTTCCCCTTGCCTCACGTCAAAGCACCAGAAACTCTCGGCTGCACTCTGTATTTCCAGTCTCCGCTGCATCTACCACTGTCATCTCTGCATCTCCAAGCATCAAGCTGGGCACAATTCTTTCCAGGGAAAGCTGGAAGAGAAATAGGTAGCAGCACAAGTAGCCGCAGGTTGAACTTTCTGTTTTCAAGTGCTAACGTGAATCCGCACACAAGCGAGGGACAGCCACGCTTCCTCTTGCAGCCCGTGCGCTGTGCACAGCAGCTCCGTGCTCTGCCTTCATTCTTATGCTCTTCGGAGCAGGTCGTGCTTTCATTCTGCCGGAGTCGAACCATCGTCTACTTGGCGCACAGAGCACTCTGCCGGCAGCGAAGTGCTCCAGCCGACTGCTTCTGCCGAACCACGCCTGGAATATGCACTTTCCCTCGCAGCGACATACACCAGCATACTCGGTCTTTCTTCTCGTCCAAATGTAAAGGGAAAGAGCCTCAGCTATGTCTGGCACAGAGAACAGTTTTAGGTCAACGAGCTTACCCGGAGCTTACCCGCGACGTGTGGAAACCTGTATTTGCAGCACATCCTAGTGGTAGCCCTCTTTCCTTTCCAGCCTGCACAGCGCTCAGTGCACAGATCGCGGTGCTCTCTGCACCTGCCTTCCCTCTTCCCAGTACCACCGCCAAGCTTACAGCCTTGCAGGGAGCCAAGACGCGGATAGGCGTCTCGCCCAGAAGAAGGTGCCAGGACGAAAAGATGGTCCTCCTTTCTCCTGCTCCTTGCCCGAACTGTGGTGCTGTGTTGAAAGTCTTGCCCAGCGAAAAGCTACTCCAGCAAGTGTTTCTCTCCAAACGCAGTTCGCTGAGCGAGAGCTACACGGACAGTTTGGACTCGGTGAAACAGCAAGAAAATGCTTGTCCGTCGAGCTGAAGGAAAATCCCTGCACAGCACACTGTGGCTGCGTGCAGTGTTCACGCTGAAGAGCGGCAAAGCTCCAAGCCATGGCTGGGCTTCACTTCTGTCCAGAGCACAGGAGGCGAAGAACGAAGCAGCTGGGCACCGGGCTCATGTACTCAGGGGAGCCAATTTCAAATGTGCAGCCAAGAGCTGCTTCACAAGCACATTCAGCTGAGAATGCTCTGGCTGCTTCAGAAAGGAAGGCGCAGCCCTTGCACTCCTGGACACAAGCTGGGCAGAAGCAGGTTCCTAAACCTTCAGTGCTGCAGAGTGCATGCACCTTGAGCACACGCAGAAGGACGCGTCCAGAAAGAAGGCGTTCTTCAAGTACCCCCCTCCTCCAGGCAGCCTTGAAACTGAGCACAACACACTGCGCCTCGGCAGCTTCCTTCTCACATAGACGGACCGTCCCCTTCTTCACTCTTGCAGCTCCCTTGCCCACTTGCAGCAGCTGCTGCCAAAGAAAAAGGCTCCAGAAGTCAAAGCCTCTGCTGGGCTGCACTTTCCCCTTGCCTCACGTCAAAGCACCAGAAACTCTCGGCTGCACTCTGTATTTCCAGTCTCCGCTGCATCTACCACTGTCATCTCTGCATCTCCAAGCATCAAGCTGGGCACAATTCTTTCCAGGGAAAGCTGGAAGAGAAATAGGTAGCAGCACAAGTAGCCGCAGGTTGAACTTTCTGTTTTCAAGTGCTAACGTGAATCCGCACACAAGCGAGAGGCAGCCACGCTTCCTCTTGCAGCCTGTGCCATGCGCATACCAGCTCCGTGCTCTGCGCCTTCATTGTGCCTGAGTGGAACCCGTGTCTACTTCTGGCACAGAGAGCACGGTGCCGGCAGAGAAATGCTCCAGGCTGCTGCCTCTGCCCAAACACGCCTGGGCTCTGCACTTTCTCTCTCAGCGCTAGGGAGCAGCACATTCGGTCTGCCTTGTAGCCTGAATCTGAACGGAAAGATTCTCAGCTAAGTCTCGGCACAGAGAACAGTTTTAGGTCAACGAGCTTACCCGGAGCTTACCCTCGACGCGTGGAAACCTGTATTTGCAGCACATCCGAGTGGTAGCCCTCTTTCCTCTCCAGCCTGCACAGCGCCGGCAGATCGCGGTGCTCTCTGCACCTGTCTTCCCACTTCCCAGTACCACCGCCAAGCTTACAGCCTTGCAGGGAGCCAAGACGCGGATAGGCGTCTCGCCCAGAAGAAGGTGCCAGGACGAAAAGATGGTCCTCCTTTCTCCTGCTCCTTGCCCGAATTGTGGTGCTGTGTTGAAAGTCTTGCCCAGCGAAAAGCTACTCCAGCAAGTGTTTCTCTCCAAACGCAGTTCGCTGAGCGAGAGCTACATGGACAGTTTGGACTCGGTGAAACAGCAAGAAAATGCTTGTCCGTCGAGCTGAAGGAAAATCCCTGCACAGCACACTGTGGCTGCGTGCAGTGTTCACGCTGAAGAGCGGCAAAGCTCCAAGCCATGGCTGGGCTTCACTTCTGTCCAGAGCACAGGAGGCGAAGAACGAAGCAGCTGGGCACCGGGCTCATGTACTCAGGGGAGCCAATTTCAAATGTGCAGCCAAGAGCTGCTTCACAAGCACATTCAGCTGAGAATGCTCTGGCTGCTTCAGAAAGGAAGGCGCAGCCCTTGCACTCCTGGACACAAGCTGGGCAGAAGCAGGTTCCTAAACCTTCAGTGCTGCAGAGTGCATGCACCTTGAGCACACGCAGAAGGACGCGTCCTGAAAGAAGGCGTTCTTCAAGTACCCCCCTCCTCCAGGCAGCCTTGAAACTGAGCACAACACACTGCGCCTCGGCAGCTTCCTTCTCACATAGACGGACCGTCCCCTTCTTCACTCTCGCACCTCCCTTGCCCACTTGCAGCAGCTGCTGCCAAAGAAAAAGGCTCCGGAAGTCAAAGCCTCTGCTGGGCTGCACTTTCCCCTTGCCTCACGTCAAAGCACCAGAAACTCTCGGCTGCACTCTGTATTTCCAGTCTCCGCTGCATCTACCACTGTCATCTCTGCATCTCCAAGCATCAAGCTGGGCACAATTCTTTCCAGGGAAAGCTGGAAGAGAAATAGGTAGCAGCACAAGTAGCCGCAGGTTGAACTTTCTGTTTTCAAGTGCTAACGTGAATCCGCACACAAGCGAGGGACAGCCACGCTTCCTCTTGCAGCCCGTGCGATGTGCACAGCAGCTCCGTGCTCTGCCTTCATTCTTATGCTCTTCGGACCATGTCGTGCCTTCATTCTGCCGGAGTTGAACCATCGTCTACTTGGCGCACAGAGCACTCTGCCGGCAGCGAAGTGCTCCAGCCGACTGCTTCTGCTGAACCACGCCTGGAATATGCACTTTCCCTCGCAGCGACATACACCAGCATACTCGGTCTTTCTTCTCGTCCAAATGTAAAGGGAAAGAGCCTCAGCTATGTCTGGCACAGAGAACAGTTTTAGGTCAACAAGCTTACCCGGAGCTTACCCTCGACGCGTGGAAACCTGTATTTGCAGCACATCCTAGTGGTAGCCCTCTTTCCTCTCCAGCCTGCACAGCGCCGGCAGATCGCGGTGCTCTCTGCACCTGCCTTCTCACTTGCAAGTACCACCGCCAAGCTTACAGCCTGCAGGGAGCGAAGATGCGGATAGGCGTGTCGCACACAAGAACATGCCAGGACGAAAAGATGGACTTCCTTTCTCCTGCTCCTTGCCCGAATTGTGGTGCTGTGCGGAAAGTCTTGCCCAGCGAAAAGCTACTCCAGCAAGTGTTTCTCTCCTGACGCATTTCGCTGAGCGAGAGCTACACGGACAGTTTGGACTCGGTGAAACAGCAAGAAAATGCTTGTCCGTCGAGCTGAAGGAAAATCCCTGCACAGCACACTGTGGCTGCGTGCAGTGTTCACGCTGAAGAGCGGCAAAGCTCCAAGCCATGGCTGGGCTTCACTTCTGTCCAGAGCACAGAAGGCGAAGAACGAAGCAGCTGGGCACCGGGCTCATGTACTCAGGGGAGCCAATTTCAAATGTGCAGCCAAGAGCTGCTTCACAAGCACATTCAGCTGAGAATGCTCTGGCTGCTTCAGAAAGGAAGGCGCAGCCATTGCACTCCTGGACACAAGCTGGGCAGAAGCAGGTTCCTAAACCTTCAGTGCTGCAGAGTGCATGCACCTTGAGCACACGCAGAAGGACGCGTCCAGAAAGAAGGCGTTCTTCAAGTACCCCCCTCCTCCAGGCAGCCTTGAAACTGAGCACAACACACTGCGCCTCGGCAGCTTCCTTCTCACATAGACGGACCGTCCCCTTCTTCACTCTCGCACCTCCCTTGCCCACTTGCAGCAGCTGCTGCCAAAGAAAAAGGCTCCAGAAGTCAAAGCCTCTGCTGGGCTGCACTTTCCCCTTGCCTCACGTCAAAGCACCAGAAACTCTCGGCTGCACTCTGTATTTCCAGTCTCCGCTGCATCTACCACTGTCATCGCTGCATCTCCAAGCATCAAGCTGGGCACAATTCTTTCCAGGGAAAGCTGGAAGAGAAATAGGTAGCAGCACAAGTAGCCGCAGGTTGAACTTTCTGTTTTCAAGTGCTAACGTGAATCCGCACACAAGCGAGAGGCAGCCACACTTCCTCTTGCAGCCTGTGCCATGCGCATACCAGCTCCATGCTCTGCGCCTTCATTGTGCCTGAGTGGAACCCGTGTCTACTTCTGGCACAGAGAGCACGGTGCCGGCAGAGAAATGCTCCAGGCTGCTGCCTCGGCCCAAACACGCCTGGGCTCTGCACTTTCTCTCTCAGCGCTAGGTAGCAGCACATTCGGTCTGCCTTGTAGCCTGAATCTGAACAGAAAGATTCTCAGCTAAGTCTCGGCACAGAGAACAGTTTTAGGTCAACGAGCTTACGCGGAGCTTACCCTCGACGCGTGGAAACCTGTATTTGCAGCACATCCGAGTGGTAGCCCTCTTTCCTTTCCAGCCTGCACAGCGCCGGCAGATCGCGGTGCTCTCTGCACCTGCCTTCCCACTTGCCAGTACCACCGCCAAGCTTACAGCCTTGCAGGGAGCCAAGACGCGGATAAGCGTCTCGCCCAGAAGAAGGTGCCAGGACCAAAAGATGGTCCTCCTTTCTCCTGCTCCTTGCCCGAATTGTGGTGCTGTGCGGAAAGTCTTGCCCAGCGAAAAGCTACTCCAGCAAGTGTTTCTCTCCAAACGCAGTTCGCTGAGCGAGAGCTACACGGACAGTTTGGACTCGGTGAAACAGCAAGAAAATGCTTGTCCGTCGAGCTGAAGGAAAATCCCTGCACAGCACACTGTGGCTGCGTGCAGTGTTCACGCTGAAGAGCGGCAAAGCTCCAAGCCATGGCTGGGCTTCACTTCTGTCCAGAGCACAGGAGGCGAAGAACGAAGCAGCTGGGCACCGGGCTCATGTACTCAGGGGAGCCAATTTCAAATGTGCAGCCAAGAGCTGCTTCACAAGCACATTCAGCTGAGAATGCTCTGGCTGCTTCAGAAAGGAAGGCGCAGCCCTTGCACTCCTGGACACAAGCTGGGCAGAAGCAGGTTCCTAAACCTTCCGTGCTGCAGAGTGCATGCACCTTGAGCACACGCAGAAGGACGCGTCCAGAAAGAAGGCGTTCTTCAAGTACCCCCCTCCTCCAGGCAGCCTTGAAACTGAGCACAACACACTGCGCCTCGGCAGCTTCCTTCTCACATAGACGGACCGTCCCCTTCTTCACTCTCGCAGCTCCCTTGCCCACTTGCAGCAGCTGCTGCCAAAGAAAAAGGCTCCGGAAGTCAAAGCCTCTGCTGGGCTGCACTTTCCCCTTGCCTCACGTCAAAGCACCAGAAACTCTCGGCTGCACTCTGTATTTCCAGTCTCCGCTGCATCTACCACTGTCATCTCTGCATCTCCAAGCATCAAGCTGGGCACAATTCTTTCCAGGGAAAGCTGGAAGAGAAATAGGTAGCAGCACAAGTAGCCGCAGGTTGAACTTTCTGTTTTCAAGTGCTAACGTGAATCCGCACACAAGCGAGGGACAGCCACGCTTCCTCTTGCAGCCCGTGCGCTGTGCACAGCAGCTCCGTGCTCTGCCTTCATTCTTATGCTCTTCGGAGCAGGTCGTGCTTTCATTCTGCCGGAGTCGAACCATCGTCTACTTGGCGCACAGAGCACTCTGCCGGCAGCGAAGTGCTCCAGCCGACTGCTTCTGCCGAACCACGCCTGGAATATGCACTTTCCCTCGCAGCGACATACACCAGCATACTCGGTCTTTCTTCTCGTCCAAATGTAAAGGGAAAGAGCCTCAGCTATGTCTGGCACAGAGAACAGTTTTAGGTCAACGAGCTTACCCGGAGCTTACCCGCGACGTGTGGAAACCTGTATTTGCAGCACATCCTAGTGGTAGCCCTCTTTTCTTTCCAGCCTGCACAGCGCTCAGTGCACAGATCGCGGTGCTCTCTGCACCTGCCTTCCCTCTTCCCAGTACCACCGCCAAGCTTACAGCCTTGCAGGGAGCCAAGACGCGGATAGGCGTCTCGCCCAGAAGAAGGTGCCAGGACGAAAAGATGGTCCTCCTTTCTCCTGCTCCTTGCCCGAACTGTGGTGCTGTGTTGAAAGTCTTGCCCAGCGAAAAGCTACTCCAGCAAGTGTTTCTCTCCTGACGCATTTCGCTGAGCGAGAGCTACACGGACAGTTTGGACTCGGTGAAACAGCAAGAAAATGCTTGTCCGTCGAGCTGAAGGAAAATCCCTGCACAGCACACTGTGGCTGCGTGCAGTGTTCACGCTGAAGAGCGGCAAAGCTCCAAGCCATGGCTGGGCTTCACTTCTGTCCAGAGCACAGGAGGCGAAGAACGAAGCAGCTGGGCACCGGGCTCATGTACTCAGGGGAGCCAATTTCAAATGTGCAGCCAAGAGCTGCTTCACAAGCACATTCAGCTGAGAATGCTCTGGCTGCTTCAGAAAGGAAGGCGCAGCCCTTGCACTCCTGGACACAAGCTGGGCAGAAGCAGGTTCCTAAACCTTCAGTGCTGCAGAGTGCATGCACCTTGAGCACACGCAGAAGGACGCGTCCAGAAAGAAGGCGTTCTTCAAGTACCCCCCTCCTCCAGGCAGCCTTGAAACTGAGCACAACACACTGCGCCTCGGCAGCTTCCTTCTCACATAGACGGACCGTCCCCTTCTTCACTCTTGCAGCTCCCTTGCCCACTTGCAGCAGCTGCTGCCAAAGAAAAAGGCTCCAGAAGTCAAAGCCTCTGCTGGGCTGCACTTTCCCCTTGCCTCACGTCAAAGCACCAGAAACTCTCGGCTGCACTCTGTATTTCCAGTCTCCGCTGCATCTACCACTGTCATCTCTGCATCTCCAAGCATCAAGCTGGGCACAATTCTTTCCAGGGAAAGCTGGAAGAGAAATAGGTAGCAGCACAAGTAGCCGCAGGTTGAACTTTCTGTTTTCAAGTGCTAACGTGAATCCGCACACAAGCGAGAGGCAGCCACGCTTCCTCTTGCAGCCTGTGCCATGCGCATACCAGCTCCGTGCTCTGCGCCTTCATTGTGCCTGAGTGGAACCCGTGTCTACTTCTGGCACAGAGAGCACGGTGCCGGCAGAGAAATGCTCCAGGCTGCTGCCTCTGCCCAAACACGCCTGGGCTCTGCACTTTCTCTCTCAGCGCTAGGGAGCAGCACATTCGGTCTGCCTTGTAGCCTGAATCTGAACGGAAAGATTCTCAGCTAAGTCTCGGCACAGAGAACAGTTTTAGGTCAACGAGCTTACGCGGAGCTTACCCTCGACGTGTGGAAACCTGTATTTGCAGCACATCCTAGTGGTAGTCCTCTTTCCTTTCCAGCCTGCACAGCGCTCAGTGCACAGATCGCGGTGCTCTCTGCACCTGCTTTCCCTCTTCCCAGTACCACCGCCAAGCTTACAGCCTTGCAGGGAGCGAAGTGGCGGATAGGCGTCTCGCCCAGAAGAAGGTGCCAGGACGAAAAGATGGTCCTCCTTTCTCCTGCTCCTTGCCCGAACTGTGTTGAAAGTCTTGCCCAGCGAAAAGCTACTCCAGCAAGTGTTTCTCTCCAAACGCAGTTCGCTGAGCGAGAGCTACACGGACAGTTTGGACTCGGTGAAACAGCAAGAAAATGCTTGTCCGTCGAGCTGAAGGAAAATCCCTGCACAGCACACTGTGGCTGCGTGCAGTGTTCACGCTGAAGAGCGGCAAAGCTCCAAGCCATGGCTGGGCTTCACTTCTGTCCAGAGCACAGGAGGCGAAGAACGAAGCAGCTGGGCACCGGGCTCATGTACTCAGGGGAGCCAATTTCAAATGTGCAGCCAAGAGCTGCTTCACAAGCACATTCAGCTGAGAATGCTCTGGCTGCTTCAGAAAGGAAGGCGCAGCCCTTGCACTCCTGGACACAACCACGCCAGAAGCAGGTTCCTAAACCTTCCGTGCTGCAGAGTGCATGCACCTTGAGCACACGCAGAAGGACGCGTCCAGAAAGAAGGCGTTCTTCAAGTACCCCCCTCCTCCAGGCAGCCTTGAAACTGAGCACAACACACTGCGCCTCGGCAGCTTCCTTCTCACATAGACGGACCGTCCCCTTCTTCACTCTCGCACCTCCCTTGCCCACTTGCAGCAGCTGCTGCCAAAGAAAAAGGCTCCAGAAGTCAAAGCCTCTGCTGGGCTGCACTTTCCCCTTGCCTCACGTCAAAGCACCAGAAACTCTCGGCTGCACTCTGTATTTCCAGTCTCCGCTGCATCTACCACTGTCATCTCTGCATCTCCAAGCATCAAGCTGGGCACAATTCTTTCCAGGGAAAGCTGGAAGAGAAATAGGTAGCAGCACAAGTAGCCGCAGGTTGAACTTTCTGTTTTCAAGTGCTAACATGAATCCGCACACAAGCGAGGGACAGCCACGCTTCCTCTTGCAGCCTGTGCCATGCGCATACCAGCTCCGTGCTCTGCGCCTTCATTGTGCCTGTGGAACCCGTGTCTACTTCTGGCACAGAGAGCACGGTGCCGGCAGAGAAATGCTCCAGGCTGCTGCCTCTGCCCAAACACGCCTGGGCTCTGCACTTTCTCTCTCAGCGCTAGGGAGCAGCACATTCGGTCTGCCTTGTAGCCTGAATCTGAACGGAAAGATTCTCAGCTAAGTCTCGGCACAGAGAACAGTTTTAGGTCAACGAGCTTACGCGGAGCTTACCCTCGACGTGTGGAAACCTGTATTTGCAGCACATCCGAGTGGTAGCCCTCTTTCCTCTCCAGCCTGCACAGCGCCGGCAGATCGCGGTGCTCTCTGCACCTGTCTTCCCACTTCCCAGTACCACCGCCAAGCTTACAGCCTTGCAGGGAGCCAAGACGCGGATAGGCGTCTCGCCCAGAAGAAGGTGCCAGGACGAAAAGATGGTCTTCCTTTCTCCTGCTCCTTGCCCGAATTGTGGTGCTGTGTTGAAAGTCTTGCCCAGCGAAAAGCTACTCCAGCAAGTGTTTCTCTCCAAACGCAGTTCGCTGAGCGAGAGCTACATGGACAGTTTGGACTCGGTGAAACAGCAAGAAAATGCTTGTCCGTCGAGCTGAAGGAAAATCCCTGCACAGCACACTGTGGCTGCGTGCAGTGTTCACGCTGAAGAGCGGCAAAGCTCCAAGCCATGGCTGGGCTTCACTTCTGTCCAGAGCACAGGAGGCGAAGAACGAAGCAGCTGGGCACCGGGCTCATGTACTCAGGGGAGCCAATTTCAAATGTGCAGCCAAGAGCTGCTTCACAAGCACATTCAGCTGAGAATGCTCTGGCTGCTTCAGAAAGGAAGGCGCAGCCCTTGCACTCCTGGACACAAGCTGGGCAGAAGCAGGTTCCTAAACCTTCAGTGCTGCAGAGTGCATGCACCTTGAGCACACGCAGAAGGACGCGTCCTGAAAGAAGGCGTTCTTCAAGTACCCCCCCTCCTCCAGGCAGCCTTGAAACTGAGCACAACACACTGCGCCTCGGCAGCTTCCTTCTCACATAGACGGACCGTCCCCTTCTTCACTCTCGCAGCTCCCTTGCCCACTTGCAGCAGCTGCTGCCAAAGAAAAAGGCTCCAGAAGTCAAAGCCTCTGCTGGGCTGCACTTTCCCCTTGCCTCACGTCAAAGCACCAGAAACTCTCGGCTGCACTCTGTATTTCCAGTCTCCGCTGCATCTACCACTGTCATCTCTGCATCTCCAAGCATCAAGCTGGGCACAATTCTTTCCAGGGAAAGCTGGAAGAGAAATAGGTAGCAGCACAAGTAGCCGCAGGTTGAACTTTCTGTTTTCAAGTGCTAACGTGAATCCGCACACAAGCGAGGGACAGCCACGCTTCCTCTTACAGCCCGTGCGATGTGCACAGCAGCTCCGTGCTCTGCCTTCATTCTTATGCTCTTCGGACCATGTCGTGCCTTCATTCTGCCGGAGTTGAACCATCGTCTACTTGGCGCACAGAGCACTCTGCCGGCAGCGAAGTGCTCCAGCCGACTGCTTCTGCTGAACCACGCCTGGAATATGCACTTTCCCTCGCAGCGACATACACCAGCATACTCGGTCTTTCTTCTCGTCCAAATGTAAAGGGAAAGAGCCTCAGCTATGTCTGGCACAGAGAACAGTTTTAGGTCAACAAGCTTACCCGGAGCTTACCCTCGACGCGTGGAAACCTGTATTTGCAGCACATCCTAGTGGTAGCCCTCTTTCCTCTCCAGCCTGCACAGCGCCGGCAGATCGCGGTGCTCTCTGCACCTGCCTTCTCACTTGCAAGTACCACCGCCAAGCTTACAGCCTGCAGGGAGCGAAGATGCGGATAGGCGTGTCGCACACAAGAACATGCCAGGACGAAAAGATGGTCTTCCTTTCTCCTGCTCCTTGCCCGAATTGTGGTGCTGTGCGGAAAGTCTTGCCCAGCGAAAAGCTACTCCAGCAAGTGTTTCTCTCCTGACGCATTTCGCTGAGCGAGAGCTACACGGACAGTTTGGACTCGGTGAAACAGCAAGAAAATGCTTGTCCGTCGAGCTGAAGGAAAATCCCTGCACAGCACACTGTGGCTGCGTGCAGTGTTCACGCTGAAGAGCGGCAAAGCTCCAAGCCATGGCTGGGCTTCAGTTCTGTCCAGAGCACAGAAGGCGAAGAACGAAGCAGCTGGGCACCGGGCTCATGTACTCAGGGGAGCCAATTTCAAATGTGCAGCCAAGAGCTGCTTCACAAGCACATTCAGCTGAGAATGCTCTGGCTGCTTCAGAAAGGAAGGCGCAGCCATTGCACTCCTGGACACAAGCTGGGCAGAAGCAGGTTCCTAAACCTTCAGTGCTGCAGAGTGCATGCACCTTGAGCACACGCAGAAGGACGCGTCCAGAAAGAAGGCGTTCTTCAAGTACCCCCCTCCTCCAGGCAGCCTTGAAACTGAGCACAACACACTGCGCCTCGGCAGCTTCCTTCTCACATAGACGGACCGTCCCCTTCTTCACTCTCGCACCTCCCTTGCCCACTTGCAGCAGCTGCTGCCAAAGAAAAAGGCTCCAGAAGTCAAAGCCTCTGCTGGGCTGCACTTTCCCCTTGCCTCACGTCAAAGCACCAGAAACTCTCGGCTGCACTCTGTATTTCCAGTCTCCGCTGCATCTACCACTGTCATCGCTGCATCTCCAAGCATCAAGCTGGGCACAATTCTTTCCAGGGAAAGCTGGAAGAGAAATAGGTAGCAGCACAAGTAGCCGCAGGTTGAACTTTCTGTTTTCAAGTGCTAACGTGAATCCGCACACAAGCGAGAGGCAGCCACGCTTCCTCTTGCAGCCTGTGCCATGCGCATACCAGCTCCATGCTCTGCGCCTTCATTGTGCCTGAGTGGAACCCGTGTCTACTTCTGGCACAGAGAGCACGGTGCCAGCAGAGAAATGCTCCAGGCTGCTGCCTCTGCCCAAACACGCCTGCGCTCTGCACTTTCTCTCTCAGCGCTAGGGAGCAGCACATTCGGACTGCCTTGTAGCCTGAATCTGAACGGAAAGATTCTCAGCTAAGTCTCGGCACAGAGAACAGTTTTAGGTCAACGAGCTTACGCGGAGCTTACCCTCGACGCGTGGAAACCTGTATTTGCAGCACATCCTAGTGGTAGCCCTCTTTCCTCTCCAGCCTGCACAGCGCCGGCAGATCGCGGTGCTCTCTGCACCTGTCTTCCCACTTCCCAGTACCACCGCCAAGCTTACAGCCTTGCAGGGAGCCAAGACGCGGATAGGCGTCTCGCCCAGAAGAAGGTGCCAGGACCAAAAGATGGTCCTCCTTTCTCCTGCTCCTTGCCCGAACTGTGGTGCTGTGTTGAAAGTCTTGCCCAGCGAAAAGCTACTCCAGCAAGTGTTTCTCTCCAAACGCAGTTCGCTGAGCGAGAGCTACACGGACAGTTTGGACTCGGTGAAACAGCAAGAAAATGCTTGTCCGTCGAGCTGAAGGAAAATCCCTGCACAGCACACTGTGGCTGCGTGCAGTGTTCACGCTGAAGAGCGGCAAAGCTCCAAGCCATGGCTGGGCTTCACTTCTGTCCAGAGCACAGGAGGCGAAGAACGAAGCAGCTGGGCACCGGGCTCATGTACTCAGGGGAGCCAATTTCAAATGTGCAGCCAAGAGCTGCTTCACAAGCACATTCAGCTGAGAATGCTCTGGCTGCTTCAGAAAGGAAGGCGCAGCCCTTGCACTCCTGGACACAACCACGCCAGAAGCAGGTTCCTAAACCTTCCGTGCTACAGAGTGCATGCACCTTGAGCACACGCAGAAGGACGCGTCCAGAAAGAAGGCGTTCTTCAAGTACCCCCCTCCTCCAGGCAGCCTTGAAACTGAGCACAACACACTGCGCCTCGGCAGCTTCCTTCTCACATAGACGGACCGTCCCCTTCTTCACTCTCGCACCTCCCTTGCCCACTTGCAGCAGCTGCTGCCAAAGAAAAAGGCTCCGGAAGTCAAAGCCTCTGCTGGGCTGCACTTTCCCCTTGCCTCACGTCAAAGCACCAGAAACTCTCGGCTGCACTCTGTATTTCCAGTCTCCGCTGCATCTACCACTGTCATCGCTGCATCTCCAAGCATCAAGCTGGGCACAATTCTTTCCAGGGAAAGCTGGAAGAGAAATAGGTAGCAGCACAAGTAGCCGCAGGTTGAACTTTCTGTTTTCAAGTGCTAACGTGAATCCGCACACAAGCGAGGGACAGCCACGCTTCCTCTTGCAGCCCGTGCGCTGTGCACAGCAGCTCCGTGCTCTGCCTTCATTCTTATGCTCTTCGGAGCAGGTCGTGCTTTCATTCTGCCGGAGTCGAACCATCGTCTACTTGGCGCACAGAGCACTCTGCCGGCAGCGAAGTGCTCCAGCCGACTGCTTCTGCCGAACCACGCCTGGAATATGCACTTTCCCTCGCAGCGACATACACCAGCATACTCGGTCTTTCTTCTCGTCCAAATGTAAAGGGAAAGAGCCTCAGCTATGTCTGGCACAGAGAACAGTTTTAGGTCAACGAGCTTACCCGGAGCTTACCCGCGACGTGTGGAAACCTGTATTTGCAGCACATCCTAGTGGTAGCCCTCTTTTCTTTCCAGCCTGCACAGCGCTCAGTGCACAGATCGCGGTGCTCTCTGCACCTGCCTTCCCTCTTCCCAGTACCACCGCCAAGCTTACAGCCTTGCAGGGAGCGAAGTGGCGGATAGGCGTGTCGCACACAAGAACGTGCCAGGACGAAAAGATGGTCCTCCTTTCTCCTGCTCCTTGCCCGAACTGTGGTGCTGTGTTGAAAGTCTTGCCCAGCGAAAAGCTACTCCAGCAAGTGTTTCTCTCCAAACGCAGTTCGCTGAGCGAGAGCTACACGGACAGTTTGGACTCGGTGAAACAGCAAGAAAATGCTTGTCCGTCGAGCTGAAGGAAAATCCCTGCACAGCACACTGTGGCTGCGTGCAGTGTTCACGCTGAAGAGCGGCAAAGCTCCAAGCCATGGCTGGGCTTCAGTTCTGTCCAGAGCACAGGAGGCGAAGAACGAAGCAGCTGGGCACCGGGCTCATGTACTCAGGGGAGCCAATTTCAAATGTGCAGCCAAGAGCTGCTTCACAAGCACATTCAGCTGAGAATGCTCTGGCTGCTTCAGAAAGGAAGGCGCAGCCCTTGCACTCCTGGACACAAGCTGGGCAGAAGCAGGTTCCTAAACCTTCAGTGCTGCAGAGTGCATGCACCTTGAGCACACGCAGAAGGACGCGTCCAGAAAGAAGGCATTCTTCAAGTACCCCCCTCCTCCAGGCAGCCTTGAAACTGAGCACAACACACTGCGGCTCGGCAGCTTCCTTCTCACATAGACGGACCGTCCCCTTCTTCACTCTCGCACCTCCCTTGCCCACTTGCAGCAGCTGCTGCCAAAGAAAAAGGCTCCGGAAGTCAAAGCCTCTGCTGGGCTGCACTTTCCCCTTGCCTCACGTCAAAGCACCAGAAACTCTCGGCTGCACTCTGTATTTCCAGTCTCCGCTGCATCTACCACTGTCATCTCTGCATCTCCAAGCATCAAGCTGGGCACAATTCTTTCCAGGGAAAGCTGGAAGAGAAATAGGTAGCAGCACAAGTAGCCGCAGGTTGAACTTTCTGTTTTCAAGTGCTAACGTGAATCCGCACACAAGCGAGGGACAGCCACGCTTCCTCTTGCAGCCCGTGCGATGTGCACAGCAGCTCCGTGCTCTGCCTTCATTCTTATGCTCTTCGGAGCAGGTCGTGCTTTCATTCTGCCGGAGTCGAACCATCGTCTACTTGGCGCACAGAGCACTCTGCCGGCAGCGAAGTGCTCCAGCCGACTGCTTCTGCCGAACCACGCCTGGAATATGCACTTTCCCTCGCAGCGACATACACCACCATACTCGGTCTTTCTTCTCGTCCAAATGTAAAGGGAAAGAGCCTCAGCTATGTCTGGCACAGAGAACAGTTTTAGGTCAACGAGCTTACGCGGAGCTTACCCTCGACGCGTGGAAACCTGTATTTGCAGCACATCCTAGTGGTAGCCCTCTTTCCTCTCCAGCCTGCACAGCGCCGGCAGATCGCGGTGCTCTCTGCACCTGCCTTCTCACTTGCAAGTACCACCGCCAAGCTTACAGCCTGCAGGGAGCGAAGATGCGGATAGGCGTGTCGCACACAAGAACATGCCAGGACGAAAAGATGGTCTTCCTTTCTCCTGCTCCTTGCCCGAATTGTGGTGCTGTGCGGAAAGTCTTGCCCAGCGAAAAGCTACTCCAGCAAGTGTTTCTCTCCTGACGCATTTCGCTGAGCGAGAGCTACACGGACAGTTTGGACTCGGTGAAACAGCAAGAAAATGCTTGTCCGTCGAGCTGAAGGAAAATCCCTGCACAGCACACTGTGGCTGCGTGCAGTGTTCACGCTGAAGAGCGGCAAAGCTCCAAGCCATGGCTGGGCTTCAGTTCTGTCCAGAGCACAGAAGGCGAAGAACGAAGCAGCTGGGCACCGGGCTCATGTACTCAGGGGAGCCAATTTCAAATGTGCAGCCAAGAGCTGCTTCACAAGCACATTCAGCTGAGAATGCTCTGGCTGCTTCAGAAAGGAAGGCGCAGCCATTGCACTCCTGGACACAAGCTGGGCAGAAGCAGGTTCCTAAACCTTCAGTGCTGCAGAGTGCATGCACCTTGAGCACACGCAGAAGGACGCGTCCAGAAAGAAGGCGTTCTTCAAGTACCCCCCTCCTCCAGGCAGCCTTGAAACTGAGCACAACACACTGCGCCTCGGCAGCTTCCTTCTCACATAGACGGACCGTCCCCTTCTTCACTCTCGCACCTCCCTTGCCCACTTGCAGCAGCTGCTGCCAAAGAAAAAGGCTCCAGAAGTCAAAGCCTCTGCTGGGCTGCACTTTCCCCTTGCCTCACGTCAAAGCACCAGAAACTCTCGGCTGCACTCTGTATTTCCAGTCTCCGCTGCATCTACCACTGTCATCGCTGCATCTCCAAGCATCAAGCTGGGCACAATTCTTTCCAGGGAAAGCTGGAAGAGAAATAGGTAGCAGCACAAGTAGCCGCAGGTTGAACTTTCTGTTTTCAAGTGCTAACGTGAATCCGCACACAAGCGAGAGGCAGCCACGCTTCCTCTTGCAGCCTGTGCCATGCGCATACCAGCTCCATGCTCTGCGCCTTCATTGTGCCTGAGTGGAACCCGTGTCTACTTCTGGCACAGAGAGCACGGTGCCAGCAGAGAAATGCTCCAGGCTGCTGCCTCTGCCCAAACACGCCTGGGCTCTGCACTTTCTCTCTCAGCGCTAGGGAGCAGCACATTCGGACTGCCTTGTAGCCTGAATCTGAACGGAAAGATTCTCAGCTAAGTCTCGGCACAGAGAACAGTTTTAGGTCAACGAGCTTACCCGGAGCTTACCCTCGACGCGTGGAAACCTGTATTTGCAGCACATCCTAGTGGTAGCCTTCTTTCCTTTCCAGCCTGCACAGCGCGCAGTGCACATATCGCGGTGCTCTCTGCACCTGCCTTCTCACTTGCAAGTACCACCGCCAAGCTTACAGCCTTGCAGGGAGCCAAGACGCGGATAGGCGTCTCGCCCAGAAGAAGGTGCCAGGACCAAAAGATGGTCCTCCTTTCTCCTGCTCCTTGCCCGAATTGTGGTGCTGTGTTGAAAGTCTTGCCCAGCGAAAAGCTACTCCAGCAAGTGTTTCTCTCCAAACGCAGTTCGCTGAGCGAGAGCTACACGGACAGTTTGGACTCGGTGAAACAGCAAGAAAATGCTTGTCCGTCGAGCTGAAGGAAAATCCCTGCACAGCACACTGTGGCTGCGTGCAGTGTTCACGCTGAAGAGCGGCAAAGCTCCAAGCCATGGCTGGGCTTCAGTTCTGTCCAGAGCACAGGAGGCGAAGAACGAAGCAGCTGGGCACCGGGCTCATGTACTCAGGGGAGCCAATTTCAAATGTGCAGCCAAGAGCTGCTTCACAAGCACATTCAGCTGAGAATGCTCTGGCTGCTTCAGAAAGGAAGGCGCAGCCCTTGCACTCCTGGACACAAGCTGGGCAGAAGCAGGTTCCTAAACCTTCCGTGCTGCAGAGTGCATGCACCTTGAGCACACGCAGAAGGACGCGTCCTGAAAGAAGGCGTTCTTCAAGTACCCCCCTCCTCCAGGCAGCCTTGAAACTGAGCACAACACACTGCGCCTCGGCAGCTTCCTTCTCACATAGACAGACCGTCCCCTTCTTCACTCTCGCAGCTCCCTTGCCCACTTGCAGCAGCTGCTGCCAAAGAAAAAGGCTCCGGAAGTCAAAGCCTC
The DNA here is from genome assembly GCF_020740725.1 of Corvus hawaiiensis. NCBI lineage: Eukaryota > Metazoa > Chordata > Aves > Passeriformes > Corvidae > Corvus > Corvus hawaiiensis. The sequence goes on along the minus strand of NC_063227.1, from coordinate 12,541,028 downwards.
TGCTGGGCTGCACTTTCCCCTTGCCTCACGTCAAAGCACCAGAAACTCTCGGCTGCACTCTGTATTTCCAGTCTCCGCTGCATCTACCACTGTCATCTCTGCATCTCCAAGCATCAAGCTGGGCACAATTCTTTCCAGGGAAAGCTGGAAGAGAAATAGGTAGCAGCACAAGTAGCCGCAGGTTGAACTTTCTGTTTTCAAGTGCTAACGTGAATCCGCACACAAGCGAGAGGCAGCCACACTTCCTCTTGCAGCCTGTGCCATGCGCATACCAGCTCCATGCTCTGCGCCTTCATTGTGCCTGAGTGGAACCCGTGTCTACTTCTGGCACAGAGAGCACGGTGCCGGCAGAGAAATGCTCCAGGCTGCTGCCTCGGCCCAAACACGCCTGGGCTCTGCACTTTCTCTCTCAGCGCTAGGTAGCAGCACATTCGGTCTGCCTTGTAGCCTGAATCTGAACAGAAAGATTCTCAGCTAAGTCTCGGCACAGAGAACAGTTTTAGGTCAACGAGCTTACGCGGAGCTTACCCTCGACGCGTGGAAACCTGTATTTGCAGCACATCCGAGTGGTAGCCCTCTTTCCTTTCCAGCCTGCACAGCGCCGGCAGATCGCGGTGCTCTCTGCACCTGCCTTCCCACTTGCCAGTACCACCGCCAAGCTTACAGCCTTGCAGGGAGCCAAGACGCGGATAAGCGTCTCGCCCAGAAGAAGGTGCCAGGACCAAAAGATGGTCCTCCTTTCTCCTGCTCCTTGCCCGAATTGTGGTGCTGTGCGGAAAGTCTTGCCCAGCGAAAAGCTACTCCAGCAAGTGTTTCTCTCCAAACGCAGTTCGCTGAGCGAGAGCTACACGGACAGTTTGGACTCGGTGAAACAGCAAGAAAATGCTTGTCCGTCGAGCTGAAGGAAAATCCCTGCACAGCACACTGTGGCTGCGTGCAGTGTTCACGCTGAAGAGCGGCAAAGCTCCAAGCCATGGCTGGGCTTCACTTCTGTCCAGAGCACAGGAGGCGAAGAACGAAGCAGCTGGGCACCGGGCTCATGTACTCAGGGGAGCCAATTTCAAATGTGCAGCCAAGAGCTGCTTCACAAGCACATTCAGCTGAGAATGCTCTGGCTGCTTCAGAAAGGAAGGCGCAGCCCTTGCACTCCTGGACACAAGCTGGGCAGAAGCAGGTTCCTAAACCTTCCGTGCTGCAGAGTGCATGCACCTTGAGCACACGCAGAAGGACGCGTCCAGAAAGAAGGCGTTCTTCAAGTACCCCCCTCCTCCAGGCAGCCTTGAAACTGAGCACAACACACTGCGCCTCGGCAGCTTCCTTCTCACATAGACGGACCGTCCCCTTCTTCACTCTCGCACCTCCCTTGCCCACTTGCAGCAGCTGCTGCCAAAGAAAAAGGCTCCGGAAGTCAAAGCCTCTGCTGGGCTGCACTTTCCCCTTGCCTCACGTCAAAGCACCAGAAACTCTCGGCTGCACTCTGTATTTCCAGTCTCCGCTGCATCTACCACTGTCATCTCTGCATCTCCAAGCATCAAGCTGGGCACAATTCTTTCCAGGGAAAGCTGGAAGAGAAATAGGTAGCAGCACAAGTAGCCGCAGGTTGAACTTTCTGTTTTCAAGTGCTAACGTGAATCCGCACACAAGCGAGGGACAGCCACGCTTCCTCTTGCAGCCCGTGCGCTGTGCACAGCAGCTCCGTGCTCTGCCTTCATTCTTATGCTCTTCGGAGCAGGTCGTGCTTTCATTCTGCCGGAGTCGAACCATCGTCTACTTGGCGCACAGAGCACTCTGCCGGCAGCGAAGTGCTCCAGCCGACTGCTTCTGCCGAACCACGCCTGGAATATGCACTTTCCCTCGCAGCGACATACACCAGCATACTCGGTCTTTCTTCTCGTCCAAATGTAAAGGGAAAGAGCCTCAGCTATGTCTGGCACAGAGAACAGTTTTAGGTCAACGAGCTTACCCGGAGCTTACCCGCGACGTGTGGAAACCTGTATTTGCAGCACATCCTAGTGGTAGCCCTCTTTTCTTTCCAGCCTGCACAGCGCTCAGTGCACAGATCGCGGTGCTCTCTGCACCTGCCTTCCCTCTTCCCAGTACCACCGCCAAGCTTACAGCCTTGCAGGGAGCCAAGACGCGGATAGGCGTCTCGCCCAGAAGAAGGTGCCAGGACCAAAAGATGGTCCTCCTTTCTCCTGCTCCTTGCCCGAACTGTGGTGCTGTGTTGAAAGTCTTGCCCAGCGAAAAGCTACTCCAGCAAGTGTTTCTCTCCAAACGCAGTTCGCTGAGCGAGAGCTACACGGACAGTTTGGACTCGGTGAAACAGCAAGAAAATGCTTGTCCGTCGAGCTGAAGGAAAATCCCTGCACAGCACACTGTGGCTGCGTGCAGTGTTCACGCTGAAGAGCGGCAAAGCTCCAAGCCATGGCTGGGCTTCACTTCTGTCCAGAGCACAGGAGGCGAAGAACGAAGCAGCTGGGCACCGGGCTCATGTACTCAGGGGAGCCAATTTCAAATGTGCAGCCAAGAGCTGCTTCACAAGCACATTCAGCTGAGAATGCTCTGGCTGCTTCAGAAAGGAAGGCGCAGCCCTTGCACTCCTGGACACAAGCTGGGCAGAAGCAGGTTCCTAAACCTTCAGTGCTGCAGAGTGCATGCACCTTGAGCACACGCAGAAGGACGCGTCCTGAAAGAAGGCGTTCTTCAAGTACCCCCCTCCTCCAGGCAGCCTTGAAACTGAGCACAACACACTGCGCCTCGGCAGCTTCCTTCTCACATAGACGGACCGTCCCCTTCTTCACTCTCGCAGCTCCCTTGCCCACTTGCAGCAGCTGCTGCCAAAGAAAAAGGCTCCGGAAGTCAAAGCCTCTGCTGGGCTGCACTTTCCCCTTGCCTCACGTCAAAGCACCAGAAACTCTCGGCTGCACTCTGTATTTCCAGTCTCCGCTGCATCTACCACTGTCATCTCTGCATCTCCAAGCATCAAGCTGGGCACAATTCTTTCCAGGGAAAGCTGGAAGAGAAATAGGTAGCAGCACAAGTAGCCGCAGGTTGAACTTTCTGTTTTCAAGTGCTAACGTGAATCCGCACACAAGCGAGGGACAGCCACGCTTCCTCTTACAGCCCGTGCGATGTGCACAGCAGCTCCGTGCTCTGCCTTCATTCTTATGCTCTTCGGACCATGTCGTGCCTTCATTCTGCCGGAGTTGAACCATCGTCTACTTGGCGCACAGAGCACTCTGCCGGCAGCGAAGTGCTCCAGCCGACTGCTTCTGCTGAACCACGCCTGGAATATGCACTTTCCCTCGCAGCGACATACACCAGCATACTCGGTCTTTCTTCTCGTCCAAATGTAAAGGGAAAGAGCCTCAGCTATGTCTGGCACAGAGAACAGTTTTAGGTCAACAAGCTTACCCGGAGCTTACCCTCGACGCGTGGAAACCTGTATTTGCAGCACATCCTAGTGGTAGCCCTCTTTCCTCTCCAGCCTGCACAGCGCCGGCAGATCGCGGTGCTCTCTGCACCTGCCTTCTCACTTGCAAGTACCACCGCCAAGCTTACAGCCTGCAGGGAGCGAAGATGCGGATAGGCGTGTCGCACACAAGAACATGCCAGGACGAAAAGATGGTCTTCCTTTCTCCTGCTCCTTGCCCGAATTGTGGTGCTGTGCGGAAAGTCTTGCCCAGCGAAAAGCTACTCCAGCAAGTGTTTCTCTCCTGACGCATTTCGCTGAGCGAGAGCTACACGGACAGTTTGGACTCGGTGAAACAGCAAGAAAATGCTTGTCCGTCGAGCTGAAGGAAAATCCCTGCACAGCACACTGTGGCTGCGTGCAGTGTTCACGCTGAAGAGCGGCAAAGCTCCAAGCCATGGCTGGGCTTCAGTTCTGTCCAGAGCACAGAAGGCGAAGAACGAAGCAGCTGGGCACCGGGCTCATGTACTCAGGGGAGCCAATTTCAAATGTGCAGCCAAGAGCTGCTTCACAAGCACATTCAGCTGAGAATGCTCTGGCTGCTTCAGAAAGGAAGGCGCAGCCATTGCACTCCTGGACACAAGCTGGGCAGAAGCAGGTTCCTAAACCTTCAGTGCTGCAGAGTGCATGCACCTTGAGCACACGCAGAAGGACGCGTCCAGAAAGAAGGCGTTCTTCAAGTACCCCCCTCCTCCAGGCAGCCTTGAAACTGAGCACAACACACTGCGGCTCGGCAGCTTCCTTCTCACATAGACGGACCGTCCCCTTCTTCACTCTCGCACCTCCCTTGCCCACTTGCAGCAGCTGCTGCCAAAGAAAAAGGCTCCAGAAGTCAAAGCCTCTGCTGGGCTGCACTTTCCCCTTGCCTCACGTCAAAGCACCAGAAACTCTCGGCTGCACTCTGTATTTCCAGTCTCCGCTGCATCTACCACTGTCATCGCTGCATCTCCAAGCATCAAGCTGGGCACAATTCTTTCCAGGGAAAGCTGGAAGAGAAATAGGTAGCAGCACAAGTAGCCGCAGGTTGAACTTTCTGTTTTCAAGTGCTAACGTGAATCCGCACACAAGCGAGAGGCAGCCACGCTTCCTCTTGCAGCCTGTGCCATGCGCATACCAGCTCCATGCTCTGCGCCTTCATTGTGCCTGAGTGGAACCCGTGTCTACTTCTGGCACAGAGAGCACGGTGCCAGCAGAGAAATGCTCCAGGCTGCTGCCTCTGCCCAAACACGCCTGGGCTCTGCACTTTCTCTCTCAGCGCTAGGGAGCAGCACATTCGGACTGCCTTGTAGCCTGAATCTGAACGGAAAGATTCTCAGCTAAGTCTCGGCACAGAGAACAGTTTTAGGTCAACGAGCTTACCCGGAGCTTACCCTCGACGCGTGGAAACCTGTATTTGCAGCACATCCTAGTGGTAGCCTTCTTTCCTTTCCAGCCTGCACAGCGCGCAGTGCACATATCGCGGTGCTCTCTGCACCTGCCTTCTCACTTGCAAGTACCACCGCCAAGCTTACAGCCTTGCCGGGAGCCAAGACGCGGATAGGCGTCTCGCCCAGAAGAAGGTGCCAGGACCAAAAGATGGTCCTCCTTTCTCCTGCTCCTTGCCCGAATTGTGGTGCTGTGTTGAAAGTCTTGCCCAGCGAAAAGCTACTCCAGCAAGTGTTTCTCTCCAAACGCAGTTCGCTGAGCGAGAGCTACACGGACAGTTTGGACTCGGTGAAACAGCAAGAAAATGCTTGTCCGTCGAGCTGAAGGAAAATCCCTGCACAGCACACTGTGGCTGCGTGCAGTGTTCACGCTGAAGAGCGGCAAAGCTCCAAGCCATGGCTGGGCTTCAGTTCTGTCCAGAGCACAGGAGGCGAAGAACGAAGCAGCTGGGCACCGGGCTCATGTACTCAGGGGAGCCAATTTCAAATGTGCAGCCAAGAGCTGCTTCACAAGCACATTCAGCTGAGAATGCTCTGGCTGCTTCAGAAAGGAAGGCGCAGCCATTGCACTCCTGGACACAAGCTGGGCAGAAGCAGGTTCCTAAACCTTCCGTGCTGCAGAGTGCATGCACCTTGAGCACACGCAGAAGGACGCGTCCTGAAAGAAGGCGTTCTTCAAGTACCCCCCTCCTCCAGGCAGCCTTGAAACTGAGCACAACACACTGCGCCTCGGCAGCTTCCTTCTCACATAGACGGACCGTCCCCTTCTTCACTCTCGCACCTCCCTTGCCCACTTGCAGCAGCTGCTGCCAAAGAAAAAGGCTCCGGAAGTCAAAGCCTCTGCTGGGCTGCACTTTCCCCTTGCCTCACGTCAAAGCACCAGAAACTCTCGGCTGCACTCTGTATTTCCAGTCTCCGCTGCATCTACCACTGTCATCGCTGCATCTCCAAGCATCAAGCTGGGCACAATTCTTTCCAGGGAAAGCTGGAAGAGAAATAGGTAGCAGCACAAGTAGCCGCAGGTTGAACTTTCTGTTTTCAAGTGCTAACGTGAATCCGCACACAAGCGAGAGGCAGCCACGCTTCCTCTTGCAGCCTGTGCCATGCGCATACCAGCTCCGTGCTCTGCGCCTTCATTCTTATGCTCTTCGGTCCAGGTGGCGCTTCCAATCTGCCGGAGTCGAACCGTTGTCTACTTCTGGCACAGAGAGCACGGTGCCGGCAGACAAACGCTCCAGGCTGCTGCCTCTGCCCAAACACGCCTGGGCTCTGCACTTTCTCTCTCAGCGCTAGGGAGCAGCACATTCGGTCTGCCTTGTAGCCTGAATCTGAACAGAAAGATTCTCAGCTAAGTCTCGGCACAGAGAACAGTTTTAGGTCAACGAGCTTACGCGGAGCTTACCCTCGACGCGTGGAAACCTGTATTTGCAGCACATCCTAGTGGTAGCCCTCTTTCCTCTCCAGCCTGCACAGCGCCGGCAGATCGCGGTGCTCTCTGCACCTGTCTTCCCACTTCCCAGTACCAGCGCCAAGCTTACAGCCTTGCAGGGAGCCAAGACGCGGATAGGCGTCTCGCCCAGAAGAAGGTGCCAGGACCAAAAGATGGTCCTCCTTTCTCCTGCTCCTTGCCCGAATTGTGGTGCTGTGTTGAAAGTCTTGCCCAGCGAAAAGCTACTCCAGCAAGTGTTTCTCTCCAAACGCAGTTCGCTGAGCGAGAGCTACACGGACAGTTTGGACTCGGTGAAACAGCAAGAAAATGCTTGTCCGTCGAGCTGAAGGAAAATCCCTGCACAGCACACTGTGGCTGCGTGCAGTGTTCACGCTGAAGAGCGGCAAAGCTCCAAGCCATGGCTGGGCTTCAGTTCTGTCCAGAGCACAGGAGGCGAAGAACGAAGCAGCTGGGCACCGGGCTCATGTACTCAGGGGAGCCAATTTCAAATGTGCAGCCAAGAGCTGCTTCACAAGCACATTCAGCTGAGAATGCTCTGGCTGCTTCAGAAAGGAAGGCGCAGCCCTTGCACTCCTGGACACAACCACGCCAGAAGCAGGTTCCTAAACCTTCCGTGCTGCAGAGTGCATGCACCTTGAGCACACGCAGAAGGACGCGTCCAGAAAGAAGGCGTTCTTCAAGTACCCCCCTCCTCCAGGCAGCCTTGAAACTGAGCACAACACACTGCGCCTCGGCAGCTTCCTTCTCACATAGACGGACCGTGCCCTTCTTCACTCTCGCACCTCCCTTGCCCACTTGCAGCAGCTGCTGCCAAAGAAAAAGGCTCCGGAAGTCAAAGCCTCTGCTGGGCTGCACTTTCCCCTTGCCTCACGTCAAAGCACCAGAAACTCTCGGCTGCACTCTGTATTTCCAGTCTCCGCTGCATCTACCACTGTCATCGCTGCATCTCCAAGCATCAAGCTGGGCACAGTTCTTTCCAGGGAAAGCTGGAAGAGAAATAGGTAGCAGCACAAGTAGCCGCAGGTTGAACTTTCTGTTTTCAAGTGCTAACGTGAATCCGCACACAAGCGAGAGGCAGCCACGCTTCCTCTTGCAGCCTGTGCCATGCGCATACCAGCTCCGTGCTCTGCGCCTTCATTCTTATGCTCTTCGGACCAGGTGGCGCTTCCAATCTGCCGGAGTCGAACCGTTGTCTACTTCTGGCACAGAGAGCACGGTGCCGGCAGACAAACGCTCCAGGCTGCTGCCTCTGCCCAAACACGCCTGCGCTCTGCACTTTCTCTCTCAGCGCTAGGGAGCAGCACATTCGGTCTGCCTTGTAGCCTGAATCTGAACGGAAAGATTCTCAGCTAAGTCTCGGCACAGAGAACAGTTTTAGGTCAACGAGCTTACCCGGAGCTTACCCTCGACTCTTGGAAACCTGTATTTGCAGCACATCCTAGTGGTAGCCTTCTTTCCTTTCCAGCCTGCACAGCGCTCAGTGCACAGATCGCGGTGCTCTCTGCACCTGCCTTCCCTCTTCCCAGTACCACCGCCAAGCTTACAGCCTTGCAGGGAGCGAAGTGGCGGATAGGCGTGTCGCACACAAGAACGTGCCAGGACGAAAAGATGGTCCTCCGTTCTCCTGCTCCTTGCCCGAACTGTGTTGAAAGTCTTGCCCAGCGAAAAGCTACTCCAGCAAATGTTTCTCTCCTGACGCAGTTCGCTGAGCGAGAGCTACACGGACAGTTTGGACTCGGTGAAACAGCAAGAAAATGCTTGTCCGTCGAGCTGAAGGAAAATCCCTGCACAGCACACTGTGGCTGCGTGCAGTGTTCACGCTGAAGAGCGGCAAAGCTCCAAGCCATGGCTGGGCTTCACTTCTGTCCAGAGCACAGGAGGCGAAGAACGAAGCAGCTGGGCACCGGGCTCATGTACTCAGGGGAGCCAATTTCAAATGTGCAGCCAAGAGCTGCTTCACAAGCACATTCAGCTGAGAATGCTCTGGCTGCTTCAGAAAGGAAGGCGCAGCCCTTGCACTCCTGGACACAACCACGCCAGAAGCAGGTTCCTAAACCTTCCGTGCTACAGAGTGCATGCACCTTGAGCACACGCAGAAGGACGCGTCCTGAAAGAAGGCGTTCTTCAAGTACCCCCCTCCTCCAGGCAGCCTTGAAACTGAGCACAACACACTGCGCCTCGGCAGCTTCCTTCTCACATAGACGGACCGTCCCCTTCTTCACTCTCGCACCTCCCTTGCCCACTTGCAGCAGCTGCTGCCAAAGAAAAAGGCTCCGGAAGTCAAAGCCTCTGCTGGGCTGCACTTTCCCCTTGCCTCACGTCAAAGCACCAGAAACTCTCGGCTGCACTCTGTATTTCCAGTCTCCGCTGCATCTACCACTGTCATCTCTGCATCTCCAAGCATCAAGCTGGGCACAATTCTTTCCAGGGAAAGCTGGAAGAGAAATAGGTAGCAGCACAAGTAGCCGCAGGTTGAACTTTCTGTTTTCAAGTGCTAACGTGAATCCGCACACAAGCGAGGGACAGCCACGCTTCCTCTTGCAGCCCGTGCGCTGTGCACAGCAGCTCCGTGCTCTGCCTTCATTCTTATGCTCTTCGGAGCAGGTCGTGCTTTCATTCTGCCGGAGTCGAACCATCGTCTACTTGGCGCACAGAGCACTCTGCCGGCAGCGAAGTGCTCCAGCCGACTGCTTCTGCCGAACCACGCCTGGAATATGCACTTTCCCTCGCAGCGACATACACCAGCATACTCGGTCTTTCTTCTCGTCCAAATGTAAAGGGAAAGAGCCTCAGCTATGTCTGGCACAGAGAACAGTTTTAGGTCAACGAGCTTACCCGGAGCTTACCCGCGACGTGTGGAAACCTGTATTTGCAGCACATCCTAGTGGTAGCCCTCTTTTCTTTCCAGCCTGCACAGCGCTCAGTGCACAGATCGCGGTGCTCTCTGCACCTGCCTTCCCTCTTCCCAGTACCACCGCCAAGCTTACAGCCTTGCAGGGAGCGAAGTGGCGGATAGGCGTGTCGCACACAAGAACGTGCCAGGATGAAAAGATGGTCCTCCTTTCTCCTGCTCCTTGCCCGAACTGTGGTGCTGTGTTGAAAGTCTTGCCCAGCGAAAAGCTACTCCAGCAAGTGTTTCTCTCCAAACGCAGTTCGCTGAGCGAGAGCTACACGGACAGTTTGGACTCGGTGAAACAGCAAGAAAATGCTTGTCCGTCGAGCTGAAGGAAAATCCCTGCACAGCACACTGTGGCTGCGTGCAGTGTTCACGCTGAAGAGCGGCAAAGCTCCAAGCCATGGCTGGGCTTCACTTCTGTCCAGAGCACAGGAGGCGAAGAACGAAGCAGCTGGGCACCGGGCTCATGTACTCAGGGGAGCCAATTTCAAATGTGCAGCCAAGAGCTGCTTCACAAGCACATTCAGCTGAGAATGCTCTGGCTGCTTCAGAAAGGAAGGCGCAGCCCTTGCACTCCTGGACACAACCACGCCAGAAGCAGGTTCCTAAACCTTCCGTGCTGCAGAGTGCATGCACCTTGAGCACACGCAGAAGGACGCGTCCAGAAAGAAGGCGTTCTTCAAGTACCCCCCTCCTCCAGGCAGCCTTGAAACTGAGCACAACACACTGCGCCTCGGCAGCTTCCTTCTCACATAGACGGACCGTGCCCTTCTTCACTCTCGCAGCTCCCTTGCCCACTTGCAGCAGCTGCTGCCAAAGAAAAAGGCTCCAGAAGTCAAAGCCTCTGCTGGGCTGCACTTTCCCCTTGCCTCACGTCAAAGCACCAGAAACTCTCGGCTGCACTCTGTATTTCCAGTCTCCGCTGCATCTACCACTGTCATCGCTGCATCTCCAAGCATCAAGCTGGGCACAATTCTTTCCAGGGAAAGCTGGAAGAGAAATAGGTAGCAGCACAAGTAGCCGCAGCTTGAACTTTCTGTTTTCAAGTGCTAACGTGAATCCGCACACAAGCGGGAGGCAGCCACGCTTCCTCTTGCAGCCTGTGCCATGCGCATACCAGCTCCGTGCTCTGCGCCTTCATTCTTATGCTCTTCGGACCAGGTGGCGCTTCCAATCTGCCGGAGTCGAACCGTTGTCTACTTCTGGCACAGAGAGCACGGTGCCGGCAGACAAACGCTCCAGGCTGCTGCCTCTGCCCAAACACGCCTGCGCTCTGCACTTTCTCTCTCAGCGCTAGGGAGCAGCACATTCGGTCTGCCTTGTAGCCTGAATCTGAACGGAAAGATTCTCAGCTAAGTCTCGGCACAGAGAACAGTTTTAGGTCAACGAGCTTACCCGGAGCTTACCCGCGACGTGTGGAAACCTGTATTTGCAGCACATCCGAGTGATGGCCCTCTTTCCTTTCCAGCCTGCACAGCGCTCAGTGCACAGATCGCGGTGCTCTCTGCACCTGCCTTCCCTCTTCCCAGTACCACCGCCAAGCTTACAGCCTTGCAGGGAGCGAAGTGGCAGATAGGCGTGTCGCACACAAGAACGTGCCAGGATGAAAAGATGGTCCTCCTTTCTCCTGCTCCTTGCCCGAACTGTGGTGCTGTGTTGAAAGTCTTGCCCAGCGAAAAGCTACTCCAGCAAGTGTTTCTCTCCAAACGCAGTTCGCTGAGCGAGAGCTACACGGACAGTTTGGACTCGGTGAAACAGCAAGAAAATGCTTGTCCGTCGAGCTGAAGGAAAATCCCTGCACAGCACACTGTGGCTGCGTGCAGTGTTCACGCTGAAGAGCGGCAAAGCTCCAAGCCATGGCTGGGCTTCACTTCTGTCCAGAGCACAGGAGGCGAAGAACGAAGCAGCTGGGCACCGGGCTCATGTACTCAGGGGAGCCAATTTCAAATGTGCAGCCAAGAGCTGCTTCACAAGCACATTCAGCTGAGAATGCTCTGGCTGCTTCAGAAAGGAAGGCGCAGCCCTTGCACTCCTGGACACAAGCTGGGCAGAAGCAGGTTCCTAAACCTTCCGTGCTGCAGAGTGCATGCACCTTGAGCACACGCAGAAGGACGCGTCCAGAAAGAAGGCGTTCTTCAAGTACCCCCCTCCTCCAGGCAGCCTTGAAACTGAGCACAACACACTGCGCCTCGGCAGCTTCCTTCTCACATAGACGGACCGTCCCCTTCTTCACTCTCGCACCTCCCTTGCCCACTTGCAGCAGCTGCTGCCAAAGAAAAAGGCTCCGGAAGTCAAAGCCTCTGCTGGGCTGCACTTTCCCCTTGCCTCACGTCAAAGCACCAGAAACTCTCGGCTGCACTCTGTATTTCCAGTCTCCGCTGCATCTACCACTGTCATCGCTGCATCTCCAAGCATCAAGCTGGGCACAATTCTTTCCAGGGAAAGCTGGAAGAGAAATAGGTAGCAGCACAAGTAGCCGCAGGTTGAACTTTCTGTTTTCAAGTGCTAACGTGAATCCGCACACAAGCGAGGGACAGCCACGCTTCCTCTTGCAGCCCGTGCGCTGTGCACTGCAGCTCCGTGCTCTGCCTTCATTCTTATGCTCTTCGGAGCAGGTCGTGCTTTCATTCTGCCGGAGTCGAACCATCGTCTACTTGGCGCACAGAGCACTCTGCCGGCAGCGAAGTGCTCCAGCCGACTGCTTCTGCCGAACCACGCCTGGAATATGCACTTTCCCTCGCAGCGACATACACCAGCATACTCGGTCTTTCTTCTCGTCCAAATGTAAAGGGAAAGAGCCTCAGCTATGTCTGGCACAGAGAACAGTTTTAGGTCAACGAGCTTACCCGGAGCTTACCCGCGACGTGTGGAAACCTGTATTTGCAGCACATCCTAGTGGTAGCCCTCTTTTCTTTCCAGCCTGCACAGCGCTCAGTGCACAGATCGCGGTGCTCTCTGCACCTGCCTTCCCTCTTCCCAGTACCACCGCCAAGCTTACAGCCTTGCAGGGAGCGAAGTGGCGGATAGGCGTGTCGCACACAAGAACGTGCCAGGATGAAAAGATGGTCCTCCTTTCTCCTGCTCCTTGCCCGAACTGTGGTGCTGTGTTGAAAGTCTTGCCCAGCGAAAAGCTACTCCAGCAAGTGTTTCTCTCCAAACGCAGTTCGCTGAGCGAGAGCTACACGGACAGTTTGGACTCGGTGAAACAGCAAGAAAATGCTTGTCCGTCGAGCTGAAGGAAAATCCCTGCACAGCACACTGTGGCTGCGTGCAGTGTTCACGCTGAAGAGCGGCAAAGCTCCAAGCCATGGCTGGGCTTCACTTCTGTCCAGAGCACAGGAGGCGAAGAACGAAGCAGCTGGGCACCGGGCTCATGTACTCAGGGGAGCCAATTTCAAATGTGCAGCCAAGAGCTGCTTCACAAGCACATTCAGCTGAGAATGCTCTGGCTGCTTCAGAAAGGAAGGCGCAGCCCTTGCACTCCTGGACACAAGCTGGGCAGAAGCAGGTTCCTAAACCTTCCGTGCTGCAGAGTGCATGCACCTTGAGCACACGCAGAAGGACGCGTCCAGAAAGAAGGCGTTCTTCAAGTACCCCCCTCCTCCAGGCAGCCTTGAAACTGAGCACAACACACTGCGCCTCGGCAGCTTCCTTCTCACATAGACGGACCGTGCCCTTCTTCACTCTCGCAGCTCCCTTGCCCACTTGCAGCAGCTGCTGCCAAAGAAAAAGGCTCCAGAAGTCAAAGCCTCTGCTGGGCTGCACTTTCCCCTTGCCTCACGTCAAAGCACCAGAAACTCTCGGCTGCACTCTGTATTTCCAGTCTCCGCTGCATCTACCACTGTCATCTCTGCATCTCCAAGCATCAAGCTGGGCACAATTCTTTCCAGGGAAAGCTGGAAGAGAAATAGGTAGCAGCACAAGTAGCCGCAGGTTGAACTTTCTGTTTTCAAGTGCTAACGTGAATCCGCACACAAGCGAGAGGCAGCCACGCTTCCTCTTGCAGCCTGTGCCATGCGCATACCAGCTCCGTGCTCTGCGCCTTCATTCTTATGCTCTTCGGACCAGGTGGCGCTTCCAATCTGCCGGAGTCGAACCGTTGTCTACTTCTGGCACAGAGAGCACGGTGCCGGCAGACAAACGCTCCAGGCTGCTGCCTCTGCCCAAACACGCCTGCGCTCTGCACTTTCTCTCTCAGCGCTAGGGAGCAGCACATTCGGTCTGCCTTGTAGCCTGAATCTGAACGGAAAGATTCTCAGCTAAGTCTCGGCACAGAGAACAGTTTTAGGTCAACGAGCTTACCCGGAGCTTACCCTCGACTCTTGGAAACCTGTATTTGCAGCACATCCTAGTGGTAGCCTTCTTTCCTTTCCAGCCTGCACAGCGCTCAGTGCACAGATCGCGGTGCTCTCTGCACCTGCCTTCCCTCTTCCCAGTACCACCGCCAAGCTTACAGCCTTGCAGGGAGCGAAGTGGCGGATAGGCGTGTCGCACACAAGAACGTGCCAGGACGAAAAGATGGTCCTCCGTTCTCCTGCTCCTTGCCCGAACTGTGTTGAAAGTCTTGCCCAGCGAAAAGCTACTCCAGCAAATGTTTCTCTCCTGACGCAGTTCGCTGAGCGAGAGCTACACGGACAGTTTGGACTCGGTGAAACAGCAAGAAAATGCTTGTCCGTCGAGCTGAAGGAAAATCCCTGCACAGCACACTGTGGCTGCGTGCAGTGTTCACGCTGAAGAGCGGCAAAGCTCCAAGCCATGGCTGGGCTTCACTTCTGTCCAGAGCACAGGAGGCGAAGAACGAAGCAGCTGGGCACCGGGCTCATGTACTCAGGGGAGCCAATTTCAAATGTGCAGCCAAGAGCTGCTTCACAAGCACATTCAGCTGAGAATGCTCTGGCTGCTTCAGAAAGGAAGGCGCAGCCCTTGCACTCCTGGACACAAGCTGGGCAGAAGCAGGTTCCTAAACCTTCCGTGCTGCAGAGTGCATGCACCTTGAGCACACGCAGAAGGACGCGTCCAGAAAGAAGGCGTTCTTCAAGTACCCCCCTCCTCCAGGCAGCCTTGAAACTGAGCACAACACACTGCGCCTCGGCAGCTTCCTTCTCACATAGACGGACCGTGCCCTTCTTCACTCTCGCACCTCCCTTGCCCACTTGCAGCAGCTGCTGCCAAAGAAAAAGGCTCCGGAAGTCAAAGCCTCTGCTGGGCTGCACTTTCCCCTTGCCTCACGTCAAAGCACCAGAAACTCTCGGCTGCACTCTGTATTTCCAGTCTCCGCTGCATCTACCACTGTCATCGCTGCATCTCCAAGCATCAAGCTGGGCACAATTCTTTCCAGGGAAAGCTGGAAGAGAAATAGGTAGCAGCACAAGTAGCCGCAGGTTGAACTTTCTGTTTTCAAGTGCTAACGTGAATCCGCACACAAGCGAGGGACAGCCACGCTTCCTCTTGCAGCCCGTGCGCTGTGCACAGCAGCTCCGTGCTCTGCCTTCATTCTTATGCTCTTCGGAGCAGGTCGTGCTTTCATTCTGCCGGAGTCGAACCATCGTCTACTTGGCGCACAGAGCACTCTGCCGGCAGCGAAGTGCTCCAGCCGACTGCTTCTGCCGAACCACGCCTGGAATATGCACTTTCCCTCGCAGCGACATACACCAGCATACTCGGTCTTTCTTCTCGTCCAAATGTAAAGGGAAAGAGCCTCAGCTATGTCTGGCACAGAGAACAGTTTTAGGTCAACGAGCTTACCCGGAGCTTACCCGCGACGTGTGGAAACCTGTATTTGCAGCACATCCTAGTGGTAGCCCTCTTTTCTTTCCAGCCTGCACAGCGCTCAGTGCACAGATCGCGGTGCTCTCTGCACCTGCCTTCCCTCTTCCCAGTACCACCGCCAAGCTTACAGCCTTGCAGGGAGCGAAGTGGCGGATAGGCGTGTCGCACACAAGAACGTGCCAGGACGAAAAGATGGTCCTCCTTTCTCCTGCTCCTTGCCCGAACTGTGGTGCTGTGTTGAAAGTCTTGCCCAGCGAAAAGCTACTCCAGCAAGTGTTTCTCTCCAAACGCAGTTCGCTGAGCGAGAGCTACACGGACAGTTTGGACTCGGTGAAACAGCAAGAAAATGCTTGTCCGTCGAGCTGAAGGAAAATCCCTGCACAGCACACTGTGGCTGCGTGCAGTGTTCACGCTGAAGAGCGGCAAAGCTCCAAGCCATGGCTGGGCTTCACTTCTGTCCAGAGCACAGGAGGCGAAGAACGAAGCAGCTGGGCACCGGGCTCATGTACTCAGGGGAGCCAATTTCAAATGTGCAGCCAAGAGCTGCTTCACAAGCACATTCAGCTGAGAATGCTCTGGCTGCTTCAGAAAGGAAGGCGCAGCCCTTGCACTCCTGGACACAAGCTGGGCAGAAGCAGGTTCCTAAACCTTCCGTGCTGCAGAGTGCATGCACCTTGAGCACACGCAGAAGGACGCGTCCAGAAAGAAGGCGTTCTTCAAGTACCCCCCTCCTCCAGGCAGCCTTGAAACTGAGCACAACACACTGCGCCTCGGCAGCTTCCTTCTCACATAGACGGACCGTGCCCTTCTTCACTCTCGCAGCTCCCTTGCCCACTTGCAGCAGCTGCTGCCAAAGAAAAAGGCTCCAGAAGTCAAAGCCTCTGCTGGGCTGCACTTTCCCCTTGCCTCACGTCAAAGCACCAGAAACTCTCGGCTGCACTCTGTATTTCCAGTCTCCGCTGCATCTACCACTGTCATCTCTGCATCTCCAAGCATCAAGCTGGGCACAATTCTTTCCAGGGAAAGCTGGAAGAGAAATAGGTAGCAGCACAAGTAGCCGCAGGTTGAACTTTCTGTTTTCAAGTGCTAACGTGAATCCGCACACAAGCGAGAGGCAGCCACGCTTCCTCTTGCAGCCTGTGCCATGCGCATACCAGCTCCGTGCTCTGCGCCTTCATTCTTATGCTCTTCGGACCAGGTGGCGCTTCCAATCTGCCGGAGTCGAACCGTTGTCTACTTCTGGCACAGAGAGCACGGTGCCGGCAGACAAACGCTCCAGGCTGCTGCCTCTGCCCAAACACGCCTGCGCTCTGCACTTTCTCTCTCAGCGCTAGGGAGCAGCACATTCGGTCTGCCTTGTAGCCTGAATCTGAACGGAAAGATTCTCAGCTAAGTCTCGGCACAGAGAACAGTTTTAGGTCAACGAGCTTACCCGGAGCTTACCCGCGACGTGTGGAAACCTGTATTTGCAGCACATCCTAGTGGTAGCCCTCTTTCCTTTCCAGCCTGCACAGCGCTCAGTGCACAGATCGCGGTGCTCTCTGCACCTGCCTTCCCTCTTCCCAGTACCACCGCCAAGCTTACAGCCTTGCAGGGAGCGAAGTGGCGGATAGGCGTGTCGCACACAAGAACGTGCCAGGACGAAAAGATGGTCCTCCGTTCTCCTGCTCCTTGCCCGAACTGTGTTGAAAGTCTTGCCCAGCGAAAAGCTACTCCAGCAAATGTTTCTCTCCAAACGCAGTTCGCTGAGCGAGAGCTACACGGACAGTTTGGACTCGGTGAAACAGCAAGAAAATGCTTGTCCGTCGAGCTGAAGGAAAATCCCTGCACAGCACACTGTGGCTGCGTGCAGTGTTCACGCTGAAGAGCGGCAAAGCTCCAAGCCATGGCTGGGCTTCACTTCTGTCCAGAGCACAGGAGGCGAAGAACGAAGCAGCTGGGCACCGGGCTCATGTACTCAGGGGAGCCAATTTCAAATGTGCAGCCAAGAGCTGCTTCACAAGCACATTCAGCTGAGAATGCTCTGGCTGCTTCAGAAAGGAAGGCGCAGCCCTTGCACTCCTGGACACAAGCTGGGCAGAAGCAGGTTCCTAAACCTTCCGTGCTGCAGAGTGCATGCACCTTGAGCACACGCAGAAGGACGCGTCCAGAAAGAAGGCGTTCTTCAAGTACCCCCCTCCTCCAGGCAGCCTTGAAACTGAGCACAACACACTGCGCCTCGGCAGCTTCCTTCTCACATAGACGGACCGTGCCCTTCTTCACTCTCGCACCTCCCTTGCCCACTTGCAGCAGCTGCTGCCAAAGAAAAAGGCTCCGGAAGTCAAAGCCTCTGCTGGGCTGCACTTTCCCCTTGCCTCACGTCAAAGCACCAGAAACTCTCGGCTGCACTCTGTATTTCCAGTCTCCGCTGCATCTACCACTGTCATCGCTGCATCTCCAAGCATCAAGCTGGGCACAATTCTTTCCAGGGAAAGCTGGAAGAGAAATAGGTAGCAGCACAAGTAGCCGCAGGTTGAACTTTCTGTTTTCAAGTGCTAACGTGAATCCGCACACAAGCGAGGGACAGCCACGCTTCCTCTTGCAGCCCGTGCGCTGTGCACAGCAGCTCCGTGCTCTGCCTTCATTCTTATGCTCTTCGGAGCAGGTCGTGCTTTCATTCTGCCGGAGTCGAACCATCGTCTACTTGGCGCACAGAGCACTCTGCCGGCAGCGAAGTGCTCCAGCCGACTGCTTCTGCCGAACCACGCCTGGAATATGCACTTTCCCTCGCAGCGACATACACCAGCATACTCGGTCTTTCTTCTCGTCCAAATGTAAAGGGAAAGAGCCTCAGCTATGTCTGGCACAGAGAACAGTTTTAGGTCAACGAGCTTACCCGGAGCTTACCCGCGACGTGTGGAAACCTGTATTTGCAGCACATCCTAGTGGTAGCCCTCTTTTCTTTCCAGCCTGCACAGCGCTCAGTGCACAGATCGCGGTGCTCTCTGCACCTGCCTTCCCTCTTCCCAGTACCACCGCCAAGCTTACAGCCTTGCAGGGAGCGAAGTGGCGGATAGGCGTGTCGCACACAAGAACGTGCCAGGACGAAAAGATGGTCCTCCTTTCTCCTGCTCCTTGCCCGAACTGTGGTGCTGTGTTGAAAGTCTTGCCCAGCGAAAAGCTACTCCAGCAAGTGTTTCTCTCCAAACGCAGTTCGCTGAGCGAGAGCTACACGGACAGTTTGGACTCGGTGAAACAGCAAGAAAATGCTTGTCCGTCGAGCTGAAGGAAAATCCCTGCACAGCACACTGTGGCTGCGTGCAGTGTTCACGCTGAAGAGCGGCAAAGCTCCAAGCCATGGCTGGGCTTCACTTCTGTCCAGAGCACAGGAGGCGAAGAACGAAGCAGCTGGGCACCGGGCTCATGTACTCAGGGGAGCCAATTTCAAATGTGCAGCCAAGAGCTGCTTCACAAGCACATTCAGCTGAGAATGCTCTGGCTGCTTCAGAAAGGAAGGCGCAGCCCTTGCACTCCTGGACACAAGCTGGGCAGAAGCAGGTTCCTAAACCTTCCGTGCTGCAGAGTGCATGCACCTTGAGCACACGCAGAAGGACGCGTCCAGAAAGAAGGCGTTCTTCAAGTACCCCCCTCCTCCAGGCAGCCTTGAAACTGAGCACAACACACTGCGCCTCGGCAGCTTCCTTCTCACATAGACGGACCGTGCCCTTCTTCACTCTCGCAGCTCCCTTGCCCACTTGCAGCAGCTGCTGCCAAAGAAAAAGGCTCCAGAAGTCAAAGCCTCTGCTGGGCTGCACTTTCCCCTTGCCTCACGTCAAAGCACCAGAAACTCTCGGCTGCACTCTGTATTTCCAGTCTCCGCTGCATCTACCACTGTCATCTCTGCATCTCCAAGCATCAAGCTGGGCACAATTCTTTCCAGGGAAAGCTGGAAGAGAAATAGGTAGCAGCACAAGTAGCCGCAGGTTGAACTTTCTGTTTTCAAGTGCTAACGTGAATCCGCACACAAGCGAGAGGCAGCCACGCTTCCTCTTGCAGCCTGTGCCATGCGCATACCAGCTCCGTGCTCTGCGCCTTCATTCTTATGCTCTTCGGACCAGGTGGCGCTTCCAATCTGCCGGAGTCGAACCGTTGTCTACTTCTGGCACAGAGAGCACGGTGCCGGCAGACAAACGCTCCAGGCTGCTGCCTCTGCCCAAACACGCCTGCGCTCTGCACTTTCTCTCTCAGCGCTAGGGAGCAGCACATTCGGTCTGCCTTGTAGCCTGAATCTGAACGGAAAGATTCTCAGCTAAGGGCACAGAGAACAGTTTTAGGTCAACGAGCTTACCCGGAGCTTACCCGCGACGTGTGGAAACCTGTATTTGCAGCACATCCTAGTGGTAGCCCTCTTTCCTTTCCAGCCTGCACAGCGCTCAGTGCACAGATCGCGGTGCTCTCTGCACCTGCCTTCCCTCTTCCCAGTACCACCGCCAAGCTTACAGCCTTGCAGGGAGCGAAGTGGCGGATAGGCGTGTCGCACACAAGAACGTGCCAGGACGAAAAGATGGTCCTCCGTTCTCCTGCTCCTTGCCCGAACTGTGTTGAAAGTCTTGCCCAGCGAAAAGCTACTCCAGCAAATGTTTCTCTCCAAACGCAGTTCGCTGAGCGAGAGCTACACGGACAGTTTGGACTCGGTGAAACAGCAAGAAAATGCTTGTCCGTCGAGCTGAAGGAAAATCCCTGCACAGCACACTGTGGCTGCGTGCAGTGTTCACGCTGAAGAGCGGCAAAGCTCCAAGCCATGGCTGGGCTTCACTTCTGTCCAGAGCACAGGAGGCGAAGAACGAAGCAGCTGGGCACCGGGCTCATGTACTCAGGGGAGCCAATTTCAAATGTGCAGCCAAGAGCTGCTTCACAAGCACATTCAGCTGAGAATGCTCTGGCTGCTTCAGAAAGGAAGGCGCAGCCCTTGCACTCCTGGACACAACCACGCCAGAAGCAGGTTCCTAAACCTTCCGTGCTACAGAGTGCATGCACCTTGAGCACACGCAGAAGGACGCGTCCAGAAAGAAGGCGTTCTTCAAGTACCCCCCTCCTCCAGGCAGCCTTGAAACTGAGCACAACACACTGCGCCTCGGCAGCTTCCTTCTCACATAGACGGACCGTCCCCTTCTTCACTCTCGCACCTCCCTTGCCCACTTGCAGCAGCTGCTGCCAAAGAAAAAGGCTCCGGAAGTCAAAGCCTCTGCTGGGCTGCACTTTCCCCTTGCCTCACGTCAAAGCACCAGAAACTCTCGGCTGCACTCTGTATTTCCAGTCTCCGCTGCATCTACCACTGTCATCGCTGCATCTCCAAGCATCAAGCTGGGCACAATTCTTTCCAGGGAAAGCTGGAAGAGAAATAGGTAGCAGCACAAGTAGCCGCAGGTTGAACTTTCTGTTTTCAAGTGCTAACGTGAATCCGCACACAAGCGAGGGACAGCCACGCTTCCTCTTGCAGCCCGTGCGCTGTGCACAGCAGCTCCGTGCTCTGCCTTCATTCTTATGCTCTTCGGAGCAGGTCGTGCTTTCATTCTGCCGGAGTCGAACCATCGTCTACTTGGCGCACAGAGCACTCTGCCGGCAGCGAAGTGCTCCAGCCGACTGCTTCTGCCGAACCACGCCTGGAATATGCACTTTCCCTCGCAGCGACATACACCAGCATACTCGGTCTTTCTTCTCGTCCAAATGTAAAGGGAAAGAGCCTCAGCTATGTCTGGCACAGAGAACAGTTTTAGGTCAACGAGCTTACCCGGAGCTTACCCGCGACGTGTGGAAACCTGTATTTGCAGCACATCCTAGTGGTAGCCCTCTTTTCTTTCCAGCCTGCACAGCGCTCAGTGCACAGATCGCGGTGCTCTCTGCACCTGCCTTCCCTCTTCCCAGTACCACCGCCAAGCTTACAGCCTTGCAGGGAGCGAAGTGGCGGATAGGCGTGTCGCACACAAGAACGTGCCAGGACGAAAAGATGGTCCTCCTTTCTCCTGCTCCTTGCCCGAACTGTGGTGCTGTGTTGAAAGTCTTGCCCAGCGAAAAGCTACTCCAGCAAGTGTTTCTCTCCAAACGCAGTTCGCTGAGCGAGAGCTACACGGACAGTTTGGACTCGGTGAAACAGCAAGAAAATGCTTGTCCGTCGAGCTGAAGGAAAATCCCTGCACAGCACACTGTGGCTGCGTGCAGTGTTCACGCTGAAGAGCGGCAAAGCTCCAAGCCATGGCTGGGCTTCACTTCTGTCCAGAGCACAGGAGGCGAAGAACGAAGCAGCTGGGCACCGGGCTCATGTACTCAGGGGAGCCAATTTCAAATGTGCAGCCAAGAGCTGCTTCACAAGCACATTCAGCTGAGAATGCTCTGGCTGCTTCAGAAAGGAAGGCGCAGCCCTTGCACTCCTGGACACAAGCTGGGCAGAAGCAGGTTCCTAAACCTTCCGTGCTGCAGAGTGCATGCACCTTGAGCACACGCAGAAGGACGCGTCCAGAAAGAAGGCGTTCTTCAAGTACCCCCCTCCTCCAGGCAGCCTTGAAACTGAGCACAACACACTGCGCCTCGGCAGCTTCCTTCTCACATAGACGGACCGTGCCCTTCTTCACTCTCGCAGCTCCCTTGCCCACTTGCAGCAGCTGCTGCCAAAGAAAAAGGCTCCAGAAGTCAAAGCCTCTGCTGGGCTGCACTTTCCCCTTGCCTCACGTCAAAGCACCAGAAACTCTCGGCTGCACTCTGTATTTCCAGTCTCCGCTGCATCTACCACTGTCATCGCTGCATCTCCAAGCATCAAGCTGGGCACAATTCTTTCCAGGGAAAGCTGGAAGAGAAATAGGTAGCAGCACAAGTAGCCGCAGGTTGAACTTTCTGTTTTCAAGTGCTAACGTGAATCCGCACACAAGCGAGGGACAGCCACGCTTCCTCTTGCAGCCCGTGCGCTGTGCACAGCAGCTCCGTGCTCTGCCTTCATTCTTATGCTCTTCGGAGCAGGTCGTGCTTTCATTCTGCCGGAGTCGAACCATCGTCTACTTGGCGCACAGAGCACTCTGCCGGCAGCGAAGTGCTCCAGCCGACTGCTTCTGCCGAACCACGCCTGGAATATGCACTTTCCCTCGCAGCGACATACACCAGCATACTCGGTCTTTCTTCTCGTCCAAATGTAAAGGGAAAGAGCCTCAGCTATGTCTGGCACAGAGAACAGTTTTAGGTCAACGAGCTTACCCGGAGCTTACCCGCGACGTGTGGAAACCTGTATTTGCAGCACATCCTTGTGGTAGCCCTCTTTTCTTTCCAGCCTGCACAGCGCTCAGTGCACAGATCGCGGTGCTCTCTGCACCTGCCTTCCCTCTTCCCAGTACCACCGCCAAGCTTACAGCCTTGCAGGGAGCGAAGTGGCGGATAGGCGTGTCGCACACAAGAACGTGCCAGGACGAAAAGATGGTCCTCCTTTCTCCTGCTCCTTGCCCGAACTGTGGTGCTGTGTTGAAAGTCTTGCCCAGCGAAAAGCTACTCCAGCAAGTGTTTCTCTCCAAACGCAGTTCGCTGAGCGAGAGCTACATGGACAGTTTGGACTCGGTGAAACAGCAAGAAAATGCTTGTCCGTCGAGCTGAAGGAAAATCCCTGCACAGCACACTGTGGCTGCGTGCAGTGTTCACGCTGAAGAGCGGCAAAGCTCCAAGCCATGGCTGGGCTTCACTTCTGTCCAGAGCACAGGAGGCGAAGAACGAAGCAGCTGGGCACCGGGCTCATGTACTCAGGGGAGCCAATTTCAAATGTGCAGCCAAGAGCTGCTTCACAAGCACATTCAGCTGAGAATGCTCTGGCTGCTTCAGAAAGGAAGGCGCAGCCCTTGCACTCCTGGACACAAGCTGGGCAGAAGCAGGTTCCTAAACCTTCCGTGCTGCAGAGTGCATGCACCTTGAGCACACGCAGAAGGACGCGTCCAGAAAGAAGGCGTTCTTCAAGTACCCCCCTCCTCCAGGCAGCCTTGAAACTGAGCACAACACACTGCGCCTCGGCAGCTTCCTTCTCACATAGACGGACCGTCCCCTTCTTCACTCTCGCACCTCCCTTGCCCACTTGCAGCAGCTGCTGCCAAAGAAAAAGGCTCCAGAAGTCAAAGCCTCTGCTGGGCTGCACTTTCCCCTTGCCTCACGTCAAAGCACCAGAAACTCTCGGCTGCACTCTGTATTTCCAGTCTCCGCTGCATCTACCACTGTCATCTCTGCATCTCCAAGCATCAAGCTGGGCACAATTCTTTCCAGGGAAAGCTGGAAGAGAAATAGGTAGCAGCACAAGTAGCCGCAGGTTGAACTTTCTGTTTTCAAGTGCTAACGTGAATCCGCACACAAGCGAGAGGCAGCCACGCTTCCTCTTGCAGCCTGTGCCATGCGCATACCAGCTCCGTGCTCTGCGCCTTCATTCTTATGCTCTTCGGACCAGGTGGCGCTTCCAATCTGCCGGAGTCGAACCGTTGTCTACTTCTGGCACAGAGAGCACGGTGCCGGCAGACAAACGCTCCAGGCTGCTGCCTCTGCCCAAACACGCCTGCGCTCTGCACTTTCTCTCTCAGCGCTAGGGAGCAGCACATTCGGTCTGCCTTGTAGCCTGAATCTGAACGGAAAGATTCTCAGCTAAGTCTCGGCACAGAGAACAGTTTTAGGTCAACGAGCTTACCCGGAGCTTACCCGCGACGTGTGGAAACCTGTATTTGCAGCACATCCTAGTGGTAGCCCTCTTTCCTTTCCAGCCTGCACAGCGCTCAGTGCACAGATCGCGGTGCTCTCTGCACCTGCCTTCCCTCTTCCCAGTACCACCGCCAAGCTTACAGCCTTGCAGGGAGCGAAGTGGCGGATAGGCGTGTCGCACACAAGAACGTGCCAGGACGAAAAGATGGTCCTCCGTTCTCCTGCTCCTTGCCCGAACTGTGTTGAAAGTCTTGCCCAGCGAAAAGCTACTCCAGCAAATGTTTCTCTCCAAACGCAGTTCGCTGAGCGAGAGCTACACGGACAGTTTGGACTCGGTGAAACAGCAAGAAAATGCTTGTCCGTCGAGCTGAAGGAAAATCCCTGCACAGCACACTGTGGCTGCGTGCAGTGTTCACGCTGAAGAGCGGCAAAGCTCCAAGCCATGGCTGGGCTTCACTTCTGTCCAGAGCACAGGAGGCGAAGAACGAAGCAGCTGGGCACCGGGCTCATGTACTCAGGGGAGCCAATTTCAAATGTGCAGCCAAGAGCTGCTTCACAAGCACATTCAGCTGAGAATGCTCTGGCTGCTTCAGAAAGGAAGGCGCAGCCCTTGCACTCCTGGACACAACCACGCCAGAAGCAGGTTCCTAAACCTTCCGTGCTACAGAGTGCATGCACCTTGAGCACACGCAGAAGGACGCGTCCAGAAAGAAGGCGTTCTTCAAGTACCCCCCTCCTCCAGGCAGCCTTGAAACTGAGCACAACACACTGCGCCTCGGCAGCTTCCTTCTCACATAGACGGACCGTGCCCTTCTTCACTCTCGCACCTCCCTTGCCCACTTGCAGCAGCTGCTGCCAAAGAAAAAGGCTCCGGAAGTCAAAGCCTCTGCTGGGCTGCACTTTCCCCTTGCCTCACGTCAAAGCACCAGAAACTCTCGGCTGCACTCTGTATTTCCAGTCTCCGCTGCATCTACCACTGTCATCGCTGCATCTCCAAGCATCAAGCTGGGCACAATTCTTTCCAGGGAAAGCTGGAAGAGAAATAGGTAGCAGCACAAGTAGCCGCAGGTTGAACTTTCTGTTTTCAAGTGCTAACGTGAATCCGCACACAAGCGAGGGACAGCCACGCTTCCTCTTGCAGCCCGTGCGCTGTGCACAGCAGCTCCGTGCTCTGCCTTCATTCTTATGCTCTTCGGAGCAGGTCGTGCTTTCATTCTGCCGGAGTCGAACCATCGTCTACTTGGCGCACAGAGCACTCTGCCGGCAGCGAAGTGCTCCAGCCGACTGCTTCTGCCGAACCACGCCTGGAATATGCACTTTCCCTCGCAGCGACATACACCAGCATACTCGGTCTTTCTTCTCGTCCAAATGTAAAGGGAAAGAGCCTCAGCTATGTCTGGCACAGAGAACAGTTTTAGGTCAACGAGCTTACCCGGAGCTTACCCGCGACGTGTGGAAACCTGTATTTGCAGCACATCCTAGTGGTAGCCCTCTTTTCTTTCCAGCCTGCACAGCGCTCAGTGCACAGATCGCGGTGCTCTCTGCACCTGCCTTCCCTCTTCCCAGTACCACCGCCAAGCTTACAGCCTTGCAGGGAGCGAAGTGGCGGATAGGCGTGTCGCACACAAGAACGTGCCAGGACGAAAAGATGGTCCTCCTTTCTCCTGCTCCTTGCCCGAACTGTGGTGCTGTGTTGAAAGTCTTGCCCAGCGAAAAGCTACTCCAGCAAGTGTTTCTCTCCAAACGCAGTTCGCTGAGCGAGAGCTACACGGACAGTTTGGACTCGGTGAAACAGCAAGAAAATGCTTGTCCGTCGAGCTGAAGGAAAATCCCTGCACAGCACACTGTGGCTGCGTGCAGTGTTCACGCTGAAGAGCGGCAAAGCTCCAAGCCATGGCTGGGCTTCACTTCTGTCCAGAGCACAGGAGGCGAAGAACGAAGCAGCTGGGCACCGGGCTCATGTACTCAGGGGAGCCAATTTCAAATGTGCAGCCAAGAGCTGCTTCACAAGCACATTCAGCTGAGAATGCTCTGGCTGCTTCAGAAAGGAAGGCGCAGCCCTTGCACTCCTGGACACAAGCTGGGCAGAAGCAGGTTCCTAAACCTTCCGTGCTGCAGAGTGCATGCACCTTGAGCACACGCAGAAGGACGCGTCCAGAAAGAAGGCGTTCTTCAAGTACCCCCCTCCTCCAGGCAGCCTTGAAACTGAGCACAACACACTGCGCCTCGGCAGCTTCCTTCTCACATAGACGGACCGTCCCCTTCTTCACTCTCGCAGCTCCCTTGCCCACTTGCAGCAGCTGCTGCCAAAGAAAAAGGCTCCAGAAGTCAAAGCCTCTGCTGGGCTGCACTTTCCCCTTGCCTCACGTCAAAGCACCAGAAACTCTCGGCTGCACTCTGTATTTCCAGTCTCCGCTGCATCTACCACTGTCATCGCTGCATCTCCAAGCATCAAGCTGGGCACAATTCTTTCCAGGGAAAGCTGGAAGAGAAATAGGTAGCAGCACAAGTAGCCGCAGGTTGAACTTTCTGTTTTCAAGTGCTAACGTGAATCCGCACACAAGCGAGAGGCAGCCACGCTTCCTCTTGCAGCCTGTGCCATGCGCATACCAGCTCCGTGCTCTGCGCCTTCATTCTTATGCTCTTCGGACCAGGTGGCGCTTCCAATCTGCCGGAGTCGAACCGTTGTCTACTTCTGGCACAGAGAGCACGGTGCCGGCAGACAAACGCTCCAGGCTGCTGCCTCTGCCCAAACACGCCTGGGCTCTGCACTTTCTCTCTCAGCGCTAGGGAGCAGCACATTCGGTCTGCCTTGTAGCCTGAATCTGAACGGAAAGATTCTCAGCTAAGTCTCGGCACAGAGAACAGTTTTAGGTCAACGAGCTTACCCGGAGCTTACCCTCGACTCTTGGAAACCTGTATTTGCAGCACATCCTAGTGGTAGCCTTCTTTCCTTTCCAGCCTGCACAGCGCTCAGTGCACAGATCGCGGTGCTCTCTGCACCTGCCTTCCCTCTTCCCAGTACCACCGCCAAGCTTACAGCCTTGCAGGGAGCGAAGTGGCGGATAGGCGTGTCGCACACAAGAACGTGCCAGGACGAAAAGATGGTCCTCCGTTCTCCTGCTCCTTGCCCGAACTGTGTTGAAAGTCTTGCCCAGCGAAAAGCTACTCCAGCAAATGTTTCTCTCCTGACGCAGTTCGCTGAGCGAGAGCTACACGGACAGTTTGGACTCGGTGAAACAGCAAGAAAATGCTTGTCCGTCGAGCTGAAGGAAAATCCCTGCACAGCACACTGTGGCTGCGTGCAGTGTTCACGCTGAAGAGCGGCAAAGCTCCAAGCCATGGCTGGGCTTCACTTCTGTCCAGAGCACAGGAGGCGAAGAACGAAGCAGCTGGGCACCGGGCTCATGTACTCAGGGGAGCCAATTTCAAATGTGCAGCCAAGAGCTGCTTCACAAGCACATTCAGCTGAGAATGCTCTGGCTGCTTCAGAAAGGAAGGCGCAGCCCTTGCACTCCTGGACACAAGCTGGGCAGAAGCAGGTTCCTAAACCTTCCGTGCTGCAGAGTGCATGCACCTTGAGCACACGCAGAAGGACGCGTCCAGAAAGAAGGCGTTCTTCAAGTACCCCCCTCCTCCAGGCAGCCTTGAAACTGAGCACAACACACTGCGCCTCGGCAGCTTCCTTCTCACATAGACGGACCGTCCCCTTCTTCACTCTCGCACCTCCCTTGCCCACTTGCAGCAGCTGCTGCCAAAGAAAAAGGCTCCGGAAGTCAAAGCCTCTGCTGGGCTGCACTTTCCCCTTGCCTCACGTCAAAGCACCAGAAACTCTCGGCTGCACTCTGTATTTCCAGTCTCCGCTGCATCTACCACTGTCATCGCTGCATCTCCAAGCATCAAGCTGGGCACAATTCTTTCCAGGGAAAGCTGGAAGAGAAATAGGTAGCAGCACAAGTAGCCGCAGGTTGAACTTTCTGTTTTCAAGTGCTAACGTGAATCCGCACACAAGCGAGGGACAGCCACGCTTCCTCTTGCAGCCCGTGCGCTGTGCACTGCAGCTCCGTGCTCTGCCTTCATTCTTATGCTCTTCGGAGCAGGTCGTGCTTTCATTCTGCCGGAGTCGAACCATCGTCTACTTGGCGCACAGAGCACTCTGCCGGCAGCGAAGTGCTCCAGCCGACTGCTTCTGCCGAACCACGCCTGGAATATGCACTTTCCCTCGCAGCGACATACACCAGCATACTCGGTCTTTCTTCTCGTCCAAATGTAAAGGGAAAGAGCCTCAGCTATGTCTGGCACAGAGAACAGTTTTAGGTCAACGAGCTTACCCGGAGCTTACCCGCGACGTGTGGAAACCTGTATTTGCAGCACATCCTAGTGGTAGCCCTCTTTTCTTTCCAGCCTGCACAGCGCTCAGTGCACAGATCGCGGTGCTCTCTGCACCTGCCTTCCCTCTTCCCAGTACCACCGCCAAGCTTACAGCCTTGCAGGGAGCGAAGTGGCGGATAGGCGTGTCGCACACAAGAACGTGCCAGGATGAAAAGATGGTCCTCCTTTCTCCTGCTCCTTGCCCGAACTGTGGTGCTGTGTTGAAAGTCTTGCCCAGCGAAAAGCTACTCCAGCAAGTGTTTCTCTCCTGACGCAGTTCGCTGAGCGAGAGCTACACGGACAGTTTGGACTCGGTGAAACAGCAAGAAAATGCTTGTCCGTCGAGCTGAAGGAAAATCCCTGCACAGCACACTGTGGCTGCGTGCAGTGTTCACGCTGAAGAGCGGCAAAGCTCCAAGCCATGGCTGGGCTTCACTTCTGTCCAGAGCACAGGAGGCGAAGAACGAAGCAGCTGGGCACCGGGCTCATGTACTCAGGGGAGCCAATTTCAAATGTGCAGCCAAGAGCTGCTTCACAAGCACATTCAGCTGAGAATGCTCTGGCTGCTTCAGAAAGGAAGGCGCAGCCCTTGCACTCCTGGACACAAGCTGGGCAGAAGCAGGTTCCTAAACCTTCCGTGCTGCAGAGTGCATGCACCTTGAGCACACGCAGAAGGACGCGTCCAGAAAGAAGGCGTTCTTCAAGTACCCCCCTCCTCCAGGCAGCCTTGAAACTGAGCACAACACACTGCGCCTCGGCAGCTTCCTTCTCACATAGACGGACCGTGCCCTTCTTCACTCTCGCAGCTCCCTTGCCCACTTGCAGCAGCTGCTGCCAAAGAAAAAGGCTCCAGAAGTCAAAGCCTCTGCTGGGCTGCACTTTCCCCTTGCCTCACGTCAAAGCACCAGAAACTCTCGGCTGCACTCTGTATTTCCAGTCTCCGCTGCATCTACCACTGTCATCGCTGCATCTCCAAGCATCAAGCTGGGCACAATTCTTTCCAGGGAAAGCTGGAAGAGAAATAGGTAGCAGCACAAGTAGCCGCAGCTTGAACTTTCTGTTTTCAAGTGCTAACGTGAATCCGCACACAAGCGAGAGGCAGCCACGCTTCCTCTTGCAGCCTGTGCCATGCGCATACCAGCTCCGTGCTCTGCGCCTTCATTCTTATGCTCTTCGGACCAGGTGGCGCTTCCAATCTGCCGGAGTCGAACCGTTGTCTACTTCTGGCACAGAGAGCACGGTGCCGGCAGACAAACGCTCCAGGCTGCTGCCTCTGCCCAAACACGCCTGGGCTCTGCACTTTCTCTCTCAGCGCTAGGGAGCAGCACATTCGGTCTGCCTTGTAGCCTGAATCTGAACGGAAAGATTCTCAGCTAAGTCTCGGCACAGAGAACAGTTTTAGGTCAACGAGCTTACCCGGAGCTTACCCTCGACTCTTGGAAACCTGTATTTGCAGCACATCCTAGTGGTAGCCTTCTTTCC
The DNA here is from genome assembly GCF_020740725.1 of Corvus hawaiiensis. Lineage (NCBI taxonomy): Eukaryota > Metazoa > Chordata > Aves > Passeriformes > Corvidae > Corvus > Corvus hawaiiensis. The sequence goes on along the minus strand of NC_063227.1, from coordinate 12,511,476 downwards.
TTTCCAGCCTGCACAGCGCTCAGTGCACAGATCGCGGTGCTCTCTGCACCTGCCTTCCCTCTTCCCAGTACCACCGCCAAGCTTACAGCCTTGCAGGGAGCGAAGTGGCGGATAGGCGTGTCGCACACAAGAACGTGCCAGGACGAAAAGATGGTCCTCCGTTCTCCTGCTCCTTGCCCGAACTGTGTTGAAAGTCTTGCCCAGCGAAAAGCTACTCCAGCAAATGTTTCTCTCCTGACGCAGTTCGCTGAGCGAGAGCTACACGGACAGTTTGGACTCGGTGAAACAGCAAGAAAATGCTTGTCCGTCGAGCTGAAGGAAAATCCCTGCACAGCACACTGTGGCTGCGTGCAGTGTTCACGCTGAAGAGCGGCAAAGCTCCAAGCCATGGCTGGGCTTCACTTCTGTCCAGAGCACAGGAGGCGAAGAACGAAGCAGCTGGGCACCGGGCTCATGTACTCAGGGGAGCCAATTTCAAATGTGCAGCCAAGAGCTGCTTCACAAGCACATTCAGCTGAGAATGCTCTGGCTGCTTCAGAAAGGAAGGCGCAGCCCTTGCACTCCTGGACACAAGCTGGGCAGAAGCAGGTTCCTAAACCTTCCGTGCTGCAGAGTGCATGCACCTTGAGCACACGCAGAAGGACGCGTCCAGAAAGAAGGCGTTCTTCAAGTACCCCCCTCCTCCAGGCAGCCTTGAAACTGAGCACAACACACTGCGCCTCGGCAGCTTCCTTCTCACATAGACGGACCGTGCCCTTCTTCACTCTCGCAGCTCCCTTGCCCACTTGCAGCAGCTGCTGCCAAAGAAAAAGGCTCCGGAAGTCAAAGCCTCTGCTGGGCTGCACTTTCCCCTTGCCTCACGTCAAAGCACCAGAAACTCTCGGCTGCACTCTGTATTTCCAGTCTCCGCTGCATCTACCACTGTCATCGCTGCATCTCCAAGCATCAAGCTGGGCACAATTCTTTCCAGGGAAAGCTGGAAGAGAAATAGGTAGCAGCACAAGTAGCCGCAGGTTGAACTTTCTGTTTTCAAGTGCTAACGTGAATCCGCACACAAGCGAGGGACAGCCACGCTTCCTCTTGCAGCCCGTGCGCTGTGCACAGCAGCTCCGTGCTCTGCCTTCATTCTTATGCTCTTCGGAGCAGGTCGTGCTTTCATTCTGCCGGAGTCGAACCATCGTCTACTTGGCGCACAGAGCACTCTGCCGGCAGCGAAGTGCTCCAGCCGACTGCTTCTGCCGAACCACGCCTGGAATATGCACTTTCCCTCGCAGCGACATACACCAGCATACTCGGTCTTTCTTCTCGTCCAAATGTAAAGGGAAAGAGCCTCAGCTATGTCTGGCACAGAGAACAGTTTTAGGTCAACGAGCTTACCCGGAGCTTACCCGCGACGTGTGGAAACCTGTATTTGCAGCACATCCTAGTGGTAGCCCTCTTTTCTTTCCAGCCTGCACAGCGCTCAGTGCACAGATCGCGGTGCTCTCTGCACCTGCCTTCCCTCTTCCCAGTACCACCGCCAAGCTTACAGCCTTGCAGGGAGCGAAGTGGCGGATAGGCGTGTCGCACACAAGAACGTGCCAGGACGAAAAGATGGTCCTCCTTTCTCCTGCTCCTTGCCCGAACTGTGGTGCTGTGTTGAAAGTCTTGCCCAGCGAAAAGCTACTCCAGCAAGTGTTTCTCTCCAAACGCAGTTCGCTGAGCGAGAGCTACACGGACAGTTTGGACTCGGTGAAACAGCAAGAAAATGCTTGTCCGTCGAGCTGAAGGAAAATCCCTGCACAGCACACTGTGGCTGCGTGCAGTGTTCACGCTGAAGAGCGGCAAAGCTCCAAGCCATGGCTGGGCTTCACTTCTGTCCAGAGCACAGGAGGCGAAGAACGAAGCAGCTGGGCACCGGGCTCATGTACTCAGGGGAGCCAATTTCAAATGTGCAGCCAAGAGCTGCTTCACAAGCACATTCAGCTGAGAATGCTCTGGCTGCTTCAGAAAGGAAGGCGCAGCCCTTGCACTCCTGGACACAAGCTGGGCAGAAGCAGGTTCCTAAACCTTCCGTGCTGCAGAGTGCATGCACCTTGAGCACACGCAGAAGGACGCGTCCAGAAAGAAGGCGTTCTTCAAGTACCCCCCTCCTCCAGGCAGCCTTGAAACTGAGCACAACACACTGCGCCTCGGCAGCTTCCTTCTCACATAGACGGACCGTGCCCTTCTTCACTCTCGCAGCTCCCTTGCCCACTTGCAGCAGCTGCTGCCAAAGAAAAAGGCTCCAGAAGTCAAAGCCTCTGCTGGGCTGCACTTTCCCCTTGCCTCACGTCAAAGCACCAGAAACTCTCGGCTGCACTCTGTATTTCCAGTCTCCGCTGCATCTACCACTGTCATCTCTGCATCTCCAAGCATCAAGCTGGGCACAATTCTTTCCAGGGAAAGCTGGAAGAGAAATAGGTAGCAGCACAAGTAGCCGCAGGTTGAACTTTCTGTTTTCAAGTGCTAACGTGAATCCGCACACAAGCGAGAGGCAGCCACGCTTCCTCTTGCAGCCTGTGCCATGCGCATACCAGCTCCGTGCTCTGCGCCTTCATTCTTATGCTCTTCGGACCAGGTGGCGCTTCCAATCTGCCGGAGTCGAACCGTTGTCTACTTCTGGCACAGAGAGCACGGTGCCGGCAGACAAACGCTCCAGGCTGCTGCCTCTGCCCAAACACGCCTGCGCTCTGCACTTTCTCTCTCAGCGCTAGGGAGCAGCACATTCGGTCTGCCTTATAGCCTGAATCTGAACGGAAAGATTCTCAGCTAAGTCTCGGCACAGAGAACAGTTTTAGGTCAACGAGCTTACCCGGAGCTTACCCGCGACGTGTGGAAACCTGTATTTGCAGCACATCCTAGTGGTAGCCCTCTTTCCTTTCCAGCCTGCACAGCGCTCAGTGCACAGATCGCGGTGCTCTCTGCACCTGCCTTCCCTCTTCCCAGTACCACCGCCAAGCTTACAGCCTTGCAGGGAGCGAAGTGGCGGATAGGCGTGTCGCACACAAGAACGTGCCAGGACGAAAAGATGGTCCTCCGTTCTCCTGCTCCTTGCCCGAACTGTGTTGAAAGTCTTGCCCAGCGAAAAGCTACTCCAGCAAATGTTTCTCTCCAAACGCAGTTCGCTGAGCGAGAGCTACACGGACAGTTTGGACTCGGTGAAACAGCAAGAAAATGCTTGTCCGTCGAGCTGAAGGAAAATCCCTGCACAGCACACTGTGGCTGCGTGCAGTGTTCACGCTGAAGAGCGGCAAAGCTCCAAGCCATGGCTGGGCTTCACTTCTGTCCAGAGCACAGGAGGCGAAGAACGAAGCAGCTGGGCACCGGGCTCATGTACTCAGGGGAGCCAATTTCAAATGTGCAGCCAAGAGCTGCTTCACAAGCACATTCAGCTGAGAATGCTCTGGCTGCTTCAGAAAGGAAGGCGCAGCCCTTGCACTCCTGGACACAACCACGCCAGAAGCAGGTTCCTAAACCTTCCGTGCTACAGAGTGCATGCACCTTGAGCACACGCAGAAGGACGCGTCCAGAAAGAAGGCGTTCTTCAAGTACCCCCCTCCTCCAGGCAGCCTTGAAACTGAGCACAACACACTGCGCCTCGGCAGCTTCCTTCTCACATAGACGGACCGTCCCCTTCTTCACTCTCGCACCTCCCTTGCCCACTTGCAGCAGCTGCTGCCAAAGAAAAAGGCTCCGGAAGTCAAAGCCTCTGCTGGGCTGCACTTTCCCCTTGCCTCACGTCAAAGCACCAGAAACTCTCGGCTGCACTCTGTATTTCCAGTCTCCGCTGCATCTACCACTGTCATCGCTGCATCTCCAAGCATCAAGCTGGGCACAATTCTTTCCAGGGAAAGCTGGAAGAGAAATAGGTAGCAGCACAAGTAGCCGCAGGTTGAACTTTCTGTTTTCAAGTGCTAACGTGAATCCGCACACAAGCGAGGGACAGCCACGCTTCCTCTTGCAGCCCGTGCGCTGTGCACAGCAGCTCCGTGCTCTGCCTTCATTCTTATGCTCTTCGGAGCAGGTCGTGCTTTCATTCTGCCGGAGTCGAACCATCGTCTACTTGGCGCACAGAGCACTCTGCCGGCAGCGAAGTGCTCCAGCCGACTGCTTCTGCCGAACCACGCCTGGAATATGCACTTTCCCTCGCAGCGACATACACCAGCATACTCGGTCTTTCTTCTCGTCCAAATGTAAAGGGAAAGAGCCTCAGCTATGTCTGGCACAGAGAACAGTTTTAGGTCAACGAGCTTACCCGGAGCTTACCCGCGACGTGTGGAAACCTGTATTTGCAGCACATCCTAGTGGTAGCCCTCTTTCCTTTCCAGCCTGCACAGCGCTCAGTGCACAGATCGCGGTGCTCTCTGCACCTGCCTTCCCTCTTCCCAGTACCACCGCCAAGCTTACAGCCTTGCAGGGAGCGAAGTGGCGGATAGGCGTGTCGCACACAAGAACGTGCCAGGATGAAAAGATGGTCCTCCTTTCTCCTGCTCCTTGCCCGAACTGTGGTGCTGTGTTGAAAGTCTTGCCCAGCGAAAAGCTACTCCAGCAAGTGTTTCTCTCCAAACGCAGTTCGCTGAGCGAGAGCTACACGGACAGTTTGGACTCGGTGAAACAGCAAGAAAATGCTTGTCCGTCGAGCTGAAGGAAAATCCCTGCACAGCACACTGTGGCTGCGTGCAGTGTTCACGCTGAAGAGCGGCAAAGCTCCAAGCCATGGCTGGGCTTCACTTCTGTCCAGAGCACAGGAGGCGAAGAACGAAGCAGCTGGGCACCGGGCTCATGTACTCAGGGGAGCCAATTTCAAATGTGCAGCCAAGAGCTGCTTCACAAGCACATTCAGCTGAGAATGCTCTGGCTGCTTCAGAAAGGAAGGCGCAGCCCTTGCACTCCTGGACACAAGCTGGGCAGAAGCAGGTTCCTAAACCTTCCGTGCTGCAGAGTGCATGCACCTTGAGCACACGCAGAAGGACGCGTCCAGAAAGAAGGCGTTCTTCAAGTACCCCCCTCCTCCAGGCAGCCTTGAAACTGAGCACAACACACTGCGCCTCGGCAGCTTCCTTCTCACATAGACGGACCGTGCCCTTCTTCACTCTCGCAGCTCCCTTGCCCACTTGCAGCAGCTGCTGCCAAAGAAAAAGGCTCCAGAAGTCAAAGCCTCTGCTGGGCTGCACTTTCCCCTTGCCTCACGTCAAAGCACCAGAAACTCTCGGCTGCACTCTGTATTTCCAGTCTCCGCTGCATCTACCACTGTCATCTCTGCATCTCCAAGCATCAAGCTGGGCACAATTCTTTCCAGGGAAAGCTGGAAGAGAAATAGGTAGCAGCACAAGTAGCCGCAGGTTGAACTTTCTGTTTTCAAGTGCTAACGTGAATCCGCACACAAGCGAGAGGCAGCCACGCTTCCTCTTGCAGCCTGTGCCATGCGCATACCAGCTCCGTGCTCTGCGCCTTCATTCTTATGCTCTTCGGACCAGGTGGCGCTTCCAATCTGCCGGAGTCGAACCGTTGTCTACTTCTGGCACAGAGAGCACGGTGCCGGCAGACAAACGCTCCAGGCTGCTGCCTCTGCCCAAACACGCCTGCGCTCTGCACTTTCTCTCTCAGCGCTAGGGAGCAGCACATTCGGTCTGCCTTGTAGCCTGAATCTGAACGGAAAGATTCTCAGCTAAGTCTCGGCACAGAGAACAGTTTTAGGTCAACGAGCTTACCCGGAGCTTACCCGCGACGTGTGGAAACCTGTATTTGCAGCACATCCTAGTGGTAGCCCTCTTTCCTTTCCAGCCTGCACAGCGCTCAGTGCACAGATCGCGGTGCTCTCTGCACCTGCCTTCCCTCTTCCCAGTACCACCGCCAAGCTTACAGCCTTGCAGGGAGCGAAGTGGCGGATAGGCGTGTCGCACACAAGAACGTGCCAGGACGAAAAGATGGTCCTCCGTTCTCCTGCTCCTTGCCCGAACTGTGTTGAAAGTCTTGCCCAGCGAAAAGCTACTCCAGCAAATGTTTCTCTCCAAACGCAGTTCGCTGAGCGAGAGCTACACGGACAGTTTGGACTCGGTGAAACAGCAAGAAAATGCTTGTCCGTCGAGCTGAAGGAAAATCCCTGCACAGCACACTGTGGCTGCGTGCAGTGTTCACGCTGAAGAGCGGCAAAGCTCCAAGCCATGGCTGGGCTTCACTTCTGTCCAGAGCACAGGAGGCGAAGAACGAAGCAGCTGGGCACCGGGCTCATGTACTCAGGGGAGCCAATTTCAAATGTGCAGCCAAGAGCTGCTTCACAAGCACATTCAGCTGAGAATGCTCTGGCTGCTTCAGAAAGGAAGGCGCAGCCCTTGCACTCCTGGACACAAGCTGGGCAGAAGCAGGTTCCTAAACCTTCCGTGCTGCAGAGTGCATGCACCTTGAGCACACGCAGAAGGACGCGTCCAGAAAGAAGGCGTTCTTCAAGTACCCCCCTCCTCCAGGCAGCCTTGAAACTGAGCACAACACACTGCGCCTCGGCAGCTTCCTTCTCACATAGACGGACCGTGCCCTTCTTCACTCTCGCAGCTCCCTTGCCCACTTGCAGCAGCTGCTGCCAAAGAAAAAGGCTCCGGAAGTCAAAGCCTCTGCTGGGCTGCACTTTCCCCTTGCCTCACGTCAAAGCACCAGAAACTCTCGGCTGCACTCTGTATTTCCAGTCTCCGCTGCATCTACCACTGTCATCGCTGCATCTCCAAGCATCAAGCTGGGCACAATTCTTTCCAGGGAAAGCTGGAAGAGAAATAGGTAGCAGCACAAGTAGCCGCAGGTTGAACTTTCTGTTTTCAAGTGCTAACGTGAATCCGCACACAAGCGAGGGACAGCCACGCTTCCTCTTGCAGCCCGTGCGATGTGCACAGCAGCTCCGTGCTCTGCCTTCATTCTTATGCTCTTCGGAGCAGGTCGTGCTTTCATTCTGCCGGAGTCGAACCATCGTCTACTTGGCGCACAGAGCACTCTGCCGGCAGCGAAGTGCTCCAGCCGACTGCTTCTGCCGAACCACGCCTGGAATATGCACTTTCCCTCGCAGCGACATACACCAGCATACTCGGTCTTTCTTCTCGTCCAAATGTAAAGGGAAAGAGCCTCAGCTATGTCTGGCACAGAGAACAGTTTTAGGTCAACGAGCTTACCCGGAGCTTACCCGCGACGTGTGGAAACCTGTATTTGCAGCACATCCTAGTGGTAGCCCTCTTTTCTTTCCAGCCTGCACAGCGCTCAGTGCACAGATCGCGGTGCTCTCTGCACCTGCCTTCCCTCTTCCCAGTACCACCGCCAAGCTTACAGCCTTGCAGGGAGCGAAGTGGCGGATAGGCGTGTCGCACACAAGAACGTGCCAGGACGAAAAGATGGTCCTCCTTTCTCCTGCTCCTTGCCCGAACTGTGGTGCTGTGTTGAAAGTCTTGCCCAGCGAAAAGCTACTCCAGCAAGTGTTTCTCTCCAAACGCAGTTCGCTGAGCGAGAGCTACACGGACAGTTTGGACTCGGTGAAACAGCAAGAAAATGCTTGTCCGTCGAGCTGAAGGAAAATCCCTGCACAGCACACTGTGGCTGCGTGCAGTGTTCACGCTGAAGAGCGGCAAAGCTCCAAGCCATGGCTGGGCTTCACTTCTGTCCAGAGCACAGGAGGCGAAGAACGAAGCAGCTGGGCACCGGGCTCATGTACTCAGGGGAGCCAATTTCAAATGTGCAGCCAAGAGCTGCTTCACAAGCACATTCAGCTGAGAATGCTCTGGCTGCTTCAGAAAGGAAGGCGCAGCCCTTGCACTCCTGGACACAAGCTGGGCAGAAGCAGGTTCCTAAACCTTCCGTGCTGCAGAGTGCATGCACCTTGAGCACACGCAGAAGGACGCGTCCAGAAAGAAGGCGTTCTTCAAGTACCCCCCTCCTCCAGGCAGCCTTGAAACTGAGCACAACACACTGCGCCTCGGCAGCTTCCTTCTCACATAGACGGACCGTGCCCTTCTTCACTCTCGCAGCTCCCTTGCCCACTTGCAGCAGCTGCTGCCAAAGAAAAAGGCTCCAGAAGTCAAAGCCTCTGCTGGGCTGCACTTTCCCCTTGCCTCACGTCAAAGCACCAGAAACTCTCGGCTGCACTCTGTATTTCCAGTCTCCGCTGCATCTACCACTGTCATCTCTGCATCTCCAAGCATCAAGCTGGGCACAATTCTTTCCAGGGAAAGCTGGAAGAGAAATAGGTAGCAGCACAAGTAGCCGCAGGTTGAACTTTCTGTTTTCAAGTGCTAACGTGAATCCGCACACAAGCGAGAGGCAGCCACGCTTCCTCTTGCAGCCTGTGCCATGCGCATACCAGCTCCGTGCTCTGCGCCTTCATTCTTATGCTCTTCGGACCAGGTGGCGCTTCCAATCTGCCGGAGTCGAACCGTTGTCTACTTCTGGCACAGAGAGCACGGTGCCGGCAGACAAACGCTCCAGGCTGCTGCCTCTGCCCAAACACGCCTGCGCTCTGCACTTTCTCTCTCAGCGCTAGGGAGCAGCACATTCGGTCTGCCTTGTAGCCTGAATCTGAACGGAAAGATTCTCAGCTAAGTCTCGGCACAGAGAACAGTTTTAGGTCAACGAGCTTACCCGGAGCTTACCCGCGACGTGTGGAAACCTGTATTTGCAGCACATCCTAGTGGTAGCCCTCTTTCCTTTCCAGCCTGCACAGCGCTCAGTGCACAGATCGCGGTGCTCTCTGCACCTGCCTTCCCTCTTCCCAGTACCACCGCCAAGCTTACAGCCTTGCAGGGAGCGAAGTGGCGGATAGGCGTGTCGCACACAAGAACGTGCCAGGACGAAAAGATGGTCCTCCGTTCTCCTGCTCCTTGCCCGAACTGTGTTGAAAGTCTTGCCCAGCGAAAAGCTACTCCAGCAAATGTTTCTCTCCAAACGCAGTTCGCTGAGCGAGAGCTACACGGACAGTTTGGACTCGGTGAAACAGCAAGAAAATGCTTGTCCGTCGAGCTGAAGGAAAATCCCTGCACAGCACACTGTGGCTGCGTGCAGTGTTCACGCTGAAGAGCGGCAAAGCTCCAAGCCATGGCTGGGCTTCACTTCTGTCCAGAGCACAGGAGGCGAAGAACGAAGCAGCTGGGCACCGGGCTCATGTACTCAGGGGAGCCAATTTCAAATGTGCAGCCAAGAGCTGCTTCACAAGCACATTCAGCTGAGAATGCTCTGGCTGCTTCAGAAAGGAAGGCGCAGCCCTTGCACTCCTGGACACAACCACGCCAGAAGCAGGTTCCTAAACCTTCCGTGCTACAGAGTGCATGCACCTTGAGCACACGCAGAAGGACGCGTCCAGAAAGAAGGCGTTCTTCAAGTACCCCCCTCCTCCAGGCAGCCTTGAAACTGAGCACAACACACTGCGCCTCGGCAGCTTCCTTCTCACATAGACGGACCGTCCCCTTCTTCACTCTCGCACCTCCCTTGCCCACTTGCAGCAGCTGCTGCCAAAGAAAAAGGCTCCGGAAGTCAAAGCCTCTGCTGGGCTGCACTTTCCCCTTGCCTCACGTCAAAGCACCAGAAACTCTCGGCTGCACTCTGTATTTCCAGTCTCCGCTGCATCTACCACTGTCATCGCTGCATCTCCAAGCATCAAGCTGGGCACAATTCTTTCCAGGGAAAGCTGGAAGAGAAATAGGTAGCAGCACAAGTAGCCGCAGGTTGAACTTTCTGTTTTCAAGTGCTAACGTGAATCCGCACACAAGCGAGGGACAGCCACGCTTCCTCTTGCAGCCCGTGCGCTGTGCACAGCAGCTCCGTGCTCTGCCTTCATTCTTATGCTCTTCGGAGCAGGTCGTGCTTTCATTCTGCCGGAGTCGAACCATCGTCTACTTGGCGCACAGAGCACTCTGCCGGCAGCGAAGTGCTCCAGCCGACTGCTTCTGCCGAACCACGCCTGGAATATGCACTTTCCCTCGCAGCGACATACACCAGCATACTCGGTCTTTCTTCTCGTCCAAATGTAAAGGGAAAGAGCCTCAGCTATGTCTGGCACAGAGAACAGTTTTAGGTCAACGAGCTTACCCGGAGCTTACCCGCGACGTGTGGAAACCTGTATTTGCAGCACATCCTAGTGGTAGCCCTCTTTCCTTTCCAGCCTGCACAGCGCTCAGTGCACAGATCGCGGTGCTCTCTGCACCTGCCTTCCCTCTTCCCAGTACCACCGCCAAGCTTACAGCCTTGCAGGGAGCGAAGTGGCGGATAGGCGTGTCGCACACAAGAACGTGCCAGGATGAAAAGATGGTCCTCCTTTCTCCTGCTCCTTGCCCGAACTGTGGTGCTGTGTTGAAAGTCTTGCCCAGCGAAAAGCTACTCCAGCAAGTGTTTCTCTCCAAACGCAGTTCGCTGAGCGAGAGCTACACGGACAGTTTGGACTCGGTGAAACAGCAAGAAAATGCTTGTCCGTCGAGCTGAAGGAAAATCCCTGCACAGCACACTGTGGCTGCGTGCAGTGTTCACGCTGAAGAGCGGCAAAGCTCCAAGCCATGGCTGGGCTTCACTTCTGTCCAGAGCACAGGAGGCGAAGAACGAAGCAGCTGGGCACCGGGCTCATGTACTCAGGGGAGCCAATTTCAAATGTGCAGCCAAGAGCTGCTTCACAAGCACATTCAGCTGAGAATGCTCTGGCTGCTTCAGAAAGGAAGGCGCAGCCCTTGCACTCCTGGACACAAGCTGGGCAGAAGCAGGTTCCTAAACCTTCCGTGCTGCAGAGTGCATGCACCTTGAGCACACGCAGAAGGACGCGTCCAGAAAGAAGGCGTTCTTCAAGTACCCCCCTCCTCCAGGCAGCCTTGAAACTGAGCACAACACACTGCGCCTCGGCAGCTTCCTTCTCACATAGACGGACCGTGCCCTTCTTCACTCTCGCAGCTCCCTTGCCCACTTGCAGCAGCTGCTGCCAAAGAAAAAGGCTCCAGAAGTCAAAGCCTCTGCTGGGCTGCACTTTCCCCTTGCCTCACGTCAAAGCACCAGAAACTCTCGGCTGCACTCTGTATTTCCAGTCTCCGCTGCATCTACCACTGTCATCTCTGCATCTCCAAGCATCAAGCTGGGCACAATTCTTTCCAGGGAAAGCTGGAAGAGAAATAGGTAGCAGCACAAGTAGCCGCAGGTTGAACTTTCTGTTTTCAAGTGCTAACGTGAATCCGCACACAAGCGAGAGGCAGCCACGCTTCCTCTTGCAGCCTGTGCCATGCGCATACCAGCTCCGTGCTCTGCGCCTTCATTCTTATGCTCTTCGGACCAGGTGGCGCTTCCAATCTGCCGGAGTCGAACCGTTGTCTACTTCTGGCACAGAGAGCACGGTGCCGGCAGACAAACGCTCCAGGCTGCTGCCTCTGCCCAAACACGCCTGCGCTCTGCACTTTCTCTCTCAGCGCTAGGGAGCAGCACATTCGGTCTGCCTTGTAGCCTGAATCTGAACGGAAAGATTCTCAGCTAAGTCTCGGCACAGAGAACAGTTTTAGGTCAACGAGCTTACCCGGAGCTTACCCGCGACGTGTGGAAACCTGTATTTGCAGCACATCCTAGTGGTAGCCCTCTTTCCTTTCCAGCCTGCACAGCGCTCAGTGCACAGATCGCGGTGCTCTCTGCACCTGCCTTCCCTCTTCCCAGTACCACCGCCAAGCTTACAGCCTTGCAGGGAGCGAAGTGGCGGATAGGCGTGTCGCACACAAGAACGTGCCAGGACGAAAAGATGGTCCTCCGTTCTCCTGCTCCTTGCCCGAACTGTGTTGAAAGTCTTGCCCAGCGAAAAGCTACTCCAGCAAATGTTTCTCTCCAAACGCAGTTCGCTGAGCGAGAGCTACACGGACAGTTTGGACTCGGTGAAACAGCAAGAAAATGCTTGTCCGTCGAGCTGAAGGAAAATCCCTGCACAGCACACTGTGGCTGCGTGCAGTGTTCACGCTGAAGAGCGGCAAAGCTCCAAGCCATGGCTGGGCTTCACTTCTGTCCAGAGCACAGGAGGCGAAGAACGAAGCAGCTGGGCACCGGGCTCATGTACTCAGGGGAGCCAATTTCAAATGTGCAGCCAAGAGCTGCTTCACAAGCACATTCAGCTGAGAATGCTCTGGCTGCTTCAGAAAGGAAGGCGCAGCCCTTGCACTCCTGGACACAACCACGCCAGAAGCAGGTTCCTAAACCTTCCGTGCTACAGAGTGCATGCACCTTGAGCACACGCAGAAGGACGCGTCCAGAAAGAAGGCGTTCTTCAAGTACCCCCCTCCTCCAGGCAGCCTTGAAACTGAGCACAACACACTGCGCCTCGGCAGCTTCCTTCTCACATAGACGGACCGTGCCCTTCTTCACTCTCGCACCTCCCTTGCCCACTTGCAGCAGCTGCTGCCAAAGAAAAAGGCTCCGGAAGTCAAAGCCTCTGCTGGGCTGCACTTTCCCCTTGCCTCACGTCAAAGCACCAGAAACTCTCGGCTGCACTCTGTATTTCCAGTCTCCGCTGCATCTACCACTGTCATCGCTGCATCTCCAAGCATCAAGCTGGGCACAATTCTTTCCAGGGAAAGCTGGAAGAGAAATAGGTAGCAGCACAAGTAGCCGCAGGTTGAACTTTCTGTTTTCAAGTGCTAACGTGAATCCGCACACAAGCGAGGGACAGCCACGCTTCCTCTTGCAGCCCGTGCGCTGTGCACAGCAGCTCCGTGCTCTGCCTTCATTCTTATGCTCTTCGGAGCAGGTCGTGCTTTCATTCTGCCGGAGTCGAACCATCGTCTACTTGGCGCACAGAGCACTCTGCCGGCAGCGAAGTGCTCCAGCCGACTGCTTCTGCCGAACCACGCCTGGAATATGCACTTTCCCTCGCAGCGACATACACCAGCATACTCGGTCTTTCTTCTCGTCCAAATGTAAAGGGAAAGAGCCTCAGCTATGTCTGGCACAGAGAACAGTTTTAGGTCAACGAGCTTACCCGGAGCTTACCCGCGACGTGTGGAAACCTGTATTTGCAGCACATCCTAGTGGTAGCCCTCTTTTCTTTCCAGCCTGCACAGCGCTCAGTGCACAGATCGCGGTGCTCTCTGCACCTGCCTTCCCTCTTCCCAGTACCACCGCCAAGCTTACAGCCTTGCAGGGAGCGAAGTGGCGGATAGGCGTGTCGCACACAAGAACGTGCCAGGACGAAAAGATGGTCCTCCTTTCTCCTGCTCCTTGCCCGAACTGTGGTGCTGTGTTGAAAGTCTTGCCCAGCGAAAAGCTACTCCAGCAAGTGTTTCTCTCCAAACGCAGTTCGCTGAGCGAGAGCTACACGGACAGTTTGGACTCGGTGAAACAGCAAGAAAATGCTTGTCCGTCGAGCTGAAGGAAAATCCCTGCACAGCACACTGTGGCTGCGTGCAGTGTTCACGCTGAAGAGCGGCAAAGCTCCAAGCCATGGCTGGGCTTCACTTCTGTCCAGAGCACAGGAGGCGAAGAACGAAGGCAGCTGGGCACCGGGCTCATGTACTCAGGGGAGCCCAATTTCAAATGTGCAGCAAGAGCTGCTTCACAAGCACATATCAGCTGAGAATGCTCTGGCTGCTTCAGAAAGGAAGGCGCAGCCCTTGCACTCCTGGACACAAGCTGGCAGAAGCAGGTTCCTAAACCTTCCGTGCTGCAGAGTGCATGCACCTTGAGCACACGCAGAAGGACGCGTCCAGAAAGAAGGCGTTCTTCAAGTACCCCCCTCCTCCAGGCAGCCTTGAAACTGAGCACAACACACTGCGCCTCGGCAGCTTCCTTCTCACATAGACGGACCGTGCCCTTCCTTCACTCTCGCAGCTCCCTTGAGCCACTTGCAGCAGCTGCTGCCAAAGAAAAAGGCTCCAGAAGTCAAAGCCTCTGCTGGGCTGCACTTTCCCCTTGCCTCACGTCAAAGCACCAGAAACTCTCGGCTGCACTCTGTATTTCCAGTCTCCGCTGCATCTACCACTGTCATCTCTGCATCTCCAAGCATCAAGCTGGGCACAATTCTTTCCCAGGGAAAGCTGGAAGAGAAATAGGTAGCAGCACAAGTAGCCGCAGGTTGAACTTTCTGTTTTCAAGTGCTAACGTGAATCCGCACACAAGCGAGAGGCAGCCACGCTTCCTCTTGCAGCCTGTGCCATGCGCATACCAGCTCCGTGCTCTGCGCCTTCATTCTTATGCTCTTCGGACCAGGTGGCGCTTCCAATCTGCCGGAGTCGAACCGTTGTCTACTTCTGGCACAGAGAGCACGGTGCCGGCAGACAAACGCTCCAGGCTGCTGCCTCTGCCCAAACACGCCTGCGCTCTGCACTTTCTCTCTCAGCGCTAGGAGCAGCACATTCGGTCTGCTTGTAGCCTGAATCTGAACGGACAGATTCTCAGCTAAGTCTCGGCACAGAGAACAGTTTTAGGTCAACGAGCTTACCCGGAGCTTACCCGCGACGTGTGGAAACCTGTATTTTGCAGCACATCCTAGTGGTAGCCCTCTTTCCTTTCCAGCCTGCACAGCGCTCAGTGCACAGATCGCGGTGCTCTCTGCACCTGCCTTCCCTCTTCCCAGTACCACCGCCAAGCTTACAGCCTTGCAGGGAGCGAAGTGGCGGATAGGCGTGTCGCACACAAGAACGTGCCAGGACGAAAAGATGGTCCTCCGTTCTCCTGCTCCTTGCCCGAACTGTGTTGAAAGTCTTGCCCAGCGAAAAGCTACTCCAGCAAATGTTTCTCTCCAAACGCAGGTTCGCTGAGCGAGAGCTACACGGACAGTTTGGACTCGGTGAAACAGCAAGAAAATGCTTGTCCGTCGAGCTGAAGGAAAATCCCTGCACAGCACACTGTGGCTGCGTGCAGTGTTCACGCTGAATGAGCGGCAAAGCTCCAAGCCATGGCTGGGCTTCACTTCTGTCCAGAGCACAGGAGGCGAAGAAACGAAGCAGCTGGGCACCGGGCTCATGTACTCAGGGGAGCCAATTTCAAATGTGCAGCCAAGAGCTGCTTCACAAGCACATTCAGCTGAGAATGCTCTGGCTGCTTCAGAAGGAAGGCGCAGCCCTTGCACCTCCTGGACACAACCACGCCAGAAGCAGGTTCCTAAACCTTCCGTGCTACAGAGTGCATGCACCTTGAGCACACGCAGAAGGACGCGTCCAGAAAGAAGGCGTTCTTCAGTACCCCCCTCCTCCAGGCAGCCTTGAAACTGAGCACAACACACTGCGCCTCGGCAGCTTCCTTCTCACATAGACGGACCGTCCCCTTCTTCACTCTCGCACCTCCCTTGCCCACTTGCAGCAGCTGCTGCCAAAGAAAAAGGCTCCGGAAGTCAAAGCCTCTGCTGGGCTGCACTTTCCCCCTTGCCTCACGTCAAAGCACCAGAAACTCTCGGCTGCACTCTGTATTTCCAGTCTCCGCTGCATCTACCACTGTCATCGCTGCATCTCCAAGCATCAAGCTGGGCACAATTCTTTCCAGGGGAAAGCTGGAAGAGAAATTAGGTAGCAGCACAAGTAGCCGCAGGTTGAACTTTCTGTTTTCAAGTGCTAACGTGAATCCGCACACAAGCGAGGGACAGCCACGCTTCTCTTGCAGGCCCGTGCGCTGTGCACAGCAGCTCCGTGCTCTGCCTTCATTCTTATGCTCTTCGGAGCAGGTCGTGCTTTCATTCTGCCGGAGTCGAACCATCGTCTACTTGGCGCACAGAGCACTCTGCCGGCAGCGAAGTGCTCCAGCCGACTGCTTCTGCCGAACCACGCCTGGAATATGCACTTTCCCTCGGCAGCGACATACACCAGCATACTCGGTCTTTCTTCTCGTCCAAATGTAAAGGGAAAGAGCCTCAGCTATGTCTGGCACAGAGAACAGTTTTAGGTCAACGAGCTTCCCGGAGCTTACCCGCGACGTGTGGAAACCTGTATTTGCAGCACATCCTAGTGGTAGCCCTCTTCTCCTTTCCAGCCTGCACAGCGCTCAGTGCACAGATCGCGGTGCTCTCTGCACCTGCCCTTCCTCTTCCCAGTACCACCGCCAGCTTACAGCCTTAGCAGGGAGCGAAGTGGCGGATAGGCGTGTCGCACACAAGAACGTGCCAGGATGAAAAGATGGTCTCCTTTCTCCTGCTCCTTGCCCGAACTGTGGTGCTGTGTTGAAAGTCTTGCCCAGCGAAAAGCTACTCCAGCAAGTGTTTCTCTCAAAACGCAGTTCGCTGAGCGAGAGCTACACGGACAGTTTGGACTCGGTGAAACAGCAAGAAAATGCTTGTCCGTCGAGCTGAAGGAAAATCCCTGCACAGCACACTGTGGCTGCGTGCAGTGTTCACGCCAAAGCTCCAAGCCATGGCTGGGCTTCACTTCTGTCCAGAGCACAGGAGGCGAAGAACGAAGCAGCTGGGCACCGGGCTCATGTACTCAGGGGAGCCAATTTCAAATGTGCAGCCAAGAGCTGCTTCACAAGCACATTCAGCTGAGAATGCTCTGGCTGCTTCAGAAAGGAAGGCGCAGCCCTTGCACTCCTGGACACAAGCTGGGCAGAAGCAGGTTCCTAAACCTTCCGTGCTGCAGAGTGCATGCACCTTGAGCACACGCAGAAGGACGCGTCCAGAAAGAAGGCGTTCTTCAAGTACCCCCCTCCTCCAGGCAGCCTTGAAACTGAGCACAACACACTGCGCCTCGGCAGCTTCCTTCTCACATAGACGGACCGTGCCCTTCTTCACTCTCGCAGCTCCCTTGCCCACTTGCAGCAGCTGCTGCCAAAGAAAAAGGCTCCAGAAGTCAAAGCCTCTGCTGGGCTGCACTTTCCCCTTGCCTCACGTCAAAGCACCAGAAACTCTCGGCTGCACTCTGTATTTCCAGTCTCCGCTGCATCTACCACTGTCATCTCTGCATCTCCAAGCATCAAGCTGGGCACAATTCTTTCCAGGGAAAGCTGGAAGAGAAATAGGTAGCAGCACAAGTAGCCGCAGGTTGAACTTTCTGTTTTCAAGTGCTAACGTGAATCCGCACACAAGCGAGAGGCAGCCACGCTTCCTCTTGCAGCCTGTGCCATGCGCATACCAGCTCCGTGCTCTGCGCCTTCATTCTTATGCTCTTCGGACCAGGTGGCGCTTCCAATCTGCCGGAGTCGAACCGTTGTCTACTTCTGGCACAGAGAGCACGGTGCCGGCAGACAAACGCTCCAGGCTGCTGCCTCTGCCCAAACACGCCTGCGCTCTGCACTTTCTCTCTCAGCGCTAGGGAGCAGCACATTCGGTCTGCCTTGTAGCCTGAATCTGAACGGAAAGATTCTCAGCTAAGTCTCGGCACAGAGAACAGTTTTAGGTCAACGAGCTTACCCGGAGCTTACCCGCGACGTGTGGAAACCTGTATTTGCAGCACATCCTAGTGGTAGCCCTCTTTCCTTTCCAGCCTGCACAGCGCTCAGTGCACAGATCGCGGTGCTCTCTGCACCTGCCTTCCCTCTTCCCAGTACCACCGCCAAGCTTACAGCCTTGCAGGGAGCGAAGTGGCGGATAGGCGTGTCGCACACAAGAACGTGCCAGGACGAAAAGATGGTCCTCCTTTCTCCTGCTCCTTGCCCGAACTGTGGTGCTGTGTTGAAAGTCTTGCCCAGCGAAAAGCTACTCCAGCAAGTGTTTCTCTCCAAACGCAGTTCGCTGAGCGAGAGCTACACGGACAGTTTGGACTCGGTGAAACAGCAAGAAAATGCTTGTCCGTCGAGCTGAAGGAAAATCCCTGCACAGCACACTGTGGCTGCGTGCAGTGTTCACGCTGAAGAGCGGCAAAGCTCCAAGCCATGGCTGGGCTTCACTTCTGTCCAGAGCACAGGAGGCGAAGAACGAAGCAGCTGGGCACCGGGCTCATGTACTCAGGGGAGCCAATTTCAAATGTGCAGCCAAGAGCTGCTTCACAAGCACATTCAGCTGAGAATGCTCTGGCTGCTTCAGAAAGGAAGGCGCAGCCCTTGCACTCCTGGACACAAGCTGGGCAGAAGCAGGTTCCTAAACCTTCCGTGCTGCAGAGTGCATGCACCTTGAGCACACGCAGAAGGACGCGTCCAGAAAGAAGGCGTTCTTCAAGTACCCCCCTCCTCCAGGCAGCCTTGAAACTGAGCACAACACACTGCGCCTCGGCAGCTTCCTTCTCACATAGACGGACCGTGCCCTTCTTCACTCTCGCACCTCCCTTGCCCACTTGCAGCAGCTGCTGCCAAAGAAAAAGGCTCCAGAAGTCAAAGCCTCTGCTGGGCTGCACTTTCCCCTTGCCTCACGTCAAAGCACCAGAAACTCTCGGCTGCACTCTGTATTTCCAGTCTCCGCTGCATCTACCACTGTCATCTCTGCATCTCCAAGCATCAAGCTGGGCACAATTCTTTCCAGGGAAAGCTGGAAGAGAAATAGGTAGCAGCACAAGTAGCCGCAGGTTGAACTTTCTGTTTTCAAGTGCTAACGTGAATCCGCACACAAGCGAGAGGCAGCCACGCTTCCTCTTGCAGCCTGTGCCATGCGCATACCAGCTCCGTGCTCTGCGCCTTCATTCTTATGCTCTTCGGACCAGGTGGCGCTTCCAATCTGCCGGAGTCGAACCGTTGTCTACTTCTGGCACAGAGAGCACGGTGCCGGCAGACAAACGCTCCAGGCTGCTGCCTCTGCCCAAACACGCCTGCGCTCTGCACTTTCTCTCTCAGCGCTAGGGAGCAGCACATTCGGTCTGCCTTGTAGCCTGAATCTGAACGGAAAGATTCTCAGCTAAGTCTCGGCACAGAGAACAGTTTTAGGTCAACGAGCTTACCCGGAGCTTACCCGCGACGTGTGGAAACCTGTATTTGCAGCACATCCTAGTGGTAGCCCTCTTTCCTTTCCAGCCTGCACAGCGCTCAGTGCACAGATCGCGGTGCTCTCTGCACCTGCCTTCCCTCTTCCCAGTACCACCGCCAAGCTTACAGCCTTGCAGGGAGCGAAGTGGCGGATAGGCGTGTCGCACACAAGAACGTGCCAGGACGAAAAGATGGTCCTCCGTTCTCCTGCTCCTTGCCCGAACTGTGTTGAAAGTCTTGCCCAGCGAAAAGCTACTCCAGCAAATGTTTCTCTCCAAACGCAGTTCGCTGAGCGAGAGCTACACGGACAGTTTGGACTCGGTGAAACAGCAAGAAAATGCTTGTCCGTCGAGCTGAAGGAAAATCCCTGCACAGCACACTGTGGCTGCGTGCAGTGTTCACGCTGAAGAGCGGCAAAGCTCCAAGCCATGGCTGGGCTTCACTTCTGTCCAGAGCACAGGAGGCGAAGAACGAAGCAGCTGGGCACCGGGCTCATGTACTCAGGGGAGCCAATTTCAAATGTGCAGCCAAGAGCTGCTTCACAAGCACATTCAGCTGAGAATGCTCTGGCTGCTTCAGAAAGGAAGGCGCAGCCCTTGCACTCCTGGACACAAGCTGGGCAGAAGCAGGTTCCTAAACCTTCCGTGCTGCAGAGTGCATGCACCTTGAGCACACGCAGAAGGACGCGTCCAGAAAGAAGGCGTTCTTCAAGTACCCCCCTCCTCCAGGCAGCCTTGAAACTGAGCACAACACACTGCGCCTCGGCAGCTTCCTTCTCACATAGACGGACCGTGCCCTTCTTCACTCTCGCACCTCCCTTGCCCACTTGCAGCAGCTGCTGCCAAAGAAAAAGGCTCCGGAAGTCAAAGCCTCTGCTGGGCTGCACTTTCCCCTTGCCTCACGTCAAAGCACCAGAAACTCTCGGCTGCACTCTGTATTTCCAGTCTCCGCTGCATCTACCACTGTCATCGCTGCATCTCCAAGCATCAAGCTGGGCACAATTCTTTCCAGGGAAAGCTGGAAGAGAAATAGGTAGCAGCACAAGTAGCCGCAGGTTGAACTTTCTGTTTTCAAGTGCTAACGTGAATCCGCACACAAGCGAGGGACAGCCACGCTTCCTCTTGCAGCCCGTGCGCTGTGCACAGCAGCTCCGTGCTCTGCCTTCATTCTTATGCTCTTCGGAGCAGGTCGTGCTTTCATTCTGCCGGAGTCGAACCATCGTCTACTTGGCGCACAGAGCACTCTGCCGGCAGCGAAGTGCTCCAGCCGACTGCTTCTGCCGAACCACGCCTGGAATATGCACTTTCCCTCGCAGCGACATACACCAGCATACTCGGTCTTTCTTCTCGTCCAAATGTAAAGGGAAAGAGCCTCAGCTATGTCTGGCACAGAGAACAGTTTTAGGTCAACGAGCTTACCCGGAGCTTACCCGCGACGTGTGGAAACCTGTATTTGCAGCACATCCTAGTGGTAGCCCTCTTTTCTTTCCAGCCTGCACAGCGCTCAGTGCACAGATCGCGGTGCTCTCTGCACCTGCCTTCCCTCTTCCCAGTACCACCGCCAAGCTTACAGCCTTGCAGGGAGCGAAGTGGCGGATAGGCGTGTCGCACACAAGAACGTGCCAGGACGAAAAGATGGTCCTCCTTTCTCCTGCTCCTTGCCCGAACTGTGGTGCTGTGTTGAAAGTCTTGCCCAGCGAAAAGCTACTCCAGCAAGTGTTTCTCTCCAAACGCAGTTCGCTGAGCGAGAGCTACACGGACAGTTTGGACTCAGCAAGAAAATGCTTGTCCGTCGAGCTGAAGGAAAATCCCTGCACAGCACCACTGTGGCTGCGTGCAGTGTTCACGCTGAAGAGCGGCAAAGCTCCAAGCCATGGCTGGGCTTCACTTCTGTCCAGAGCACAGGAGGCGAAGAACGAAGCAGCTGGGCACCGGGCTCATGTACTCAGGGGAGCCAATTTCAAATGTGCAGCCAAGAGCTGCTTCACAAGCACATTCAGCTGAGAATGCTCTGGCTGCTTCAGAAAGGAAGGCGCAGCCCTTGCACTCCTGGACACAAGCTGGGCAGAAGCAGGTTCCTAAACCTTCCGTGCTGCAGAGTGCATGCACCTTGAGCACACGCAGAAGGACGCGTCCAGAAAGAAGGCGTTCTTCAAGTACCCCCCTCCTCCAGGCAGCCTTGAAACTGAGCACAACACACTGCGCCTCGGCAGCTTCCTTCTCACATAGACGGACCGTGCCCTTCTTCACTCTCGCAGCTCCCTTGCCCACTTGCAGCAGCTGCTGCCAAAGAAAAAGGCTCCAGAAGTCAAAGCCTCTGCTGGGCTGCACTTTCCCCTTGCCTCACGTCAAAGCACCAGAAACTCTCGGCTGCACTCTGTATTTCCAGTCTCCGCTGCATCTACCACTGTCATCTCTGCATCTCCAAGCATCAAGCTGGGCACAATTCTTTCCAGGGAAAGCTGGAAGAGAAATAGGTAGCAGCACAAGTAGCCGCAGGTTGAACTTTCTGTTTTCAAGTGCTAACGTGAATCCGCACACAAGCGAGAGGCAGCCACGCTTCCTCTTGCAGCCTGTGCCATGCGCATACCAGCTCCGTGCTCTGCGCCTTCATTCTTATGCTCTTCGGACCAGGTGGCGCTTCCAATCTGCCGAGTCGAACCGTTGTCTACTTCTGGCACAGAGAGCACGGTGCCGGCAGACAAACGCTCCAGGCTGCTGCCTCTGCCCAAACACGCCTGCGCTCTGCACTTTCTCTCTCAGCGCTAGGGAGCAGCACATTCGGTCTGCCTTGTAGCCTGAATCTGAACGGAAAGATTCTCAGCTAAGTCTCGGCACAGAGAACAGTTTTAGGTCAACGAGCTTACCCGGAGCTTACCCGCGACGTGTGGAAACCTGTATTTGCAGCACATCCTAGTGGTAGCCCTCTTTCCTTTCCAGCCTGCACAGCGCTCAGTGCACAGATCGCGGTGCTCTCTGCACCTGCCTTCCCTCTTCCCAGTACCACCGCCAAGCTTACAGCCTTGCAGGGAGCGAAGTGGCGGATAGGCGTGTCGCACACAAGAACGTGCCAGGACGAAAAGATGGTCCTCCGTTCTCCTGCTCCTTGCCCGAACTGTGTTGAAAGTCTTGCCCAGCGAAAAGCTACTCCAGCAAATGTTTCTCTCCAAACGCAGTTCGCTGAGCGAGAGCTACACGGACAGTTTGGACTCGGTGAAACAGCAAGAAAATGCTTGTCCGTCGAGCTGAAGGAA